>NC_135547.1:120633829-121911409 GCF_045843805.1 Urocitellus parryii | reverse complement strand
GAATTTGGAGCCCGATCCCACAGCGTGCAGATCATAACCAACTTTTTCTTCTATCAGATGCCATGTCTCTGGTTTAATATCAAGCTCCTTGATCCATTTTGAGTTAACTTTTGTGCATGGCGAGAGATAGGGATTCAGATTCATTTTGGTGCAAATGCATTTCCAGTTTTCCCAGCACCATTTGTTGAAGATGCTATCCTTCCTCCATTGCATGCTTTTAGCCCCTTTATCAAAAATAAGATAGTTCCAAGACAGATCTTTTTACTCTCATTTTCTAAGTTCCATTTGTGAAATTAATTGGACATGATAAAGCATGTATTTTAACTAGAATCACATGGAATTCCAAAAACCTTTCTGTGAATTCACATTTCATTGTTCCATTTTACCCCCTACGGCATTTTGTAGTTTTGTCTTGGCTAGATTGCACATTATCTGTCTCTCTATTCCTTCTTATTCCTCTCTGAACATTTTTTGTCTTACCTTTCAGTGGATTGGTTAAATATATGAAAGGTATTTGAGACTTACTGAGATGGAAGCTCATCAAAAAAAGCCAGCCATTATTGCTTTCTGCTCCACAAAACTTCATCCAACCCACCTTTGTTTGGCTTTCATTCACTCAGGACAAATGCAAGTAGATCTCAGGGGCAGCATAAGAGTCCTAATTTAGAGGAACTCATTATAGATAATAAATATAAGCATACATACAGTACTTGTTTAAAGTTAATGGTATTCTCTGAGTATTGGCAGACATGAATATAACTGCATGCAATCCTTTCATGTCAGCCTGCCTCTTTCTGTTAATGGTGTTTTTTTTTTTTTGAGTCTTCTTTCCAACTGGTTGTTTTTCAGAAGACAGAAATTCCACCCAATACTTCACTTCATTCCAGTACTATTGTCATCTTCTCTCACATTTTTGAATTTCAATGGTTCTGCCACTGATCTCAGGCTAATTGTTTCTATTAACCCTTCCATTTTTATGGTTTAAAATCAATATACATTTTTATTAAAGGTTCATGGTAAAAAGTGACTCTGTGAGCTTCCTCTATATAAATGTATTTTATTTACCCCTGGCACATTTTTCTGCTACCTATTGAATCTAATGTTCTTTAACTCAATTATAGGTGAAATTTCCACATTCTTTTTCTTGCCCATGGGACTCATTATTCAATATTGTATTTTCCTGCCCTCCCGTAAATAGTATGCATAATAGTGTTAGGCTGTTTGCTAGGCAGTCCCTAAACAAACATGGCTTGAATCAAAAGGACTGAAAGTTCAAGGTTTAATGCTTTCAGAAAAGTATGAGAGAGAGAAATCTGTTTTGTTGCCCCTTAGCAATAAACTTGGAAAAGCCAAACTATTATAATGGAGATACAGAAGCATCAGGAAAATATCACTCCTTAAACAGGGCCACAACCTTAGAGAGTGATCAATAAGGAGTCCTGGTCCTTTTCAAAGAGCATGTTAGAAGGAATCATTGAAACAGGAGCCAGAATCTGACTAAGAGGGCTAGGATAAGTTTCTAGCTTTTACGATGTGCCTAGCACAGGCTTTGAGGAAGAAGGATTTCAAAATGTCAGAAAAGAAAAAGACCAATCTCAGGTTTCACCCCAGTTCTGCTGAATCAGAATCTGTATGTTCACAAGATCTCCAAATCTCTAGGTGATTATATATATATAATCTTCATGGAAAGGACTTGTAATTTTCACTCAAAAGTCCTTTTTTCTAAGAGCTTTCTTGTTTTATTTGACTATTAAGGATTCCCTTAGCTGTAACCATTGTGGGTTAGAAGCCATTTTATGAACTTCTGTAGGTTTTGCTTGCTATGTTGTTTATGGTCATTTATTAGTGGGCTATGTTTTGTATGTATAGTATCTAAAATGAATCAAACATTGTTTGAATGTTTTCTCATGACGTGTACTGTGCTGAGCACAGTGTTATAAAAAGAAATAAGATGTGGCCTCTGTCTTCAGGGAATCGAAGAGGTAGAGTGGGGGTGATCCTGGCCCAGATATAACATGAAATCTCTAAGTTTTGCAAGAGGGGAGGAGGGAGATATCACTGTGTTAATAATAGTTCCATCACTATGACAAAATACCTGAGGTAAACAACTTAAAGGAGGAAAGATTTGTTTTGGCTTGTGGTTTCAGTCTATGGTTGACTGGCTCCATTGCTATGGGTCAAAGAATCATGGCAGAGAGAGTATGGTAGATCAGAGCTACTCATCTCATGATGGCCAGGAAACTGGGGGGGGGGGCAGATAAGAAGGAGGAAGAAGGGGAGGAGGGGGGGAGGGGCTGAAAACAAGATATTCTCTTCTAGGACATGTCCCCTATGACTACCTCCTCCAACTAGGGCCCACCTGCCTCTATTTTCACCTCTTTCCAGTAGTCCATTCAAATTATTAATCCATCTTTGACTGATGAGGTTAGAACTTTTATGATCCAATCAGTTCCCGAGATGCCCACCTCTGAACATTCTGCATTTGGGTACCAAACCTTCAACACACAAGCCTTTGAAGGACATTTCTGATCCAAACTATAATAATCACACAAATGAGCTATTTTTGTTATGAAACATATTCATATTATAGTCTGATAATTAAAAGGATAGAATTTTCTAACTAGCCATGCCCCAGAAATCAATAAATTTCTCGTGGGTTTATCATAACTAATCCTAGACAAACTTGGTATACCCAACAAAAACATTCCATAGATAAGGACTCCTCCAACCATCAAGAAGTCCAATTAGCCAATCCTCAAGGAGATTTGACCAAGTCATTTCTCCTTCATGTGCCTTCAGGGTGGGGAAAAACTGAATGCAGGCCAGCCATCAACACTTTCTTCTAATTTTCATTGATGTGTTAAACTGGAAGCTAGCTGGGGACATGCACTGTTTAAAGAGTTGGCTTTTCAAAGGGAGAAGAAAAGAAAAAAAAGACATTTGTATAGAAAATAACTCATTCTCCTCTGACAAATGCATCCTGGAAATGTAGCATATGAAACTAGGTATGATCTTAGTCAGTGAATGAAGGAAAATGCAAATCAGTTTTAGAGAAAATATCTTGGGACACTAATTGATACATAACACATTCCTGCACTGTTTTGAAGACATTAATAATTAACCCACATTTCTTTTTTTTTTTTTTTTTTTTTTTTAGTATTGGGGATTGAACTCAGATGCGTTCAACCACTGAGCCTCATCCCCAGCCCTATTTTGTATTTTATTTAGAGACAGGGTCTCACTGAGTTCCATAGTGCCTTGCTTTTGCTGAGTCTGGCTTTGATCTTGGGATCCTCCTGTCTCAGCCTCCAGAACCACTGGGATTACAGGCAGGCACCACCACCATGCTGGGCAATTAACCCACTATCACGATGCTGGGAGCACATGTCTGTGCAGGGTTAACCTAACACAATAAAAAAAAAAATGGAGGGTGCATCCTGACCTCTATTTGACAGGGTCCAATTGTTAGAACTACTGGTGTTATCATTAGTAATAAATGGCTCTGTTTATTCTCATTAGAAAAACCACTTTGACATTCAGCTTTACCAAGTGAATTCAGATATTTAATGCTCCATTGAGAATTAGTGAATTTGTTTAATGTTTAAAACCCATAAGCAAAACAGAACTTATTGTAGAAATCAGTTATTCAACATTTGGAAGCATTCCAGAGCATATTAAGAAAGGAACATTTACAACAGTTACCATTTACAACAGTTTTTATACCTGTACATGTATGGTTTACATCCTATGACATAAGACAGTCCCTGGAAACAGAAAATACTATTCAAACTCTTTCCTGAAAATGTGTTTCATTTGGATGCAAATTAAATAGTTTTTGTTTTGCTGGATCTGTGAAATCAATCTATCTCTTGTTTAGCTCCTTTAGATAAACCATAAATCTACTAACTTGTCTCCTTTCATTTTCTTTCTCTGAAAGAAATGATTTCCTAATCTAGGGCCAGTTACCAAATGTGTGCAGATGAGGGGAGATGAGGGGAGGGTTTCTAGATGATGATTAGTTGCAAAGAAATGTCCCTGCAGGGCAGAGGGGAAAATAAGGGTTGTTTTGTGTTGCACAGCAACTTTACCTGCCACTCTGAAGGTTAGAATAAAAGGGTCCATTTGCTTCTACAAATAACCACTGAATGAAATCAGCAACTCTCCCAGGCTTTGCTGCCTATGCAAAGATTAGATTCCTCATTCCCAAATGAGGTAAGTGCTGGATTATAGTGGGACAGGGATCTTGGCTTAAAAGTCCTTTCAGGTAGGTGTTTGGTCCTCAAGATATTTCAAGGATTTACCTCTGTAACTAGGAAATATAGGACCTGAGAAATTCATATGTTTGCAAATCCAAGAATTTTACATAAATCCTAAGAATGGTTTTATAACCAAAATAATGTATATAAAGATCACATCATGAAAAAATGGTGTGATAAAATTGAAGATAGAAGTATATAAGATTACTTAGGAAATATAATTTAATAGAAAATGATTAATATTTCCAGAGGGAGATAAAAATTAAAATATACTGAATTAACAGCATTTTTTTCCAAAGATAAAATATAGACTTTCCTCCATTTTTCTCTTATCTCACTTTTTTATGGGCTTATGATACTCCTACAATAAGGATATGAAAGAAATTTTTTTCAAAATTGTGAGTTATGCTAGTTATATAATTTTTCTGTTACTTTTAAGATAATTTAGCCAAAATCAAAAAACAAAGTTAAAAAGACTTGTCACTGGGTAGAAATAAATAAGATAAATACTTTTCTAGCACAGTGTCTTACATGTCTCAGACACTGTTTCCATGTTCATTTCTGTTTCCTTTCGAAATTAATACCCTATCCTCTTTCATCAAAGACAATATCTCAAAATCTGAGTCAGTTTTTCTTTTTCAGTTAATGGACCATAAATAATGATAAGCTTGAAGTTTCACAAGAATACTCCCTTGGAAACTTAATTTGCTAAATGGTGATATGGACACTGCTTAGAATTTGAGGAACCCACTGCCTTCTCTACCCAGAGCTTTAATCTCTGTCTCTAATTCCCCACACTCAACAATCACCCACTCTTTCTACCTCCTCAGTGTTTCTTGAAAATGTCTATTTTCTTTTTTTAATTTGTTTCTAGTTAGTTATACATGACAGTAGAATGCATTTTGAGACATCATACATAGATGGAGTATAACTTCTCATTCTTCTGGTTGTACAAGATGTAGAGTTACACAGGTCATGTAGTCATATATGCACATAGGGTAATAATTTCTGATTCATTCTACTATCTGTCCTACCCATATGCCCCCTCTCCTCCTTTCATTCCCCTCTGTCTAATCTAAAGTACCTCTATTCTTCCCTAGCCCCACCCTTATTGTGAATTAGCATTCTCATATCAGGGAAAACATTCAGCCTTTGGTTCTTTGGGAGTATCACTTAGCATGATACTCTCCAGCTCCATCCATTTACTGGCAAATTCCATAATTTCATTCTTCTTTAAGGCTGAGTAATGTTCTCTTGTGTATATATATACCACATTTTCTTTATCCATTCATCTATTGAAGGGCATCTAGGTTGGTTCCATAATTTATCTATTATCAATTGAGCTGCTATGAACATTGATATTGCTGCTGTAGTATGAAAATTTCTTCCACTGTAGTATGAAAATGTCTATTTTCTCCAAAACTACATTCTTCTCTTCTCAAGCAGAGGTAGATAAAGTTCTTCTGTAAAGGGCCAGATAGTTAAACTTTACAGGCCTTATGGTCTCTGTTAGGGTTATTCAACTTTGCCAAAGTATAACAAAAGCATCCATATATAATATGAAAACATATGACCTGAGTATGTTACAGTAAAACTATTTACAAAAACAGGTAGTTGGCCAGATTTGACTTACAGCTTGTAGTTTGCCAACCCTGACCCTAGATTGTTCTACTGCATTCTCATTGGTTCACCTACCTCCAGTCTTCTTTAATTACAACCTGCTCTCTACACCAAAAGTTAAAATGACAGTGTTGAAAAGCAAAACTGATTGTGATAGTCTTCTACAGAGATACATTTATCAAATATCCATTCTGTTCTACTTGCTTTCTCACTGAATTCTGATTTTGCTAAATACTGGCAGTCCAGAAAATAATAATACATTACCTAGCCTCCTTCACAACAAGGTGTAAGTATGTTACAAGTACTAGTCAGTAATATGTAAATAAAAGTATGATGTGAGATTTCAAGGAAATCTTGTTTGAAACTAGGAAGCAGGCTATTGACCTGGAATGCAGATGTGATGGGTAGAATTTCAGTAACTATGGAAGCCACTGATGATAAAAAGTCATGCACTAAGAATGACAAAGACAGCAAAAGAGCTCCTGATGTCTTACTGTAGCTGGCATTCTAGCCTAAAGTGCATATCACTTAATTTTTCACCAGGTGAAGGTGAGAAACAATATATATTGTTTTACAAGTATTGTGTTGGACTTGTGTATGTGCAAACATAATCCTAACTGATATATTAATTAATCTGTCATTGTGAAGTGACCACAGGAGTGCTTTCAGTCGCAGGGAACCAAAAAAAAAAAAAAAAAAAAAGAGAGAGGGAATCTGGAGGAAGGTGTCTCCTGGCTTAGGTCCCACAGTTCAACAAGCCAAGACCAGTATTGGCCCTTCTTCTACAACCAAGATGGCTGCCACAATTCCAGGAATAACATCCCCATTAAAGGCAAAAAAAAAAAAAAATGGCAAAGAGATCTGCTGGCTGTACCTGTTGTTACAACTGGAGAAGCAGTTGCTATCTTAAATCACCCAAGCAGATTTCTACATGTCTTTTCTGCAGCTGCAAGTAAGCTGGGAAAGTACATATTGAGCTACATACTCATCAACTTGGTATCTATGGCAAAGGAAGATGAGAAAGTCTGGGGATATTGTTGGTTTAGCCAAAATTCAGGGCCTCATATTAATTACTCATATCCCTTGGGATAAATGTTCTACTCAAGAATTCAGCATTCTTCTTTTTTTTTAGTTAAAGATGGACACAATATCTTTATTTTTTTAAATTTTATTTTTATGTGATGCTGAGGATTGAACCAGTGCCTCACATGTAGGAGGCAAGTGCTCTATGGCTGAGCTACAACCCCAGCCCAAGAATTCAGCCGTCTTATGTCTTAGAGCTAGTTTGCAACCTCTACTAAACCCATGGATTCCCTAGGGCTCTTATTAAAATGTAGATGCCGATTCAGTAGGTCAGAGGCAAGGCCTGAGATTCTGCATTTCCAAAAATCTCCCAGGGGGCTGGAGTGGCTCAGTGATAGAGCGCTCACCTAGCATATTGGAGGCCCAGGGTTCAATCCTGGGTTTGATCCCCAGCACCATATAAAAATAAATAAAATAAAGATATTGTGTCCAACTACAATCAATCAATCAATCAATAAGTGGAGCTCCCAGGTAGTGCTGCTGCTGCTGGACTTTGGTATTATACCTATTGTTGTAGTCTGTTACTGGTTAATTTGTAAAGGAATGATGTTTGCTTAGCTCATGGTTCTGGAGGCTGGGAGTCCAAGATCAGGCAGCCTCATCTAATGAGGGCCCTTGTGATGTGGAAAGTGGAAAAGCAGGTAGAAGAAGCAAAACATGAGACATTATAATAACCCATTCTCATGATAACTAATCTAGCCCCTCAAGAAAGACATTGATAAAACAAACAAAGATTCTGTCATTTCTTGTTTCCCCACTCCAAACAACAACAACAAACAAACAAAAAAGAGGCTGGCATTAACCCCTCTTAATGATCTAATCACCTTTTAAGGGCCCCAACTCCCAACACTGTCACAGTGGCAATCAAATTTCAACCTGAATTTTGGAGGGGTAAACCATATATAAACCATTGCACCTGACATATCAAGGACTGAGGATATGATTCAGCCCCTGCATTATCTCTACATCTTCATTTTATGCCTCTTCATTTTATGCTCCCACTCTCCGCTTCAGCCACATTTCACTTTTAGTTCCCTAGATGGATGATGATCAATCTGCTGACCATCTCCTACACAGCACCCTGTACCTGAAATTCACTCTCAGCTAATTCAGCTTCAACCCCTGGACTATTTACTCATTCTTTGGGTCTCAGCTGATATATTACTTTCTCCAAGAAGTTTTTCTGGCTGGCACTACCCTCCCTTGTACATGGAATTTACTCCTATTAAAAAATATTATAGAGGTTGCCCACAAACCACTAAAGCTAAATTAATTCATATAATTTAAGGGTGACAAGAAGTTGACAAGATGTAAAAAATGTAAGGTCTTGAGTACAATTTCCTATTATGCTGTATTACTTAATTGAATGCATCTTTTCTCTCTTTAAGCCTAATTTCCTCCAAATCAGTACTGGACTGGCTCCATTGTTCATCACCATGTGAAATAAGTACAGAAATTGAGAGTGTTTGAAAACTCTTTTGGTCAACTTCACAGTTATTTGTTGTTGTTTTTAATGTAACAATATATTTTTGAAGATGTATAAGTTCACAGTGGACTAGAATGTTTTTTTAAAGCTGATTTTTCTCAACCAATAATATGGGAAGCACTGGCCTAAGTCTTCTTATATAGGTCAGACCATCTGAAGCAATGGTTTTCAATCAAGAGCGATTTTGCTCCCCAGGAAATATTTGGCAATGTCTAGACATTTTTGATAGTCACAGCTGGAAAGGGGGCTGTTAGCTAGTGTGTAGAAGCTCAGGATGCTGCTAAACACCATACAATGCACAAGACAGCTTTGCACAACAAAGAATGTTCCAGCCTCAAATGTCAATAGTGCTGAGGCTGAGAAATTCTGACCTAAATACTTATCTGAACTCAGAAACTTAAGCTAGTTTAGGGACAAATTCTCTTCTTTTTTTCCTTTTCTTTTCCTCTCCTCTTCCCTTCATTCTTTTCTTTATCTCCTCTTTCCCTTTCTTTTTCTTTCATTTTCAGTTCTTCTCAGCTGATGGGTTGTGTCTATCAGAACCACAAACAGAAAAGTACACTCACATGCTTCTGCATTTTGATTATAAAAGATCCTTCTTCTTTTATCTGTTGGGCCAAGGATTCTTTCTGCTTCCTCCTGATACCCTTGGTTTCTTCGTGGCAGAAGAAAAGGAGAAACACATTATGATTCTTTTGCTGTAGAAGGGTCTCATGACTTTTTTCCTCTATCATTCTTTTTCTGACAGCTGGTATTTTTGCTTTCTTAGGTTTGTATTTAGAAGGGGTATTGGCACTAATTTGAAAGCAATGCTGTGGTGTTCACATTTCAAAAGCTTCTCTGCTTACATTCTGGTAACCATCTCTAATGGGAATAAAGATCTTTTCTTGTTGGACTTGAAACTGCTATTCAAGATTCATGAAAAATAAGTTTTCAAACACTTATAAACAGGCTCTAGCAAGTTCTGCTGAACAAAACTATGAATTTTGGACTAGCGGTGTAGGTCAGTGGTAGAGCACAAGCTTAGCCTATGCAAGGCCCTGAGTTCCATTCCCAGTATACCACTGCCCCGACCAAAAAAAAAAAAAAAAAGGAAGAAAAGAAGAAAGAATGAAAGGAAGGGAGGAAGAAAGAAAGAAATATAGGTGGAAAGAAAGAAAGAAAGAAAGAAAGAAACCACAGAACAAGATGAGTTTCCACATTAAGTCCCACTTCTTTAAGGGCGTGAACAATATACCCAGGGCCTCACACATGCTAGGCAAGGACTCTACCATTGAGCTACACTCCCAACCCAACACTTATTTTTCTATTGTTCCATTTCTCTGTCCCTACCTTATAAACAAATTTACCTTGAAATGACCAATCCACTTTTGTTCTTTGTTTCTGCTTTCTTCAGCCTTTCTCTGTCTATAAAACTAAACTCCACTGCTTAGTCCATCAGAACCCTTTTTCTGTTTTATGGAATGAAGTGTTTCACCATTCTAGAATTTTAAAAAAGCAATTAAGATCATTAAACTACATTGTTGTAATTTTGTCTTTGACAGCAGCTGCTGATGACATCTCACAAGCCAGTTGCACATCTGTGCTGGGATCTCTTTTGCTATCTCTAGCCACCTGTCCATCTCCTTGAGGAGCTAAAGTTCAAGGTAGATTAAATTATAAAACCTGGAGCTGTCTTGCTGTTCAATGCTGGGACAAGAAGTCTTATGATCCCCACTCAAAAGTAAAAGGGAGGAATACTGAAGGCCTTGACATTGTCAATCGTCTTTATTAGTTTTTAAAGTTTGTGAAGGGCTTCTTGGCCATGTTCCAAGCAGTCCTTCCCTTGCTGGTTACTTTTGCTCTGTCCATTGTCTCTGTGTGTATGAAACACAATTATTGATTTAATCATAGTTCACTCTGTCTCAATCCCCAGCTTCTACCTATAATGTCATTTGTAATCATGTATTCATCCATTTAATATGCAGGGATGACTATTATAATGAATAGATGCTCTTAGAGGAGTTTTGGCAAAAAATAGGAAGATCTCAAACAAAGGTATCATTTTCCTGCCTAGGGAAATTGGCAACCTCTTTACAAAGATATGGAAATTGGATCTGGCTTTAGAGGATGAGAAGGAATTTGTCAAGCAAAAAATAGAGGATTATTTAAGAAGATAAACCTTATATCAAGAATTAGATAAGAATCTGCTCTATTTCTGCATCTTAAGGAGTCCATAGTATCATGGCCTGAAACCAAGGGTGACATTTACTCAATGACTGAAGATGCTCACAAGTACTCCCCCGCAGCAAAAAGAAAAACAAGTTAGTGTAACATTCTTTGATAGTGAAAGAATACCATTATTCATGTAAAGTTCTGAATTATGATCAAATAAAAGAAAGGAAAAAAGGGGGAAAGGGGGCTTTGTATACATCAGAAATCCATTTCATTATTGTTCAATGATTCTCCACTGATAATGATTTTAACGCCCAAAGGAATATTTGGCAATTTCTGAAGATATTTTTAGTTATCACACCTAGTGCAAGATTCTGCACATTGGAGACTAGAGGTAATGCTAAACATCCTGTAGTGCCTAGGAGAGCCCCTGGCAACAAAGAATAAAAATAAAATAAAAATGAAAAATCCCAAATGTCAATAGTGCTGAGGTGGAGAATCTGTTCCAGTCCATGCTGTATGGTTAAGGGTACATTTATTTAAACCAGTGTGCTTTCATTTGTGGAATAGAAATCTTTCTGCTCAGCTCTGTGTTCCTTAGACAGTTTAAATGATGACATGTAAGATTTACTTTGTCCCACCTTCACTGCTGAACAGTTCCATTTATAAATAAGGCCTTCATGAATTTAGAACACTATTTAATAACTTTAGTTGAGGGAAAATAAGAATCAAAGCATGGGTGGGGACATCATGGTTCCAAGGCTATGGGCCCATTACTGTCAGTCTGACATAAATATTTATAGCTACATTCTACCATGAATGCATTTGTCTAGAACAGAATTATTTTATCCTGCTGTAAGCAGAAGCAAGGTTTTCTAAATACAGCATATATTATTTGAAGCGAGTGTTCCCAAGTTGCACCAGGTGGAAACAGTGCAGGAATTTAATATTCAGTCAACATTCATACAAAGAATGGAGATGGGGGAAAAGACTTTGTCTGAAACTGCACTTTTCAATTTAGTACACACTAACTATGTGTGGATATTGAACATTTGAAATGTGGTGAGTTTAAATTGAGATGTACAGTAAATGTTAAAAGGATACAAAATGTTTCAATAATATGTATGACGATTACAAGTTGAAATGATAATATTTTTGCTATGTTAGGTTAATAAAATACATTATCAAAATTAATTTCACCTATGTCTTCATTTTTTAAAATTAGATTACTAGAAAATTTTAAATTATATATGTGACTTTCTTTATATTTCTCTTGTTTAGCACTAGTCTGAAAGCATACACGTCTATCATTCTCTTGTAATTGTATTGTAATGCTCATGAAAAGACCTTACAGTTCAGATTTCTAACAGATGTATCCTTCAATCATCAGGCCATAGATTTTCAACCCTGTTCGCACATTGAAATCACATTGGGAAGCTTTTACAAAATACTGATGTTTGCAACCATAGCCATAAAACAAAACAAAACAAAAGTCTAAAGCTAAACCCTAGGTCATACAAAAATTAACTCAAAACAGATAGATAGATTTGCACTTGTGTTGTCTAGCATGTATGAGGTCCTGGGTTCACTCTCCAGCAATGAAAAAAAAAAAAGATACATTTTAATGTAAAATGTGTCTTCTTGCCAAAATGGCACCAAAAGTGGAAAAAAAAAATCCTCCCCCTTCTCAAGCTGAAGTCAAAGCTTTGAAGGCCCAGGATTTGCCAGTGCTGAAAGGGATTCATGGCCACAAAAATTTCAAACAAAAAAAGAGCTACCTGTTACTCCCTTTCTGGCAGCCCAAGACACTGTAACTCCAGAAGCAGCCCAAATACCCTCAGAAGAGCATCCCCAGGAGAAACAAGCTTGCCCTCTATGCCACTATGCCATCATCAAGCACATTCTGACCACTGAGTCGACCATGGATTAGATAGAAGACAACACACTTGTGTTCATTGCTGATGTCAAGCCCAGCAAACCCCAGATCAAACAGGCTGTACAGAAATTCTATGAAACTGATGTAGCCAAGATCAATACGCTAATCAGGCTTGATGGAGAAAGGAAGGCATATATTTAACTGGCTCCTGCCAATAAAATTGGGAAAATATAAACTGAGTCTAGCTGGTCAATCTAAATTACATTTATTCATCATAAAAATATAAAACTATGAAATTTTAAAGGAAGACATGAGAAGGTCTTCAGAATCTAGGACTCAGCAGCAAGTTCTTAGACTTTACACCAAAAACATAAAAGGAAAAACTTCACCAAAATTAAAAACTTTTGCTATGTGAAACCCCATGTGAAAAAATGAAAAGATAAGATAGAACCTGGGAAAACATATTTGCAAACCCTGTATCTGACAAAATATCAAGACAATCTAGAGAACTGAAACCCAGCAGTAAAAATGTAAATAATTTAATTAGAATATGGCAAAAGAAAAAATTTCACACTGAAGAGGATAGATGGAGGGCAAATAAGCACATGAAAAAATGTTCAACATCATTAGCTATTAGGAAAATGTAAATTAAAATCACTGAATGAGAATCTATAATTATCTCAATACAATTTTCAATTTTAAAAAGTGCTGGGGCCAGGGATATACAGGGATACAGCATGTGCTTAGCATATACAAGGCCCTGGTTTCAATACCCAGCACCTAAATAAAGAAAGAAAATGCTGCCATTTTTAAACAAATAAAAAGTAAAACTACCATTCTTTCCACCTCGCCTACCCCTATGACTCTGGTTTTGGAGTGTGTTCTGGTAAGTGAGAACTTAAAAATTTCCTCTTGATTTTAATGTGCAGTCAAGGTTACAAATAATTCTTCTGGGATAAAGAGTGTAGCTTAATAGGAATTTATAAAACAGAGCCTGAAGGCAGGTGAGGGAAAATGCTGACGGGTTTTCTGCTTGAGGGTTATCTTCATAGCCAATCCCCAAATAAGAGAATGAATGCAGCTTGTTCTCAGAATGGTTTATGTTCTAGCATAATGTCTAGTCAAATATCTAGCTATTTCTATTCACTAGAAAGAACAGGATTTGGGAAAGTTGACCAGGTTGGATGAAATTTTTAGTACTACCTTTCTGTGTTCTCTTTCCTTTCTCTATTAGCATCCCTTTCCACCTATCAGTTTTCAAATCTATTTGCACATTGGACTCACATGGAGCGCTTATACACTGTTGATACCTGAGTTCTGTCTTGGAGATTTTCATTTCACTGATGTGGAATGTGACTTTGGATTTTTAAAAATTTTCCTCAGGGGTTCTAGTATGTAGCCAAATTTGTGGATCACTGCTTCATGCCCCTGGCTCTTCACTCCTCTTGCAAGTTGGAGTTACCTGGTGGTGCTTTTTCAATATCTTGAGTCTGACATCCCACAACTCTGATTTAATTATTCTGGGATGTGGCCAGGTCATTAGAAAAATCCCTAAGTACTTTGAACATGCAGTTGTGTTAATCAGCTTTCTGCTGCTGTAACAAATACCAAGATAATCAATTTCTAAAGAGGAAAGTTCTACTTTGGCCATCATTTTGGAGGTTTTAGTCAATGGTTGGCTGGCTCCACTGCTTTTGGCCCTGTGGGTGGCAGAACATCATGGTGGGGAACATGTGGTGAAGCAAAACTGCTCAATTCATGAAGGCTGGGAAGAAAAGATGGTGGGGTGGGGGGGAGAGAAAGAGAAAAGTAATGGGGAAGGGGCTGGGGTCTCAATATCCCCTTCAAGGGCACACCTACAATGGCTCAACTTCCTTTCACTAGGCCCCAAATGCTAAAGATTTACCACCTCTGAATAGCAGCACAGGCTGACAACCAAGCCTTCAGCATTTGGTCCTTTAGGGGACATTTACGATCCAAACCATAATAGTAGCTAAAGTTGAAAACCACTAGATTAGGCCTCACCCTCTATTGTCTTCAACAGAGAGATCAGTTGTGTTCTTACACGTCAATATTTAGCAGGCTTCAAGGTTGAATGCAGTAATAGGAGAATACTTTAAAGTTGGAAGGTGGGGAGTAATCTCTCCAATTTCACTTTCTAGTATTTGTAAGGCTTTACCTTATTACCAGAGCATATCACAGTACCTGCCTTTTGTTACAAATGCATTTGTCTGCCATAAGTCCATAAGACCTTTCTCAACCATGTAATTTCCCAAGTCATTGGTTTTCAAATTTTGGTGCACATTAGAATCTCCTTAGATTTTTTTTTTTAAACACCATTGCTTCTACTGCCATCCTTAGACAGTCTAATGTAATTGGTTGGTTTGTGGTGTAACCCACTTGTGGGGATGGAAGATTCTCTCTCTCTCTCTCTCTCTCTCTCTCTCTCTCTCTCTCTCTCTCTCTCTCTCTCTTCCCTGTTGAGGTCCAAATATTTGAGTATGAGAAATGAACTTATAATAATATACCAAGTAACAGGAGAAGAGGCATACATGTAAGTTTTATGTGTGGAGGAGCATCACAGGAAAGCAAGAGTCTAATAACAGAATTTAGAAGGTTATTAACCTCTTCATATGGAAGAGGGAAGTGGGGGTTGTAGGCAATTTTTTAGAGAAAGAGTAAATGATTTGAAGGAAGGCAAATGGTCCAAAGAACAGATAATAGCCTGGGACAAAGTTTGTCTGGGCTCTAGGAGTGGTGTCAACTCCAGTTTTCCTTGCTGTAATTAGTATCAGCCTCCCCCAGCTGATGGGGTATCTGGGAAAGGGATCCACAACCATTGCATATCTTCTGGAGGATTCAGCCTCTAGGGGAGATAGGAGAACTTCAGAGGAAGCATTTCCCTGAATTTGATGATCCCCAGGTATTCTCAGTTTTTAGTCCACAGTGGCATATTTCAGGGTATCCTTTCCTGGGCCCCAACATGGGCATTGGGATTTCTAAGAGTCTCTGGTAATTATAATGTTTATCTAAGTTTGAAACCACTGGCCCAAGTGATATTTTATTTAGTAATGCAAAACTAAATTTCATGCCAAAGGGTAAGAAATAAGAAAAGGTAAGGTAAGAAATAGGCATGTAGAATATTTCTTATGTTCAAATTACAGACTCTCTATAATATGAAGTGTTTGCAAGTGCAACAGAGAATGTTTGTAAATGCATCATTACCGGCAACACTGTATTCCAAATCCAAATCACCTTCTCCCACAGTTAAGACTCCTAGAGAGCATCAGAATCTTCAGGGTGAACTATGCCGAGTTAATGGACATGCCAAGTCTACAGATGTGCTGAAGGAAAAGTAGCTCTTTTGCAAAACAGTGGCTCTCAACACATCAACTCTCTACCACCTGGTGGGCAAACATCAAATGCAAATTAAAGATAAACTAATTTAAGTACTAACTGCCTCTACCTCATCTCCTGAGGAGGATGGTGTTTGTGATCATACCTCCAAAGCGGTGTGCCACCTGCGGACTGTCATTTTCATCAGTTGTGCATAATTACACAGCCTCATTTTGAAGATATTTGCCTGCATTCATTTCTAGATTCTATAATAGCAGAAGATATTTTCCCTAGTTAAAATATCCTCTCCATCCCCATTCATAGGGGACTTCCAAGATAAGCATCTGAGAGGGGTCACTACCCCGGCAGCAATTTTTAGGTAGATCTGGAAAAGAAAAGGAATTTAAATAAATGTCAAAAGAGAAAATCTTATGCTTTGCACTATGACTTAAAGTCCATTCTCTTGCCAAAGGGATGGGTGCCAGAAGATGAGTCACACCAGCAAGGAAAGTAGGATGTTAATAGCAAGAAACTATGTAGCAGAGGCCTTCTGAATTGTGCCTAAAGGCAGGCAAAGTGGGCTGAAAGCTTATTGCCCCAGATTTTCTTGGGCTGAGCACTCTGGAAGCAAATGTTTAAACATCTGGGAGATACTGTGGTGGTTCTGCCCAGCTGAACTCACTAGAATCTCTTTCCACATGCAAATGAAATGTGGAGTCAGAACATAAACATGAGTTAAAATGACCATTCATATTTCTAAACTAAACTTTCCATTGGTTCTATGTGGTTCTTTTCCTATGTAAGGGGCAGTATGTCCTGGGGTAAAGAGATTACTAAATCAGAGACCAGAATAACTCTGTTGGGTTCATCCTTAAAACTCAGGAAATTCTCTCTGCAAAGCTGTATATCCAAATCACAGCCAGAGACAGAGAGAGGAGAAGCCACTGCATTTCATTAAGCACACTGGCTTCTTCTGTCTGTGTTTCAAATTTTGGTAGAATTAAAAATCCATACTAGTGATTCTCACATCAGAGTGACCTGAACAGCTTGTCAAAACACACCCTCGGGTTTATGGATCTGCAGGTGTAGAGTTGGGCCTGAGAATTTGTATATCCAACAAATTCCCAAGAGATGCTGAACCTTATGGTCCAGGGACCACACTCTGAGAGCCACTGCTTTGAGGAAAATTTACAGGTGTTTTTTTTTTAATTTAAAGTACATTTTGTACATGACCTTGGGAATTTATACCTAAGTATCCTTCCTTCCTTCCTTCCTTCCTTCCTTCCTTCCTTCCTTCCTTCCTTCCTTCCTTCCTTCCTTTTGATATTTGTATGACAATGTTATGGTTTGGATGTGAGGAGTCCCCCAAAAGCTCATGTGGGAGATAATGCAGGAAGGTTTGGAGGAGAAATGATTGGGTGATAGCCTTGAATTAATCAGTAAATTAATCCCTGGTGGGATTAACTGAATGGTAATTGGAGGCAAGTGGGGTGTGGCTGGAGGAGGTAGGACATTGGAGCATGGCTATGGGGTATATATTTTGTATCTGGAGAGTGGAGTCTCTCTCCCTCTCTCTGTGCTTTCTGATCATCACATGAGCTGCTTCCCTCTGCCATACTCTTATGCCATGATGAAGCTGGATGTATATGGACTGAGACCTCTGAAACTGTGAGCTTCCAAATAAAATTTTCCCCCATACAATTGTTCTGGTCAGAGTGTGGGGGGAAGCTGATTAAAATAGACAGAAACTTCTGGTTTCAGAAACAAAGCAGCAACTGACTGAAAATTTTTAAAATGCAGAAAAAAATGTTGCCGCATAAATGGAAATGCCAAATCCCAAATGCAGAAAGTAGAGTAGGTTGGTAGCATCTGGGAAGTTGGAGAAATATTGTATGGATAAGATGATCTTTTATAAGGAAGACAAAAAGGACTGGAGGGGACAAACAAGAGGGTTTTGGAAATTTATTCACTAATTTCATGGTTATTTATGTCCACAGGATGCATGGGATTGAGTTGAGTTACACATCTGAAGGAATTTCCTAGTTAGGAGGTATGTGATAGAGGTATGATATGGTGCCCGTGGAGATGAAGTTCATCTTCTCTGAAGATTTAATTTGGGACTTCACCATTATTTACTGGTCAGCTAAGGTTGGTTTTAGGTAGATTGTCCTAGGTGTAGGAGGATGTATTTAATGACCTCTCAAATTGCATTTCTTCTTCATATTAAAGCAAGAATATAAAGAAAAATTAGTGCTTCAATGGGAATCTATTTATTGTCTATAGCTCACTCTTCCCTATTATCTCATTCTTATTCTACAAAACCTATTTTACAATACGGTAAAGTAGAGGTAGCCAATAGAAAAACAATTCTTGTCATAAATTTTGTCCCAAGGAGATTTAATCAACTTCCTTCCCACTTAGGAAAAAGCTGGTTTTGTCTCTACAATACTATAAAACCATTCTGATGCTAAACCCCTGGAGTTAGTACAGACTCCTTGGGTGAAGGGTGTACTCCCAAGAAGACTACCCTCACTACAGATGCCAGCTGCAAATTTGGCATTCTCCAGGTCACCTACATTTCTGATGAGATGGCTACAAATTCGGGGATTTCCATTTTCTCAGATTTGATAATGTGCTAGAATTACTAACAGAGTTCCAAGTGCTAGACTTACTATTAGAAGGTATTTTAGTTAGTTTTTTGTCACCATAACCAAAAGACTTGACAAGAACAATTAGAGGAGGAAAATTTTATTTGGCTCATAGTTTCAGAGGTCTCAGTCCATAGATGGCCAGCTCCATTGCTCTGGGCCAGAGATGAGGCAAAACATAATAGCAATAGGGTGTGGAGGAGGAAAGCAGCTGTGGAACTGGCTTCCAGGAAGCAGAGCAAGAGCTCCACTCACCCGGGATAAAATATAAACCCCAAAGTTTATATTCATGCCCCCAATGACCTAGATCCTCCAGCCACACCCTACCTGCCTACAGTTACTGCCCAGTTAATTCGTATTGGTGGATTAATCCCCTGATTAGGTGAACACATAGATATATTGGGTGAGTTACATGCCCTGATTCCAAGGGGAGAGGGCATGGAAATTCTAAATCTGAGACCTTTCCATACCTTACTATATACATCTCTTCATTTGACTGGTTCCGATTTGTATGCCTTATGTTATAGCGTAGCCCAATCATTTCATCTCTGAAAATTCTTGTATTATCTAACACATTAGCTTTTGGAGTATACCACATATCTACGCCATAATACAAGACATACATTATGTCCACAGGATGCATGGGACATAATGTATGTCTTATATTATTTCCATGTCCTCTCCCCTTGGAATCAGGGCATGTAACTCACCCAATGTATCCATGTGTTCACCACTCAGGAAGATCATTGGAGTCTGATGTTCCAGTTTTTACTAGGGCTTCAATTCATAGGTGTGATTGAATCCATGGTTACATGTTTGAACTCAATATCCAGTCTCTCCTCCCTGGAGGTCAGGCTAATATCACCTAGCTCAAAGTTTCAACCTTCTAATCACAAGAATGGTTCTTTTCAGTATATTTAACCCCCATCTGTTACTAGAGTCCTGGGCTAGAGGTCTGACTGGAAATCTTAACAGACCAAATTCATCCATCCACTGCCTTGAGAGTCCAATTAGAGAGATGACTGAACTGGGTGCAGTGGTGCACACCTGTAATCCCAGCGGTTTGGGAAAGTGAAGCAGGAGGATTGTGAATTCAAAGCCAGCCTCAGCAACTTAACAAGGCCCTGAACAACTTAATGAGACCCTGTCTCAAATAAAAATATTAAAAAGATTGGGGATGTGTTTCAGTGGCTAAGCACTCCTGGGTTCAATCTCTGGTACAAAAAAAAAAAAAGAGGAATTTATTTAGTATGGCCATACTCATAAGAACAGGAGGAAGTAGCATCCCAATTTTTGTCTTTGGAGTACTAATAATACCTTTAAGATTATATAGGGGAAAGAGAAAAGCAAGTGGCAAGAGGTATGCATAGTCAAGCAGTTTTGGTCAAACTCTGATCTGGTTGATTATTATCTTAGGCTTGGTTTTGCTGGGGTATTGCTAGTGCCAGGAAAGATGACTGCCTGCAAGGCTTGCTATTCCTAGAACTTGAGATAAACTGGGGAAGAGAAAATGAGTCAGAGAGAGAATAGGCCAGAGAAGCAAAATGCAGTTAGTTGGTGAAATGACTGGGTCCTCCTTCAGGTTTAGGACAATGACTGGAATCTTCTAGGTGCTACTCTAGTTGCCTGCAAGAGGATGTTATATATAATCTGTTAATTATTATGTCTTTGTAAGTCTTGAAAATGTTTTAGTTACACTTATCTTTGTGTCTTTAGCCTTGAAGAGGGAAAAGACAGATTAGAACACTAAAAATGATTAACATGTCTATATACAGTGCTGAGCAGGAGTTTGATCCAAAGTGTAAAGTAGCAAAAGGGGAGAGATACAATATGAAGGCAGAGATGTCAAGCTTTCATCCTCCTTTTAGTTATCTGTCAGACATCTGCAGCCCAAGTGAAAGTTGGTGCTTTTAGCAAAAGCAGCCTTTAAGTCTCTGTTACACATCCTGAGATAGCTCCTTAGCATAAATCCAGGTGTGGCCCAAGGGGAAGGTGCTGCCATAAACAACAGACACTAATTACCTGGAAAATTCTAAGGATTTAAAAGCTACCTCCCAAGAACTAGTGGGGATGAAGGCCAAATTTTTAGACAATGGTCACCATTTGCATCTTCATTTTGATATTCTTTTTAAAAAATATTTTTTAGTCATTTATGGACCTTTATTTTATTTGTTTATTTATATGTGGTACTGAGAATTGAACCCAGTGCCTCACACATTCCTGGCAAGTGCTCTACCACTGAGCCACAACCCCAGCCCCCATTTTGATATTATTTTTATTAAATTATTTATTTATTCTAATTTGTTATACATGATGTCAGAATGCAAATCATTTCATATTACACATATGTGGCACAATTTTTCAAGTCACTAGTTGTACATAAAGTATTTTCACACCATTCATGTCTTCATACATGGGGTAATGATGTGTAACTCATTCCACTATCATTCCTACACCCTTGCCCTCTCCCTTTCTCTCCCTCCCCTTTGCCCTATCTAAAGTTTCTCCATACCTCCCATGCTCCCCCCCAATCGTCATTATGAGTCAGCATCCTTATATCAAAGAGAGCATTCAGTCTTTGGTTTTTTGGGATTGGCTTATTTCACTTAGCATTATATTCTCCAACTCCATCCATTTCCCTGAAAATGCCATGATTTTTATTCTCTTTTAATGCTGAGTAATGTTCTATTGTATATATATACCAAAGTTTCCCTATCCATTCATCTACTGAAAGGTATCTGGGTTGATTCCACAGTTTAGCTATTGTGAATTGTGCTGCTATAAACATTGATGTGGCTGTGTCCCTGTAGTATGCTGTTTTTAAGTCCTTGGGTATAAACCAAGGAGTGGGATAACTGGGTCAAATGTGATTCCATTCCCAGTTTTCCAAAGAATCTCCATACTGCTTTCCAGATTGGCTGCACCAATTTGCAGTCCCATCAGCAATGTATGAGTGTGCTTTTTTCCCCACATCCTCACCAACACTTATTGTTGTTTGTATTCTTGATAGCTGACATTCTGACTGGAGTGAGATGAAATCTTAGAGTAGTTTTGATTTGCATTTCTAATTACCAGAGAAGTTAAAATTTTTTCATATATTTGTTGATTGATTGAATATCCTCTTCTGGGAAGTGTCTGTTTAGCTCCTTGGCCCACTTATTGATTGTTTTTTTTTTGTTTTTTAAAGCAGATGATCTTGATCAGATGTTGGTCTGGTCCATCCTTATCTCAGGATAAAAAGTCAAGAGAAGCCTTGTCAGTATAGGAAAGTTGCTGTTGCCTGGGAGATAGTTTTGACTTATCATAAGATGTTTATTGGGGCTGGGGATGTGGCTCAAGCGGTAGCGCGCTCGCCTGGCATGCGTGCGGCCCGGGTTCGATCCTCAGCACCACATACCAACAAAGATGTTGTGTCCGCCGAGAACTAAAAAATAAATATTAAAAATTCTCTCTCTCTCTCTCTCTCTCTCTCTCTCTCTCTCTCTCTCTCTCTCTCCTCTCTCACTCTCTCTTAAAAAAACATTAAGATTGTCATATAAGAGGAAAGGAGGGGCAAGACAAGATAATACAAATGGAAGAAATGATTTACAGTAGAAGGGGTAGAGAAAGAAAAGGGGAGGGGAGGGGAGGGGAGGGGAGGGGGGACAGTAGAGAATAGGACAGACAGCAGAATACATCAGACACTAGAAAGGCAATATGTCAAGCAATGGAAGGGAAACTGATATGATACAGCAATTTGTATATGGGGTAAAAGGGGGAGTTCATAATCCACGTGAATCAAACTGTGTAATATGATGTATTATGAACTATGTAATGTTATGAACGACCAATAAAAAAAAAAAAAAAAAAAAAAAAAAAAAACATTAAGATGTTTATTGACAAGAACTGTTGTTCTTAAAATCTAAGGTGACTTAGAGTAAAGGAGACAAATGCAAATATGCAGGCAGATATACCAAAATTTTCTCCTTCTTTTAGTAATTTATTAGACATTTGCACACCCAAGAGTAGAGTCCATGTTCTTGTCATATTCTTGATGAGGAAAGGGAGTACTGGGAATTACACTCAGGGACTCATGAATGCTACAAAAGTGTTCTATCAGTGAGCTATATCCCCAGTTTTAAAATTTTTGTTTTGATACTGGGCTCACTAGGTTGCCCAGACTGGTCTCAAACTTGCCACCTCTTGTCAATCCTACCAAGTATCTGGGATTATATGTGTACACTACCATGCACAGCTTAAGTTATGCTCCTGACTACCGTGCATATCACATGGCCAAACATTTTATTCTTGTTCCTGATCTACATCCCTGGCTCCATAAAGAGAAGTCTATCCAATCATGAATTTATTATAGTTAGGAGTCCCCTGCTTTTCCTGTTTCATTAGATCATGAACTTCTTAGGATCAGTACAGGGACTTGCTCCAATTTGCTTCTCTAGTACCTAAGACTATTCCACTGTCATATGGAATGTGCTCAATAGAATACTTTATGAGAGAAACTAAGATGTTTAAGTTTTCCCTGTGAATGTTTGATAATTAAGTCTGTGGAAACAAATTGATGGATACATTAGTAGGAGAAAAGGCATACAAATTTCTTTAACATTCATGAGGAAAATCACTCAATAACCCAGTAAGGTTCAGATGCTCATATGTACTCTTTTTTTTATAGGGGAGAGGGAAGTAGTGGGATGTTGGTAATTTTGAAGGGTAGTAAATAATTTAATGGAGATGAACGAACCTCAGAGACAGAAATTAATTTGTAATTTATTTCCTTTGGATTTGAATAAGCCACAGATAGACATTATCTTATAACAAAGCCCACCCAGGTATGGTTACATTCCTTTTACTTCTTTACTGGGATAGTTAAAATGTCAAGGAGGGAATGTGAAACAATCATGTTCTCTTTGTCAGGTCTTAAGGCAGAAAAGAGAATATCAAAGTAAAGCTTCTTCCAGAATCTTCTGATCTCCAAGAGCTTTTAATTTAAAATAATCATGATACCAGGGTGCCATATTTTCTGATGAATAGTCGAAAGTAGTGGTTGTTAACATTCATTGAACATTGGCTTCATGCCCACAAATTCCTTTCACTATGACACATAAACTTCACAACAACTCCACAGATCAGATACTATTGCTATTATTGCTACTTTACACATGAGGAAACTAATGTTCACAGAGATTGAAAACTTGCCCAAAGTCACAAAGAGAGAAGGTGGCAGATCTCAACTTGTTTTTTCCCATAAGTTAAGTGCTTAATCTCTAGGTCACCATTTCTCAAGTTTGAATGTACATGAGAATCACCTAGAGGGCTTTGTAAAACAACTGGAGTAGGACATGGAATTTGCATTTCTAGCAAGTTCTCGTGGGATAATAATGATGCTGGCTCAGGGTCCACAGATAAACGAATGCTGTAGACTCTGTTAGTTTTGTGGTGAATAAAACCAACAACCCAGGTCAACAAACATAAAAGAATAAATGCTGGTAAAGTTTTAAACACCAAGGGTAATCTTCCTGTACATTTTACATTTTTACTAAGCAGCAGTAAGCAACCAAATTTTTACTCCTTTGTTGTTTATTAAGCATATGATAGAACTGAGTATCCTCTAGCATTATTAGATATTTCATGAGAGAAAAAAATGCCAAAATTTATCTATTTCTACACAAATTAGAATTTTAAATATGGGGTTGTTTGTAAATCAGAGCATTGTACCAATTGTGTCTTTTGAGAAAATGGTTCAGGGCAGTGGGAAAATCCTCATTTGAAACTCCCCTTTTTCTCTCCAACCCTGTGCCAACCAGGGAGAAGGTGGTGGTGACTGTGGCCTGTAGTAGTCTTTAGGGGAAACATACAGGTGTTGTTTACCAACCCAAGGCTTTTGCACAAACATAGATACCAATTATGACATCAAAGTCAGTTGCTGCTCTGTTAACCAAACTCCACACAATACCTCTAGTTCTTCACACTTCAATGTGAATGGAATCTGCACTGTTGAATTAGAAATCAAATTCTCAAGAGTCCTATAAATAAATGCCCACAATGACTGAGGAGAAATCTTTGGTGAAGGAGGTGTGTTAATTAGCTTTCCAGTGCTATAACAAAATACTTGAGTAATCAACTTAAAAGGAGAAAATGTTTATTTTGGCTCACAGTTTTGGAGGCTTCAGTCCATAGGTCTGTTGGCCTGTTGCTTTTTGGCCTGTGGCAAGACAGCACATCATGATGAGAATGTTTGGCCAAGGAAGCTGCTCATCTCTTGGTGGCTGGGTAGCAAAAGAGAGAGCAAGGGATTGGGATTCCATTATCCACTTCATGGGGACACTTTCAGTGACCTAACTTCCTCCCACAAGGCTATAACTCTTGAAGATTCCATTTCCTACTAATAGTGCTGTGAACTAGGGATCAGGCCTTTAATACAGGGGCCTTTGGGGTAGACTTCTCCAAACAATAGTTGCCATTTAAAGAAGCAGGTCTCAGGTCTAACTTCAAAATAGCATCACTGGGGGGCTGGGGCTGTAGCTCAGTGGTAGAGCATTCATCTAGCACATGTAAGGCACTGGGTTCAATCCTTAGCACCACATAAAAATAAATAAATAGAATAAAGATATTGTGTTCATCTACAACTAAAAGATATTTTTTTTAAAAAAATACTATCACTTGGGGAGTTTCATAAATCCCAGGGCCCAGACAATAGTCCATAGTCCAGTCTAACTACAAAAGAATTGCCTCAGTGCACTCAAGTATTGGCTAGTGATTCCAGTGTGTGGCCAAGCTTAAGAATCATAAAGCACTTTTAAATTGTATAGAATTTCATATTAAAATTCATATTTTGTTTCAGTAAGTCTGGAGCCTAAAATTCTGCATGTCTAAGAATCATCAGATGGTACTGATGCTGCAAGAGACTTCAAGTGTAAGAAGAGCAGCTACAATGATTGACAAAGACGTGCTTCATTGAATGTAAAGAGCTTCTACCTGCTGAGACCTGCTCACGTCTGCTTACTTATAGTATTAGCAAGCATCAGATAATGTCAGGAGAATTTTGGTTATTTGGTCTCCATTGATAGCGTTAATATCCTGCCTCTGATGAGGAATTAAAGAAGCTTTATGAGGAGTTAAAGACATTTCAGAAGCATAGGTAAAATCCTAATTTCTGTTATGTAGAACTACTACATGAAATGCTCCAGGGTTTCCTAAAATAGCATATTGTGCCCCTCTGGGTAGACTGTTGGATTTGATGAAACCTCAGTAATTTAATGTTTATCATTGTGCAGTGTGATCAGTTTTCAGGGGAGAGGATATTGTTGGGCTTAGAAAATGATACCCCATAGTATGGTGCTTTGGTATGCTGAGTACTTTAAACCAGTCTCAGAAGTAGAAATAAATTCCTTTTGTCCTCCCCATTCCTTGTCACTCAATCTCTCCTAAAGTACAGGAAGGGGCTTTCTCTGAAGTCCTCCTATTTACCTAAAGGCCAAATCTTCGAGAAGATTGACTCATAGGAAGAAAGGCTAGAGGTGACACCAGATCCAAAGCCCAAGCTAACTTTGTCCTAGGCAATTGTCTTATCTTTGGACCTATTTATGTCTTCTCTAAAAAAACTTACTCTTCCATTAAAATTGTCCAAAGTTCCCAATTACCTCTCCTCAATGAAGGGTCAAGTTGACCCTTCTTTAAGTTTCATATTTTGCATGACCTTCATGAGCTTGCAGATTCATAGATTTATATGCCTTTTCTCCTGTTTATCGACTATTTTATAGACTGAAATGATCAAACTTGTAGGAGGTTCAAAGAGAGTTACTTTTGCCTATATCCTTCCATATGATGGACATTGGACTAACTTTGAAATGATTTTTAAATGTTCATGCATTTCCTCTGCCTCTACCACTGCAATTCTGTGAAATATGTGACATTCAATGACATTCCTCCCTCATCTTTCCCATGTAGCTATTCACTAAATCCCATCATTGTCTTCCTATATACCTATTCCAGCCTCCTTTGCTGTTATGTATGGTTATGTGACTTGATTTTAGCCAATGGAATGTGAGTAGAAAATGGTGTGTACCATATGCAGACTTGGTTCATAAAAATTTCTCCCCATGTGATCTGCCAAGCAGTTTCCTCTGTGCCAACTGTGCAAATGAGATAAGCAATTTGGAAGACAGCAGAGCCAGAAGATACAAGGGGAACTTCCTGCCAACATTTCTCTTAGACTTTACTTGATAAAGAGATAGACTTCTTTTGTATTTGAGCCATTCTATCTTTTGTGATTTCTTATACTGTCCAGCTATATTGTAACTAATAAACCTCCCAAGCTATCACAACTCTAATTTCCGTGGAAAAGCAGAACTCAGTGATATATGAAAGGAACCAGAGTCACTAAGGATTCATTGTGTGCCAGCACCCTATCCTAGAGGGTAAGATGTTTTTTGGAAGATTTGTAGAGATTCCCTTCTTCTTCATGGCAACCATCTAGCAGTAAACTGGCATAGAGAACTTAGGAGACTTTCTCTACTAAGAGATATTAGGAGCTAAGTAAGGAGGAAGGATGACTTAGTTGCTTGGGTCTGCTCTTTTTCTTAGTTTTGGTAATTATGATTTTTTAAAAAAAATATTGTATTTTCAATGGAGAAATACATCATCTGTTTACAAAATAGCTCTTGAAATATACAAGGAGTACAGATACTATAAAACAAAGCAAAATCCAGTCATGAGACACTAAATACATGGCTTAGTTTTAAGAATGAGAAGGATGAAACTCATTGGTAGATCACCCCTGGGTTCAATTCCCAGTACCCCACACCCCCACATACACAAAGGAATAAGAAGGATAAAAATACAGGTTCACCTATTGTCTAAGGAAACTCATCAAAGAAAGAAGGGAGAATAATGATAATAATGATGAAGATGATAACTAAAACAATTCGGTGTTGAGCATATGTCACCACTTTTACAAAATTTAACATATTATCATTTGTTCTTCAGAAAAATTCTATTATTAAGTACTATTAATATCTTTCTTTTGCATTAGCATAAACAGAGATCTAGAGAGATTAATTTCACTGCTCCACAAATGATGGAGCCAAGATGTGAACCCAGGAAGTCTGTTTCCAGAAATAAAGCTTTTATTCATTGTATTGTGCTGCTTTAGGGTCTTGGAGAGGAGGTCACCAATGAAAGGTATGCATGTTTCAACATAGGAATTTTGTGGAAAACATGCAGACCATAACAGTTACTAAACTGACCACTTCCATTATTAAACACATCCCTGATTGAGCCTTGAGTAGAGAACCAGAAACAGTGAGGTTAGAATCATTATCTCCCTTCTTAGGCTGAATTTATAAAGGTCGCAGGCTCCCTCTTCATTCTGTTGAGAGTTTGAGAACCAGAGGAAAAACTAAGATTTGAAGTAAGCAATTTGACCCTTAGAGCCTGTGCTCTATTAAAGCAAATTAAAAGGGAAACCCGGCCTGATGAACTCCTGAGCAGACAAAGCTGGCCAGACTGCATAAGATAACTTAACCTTGTTTGATTTGCAAACACAAGTGAAACTTGGTCTATTTTTTGTAAATGGCAATATTAAGAAAAATGAAACCTAAGGCTAACTAATCAGGAGCCACCAACTAATTTACAGTTATGTAATTAAGGCCTTTTCAGCAGGATGGTCAAATAAGGCAACTCTATAACTGTAACCAATCAAGTTACTTTTGTTTTGTTGCTTTATTCCTGTTTTCATCTTCTAAAGCTCTCTCCTTGTATTCCCTCAGTGAAGCGTCTGGTTTACTTCCAGTTTGGAGCTGCCTGATTCATGAATCACTCTTTGCTCAAATAAACTCTTTAAGATTTTATTATCCCTTGGTTTTCTTTTAAGTAGCTCTTAAACTTTATACTTGTGTCTCATGGAAAGTTTCTTCCCCTTTAAAAAGATGTATACACTTCTAGGCAAATTTCATATGTAGCCTTTTTTGCTCTTTAGTAAAGGATATCTTGATATCTGCCTTTAATTGTTGGTGCTGTAGGTGAGTTAATTTACCATGAAATATTTCATTTTTGTTTTGTTTTGCTGTTTAAAAACTCTCCTGTTTTCATTAATAACCTTTTTAAAATTGTGGTGTTAAAGATTAAACCCAGGGCCCCAGGTATGCTAAGCAAGAACTCTACCACTGAGCTACTGCCCCAGCACTAAATTAATAATCTTAACATTCCATTACCATGTACATTTGGCATTTTATGATTGCTATTAGCTGGCTGTATTTGAGTCATTACATTTTCTTTTCATGATAAAAACTTACCGTATCTAAATGTAAATGTAAAATTATGTAAATGTAAATGTAATGGAAATTCAGCATAAATATTTTTTTATTCTTAATTCACTTATTAATAGATTTCCTGTGTCCTACTAGAGTTTAGCCTAATACAGTACATGTATATATATTTCCAGCTCCAAGTGGAAATAGAGATTATTCTGCTAGCATCCAGTTCCATAAAATTGAAGAATGGATATCATCAAATTCTACAATTTTCAGAGTCTCCTTCCATTTCTGTCATTCTGAATCTGTATGAGGACATAATATTTAAATCTATTATAAAATTTGTTCTCTGAAAAGAATGAGAAATAAAAACTCTGAGGCCTTGGAGCTACAGTAGTAAGTTAGAAAAAATTATTAAAGCACTTCAGATGTTAACCTCATTGGTCATTGCATTGAGGATGGCAAGCCTTTGGTTTTCAAAGACCATTTGTGATGAAAGAATCCTATTGAGCTGTAAGTTTAATGGTGTCTATCAAAAGATTAAACATTTACATATTCTAAAATACCTAAGAGGGCAACTTAGGGCATAACTACTGAATAAGGAGGTTCCGGAGTCCATAAGTTTCCTAGAGCACAGTTTCAAATAATGCCATAAAGGCTTCAATAATTGGAGCCCTTGGTGTCCCATTTCAAGTGTTTTCTAAAGTAAACAGAAACCCTCCAGAGAAGATCAGAAGAAATACTCCTCTTTATTAGAATTCTTTATCTTTAAGAGATAGTTGCCAAAAATTACCTTCTACAGCTACTAAAATGTTTAGTATTTAGCCCAATGAGATGTAAAATGATCAGAAATATGTAACTCACCGAGATTTGAGTTATGTTTTCATTTATGCAACTATCCTTTTGCAATTTTTAAGTAGCCACAGGAGGCAGGGTTCCATATTAAAACAAGCCCTCTAGAGGACTGATGTTGTTCTCAGATAAGTGCTTCCTCTTTGACAGAGCTCCAACAGAGGAAAAACATTGGAAGAATATTTGCAAAGATAAAAGATAGTTGAAGGTATATTAAAATAAGTTTTTATAAGTCAGATATGAAAGACCATTTAAAAATTTCTAGATTTTTAATGAAAGCACAATTATGCAATATTTTAAATGAAATAAAATAGTCCAGTTAATCAAAGTTATGGTTCCTAGAATATTAACAAGACATAGATTATCTACTTCTATTGTCTTGATTTTCTAGGAATTGGGATTCAGAAAGGTTATATTAATACTGTTTTTAACCAAATTTTAATAAATAATGTTATTGAATTATTACATTCTAATCAATTTAGAGTATCCCCTTTTAATTTAATTTTGTACATATTGCAAACTTGGTTCCATAGAAAAATATCATTTAATTTGTCCTTGTATGTGGAACAGATAAAGACAGATTGGTAGAAATTTCCAAGTAATAAAATGATCGCTAAGTAAACTTATTATAAGTAATGAAAAATAGAGGAAAGTGTTGACAGTAGAACTGCATAGAAATTAGAATAACTGCTATGTTGAAAAATTAGTTTCTAGTAAATTACTTTAATCTTTTTCAATTTTGTAGGTAGCCAGTCACTATGAACCACCAGAGAAATTGAGACCATAAAGCACATATAAGTAAAAGCTACTAGTTAGTGCTTCCAGCTTCTGGTGAAGGTAAAGTAGATGAATAAGATCAACATTCCTATTAAATATATAAAAGCTCCTAGGCAGATCAGGGACACAATCCCGCCGGCCGCCGCTGAACTGCAGCGAACATAGGAACCTACTGGGCCCCGCAGGCCTGAGTCTGTGAACTGACTCTAGCGGCTTGGTGCTAGGATCCACACTCCTAACACCCCACCCCACCCCCAGCCAGTTCGGAGCAAAGCGGACCAGGGACACAACCCCGCCTGCCGGCCACGGGCGGCGGCCAGACTGGGCCCCGCAGGCTTGAGTCTGTGAACGGCCTCTGGCGGTCCAGCGATAGGATCCACATTCCTACCACCCCACCCCCAGCCGGCTCGGTGCAACGCAGAGCAGGGACACAATCCCGCCGGCCGCCGCTGAACTGCAGCGAACATAGGAACCTACTGGGCCCCGCAGGCCTGGATCTGTGAACTGACTCTAGCGGCTTGGTGCTAGGATCCACACTCCTAACACCCCACCCCACCCCCAGCCAGTTCGGAGCAAAGCGGACCAGGGACACAACCCCGCGGGCTGGCCACGGGCGGCGGCCAGACTGGGCCCCGCAGGCTTGAGTCTGTGAACGGCCTCTGGCGGTCCAGCGATAGGATCCACATTCCTACCACCCCACCCCCAGCCGGCTCGGTGCATCGCAGATCAGGGACACAATCCCGCCGGCCGCCGCTGAACTGCAGCGAACATAGGAACCTACTGGGCCCCGCAGGCCTGAATCTGCGAACTGACTCTAGCGGCTTGGTGCTAGGATCCACACTCCTAACACCCCACCCCACCCCCAGCCAGTTCGGAGCAAAGCGGACCAGGGACACAACCCCGCCGGCTGGCCAGGGGCGGCGGCCAGACTGGGCCCCACAGGCTTGAGTCTGTGAACGGCCTCCGGCGGTCCAGCAATAGGATCCACATTCCTACCACCCCACCCCACCCCCAGCCGGCTTGGAGGCGGCCAGACCAGGCTCCGCAGGCCTGAGTCTGTGAACTGCCTCTAGCGGTTTGGCGCTAGGACTTTGGCAGCGCTTAGTGCTGAGTTCCAGCTTTCAGACAGAGGAGAGAAGCGGTCCAGTTGGGTTCCAGACACCGGTCGGACCACAGAGGAGGACAGCAGCCGCCATTTCGGAGAGATGATGTAATCATCCCCATGTTCTATTGATCTCAGCTCATCCAGCGACGGAACAGGTGATTTCAGGCTGGTAGTTGCCTGCGTCTAGCAGACAGATTTCTAGCTCAGGCTCGGGACTGGGGATCTTGTGGAGAATACTCCTAGAGGCTCATGCCTGGCAAGGCGTGTACCGGGCACTGAGCAGCTGGATTCTGGTTCCCGGGGCTAACCTGGCCCAGGTCTGAGGAAACTGCGGAGACTGCCGGTGGAGGCCAGCTCCAAGTGGAGCGTGCGCTGAGCTAGGGGCGACTGGGTTCTGACTCCCAGAACAGTTTTGGCCCGGGGCTAGGGAACCCGTGGGGGTCGCTCGCTGGAGCCAGCTCCCAGCGGAGAGTGTATTGAGATAGGAGAGGCGGGTTCTGGCTACCGAAGCTGCTTTGACCCAAGGCTAGGGAACCAGCGGTGTCTGCTTCTCAGTCAGGGTCCTGTTGGGTGCTGTGGGGGCAGAGTGGAGCTTCCACCTGCACCCAGAGCAGGCCAAGTGACCCGCCGGCGTGGTAGCATGACACCCCAAACGCAGCTGGGTCTGAAGAGAGTAGCCGCCCACGCCTAGAATAGGACCAGCGGCCCCGCGAAGCGGTAGCCAAGTAACCTCATTTGGAGTAGGGGCTGTGCAGAGCGTGCAGGCAGACCTGCGGCCCACTGGCAAGACAGGCCAGGTAGCTTGCCAGAGTGGTGGACACGTAACACCGAGGCAGTTGCGGCACACTGGTTGGAGTGGGGGCGGAGCAGGGTCGCCGCCCGGGTCCGGAGGGGGCCCAGCGACCCGTTGGAGAGGTAGTCAGGTACTCCCATTGGGAGTGGGGGCTGTGCAGAACTGTGACCCACCGGCCTAGAAGTATGCCAGCGTGGTAGACTCGTCACACCAATTGGAGTGGGGACCCAGCAGAGCCGCCACCCACATCCAGATCAGGACCTACGACCCCAGGGCGTGGTAGTTACGTTACCACAATTGGAGTGGGGGCAGAGCAAAGCCGCCTCCTGTGCCCGCAGGGGGGGCAGACCTGTGACCGATCAGCGTGATAGATAGACCACCATAATTAGAGGAGGAGCACAGCCACTACCCACCCTGCAAGGGAGACTTTCCAACTATTCAAGAGCAACATAAATAAATAGGGGGTAAATTTCAAAAACACAACAGTTGCACCAAGCAGAAAGAAACGCGAGCAGTATGAAAAGACAAGGAAAGAAAGGACCACAAGCAATGCAGGTCAACTCAACTTTAGAAGAGGTAATAGCTGCAACAGATGGAATATCAGATAAAGAGTTCAGGATATATATGCTTCAGATGATCTGGAGTCTCAAGGAAGACATGAGACAGCAAAATCAGACAATGAAAGATCACATTGACAAACAAATCCAGGAAGTAAAAGATCAATTTCACAGGGAGATAGAAGTAATAAAAAACAAACAAATAGAAATTCTAGAAATGCAGGAAACAATAAACCAACTTAAAAACTCAATTGAGAATACTACCAGCAGAGTAGATCACTTAGAAGAGAGAACATCAGACAATGAAGACAAAGTATTTCAGCTGGAAAAGAACATAGACAGCTCAGCAAGTCTGCTAAGAAACCATGAGCAGAACATCCAAGAATTATGGGACAATATCAAAAGACCAAATTTAAGAGTCATTGGGATACAGGAAGGCACAGAGCTCCATGCCAAAGGAATAAACAGTCTATTCAGTGAAATAATACGAGAAAACTTCCCAGAATTGAAGATTGAGACAGAATCCCAAATCCTAGAAGCCTACAGGACGCCGAATGTGCAAAATCATAAGAGATCCACACCTAGACACATTATAATGAAGATGTCCAACATACAGAATAAGGAGAGAATTTTAAAAGCTGCAAGAGAAAGAAAGCAGATTACATTTAGGGGTAAACCAATCAGGATAACAGCTGATCTCTCAACACAGACTCTGAAAGCTAGAAGATCCTGGAATAACATATTTCAAACACTGAAAGACAATGGGCTCCAACCAAGAATCATGTATCCGGCGAAATTAAGCTTCAGGTTAGAAGATGAAATTAAAACCTTCCACGATAAACAAAAGTTAAAAGAATTCGCAGCTAGAAAACCATCTCTTCAAAAAATCCTTGGCAAAACATTACAGGAAGAGGAAATGGAAACTAACATTGATAACCAACAATGGGAGGTAGGACAGTAAAGGGGGGAAAGTAGTCAAAGAGGATAACAAATCAGGTTTAGTAACATCAATAAACAATTATGGATAGAAGAACAAACCACATCTCAATAATAACCCTAAATGTTAATGGCTTAAACTCACCAATTAAGAGACACAGGCTAGTAGAATGGATCACAAAACAAGACCCAACAATATGCTGTCTACAGGAGACGCATTTGATAGGAAAAGATATACATAGACTGAAGGTGAAAGGTTGGGAAAAAGCATATCACTCATATGGACCGCGGAAACAAGCAGGAGTGTCCATACTCATATCTAATAAAATAGATTTCAAGCCAAAGACAATCAAAAGGGATAAAGAAGGACACTTCATACTGCTCAAGGGAACCATACACCAACAAGACATAACAATCATAAATATATATGCCCCAAATAATGGTGCAGCCGTGTTCATCAAGCAAACTCTTCTCAAGTTCAAGAGTCTAATAGACCACCATACAATAATCATGGGAGACTTCAACACACCTCTCTCACCACTGGACAGATCTTCCAAACAAAAGTTAAATAAGGAAACTATAGAACTCAATAACATAATTAACAACCTAGACTTAATTGACATATATAGACTATACCACCCAACTTCAAGTAGCTACACTTTTTTCTCAGCAGCACATGGAACCTTCTCAAAAATAGACCATATACTATGTCACAGGGCAACTCTTAGACAATACAAAGGGGTAGAGATAATACCATGCATCTTATCTGATCATAATGGAATGAAACTGAAAATCAATGATAAAAGAAGAAAGGAAAAATCAAGCATCACCTGGAGAATGAACAACAGGTTGCTGAGTGATCAATGGGTTTTAGAAGACATCAAGGAGGAAATTAAAAAATTCCTAGAGTTAAATGAAAACACAGACACAACATATCGGAATCTATGGGACACATTGAAAGCAGTTCTAAGAGGAAAATTCATTGCTTGGAGTTCATTCCTCAAAAAAAGAAAAAACCAACAAATAAATGATCTCATACTTCATCTCAAAATCCTAGAAAAAGAAGAGCAAAACAACAGCAAAAGAAGTAGAAGGCAAGAAATAATTAAAATCAGAGCTGAAATTAATGAAATTGAAACAAAAGAAACTATTGAAAAAATTGACAAAACTAAAAGCTGGTTCTTTGAAAAAATAAATAAAATTGACAGACCCTTAGCCATACTAACGAAGAGAAGAAGAGAGAGAACCCAAATTACTAGCATACGGGATGAAAAAGGCAATATCACAACAGACACTTCAGAAATACAGAAGATAATCAGAAATTACTTTGAATCCTTATACTCCAATAAAATAGAAGATAGTGAAGGCATAGATAAATTCCTTGAGTCTTATGATCTGCCCAGACTGAGCCAGGAGGATATAGACAACCTAAACAGACCAATAACAATAGAGGAAATAGAAGAAACCATCAAAAGACTACCAACTAAGAAAAGCCCAGGACCGGATGGGTATACAGCAGAGTTTTACAAAACCTTTAAAGAGGAACTAACACCAATACTTTTCAAGCTATTTCAGGAAATAGAAAAAGAGGGAGAACTTCCAAATTCATTCTACGAGGCCAACATCACCCTGATTCCGAAACCAGACAAAGATACTTCAAAGAAAGAAAACTACAGACCAATATCTCTAATGAACCTTGATGCAAAAATCCTCAATAAAATTCTGGCGAATCGGATTCAAATACATATCAAAAAAATTATACACCATGATCAAGTAGGATTCATCCCTGGTATGCAAGGTTGGTTCAATATACGGAAATCAATAAATGTTATCCACCACATCAATAGACTTAAAATTAAGAACCATATGATCATCTCGATAGATGCAGAAAAAGCATTCGACAAAGTACAGCATCCCTTTATGTTCAAAACTCTGGAAAAATTAGGGATAACTGGATCATACCTCAACATTGTAAAAGCAATCTATGATAAGCCACAGGCCAGCATCATTCTGAATGGAGAAAAATTGAAGGCATTCCCTCTAAGATCTGGTACAAGACAGGGATGCCCTCTCTCACCACTTCTGTTCAACATAGTCCTCGAGACACTGGCCAGAGCAATTAGGCAGACGAAAGAAATTAAAGGCATAAAAATAGGAAAAGAAGAACTTAAATTATCACTATTTGCAGATGATATGATTCTATACCTAGCAGACCCAAAAGGGTCTACAAAGAAGCTATTAGAGCTAATAAATGAATTCAGCAAAGTGGCAGGATATAAGATCAACACGCATAAATCAAAGGCATTCCTGTATATCAGCGACAAATCCTCTGAAACGGAAATGAGGACAACTACTCCATTCACAATATCCCCCCAAAAAATAAAATACTTGGGAATCAGCCTAACAAAAGAGGTAAAAGATTTATACAATGAAAATTACAGAACCCTAAAGAAAGACATAGAAGAAGACCTTAGAAGATGGAAAAATATACCCTGCTCATGGATAGGCAGAACCAACATCATCAAAATGGCGATATTACCAAAAGTCCTATATAAGTTCAATGCAATGCCAATCAAAATCCCAACAGCATATCTTGTAGAAATCGATAAAAGAATCAGGAAATTCATATGGAATAATAAAAGACCCAGAATAGCAAAAACAATACTAAGCAGGAAGTGTGAATCAGGCGGTATAGCGATACCAGACTTCAAACTATACTACAGAGCAATAGTAACTAAAACAGCATGGTACTGGTACCAAAACAGGCGGGTGGACCAATGGTACAGAATAGAGGACACAGTAACCAATCCACAAAACTACAACTATCTTATTTTTGATAAAGGGGCTAAAAGCATGCAATGGAGGAAGGATAGCATCTTCAACAAATGGTGCTGGGAAAACTGGAAATGCATTTGCACCAAAATGAATCTGAATCCCTATCTCTCGCCATGCACAAAAGTTAACTCAAAATGGATCAAGGAGCTTGATATTAAACCAGAGACATGGCATCTGATAGAAGAAAAAGTTGGTTATGATCTGCACGCTGTGGGATCGGGCTCCAAATTCCTCAATAGGACACCCATAGCGCTAGAGTTAACAAACAGAATCAACAAATGGGACTTACTCAAACTAAAAAGTTTTTTCTCAGCAAAAGAAACAATAAGAGAGATAAACAGGGAGCCTACATCCTGGGAACAAATCTTTACTCCACACACTTCAGATAGAGCCCTAATTACCAGAATATACAAAGAACTCAAAAAATTAGACAATAAGATAACAAATAACCCAATCAATAAATGGGCCAAGGACCTGAACAGACACTTCTCAGAGGAGGACATACAATCAATCAACAAGTACATGAAAAAATGCTCACCATCACTAGCAGTCAGAGAAATGCAAATCAAAACTACCCTAAGATACCATCTCACTCCAGTAAGACTGGCAGCCATTAGGAAGTCAAACAACAGTAAGTGCTGGAGAGGATGCGGGGAAAAGGGCACTCTTGTTCATTGCTGGTGGGACTGCAAATTGGTGCAGCCAATTTGGAAAGCAGTATGGAGATTTCTCGGAAAGCTGGGAATGGAACCGCCATTCGACCCAGCTATTCCCCTTCTCGGTCTATTCCCTAAAGCCCTAACAAGAGCATGCTACAGGGACACTGCTACATCGATGTTCATAGCAGCTCAATTCACGATAGCAAGACTGTGGAACCAGCCTAGATGCCCTTCAATAGATGAATGGATAAAAAAAATGTGGCATTTATACACTATGGAGTATTACTCTGCATTAAAAAATGACAAAATCATAGAATTTGGAGGGAAATGGATGGCATTAGAGCAGATTATGCTAAGTGAAGCTAGTCAATCTTTAAAAAACAAATACCAAATGACTCCTTTGATATAAGGGGAGTAAACAAGGACAGGGTAGGGACGAAGAGCTTGAGAAGAAGATTTACATTAAACAGGGATAAGAGGTGGGAGGGAAAGGGAGTGAGAAGGGAAATTGCATGGAAATGGAAGGCGATCCTCAGGGTTATACAAAATGTCATATAAGAGGAAAGGAGGGGTAAGACAAGATAATACAAATGGAAGAAAGGATGTACAGTAGAAGGGGTAGAGAGAGAAAAGGGGAGGGGAGGGGAGGGGAGGGGAGGGGAGGGGAGGGGGGACAGTAGAGAATAGGACAGACAGCAGAATACATCAGACACTAGAAAGGCAATATGTCAATTAATGGAAGGGAAACTGGTGTGATACAGCAATCTGTATATGGGGTAAAAGCGGGAGTTCATAATCCACTTGAATCAAACCGTGTAATATGATGTATTAAGAACCATGTAGTGTTATGAACGACCAATAAAAAAAAAAAAAAAATAAAAAAAAAAAAATAAAAAAAAAAAAATAAAAAAAAAAAAAAATAAAAGCTCCTTGTAAATTAATAAGGAAAAGATACACAATGCAAGGAGGAAATAGGAAAAACCACCTGAACAGGTACATCACAATAGATGATTTTTCCCATATTATTTATTGGTACATTATAATTATACATAAAAGTGGGATTCATTGTTACATATTCATACATTTACATAATATGAAAAAATAATTTGGTCAACATTGTTCTCCAGTATTATTCCATTACCTCTCCTCATTCCCTATTTTTGGTCCCTTTCCTCTACTGCTTTCCCTTCTAATCTAATTTTCATTAGAATCATGTTCTCCTAATTCCCCGCCCCCTTTTCCTCTCTAGCTTCCACACATGACAGAAAACACATTACCCTTGACTTTCTGAGTTTGACTTATGTTGCTTAATGTAATGCTCTCCAGTTTCATCCATTTTCCTGAAAATAACATGGGTGAATAAAACTCCATTGTGTATATATACCATATTTTTTTAATCCATTCATCCATTGATGGATATCTGTACTGGTTTCATAATTTAGCTATTGTGAATTGTGCTGCTATAAACATGGGTATGCATGTATTGCTGTAGTAAGATGACTTTAATTCTTCAGGGTAAATACTGAGAAGTAGCATAGCTGGGTCATATGAGAGTTGCATTGCTAGTCTTTTTAGGAATTTCCATAGTGATCTCTATAGTGTTTACTAACTTATAATCTCACTAACAGTGTAAAAGTATTTCTTTCCCCCTACTTCCTCTCTGGAATTTATTATTGTTTGTATACTTGATTGCTGCCATTTTAACTGGACATCTCAGTGTAGTTTTGATTTGCATGTCCCTAATTGTTAAAGATGTTCTACATTTCATGGCCATTTGTATTTCTTCTTTTAAGAAGTGTCTGTTTAGTATTTTTGGTGTTATGGTTTTTGAGTTATCTACATATTTTGGATATTAATCCTCTGTTAGTAGATATCAAAGATTTTCTCCCATTTTGTACATTCTCTCTTCACATTCTTATTTTTTTCGTTTGCTGTGCAGAAGCTTTATAATTTGATGCTATCCATTTTATTTATTCTTGGTGTTATTTCCTATTGAGGAAGTCATTGTCTGAGCCTATATATTGGAGTGTTGTCCTCACATTTTCTTCTAGGAGTTGCATAGTTTCTGGTCAAATTCCTGGGTCTTTGATCCATTTTGAATTGGGTAAGAGACAGGGTTCTAACTTCATTCTTCTATATATGGATAACCAGTTTTCCCAGCACCATTTTTTTCTTTTTTTAAATTTTTTTATTGTTGGTTGTTCAAAACATTACATAGTTCTTGACATATCATATTTCACACTTTGTTTCAAGTGGGTTATGAACTCCCATTTTTACCCCGTATACAGATTGCAGAATCACATCAGTTACACTTCCATTGATTTACATATTGCCATTCTAGTGTCTGTTGTATTCTGCTGCCTTTCCTATCCTCTATTATCCCCCCTCCCCTCCCCTCCCCTCTTCTCTCTACCCCTCTACTGTAATTCATTTCTCCCCCTTGTATTATTTTTCCCTTTCCCCTCACTTCCTCTTGTATGTAATTTTGTATAACCCTGAGGGTCTCCTTCCATTTCCATGCAATTTCCCTTCTCTCTCGATTTCCCTCCCACCTCTCATCCCTGTTTAATGTTAATCTTCTTCTCATGCTCTTCATCCCTACTCTGTTCTTAGTTACTCTCCTTATATCAAAGAAGACATTTGGCATTTGTTTTTTAGGGATAGGCTGGCTTCACTTAGCATAATCTGCTCTAATGCCATCCATTTCCCTCCAAATTCTATGATTTTGTCATTTTTTAATGCAGAGTAATACTCCATTGTGTATAAATGCCACATTTTTTTTAGCCATTCATCTATTGAAGGGCATCTAGGCTGATTCCACAATCTTGCTATTGTGAATTGTGCTGCTATGAACATCCATGTAGCAGTGTCCCTGTAGCATGCTCTTATTAGGTCTTTAGGGAATAGACCGAGAAGGGGAATAGCTGGGTCAAATGGTGGTTCCATTCCCAGCTTTCCAAGAAATCTCCATACTGATTTCCAAATTGGCTGCACCAATTTGCAGTCCCACCAACAATGAACAAGTGTACTCTTTTCCCCACATCCTCGCCAGCACTTGTTGTTGTTTGACTTCATAGTGGCTGCCAATCTTACTGGAGTGAGATGGTATCTTAGGGTAGTTTTGATTTGCATTTCTCTGACTGCTAGAGATGGTGAGCATTTTTTCATGTACTTATTGATTGATTGCATGTCCTCCTCTGAGAAGTGTCTGTTCAGGTCCTTGGCCCATTTGTTGATTGGGTTATTTGTTATCTTATTGTCTAATTTTTTGAGTTCTTTGTATACTCTGGATATTAGGGCTCTATCTGAAGTGTGAGGAGTAAACTTTGTTCCCAGGATGTAGGCTCCCTATTTACCTCTCTTATTGTTTCTTTTGCTGAGAAAAAAAACTATTTAGTTTGAGTAAGTCCCATTTGTTGATTCTAGTTATTAACTCTTGTGCTATGGGTGTCCTATTGAGGAATTTGGAGCCCGACCCCACAGCATGTAGATCGTAGCCAACTTTTTCTTCTATCAGACGGCTTGTCTCTGATTTAATATCAAGCTCCTTGATCCATTTTGAGTTAACTTTTGTGCATGGCGAGAGAAAGGGATTCAGTTTCATTTTGATGCATATGGATTTCCAGTTTTCCCAGCACCATTTGTTGAAGATGCTATCCTTCCTCCATTGCATGCTTTTAGCCCCTTTATCAAAAATAAGATAGTTGTAGTTTTGTGGATTGGTTTCTGTGTCCTCTATTCTGTACCATTGGTCCACCTGCCTGTTTTGGTACCAGTACCACCAGCACCATTTTTTTAACAGGCTTTTTGTCCTCCGATGTATGTTCTTGGCACAATTTCCAAGTATCAGATGATTGTATCTGTATGGATTTGTTTCTGTGTCTTCTAATTTGTTCCATTGGTCTATGTGTCTGTTTTTGTGCCAATAACATTCAGTTTTTGTTACTATAGCTCTGTAGTATAATATGAAGTAAGGTATTGAAATGCCTCCAGTATAGTCTTTTTTGCTTAAAATTGCTTTGGCTATTCTGGATCTCTTATTACTCCAAATGAATTTTATGACTGTTTTTATCTAGTTCTGTAAACATTGGTACAGTGCTTGCTTACCATGAATGAGGTCTTGGGTTTGAGCCCCAGCACCATGAAATAAATAAATAAACAAATGAATAAATAAATATCAATTTAAAATTTTCTGATAATACACATGAATTAGAATGTCAAATCTAAAAAAATACACTTGGCATTATGAAGTATTAACAAGGATGTAGGACAAGGAATATTATCTTCTCTGTGTATGGGAAAATACATTGTAAAATCACTTTTGAATAGTGTCTGACCATAAATCTGAAAATTTTACAGCCCATGGTCTAGCAATTCCATCTCTGGGTGTCTATAACTCACAGAAATTCATGCTTATATGCACCAGGAAACAAGCCTACCAGTGTTGCCAATAGCATTGTAGAAGTTCATAACAGTAAGAACTAAATGATGAGATTGATAAATAAATGGAGGCAGGTACAAATATACCATACATCAAGAAAGTAAATGAATTATATCTCCATACAGTAGCGTAGATAAATTTTAAACACCAACGTCAGCTAAAGAAGCTAGGCTACAATGATCCCTGTAAAATAGGCTACATTAAATGATTATTATTTAGTATGAAAATCAGGATAATAGTCACAAGAATGAAATAGATTGGAATTATGATAAGGAAGAGACAGGTGGAAGGCTTATAGGGTGCAGATGTTACCTGTTTTGATGTAGAGGAAAGGCATACTTGTGTTTTCCAATAATTTGTTAAACTACATATTTTTGTTTTATGACCATTGTGTATTGTATTACAAGATGATACATTAAGAAAACATCATACTGGTATTTCAGAAAAATGAGTTTATCTATGCCATAAATATTTAATGGATGTCTGAAGACTACCTGGGTCTGTTCTAGAGGCAATTTAAGCTGGGTGAGCCAAAAGAGAACAACCAAAGTGTAAGGAAGTTTCACTTCTTTTATTTAGTTAGAGTTATCAAAAAGGAGCTGGAAAATGCCCTAGTTAAAGATGAAAGGAACAGAAAAGTAAGTGACTGAATAGAGCCAAAAGACTATAAATGGTCATAGAAGCCCCTAACATCTAGGACAAACTTTATTCACTAATAAATTTCCTTCTCAGGTGAGTCCTATCCTCAAGCTTTTTAGAAAATTGCTTGACTTTTCTCTCTAGTTCTTTATGCTTTTTCCCCATTGCCTGTAAGATGTTTCTATTAATTTTCTTAAACTACTGACCAAGCACTTATAACATTTGTTATTTGGAGGGATAAAAAAGAAATCAAATTCAATCATTTTGAAAGCCCTGACTAAGTGTTGGAGCCTACGGGGTAAACACAAAAATCAAACTTGAGAACTTTTGACCTTCTTCTCACTGATGTATGTTGAAAGCAATTACATGAATTTGTATTTCTGGCTTGGAAGAAGGGGGGAAACAAAACAAAACAAAAACACTTGGCTGAAACTAAATTTCCAGTAAATAGCTTACTGTGCCATTTTTGACAGATCCTTACTACTGTAATTTATAACCTTGGGTGTGACAAGAAATTTTTCAGCAAAGGTTGTGACTCTAGAGTTACATGTTTAGAACTTGAATCCTGAATCAGAATGTACTTGTGCATCAACTGATATAGTCACTAGCAGAAAACAGTGCTATCATAAATTACAATTTACTAAAATTTTATTGTGTCATAAAAGATTAAATTAAAATGAAAATTCCTGAATCAAAACAAGCCAACATTTGTTTTACCATTGCAGCTACTTAAGAATGGGCAGTCATGAAACTTGGGATCAATTTTTATTGTCATGAAGATTATGAATGGGGAATGATAACTGAGATGAAAGTGCTCTTATCTCTGTCAAAATACCTTGCTATCTGCTGTTTAAGTACATTTTAGAAACAGCTCTGTGAAGTTTAGATAGTAACTTTAAATATTTTCAGATTAGTACATTTACTATCCACACTCAGTCTGTGGATCAGCTATGGTTGCTAAGAGACCAGAGCTTTGAATTAGTTCTACTGTCAAAGGGCAAGGTTAGGAGGAAATAATCACTTTATCCTAATTGGAAAAAAATTGGTATGCCATTTAATGCTAAACAGTATAAAATGTCACTATTTGTCTCAGGATTCGTTTGTATGTTACTGGAAATCATTTAGAAATATGTGTCCACCAGTTCCTGGAAAAATATTTTGCACTAAGAGAATGTTAATTAAGAAGAACTAATGTCTATTCTTTGATTAGCTATCTACAGATAGCTAAGGACTTTTTTCTAGAAATATGTAGAAACTTCCAACATTTTAATTTCATGGTTGCCTTAAGCTTTTCAATCCAATGACATTCACTTCCCAGTCCAAAATTTTTCCACCTCTAAATTTTGGATACTGGCGATCCCCTCACATTTCACAACCTCCTATGGCACAATTCTTTTATTTTCTTGCTCACATTACAGGACTTGCAGGAGGGAGTGCAGAGGGTAAGGGAATCAACATATTTTGACTCTTGGGTTTTTGCTCTAGCATTTAGGAAAATTGTGAAGAACATCTACTGAATTACTGAAAGAGATGCAGATTTAGGAAGACAAAATGGTGAGTTTGAGTTTAGGTATAATTGTTTAATATGACTGTGAGACAACAAATGTTTCTAGAGTTCAGAAGAATCAATTTGAAAGCATTTATGCACAAATGAAAATGAAGCCATGATGGTTGGTGATGTCATTTAGGAAGAGAGTAAGGGCTAGGAAGAGAAGAGGTCCTTGGGCTAGTCTTTCAAAAACTAACATTTAAGAGTTGATTAAAAGGAAAAAGGGGTTAAGACTGGTTAGAACCATAGTGTATATAACCAAGGAAAGAGACTGTTTCAAGAATGAGAGAGAAAACAGCATTATTTTTTAAAATTTAATTGATTTAAAAAAAAAACAACAGCAGAATGCATTACAATTCTTATATACAGCACAATTTTTCATATCTCTGGTTGTATATAAAGTATGTTGACATCAATTTGTGTCTTTATACATGTACTTTGGATAATGATGTCCATCACATTCTACCATCCTCTAATCCCCTGCCCCTTCCTTTCCCTCCCACCCCTCTGCCCTATCTAGAGTTCATCTATTCCTCCCATCCTCCCCCTCCCTACTCCACTATGAGTCAGTCTCCTTATATCATAGAAAACATTCGGCATTTTTTTTGGGGGGGTATTGGTTAACTTCAGTTAGCATTATCTTTTCCAATGCCATCCATTTATCTGTAAAAAAACATGCATTGGAGAAAAGATAGCCTCTTCAACAAATGATGCTGGGAAAACTGGAAATCTATAAGCAACAAAATGAAATTAAACCCCTATCTCTCACCATGCACAAAGCTCAACTCAAAGTGGATCAAGGGCCTAGGAATTAAACCAGAGATTTTCCATCTAATAGAAGGAAAAAGTAGGTCTTCATCATGTGGGATTAGGCCCCTACTTCCTTTATAAGACTACTGTGGTGTAAGAATTAAAATCAAGAATCAATAAATGGGGTGGACTCAAGATAAAAAAGTTTCTTCTCAGCAAAAGAAACAATCTGTGAGGTGAATAGAGAGCCTACATCTTGGGAGCAAATTTTTACCCCTCACATATCAGATAGAGAACAGTACTGTTAAAGGCAGGTAGTCAAATAATGTCAGAAGTCTGAAGACTATCCATGAGATTTAGCAATATAGAGACCAGCATTAATGTTGGTAAAAGCAATTTTGATCATGTGGAAGTAAAGTGAAGAAATGGGAATTGCAAGTATTTAGCATTTTGTGAAATTTGGGTGAGAAAGGAGAGAAGAAAAGTAGGGCAACAGTTTGATGCAAAAATTGGCTACAGTGAGGGATTCTCAATTGGGTAGGGCTTAAATAAGTTCAAGTACTAATGAGAGAGAGAGAGAGAGAGAGAGAGAGAGAGAGAGAGAGAGAGAGAGAGAAGGAGGGGAACACCTGGAATCCAGAGCATGGGAAGAACTAGAGAGAAATTTTGCCATTGTAAATTTGGTTTGTAAACATTTTAATGGAAAATTAATTAAATTCCTGTCTAATAATTTGTATTTCCTCTTCAGAATTAAGGGGAAAATTATCTGCTGAGTTTGTGGTTGAGAGAGGGCTTTAAGATAATTTTTTTTTAATATTTATTTTTTAGTTCTCGGCAGACACAACATCTTTGTTTGTATGTGGTGCTGAGGATTGAACCCGGGCCGCACGCATGCCAGGCGAGCGCGCTACTGCTTGAGCCACATCCCCAGCCCGAGAGAGGGCTTTAAAGTGTGGTTTTAGCAAGATATTGGCTCCATTTTTTTTTTTTTTGTTATTGCCTCAGCACTTTTCTTCTTCAGGAGTCATTATTCTTACCAAACAGGCTTTCCTTATGGTGGAAAAATGGTGGTAGAAGTCCCAGACTTAATATGTGCATTAGAGTCCACAGGAAGAATGGTTTTGTGTTTTCAGGGTTTTCAGAAAAGTACTGACATTTACTGAGATTTTGGGGAAACGAGATGTTGGTCAAAGGGTACAAACTTGAAGTTATAAGATGAAAAAGTTCTGGGGGTTTAATGTACAACATGGTAATTATTATTAATAATGCCTGTACTGCATTATATATGTGAAATTTGCTAAAAGAGTAAATCTTAAATGTCTTACTCCTACTTACATATAATGTTTACTATGTAAGGTGATGTATTATAATTTGTGGTAATTTTTTCAGAATGTACATTCACAGTAGATCATCATATTGTACACCTCAAATATATACAATATTTGTCATTTATATCTTGGTAAAGCTGGAGAAAAGTTTTTAAAAATTAAAGTGAGTTGCCTGTCTCTACCCCATCTACTGTAATTCATTTCTCTTCTTGTTTATTTTCCCATTCCCCTCACAACCTCTTATATGTAATTTTGTATAGCAATGAGGGTCTCCCTTCATTTCCATAGTAGGGGATAGGAAAGGTAGCAGAATACAACAGTTACTAATAGGGCATTATGTAAAATTGTGGATGTGTAACCGACATGATTCTGCAATCTGCATTTGGGGTAAAATTGGGAGTTCATAACCCACTTCAATCTAATGTATGAAATATGATATGTCAAGAGCTTTGTAATGTTGTGAACAACCAATAAAAAAAAAGAAAAAAAAGAAAGTGAGTTGCCTGTAAACAGTATGTAGTTGGGTCTTCATTTTTTAATCAAATCTGACAATTTGTCTTTCACTTGGAGTTTAAACTGCTTATATTTAATGTGATTATTTTGTGTTTGGGATTAAGATTGTCACCTTCCAATTTCTTTTGTCTTTGTTTACTTGTTTTCTGTGGCCAGTTCCCCTTTCAGAAGTATAATATCATTATTTTACATAAAGACTGAAATCCTAACCAAAGAGTCTCCTGTTCTTCTTGGAACAGACTATAAATACAAATACATTATTTGAACTTACAAAAAGTAACCAAGGTAAAATTTAGGATATTAACATAACTATCAAACACAGGATGTAGGATATGGGAAACAGGTGTAGGATAGTATGAGCTAATCCTCATGTTTCATAGACGTTATCAATAAAATTTTCTTAATTTAATGTCAAGAACATTATTTAGAATTTTAAATATCATCACTAGAAGAAATAAAACTAAAAACAATTAAGTATCTCATTAGGGAATAGCCTTGGATGGTTGTGTGCAATGAAGCAAAAGATCTTTATTTTTCTTTATAAGTCCTCTTTTATTCTTTGTTGTTTGTCTAACTATGAAATAATTCTTGAAATAAAAATACATATTGTATAGAATATGAGAAATAACCAAAAATATTAGCTTTCCAGCTGTTAAGGGCCTTTCTAAATTTCTTATCTTCTAGAAAAATAGGAGGCAACCCCACCTTGGGAAGCAGAGGTAAAAGATAGGCCCTTGTGACCTGAGAGTTATCTAGGATCAGCTTTCCACTTTTGAGTTGATGAAGGGGACACCACCCAACAGGAAGATTCTCACAATTATCTGTGAAGTTCAGGATTATACCACTGATATTGGAACTGGAGCAGACACTTCTACCAGGTAATATTAAACCATAACAAGGACAATAATGGGTTTAGATCCCATATCCAGACTCCTGGAAACCTTGGCCAGCTAGCTGCAGGCTTGTGCTAAATTATTCATTAACCATGCAGTAACACAATTCAGCTTTTGGGTCTCATTATTTTATTCTGGGGAGTGGCTCCTGCTTTTAATTTTTTATCCTTAATTGTAATTTTGTGTCATCCTCGAAAACACTGTGATTTGTATTACTTCTTAAAATTTCTATGCTATGATTAATTTATCCTTCATTCTCTTATAGCCCTACTCTCCCAATTATTCCCATTGTCCCACCGCCGGTCAGTGTACTTTTTCTAGCAGAAGCTTTGCCATTTTAGATTATAAGACGTTACTATCTACCTGGTCAGGGAATAGTCCTTTTATTGGGGGCTATTAAGAGTCCCAATAGTCCCCAATAAAGGAACTATTCCTTATTCTCTATATAGAAATAAATAAATCAATGTCCACACAAATCTAAATTTTCAAAGTAGAAGGGAATTTCACTATGTTACTAGTTTCTGCATTACACATCTTGGCAAGGTTTAACTTTACTCTTTACTTGTCTCTTTCATTTTGTGAGTATCTGAGTAGTACGCAAGGTAACCATGGTTACTGGAATGAAAGTCCTGTCATGTGTGAAGGCAGAGGCTGAACATGTTTGAAGTATGACTTATACCACTACATCTTAAGATTGTTTAACAAATTGGACTTGTCTTTACTGTTATGCTTCAAATGGCTTTCGTCATTATTTGAAAGGCATGTACTTCTTCATCTGAAGTACCTGCTGGTTCAATACTTGTAACACTTCCTTGATATCATATTTAGAGGAAATTCTCCTCCTGCCCTATTGCTTGATACTTTCCTCTCCATGGAATTCATTTCCAAGTAAATAGCCTAAGAAGTGGTTTTATGAGCATTAAACAAGTAATTCCTTGGTACATTAATTTTGAAAGCATTGGATGACAGCAAATACTAAGAAAGAACAAATCTCAAGGTTGGCATTTTCTACTCTAGGGAAAAGAAGCATTTATCTGAAGATTCACTAAAGCATGGAACTGGACGCTCATTTAATAATACTATAAACAAAAATTTAATGATTATTAAATGTCAGTGCATTATTCAAGGGACATAAATTTTTCTCATTTATAATACAACAGCTTTGTAAAGATTTTATCATCCTAATTAAACATCCCAACTAATAAGTACCAGAGGCTGGAGTCTGAGTTCAAAATACTTCCTGCCATGTTGTATCACTTACTGCCTGCTTTTTAAAAATAATTGAATACCATTTTTTTTTGCAAGGTACTTTTTAGAGCAGGGAACTAGGATACTTCCTTTTAGAAAGTGTACTGTTGAGAGCTGAGATTGTGGCTCAGTGATAGACCACAATCACATCAGTTACCCTTCCATTGATTGACAAATTGCCTTTCTAGTGTCTGATGTATTCTGCTGTCTGTCCTATTCTCTACTATCCCCCCTCCCCTCCCCTCCCCTCCCCTCCCCTCCCCTCCCCTTTTCTCTCTCTACCCCTTCTACTGTAAATCATTTCTTCCATTTGTATTATCTTGTCTTACCCCTCCTTTCCTCTTATATATCCTTATGTATAACCCTGAGGATCGCCTTCCAGTTCCATGCGATTTCCCTTCTCACTCCCTTTCCCTCCCACCTCTCATCCCTGTTTAATGTACATCTTCTTCTCAAGCTCTTCGTCCCTACCCTGTCCTTGTTTACTCCCCTTATATCAAAGGGGTCATTTGGTATTTGTTTTTTAAAGATTGACTAGCTTCACTTAGCATAATCTGCTCTAATGCCATCCATTTCCCTCCAAATTCTATGATTTTGTCATTTTTTAATGCAGAGTAATACTCCATTGTGTATAAATGCCACATTTTTTTTATCCATTCATCTATTGAAGGGCGTCTAGGCTGGTTCCACAGTCTTGCTATCGTGAATTGAGCTGCTATGAACATCGATGTAGCAGTGTCCCTGTAGCATGCTCTTGTTAGGGCTTTAGGGAATAGACCGAGAAGGGGAATAGCTGGGTCAAATGGTGGTTCCATTCCCAGCTTTCCGAGAAATCTCCATACTGCTTTCCAAATTGGCTGCACCAATTTGCAGTCCCACCAGCAATGAACAAGAGTGCCCTTTTCCCCACATCCTCTCCAGCACTTATTGTTGTTTGACTTCCTAATGGCTGCCAGTCTTACTGGAGTGAGATGGTATCTTAGGGTAGTTTTGATTTGCATTTCTCTGACTGCTAGCGATGTTGAGCATTTTTTCATGTACTTGTTGATTGATTGTATGTCCTCCTCTGAGAAGTGTCTGTTCAGGTCCTTGGCCCATTTGTTGATTGGGTTATTTGTTATCTTATTGTCTAATTTTTTGAGTTCTTTGTATATTCTGGTTATTAGGGCTCTATCTGAAGTGTGTGGAGTAAAGATTTGTTCCCAGGATGTAGGCTCCCTGTTTATCTCTCTTATTGTTTCTTTTGCTGAGAAAAAACTTTTTAGTTTGAGTAAGTCCCATTTGTTGATTCTAGATGTTAACTCTTGCGCTATGGGTGTCCTATTGAGGAATTTGGGGCCCGATCCCACAGTATGTAGATCATAACCAACTTTTTTTTCTATCAGATGCCGTGTCTCTGATTTAATATCAAGCTCCTTGATCCATTTTGAGTTAACTTTTGTGCATGGGGAGAGATAGGGATTCAGCTTCTTTTTGATGCAAATGGATTTCCAGTTTTCCCAGCACCATTTGTTGAAGATGCTATCCTTCCTCCATTGCATGCTTTTAGCCCCTTTATCAAATATAAGATAGTTGTAGTTTTGTGGATTGGTTACTGTGTCCTCTATTCTGTACCATTGGTCCACCCGCCTGTTTTGGTACCAGTACCATGCTGTTTTTGTAACTATTGCTCTGTAGTATAGTTTGAAGTCTGGAATCGCTATACCGCCTGATTCACACTTCCTGCTTAGCATTGTTTTTGCTATTCTGGGTCTTTTATTATTCCATATGAATTTCATGATTCTTTTATCTATTTCTACAAGAAATGCTGTTGGGATTTTGATTGGCATTGCATTGAATTTATAGAGAACTTTTGGTAATATCGCCATTTTGATGATGTTAGTTCTGCCTATCCATGAGCAGGGTATACTTTTCCATCTTCTAAGGTCTTCTTCTATATCTTTCTTTAGTGTTCTGTAATTTTCATTGTATAAATCTTTCACCTCTTTTGTTAGGTTGATTCCCAAGTATTTTATTTTTGGGGGGGATATTGTGAATGGAGTGGTTGTCCTCATTTCCGTTTCAGAGGATTTGTCGCTGATATACAGGAATGCCTTTGATTTATGCGTGTTGATCTTATATCCGGCCACTTTGCTGAATTCATTTATTAGCTCTAATAGCTTCTTTGTAGACCCTTTTGGGTCTGCTAGGTATAGAATCATATCATCTGCAAATAGTGATAATTTAAGTTCTTCTTTTCCTATTTTTATGCCTTTAATTTCTTTCGTCTGTCTAATTGCTCTGGCCAGTGTTTCGAGGACTGTGTTGAACAGAAGTGGTGAGAGAGGGCATCCCTGTCTTGTACCAGATCTTAGAGGGAATGCCTTCAATTTTTCTCCATTCAGAATGATGCTGGCCTGTGGCTTATCATAGATTGCTTTTACAATGTTGAGGTATGATCCTGTTATTCCTAATTTTTCTAGAGTTTTGAACATAAAGGCATGCTGTGCTTTGTCGAATGCTTTTTCTGCATCTATTGAGATGATCATATGTTTTTTATTTTTAAGTCTATTGATGTGGTGAATAACATTTATTGATTTCCGTATATTGAACCAGCCTTGCATCCCAGGGATGAATCCTACTTGATCATGGTGTATAATTTTTTTGATATGTATTTGAATCCGATTCGCCAGAATTTTATTGAGGATTTTTGCATCAAGGTTCATTAGAGATATTGGTCTGTAGTTTTCTTTCTTTGAAGTGTCTTTGTCTGGTTTCAGAATCAGGGTGATGTTGGCCTCGTAGAATGAATTTGGAAGTTCTCCCTCTTTTTCTATTTCCTGAAATAGCTTGAAAAGTATTGGTGTTAGTTCCTCTTTAAAGGTTTTGTAAAACTCTGCTGTATACCCATCCGGTCCTGGGCTTTTCTTAGTTGGTAGTCTTTTGATGGTTTCTTCTATTTCCTCTACTAAAAAAATTTTTTAAAAAATAAAGTGTTGAGTGATTTGATTTATTATATCACTATGTTATAGTGAGTCTACTATGTTATAGTAGACTTCTGCATTACAGTGATTATTTTTCCTACTTCTGAAATGTAAATAGAAAACAGAAGGGCTGGGGTTGTGGCTCAATGGTGGAGCACTTGCCTAGCATGTGTGAGGCACTGGGTTTGATTCTCAGCACCACATATAAACAAATAAACAAAATAAAGGTCCATCAATAACTAATAAAAATATTTTTTAAAAAAGAAAGCAGAATTAGTCTCAATTTTATTTCATCTTCTATTATTATAAATAGTGATTATGTTTTATTGTCATTTCGATGTAGATGGCATATCTAAGAAGAATCAATTAATATGTAGTGTGTACCAAAGAGAAAATTATTGGTATATTGGACTTCCTAAAATCCTCTCTCTTTAAAGATTCAAGGTAACATGAAATGATGATGTTCCACAACTAGCTGAGTGAAGTATCGTCTATCTTCAGTTTCATCACCTACAAATGATACAGACTTCACTAGGTTTTGTGAGATTCTGGGGAAAAAACATGGGTAAGTGCACTTTGAAAATGAAAATGCCCTTTACAAATGTTGTGTGTGGTTATAACTCTTGCTGTTTGGAAATGCTTTTCCTCAAAGTTTTATTATTTCTGAACCCTCCTACAATTGAATTGTGACTCCAAGTGGTGTCACAATTCACTCAATTAAGAGTTTTCAATCCACTTTCCACAAAAGAAACACTGATATACTGATATGTTTTTAAAGAAAACATGATCAGATTCAACCTCAACACTACACAAAGAAGAGTTTCAAGGTTTGAAAAAAAATCACAATAGCATCCCTAAAACCCCAAAATCTTGAAAGTCATTTTCTCTTTGAAAGAGAAATATTTTGAAGATGACAGCAACTGGTGACAACAATTTTGTCCAAGTCCAGAGAACATATATACTACAGTAAAACTTTAAAGATGCCAAAAGATATTGAATATAAAATAAGTGCAAACAAAGTTGATCTCTAAGGATTAAAAAAGGTCAAGAACTGTCAAGACAATATCTGTAAAGCAGAAGAAATTTTGAGTTGTTCTCAGCTTCTGAGACAATCTATTAAATCAGAGTCTTGTTGGAAAACTAGACCAGTGGCAAAATATTTCACACTATGCAGCTTTCAACCTGGGACCAAATACATTCCATTAAGACTTTTACATATTTTTGAATTGTTTAAGTAGAGGGAAATTCAAAGACTTCTTTTTCTCTCCTATTTATTTATTTATTTATGCATTCATTTGTATCAGTATGGATGCATGCCTAATTTATTTTATATTTTGGATTATAATTCAATATTACTTTATTTTGTTGCTGAAATCATTCCTGCTTTGGTCATTAGGAACATGTTCAGATCGGCTTCTGATATTCCAAAAAATTAATTGTGGTTTGGAAAGGGGAAAAAAGTAGGTGGTGGAACTGGAAATAGGGAAGGGCACTGGACTGGACACTAAGGAGACCTCAGTTCTAGTCTTAGTTCTGAACCAATCAACTTTATGATTTTTGAACCAGTCACTTAGCCTCTCTGAACCTAAAAACCTAAGACACTGTTGCTCAGTGTTTATGGGCAAGACTTGGACCCAACTACTTCTGCTCAGAGTCAAGACTCCTTCACTTACTAGTTATGTTATCTTGGACAAGTTGGTTAACCTCTCTCTGCCTTAGTATCCTACTCTGGAGAGTGGGGATGGAAGTAGTAACTACCTCAAAGTGTTGTACATATTATTTATTTGAGTTGTATGATACTTTATGTAGTCTATTTAGGACTATATCCAGGAGATAATGAGGACAATAAAATGTGTATAACTTCACCACAGGGGCACTGTGACATATGGGAAAGGGTTTGTGAAAAAATAAAATATTCTGCCAAATTTTTGTTGTGATTATAATGATGAACAAGAAGCAATAATACAGTGTTCCATGTCCACAACTTATTTTTCTTCAGATTGCCTCCTCTCCTTTTTACATTTTTACTATTAATTAACCCCAGACTTTATTTGGGTTTTACCAGTTTTTCCATTAATGCCCTTTTAGATTCCAGGATCTCATCATGTTGCCTGGGCTCTCTGATCTGTGACAATTTTTTTTTTCAGATTTTCCTTGATCTAGCCTGAAGGCTACTAGTCAGATATTGTATAGAATCCTCCTTAAGTTGGGTTTGTTCAATGTTTCTTAGGATTTGGACAGGAGATACAGGTTTGGGAGGAAGAAAACCACACAGAAATAAAGTACTCATCTCATCATGTCACATCAGGGGATACATGATATCTACATGACATCACTGGTGATGTTAACCTGGAAAACTTGAATAAGCTGTTGTCTGCCAGCCTATTGTACTGTAAAGTTACTATTTTCCCCTTTCCTTACTCTATTCATTGGCATAAGTCATTAAACCTAGTCCATACTGGGAGAAAAAGGGGAATAAACTCCACCTATATGGGGATGTCTAAATATTATATCAATATGTGGATGCAGGGCTATTTATTTCATATTTTAGGTTATAAACCAATATAACTTATTTTTGTTGCTCACACTTTTCAGTTTTGGTCATTGGGTACATATTTGGGTTGGCTCCTATGTCCATCCTTTTGGTGGGGGCACTTCTTTGCTTTCTGGTACTACAAGATGTTCCAGGCTCATTTGCCTGGATCTAGCTCTAGAATAAGTCATTTCTCCAAGAAATTCTCAAGTGGTTAAATGGAGAATAGCAGATTCCTGACTCTTAATATGATGGGAACAACATGAGATATGAAGTCTGGGTTTTAGTCTTGACTCTCTGCACACAGCAGCTGTGTTGCCAGGGGCAGGTTCCCTCAGTGTAACATGGGGCTAAAAATACAGGGTACTGCATAGCACTTAGCATAGTTCCTAGCACATATAGAACACCCAATAAGTGCCATTTATTTTATTACTTTTATTTGCTACTGCAGCAAATCAACAAAATCATAGTAGCTTGCAACACAAATGTATTATATTACAGTTCTGGAGAAGACTGAAATGAATCTTAAGGAGCTAAAATCAAGCTGTTGATAGGGCTGAGCACTTCCAGAAGCTTCTGGTGAGACCGTGACCCATGCCACTTCCAACTTTTAGAGGCTTCCTGCATTGCTTGGCTCTTGTAGGGGTCAACCCATATTTGCTTACTTTGCATTGCCTTCTCCTACTACTACTCTGATCCTCCTGCCTCCCTCTTTTAAGGCTCCTTGTGTTATGGTTAGGGTATACAGTCAAAGTTCAGATCCTTGGTGTCCCAAACAAATAACTGAGAAGCAAACACAGAAGTAACAGATAAAATACAGATTTATTGAAAGTGAAGATAGCACTCTTTTAGGTAGGCAGAGTGGGCCAAGAGAGAGGCTCAAGGCCCCAATGTCTGGAAATTAGGGTCTTATGTCCTTAAATATGGGGCATTCTCTTCCCTATACAGACCTGATTGAAGATCTGACCCCATTTTCTCCCATTGGTTATCTTATGATTCCTGAATAGAATATTTTCAAATTTTCCCCTATTGGTTACTTTAGAAAACCTAATTAGAATAATTCATATTTTACCTACATTGGTCATTTAAAAATTGAACCTGTGGCAGGAGTTGTCATAGAGATATCCTCAGTGGCAAGAGTTGTCATGGTGGTGTCATCAATGGCAAGAGTTGTCATGGTGATAAATCTTCAGTTGCAGGAGTTGTCATGGTAATGGGATTTATTATAAACAGGGACAGGTCTCCTTTCCTTGTCCTCCAGCAGCTTCTTTCTAATACCTGTCTCTACCATCTCAGTGTCCCTGAACTCCTACCTAACACTTGTGCAACATTGAGCCCCCCCCCCCGATAATCTATCTTCCCATCTCAAGATCCTTAACTTAATCACATCTGCAAAAATCCTATTTTTAAATATAAGGTAAAGTATTTTATGTATTCAAAGTATTCACAGGTTTTGGAAATTAGAGTGTGGACTTCTTGAAGAGTCATTATTCAGTCTACCACACTTATTATCTTTATTATTATTTCAGGGCTTGATTTGCCAAATTAACAGTGTAGGAGAAAAGAGCCCTAAAAATAAAGAGAATGAAAACTTCCAGATATTCGTTTTCATGACAAAATTACTAACAACAGTTAGTAATTGTTACCTTAATGAGTAATTAGTTTGGAATCTTGCCCCAGAACCCTCAGAATGTATTTCTTTGATGTTGCTCACTACTTTTGGCATTATCTTCTTTTTGGCCTCAGAAGTCTCTTTGCCAGAATGAACTCATACCTCCTTAGAAAATTTGCTTTTTGCAGTTAACTCTTTTTGTCTTCATGATGTTTTTATTTCTTTTATCAAAGGCTTGCATCTTTCCTGTGATATTCCCTTTGTTCCGGCTCTTGTCCAGTCTTTTTTTCTTTCTGCTAAGCTCTTAGAAAGAGTTGCATATACTAGTTAATTCAGTTATTACTTTAAAACTCTTTACTACAACTAATCAATTAGATATTGTAATACATTATATAAGTATTAATAATTAATGAATTAATATTATTCAAACATTTCTAAGAGCTACCTATTAATACCTATTAGTCTCTTCTATCTGGTGAAAATAATACTTGAATGTAATTAATGGCATTTTTAGTCACAAATTGCAGTGGCCAATTCTTTTTTCTCTATAGATATTTGTTACTATACAGTTTTAGCACTTGTTAAATTTTTCCATGCTTGGAGATCATATGTGGTAAATAAGATTATTGTTCGGCAAATAATTACTTCTCTTAACCAATACCCTATTTCTATAGGACAAATAGTATTCTCCCCATTTTCCTATTGATGTACTTGGCCAATGAAGAGTTGGCACAGGTGACAGGGAGTGAGTTGAAAAGATAGCTGCTTATAGGCTTTGAGTGTATTCTCCCACCTCTCTGAGTGTCTGTAAACACTATTATGAGGAGAATACACACTCGGCCACTGACACTGAGCCATGGAGTAAGGCATGTGCTATAGAGCTACCCTAGCCACTCTGTAGATCTGAAGCAGAGTGGCCTTGTAAACTGGAGACCTGTGGATTTGAGATAGAGGTGGCTCTATGAAAGGGGCTTCCAACTTCAAGCATTGATGTCTCTTTGACAAGAACTTTTTCTGGCTCCTGGAGTCCACCCTGCCCATGACAATGTAGGTCAGACATGCCAGGAAATTTCCTTCCTTGAGAATAACCCTCAACCAATGATTGACAAGGGTGGCTATATAATATTCAGTTTCCTTATCCCTTGGACAGGATAATTTTAAAATTCACATTCTATTCTGACTCCTGGAATTTACTAGGGAATTGAAATACAGCTTGTTTAACATGTATTATGATTTAGATATGAGATGTCCCCCCAAATCTCTTGTGTAAAACAATGCAAGAATGTTCAGAGATCATATGATTAGGTTATGAGTGCTTTAACCTAATCTGTGGGTTAATCCACAGGTAGATTAATGGTGGTAACTGTAGGCAGGTAGCAGGTAGTGGCTGGTGTAGGTGGGTCACTGGGGGTGTGCCCTTTTGGGGCTTATATTTTGTCCCTGATGAGTAGCTTTCTGGTTGCCATGTTCTGAGCTGTTTTCCTCTGCCATGCCCTTCTGCCATGATATTCTGCCTCACCTCAAGCCCAGAGCTACAGAGTTGGCTAGCCAGGGTGTGGACCTCTGAAATCATATGCCAAAATAAACTTTTCATCTTTTATGATGTTTTGTTGGGTCTTTGGTCACAGTGATGAAAAGGATACTAAAAGAAAGAGGTAACTTTCTTATTAAGTCAGTCTTTACTGTTTGTCTTCCCTTCCTTGTCCCACTTCCCTAATCCTTTTTTGGAATTTCTTATCCAAGTGTCTGCTTTTGGGGAACCATACTAAGACAACAAGTCTATGTGATCCATCTTGTTCATATTCTACACAAGATGGCTTGCCCACCTGTAGAGATGAAATAAGAGACTGTAGAAACAGGGGAGGTGAGAAGGGCCTAATGCAGAAACTCTCAACCTCCTTCAGGTCTTGGGCAGCAGAGATACCCTCAGAGGTCCTCCTTCCCAGAAAATTTATACAATCAAACCCCTGATGCATCAGAAAGCAAGAATTTGGCTCCTTTGGATGTGTGCCATGGAGGTATTAACACTAACTATTAGCCAATGATAATATGATACAAAGAGGATGCCAATAGCCACTTTAAGTAAAGAGGCACTTGTATATTTCCCTGTTCCTTCTCTTTGCCCTTCTCTGTAGTTACTTTTGAAGGTGGAATGACAAAGTAGAACCATGCATCAGAATTAATTAACCTCTTCCTCACTAGCATTAGTCATTGTCCCAGCTTAAACTTGTTTGGTAGCAGTTAAGAGATGAGATATATGTAAATATATTAAGTTATGAGTGCTTTAACTTAATCTGTGGGTTAATTCACAGATGGATTAACAGTGGTAACTATAGGCAGGTGGTGGGTAGTGGCTGGTGTAGGTGGGTCACTGGGGATGTGCCTTTCGGGCTTATATTTTGTTGCTGGTGAGTGGCTTCCTGGTTGCCATGTTCTGAGCTGTTTTCCTCTGCTATGCCCTTCCACCATGATATTCTGCCTCACCTCAGCCCAGAGCTATGGAGTTGACCAACCAGGGTCTGAACCTCTGAAATCATATGCCAAAATGAAATTTGTGTGTTGATTTATTTCAACTCTTGAAAGTCAAGGGGCAAAATCCTCTTGGAAAAGAAAATGAGTATGTATATGGCTGTTGGGAGTTCTTAACCCCATGTAAGAATATTAAGCCAAGAAAGCTTAGAATTATAGGGTTTAGTTGAATTAACCTTCCCACAATCCCTAGAAGGAGAGAGGTATAATGGAGGGATTGAAGAGGATGAACTTATCATACACTATAAAGTGAGGGTTTCTCAAAGGTCTTTCTAAAAAATAAGATTTTTCTCTTTCAAAAATGAAAAGAACAAGAAGAAAGTGCCTCTAAAAGGATACAACCATATGGATATATAATACAAAAATGTTACAGCTAATATATTAGAATATATTAGAATGATCTAATCTAACTATGTTTTACAAATCTAGCAGGGCAGTCTCTTGATGTTAAGGCTATTACTTTTATTACCCACCACACTGTCACTTCAGAGAGAACATATTCTTAGAGTTGCAGCCTATGAACATATAATTAGAAATCCTCTGCCTTTGAGCTACTAGGAAAAATAAGGACAATGAAATTGGCATCAATGAAACTTCTTTTGAGGAACTAGATGACATGGATATTTCATTTCCCAAGGATAAAAAAGTTTACATTGTTTTATAAATCACACTCTGTAATAATCTTTCCACTAGCTGGAAGAAGAAAGTGTGGGTTTTAAACAAATGCCTCATTGTTTCACCTTCTGGTTATTTTGGGGGTGAACAGAGGTACTTCTCAGGATCCTTGAGAGAAGAGATAATTGAAACATTTAGATTGAGGTCTGTTTCAGTTGCTGAATTTGTGTATATGCCCATGTATCATTACCTTGTCTATTTCCCTGTAGTTACATTAATAAGTTGTTTTTAAATTATTATGCATACTGTACTTTGCCCCAGATTAAAATACCGAAAGATAACATATTTTAAAATTAGATAAGGCTCAAGGGAAAAAAATCAGACCACATTTAGCTATAGAATAATTTTTTAGGAGACAGCAGGAATTTTTAAAAGTCTACAAATGGAAAAATGTGGTAAAGGTGAAAGAGAGGTGGGATAAGGCCATGAATCCCAGAGTCTTCTGGGGTCTTAATTATCAGGAAGTTATGTTTGAACAATGCTTGATACTTCTCTCTGAGGCCTCCAAATTCTTTGTCTCTTTTGATAGTACCAGTTCCTTATTTTAAAATTCTGGCCCTACTAACAACTCTTGGCTCAGAGATAAGAGCATATTTCTTGCTTTTATGACAATTACTGTAGAGTGTGAAACTCAGTGAATGATTGGTCTAATTTTATTCCAGTTCTAAGATTTTGTAAGCATGCCAAGAGGTTCATGTGTGATAGAAATAACTAATAAATATGATAAACACAACTTTTCCAATGTTTTCAAAATCAGGACCATTGATTACACAAATCTCTACAAGTATTTCTGACACACAAAACTATTTCCAAGTAAAATTAGTTATTATTCTGTAGCCAATGTTTATGGACAAAGGTTCTGTAGGATAAAGTAATATAAGGAACAGTCTTTTCAAAGCAACCTGATTTTGCAGGAATGTGAAGTTTAGAGAGTATTTTACACTCATATGTGGCTCAAGAAAAAATGGGCATCATTATGATATTCTAAATTCTTATTTATTATAAAGGAATCTAAACCAAAATTTGCCAAATAATAAACATGCCTCTCAAATTGAGAAGATTTTTCCCACCTACTAAAAGAGTAACCTAAAATCACATAAGAAATGTGGACTTTAAGGTGGTTATATAAAAATACTAAAGATCAACAATAGTTGCATCTGGGAAATAAAGACATTATGAATAAGGGATGTTCATCTTGTTATTACAAACAAGCAAAGTGCACAAAAACTCTGAGAAGGGATATTGATACTTGCTCCATGAAGAGAAAAATCAGTAATATTGAAAAATAAGAAATAGCATAACATCTTTGTCACAATTCTCCCCATTGAAATAACCCAGAACTGAGTAAGATCTTTGAAGGAGAGGAGATGGCCCTCAGAGAAAATGTGAATTTATCATCACTGTTACTGCAGATATTTTTGTGTCTGTTCCCATACATTCTCGCTGTTGCTATATTTGATACTGGATGACACACTGGTACTCACAGTGTATATGAGCCATTAGGGAAAAGCCGAAGAGAAATAATGAATAGTTGATGGCCTTTAGCATTTGTAGGTGGCATAAATTATGTTATTTTCAGGGAGACCAAGAAACACTGTCAAATATATTGTATCTGTCAAAAAAACCTTCAGTTGAAAGTCATATGAATACAACTTGAAACTATTTAAGCAGAAAAAGAAAGTAAACAGGAGGTATAATAACTAAAGGTATGGATGTGGTTTGTCAGATTCAGAGCTTCAAATGATGTAATTTTTTTTGTGTGTTAGGTATTGAACCCAGAACATCAAGCAAGTAGACAAGTATTCAGCCACTGTGTTGTATACCTAATGCTGTCTCTCCTTCTCTAGGTGGCTCTCTCCAAGCCAATGTGCCACCAGAATTTTAACCCTTATATTCTGGTAGTTTGGTAATCCCAGCAATGCGAAATTATTTTCTCAGTCATCCAAGAAGGATGCTGGTTAACCTGACCTTGCACAATATGCTCAGGCCATAATTAATCATTCATCCAAAGGGATTAGTGACTATGACTGGCTAGAGCTTCCAACCAGATATTTAATCCATGTACTTAATATAAGCAGACACCAAGAATTATCAGGCATCTTAGGAAAGCCTTGAACATAAAATATTGAGATCAATAACAACCCTATCAGGAAAAAAATCAAATTATAGGTCACAGTTACTATGCAGGGAGAAAACAATAAAAATCCTTAAAAGTATATCATTAATATCACCAGAGAATATATTATACACATGAAACAAGAACAGGATATTATAAAAAGGGAGCATTCAGAACATAAACATATCTCTTAAAATTTCTTAAAAACATGACAGTATAGTAGGAGGATTGGAAGATATTTCAAGAACTCTCTCAAAAAAGTATATTTTTTAAAAAAAATAAAGGTAGAAGAATAATAGAGCAAAAACATCAAAGGACCAGTCCAGTAGGTTCAAAATCTGAATAATAGGAGCTCTAAAGAGAAACAAGAACAAGGAGGCAAAAAATCATTGATTATATGACTCAGGAAAATGTTTAGAATAAAAGGAAATATATTTCTAATTCAGGAAAAAAAACAGAGCAAATAGGACAAAAGATAAAAATAAACTCACACTAAGACTCATCACAAAGAAATTCAGGATCTTAGATTATAAAAGATCTTTCATACATATTAAGAAATACAGAGATAGAAATAGAGAAAGGAGAATGATTAAGTTACATACTAATCAGTATGGAATAATTTTGGACTTCTCAGCAGCATTACTGTCAACTAGAAGATAATAGAACACTGTTTTAAAAGTTGTCCACCTTAAGTTCTATACTCAACCAAATTACCAGTCAATTTATAAGACATATAAGTTTTCTAAATTTACCTACCATTTCATAGTCTTTATTAGGAACCTACTTTGGAATATGCTTTACCAGTGAAGAAATCCCTAAATGTAGTATCCAGGAAGCTTGCAAAGGAGTAAAGATGTTCTCCAGTGTAGCAGTTGTGCAGCCGGCACAGGCACAGAGGCAACTAGTCCAGAGTAGCACCAATTCAAAAGAACTGGGAGAGGGGCTTGGGATGTAGCTCAGTTGTAGGGTGCTTATATGGATCAGTCCATGGACTCCATGGACTCCCACCCCCCCAAAAAGCATTGGAAGAGATTTTAAGAGAAAAAAAATTAACATCATGGAGCCCCTGATATGACTAGGCCTATGGAGAGGAGATTCAGGCAGTTGTCAGAATGCATGGCACTTAATGAACAATTCTTAATGTGAACACATTTTCTCACAAATTAAAATTAGATGTACCCAGCACAAGTCAATTTCCCACTTGAGTCATCCCAGTTAAAGGTATTTGGAACCCTAATGCTAAGTACATGAAAAACTAGCATTTTTATGCAAAAGATAAATGAGGCATTATCATTTACAATAAAATAAAATTATAATAAAATCTTCCTTTTCAAACGAAATTCATTCTCAGAATCAACTCATTTTTATCAGGATCATCAAAAACTAAAATTGAAAATAAGCAATCTATCGTATAGAGAAACAAAAACATAGGTTTATAGTAAGCCATACACCAAAAATATCATCAAACTACTCACTGTTTGATACTGGCTGAAGAAATAGAATATAAGGAGGTAAAATGGAAGCTGACAATTATAAGACAACATGACTAGGGTGCAAATGGGGCTGTGGGAACAAAATAGAGGGTGTACCTAACTTACTTAGTGTGGCCAGAAACCTGGAAGCAACAAAGCATATGCTCCTGGCTCAGTTTTATAAATGGGGCACCTGTATAAGGGGATCTGAAAGAAAATGAATGTCATCTGATAGGGAGAAGTCACATTCAATAGCATGCAGATGGCAGGTTGACCCTGGGAGTTGAAAGTTGAACAATGACAGTTGAAGCACAGGCTTGGAAATCGAGGTCAGATGGTTGGAAGATTGGAAAGAAGAGTGGGTGAAGGAGAAACATCTAGAAAAAGTAGAAGCCATTCAGGACCCACTGGTTTCTGTATAAGACTATTGCAAGGATCTGTTTTTAGCTGAAAGCAAACCCAGTAAGTAGGTCATTTTCTACTTCAGGCCTGGACTAGACAGTCTCACTGTCTTTTTTAAAAAAAATGTTTATTTTTCACTCTTCCATCACAGGACACAGCTAGAGGTGACATCTTTGAAGCAGTGAGTGAGCCTTCACCAGACACTGAATCTTCTGGTGGCTTAATCTTGGACTTCCCAGCCTCCAGAACTGGGAGCAATAAATTGATCTTGTAAATTTATCTAGTTTATAATTTTTTTGGTACCAGGGATTGAGCTAAATGAGCCACATCCCCATTCCTTTTTATGTTTAATTTAGAGATAGGGTCTTGCTAAGTTGCTTAGGGCCTCATTAAGTTGCTGAGGCTGGCTTTGAACTTGTGATCCTCCTGCCTCAGCCTCCCAAGTTGCTGAGATTATACATGTGTGCCACCATACATAGCTTGTTTCTAAATCTTTAAAAAATGTTTTATTTTAAATTTATTTTTAATTGTGATGAAAAAAACACATTATCTTTTTAATAATGTTAAATATATAATTCAGTAGTGTTAATTATATTTGCTTTGTTGTGTAATAGATCTCTAGAACTTTTTCATCTTATAAAACTGAAACTCTATGCTTACCTTGTTCCCTTCTTAGTTTTTCCCTTCAATTTCGGAAAATATCACCATATATTTAAATTTCCCACTTGAGTCATCTCATTTAAAGGTATTTGGAACCCTAAGCTGGGCACTTTGGAATTCCAAGTGTTGGGATTTTCCAAAATCTGTTAGTGTGCTGGGGAAGAATTATCAAGTTTATTCGTTTTACTATTAGCACTTTAGAAAAGATCTGCAAGGGGATGTATGAATCAGCATCTGGTTTGAGAGAAGATCAATATAGCTTAGTGTTCTCAATAAAATAAAAACAGGGAGCCAATTTAATTATTATGCTTCTGTTGAGCTTTCTATCCCCAAAGCTAATTATTTTTCAGTAAGGATCTCCACCTTGATTATAGCCCATGTTATACAAAATTTAGAATTCAATAATGTTGCATCTGGCTTTAGGGAGCCAGGTTTGGCAAACACATTTTGATTAGCTAAAAGTTTTGGTGAAGACAGAAGCCCTGACAAAACAAGACAGCAAGTAAGCAAGCAAGCAGGTGAGGGAGATTAAGGAGGGAGAAAAAAGGAAGGAAGAAGAGAGAAAAAGAATGAATAGACTTTAGGGTAGAAAGTTTTTAAGAATTTCTTTCAATGTGAACACATTTTCTCACAAATTAAAATTAGGTGTACCCAGCACAAGTCAGCTTCATTTTATTCATCAGTTTTGGCACCATCTCTCCAGACCCTTTTTAGAGGTCATTAAGCAGAAGGAAACAATAGCAGTTATGAGAGGTAACAGTACCCTCTAGCATTTCCTCCAAACCTGGTGTCACAGGTGTTGGAGGAACCTGTCAGGTTTTAGGGAAATCCTGAAAAGCAGACTCTGAGATGGATATTAGCATGCAGGAAGTTTATTAGGGCACTTTCTTGAAATCAACACTTGTGAAGGAAGGGAAAGGAACAAACTGGGCTAAGAAGAGGTTGGACCACAAGAGATCACACTTAGGAGTGATTAACTTGTTCCAGATTGTCTGAGACTATTCCAGTTTAGCACTTCAAATCCCATGTCCTAAGAAACCCATCAAATCAAGGAAAACTAAGATAATTGGTCACTCTAGGACCTCTGGAGTGACGATGGTCTTTCAGAGATCTTTCTTGTTGTTGTTTTTGTTGCTGGAGATTTAACTCAAGCCCTCATGATAAGCACATGGTCTACCTCTAAGCTACACCCCGTGCCCAAAGATACCTTGAATTGTTACCCTTGTAGCTTTATTCCTCTTCATTAGCCATTTATTGAGTAGGAAATGTCCCTCTACAATCCAAGAAAGCATAGCCTTGAATGAAATGGTTCAGTCAAAAGCAACTTCTAGAGGGTGACTTAGCTGTAATCTGTCAGTCACCAACTTTTTTTAAAAGCTGGTGAAATAAGTACTTGAGTCCTGAAGGGAGGGGGGAATTGAGAGATAACTGAGTTTGCTATGAGCTACATTATAGGCTCGTAGGAACTTGATGTAGGTCCAGTTAGTCCCTTACAAAGCAGGCATCTTAGTCTTAGTCTTTAGAAACAAGACTAAATGACCCCTCTCCCCAAATACTGCTGTGTAATTCTTGGCATTTGAGGAAATTCAGGCTAGCCATCTGTCAGTTTGTGGAACTCTTCTAATTCTTTGACAATTATTCAAGTGGTATAAATACTGGTGGCTCCAAACCCATCTTCCTTCTTTACTCTAGCCACTTTGGGGAAAAATTCTGGCCAGGTCAAGAGCACAAAATGAGCATTGGCCATCACTATCTGCTGAGGCAAACACGACCCTCTATATACGAGAAACATGCGCTCAGCAGTCAGCCAGCCTATGTTCTTATTCACCCCTAACTTTGTAGTCAAGTGGTAAATGCCTCTAAGCTTCAGTTGCTTCATTCACAGAGGGGAATAACAATGACAACTTCTTAAGGTTTTTGTGAATGAAATTTAGATAGAATATAAAGAAGCATATGTTGAGAGGTTGAGAGGCAAGAACTCACATTTTCTTGGTTTCATGGTTTTGCCTTTACCATTAGTTAGCTATATATCACATTTCTTGACAAATTATTAGCCTTTATATATTTCAGTTTCCTCACCTGTAAAATGAACTATAGTGAGGGTCATATAAAATAATCAATTTCAATTACTGTGACTAGTACTTAAAGCACAGTTAAGTGCTCACTATATGTTAATTGTTATTGTTAATATATTAAGAGTCCTAGCACAATGTTTGGTATATAGTAAGTTTCAACAAATTGTCTATTATTAATATGGAGATACAATTCAGCTAGTAGTGCAATAGTGATAGAAGGCCTCCTCCTTCTGATGATTCCTTCCATTTCCTTTTTGCACAGGGCATTTGGGTAATGAAACTTGAGAGATACTTTCAATACAGAAGATCTGAGAGGGCCTAGATAAACACATGGAGGATCTGGCCACTTGGAGTTGGCTATGTCCTAGCCTAGAGGATCTAAAAATGTGGTCCCCAGATCAACATGATCATCACCTGGGAGCATGTTGGAAATGTAAATTTCTGACTTGCACCATAGACCTGCTGAATTGGAAACTCTGGGGCTAGAGCTGTGATCAAATGCATGATGTGACTTGAGAACTGATGACTTAGACTTTGGAAAAGAGATGGAGATCTTAATTTTTTCATGTTAGATAGCCACTGGTGCCTCTACAGATAAGTGACAAAAAAAGCAAATTAATTCATATATGTCCATGAATGCACATCAATTCTTGGAGTTGACCCCCCATGGAATAAGCAGTGAGAGAGGACAAGAGCTACTTTACACCATAATGTGTGGATATAGCTCAGCTACTCTGTGTGTACTTGTCCTAAAGTATATGTTCAATAAATAGTCACTGAGCTAAGGGACAAGGAAAGATATGCAGAAGTCCTCAATGTTTATCATTGCTTAAGCCACCATAGTCTTCTTCATGCTAGTCCTTGACAGCAACCTCTCATGCTTCTTTGGATTCTCATAGTGAGCACAGTATCTGAACTGGCATAACTGTTGAATAGAGCAGGCATACATTTTTTTTCAGGCAACAGATATAGCCATCCGTTACCTAAACTATGAATATACCCAGCCCTCCATCCCCAGACTCAAACTTCTAAAGTATTAGAGATTGATGGTATCAGCAGAAAACCCACCAAAGAATCCCCTTGTTTCCAAAGGTTTTGATGTTCAGTGCCACTCATTGCTATTAATCACATACACTTTGACATCTCACCATAATGATCTGCATGAAAATTGTGATAGTTGAGGAAAATTTTAAATACTTCTTTCTGTATTTTTGTTTTCATATGTGAAAGCATATGGGAGTCCTGTTGGGCACAAGTGGCTCTACATTTTCCAAATCTCTCAAAAACAGAATTTTTATGTCAGAATCTTCTGCTCTAAATTCCATACTGCTTTAATTAATTCACAAAGTGAATAAATGTATTTTCCATTTAATGGAAAAGGCTTTTGGCAGTAATACCACTTACTTTGCACTAGTTAATGGAGCATTAAGAAAAAGACAGAGAAATATTAATCATATTTGAGAATATAGATAGCTTTGTGGTTAAGCTATTAACCACTTATGGTACCACTTATAGAAATGATACAACATATTCAAAGGAAATGGTTGTCCTATATTAATATTTTTATATTAAAAATTAACAAACCAAGATATGCTCTAAAACAATGTCTAAAAATCAACAAATAGAAAATACTATAATCTGCTCTTGACTAATGTCATCTTTCCACTGAAATCATATTATCATTCAAACATGAGATTGCTAGTTGTCACATCTGCTCTAAGCAAAATGAATAGAAAAAGAAGAAATATTAGAATTATTGGTCATAAGATTTGTAGGAAATATTGCTGTTTGTTCTTTAAAAGCTAAGGGAAACTATAAATTCCCTCAACAAGAAAGGTGTCATGAATGCCCAAAGGCAGCTTCCTCAAACAGTATTCTCTAACACTTCCAAAGAGACTTCGTCTTTCATGTTCCTGTTGATCTCTACCTATATAGTGAAGGTACTATACAATGTCATTTCATGCCCCAATTTATAAAGGTTGGCTTTCACCCTGAACACATGGGACAGTGATGGATGCTGCTTCATTTAGAGCAGATGGGAACATTCTGGCAGAGTCAGACTGTATTTGGCAAAGTGGTAAGAACAGTTCTTGAGGAATAAGATGGTTTTGGATGCATTCCAAGACAGTGCATACTGACCCATTGAGGTAATGGAGATATATTAGTTTGCCAGGTCTGCTTTAATACAGTATAGCATATTGAGTAACTTAAACAGCAGAAATTAATTTTCTTATAGTTGTGGATGCTAGACGTCCAAGATCAAGATATTGGTGGAGTTAGTTTCTTCTGAGGCCTCTCTCTTTGGCTTGCATACCTTTTTTACCATGTTAGTGTCTGTGTGTCACCCCTTTGTGTTGTCTCTGTCCTGATATATTCTTCCTTTAAGAATGCCAGTCATAATGAATTATGATTTAATGACTCTATTTTAAATTAATTCCCTCTTTAAATATATTATTTTCAAATACAGTAATAGTCTGAAGTACTAGGGGTTAGGGTTTTAGCATGGGAATTTGGAAGGGGTATAATTCAGTCTATAATAGGAGAAAAAATAATCTTTTAGTTTTGGGAATGTAGTTTCTTCATTCACTTGTTCTATGTAGTTATTCACTTATTGAACAAATAACTACAAATTTCTATTATAATAATTGTAATGCAAGAGAGATATGTAGGGTGATGAGAGCTTATATTAGAATTTTTAGCAAAGGCCTGAAAAAAATTGTGAATATGGAACAAATGAAGGAGAAGAAGTGTTTTAAGAAGAGGAAACAGGGGCTGGGGCTGTAGCTCAGTGGTAGAGTGCTTGCCTGGCAAGCATGAGGCACTGGGTTTGATCCTAAGAACCACATAAATACAAATAAATAAAAATAAAGATATTGTGTTCATCTACAAATAATTTTTTAAAAGAAGAGGAAACAGTATATACAAGGATCCTATATCAAGGAGTTTTTATGAAGTTGCAAAATAAGATCATTATGACCAGACTCAGAAGATGGAGTGAAAGTCTGGGACCAGATGAGGCTGAAGAAAAGGTAGAGGCAAGATGGGCAGGATCTTGTGGGGGTAGATAAAGGATTTTGTGTCCATTCCATGGGTAGTGGGAAGTCATAAGGTGTTGTAAATCTGGGGAGGGGAATGAAGGTGGAACTTACCATATCAATTTGACTATAGTGCTTAAAATGGATTGTAGAAAGCAGTAGAGAGGAAGTAGACAAGCAAGTTAAGAGGTATTTGTATTGGCATACAAGATGGTGAAAAAACAAAGTTGATAGATTAAAAAATATTTAGAAAGTAAAATCAAAAGGATTTAATTAATGATGGCTTAGATGTATATTGACAGATGGTAAAGAATAATTATGAACTGAGAATGATTACTAGTGTTCATCTTTTCAACACTGATGGGTTCTGCTGACTTTCCCTGAAACAAAGACCAATAGATAGGAATAAGAAGTTGGAGGAAGAATCATATTATTTTTGGAATCTTTTTAAAATTGAGATGCCTTTAAGATATAAGAGTAGTTTTGATTTTCTTTTCTCTAATTGCTGGAGATGGTGAACATTTTTTCATATATTTGTTGATCAATTGTATTTCTTCTTATGAGAGGTGTCTGTTCAGTTCTTTAGCCCATTTATTGATTGGGCTATGTGTGTGTGTGTGTGTGTGTGTGTGTGTGTGTGTGTGTAGTTTCATAAGTTCTTTATATATCCTGGAGATTAGTGCTCTATCTGATGTGCATGTTGCAAAAATTTGTTCTCATTCTGTAGGCTCTCTATTCATCTCACTGATTGTTTCTTCTGCTGAGAAGAAGCTTTTCAGTTTGAATCCATCCCATTTATTGATTCTTGATTTTATTTCTTGTGCTGTATGAGTCTTGTTAAGGAAGTTGGGGCCTTATCTTCCATGCTGAAGATTTGGGCCTCGTTTTTCTTCTGTTTCATCTCTCCAGTCAGAATGGCAGTTATTAAGATACAAGCAAAAATAAGTGTTGGCAAGGATGTGGGGGAAAGGGCGTACTCTTACATTGTTTGTGGGACTGCAAATTGGTGCAACCAATCTGGAAAACAGTATGGAGATTCCTCAGAAATTTAGGAATGGAACCACCATCTGACTCAGCTATCCCACTCCTCAGTCTATACCCAAGAACTTAAAAACAGCATATCAGTGTTTATAGCAGCACAATTCACAAAAGCTAAATTGTGGAACCAACCTAGATGCCCTTCAATAGATGAATGGATAAAGAAAATGTGATACAGCGGACACTCCACCGAGGCAGTCAGCGGCCACCATCCGGTAAAGCTGAAGGATACACCGCCACTCTCCTTCAGAGTGCAACATCAAAACAGGTCGGTGTCATTCAGCTCACCCCCCAGACAGCGGGAATTCGCATAAAATCTCTCCTAGGCTTGCCGGGAGAGGGAGTATCAAGCTGAGCCTCCATAAAGACTAGGGGGAAACTAGAGACACCTGACCTCCAACCTCTCCTCCCAGTAGCAGCCAAAACGAAACCTGGCTAGCCAGCGCTGGGGGAGGGGCAAGCAGGAAAAATCAAAGTGATAGAGTGCCAGGGATCCCAGCAGCCTGCAGCAGGGCCCCGGAGATCCAGGCCAACTGATTCGCGTGGCCTGCCCTGCGGCTACAGAAGGCGTGGCGCCTCAGTGAAGCCATTAATTAGCAAGCAGGGAGGTTAGGGAAGGCCATTAGGTGGAATCCCACCAGCCAAGCCCACACGGACCCTTGGGCCGAGCACGGGATCTCAGAAGGGGAAGGAAGCGGTACAGTCCCATCCCCCACAGCGGACACTCCACCGAGGCAGTCAGCGGCCACCATCCGGTAAAGCTGAAGGATACACCGCCACTCTCCTTCAGAGTGCAACATCAAAACAGCGGACACTCCACCGAGGCAGTCAGCGGCCACCATCCGGGAAAGCTGAAGGATACACCGCCACTCTCCTTCAGAGTGCAACATCAAAACAGCGGACACTCCACCGAGGCAGTCAGCGGCCACCATCCGGGAAAGCTGAAGGATACACCGCCACTCTCCTTCAGAGTGCAACATCAAAACAGCGGACACTCCATCCAGGCAGTCAGCGGCCACCATCCGGGAAAGCTGAAGGATACACCACCACTCTCCAACAGCTTGCAACATCAAAACAGCCAGCAGCAGGACCCCGGAGATCCAGGCCAACTGATTCGCGCGGCCTGCCCCGCAGCTACAGAAGGCGTGGTGCCTCAGAGAAGCCATTAATTAGCAAGCAGGGAGGTTAGGGACTGCCATTAGGTGGAATCCCGCCAGCCAAGCCCACCGCCCACGCCCGGAACAGGCCCAGCGACCTGCCAGCATGGTAGTCACTACACCCCAATTGGAATAGGGACAGAGCAGAGCCGCCTTCCACTCCCTGAACAGGCCCAGAGAGCCGCCAGCTTGGTAGACACGTCACCCCAATTGGAGTAGGGGCACAGCCGCCGCCCGCACCTGCAAGGGAGACTTTTCAAGTATACAAGAGCAACATAAATAAATAGGGGGTAAATTTCAAAAACACAACAGTTGCACCAAGCAGAAAGAAACGCGAGCAGTATGAAAAGACAAGGAAAGAAAGGACCACAAGCAATGCAGGTCAACTCAACTTTAGAAGAGGTAATAGCTGCAACAGATGGAATGTCAGATAAAGAGTTCAGGATATATATGCTTCAGATGATCTGGAGTCTCAAGGAAGACATGAGACAGCAAAATCAGACAATGAAAGATCACATTGACAAACAAATCCAGGAAGTAAAAGATCAATTTCACAGGGAGATAGAGGTAATAAAAAACAAACAATTAGAAATTCTAGAAATGCAGGAAACAATAAACCAACTTAAAAACTCAATTGAGAATACTACCAGCAGAGTAGATCACTTAGAAGAGAGAACATCAGACAAGGAAGACAAAGTATTTCAACTGGAAAAGAACATAGACAGCTCAGCAAGTCTGCTAAGAAACCATGAGCAGAACATCCAAGAATTATGGGACAATATCAAAAGACCAAATTTAAGAGTCATTGGGATACAGGAAGGCACAGAGCTCCATTCCAAAGGAATAAACTGTTTATTCAGTGAAATAATATGAGAAAACTTCCCAGAATTGAAGAATGAGACAGAATCCCAAATCCTAGAAGCCTACAGGACGCTGAATGTGCAAAATCATAAGAGATCCACACCTAGACACATTATAATGAAGATGTCCAACATACAGAATAAGGAGAGAATTTTAAAAGCTGCAAGAGAAAGAAAGCAGATTACATTTAGGGGTAAACCAATTAGGATAACAGCTGATCTCTCAACACAGACTCTGAAAGCTAGAAGATCCTGGAATAACATATTTCAAACACTGAAAGACAATGGGCTCCAACCAAGAATCGTGTATCCGGCGAAATTAAGCTTCAGGTTAGAAGATGAAATTAAAACCTTCCACAATAAACAAAAGTTAAAAGAATTCACAGCTAGAAAACCATCTCTTCAAAAAATCCTTGGCAAAACATTACAGGAAGAGGAAATGGAAAATAACATTGAAAACCAACAATGGGAGGTAGGACAGTAAAGGGGGGAAAGTAGTCAAAGAGGATAACAAATCAGGTTTAGTAACATCAATAAACAAATATGGATAGAAGAACAAACCATATCTCAATAATAACCCTAAATGTTAATGGCTTAAACTCACCAATTAAGAGACACAGGCTAGTAGAATGGATCAAAAAACAAGACCCAACAATATGCTGTCTACAGGAGACGCATTTCATAGGAAAAGATATACATAGACTGAAGGTGAAAGGTTGGGAAAAATCATATCACTCATATGGACCGCGGAAACAAGCAGGAGTGTCCATACTCATATCTAATAAAATAGATTTCAAGCCAAAGCTAATCAAAAGGGATATAGAAGGACACTTCATACTGCTCAAGGGAACCATACACCAACAAGACATAACAATCATAAATATATATGCCCCAAATAATGGTGCAGCTGTGTTCATCAAGCAAACTCTTCTCAAGTTCAAGAGTCTAATAGACCACCATACAATAATCATGGGAGACTTCAACACACATCTCTCACCACTGGACAGTTCTTCCAAACAAAAGTTAAATAAGGAAACTATAGAACTCAATAACACAATTAACAACCTAGACTTAATTGAAATATATAGACTATACCACCCAACATCAAGTAGCTACACTTTTTTCTCAGCAGCACATGGAACCTTCTCAAAAATAGACCATATACTATTTCACAGGGCAACTCTTAGACAATACAAAGGGGTAGAGATAATACCATGCATCTTATCTGATCATAATGGAATGAAACTGAAAATCAATGATAAAAGAAGAAAGGAAAAATCAAGCATCACCTGGAGAATGAACAATAGCTTGCTGAGTGATCAATGGGTTTTAGAAGATATCAAGGAGGAAATTAAAAACTTCCTAGAGTTAAATGAAAACACAGACACAACATATCGGAATCTATGGGACACATTGAAAGCAGTTCTAAGAGGAAAATTCATTGCTTGGAGTTCATTCCTCAAAAAAAGAAAAAACCAACAAATAAATGATCTCATACTTCATCTCAAAATCCTAGAAAAAGAAGAGCAAAACAACAGCAAAAGAAGTAGAAGGCAAGAAATAATTAAAATCAGAGCTGAAATTAATGAAATTGAAACAAAAGAAACAATTGAAAAAATTGACAAAACTAAAAGCTGGTTCTTTGAAAAAATAAATAAAATTGACAGACCCTTAGCCATGCTAACGAAGAGAAGAAGAGAGAGAACCCAAATTACTAGCATACGGGATGAAAAAGGCAATATCACAACAGACACTTCAGAAATACAGAAGATAATCAGAAATTACTTTGAATCCTTATACTCCAATAAAATAGAAGATAGTGAAGGCATAGATAAATTCCTTGAGTCCTATGATCTGCCCAGATTGAGACAGGAGGATATAGACAACCTAAACAGACCAATAACAATAGAGGAAATAGAAGAAACCATCAAAAGACTACCAACTAAGAAAAGCCCAGGACCGGATGGGTATACAGCAGAGTTTTACAAAACCTTTAAAGAGGAACTAACACCAATACTTTTCAAGCTATTTCAGGAAATAGAAAAAGAGGGAGAACTTCCAAATTCATTCTACGAGGCCAACATCACCCTGATTCCGAAACCAGACAAAGACACTTCAAAGAAGGAAAACTACAGACCAATATCTCTAATGAACCTTGACGCAAAAATCCTCAATAAAATTCTGGCGAATCGGATTCAAATACATATCAAAAAAGTTATACATCATGATCAAGTCGGATTCATCCCTGGGATGCAAGGCTGGTTTAATATACGGAAATCAATAAATGTTATTCACCACATCAATAGACTTAAAAATAAGAACCATATGATCATCTCAATAGATCCAGAAAAAGCATTCGACAAAGTACAGCATCCCTTTATGTTCAAAACGCTAGAAAAATTAGGGATAACAGGATCATACCTCAACATTGTAAAAGCAATCTATGATAAGCCACAGGCCAGCATCATTCTGAATGGAGAAAAATTGAAGGCATTCCCTCTAAGATCTGGTACAAGACAGGGATGCCCTCTCTCACCACTTCTGTTCAACATAGTCCTCGAAACGCTGGCCAGAGCAATTAGACAGACAAAAGAAATTAAAGGCATAAAAATAGGAAAAGAAGAACTTAAATTATCACTATTTGCAGATGATATGATTCTATACCTAGCAGACCCAAAAGGGTCTACAAAGAAGCTATTAGAGCTAATAAATGAATTCAGCAAAGTGGCAGGATATAAGATCAACACGCATAAATCAAAGGCATTCCTGTATATCAGCGACAAATCCTCTGAAACGGAAATGAGGACAACTACTCCATTCACAATATCCCCCCAAAAAATAAAATACTTGGGAATCAACCTAACAAAAGAGGTGAAAGATTTATACAATGAAAATTACAGAACCCTAAAGAAAGACATAGAAGAAGACCTTAGAAGATGGAAAAGTATACCCTGCTCATGGATAGGCAGAACTAACATCATCAAAATGGCGATATTACCAAAAGTTCTCTATAAGTTCAATGCAATGCCAATCAAAATCCCAACAGCATTTCTTGTAGAAATAGATAAAAGAATCATGAAATTCATATGGAATAATAAAAGACCCAGAATAGCAAAAACAATACTAAGCAGGAAGTGTGAATCAGGCGGTATAGCGATACCAGACTTCAAACTATACTACAGAGCAATAGTAACAAAAACAGCATGGTACTGGTATCAAAACAGGCGGGTGGACCAATGGTACAGAATAGAGGACACAGTAACCAATCCACAAAACTACAACTATCTTATATTTGATAAAGGGGCTAAAAGCATGCAATGGAGGAAAGATAGCATCTTCAACAAATGGTGCTGGGAAAACTGGAAATCCATTTGCACCAAAATGAATCTGAATCCCTATCTCTCGCCGTGCACAAAAGTTAACTCAAAATGGATCAAGGAGCTTGATATTAAATCAGAGACAGGGCATCTGATAGAAGAAAAAGTTGGATATGATCTACACGCTGTGGGATCGGGCTCCAAATTCCTCAATAGGACACCATAGCGCTAGAGTTAACAAATAGAATCAACAAATGGGACTTACTCAAACTAAAAAGTTTTTTCTCAGCAAAAGAAACAATAAGAGAGATAAACAGGGAGCCTACATCCTGGGAACAAATCTTTACTCCACACACTTCAGATAGAGCCCTAATAACCAGAATATACAAAGAACTCAAAAAATTAGACAATAAGATAACAAATAACCCAATCAACAAATGGGCCAAGGACCTGAACAGACACTTCTCAGAGGAGGACATACAATCAATCAACAAGTACATGAAAAAATGCTCAACATCGCTAGCAGTCAGAGAAATGCAAATCAAAACTACCCTAAGATACCATCTCACTCCAGTAAGACTGGCAGCCATTAGGAAGTCAAACAACAATAAGTGCTGGAGAGGATGTGGGGAAAAGGGCACTCTTGTTCATTGCTGGTGGGACTGCAAATTGGTGCAGCCAATTTGGAAAGCAGTATGGAGATTTCTCGGAAAGCTGGGAATGGAACCACCATTTGACCCAGCTATTCCCCTTCTCGGTCTATTCCCTAAAGCCCTAACAAGAGCATGCTACAGGGACACTGCTACATCGATGTTCATAGCAGCTCAATTCACGATAGCAAGACTGTGGAACCAGCCTAGACGCCCTTCAATAGATGAATGGATAAAAAAAATGTGGCATTTATACACTATGGAGTATTACTCTGCATTAAAAAATGACAAAATCATAGAATTTGGAGGGAAATGGATGGCATTAGAGCAGATTATGCTAAGTGAAGCTAGTCAATCTTTAAAAAAGAAATACCAAATGACTCCTTTGATATAAGGGGAGTAAACAAGGACAGGGTAGGGACGAAGAGCTTGAGAAGAATATTTACATTAAACAGGGATGAGAGGTGGGAGGGAAAGGGAGTGAGAAGGGAAATTGCATGGAAATGGAAGGCGATCCTCAGGGTTATACAAAATGCATTTTAAGAGGAAAGGAGGGGTAAGACAAGATAATACAAATGGAAGAAATGATTTACAGTAGAAGGGGTAGAGAGAGAAAAGGGGAGGGGAGGGGAGGGGAGGGGAGGGGGGATAGTAGAGAATAGGACAGACAGCAGAATACATCAGACACTAGAAAGGCAATATGTCAATCAATGGAAGGGTAACTGATGTGATACAGCAATTTGTATACGGGGTAAAAGCGGGAGTTCATAATCCACTTCAATCAAACCATGTAATATGATGTATTAAGAACTATGTAATGTTATGAACGACCAATAAAAAAAAATTACAATATAAAAAAAAAGAAAATGTGATACACACACACACACACACACACACACAATGGACTATTACTCAGCATTAAAAGAGAATAAAATTATGACCTTTGCAGGTAAATGGATGGAGTTTGAGAATATCATGCTAAGTGAAGAAAGCCAATCCCCAAAAACCAAAGGTCAAATGTTTTCTCTGATAAGTGGATGCTGATCCATAATGGGGATGAGCGTGGGGAGCATGGGAGGAACTTTGGATAGGGCATAGGGGAGGGAGGGGAAGGGAGTGGGCATGGGGGTAGGAAAATGATGGAATGAGATGGACATCATTACCCTAGGTACATGCATGAAGACGTGAATGATGTGATTCTACTTTGTATACAACCAGAGAAATGAAAAATTGTTCTCCATTTGGTACTATGAGTCAAAATGCATTTTGCTGTCATGTATAACAAATTAGAACAAATAAACTAATTTTTAAAAAGATATCAAAGAGGCCGGACACAGTAGCGCACTCCTGCAATCCCAGCAGCTTAGGAAGCTGAGGCAGGAGGATTGCAAGTCCAAAACCAGCCTCAGCAAATACAAGTTGCTAAGCAACTCAGTGAGACTGTGTCTCTAAATAAAATACAAAATAGGGTTGGGGATGTGGCTCAGTGGTCAAGTGCCCTTGAATTCAATCCCTGGCACCAAGAGGCATAAAATAGACAATTAGATATGAACATACTGCACTAGACTGAAGAGAAGTCCCTGGATAGGATGTCCTGGATGCTTGAAGTAGGATGTCACTAGCCTCTACTGGAAACTGAGTGCTGAGAGATGTGTGGAACACTGACTATGGCTGTCTCTGGGTAGTATGGATAACTTAAGAAATTTGAGATAGGAGGGAGATTAGGAGTTGGCTGGATTTAGATATAAAGGTTAAGAGTTGTTATTTTGCTGTTTTAAATCAGATAAAGTCCATGGGAAGGAAATGATTGGGAGTGGGAGGGTAAGCATATAAGGGGGAAAAAGAATAATCAGACAAGCTGACTACTCATCCTTTGGACAGTTGTTGATAGATACTTCTGTACCCCATGTTTTCTTCATTTTCTTACCATCTGTGATCATGATTATTATTTATATGTATTAGTTGTCGAAAGTTTCAGTAAACCAGATAAAATTATTACAAACAGCAAATGCTTTTTTGTACAGTTTTTAATCTAAAACAATCTGCTAAGAAGCTAAACAGGAAGTACTAAAGGATTAGGCATGCTTGTCTGCTTTAAAGGGTATTTAAGTGGCCCTGATATGGCAGAATTTCATTTTCAAATGAGAGTAATAGTTCAATATATTCCCCCACACAATGCTATGTAAATTCTTTTGGGTGATTGAGATATATTAAAAGATGATGCAAGCTGAATTTTTAGATCAATCTCTTCAATTTACACTGAATTCTTTATTCTACTCTCACTACTGAGTTTGTTCCCTGACAAAATACCTTATGTCCAAGCCTGCAAAAGCTTTTAGTCTCTGATTATTTGCATTTCATCTCTTAAATTTAGCATATATCCAGCCAAATTGAATGTATTTGGCAATTATCAGCATCCCTGAATACTTACTGATCTTTGGCATTACAATATACTGTTTTAAGGAACAATCGTTAAAGTGGGTCCAGTAAGTTTTTTCTTAGATTTTGATTTTCAGAGTTTCATCTCCATTCATCATGTACTTATTCAATCATTTTAATAAGCATTGATTTACTGCCATCCAATATGATGTGTGCTTAGGATATAACAATAAATAGCAAAAAATACAATAAATAATTCAATCAAATTTGTATGAATATAGATTTGCATTAATTTATTCACTCCTTCATTTATTTCATCTTCTTTAGATGATGCAAGTCACACAAAACACAACTAGCATACAGAAATATATTGTTTATTACATGAAGTCCATTGGAATTTTATCCAGGATTAGCTCAGCAATGCAATGATATCAATGCCATGTTTCTAACTTTCCTCTTACATATTGATAGAGTTTGAATATAACATCCTCCCAAGACAATATTCAAAGCAGAAAGTGGAGGGAGAAGCTCACGGGAAACCTTTTTGCATAGATTTTAATTTTTCCTTCCTCAAAAGCTCTCCAATAAGGATTGGGAGTGCAATTCAGTAGTGGTGTGTGTACTTAGCTTGGGGTAGGCCCTGGGTCCAATCCTCATCACTACACACACACACCCACACCCACACCCACACACACACACACACACATAAAAGCTCCCCAACAGACTTCCCATTCTATCTCTTTTGCCAGACCTGAGACACACACTCACCCCTAAATAAATACCTGACCAAAAGAGAGTAGGAGTGCCATTATGGTTTAGATCCATCATGGTTCATCTGCTAGTGCTGGACCTAATTTTTCCCAAGTAAAATTAGGATTTTGACAGCTACAAAAAGGGGAAATGGTATTAGGTAGGCAGTCACTGATATTTAATTTTTATTATTTTTTCTAAACATATCAGCCAATATTTATTGAACCCATTCTAAACACACACAGGCACACATAAACACAATATATATGAGGGTCCATGAAGAGCTTACTCCTGTAATTGTCATGGATGTTGTCTGTTGGTACTAGCCAAGGAATGGAAGGCACCTTCCTCCGTGATACTGCTTTTCTTGGGAATACAGCCATGTTACGGATTCCACTGGAGGGTGGAATACTGAAGGGTTATTTGACCACAAGGATAGGAGTGTTTGTTAGTGAAATACATACAAAACAACTACATGATATGATTATATGGAATGAAAACTCAAGATATCTTTTTCTTTGCAGTCTCTGACTCTTTGAGAAATGGTGCCCTTGCACTCAACCTCTGTTGTTTCTAATTACCTATTTTCATTTTAGTTTGTCCCCTAGTCGCTTTTTAGAAAAAATATTGCAGTTGTAGATGGACAGCATGCTTTTATTTTATTTGTTTATTTTTATGTGGTGCTGAGGATCAAACCTGGTGCCTCAAATGTGTGAGGCAAGCACTCTGCCACTGAGCTAAAACCCCAGCCCCTCAGTCACTTTTTCTTATTATTATTCCTATGTTTTTCTCATATTTTGTAAACCATCTCAGAGCTCCTTTTTCTGCTTCAAATCTTTTGCCATTTTATATTCACCAACTTCCATTCTGTTAAAAAAATAGTAAGTCCAAATATCTACATACATTCTTAGTGTAACCTGTCTCATACTTATGAAAAAAATGGAAAGGATTCATACTAGTGCAGGAGGGCATTGAGTTTAATGGCATGTGTCCTGCAATCATACTGCTTAAGTTTTGATCCCCTCTCTATTGCTTATGAGCCATGTAATCCTTGGATAATTTCTTTTATTGTTTGCTTTCTTTTTTCTAAGTCAGCACAATTTGATACTTTGTAGTATAGTTTATATGAACATACAACATGGACATGGAGTTTCTGCAGTGATGTGAGATCTTTTTTATTTTTGTTGGTTCTTTTTAGTTATACATGACGATAAGATTCATTTTGACATGACAATAAAAGCCTGGAATAAAATTTGTTATAATTCAGTCCACAATACTTCATTTTTCCATCCCCTCTTCCCTCCTTTCTACTCTGTCATTCACCTATTTACTTAAAGTAGTGTCTTGTGGATGTACATGATGGTGAGTTTTACTGTGGTATGTTCATGTATGTACATAGGAAAGTTAGGTCAGATTCATTTATATAAACCTATAATAAATTTCTGGAATAGATAAAAAATTAGTTATTAAATTTAGTAAACTTTCCATAACCTCAAGTGAGGGCTGAAAAGGGGGAGGAAGAAATATTGGGCAAAAGGAGAGGGAAAAATAGAGACAGAGAGGGAGAAGGAGAGATAAAAGATATAGAAGAATAACATACACCAAGGTAAAAAGGAGAAATAGATGAATGGTTGGTATTTGAGGTAGTAGAGACAATACAAGAGGATGAGTAGGGGTTACGAGGAGCAGGTATAAACTAGATGTAAGAAAATAAAGATAAGAAAATTGATTCCAATTAATGTTTTAAACTGCTTTGGCCTAGCTTGATCCATTGTTAGGTTCACTGTCCTAATGTACCAGATTTTAAGGAGTGTGCATAGCAAACACACAGGAAAAGTTGAGCTGACCTTGTGGTGATATATGGCATAATAATAAAATCAGTTAATTAGTTTATGCTGCTTCTTGGTCCAGAGCTGTGGTTCTAGGTGCATATTAGATTGCCCAAGCCTACAGTGATTCTGAGGCCCAACTCATTTAAGTAAAGAAACTCTGAAGACAGAACTAATCAATGTTCAAACTCCCAAATGATTCCAATGATAATATGTAGATAGGCACAATGGAGAATCAGTAGTTAAGAGCAGAGCTTCTCAAAGGGTGGTCTCTGTGGGGGCTGCAGCAGCACCTAGAATGTGTGAGAAATGCTGATTCTCAAGCACCTCCTAGACCTGCAGAATCAGAAACTCAGGGGCCTGCTGATCTGTGTTTTAATAAGTCCTCTAAGGGACACTGATGCCCAAGTTTGAGAACCACTGGTTTACAGATTTCTATACACATGTTTTTAAAGTTTGTTTTATTCATTGGTCATCAGATATAAATATCTGAATTCATCACACTTCTTGTTTTGTGTCACGTGATCGCCTGTGGCGGGTTTTCTTCTTACTGTTTTATTACATTCCACCCCATTTAATTTTTTCAACAGCTTATGATAGAGGTACAGTCATGTTCAGATATCAATGTCTGTATATATAAATGTCCCTATGTATATGGACATTTCTAGTCCATACATATATAGACGAGAAAAACTGAGACTCAGAAAAGATCATTTCTTTCTTTTTTTGCCATTTTAGCTATATATGGAATGGACAGGGCTAGACAATGGGGTAAGAAATTTTTTTTCCATGGCCTATTAAGCACAAGAAAGACAAAAAAGAAGAAAAATTGAGAAACAGAAAAAGTGGGGAAAGAAAAAAGTCAGAGAAAGAAACATGGTTGCAGTATTGATTTGGGGTCTTTTGCTCCAAAGGAAGCATATGTATGTATTCATCTAATACTTTGTACACAATGAGGGAGTCTTCGATGACAAAGGCTCATACCTTGGGGCTCCGGTTAGAAAGATATTAGTCCATAGCAAGTATATTTACCCATATTTGCCCTGTTATTGGTCCAGAGTAAATGATGTCAAGGCAAAAGCTAGGATTCTTAATTCTTTTGACAGTTCTGATATTTTATAAAAACTGGTTCTTTTTAGTTTACATGACAAGAGTATTCATTCTGTCATAATTATAAAAGCATTGGATATAATTTGTTCTAACTTAGTCCACAATACTTCTCCTTCCCTCCCCTTCTCCCTCCCCCCGTTCCCTTCCCTGTATTCTACTAATATTTCTGGTATTTACTTTTAGTTTTTTTTAATTAGTGTTTGTGGATGTACATGATAGTGAGATTCACTGTGGTTTATTCATACACCTACACACACACATACATACACACATACACACAGGAAAGAAGGAAGTTATAAAAGGATAACTTATACCCATGTAGAAAGGAGAAATAGATGAATGGTTGGTACTTGAGACAATACAAAAGGACAAGTTTACGAGGAGCAGGTATAAACTAGAGGTAAGAAAATGAAGATAGGAAAATGGATTCCAATTAATGTTTTAAACCACTAAATGAAAGACATTCAAATGGGTTGAAGGTACAATGTTGGCTATTGGATTACCAATTATCATTCAAGTTAAAGAGTTATTTATATGATCAACGCTGACATTAGAGTTGTTTATAGTAAGCCATGTTCACGTGATGAAAATCCCTGTTGAATCTTGATTTGAATTTCATTGGGGTTTAGACATTTAGCAGATGTCCATCCATCTTTGACTGTGGATCTTTCCTGAGCTGCAGGGGCACAGAAGCCAATTCCCTAGTTGCTATGCACCTCCTACCAGCAGCTTCTGGTTTTTCAGCTCAGGAGCCTGTAGGTGACTGATAAGAGGGTGCAATGTGGTGGGTTTGCTGTTTCCATTGTGTGCAGTAGTTCAGGATGTAGGCTCTGGAGTGTTCCTGTGACCGCTGTGGGTCACCATGAACCCGCTCTCCTCTACAGAATACTCTTCATTGTAGTGAAGATCCTGGTGGTTGTGAGTACAAGAGCTTTGGTTGTGGGTTTGCTATGGGTGCTCTGTGGTGCAACAGTAGTCCCTAGCAGTTGCCACTCTGAGGTAGTATAGTGAAGGGTCTCAGGTGATTTTCCTGGATTCTAGTTTCCAGTGCCCCAGGTTGTGAATGGTGGGCACTGATTTCCTCTCTTTGCTGAGTCAGATGTAAGTTCCTGCAAGTATCCAAACATTGCCCTGTCACTTGCCAATTGTGATCTAGATTCAGGCTATACACCAGTTAAGCTCCTTCCTGCTGCATAGACTCTGGTAATTTCATTGGGGTCTCTATGTCACTAGATGTTCAGGGTGCTTCCCTCTGATATGGTCCCACAATCCTGGCGAATGTGTCTCTAGACTTCCTACAGTGTTTCCCCTCAGTGTTAGTGTTTGGGGCTTGTGAATCTACTTTCCTCTATTCAGGGCCAAAGCTGCTACACTTCTTTCTCTGTTTGAGTCTAGCAAGCAGTCTCTGGGCAGAGCTTTCTGCCCTTGCCTGGGTCGTGGAGGCTAAGTGGTGTTAGAAGCACTTCCTGGCACCAATCCCCATCAGACATGTCCCCTTGTTTGCAGTGAGAGGTGAGGAAGAGGAGGTTTCAGCAATTTTCAGCTAGTAGTGATCCTTCTAGATGTTCTTTCTGGCTGAATTTTTAAGAAGTCCTGCTGCAGGGGACTTGCCTCTGGTTTAATTTGCAGCTATCTGGGTATGGGAAGACACCATGCTGATTTAAGGAGGTGACTGATAGGCTGCGGGCTCCACAAGATGGCTGTGGACCCAGCTCAGTTTTGAGATTTGTTTTTAAGCTGTTTTAAGGACCAGGTCCCTTCTGTTACCATCAAACTTTAAATTTTGTCTGTCTTTCAACTGTTTTTAAGTGGATGAGCTTTAGGGAGTTTCCACTTCCCCCATTATCTTCCCCCTTCTCGTCCCCAAGTTTGGGTTTGGGAAATCTAAGTGTCTTTCTAGGTCTCAGACTTGGAAATATTGAATTTTAGAGTATTTATTTTGATACCCACCTCAGAATTCTCCTTTTCCTTTACTGCTTCCTTTATTTGTTGTAAGGAGATAGGGATTCACTGCTTAGCTTGGTTGTGCCATCTTCCACAAGAGAGAGAAGATTTCTTAATTTGTCCGAGCTTCAGTTTCTTTATCAGCAAAATAGGAGTAACTGTACCAACCCATTAGGTGGGAGTGAGAATTAAATTTGATACCATAAAAATACTTAGCACAATCTAGTTATCAGTCTTAACTTGTATTATTATTATGTCTACAGATAGGAGTGGGATACAAATTAATGTGGTCTTTCATTTTTTCAATATCATTTTATTTGTAAAATTGTAATGAATTCATGTATTACTTATGTAAAAAAGTCTCATATAAATTTCAATAACAAATATATTTTTACAAAGATATGTATGATAAAATTCAAACAGTCCTGAGAACTTGATAACATTGAGTTTTTGCTTCAAAGGGATGTCCATTCTTGTACTCTGTCCCTCAGAACTTCTTTTTTTGGGGGGTAGTTTTAGATGGACAGATGCCTTTGTTTTATTCTTCTTTTATTTTTATGTGGTGTTGAGGATTGAACCCAGTTCCTCATATATGCTAAGCAAGTGCTCTGCCACTGAATTATAGCCCCAACCCCACCAGAACTTCTTAAACATTGTGTTTTTTAATCACTAATGGTTAGGAAGAAAGTAATTATAAAATTACTTGCTAAGCTTTTTGATCTGAGAAAGTGGCACTATTTTTTGACTTGTGCCAAATTCCTTTCAGAGTATTCTTGGTCTCAGAGTGATTCAAACATGCCTCCTAATTGACTGAGCATTCCAATTGAAACTGAGTTTTGAAAACCTGTGCAAAGGAGGATGAGATGGTGCTTTTTTTGAAATTAGTATTTAGGGTCAAGTACCTTTGAAATGTTTTACATTTTCTCACTATATCTTCCAAGTTTCATGGTTACACAAAGTTGATCAATACTCATCTCAATTACCTCATCAATCCCTGGAACCTTCTTTGACAGATGTCTGACATACTCCACTCATGTCAATACAGATGAGAATACAGATTCTTGTTATAATTCTCAGACCTTCCTGAGGAATAGTCAACCCCTGTCCCCTAGTCTAGAATGGGTGCCTCTAATAGGACTCACAATATACTTTTTCTCAAGTACTTATAATAGTTATTATTCATTATTCAATTTATGTTGTTAAGTACTTTATTTATAACTTCCTACAGAAGACTTAAAATAGCCTTTTGAAGTTGTTATCCTTATCTTTATAATGAAATGGACTCTCAGAGTCTGAGGTCATTCACTTAGTAGTTAAGGAGCCGGAATCCGACAGTTGACCTCTGTGCATAATCTTAACCCTAACACTCCATTGTCATCATTTAATGAAATTACTACTTCTCTTCTAATGTTAGCTAAAATCAAATGCAGATCCATGGATAAATAAATAGGCTAATGGTATACCAATGTTCACAAGTATCCATACCTGAAATTAGAGCTGAAGAAAGGTTGGTGGCTATTGCCGCAGTCTGGCTGGGCACAATTCACGAGTCACTTGTGAAGCAGGAATGAACTTTATTTTCAGACCGCACACTGCAGCACACCGAGCTCTCCAAGAATTCCCTCAGAGCCCAACTGCCACCACCTGGCTCTTCCCACTCTTCATGGCCGATTGGCTGGGTCCTGTGGGCGGAGCCAAAAGAGTCCCCCAATGAGCAGCTCTGTGGTCTGAAAGGGCGGGGAAACAGCCCAATGAGCGTCACTGCAGAGGAGCCAATCAGCTGGAAGTTTGCTGGGGCCACTTCAGCTGTGGCTCTCAACAGGTTATAGCAGATGCTGGTACTGTCTAAGCCTATCCCTTTGGCCTTCCCTGAAAGTCACCTTCAGATAATTCCCTTACATACCTGAATCTTTTCATTTCTTTCTGCCTGAAGCATTCTCTGGCCATTGAAGCATATAGACATTATGGGCCAGGAAGAAATTACTCCTGGAAAAATCTTCAGTCAATAAAGGATAGAAATTACTGGATAAATACCTCAGTGTACTCATATTTCAGTTAGAAAATTCTGACTGTGTTCCATATAGTCTTGCAAAGGAGATTGAAACTCAGTAGTTCACTGGAGTCCCCTGTTCATTAACTCATCCATGACTGTCTTTCCTCTTTTCATGATCTCACTGTCCTTTTCTCTAACAATGCTACCTGGAATCATCTCCAAAATAAATCTCTTACATAACAATCTGGTCTAAGACATGCTATTGGGGGAACTGAAACTAGTACAGTTGTATAAAGCATAATGGAAATCTTGCAGTTCCAGGGGATCATCTAGATATTATGCCTTAAATATTACCTGCACTTTATCCTAAAGAATGCATCTATCTATCAGTCTATTTAATATATCTATATAAAAACTAGTATGATGAATAATAGCCTTCAAGTATTCACAGATGACTCCCTTTGAACCTCAGTCTCTTGCCACAGGCCCTTTTCTGGAATGCAGAGTAACTGCTTCCTGGAGCATGCATTGTTGAACAATGTGATTTTTATGGTGTGTATGAACAATGTCAGGTGTTGAAATGGAGAATGAGTAGTACCTGCCAGAATCTAGGCTGCCACCTGCTACTGCTGCTGTTGTTCTAAGTAATTTTATAAATATTTCCATGGAAGTTCCACTTCTTGAAGAGGCCTTTCCTAATGTCCTGGAACACTGGAGCCAGAATCAAGTTTCAAGTAACCACTTGCATGTTGTCACATGCAGGCAACAGCATGTGATTGCTCTGGCACAAGACTTTGAATGAAATATTTGTTGAATCAAATTAAGGTAAAGAATAGTTTTAATTTCGGCACAAAGTCGATATCAGCTATATAATATTGTTTCAAGTTTTTTACTAATAAAAGGTACCATAATGGTCCAAATAATACAAACAATGACATAGAAGAGCCCACTCCACAGTTAATGAATGATAATAGATTTATCAAAGCCCATCATGATTGTAGGGAAACTGATGCTGGTCTCAAGTCTTAGGCCTTGCTTAAACTAGACACAGGATCCTTCTAGTCACCCTGCATCCAGTTGGAACCAAAGGGCACTAAAATATTGGCCTCTGTCTTGGGGACCTTTGGCCCTGAAAGTTTATCCCAGCTCCCAAGCCTTCCAGACCCAAGGATCTTCCATGTGGCAGATATGAATAAGCCTGTGCCTTAATGCCTGAGGCCCAACAATGGAAAATATACCCACATTTTGGTCTTATGACTCTCCTGGGAGATCATTCAGTGATGAACTGACAGAGCAAGGATAGATCACTTTCAATTGATTTGCTCTCACATTTGCACTCACATATCATCTTTTTAGGTATGCTGTTTCTATTGAACTACATTAGGCTATAAGCAATAGACAAATTAAGTCAACTGGCTCAAATAATAATGGGACATACTGTCTTACAGAATAAGAAGTCTGACAATAGTGTGGCTCCAGAGTATTCCAAATAAGTAACCCAAGAACTTCTGGGATTTGGGCTGGGGCTATAGATCACTGGTAGAGAGCTTGCCTAGCATGTGTGAGGCCCTGGGTTCAATCCTCAGCACCACATAAAAATAAATACATAAAATAAAAGCATTATGTCCATCTACAACTAAAATTTTAAAAAAAGAGTTTCTAAGATTCAAGTTCTTTCCATTTTTTTTGCTCTGCTGTCTTCAGCTTTCCCCTCAGTTGCAAGAAGCCTCAAGGAATTCCAAGCAACACTCTTCAAAAACATCTAAGGTTTGGAGGAGAGAATAGGTTGTCTTTATGTCCTTCTGTAAAAAGGAAGACAATGGTTCCAGAAGTTTCTAGCCAACTTTCCCTTTAATGTCATCAGCCAGGATGATGTCCCAATCCTAAGTCAATTCTGACAAGAAGGACAGAACTACCACAATTGACTAAAATTATTCAATATTTACCCACTGGGGTAGAGATTGGCCTTTCACTAACATAGACAGGCATTTAATTTGGAGGCCAACTAGTGTTCTTCAAGTGAATAAGGTGGAGATAGGGCTCTTGTGGAACAATCAATAGTGCTACATATACCTTTTATGGCCAATATAAATTTCATCCCACCTCCTCAATTTCTTCATCACTACCCTTTTCTTTTTTGTTTTCCTTTATAGTTCTTATACCCTTTGAAAACTATATAATTTGTCCACTTATTTATTTTCTTCACTTACCACTGTAATGTAAACTCCATGTAGGAAGAGAGTTTGTCTGATGACACTAAATAAATACTTGCCAAATGAATGCATAATGTTATCTATCAAATCTTTCTCCAAGTGGCCTTTGTAAGGATAAATTCCAAGGAAAGAGAGGTAGTGACAAGGAAGGGAGAATGGAAACAGGCAGGATGTAAGACAGATTAAGATAGAATCATAGTTGTTTTTCAATTTATTGTCTTACCTACAGGAAATTCTACATATTAATTCAGCTTTACAGCTGCAGGAAGGCTGCAACTTTAATCAAAGCATCCTGGGCATCCTTTGTGCAGTGGAAATCTGATAGAAACCTGGAAAAAATTTTCTACGTATATTTAGAACAAGGCTTGTGTTTTCTTCTAGTGAGCACTCAAATCACTTTGGTCTTTTGGTCCACATTCTTGGACAAAAATGGATGATGAAACTGCATAACATTTTTTATTTCATATATTTACTACTACTGTGGAAAGAGTCTATTTTGTCTGTATCTTGTTAGGAATGTCCACAAATAACATACCATAGATACATAAACAGTAAGAGAATATAGAGGGGTCTTTACTTGTAGAATCCACTTTTCAATAAGGAGAGAGTCATGGCAGCCCACACCTACCAAATATAATGACTTCAGATCCTAGAAAACCAAAAGGAGAGAATAAAAAACAAAGACAAAAGGTAATTTAATCCAATTTCTAAAAACTTTCAAAAGATACCAAATTTCATACTTTTCCACTCATATAGCAGCAGGCAGTTATATACTATTGTTCATCTTTTATTCTTTCCTAAGTTCTCAAATGAAGATGAAATATTCCAATGAGTTGGAGCATTTGTTTTGCAAAGGTACAATTGGGGCATTTTGTGACCTTTAAGGTTTCAGTTTCAAAAGATGTTTCCTTAGATAGTGTTACCCTCCCCTGTCCTTCTACCATCATGCCTCCTGTTTTATTTTCTTAGCACTTTTCACTTGTTGAAACTATTTCCCATTTTATTTGTTGTCTATCTTTTTTAGCCATGACATCTATACCAGCATTTAATACATGAGAGATACTCAATAATTATTTAAAGAATGATGTATTCATCAGATGTCTTTGTTCATATTGACTTAATTAACTCATTGAACAACCTCACTTTTTCTTCTTTTACTTTCTTTTGGCTGTCTTCTGTAGAGGGATTGTCTTAAACATCTTGTGGGATGCTAGTTTCTTAAAAGATTAAACAGAATCACCATATGATACAGCAATTCTATCCAAGCTACATATCCAAGAGAAATGAAAACATGTGTCCATATAAATAAGCACAAAGTGGAAACCAAAATTGCTCTCAAATGATGAAGGAATAATAAAATGTGGCATATCCATACAAATAACTATTATTTGTTAATAAAAAGTAATAATATGCTAATATATGCTGTAATATAAATGAACCTTTAAAACATGCTAAATGAAACAAGCCAATCACAAAATGCACATACTGTACAATTAAGAAATGTTCAGAAAAGCAAGCATACAGACATAGAGATAAATTAATGGTTATGTAGAACCAAGAGTTAAAAGAACGAGAAAATGAGTGTTAATGAACATGGAAGCTTCTTTTAAGGCTGGTGAAGGTTGCAAAACTCTGTAACTATACTAAAAAACATTGAATTGTACACATTAAATGATCAATTGTGAGCCATGTGAATGATATTTCCAAAAAAGCTGTTATATTTTTAAAAAATTATCAGGAGGGAAGAAGAAAAGTCATTAGTCACTTTAAAAGTTTCTAAGTGCAAAAGACATTCAAATAAATGAAATAAGACATGGAAGCCATTCTTTCCTTTAAGTCATTTGGCAAACACTTATTGAGATACAGAAACAGTATAAGAACATGACTTTTTCTTTTATATATATATATAAAATGTAGTGCTGAGGATCAAACCCAGGGCTTCACATGTGCGAGGCAAGTGCTCTACCACTGAGCTACAACCACAGCCTAAGAATATGACTTTTTCATTAGCAAATATCATCACTCATAGAAGAATAAACACCAATTTCATTCTTTGCACAAAGCAACAATCCGATGCTTTGCAGTACCACCAAGGAAGATGCTCACAACTGGATGAAACTTAATTACATTTTGGGGCTGAGATATGTAGGGAAATATTGACTATCAATACCAAGCCTAGCAACAGAGATCAGAGAAATTATCAAACTTCCTGAAAACGGTTAAAAAGATTTCAAAGGCATTAAAGGCCACTGTGACCAATTCATGCAGCAGTTTCATTTAGGAGTCTCATATTAATGTGCCAGAAACATCCTGCTGACTCTGAACAGAAACTGAAGCTAAGCTTCCAGCTATATATAACTTAACAGAGAAAAAAATAAAGGAATTAAACAAGTAGGCAATGTTAACAAAACCCAGTATTCTTCGGTATGACACAAAATTGTACTGTCAAAATTAAAGATAAGAAAAATGCCCTTCTATGAGCATAAACTAAAATTTGAGTTCACAAGAAATCATTCTATCAGTGTAATTGGCAGTGTTTTTTTTCACTTAGTGGTACATCATAGTGAGTCTTGACATCTTTTATTCATCAAAGATAGTATATTCTTAGAATATTCCATAAGCAATATCTACATACAAAAGCATCTTATCAAAATTTTGATAGACAAATAATAGACTGGGAAAAATATTTGTAACACAGAGAACAGAGAGTCACTTAGTATAAATAACACACAATGAACTTTTAAAGATTGTCAGAAAAAGAAAAGGAAAATAGTCTCTACAATAAGAATGGATGAGGGGACTTTGGGAAGATGGCGGAAGCAAATGAGGCTGTCCCTCCCAATCTCACATCACTAGCGAATGAAAGCATAATTGAGCGGTGAGTGACGGGCTAATGCTCTATGGCTGGATCCTACATAGAGGGAGCCCTGGAGAGACTGGAGGGTGGTTACCAGAATAGAAAACAAGACTCAGGTCCTAACTGGAACCTGGGGAGGGAAGAGGGGGTGGGGCAGGGAGCAGGCCTCTCTTCAGCTCACCCAATTAAAAACGGCTGAAAAGACAGAATTTAAAATGCAGGAGGCTCCTTTAAACAGTACAAACCACTCCAAGCCCAGCTGTGAGAAGGAAGCTGAGTGAGGCGCCTGTAGCCATCTTGTGGAGCTTGCAGCCCAGGCCAGTCCCTGTCTTAAATCAGCCAGGCGGCTGCCCACGCCCAGACAGCAGCAAAGTGAGCCACAGGGCAGCCCCCTGCAGTAGACCCGCTTAACAATTTGGCCAGAAAGAACTTCTAGAAGGGTCACTAGTAGCATAAATTATAAATCTCAGAAACACTCCCTCCTCCTCCGCCTCACTGTGAACAAGAATTGGCTGCAGGGCACCTGGGCCAAGGGACATGCAAGTCTAGCCCCACTCAGCCTCTGGGACCCAGGCAAGTACTGCAGCCTCATACAGAGAGACAAAGCAGTAGTGGGCCCAAGTTGATTCACCAGGCCCCAACCACTGGCACCAGGGGAAACACCCATGGGAAGCCTAGGGACAGACCTTAGGATTGCAGCACCATATTAGAGAGAAGCTCCCTGGACATCCAGTGATGTACAGACCCATCAGGACATGGCCAGAGGCTACACAGCAGAAAGGGCAGATGCCAGCCTAGGTGCATTACAGCCTGACCCATGATTCCAACTAGTAAAGTACAGGGCATTGTTTGGATACTTAGCGGACCTTGCACCAGACTTATTCAGCAGAAGGAATCAAAGCCCACTATTCACAGGGGCAGTGGAAACTAGAGTCCAGGTGAACCACCAGAAACCCTTTACTATAGCACCTCAGAGGGTGCAGATACCAGGGGGAATACTAGGGCACCACAGAACATCTGCAGAAAACCCACAACCAGTGTTCCTGCACACACAGACAGCTACCAGGATCTTCACTACCACAGAAGGAATCTAGCAGAAGGGAACAGGTAACAGGTGACCCACAGCAAACACGGGGGCATATCCTAACCTGAACTTGTGCAACAGTAGAATAAGCCAACTCACAGCACTGCCCTCTCCAGCACTCCAACAACTCTAATGTCAATTTTGGTCACATAAATAACTCCTTATCTTGAATGATAACAGTTAACCCCATAGCCAACATTGTACCTCCATCCCATTTGAATGCACTTCATCTAATGGGTTAAAGCATTGGAACCAACCTTCCTATCTTTGTTTTCCTAGCTCTAGTTTATACCTGCTTCTCCCTCAAATAACACCAATTCATCTATTCCTCCTTTGTACATTGGTGTAAATTACCCTTTTAGTCTCTTACTCTCTTTCTTTCTGTCCTTGTTTTTCCCTCCCCCATTTGTACAAACTTTCTTTCTCCCTCCTTTTAGTACTCACTTAAGTATATAGTAAGTTTACTAAATTTAACTATTAATTTTTGACCTGTTTCAGAATTTTATTATAGGTATATACCTAAATTTGAGGAACCACAGAGAACAATTACAACCAGTTTTTGTTCTTACAGTGTTGAATAGTATGAGACTTGGCTCAGAAGTAATTACAATAAATAGGGCTCAGTGGTATCTCTTAAAGTGTAGCTAAATTGAGATCAGAAGAGGTCACACCTTGAATTAAAATACCATTATCTAGATATCCACCCAACCCAGGGCTCTTAAGAAAAGCAGCTCACATAGCAGTGCTTCAGTTACAAGAAGAAATCAGAATGCTACTGACAGATGGGTAGACATACAAACAATATGAAAAAGCAAGAGAACAAACCATCCCAAACAACCCATAATGCTTCAACAGCAGACTTCACTGACATCACAATGGAGGAAATGTCAGAGATATAATTTAGAAAATTCATAAACTGTTCCATGAAATAAAAGACAATGTAAGGAGTAAAATCAGAGAGAAAGTATAGGAAGTGAAAGATCACTTTAATGAAGAGATAGAGATTCTGAAAAATAATCAAACAGAATTCCTCAAAATGAAGGAATCCAAAAATCAAACTAAAAATTCAATGGAAAGCATCACCAATAGGGTATACCACTTTTGATTATAGGTTTTCAGGCCTCAAAGACAAAGTATGTAATCTTGAAAGTAAAGTCAATTGTAAAGGAAAGATGTTACAAGACCACAAACAGAATATTGAAGAAATCTGGGATAGCATTGAAAGGCCAAATTTAAGATTTATTGGGATAGCTGATGGCTCTGAAATACAAACTAAAGAAATGCACAATATTCTCAATAAAATAACACAGGAAATTTTACAAACCTTAAGAGTAAAATGGAATTTGAAACATATGATCTACTCCAAGACACCTTCTTATGAAAATGCCTAAAATATAGAATAAGTATAGAATTTTAAAAGCTACAAGAGATAAATGACCAGTCATGTTTAGAGGTAAACCAATGTAGAACTTAAATTGATTTCTCAACCCAGACCCTAAAAGTCAGAGATATTGGAATATTATATACCAGCCCTGAAAGAAAATGGATGCAACCAAGAATACTATAGTCAGCAAAAGTAAGTTTCAAAATTGAAGATGAAAAAGAAACCTTCCTTAATAAACAGAAACTAAAATTGTTCATAACTAGAAACCTTGCACTATAAAACATCTTAATAAAATATTTCATGAAGAAGAAATGAAAAATAAAAATGAAAACCATCATAGTGAGACATTACACTAGAAGAATTATCAATCAATGAAGAATCAAATCCAATTTAAACACTAGAAATAAATCAAAATGGCAGGAAATAATAATCATCTCTCAATTATAATATTGAATGTTAATGGTCAAAACTTCAACCAAAAGGCATAAGTGCTGCAGTCTGGCTGGGCACAAATCACGAGCCACTGAAGCAGGAACAAACTTTATTTTTGAATTCCACCAGCAACTCCTCCCGAATGCCACGCGGCTCATCCAGGAACTAGCCACCGGAGATATCTCCTCCGGGAATTCCTCCTCCTGCACTTCCCCAACCAATGGGAACTCTCGGGGAATCCCCGGGAATCCCCACGAGAACTCCAAAATAGCACGAGAACTCCAAAGTAGCGCGAGAACTCCAAAGTAGCTGCTGAGGCAGATAGTAATGCCTCGCCCGTCAACCAATACTGTTGGCAAAATGCCAGGGGCCATACAGACTCTGCATCTCTCAGCATCTCCCCCCTTCTGTTTAATTAAACAACAAGCAATGTGGCTTAGGGACCGTGCCTGTTAGGTTGTCCAATACTACATATGGTCCTTACCTGTCATCGGATGAGCTGACCTCTAGGCGTCAGCCTCCTGTCTTAGGTTGGTACCACTGCAATTGGATCATACCCATCACTGACTACCGGTCCAGCATACATCCATACTTGTGGATAGGCCTTTGCACCAGTGGGGGGATGAGGTTCTTTGCCTCACCTCTGTTGGCCCCCAAATTTGGCCTTGTTGCCAGTGGGGGGGGTGAGGTTCTTTGCCTCACCTCTGTTGGCCCCCAAATTTTAGACCATCACTAGTAGAAGGGAGAAGGATGCAAAATGCCACGACACTAAGCCAATTGAGGGCTCCTTTGGAAAAATTGTATCATCGGTGACACCATCAGCAAAGATATGCCAGCACTACCACAGTTTGCTGTACCAACAGATAGTTTATAATGTATACAAGTGATACATAGTCCAAGAAATGTTAGAGTCTGTAAACAAGTCAGGATGGCGCCTGGTATTTTGCCAGAGGGAGTGGTTTGTGAGGTGGCGCCAGCGAGCCATTAAGTGTGGAGATTCCTTATTGGTTGACTGCTGTATCTAGTATATGTTAATTAAGATAAGCTGTGTGGAATGTATATATACCGCTCCTGTCCTACAATAAATGGCTCCCACTCCTGCTGTATCAACCTACACAAGTTGCTCGTCACCTGCGCCCCCCCCCCCGTTATTTTGCTGCAGCTGGACTGCAGCAGATGGTGGCCTGTTACGGGGAGCCCCGGGACACTCGGGGGTAAGTGACAAAAAAAAAAGCTGCCCGTCCATAGATAGGACGGGAGCAAATCTGCTCGTCCCTAGGCAGATAGGGCGAGAGGAAAAATGGCCATTTTGAGAAAATGGAGAAGATTTATACAGTATGTTTGTGTCCTGTTTTGTCTTAAAATGTTGTATTGTCTTTGTGACAAAAATATGGAAGGGGTGAGAAGTAAATTACTAAGGGAAGGAGGCACCCCGGTGGAATCAACAGCAGTTAGGGCATGTGTTGATGGAAGCCCAGGAACTCTAGTCAGAAAGAAAAAGAAAGTTCAAAAGAAGAAGGATTACCAGGAAAAAAAGTTGCAGCAAAAGGCTATTACTGAATACTTTTCATTACCGGAGGGTGTGTGAAGCCACGCGGAGGCTACCACGTGCACGAGCCGGTCACGGTGCAGCAAGGACTTTCCAAGCTGCGGCAGCTGGCTCTTCCACTGCAAGAGCCCAAATCCAAACCTGACCCGGAGGCACAGTCTCGCAGTCTCTTGCTCCCAGTGCCCAGTGGCAGTTTGAGTCCAGAACACTCCCCAAACTCTCCCCGGGGCCATCTGGGGCTGCCCAGGATGCTGCAGGCGGAAAACGGCCTGTCCTGTCCCTGAAGTTTGATCATTTCCAAGGCCAGTAACTACAATGGTTCTCCCACACCTGGAAGCTAATGAGTAATGAGCACTATTAAGCTAGAAAATTTTGAGGATATGGACAAATTCCTAGAGACATATGACCTACCCAAATTGAACCAGGAAGATATAGAAAACTTAAACAGATAAATTTCAAGTAATTAAGTTGAAGAAGCCATCAAAGTCTTCCAACAAAGAAAATCCCAGGACCAGATGGATTCTCAGCTGAGTTCTACCAAATCTTCAGAGAACTAATACCAATTCTCCTCAAATTATTCCCTGAAATAGAAAATGAGGGAACTCTGCCAAATTCATTCTGTGAAGCCAGTATCCCCCTGATACCAAAACCTGACAGACACATCAAGGAAAGAAAACTTCAGATCAATATCCTTGATGAACATAGATGCAAAAAGTTTTAATAAAATTTTGGCAAACTGCATAGAAGAGCACATAAAAAGAGAGTGCACCATGATCAAGTGGGTTTCATACCAGGTATGTGAGCTTGGTAAATAGACTTAAAGACAAGAATCATATGATTATCTCAATAGATGCAGAAAGAGCATTTGATAAAGTGCAGACTACATTCATGTTTACCACACTAAAATCAGCATACTATGGTGACACAGCTACATAAAGAAGCACAATTCAATAGCTAATCTATGGAGCCAACCTAGTTGCCTCTCAACAGATGAGTGGATTAAGAAAATGTTCACAATGGAGTATTACTGAGCTGTAAAGAAGAATGACTTTATGGCATTTGCTGCTAGATGGATGAAACTGAAGACTATCATGCAAACTGAAAAACTTAATCCTAGAGAATCAATGGTTGAATGTTTCTCTAATACACAGAAGCTAATCCAAAATAAAGGGGATAGAAAATAAAGAAAGAAGTAATACTAGAGAAGTAGAGAAAAGGAAATAAAAGAAAGGGTAGAGAGATGATAGGGAAAGTCGTGGAATGAATCTGACTTAACTTTCCTATGTACATATATGAATAGACCACAGTGAACCTCACCATTATGTACATTCATAGGACACTAATTTGAAAAACAAATTAAATTGCAGAAAGATAAGCAGAGTAGAGGGAAGGGAACAGGGGTCAGGAGGAATGGCAGGGAAGGAGAAATACTGGAGACTGAATTAGAACAAATTATATTCAATATTTTTATGATTATGTCATAGTATATTCTATTGTCATGTATAATTAAAAAGAACCAATAAAATAAATTTGAAAACAAGTTGAGAAAAAATTGCATGAAGAATCTGAAGGAATATTTTCAGGAGGGTGAATTAATTTGGTAAACAAATAAAAATATTCATCAGGATAAAACCTTTTCAAGTAAAAAAAAGTATCATGTTAAACAGCATATTGGCAAAAATTTTAAAAGGTTGTGACACTCATTGCTGACAGGGATGTTGAGGAAAATAGCACTTTTAAATTTTACTAGTGAAAATGTGAATTATGCCAGTTATTTTGGAAAGCATCTATTGAAATTAATGTAATTATATGCTTTAACCCAATGCGATGGTCAGTTTTATGTGCCAACTTGACTGGGTCACGAGATATTTAGCTAAATGTTAGTCTGGTGTGTCTTATGGGTTTTTCCAGCTGAAGTAATCATTTGAATCAGTAGATTGAGTAAAGGAGATTGCCTTCTGCAATGTGAGTGGGCATTATCCAATCCCTCAAGGGCCTGAATGGAACAACAAGACAGAGAAGGGGAGAATTTGCTCTCCTTGCTTGACTACTTGAGCTGGGATATCAGTATTTTCCTGTCCTCAAACTGAAACTTAATACCATTGGTTCTTCTGGTTCTCAGGTCTTTGGACTTAGACTGGCACTAGACAATGGGCTTTCCTGGGACTGCAGCTTATAGATGGCAGATCATGGAGCATCTCAGACCCCATAATCACCTAAGATAATTCTTTATGATGAATGTCTCTGTCTCTCTGCTTGTGTTTTTGTCTCTATCTTCTACTCTATATAAATTTATATACAGATCTGTCTTATTTAATTGTTAATTTTACATATGTCGTATTGGGCTTTGCTTCTCTAATACACTCAGCAATCCCTCTATTAAAAGACTCTTCCACAAAAATAAGGGTACTATAACTAATATATATATATATATATATATATATATATATATATATATATATATATATATATATATATCAAAGATTATGGTCGGTGTCAGCAGATCCAACTCCTATGTTCTCACCTTACTGCATCATTGTCCACCAGTTTGCTTCCCAACAGGCAGTGTATGCATTTCTTTGTCTGAGATTGTGGCTGGAACCTGTTTTGACACACATATAAAATACTGAGGAGTTAATGTTCCTGAAAATTGGCCCAAGCTAATCACTGGTGAGAACTGGAATAAATATCTCAGTTCTCTTACCCTTGCATAGGGAAGTCCTAAAGCATGTTTTTCCCTCTCTGGGAGATTCCCAACAGGAGTAAGTTCTATTTGTCCACAGTGACAGTAGTCTGGACAATGCATCTCTTATGGACTGTCTCTCCTTCCCTGTCTTACTTTTTTATCCCTCTACTGGTGTTCTCTTCATTTTCAAAATAAAATATTATATCCTTCTCTGAGTGTTTGATTCAGGTATCTCCAAATGAAGAGCAGGAAATAGTGGCAAAAATAATCCCTCCACCAAACCAAATATACAAGTGAATATTTGTCATCAGGTGAATGATTAAACAGAGTGGATTACATCTAAATGATGAAATATATTAAGTAACCACCATATAGAGTAAAGTCATGCTATACAAGTTGATTTTGAATTGTTTTAATAAGGGTCTGTTGAGTGAGAAAAATAAGATGCAGAAAAGTGGGTTTGCTAGGATCCCAATCTTATCAACAAATGTTGACCCAAACTTATATGCATGTTTATATATCAGTGTTTCTTAACTTCTGTACTGCTAACATTTTGGGCTGAATAATTCTTATTTGTGAGGAACTTCTCTGTGCAGTGTATGATGTGAACAGTATCCCTGACCTCTACTCACTACATGCTAGTATCAATCCATCAGTTTTGAAAACCAAAACCATCTACAGACATTCCCCTTGGGGAATAAATTCATTCTGATTTTTTTAATCACACATGTGTATTATGTTCACTATGACTACCTGAGAATGAAGAAAAATATAGAACAAGTATGTACATTAAGTTGTTATCATGAATTATCTGTGGGGACAAAAATATAAAGTAAATGGAGAGTTTTGGGAGGAAATAGGAGAAAGGAACACAAGAATGGATAGAAATAAGAGATTAATAAATACCTTCATATATTTTCATAAAACATTTTATAAAAAGTAAAGATGCAAACTTGTTGCTTGGAATCATTGACATCTTTCCAACCCATATGTAGCAGCAGAGAATAGAATCAACATGAGAATGTTTCTAGAGAAGTTTTCTTCTTTGGTCACATCTTCTGTATTTTGGTGGCCAGCGGCTTCACTCAGATTCAACCTAAGAGTGCCTTGCCACACACCATGCCTCTTCCTGCTCCAAGGCTTCTGTGACAGCACAGTGTGAACTACTCAGATGAACTCACTTGGCCTTCAGGCAAATACAACCAAGAAGTGTGTGCGTGAAGGAAAACGTCCATAGATCCACATTCAGTCAATGGGGTTGAAAACTATTATCATAGTTTATCGAGGCCCTTTCCTTGATCTCTGGGCAAACAGTTCTAAGATGAATCTCATGTCTCCTGGGAGGATTCTGAGTAATCAAGTACAAGTTCTTCCTAAAGAACTGACTCAATAGTACATCTTACTTTGGCTTTTTCTTCTTCCTTGACTTACTCCTGATCCCAGTATTTCTCTCTCACATATTTTGATTAGGTCTTGTTATGGTATAAATGTTCTTGTCCCCTCCAAATTCATGAGTTGAAATCTTAACCCCTAATGTGATGATATTGGAAGGTGGGCCTTTGGGAGGTGTTTGGGTCATGAGATCAGAGTCCTCATGAGTAAGATCAGTACCCTTATTAAGAGAGGGCCCAGAGATACCTCCATCTTTGTCTCATGTGAGGACACAGTAAGAAGTTATCCAACTGTAACCCCAAAGAGGTCCCACACAAGAACCTAACTGTGCTGGCACCCTTCTCTCTGACTTCCAGTCTCCAGAACTACAAGAAATATATGTCTGTTGTTTATAAATCACCCAGTCTATAGCAATTTGTTATAGCAGCTTAAATGTACTAAGATAGGTCTCAAGTAAACTCTGTACATAAACCTTTATCTCAGGCTTGCCTTTGGGAAATCTCAGGCTAAGATTGACCTGGAAATTCACTTTTTAAAAAATTTTATAGTTGGACACAATGCTTGCCTTTCTTTCTTTCTTTCTTTCTTTCTTTCTTTCTTTCTTTCTTTCTTTCTTTCTTTCTTTCTTATTGATATGTGGTGCTGAGAATTATATATTCCAGTTCCTCACACATGCTGGGCAAGCACTCTACCACTGAGCTAAAACCTCAGCCCTGGAAATTCTTTAATGTCATTCTGTAATATCCTTGTACTATATTTATATACATCCCCAAATAGTTTTACAGCATTTCTTTATCATTGAGATATAAAAAATTATAGTACCACTATTGCTTTAACCTCAAAGAGAAGAGGGATTAACTAGACAAAGCAAAAATAGTGCCCTTTGTAGAATAAGAGGTCAGATCTTTGCCTGTGGCACTGAGGTTAATTGAGTGATTCAACACCATCCTTCATGATTGGGCTTCCAGTGGAACACTGTGTTCAAAAGGAAAGAACTCTGATGGAGAGCCTGGGGAAAGGGTCATAGGAAATTTCAAAGCTTGCTCATGAGAAAATATGGTTTTGAAACAGTAACCTATTGATTGTTGTTAAACATAATGAGTCTTCAGACAGCTAGATTTGACTTGGTTTGTAGATTTGGAAATAAAAATGCATGTTCCCCAGCACTCTCCTTCCCCTATTCTAACAATTATGTCTAGAGCCTTTCTTTTCACCTGAATATCATAACTTCAGTCAAGCACTAAGTGCCAATGATGGAGCTATAACTCAGCACAGAAGAAATGTTACAGAAAGGAAACAGAACTTTAAATTCCAATTTTGCCTCATATGGGATTCCTGTTGTTTTTTTTTTCTTCTGGACTCAGTAAATAAAATTGTACAGGAAAAGCAGTTTGGAGAGTGAGAAGGGCAGTAGAATGGTAAGCAGCAGTGTTCTTTCCCTTTCTTCCCTGTCTTGTGGAATTCTACATGTATGTTCTGGAAATGAAGACAACATGGGAGGAGTTGGCCAGATTTAAATCCTAGACCCAACAGAAGTTGTCACAAAACAGAATTCCTTGATTTTGTTAGGGAAGGTATAACTAGAGGGTATGGTGGGCTGAATAAGGTTCTGATTTCTGCAACTTGTAAATGCTACCTTATATGCAAAAAGGTCTTTGCATAGTAATTAAGTTAAGGATCTTGATATGGGGTGGTTATCTAGGATTATCCAGATGGACCTGTTTTAGTCAGCTTTTGTGTTGCTGTGACCAAAATATCCAACAAGAGGTTTCAGTTCATAGATAGCTGACTTCATTGTTCTGGGCCCAAGGTGAGGCAGCACATCATGCGAGAAGGGAGTGATAGAAGGAAGTTGAGTTTCTCCCTTCATGCAGCCAGAAAGCAGAGAGAGAAGTAAGCAAGGAAGGTGCCACAGGGAAAAGGCACCCTTCAAAGGGACAGCCCAGTGACCTGTCTCTTCTAGCTACACACCACTTGCCCTACAGTTATCACCCAGTCTCTTCATTCCAATTAGGGTAAACTGATTAGATTGCAGCTCTTACAGTCTCATCATCTCACCTCTGAATATTCCTGAATTAACACAAGAGACTTTGGGGGACACCTCATTCCAAACCATGACAGACACTAAATGCAATCACAGATGTCCTTATAAAAGGGAGGCAGAGGGAGATGAGACACAGAAAGAGATGGGATAATTGAAGCAGAGATTTTTAAAATGCTGTAATGCTGGCTTTGAAGAAGAAGGAAGGACATGAGTCAAGATATACAGCTCTAGAAGCAGGACTAGGCAAGAAAACAGATTCTTTCATAGAGCCTGCAGAGGGACTGTGGCTCTGCTGACACCTTGGTTTTAGCCCAGTGAAACATTTCAGATTAGCTAATTTAAGAATGTTTTCATCACCCCTAAAGAAACCTCATATTCATTATATTAAATTTAAGTTTTGTTAAATATATAAAGCCAGGCTTAATCATAGAAGTTTAGTTTATATTTGTGCCCTTTTCATCCTTTTCCTTCTCACTTCCCTTCTCATCTTTTCAAAAGTTTTTAACTAATCTTTTTATTATAAAAACATGTATAGATAGTCTTCTCATATTTTCAAAGTTGATGAGTAGAATAATAAATATTCTTCTCACATCTTATTTTTTCACTTAATAATATATCCTGGCAACTATTACAGGGCAATATTTAGATACTTTACCTTCCTTTCACAGCTGCACCATCCTCTGTCATGCAGGTGCATGCTAGTTTATTTAACCAGTCTCCTAATGATGAGATTTAGGTATTTCTAGTCTTTGCTATTATAAATAGCACTGCACTGCAATGAATATTCTTGTGCATGTGTCTTTTCACATTTTTTCTAATGTATATAGGAGACAGACTCTCAGAAATGGAATTGCTGGAGAAAACAGCTCTACTTAAACAACATAAAATTAACACAATTAGCAAAACTAGTTTATATTCTTTTTAGATGCATACTCAATTTCCTCTTGACAATTTACTGATAGAAAGATTTTATGAACAATTAACTTCTGAATAGATAGTATCTTAATACAGTTTTGAATTACAGCAAATTTGGGGTTACATTATGTTAGATTAAAACAGGGTCATTATGTTAGTCAGCTTTTCTTTGTTGTGAACAAACTACCTGAAAAGAATAACTTAGAGGAAGAAATGTTTGTTTTCGCTCATGGTTTCAGAGGTTTCAGTTCATGATCAGATAGGTCCATTGCTCTGAGCCTGAGGTTAGGCCAAATATTATGGAGGAAGTGCATAGTGGAGGAAAACTGTCCAGCTCATAGTCGCTGGGAAACATGGAGAATGAGGGAGGAGCCAGGAAAAAGACATAGTCCCTAAGAGCACTCCCCAGTGACCTACTCCCTCCAACCATGTCCCATTTGCCTACAGTTTTCACTTCTTCCCAGTAGTTCATTCAAATTATTAATCTATCAATTGGATTAAACCACTGATGACATCATAGCCCTCATATTCAAACACTTCCCAAAAGTTCCATCTCTGAACATTGCTGAAATGGGGACCAAGTCTTCAACACATAAACTTTTCGGGGACACTATAGACCCAAACAATAACAGCCATATTAATTAAAATGATGTTGGCCCATTCCAAGAATGGTATATAAGTTAGTGGGTATAGAACATTCTACAATGTTCCACAATTTCACTTTGCCTTTTTGTTTCTGGAAAAGAGATAATGTGCCAATATGAGAAATCAATATTATGTTCTAATATCATTTCTATCATCCCCCAAAGTAGCACTTAAATAAAACATGAGTTCTTTTCATTTCTGATCTATTGTTAAGGATCCTCAGTAGCCTGCCTGTTTATACTACTTCTTTTGAGAAATGGAAAACATTGTATTCCTTTAAAATTCTCAGATTTATAGTGGTAGAGGACACTGAGCAGACAACAAAAGTGCAAAAATCATGTATTATTCAGAAGACATTCAAAAGGACACTTCAGCAGAATAGTTCTAGCAGCCCACAAATTAGTGGAACAAACTCACCTTTGAGCAACATGCATATTTACTAGTTTATTCATGAACATTTTATTCTTATTCCTTACCTTTATGAACAATAGCTAGAAGCTCTTTTAAATCATTGTTAATCCTCATAATCCCCCTGCAGAGGTTTGGTAGGTGAAAATTACAATAATGAAAATATTAAAATGGAGAAAGACAAATGCCATTATGTCTACCACATAAGACAGATTAGATTTCAATGTCTTTATAATGATCAAGATTCAATGCCAACAGCTTAGGAATGAAGAAAGATTCCTTCACCTCCATTTTCTTCTCATCTATCCCCACAGGGATGATATTTAAATGCCTAACCATGCTCTGAGTTGTCCTAGGCAAAGGTAGTTAGTGATCAACCAATCATTTTTTCTATCCTTGTGCTAATAGAATATAAGAAGCCATTTTCATTCTACCAGTGTAATTATTTAGTCTCTTAAATATATTTTATGCCAACATTTTGGCCTCAATTATTTCTTTCAAAGCATACCTACTAGAATGCAAAATCTATGGCTAAAAGAAGGGAATTGGGAGTGTATCCAATGAAAGTTGGAATTTAACTCTATCAATGCCTATAAGACTCTAACAAATTATTCAAACTCTATCATTGCCTCATGTCTAAGTCAAAGGTCTCAGAGGACTGAATATAACTCACAGTGGAGTAATAAAACACATAAGAAATTCTTGATTCTAGGCATTGGACTTGATAAGCTTTTAATATTTGAGAATGTTTCATACTGTTATCAATATTTGTAATTTGCACACCTGATGGTTAAAGTAGTTTAAATAGCTTGGTTATGGACTTTGTATTTTGAAAAATTAACCTTACTCAAAGAGAAGTCTGACCTTTGCTATTGGCTCTTAGGAGGCCATCTAAAGGCCTTTGTAATGTCATGCCTGATAGGAATGTCTTTGTTTAGCTGGGGACTTTGATCATTAGACAGTCTACTAAACTAATTTATGATGGGGTCTTTGAACCACATAGTATCAGTTCTACCTCTGGAGGGACTAAAAAATAATGTAAGTCATGTGGGCAGTATATAATCAAAGCCCAATAAAAACTCCAGCCAGTGAAGCTCAGATGAGCTTCCCTGGTTGGTAATACTCCATACATATTGGCTCATATTGATGCTAGCTACTTGTTTTTCTATGCACAGAGCACTAATGGAAACTCTGCCCTTGGTATTTTTCCTGATTCACCCTATGAACTTCATCCCTTTGCTAATTTTAATGTGTGTTCTTTTCCTGTAATTTATCATAGCTGTGAGTATAGCCACTTTTGGTGAATTCTATGAGTTCTTCAAGTAAATGATTGAAATTGAGAGTTATTTGGCAACCCCTTGAACTTGCAATTGGTGTCCAAAGTGAAGGCAGTCTTGTGTGGACTGTATTTCCTCTAATACACTTTGGCTATAACTTTCATACTTTCTCTATACAGTTTCAAATTATATATTTAAAGTCTCTGTGACTTGATCCCCTTGTAGGTACAATGGTGACACTGGACTGAAGGATTGGTGATGCCTCTTAGTCCTACATCATATGTCTAACTCCTTACACTATGATCAAGCCACTTATTTCCTATGGCATCTACAGAACCAGACAACACATGATCTAGGTTTTTAACTTTTCTAAAAAAAATAACTATTTAAAAGAAAGTCAATACAGATAGTCCCTAACTTAAAATTGATTTAGAATTGTTCTACTTTAAAAATGTGGAAAACTGATATGCATTTAGTAGAAATGGGACTTCAAATTTGGATATTTCCCCAGGACAGTGGTATGGAGTATGATCGTTTGTGATTCTGACAAGTGGCAATAAGCCATAGCTCCCGTCAGCCATACAATCACAAGTGGAAACAATTTATACTCTATAGTGTACTATATTGCTCCACTAGGTTAGTTGTATTAAATGCACTTTTTAAAAAAATTTATTTTTTAGTTTTTTAAAAACATTTTTATTACAGCATCATAATTATGCATAGTAATTGGGTTTGTTTTGACAAAATCATACATGCAAGGAATTTTATTTCAAGCCCCATTTCCCACTTTTCCTCCCTTCTTCTTTCCTGTTATTCTCCCTCCTCTACTTTATTAAACTTCTTCATATAAAAGTTAAATTGCCTTTTGTATCTTTATATATGAATATAGCATGATTTTGTTAAATTCATTCCACTTGTCTTCCCTTTTCCTTTCCTTCCTCCCTCTCATTCTCCTACATCTACTCCATTGATCTTTTCTTTATCTTTATGATATCTGATCCCCTCCCCCACTGCCTTCTTTGACTTATTTTGCTCTGGCTTCCACAAATGAGAGAAAACATTTGACCTTTGATTTTCTGAGTCTGGCTTAGCCACTAACATGATTTTCTCCATTTCCATTCATTTCCCAGCAAATGCTATTATTTAATTCTTTTTTTAATATATTTTTTTTAATATTTGGCGGACACAACATCTTAGTTTGTATGTGGTGCTGAGGATTGAACCCGGGCCGCACGCATGCTAGGCGAGCACGCTACCGCTTGAGCCACATCCCCAGCCCCTATTATTTAATTCTTTATGGCTGAGTAAAACTCCATTATGTATGTATACAGCATTTTCTTAATCCATCCATGGATGGACATCTGGGTTGATTCCATAATTTGTCTATTGTGAATTGTGCTGCTACAAACTTTGTAGTAGCTATATCACTATAGTGTTCTGATTTTGGTTATTTTGGATAAATACTAGTAAGTAGGATAGCTGGATCATTTAGTGGTTTCATTCATGGTTTTTTTTTTTTTTTGAGAAATATCCATACTGCTTTCCAGAGTAGTTGTATTAACAACTACTGTTGTTTGTCCTACCAAATATATAAGAGTGCACCTTTTCCCCCATATCTTTGCCAGAATGTATTATTATTCATGTTCTTGATATCTGCCATTTTGACTAGAGTGACATAAAATCTTAGTGTAGTTTTGATTTGCATTTCCCTAATTGTTAGAGATCCTGAACATTCTTTTTCATATATTTGTTGGCCATCCATGTTTCTTTTTTTGAGAAGTTTTTGTTTACTTATTTTGCCCCATTTATTGATTGGGTTATTTGTTTGGCTGACATTGAGTTTTTTGAGTTCTTTATACATTCTGGATATTAGGTCCCTGTCAGAAGAGTAGCTGGCAAAGATTTTCTCCCATTCTGTAGGCTTTCTCTTCACTCTTAATTGTTTCCTTTGCTGTGTAGAAGCCTTTTAACGTGATGGCATTCCACTTATTGATTCTTGGTTTTATTTGGAAAGTTTATTTGATGCTCATAGTTTCAGTGGTCTCAGTGCATAGATGGCCAACTCCATTGTTCTGGGCCCAAGATGAGGCAAAATATCATGGTGGAAAGGTGTGAAGGAGAAAAGCAGTTCAGAACATGGCACAAGGAAGCATAGAGAGCTCCATTCACCAGGGACAAAATATAATCCCCAAAAGCACACCCCTAGTGACTTACTTCCTTCCAACCATACGCTGCCTATCTTCAGTTACTATCCGGTTAATGCATACCTAATCACTGATTAGGTTTAGGCTCTCATAAACCAATTATTGCATCTCTACACTTCCTTTCATTGTCTCACTTCCTGAACTTTTTGGGGACATCTCATATTTAAGCTGTAACAAGTATCTATATACATCGATAATGAATCACAATGATTTATTTCTATTTGGAAAGCAGGTGAAAATAAGGAACATTGAGAAAGATATAAGTACAAACACATATAAACAAATTATAAAGCTTCTTGATTACTCTTTTATTGGGATTACTTACCCCATTCAGACTCCTTATTTATGAAATTCTTTTTCTATATTTCCCAATTTAGAATAATCAAAATCCTGAGCTTTGGCCTCTCCAAATGACCAGAAGACTGTGTGTGCAGAGCTCATATCTTGTTTCCTTAAGAAATGTTTCCATTAATAGTATTTATCCCAACAAGGTAACTTTCTAAGTTGTTTATTTTCCCCTTTTGATTTCCAATTATTTATGAAGTTGAGTCCAAGGTAAGTCTGTATAAGGTAATTTATTTCTTTCCACATAGATTTTTTTAAAATCCTTTAATGAAAGCCCATATTTGGCTTTCTTCATTTTCAGCCATTAGTCTTAATGAAACAGTAGCATGCTCACACCCAAAATGAAACTCATTAAGATAGAATTGTCTAAGGGGAGAAGGGAATTACACGTGCCACTTTTCACACTCTGGAATGAAAATCAATACTAAAAGTCAGTAGGTTACATTGAATCCACAATCCATTAAGTATCAATAGCTGCAGGAATTGCTGAACTTAATAGAAATGTGAACTTGATTTGTTGTGCATGGTGCTTTATTGTAGATGAAAGTCTGTATTGATAATGGTATGCAATTTGCAAAGTATATATACACACCATAAACTAAAACAGAGATATGCATACTGTCTCCATGTTAGAATCACCTGAGGAGATTTTTAAAAAACACAGAGACCTGAAACCCCATTCCCAGAGATTCTATTTCAGTTTATTTTAATTGAAACCCAGATTTTCATATTTCTTTAAGCTCCCATGATAATTCTAAGCACAGCTAGGTATAGGAACTGCTGCTATAAAGCATATACCATAGGTTTAAAGTCACTGTCTTTTTCTTTCTCAACTAAGAACTGAGCTAGGGCACTTTTCAGAGAACTAAAACCAGGCAAAAACTATTCTGAAATGTTTTCCAATCACTGAAAGTTATTAAGTCTCTCCTTTTTAGCTCTTGGAATCATTGTCCAATATGCCTACAGCTCTAATCTGTGCATTTGTGTCTGAATTCACTGAAAATACATGTTCTTGGCCCTGGTAGCTGAAAGTCTTCAAGCACATGACAAAAACTGGGAAGATTTTGAAGCCTCTTTGGAAGGAGGGACATCTTCTTCCAGGAGTCTGAACAGAAAATGGATCTCATGTTAATCTGCACCATTACTTTATATGGGTCACACAACTCAAACCTTCCCCCACCTCAAGCTTGGAGCATTAATGCTTAATCGTTTATCTCCAACATATGGAAATGTTTGTACTATATGTCAAAAAGATTGCTGGGGAGGAAATGGGGGTGTTGTCAGAAACTGATGGTTATATGCATATTAAAAAGCTCTTGGTTTTCCAATTAAGAAAATATTCCCTTAGGAACTATGCACCTATTACTAATTCCTCCTGTCTTGAAGTTCAATAATTGTCTTCAACTTTTCCTATATCCATTAAAACAAAATACAATCTTCTTTAAGTAGTCATGGCTTAATTTCTATTTCTAGCATCACTCATCCCAAATATTGAAGAACTCTTAAATTCAAGAATCCAGCACAATTCGCATTCATGGGCTGTCCTTATTAACTCATTGAATGATAGAGATTCTGTGGTCCATCTCTATTTTGTTTGCTGCTTCTGACTACTGCATTTGGGATTTGGCCTGGGAGTCTCCATTGATCTTTGGCTTCCCCAACAGATTTGTTCTCTTTGTCCCTCTGGCTTTTCATATATAGGGCTGTCTTTGGCAGAAAAATCTGCTCTAGCTGCAGACTCCCAGAATCCCATGTGAACCCCATCTCTTGGTCATTGCTGTAGGCCAGACAGCCTGTCACTCTAGAGTTGGGACTGGGAGTAGGAAGTGGGATTTCAACCAGTGAGAGCACACCACTCTGATACTCCAAGTTCATTGAGATTTATATGAAGTTGACTCCACTTCAGCTTCAGAAATGGACATTAGACTCAGGACTAGAACAAAGCAGAAAGTATAATGGTTTATATTGGAGGCTGGAACAATGCTGCCCAGATTTGACTCTCTGTATACTACTTACTTAACTCTAGAATACAGTTTTTATTTGTCTTACTTTCTTTTTCAGTAAAATAGACAAAATAACAATGTATATCCAATGGGGAAAGTGCTTAGAATCAGACCTGAAACATACAAACTATTCAATATTAGTTTTCATTATTCTTCAATGTCTCTGCCTATAGTGTTCGATTCAGGAATGAGCTGATGAACAAGTCGACCAAATGAGAATGAGGACTAAGGCTTCTATTAAGGCTTTTGGAGAAGACCCTGTCTGGATTTCCTGCTGATATTAAATCAGAAAGATGTTGGAAGCCTACATATTTGACTCCCTGTGGGAGCCTGAGCATGGAGCCAACATAGAAAACAGATTAGAGAGATTTAGCAATAACAGCTCCTGGTGAGAAGGCTGATGCTCCTAGGCTTACCAGTTAGCTGAGCCTGAAGCCAAATTGATCCTTGTATTTTTCATTTGCTTGTGACAGTTTAATCTCTTTTTTGGTTCTAAGCCAGTTTGAATTGGGTTTTCTGTCACTTGCAATCAGAAGATCCTAACTGATTCAGGAGTCAAGGATTAAATGTTTCTTCAGCCAGATAGAAAAAATATTTTCCAGTACCCTCAAACTATATTACTAAAGTGATTACTTGCATTTAAAGCCTGGTACACTCACCTCTTCCCATACCTTGGGAATATAGGAGGTATAGCAACTGTATCAAAGACTCATCAGGAAACCCAACTCTCAATATAGGATAAACTGAGAAAAGGTTGTTTACAAAGATATTATTTACAAAGATGTCAAGAGGATATGACAGGACCACAAGGAAAAAGCAGAGCACACTAAAGGATGCAGGGTAGCTGTTGTCCCTCCTAGGACTGTAAGAATGAGGTTAGATTGAGAATATGGAAAACTAGAAGGAAAGATTCATGTAGGAAAAGCCACCTATGAAAAACCATTGACCTTCAGTGGGGCTCCAGGAGATTTCAGGAAGAAACTAGAGGGAAAACATCCAGATTTCCCTCTCTTCTGTACTATGGCCACTTGTTAGGGCTCCTCATTGGCTAAAATTGAAGGAAGGCAGCAGAAAGTAGAGAATAGAGAAAGTTAGAGGATAGATCTGGAAAAATAATAGCCCAAGGATGCTGATGCTGATGTAACTGTGTTGATTCAGAGTCTCTTCACAACCCTGAAAATGTTAAGTTCTACCATATTTGATTCTATGATAAGATTTCTTGATGAGTTCATTGAAAGAGCCAAGTTGGGGGACCCATAGAGCATACAAGGTAGCAAGAGTTGGATTAACCCTATTCAAAAAAAAAAAAAAAAAAAACCAGTGAGGAACTTGAAGCTGTTCACAGAAAAACAGTGATCATAAAAGTAGTTTAGTGAATGGAAAATTTTATCACTGCAAAATAATTTTATGGGAATTGATTAAATAAATATGATACATATGCTAAATTGAATATCACATATAGCCGTGTAAAGGACTGGGATATATTTTAGAGTTTTAATACTTGCTTATGTTAAGGGACAATTTCAGGAGGAACTAGAGGGAAAGTAACATCATGTCTCTAATACAAATGTAAAATTGTAATGTGTTAAAGATTTGTATTGACCTCATTAACAACGAGGGAATCAGTAAGATGTTACAGACAATTCAATGTTGAATCCAAAGAACATTTACAGTTCAGGGATATTGAAGTGAATGTTCAAATTCAGGAAAAATCAGTCTCTTCCTCAGAGGGAAGGAAGGGAAGTTAGAGAAAGACTTTATTAGATGTTGTTATGGCTTGGATATGTAGTGTCCCCCAAAAGTTCATTATGAGACACCAAGAATGTTCAGAGATGAAATGCTTAGATTTTGAAGTAATAACCCAATCAGTGGATTAATCCACTGATATGGATTAATGGGCAGTAACTCTGGGTAGGTAGAATGTGGCTGAAGGAAGTAGGTCACTGGAGGTATGCCTTTGGGGTTTATATTTTGTCCCTGGTGAGCAGAGCTGTCTCTTTCTCTCTCTCTCTCTGATTCTTTGTTGCCATGTTACTTTTCTCCACCAAGCCTTTCTGCCATGGTGTTATGCCTCACCTTGGGCCCAGACCTATGGAGTCAGCTATGAACAAAGACCTCTGAATCTGTGAGTCAAAATAACCTTTTCCTCTAAAATTGTACTTGTCAGGTCTTTTGGTTACACCAGTAAAAAAGCTGATTAAAATATACATCTCAGACCAGTACTATTATTGCATGGGTAATCTATAGTTTAAAAATTACACAATCATCAAAGATAATGAAAGATTCAGAAACCCTATGGAATCATAATCAAATAACTCAGAAGTATATTCTTTAAACCAGGATTTCTCAACCTCAGCCCTGTTGGCATTATGAACTCTATAATTGTTGGTTGTGGGAGGAGGGCCATTCCTATACATTAAAGGATGGGCAGCATCTCTGGCCTCTACCAATGAGGTTCCAATATTACCCCCTGAAGTTGTGAAAAACAAAAATATTTCCCAATATTACTAGATATTGCTTGGTGAAGATTTTGCCGCAGTTGAAAATCACTGCTTTAAACAATGTGTAGTTCTCTGTTAAAACACATTTTATTTGTGTGTTGTGCTAGGGATTGAACTTGGAGCCTTGCACATGCTAACAAGCATTCAACCACAGAGCTACATCCCTAGCCCCCATGTTTTTCTACTTTTTCCCTCCATCTAGAATGTTCTTCAACCACACCTTTCCTCGGCTCTCTCTCTCACTTCATTCAAATATTTGCTCAAATGTCATTTCTTTCAAGAGAACTCCCTCATTAACCTGTCTGAAATAGAGCCCAGTACCCAATGAATGGCCTTGTGCTTTATTCTTCTACCCAGCACATTTCTTCCTTTTAAGTGTTCTTGTTTATTGACTAGCTTCCTTCCTCTAGAGCATAAGTTCTCTGAGGACAGAAATTTGTTAAATTAATGAATCAATCGATACTTGATAGAACCAAGATAAATTTACACAAAAATTAAAATATAAAATCATAAATGTAATTAATAGATTATTTTTTCCATTTTGCTGAAATAAAATAGCCACTTGAAATATCAATATGGACTGAACTTCCACACATGCCAGTTCTTTTGAGTTGGGTCCTCCTTTTCTTTCATGTAATTTATGAACACCATTGAAACAAAATTACTTAAATTAATCTGACCACACACCAAAGTGTGTTACTTATTAATGAAGAAACCAGCATATGGAGAGTGCCAGTTTGAAAAAAAGTTTATGGGACAAGGACATATGCTCTAAATGAGGGGATGATTCCCAAATAGATCAGTTGCTAAGTGACAACATTCATTTCTTTCACAGGGTGCTCATCTTCATATAGTCCCAAACTGATCATTTCCTTACTAAGGGGCATGCTTAATATTTAGGGCACAGAGCCTTCAAAGCCATTTTTCCATAACTGCTAGACATGAGCATTAGACAGGTAATGTGCATTAGCTGCCTACTGAGACATAAACAATATACCAATTATCTGTGGTTATCACTTGTATGTACCAACTAATAAGGTTTCATCCCCCAACAAAGAGGCAATTAGCACAATGGCACCAAACAATGCCAAGCAAAAGTGAACTAATGTAGACATAGGTCCTGCTTTTTTATTCCCAAGCAGGTATTAGCAGATTTCTACAGTAATCAAAGATGTTGAGTATCCAGTTTGCTTAAAATTATTTAGGAAAAAATCTTTTAGGATTCATTAGATTTTCTAACCACACATCTCTCTTTGAACTACTGTGACATTTGTTCATACTGCACACTGGGATATAATTGGCCTTTATTCAGGTATAATTGATGATTTACATTATTAAGTCTGTCTTTGTTCTATCTCATTAGTCTGGGACAATTGAAGTTGACATTAACACAGTGGCAACATTTAGATCACTAATGATGCCTCCTCCTTTTACTAACCCAAAACAGGTTAGTTCACCTCCTTGTGTGAAACTTACTTATCTTTAAAATGGGGATAGCAATAGAATTTGCTTCAAAAGATTGTGGTACCTCCTAAAATAATGACAATTCTAAACAGAGCTCAACATAGTTCATAAAGATGAACATCTGAATAATCCATATTATGCCTAAATTAAGTTCAAAATTAACAGTAAAAGTAAGGTAAGTTTAACAAATTATTACCAAGAATTTAACTTCCCTGCAAATCCAGCATTAGAAGCTCAGACACCCAAACAATTCAACTTGAGAAATATGTTTCTTTACCCAAATGGCATGCAAGGATGTAGTGCTGACAAGTAAACATAAGAAGAAAAATGATGTAATTATAATCTTTTTAATGCCAAGGTGGAACTAAGAATTTAATACATTTCCAAGGTTCCTTTAACAAGGGAACCACTGCTCCTGAATAGTGCTGCTCAGATATTTCGATTTACATTTTCCACATACTGCAGCTGATAAAGCAGCACTTAGCCTGACTCAGAAAACCACTGCTTAGCAGAGACCATTTTCCCAAAACATGCCACAATTCTCAGCAGGCATGTTCTCAAAAGACTTTCCCTAGAGAGATCAGGCTTCCTTCAGAGGATATACAGAACACTGTTTTGCCTGGAGATGGAAGCCCAAGGGCCTGAGGCTGTCCAGAACAGCAGCTGCCTCAGTCTGACATAGAGCTGGGTCTGATCCCAACCCACCTCCAACCCCTGTTCCCTTGGTACCCCCATCAAGCTTGCTCCCACAGTGACTTGCCCCAGCATCACAAAGGCCCTCTGTAATCAGCTGGTCCTAAAAGAATAGCCTTTGTTCCTGCCTCCCAGATTTTTCCTCTCACTGGCAATGCAAGATAAGTCCCAGAAATGTCAACTGCTGCTTACAGCTTGAAGATTTGCTCTGAGTCAGGGTATTTGTATTTTCACTGGGTTTTAGTGAGGATATTTTTTGGTTTTGGCTTTGATTTTGCCACTTGGTCTAAAACTTAGGGCCTTGCACTTGTAAAGCTTGTATCAAATGATTGAACAACATCCCTAGCCCACCACAGTCATTTTTTAAAATATTTTTATTTGTTATTTTTAGTTATACAGTAGAATGACAGTGGAATATATTCTGAGATATTATACATACATGGAGTATAACTGCCCATTCTTTCAGTTGTACAGATGTAGAATAATGTTGTTCATGTAGTCATATATGTGCATAGGGTAATAATATCGCATTCATTCTACTGCCTTCCTACCCCCATACCCCCTCCCCTTCATCCATTCCCCTGAGCCTAGACCAAAGGAACTGGTTATGTATTCATATATGAACATAGGAAAGTTATGTCCAATTCATTCTACTGTCTTTCCTATTCCCATCCCTGCTCCCTTCCCTTCATTCCCCTTGTCTAATCCAAAGTACATCTATTCTTCACTCCTCCCCCCTTTATTGCAAGTTAACATCCACATATCAGAGAGTATGTTTAGCCTTTGCTTTTGGGGGATTGGCTAATTTCACATAGCATGATAGTCTCCAGTTCCATCCATTTACTGGAAAATGCCATAATTTTATTCTTCCTTATGGCAGAATAATATTCCATTGTGTATATGTACCACTATGTCTTTATCAATTCAACAATTGAAGGGCACCTAGGTTGGTTCCATAGCTTATCTAATTCACCATAATTATTTTTGGAGGCAGAGGGGAGGGTAATGGACCGAAAACTTGGTAGTAAGAAGATTTAAATTTAGAAATGACCTGTTATGGACACTGTCTAGATACTTTGGGGACCTTGCATCAGACTTAGTAAACAGAGGGAATTGTTGCCTGCCATTCACAGCCTATGACAGTGGAAACCAGAGTCTAGGGGAACCACCTGAGACTTTTCACTACAGTGCCTCAGAGAGCAACATTGGCTGGGGAATACTTGTGAACCACAGACACTCATGGAAAACCCACAATCAGAGCTCCTGAACTCAGAGACAGCCACCAGAATCTTCACTGTGAAAAAGATCTTATAGAGGGGGGCAGGAACACTCCAGAGCCTGCATCTTGAACTACTGCACATAATGGAAACAGCAAACCCACCACATTGCACCCTCCTGCAGGCCCCTGAGCTGAAAAACCAGAAGCTGCTGGTAAGAGGTGAATAGCAACTAGGGAACTGGATCCTGTGCCCCTGAAGCTCAGGAAAGATCCACAGTCAAAGATGGATGGACATCTGCTAAATGTCCAAATCCCAATGAAATTCAAACCAAGATTCAACAGGGATTTTCTTAACATGGACATGGCTTACTATAAACAACTCTAATGTCAGCGTTGATCATATAAATAACTCTTTAACTTGAATGATAATTGGTAATCCAATAGCCAACATTGTACCTTCAACCCATTTGAATGTCTTTCATTTAGTGGTTTAAAACATTAATTGGAATCCACTTTCCTATCTTCATTTTCTTACCTCTAGTTTATACCTGCTCCTCATAACCCCTACTTGTCCTTTTGTATTGTCTCTACCACCTCAAGTACCAACCATTCATCTATTTCTCCTTTCTACATGGGTATAAGTTATCATTTTATAACTTCCTTCTTTCCTGTGTGTATGTGTGTGTGTGTGTGTGTGTGTGTGTGTGTGTGTGTATGTATGTATGAATCTCACTATCATGTACATCCACAAACACTAATTTAAAAAAAACTAAAAGTAAATACCAGAAATATTAGTAGAATACAGGGAAGGGAACGGGGGGAGGGAGAAGGGGAGAGAAGGAGAAGTATTGGGGACTAAGTTAGAACAAATTATATCCAATGCTTTTATAATTATGACAGAATGAATACTCTTGTCATGTAAACTAAAAAGAATCAGTTTTTATAAAATATCAGAACTGTCAAAAGAATTAAGAATCCTAGCTTTTGCCTTGACATCATTTACTCTGGACCAATAACAGGGCAAATATGGGTAAATATACTTGCTATGGACTAATATCTTTCTAACCTGAGCCCCAAGGTATGAGCCTTTGTCATCGAAGACTCCCTCATTGTGTACAAAGTATTAGATGAATACATACATATGCTTCCTTTGGAGCAAAAGACCCCCAAATCAATACTGCAACCATGTTTCTTTCTCTGACTTTTTTCTTTCCCCACTTTTTCTGTTTCTCAATTTTTCTTTTTTTTTGTCTTTCTTGTGCTTAATAGGCCATGGAAAAAAATTTCTTACCCCATTGTCTAGCCCTGTCCATTCCATATATAGCTAAAATGGCAAAAAAAGAAAGAAATGATCTTTTCTGAGTCTCAGTTTTTCTCGTCTATATATGTATGGACTAGAAATGTCCATATACATAGGGACATTTATATATACAGACATTGATATCTGAACATGACTGTACCACTATCATAAGCTGTTGAAAAAATTAAATGGGGTGGAATGTAATAAAACAGTAAGAAGAAAACCCACCACAGGCGATCACGTGACACAAAACAAGAAGTGTGATGAATTCAGATATTTATATCTGATGACCAATGAATAAAACAAACTTTAAAAACATGTGTATAGAAATCTGTAAACCAGTGGTTCTCAAACTTGGGCATCAGTGTCCCTTAGAGGACTTATTAAAACACAGATCAGCAGGCCCCTGAGTTTCTGATTCTGCAGGTCTAGGAGGTGCTTGAGAATCAGCATTTCTCACACATTCTAGGTGCTGCTGCAGCCCCCACAGAGACCACCCTTTGAGAAGCTCTGCTCTTAACTACTGATTCTCCATTGTGCCTATCTATATATTATCATTGGAATCATTTGGGAGTTTGAACATTGATTAGTTCTGTCTTCAGAGTTTCTTTACTTAAATGAGTTGGGCCTCAGAATCACTGTAGGCTTGGGCAATCTAATATGCACCTAGAACCACAGCTCTGGACCAAGAAGCAGCATAAACTAATTAATTGATTTTATTATTATGCCATATATCGCCACAAGGTCAGCTCAACTTTTCCTGTGTGTTTGCTATGCACACTCCTTAAAATCTGGTACATTAGGACAGTGAACCTAACAATGGATCAAGCTAGGCCAAAGGGGAACAAGTAGATGAATGTAAGTATGACAACCTGTGTAGGTACAATCATGCCTTAGAATGGTACCAAGTGAATTTAAGACCAAAGTACAGGTTTTTCCATCCTACATAATGTTGCAATCACCTGGGAGACTTTTAAGAAAAACTGATGTGTAGCCCACACCCCATTGGCCAATGTTCTTAACCTGGAACCTGGGAATTTTTTTAAATGCTGGGACTCTTACCCCACAGAGATTCTTATATAATTGGTGTTAGTTTGGCTTGGCCAAGGACTTTTGTAAAATATTAGGTAATTCTAATGTGCAGCCTATGTTGAAAAAGGCTGGTTTAAACCAAAACTCTTTTTTTTTCACCAAAGTGTTTTTATTTGTTCTTTTTAGTTACACATGACAATAGAGTCAAACATCTTTGTGATATATCCAAAACTCATCTTCCCACTCCATTCTTCAGCACCCCAGGGATTCTACTATATAGGCAGAGTGGAGAAGTATTGCTGTAAGTGGTAAACAAACAAGTGAAAATCAGGTAACAACAATTATAGTATTATTATTTTAAAGTATATATGTGCATATAAAACTTGAAATGATATGTTTTAAAATATTTTTTAAACATTTATTTTTTTAGAAGTAGTTGGACATAATACCTTTATTTTACTTATTTATTCTTGTGTGGTGCACAGGATCAAACCCAGGGCCTTGCACGTGCTAGAAGATCACTGTACTGCAGAGCCACAATCCCAGCCCCTGTTCTAAAATATTAATGTCTTTAAATTTATTTATTACTTTTAAATAACAAATTATTTTATATGTTTATTGGGTATAATGTGATGTTTTGATCTATGTTTACATTATGGATTTATTTAAGCTAATTAAAATATCCGTCACTTCACCAATTAATTTTTATGTAAAGAGAGCATTTAAAAATCTGTTTTAGGGGCTGGGGATGTGGCTCAAGCGGTAGCGCGCTCGCCTGGCATGTGTGGGGGGCATTGGGTTCGATCCTCAGCACCACATAAAATAAAATAAAGATGTTGTGTCCACCAAAAACTAAAAAAAAAATATTAAAAAATTCTCTCTCTCTTTAAATAAATCTATTTTAGCAAGTTTTAAATATATGCTACATTACTATTATTATTATCATTTTTATTTTTATTATTATAAAAACTGTGGTCATCATGCAATACACTAGATCAATGAAATTTTATTTCTCCAACTCTAACTAAAACTTTGTATGCTTTAACATCTTCACTCTCTCGCATCCTTCTGTAACCAGAGGTAGTTAACCTCTGGTAACCACCTTTCTATTCTCTGTTTCTATGAGATCAACATTTTTAGATTGTATGTATAAGTGAGATACATATAATGAATTTCTAAGTATACAACTTCATCAATAGATCAAATTAAATCCTGTAAATTAATTCTTATTGTTTTATTTGTGAGGCTAGTTAGTTTGTCATCTTTATCTTTATTAGACCCTAAAATAGTATTGCATTCATTGTGTCTTTCCTTTGCAATGATTCTTTGAAAAAGATTACTTGAAGGCATCCTCAGCCACTTACTGTTAAGGGGCTTTATAACATGACATAAATATGCACTTCCCTGCAAAGATAGACATTTGCCTCTGAAATCCGAGCATAAGTCACTTCCCAGAAGAGCCCAGCTAATGCAGGGATTGCACAAATGACATTTTCTTTATGTCAACACAACCTCCAGCTTCCTTTTCTGAGAGATAATCTAAGTTCCAAGCTGAAAGTGGGCAGTGCTCTGAGACTGACTTCAATAAGGATTGTTTTACAGTTTAATGCTAAAGCATTTTGACAGGATAGAGTAAAATCATAAGTATTTTCTCCTTCACAGTTACAAAAGCTACTCAATAGGACTCAATATACCTAACTCCAGACAATATAATGTTTCAGATACTTGATGTTTTTAGATAAGTGGAAGATTTATTCAATTATTTATGTATTTATTTATTTATTTTCTACTGAAATAGAATGTATCCTCTTCTATCAAAACAAATGAGTCTTGGGCAGTTGTATAACTTCCATTTTATACTGAAGCTGCATTTAAATGGAATTAAATTTCCTTACATTCACCCCAGGGCTTAGAAACTCATAAATGTTAGGATGCTTTTAGTGAGGCAGTTTTTGTTACTGAAAAAAAACAATTATGTTCTTTATATATAACACAAAAATATCTATGTAAATTTAGGCCATTTCAAAAGTATTTTAGAATTTAACTCAGTTGCTTAGCACATGTCAGGGACTATGTCTTTCATAGAAGACTCAACAGATGACTAAGATGCATCCCTGCTTTCAAGGAATTTATAGATTACAAGGGAGATGCATGCGTACACATTACTAAAAATTCAAATCATTACACTAAAAACTCCCATAGATCACTATGTACAAACACAGAGCTTTATAGATATGACCATCAGCTCAGAGGTCATTTCTATATGAAAGATGGAATTTCATGAGTCACAAAGTTGAGGAGACAGGGAAGCAAGTCATTCCAATTAAACTAAACAAAGGAAGCTATGGTTTATGGGCAGGAAAGTTCATGACATGTTTAGACATAAATAGGTAGTTGAGTGGAGCTGTTATGTAGCATAGAAGCATCTGGGCCAGCTTGTAGACAGTGTTTAGTATGAGGTAGAAAGCGTGGGTATGAATTTGTGGGCAGTGGGAGTTGCTGAAGGCTTCTGAGCATGGAGAATGTATGATCAGAATTCAGCTGCAGGAGGTGCATGCTGGCAATGGTGTGTAGGCTGGGCCAGAATGAAGAGAGGCAGGAGTAAGGGAGGAGGCCTAGTAGGAAGCTGCTGCAGTGGGTGGGGGAAGGTGCTAAGGCCCTGGTAGAGGATGGCCTCAGAGTAAAACTTTCTCTGGTCTACTGTCTGAATCTGCCATCCCTATTCATCCCACTTTCTCATACCTGGTTATTTATGGTCTTGTTTATTTCTCCCTATAAAAGAAAACTGTTTTTGCCTAACCCTTAAGACACTAGCAAAGCTTATGTCCAGAACATTCTCCCTCATTCAGTATTCCTTTTCCCCTTTGCAATAATCCTTTTGAATAAACCTTTCCTTACTAAGTCTACATTCGTTTTTATTTGACACTATAAATTTGTAAACCTCAGGCTGCTGGCTTCTCAATTGTTCTTTACATCAGCTTCATCTATAATAGCTCTGCCTCAGGGTTGTACTTGGCCACCAAGTTGCCACTGACAGGGACAGCATTTGTCCTATTCCTTTGAATTCACACATTCTTTTCACTTTTCCAGTTCTGCTTTCAGCCAGCTCCAATCTCTAAGCAGACAATACTTTCTCAGTGTTTTCTTTTATGTCTTTAGTTGAATTCACTTGCTCAATCTATATAAGGCCAGGAAACACCCAAACCCAAGATCATGTGCACAGGTTATAACTTCCTGCTACTTTTTAAAAAGCAGGTATGGGGAAATGCATAAGGAAGTGATAACTGGTGTTCATTTACTTATTGTCTCTTACTAGCTAGATACTTGAATTTTGCCATCAGCCTCTCTGTGCTTGTTTCCTTATCCAGTAAAAGGGATGTTAATATTTTCACTATTAGGTCCTTAAGAAGAATAAATGGAAAATGAGGCTCAAATATAAGAGCATTAAAATGTTCTTTATTATTACTATAGATTAGCAAGTGATAAGAAAAAAAAGCTTCTGAAATATCATAAGTTTAATTACAAGGGTCAAAAGATGGAGGTGTCAAAAGATAGAATATATATTGAAACCCTGACTTAAATCCCATTTTAGTCTACCACCATGACCACCACACCCTGGTTATATGTAAAGTTTCCAGGCTATTAACCCCAACCAATCTAGAAGCAACAACTACTTCTTCTTATGGATTGTCTTCCTGTCCCCCAACTTTCCCCATTTCACCATATCCCACTTCTCTTATCTATAGTCAGTGTGTGTTTAATGTAAGCAATTTATGCCTTAGTCACTTATATTTTCATTATCAAAATACTCTTGGTCCTGGACATATATTTTCAGCTGCCATCTAGCCTTGCTGTTTGTAGCTGTAGGAACTCATCCCACAATGTGGCTCTTTGGTTGAAAATGTTAAGGACTTCTAAGCAGCTCACAAACAAGCAAGTTCCATACAATAATGGCAGGGGTGGACACCAAATACTAGTAAGGGCAAGGAGCTGGTAAAGATAGTTAGCAAGGTGAAGTTATGGTGGGAAGGCACACTGATAAATTGTTGTGGTATTGTAAATTAACACAATCATTTTGAAAAGCAGTATGAAGTTTCCTCAAAAGGACTGGAAATGGAACCAGTGTATGACCCAGATATCCCTCTCCTTACTATTTATCATAAGTAACAAAAATCAGCACACTACAATGATACAGACACATCAATGTTTATAGTAGCATAATTCACAAAATCCAAATTATGGAACCAGTCTAGGTGCCTGTCAACAGATGAAAGGATAAAGAAAATGTGGTATATATACACAATGGAATTTTACTCAGCCATAAAGAAGAATGAAATTATGGCATTTGCTGGTAAATGGTAGAATTAGAGAACATCATGCGAGTGAAATAAGCCAGACTTAGGTAGTTAAAGGTTGAATATTTTCTCTCATATGTGGAAGCCAGAGCAAAATAAAGGGTGATCCCATGAAAATAGAAGGGAGATCAATGGAATACAGAAAGGGGATAGAAGGGGAGGAAGAAATGATAGGGAAAGGGAGGAACTGTGGAATGCTATTGACCAAATTATGCTATGTTCTTATATTAATATAACACAGTTAATTTTACTTTTTTGTATATCTGTAAATAATCAATTAAAAATAAATAAATACAAAAAAGATCAGTAGAGTAGAAAAGGGGAACATGGAAAGGAAGAACGGTAAGGGAAACAAGAAGTGCTAGAGACTAAAGTAAAGCAGATTGCTTTCCATGCAGGTATGATTATGTCAAAATGAACCCCAATATCATGTATGAATACAACATGGTAAGAAAAATATTCTTTTTTTACAAAATTATTTCTTTTTTATTTATTTTAGTTGTTGATGGACCTTTTTTTTTATTCATATGTGGTACTGAGAATCAAACCCAGTGCTCCACATATTCGAGGCAAGTGCTCTACCACTGAGCCACAACCCCAGCCCTAATAAAAATATTCTTAAAAACTGATAAAAAATAGTAAATCAGAGTCTTAACCTAACGGGTCAGTTTCCAGCCCATTTCCAAAAATAAAGATATATATTCACACAGTTAAGGCAGAAACAATTGAGTGAGATATTTAACCTCTGAAATGTTGTTGCCAATTTCCTAATTGATTATATAACCTGCTTGTGAAGCTAAGACAAATATGTCTACCTTCACATCCTCAAAACACTAGCACACTCTACAAATAAAAGGCATCACATGCGATTCCAGATTAAAGATCAAAAAGAATGCTTTCAAAGGTCAAATTTAGCCCAGGCATATTGGCAAGTTATCTTTAACTTTCTTCCTCATAAGTGTGCTCTGATAAAAAGATATTTTATTATGATACACATTGAGGTCTTAAGGAAAAGAAACCTGAAATACAAAATGTCTTAAGCTGGGTTTACTGGAAGTAGAACTTAAGAGACAGGGATTCTGGTGAATGTCACTTATTCTCAAGAGAAGGAAAGCAGAATAGATGCAGGGAGAAAGCTAAACAATATGATAATAGGATCTTGACTGGGGATTAACTTTGGCCTCAACCCATGAGGAGCACTGAAATATGAATTGTACTGCAGAATTGAGGTAGGAGTGCTGGCCACTTATAGCTCCATGGGAATTAACCACTGACCTCTTACTACTCCTAGAGAGTAAGCATAACCACCCTTGCAAGATGGCCATTTCTTGAAGTATGATGCTCAAGAAAAGAAAGCAGCTTTTAAAGACAGGCAACCAACACTCAAAGCAGCTGGGGATTTGGGTGTACCCACTGGTAAAGGAAATCTGGGCAGGGCACTAACAGTATCCACTCCTCAAAACTTCATTAAGTGATCCAATTTTTCCCAGTTTCATGAGTCCTTAGAGTTCATTCAATCCTTTGTCCCCTCCCTTTCCCTAACACTTAAAATGAAAAAAACACCATGAAGTGTTCATTGGATTACTTCCATGAAGTAAAAAGGGAATAGCCTGATTAATAAACTATTTAAAAAAGTAATATTAAAGACAGCAGTAAACAGGTTCTAGGTTAAAAAATTAGCATTTGATGTGAATTTTCTTCTTAGCAAATGCATTTTATCTCATGATGTTCACAGTTCCTCGTTGTCAATTAAGTTTAACAATGTCAAAAAAAGCATGTGATTTGTCCTTCATCCTATAAGAAATATTTTTGTGTATTGTTGGGTCAAATTCTTGAACTTGAAAATATTCACAATGAAGGAAAATGAATTAAGATCAGCTCTATAGATATAATTCAGAAATAATAATGACAAACTTCTCATTAGCTGAAGTTCTACAGAAAACAGAGTCTATATGCCATAGATCATATACAATCCCAGAGCAGCAAGAGTTAGGGGTGGGAGTAAGTGAAACAGGAAATGAGAAAATGCAAAAATAATGCAGGGTTAACCAGAGATGTGCTCCAATTGGCAGCAGAGTCATCTCTTTCCATGTATCATCTTGATTGTTTGAGATTGGCTATGGTAGAAATATTTATGCCATGGAAACAATCAAATACTACAAATCAAGACACCCCCCCCTTTTTTTACAGAGATGATTTTTAAACATTTACCCATATAGCACTGACTGTTATCATACTGTCCAAAGCTTTGTAAGAAAATGCAACTGATGTGTTCCCTGGACAGATTGAATGAAATGGTCTACTGTTGAGGAAGAAGGGAGAAAAATCTGTAGGTGTGTTAGTTTCTGTTACTGTCACAAATACTAAGGTAAATCAACTTTAAAAGAGGAAAGATTTATTTTGATTAATTCTTTGGAGGTTTCACTCCACAACTGATTGGTTCTGTTGCTTTGGGTCTGTGGGTGCACTCTACATCATGGTGGGGGCATGTGGCAGATGAAGCCTGTTCACCTCATAGCAAGGTGCAAAAGAAAAGAAGAGAAAGAGACCATGGTCCCACAATCCCCTTTGAGGGCACACACCTGATAACCTTAAAACCTTCCACTTGGCCCTACCTCTTAAAGTTTCTGCCACAATCCAAGAGTGACATGCACTAGGAACCAAGCTTTTAACATATGAGACTTTAGGGACACTTATCCAAGCCATTGAAGTAGACTTCACCATAATGACTATTTCAGAGAGTGTTAACTCCACCAGGCCCCATGCCCCGAGTGAAGTAGAGCCCTCACTAAGTTGTGAAGTTGGAGGAGTCAGAGCTTCTGTTAGTTCAATCTGTTTGGACATTGAAGATGCTCCATATACAAGTGATAAGCCTGTTCCAGAGTCTTGCCCTTACTGTGAGACTGAGAGGACTTGGGAGATAAGGCAAACATGATAGCAGTTTGCCATGAAGTATTCATCCAAGGACCAATAAGGTAGAAGAAGCCAAGAGAATGTGAAGAGGCCAAATTGGGTGGGATAAATCATCTTCACAGAAAAATATATTTTAGATAAGGATCTTTACCAAACTTCATGCTGTCTTTAAGTAATGCAAAAACAGGTGATCAAAATTCTGCTTGGTCAGAGAAAAAGAAGCAATAGGGGATTTTAAATACTGAGTGACCTTGTGAAAATTTGATGTGACACATGCCTCTTCTGACTGTACATCAGTCTTTGTTTTGACACACACCTGATGGTGCTTGCATTTTAACATTAGCATATCCTAATTAATTTTCAAATACCAACAATTGTAATTCATAGAAGGCCAAACAATGCAAAGAAATTACTTATTCATTTGGAAAGGTCAGCCCAATTATAGTAGATAAAAGCTTGTACTGTCTTATGTCCCTAGTTAATATCAGGTATGTGTCATTCCACACATTCAATAAAAATGTTAACTCTACCATGTACTGGGAATGTAAGAAATACCAAAAAAAATTAATCCAGGCCTTTATCCTTGAGGAATTCTTTGTTCAATGGAGGGAGAAAGGCATGTAAATAAATAGACTTAATGCAGAGAGATAAGAAGAAGGCATATGTTAATGTAATGGCATATTTTCTCAAATGAGATGGCAAAGCAGTGCTTATGCCCTATATGGAACATGGAATTTATTCTGTAGGAAGGTATTATGAATGCTTAGTAGTTTTGGAAAGGTCTTCTTATCCATGGCTTGCAGTGCCTGTACTGCATAGTGAACACCCAGGGTTCAGATACTGCGCTCCACAGCTCATCAGATTTCATGGATTCTGACTGCATGCACAAATAGAATCCCTTATTTTGTTCAACAACAAGCACTTTGCTTGTATGCTTTCAAATTCTTCACTGGTCCCCATGTGTAGGTACTATTATCATTCTTACTTTACAAATGAGGAAGCTAAATCTTAAGTTGGTCACAAAATGTATGGAAGGTTACATAGTAAGTACCATAGGCAGCATTTGAACCCAGTTCATGTTACTCCTAAGTCCATGTGTTGTGCAGATTGCCTATCTAGTAAACGGGTATTGATCTGTGATGAGATAAAGAGCTTGTGCCAGAGTCTAAATCAACTACATCAGTTAAGAATGTTGTTCAATTCACCTAACTTTTTTTGGATCAAGATTTCCTTGATAAAGTAAACAGTGTATTGATTTACACTCTAGTGCAAGTTTCTTATCTTGTCATGAATCAGCACTTTGTGTAGCACCACACTAAAACTATATAGCTTCCTACAAAGACAGCATTTTAGATTACTGTAGTATTCCTTCTTTCACATCTATGGAGGAAGAGTATTAAGTGCACTTAGTGTGTCTTAGGATAGAAGTAACTCAGAAAAGCAACTACTACTCTAGGAAATCCATTACAAAATTTCCCAGCCTGCTGATCATGTTGAATACTCTTCGTACCACCCAAAGAAACATACATTTTGGAAAGAATTTGCAATCTTAACACTGACCTGGGGAATGTTTTGTATTCCCCAGGCCAACCCCATTAGCATTTTGTGAATTCTTTGTCCCTTTAACACATTCTCCTGTCTACTTCATGAAGCACCCAGGACAACAAAAGTGATTTGGACCAGTTATCCCTCTCTGTTGGTGCCCACCAGCAACCACCCCTATTTCCTTTCCTTCCTTGATATTCTGCTCTCATGTAAGAAGACAAATCCAGCAATTCCAAGAGAAACAAGTACAAATTCTCAGGAAAATTATATAGAGGAATGTTTGTAGCAATTTTATTTATACTAGCTCCACACTGGAAACAACCCAAATGCCCATTAACAAGAGAATGGATATGTGAATGGCAATATATTTAGACTCATTCATACAAGGGGTTAGAATCCAGCAATTATAAAGAACAAAGTACTGAGATACACACACACACACACACACACACACACACACCATGGATGAATATTGTAGACATAATGAATGCAAATATCCATACACAGAATATATACTCTATGTTTGTATTTATATGAAGTTAAAGGACAGGCAAACTCATCTGTGTGATAGAAGTCAGAATAGTGTTTACCTTTGGGTTAAGTGTGGAATAGATACAGATTGGTAGAAGGCACAAAGGAATCTTCTAGAGGGCTGGAAATGTTCTATATCTTAATCTGGAAACTTCAATGAAGAGAAATACTTTTTTTAAAAAAAAAAAGTTCTCTGAGGAAAAGAAATAGAGGATTTGGGGGCTAAACTCAAAATGTGCACAATTGTTGACCCAGCAATTCCATTTCTAGAAATTCCTCCTAAAGAAACAAACATGAATTATTCCCCAAAATAAGTATCAAATCATTTGAAGAGCCTTGTTTATAATTGGAAGCAACCTAAATGTTCCAACAATATGGACTCAGTTAAGGAAATTATGATAGAGTCATATAATGAGCTGCTAAGTAGAAATAAAAGGTGAAGTTGTAGAGAACATTCCATCATGAAAAATGTTAGCAATATTGAGTTTAGAGAAAACAGTAGGTTATAGAGTAGCATGTAAAATAGCATGTTTATTTTTATTTTTAAAGTTTGTGCATACACATATCATGTAAATATGTGCATATATATGTACATAAAATACACATGGGCATGTTATAAATATGAATTTAACTAGTGTCTCAAATACTGGAAGTGGATTCACCTACATGTTCAACTCAGAGTCTATTTTATGGATACCAGTTTATTTCCATCTTTGGGCTTTTTTGAAATTTTCATACATTGTCAACAATGAACATTTATTACCCATGTTATCAGAAAAATATTAAAAACAAAGTCCGTAGGCTTTGTGCCTATTAAATAAAGTCTGTAGTTTTCTGACAATGCCAAAATATAATTGAGGTTGTTAGACAAAAGCGATCTGCATCATTTTTTGTGACCTAATATAAATCACCAGCCAAATTTCAAATGGGTAAATTAAACCACTCAGAAGCCAGTGATTACACTTGGGTGATCTTACAGTAGAATCCCTTCACCAGTTTTGAATAATAATAAATATGTAACCTAGTGCCAGTAATTCCCCATTGTAGAAATCTTGAACTGAACTAAACACTTGTAAAACATCTATGATTTTCTAGTTCTTACTGAACTTCTTGATGGAGATAAAAAAAAAATGGTAATAACACAGTTTTAATCCAAGATTTCTCCCCTTTGTCACTTTTACCTCCAAGAAGTTGTCAATTAAACCAAAGGGAAATTTCACTTCTCTGAAGTTTCATAAACTAGAAGTTTTCTGGTATCAGGAGTTAGGAGTCTGTATTGTCAGTTCTTTCCATTTATCACTGAATGCCTACAGAACTTGAGAGAGATTTTTATTATTTTAAGAAAAACTGGGATAAGGATATCTGTCATAGCAACATCAACCACACTGACAGTTTATTTTAACAACTCCAACCTAATTTTCATGGAGGACACAGTATCCTGAAGTTATCAGATATAACCATGCCTATGTGCTTTGTTACAAAACCCCTATAAGGAATTGCTGTAGGCGGTTGAATTTTTTTCCAGTGGGAGAAAGGTAACTATGGTAACTATTTTTATCTACTAACATTATAATTTCATGTTGGATGAAGCTGCCTACATCTTTATTTTTAATAGTAAGCCATTAAGGGAATCCTGAGAATACTACTCTAGAAGCTCCAATCTTTCTGTTCTTCCTTTACCTGCTAAGTAGTCATTAAAAGAAAATTACACAGACACAGTAATCCAGTTAGAATTTTGAGGGGTTTTTGAGCCATTGATTTCGCTTCTGGTGTGTGATTTGTTTAATGTATTTCACCTTTTTTTTCCCCCAAAACAGACTTTTCCTAGACGTATACACTTTTCCTATACTTGCACAAAAAAACTACATCACTTTGTAGTAGTTATACTATATTGTGTACTTTTTAATACATCAGGGATCCCCTACTTAGCTGCTATTTTTATTTCTTCTCTTGAAGCCTCTGGGATGGGTTTTGGGTTAATGAATATGAGAGTCAAATTTGATAATGCAGGTTTGGAATAAATGAGGAATACTGGCTGTCCTACCCTCCCCACAAGAATGTCTATAGAGTTTATGTGCATGAATATGTCTGTGTGTGTGCATGTGAACATTGTTCACATTTGTGTGTTGGTGAGAATTAGTAGGGAGGCAATGATAATAGTCAACCAGAAATGGCTTTGAGACCAATTGGTATATATCCAAAGGATTTAAAACCAGCATACTACAATGATGCAGCCAAATCAGTGTTTATAGCAGCTTAATTCATAATAGCTAAGCTATGGAACTAACCTATGCCCTTAAACAGATGAATGAATAAAGAAAAATTATATATACTCAGCTCAGCCATAAAGAAGAATGACTTTATGACATTTGCCAGTAAATGCATGGATCTATAGACTGTCGTGCTAAGTGAAATAAGCCAATCCCAGAAAACCAAAGGGCAAATGTTCTCCCTGATTTGTGGATGCTAGCCCAAAGTAACTGGGGAGAGGGTAAGAATAGAAATTCAGTAGATTAGACAAAGGGGAATGAAGGGAAGTGAGTGGGGATAGGAAAAGAAAATCCAGTGGAATGAATCTGAAATAATCTTTCTATGTTCATATGTGAATACACCACAGTGAATACCACCATTGCATATATCCACAAGACTAAAATCCTAATTAGAATAAGATATATTCCATGCTTGTATAATTATATCAAAATAGATTCTATTGTCATGAATAACTAAAAAGAACCAATTAAAAAAGAAAACTCTAGCCTACCAAAAATATCTAAACTAGGAATCAGCAAACATTCTATGTAAAGGGCTATGTATTAGTTTTCTAGAGCAGTCACTAACCAATCATCAGAAACATGGTGGTTTAAAATAAAAAAAGATTAGAAATTTATACTCTCATAGTTTTGGAGACTGTAAGTCTGAAATCAAGGTATTGGTAGGGTCGTGCTCCCTCTAAAGTTTCTGAGGGAGAAATTTTTGTCTTCTAATTTCTGATGGCTCCTGGCATCCTTTGGATTGTGTCTATATCTCTGGTTTCATCTTCACATGGCTCTCTCTCTCTCTCTCTCTCTCTCTCTCTCTCTCTCTCTCTCTCTCCCTCTCTCTCTCTCCCCCCCCTCTGTGTGTGTGTGTGCGTGTGTGTGTGTGTGTGTGTGTGTGTGTGTGTGAGAGAGAGAGAGAGAGAGAGAGAGAGAGAGAGAGAGTTCTCTTGTCTCTTATAAGGACATTTGTCATTGGATTTAGGGCCCATCCAGATAATCCAGGATGATCTTATCTTGAAATCCTTACTTAATTACATTTGTGAAGACCTTATTTCCAAATAAGATCACATTAATAGGTTCAAGGTATTAGGACATGATTATGTCTTCTTAGGGGTCACCATTCAACCAAGTACATGCCAGATAATAAGTTTTCTAGGCTTTGAGGGATATATGGTTTCTATGGCAAATATTGAACTCTGTTATGGTACAACAGCAGCTATGTATACAAATATATACAAAAATGTATGTGACTATGTTTCAACAAATGTCTATTTCCAAAAACAAGTGATAAATCAGATTTAGCCAAAGAAGTTTTATTGACACCTTTTAAAACTGCTTTTCTAGAATTCATGTGCCTTAATACTCTAGTTCTACCTGAAAATAATGGCATTAAATCAATCATTCCTGGGCACAAAACCTCTGTAAAAGCCAAGAAAATCTACCCAATGCCTTTGAACAGATTTTTCTGGTCCCCCACATATTTTTGCCTACTAACTGTATAATCTCTTGCAAGTGCTGCCTGGAAAAGGAGAAGGTGCTTCATGTGAATAGTTGTTATAAAGCACTTCAAAAGTTAGGCATGCAGGGCTTGATGTTTAGTTCAGTGGGAGAGCACTTGCCTAGCATGTGTGAGGTCTGGAATTTGATCCCCAGCATTGCAAAAAAATTTAAAAAATAGGCATGCAGATGGTTAATGCTGTTTGCCCTCCAGGACTTCCTTCCTTTTTTTTCCTTTTTCCTTCCTTTCTTCCTTCCCTGAGGCTCAAATCCAAGTCCTTGTGTGTGCTTAGGCAAGTGCTCTACCACTGACCCACATCCTCAACCCTAATAGTGTTTGCTTTTATGGGGTGTAATGCAGGTGCCTTTCAGTTTCCTTCAGACACTTGCCTAATAATTCAGTACTATTTTTGCCAGATAAATATAGTATGCCTGGTTACATTTGATTTTTCAACAATGAACAAATTTTTATTATAAGTAGGTCTCAATTATTTCACAGGGTATACTTATACCAAAAAGAATCATATTTATCTGAAATTCAAAGTTAAACTGAACAACCTGTATTTTTATTTGCTACATCTGGCAGCCTTATCCCTGAGCATTTCTTATTTTTATAAACAGAAACATGTACATTTCTCTTTATCCTGTGACATAGCAGTATCTTACTCATCCTCACGGTGTTGACTTGCTTATATCAAACCATTTTCAACTTACTAAATAATTTATAAAACAACTCTTATTCTGTGAAAGTGATAAATGTAAATTATATGTGAAATAGATAATTTTGTCTTTGCCATTATTAAACAAGGGCACAATGTTGTGAGATGATTCCCACTTTTATGTAAGAATATTCTAAACTAGAGATAGTAACATATGCTGTCAGTCAGCATATTAAAAATTAAATACAGTAACTTCAGGCACCATTGTGATTAGAGACTCAAATGCAAATAGAGATTGGGCTCATTTACAGTGAGAACATAGAGATTGGAAATTAACAAACATTTTCTATAAAGAGCCAGATGATAAATATTTTCCACTTTGTGGGCCATCAAGTCTCTGTTGCAAGTACTCTGACATTGTAGTGCAAACGTTGCCATATAGAATACATGTATGAATGAATGATTGTGGCTGGGTTCTAATACAACTTTTTTAACAGATGCTTATAGAATTGAATACACAAAATTAAAAGATTCTTAGGGACCTCAGGGAATACTGTATCTTTCTTGTAAATAATTTACTTCCTTCTGTATAGTATTTCAAAGTTTCCAATAGTGCTATGAATGAACTCTTCAATTTTTTATTATTAATTACTATATTTTATAACTGATTATGGATGGTTTGAAGGAAATCTTACATCTGGATTACTTTCTGATGTTCTAATATTTTATTAGCATTTGAGTTGATTGAATTGGACTTTTCAGGTGAATAATGACATAAACTGCAAATCTTGACAGTTTCTGATATTCACACATTTTAGTTATTTTTCTTATCTAAATGTTCTAGCTAGCAATCCCAGAATAATGTCAATTGAGCAGCAAAAGCAACTTGTTTCTTTTTCAGTCGTTTTTTTGCACATAAGTAACTTTATTAAAGTTTTCAAAAATTCTTCTGCTTCAGTATTTTGTTCTCTGCTTCTACTTTCAATATGAAGCAGACATCAGAGGGTTCAAATTTGTTATATGTCAGGACTTTGGATTGAAAACCTAATGCAAGTGGATGTGACATTAAAAATTCTGGCACTAGTTCAATTTAATTAATTTCTTAAAGGGTATATAAAACTGTTAGGTTGCACATAAAATATGAAAAACTCATTTCTATACCAATAACTAGTAAAGGATATGGGTTTTGGCTCAAACAAATCATTAGAGACCACTGGATAATGTGCAGTCGATTAGTATGGCCATCAGAGTGGTCAGCTTCTGAATTCTGAGCAAGGCAGTACTTTAATTTCATAACAAACTCATACTGTAGATGGATTGCTTCTGCAAACTTAGGTGCCAGTTATTAACTATTGTCACCCAGCTCCAACCTGCCATTTATTTACTGATCCGTGATGCTGAGGTTGGAACTTTGCAAACATATTTCTACTTTACCAACAAATTCCTGCTAGGCTCTGACACTAGTAGTGTGTCAGAAACAGACTGTAAGGCCAGGGAAGGGTGGGGGACTTGTTTTTTTTCCTGTCTATTTCCTATTAGCTTCCTAGGTAATTCCTGTTGGATTACTATTTCTATCATCACCCCTGCCTCACATCTTTACACTGGAAGTATCCAGGCCTTCCAGCAGTTGAATTGAATTTTCGCTTTTTCAAAATGTACAGAGACAGCATCATTGCATTACACTACCACCCTGAGACACTAGCACACACGAAGCAATGTGCTTTTCTTGGGACTCATAGTTCTAACTCCATGGACTCCTCCTCTTCCAAGCCTCTATAGTTTTCTTCCCCTTGTTTTTCCAGGGGTGGATGCTGCTTCCTGCAGTTGCTACTTCTACAACACCTCCATGTTTTATCTTAAAAGATAAAAGATAGCCTTTTCAGTTATATATTCATCACCTTATACCTAATTACATTTTTGTTTTGTTTTGTTTTGTTTATAGTACTAGGGATTGAACTCAGCAGCACTTAACCACTGAACCACATAACCAGCATTTTTTTAAAATGTTTTACTTTGGGACAGAATCTTGCTAAGTTACCTAGGTCCTCACTAAGTTGCTGAGGCTAGCTTTGAACTTGTGATCCCCCTGCTTTAGTCTCCCAAGCCACTTAGATTACAGGCTTGCACCACTGTGCTTGGCTAATACTTCTTTACATTAAGTTCTCTCAGTTAAAATTACTTGTGTAACTTCTTTCTCTTGACTAGTACTTACCTGCAGATAAAGAATTCATTAGGGGTTATGTGGATTCACATTAGCTCTAAAGCAACTGAGATTTTCCTGGCATCGGCCCTCTTTTTTGAGGATGGTTCACTTTTTAAACTTTTATTTTATTTTTTTTAATTTGTTATATATGATGGCAGAATGCATTGCAATTCATAGTACACATATAGAGCACAATTTTTCATATCTCTGCTTGTATATAAATTATTCACACCATTTATGTCTTCATACATGTACTTAGGGTAATGATGTCCATCTCATTCCACAATCTTTTTTACCCCCTTGCCCCTTACCTTTCCCTCCCACCCCTTTGCCGTATCAAGAGTTCGTCTAATTCTTCCATGCTTCCTCTTCCAACCCCATTATGAATCAGGCTACAAATATCAGAGAAAACATCCAGCATTTGGTTTTTTGGGATTGGCTAACTTCACTTAGCATTATCTTCTCTAACTCCACTTATTTACCTGCAAATGCCATGATTTTATTCTCTTTTATTCTGAGCAATATTCCATTGTGTATATACACCACATTTTCTTTATCATTCATCTACTAAAGGGTATTTAGGTTGGTTCCACAATTTAGCTATTGTGAATTGTGCTGCTATAAATATTGATGAACACTATATACACTATGTACTATAAACACTGTGTCTGTGTAAAATGCTGTTTTTAAGTCTTTTGGGTATAAACCGAGGAGTGGGATAGCTGGGTCAAATGGCAGTTCCATTCCCAGCTTTCTAAGGAATCTCCATACTGCTTTCCATGTTGACTGCACCAATTTGCAGTCCCACCAGCAATTTATGAGTGTGCCTTTTCCCCCACATCCTCACCAACACACTTTGTTGTTTGTATTCTTAATAGCTGCCATTCATGCATGGGATGAAATCTTAGAGTAGGTTTGATTTGCATTTCTCGAATTGCTGGAGATATTGAACATTTTTTCATATATTTGTTGATTGATTGTATATCATCTTCTGAGAAGTGTCTGTTCTAGCCCATTTATTGATTGGGCTATTTTTTTTTTTTGGTGTTAAGATTTTGGAGTTCTTTATATATCCTAGAGATTAGTGCTCTATCTAATGTGCGAGTGGTAAAAATTTGCTCCCAAGATGCATGCTCTTATTCACCTCACTGATTGTTTCTTTTGCCCAGAAGAAGCTTTTTAGTTTGAATCAATCCCACTTATTGATTCTTGATTTGAATCCTTGTGCTGTAGGAGTCTTATTAAGGAAGTTGGGGCCTAATCCCACATGATGGAGAGTTAGGCTTACTTTTTCTTCTAATAGGTACAGAGTCTCTGTTTTAATTCCTAGGTCTTTTGAGTTGAGCTTTGTGCATGGTGACAGATAGGGGTTTAATTTCATTTTGTTGCATATGTATTTCCAATTTTCTCAGCTCCATTTGTTGAATAGGCTATCTTTTCTTCATTGTATGTTTTTGGCACCTTTGTCTAATATAACTGTAATTATGTGGGTTAGTCTCTGTGTTCACTATTCTGTACCATTGCTCTACCAGTCTATTTTGGTACCAATACCATACTGTTTTTGTTTCTATTGCTCTGTAGTATAGTTTAAGGACTGGTATGGTGATGCAGCCTGCTTCACTCTTCCTGCTAAGGATTGCTTTAGCTATTCTGGGTCTCTCATTTTTCCAGATGAATTTCATGACTGCTTTTTCTAATTCTATAAGGAATGTCATTGGGATTTTGATTGGAATTGCATTAAATCTGTCTAGTGCTTTTGGTATTATGGTCATTTTGACAATATTAATTCTGCCTATCCAAGAACAAGGGAGATCTTTCTACCTTCTAAGGTCTTCTTTAATTTTTTTCTTTAGTGTTCTGTAGTTTTTCATTCTAGAGGTATTTCACCTCTTTCATTGGGTTATAACTTAATAGTTTTAAATACTTGACATTGAAAGCAGTCTATATATATATATATATATATATATATATATATACATATCAAGTTTAAGTTCCTGTAGGAAAGCCCAGCATATATTTAAGCTGATGATGAAGGGAAATCACCTTTCCTTTGTTCAGAGATATAACATCTGATTCTGTAGATCTAGTAACACCTGATTTTTGATATTATACTAAAGTTTTTGAAAATTGGGTGAGAGGACCTGGAAAATTGTGCAAACCAATCCACCTCCACTCGTTGAAGTGAGTAGCAAAACTTAGATTTGCTAATTACTGACTCAATTCAATTCAACATGTCTTCTAGATATATACAGATACAAGTGTTTGTGTGTGCACATGTGCATGCACATACAAAGCTTCAGTGTTTTCTTTTTTTTCTTTTTAAAAATTTTTAATTTGTTCTATATTAGAATATGCCCTTTAAGTGTTCTGCCTCTAGCTATAGATCAAGGCAAAGACTTTGTCTTGATTTTATGTCTCCAATGCTTATTTCAATGCCTGGCACATCATAGATATTTGCTTTTATAAACATGTTTACTGGCAAGTTGAATATTAAGACATGCAAACATGAGAACCTCATCAGAGTTTTCTGCCCACACTTATATTTTACATAACTGTGTCCCTTTTCCCCAGTTAGATTTAAAAGTAATTGATGCAGAGCCCATAAGAGTCTTTATTTTATTCTCTTCCCTATCTCTTACCAGTGCAAGAGATGCTATCTGAGAGTTATCAGTGTCTCTTTAGACAATGAATAAATCTGTTGGCTGCAATTTTTCATTTAGACTACCTGGTTGGAAACTTTTTTCACAATCATATCCAAAGACAAATATTTTCATTTCCCTAAAGCAAATACCCTGAATTGTATAATAAAACAGGCTGTTCCAGGCTCTTTTCACACCCAGTGGTCAAAACCCTTGTTCATCCTCATTTTTGAATTTTAACAGGTTCCCAGAAACAACTGCTATAATTTCCTTCAGGGATATAGCAAAGACATCAATGTAGTTTGAAACTGCCAATGTGTGCATGGAGTAGGCTCTTTAGTGTTGAAAAAGTTGAAAAATGGGATGCAACGAACTGAGTTCAAACAACATTCTAACTTTTATGTACACAAAGGAGTTCATAAGAACTCATATATTTCCTTTGGCTGCAGGTGGATTTTCTCCTACACTTCTTTCTCTCAAATTAGCATCATCAGCCAGTACTTTCACAGGAGAGGCAAGGGATGGAAACCCAGCAGTCAGAATAAATAACAGCAAAGAATGTCTCAGGGGGAAAGTGAAAACATGAGAAGTCTATGGCCTCCTTTATGCTTGTTAACAGGTTATACAGCAAGCAGGTGGCATAGTCTCACAGGAAACATTTATCGTCAGATGCGCATCCTCACATTCAAGGCTAATCATTTCCATCCCTACTTATATCCCAGAGGGTAGGAAGCATATCCACAAAACAGCCTTGAGTACCAATGTAGGTAATACAAATTTTATGCATGGTAAAGCGGTTTAGAAATAGATTTGATTTTTCTCCTACTCCTCTGCTACAGGTGTAAAGAAGATAGTAAGAATGTAATCCCTGGGAAAATTATTTGGGTGATTTATAAGAATACACTTTTCTTATTTTGTCCTGAAACATAAAATATTTCCAAATGTGTAATTAAAGTGTAGAAAGTCATATAATATACCTTTACAACTACACCAAGATTAAACAGATAAAAATCTTCTATTTTTCATCTCTTTTTAAATAAAGTAGTACAGATACATCTGGAACCGCTTCATCCCTTCCCCTGCTCCTAAAGTAGATCTGTTTTGTATAATGTATGATTTTCAACTTCATCCACATAAATATAAACCTATAACCAGATTACAATGTTTTAAAAAATTCTTACATAAATGATACAGTGATACATATTGCATGCCTTGCTCCTTTCATTGAACATTTTGTTCTTTAGATTTGTTCTAGGTCACGTATGCAGACCTTGTCCATATATTTTTAGTGTTTTATGATCTCTTTTCTGAGTACCACAACTATCCATTATTTTATCAAATGATAATTAGATTATTATCAATGTCTCACTAAATTCTCTTGTACTTGTCTTCCTATGCACATGTGTAGAAATTTCTAGAAATGAAATTACCCAGTCTGCATGTTTATCTGCATCTTTAGTAACTATTGCAGAAATGCTATCCAAAGTAAATCAGCCATTTCTTGTCTGTCATCAATGCTTTTGAGTTCCTGTTTCTTTATGTTCAACTCTTGCCAACATTTGGTGCATTCAGACTTAACATATTTTTGTAAATGTGAGAATGGCAGAATGGTATTTCATTATTCATAACCCTTCATTTCCCTGATTATAGATACAACTGAGTAACTTTCCATATGACTTATTAGCCATTGAAAATTTTACTTCTCTGGGTTATCTGCTCATTCCTTGTTCATGTCTCTTTTAGATTATTTGCATTTTCAAAGCTTGCTTCTAAAGCCATCTGAGCCTAGTGTTTGTGTTATGAATAGATGTTATTCTATTTCTTTACTAGTTATGATTTTAAAACTTACTTTTATAACAAAATACAATTTTATACCATAAGACTTGTTAAGTCTTCATTTTACCCATAATTTTGAATAGTGTATTAACTGGGTGTATAAATATAAATGATAGTTGATTTTCTCATTATTTTGAAGATATTATTCTAATGGTACTTGGTCTATGTTGTTGCTGTTACAAAGACAAATTGCCTATATTATTGTTGATATTTTGGACAATCTGGATTTTCTTTTTTGTTGTTTTTTAAAGATTCTCTTTATTTATTTGCCTGCAGTTTCATTATGTATGTCTAGATATGGGCTTATTTTTATTTATCCTACTCAGGACATGTTATATTTCTTAAATCTCAGGAATCATGTCTTTATTAAAACATTATGAATATTTCTCAGTTGTAATTGTTCAAATATTTACTCTTCAACAATCTCTCAATCTCTGTTTTTTTTTGGGGGGGGTGTAACCAGGGATTGAACTCAGGGGCACTTGACCACTGAGCCACATCCACAGCCCTATTTTGCATTTTACTTAGAGACAGGGTCTCACTGAATTGCTTAGCACTTTGTTTTTTGCCGAGGCTGGGTTTGAATTTGCAATACTCCTGCCTCAGTTTCCTGAACCTCTGGTATTACAGGCTTGTGCCACTGCGCCCGGCTCTCTCAATATCTCTTAATCCCTCTTTTACATTTTCCATTTCTTTATCTCTTTGTATTTCATCATGGTCAATAGCCAGATTTGCATTTTTGATCAATAGACCTCACTTTGGTTATAGATAATCTATTATTTAGTTTGTCTAATAGGTTTTAGTTTCAATAACCACATATTTTTAACTTATTTTTTTCATATTTTATTGGTGTATTATAGTTGTACATATGGTAGATTTGTTGTTCCATATTTGTACGTGCACACAATATAACAATATAATTTGGCCAGAATCATTCAACAATATTTCCTTTTATAGTTGGCTTTAATCTCCACCTCGTGGGGTTGGGCTCCAAATTCCTTAATGGGACACCTATAGCACAAGAGTTAAAATCAAGAATCAACAAATGGGACTTACTCAAACTAAAAAGTTTTTTCTCAGCAAGAGAAACAATAAGAGAGGTAAATAGGGAGCCTACATCCTGGGAACAAATTTTTACTCCTCACACTTCAGATAGCGCCCTAATATCCAGAGTATACAAAGAACTCAAAAAATTAAACAATAAGAAAACAAATAACCCAATCAACAAATGGGCCAAGGATCTGAACAGACGCTTCACAGAGAAAGATATACAATCAATCAACAAGTACATGAAAAAATGCTCACCATCTCTAGCAATCAGAGAAATGTAAATTAAAACCACTCTAAGCTACCATCTCACCCTAGTAAGAAAGGCAGCCATTATGAAGTCAAACAACAACAAGCGCTGGAGAGGATGTGGGGAAAAGGGTACACTTGTACATTGCTGGTGGGACTGCAAACTGGTGTGGCCAATTTGGAAATCAGTATGGAGATTTCTCGGAAAGCTGGGAATGGAACCACCATTTGACCCAGATATTCCCCTTCTTGAAGTATTCCCAAAAGACCTAAAAAGAGCATACTACAGGGATACAGCGTCATCAATGTTCATAGCAGCACAATTCACAGTAGCTAGACTCTGGAACCAACCTCGATGCCTTTTAATAGATGAATGGATAAAAAAATGTGGCATATATACACAATGGAATATTAGTCAGCACTAAAAAATAACAAAATCATGGCATTTGCAGGGAAATGGATGGCATTAGAGCAGATTATGCTAAGTGAAGTCAGCCAATCCCTAAAACACAAATGCCGAATGTCTTCTTTGATATAAGGGAGGCGACTCAAAACAGAGCAGGGAGGAAGAGCATGAGAAGAAGATTACCATCAAATAGGGACGAGAGGTGGGAGGAAATGGGAGAGAGAAGGGAAATTGCACGGAAGAGGGAAGGAGACCCGCGTTGTTATACAAAAATACGTATAAGAGGATGTGAGGTGAAGGGGAGAGAAAAAAATAAGAAAGAGAGAGAGAGAGAGAGAAATGAATTATGGTAGATGGGGTAGAGGGAGGGGAGGGGAGGGGGATAGGAAGGGGATAGGAAGGGCAGCAGAATACAACAGACACTAGTATGGCAGTATGTATAAACGTGGCTGTATAACCAATGTGATCCTGCAATCTGTACACGTGGGAATAATAAGAATTCATACCCCATTTGAAACAAATGTATGATATATGATATGTCAAGATCAATGTAATGTTTTGAGCAACCAATAAATTCTGATGTTTAAAAAAAATTTCCTTTTTTTCTCTCCCTCCTCCCTCCCCCCAGTCCCTTTCATTTACTTTATGGGTCTACCTTACATTTTCATGAGATCTCCTACCTTTCTTTGCCCTTTTCCTCTTTATCTCCCACATATGTGAGAAAAACATACAACCCTTGACTTTCTGAGTCTGACTTATTTCACTTAGCATGTTTTCCAGTTCCATCCATTTTCCTGCAAGTGACATATTTCATTTTTCTTTGTGGCTGAATAAAACTGCATTGTGTGTGTGTGTGTGTGTGTGTGTGTGTGTGTGTATCACGTGTGTGTGTGTGTGTGTGTGTGTATGTGTATCACATTTTCTTTAGCCATTCATCTGTTGATGAACACCTAGGATGGTTTCATAATTTGACAATTGTGAATTGTGCTGCTACAAATGGGTAAGCCTGAATCACTATAGTATGATGATTTTACTTCTTTTGGATAAATACCAATGAGTGGTATAGGTGGGTCAAATGGTGGTTCCATTACTAGTCTTTTTAAAAAAATTTTAGTTGTATATGAACACAATATCTTTATTTGTTTATTTTTTTGTTGTGCTGAGAATTGAACCCAGTGCTTCACAAATGCCAGGCAAGCCCTCTACCACTGAGCCACAACCCCAGCCCCATTACTAATCTTTTAAAGAACCTCCATAGTGATTTCCACAGTGGTTGTACTAATTTTATTCCACCATCAGTGTAAAATTGTTCCTTTTTTATTCACATCCTCTCCAGCATTTAGTATTATTTGTATTCTTGCAGTAAGATGAAATCTCATTGTAGTTTTGATTTGCAGTTCCTTAATTGCTAATGATGTAGAACATTTTTTCATATATTTCATGGCAATTTGTATTTCTTCTTTTGAGAAGTGTCTGTTTCATTCATCTTCCCATTAGTTAATTTGGCTATTTGTTGCTTGAAGTTAAGTTTTTTGAGTTCTGTATATTTTATGGATATCAACCCTCTGTCAAGAGAGTGGCTGACAAATATTTTCTCCCATTTCATATCTTCTCTCTTCATATTCCTTTTTGCTTAGATTTTTAGAAACACTAATTTATTGTCCTATCTATAACTTAAACAAGCAAAAGTTTCTTTTTAAACCTGGTAGTCCCTGCTTTTTATCTTTGCTTTTTAAGTTTTGGTTATTAAAACATGTGTTTGATTTCTTTTTTATTATTTGTTCTTTTTAGGTATACATGACAGTAGAGTGTATTTTGACATATTATATACAAATAGAGTATAACTTATTCTAATTAGGATCCCATTCTTGTAGTTGTACATTCTTCATATTCTTAATTGCATTAACAGGAGCTTTGCCTGGGGACATCTCACATCCAAACTACAAAATGCACGCAAATGCATATAGATAATAGCTAGTGTCCTAGGTTTCTGTCAAAGAGTAGAAGTTTTAAAAAAAATTGGTTCTTTTTAGTTATAGCTGAAAATAGAATTCATTTTGACATAATTATATAAGCGTGGAATATAATCTCTTCTAATTCAGTCCCCAGTACTTCCTCCTTCCTCTTCTCTCCTCCCTCTCCCTATTCCCTGCCCTCTACTGATATTTCTGCTATTTACTTTATCTTTTAATACTTAGTGTCTTATGGGATATACATGATGTTGAGATTCATGGTGGTATATTCATATATGGACATAGGAAAGTTAGGTCAGATTCATTCTGCTGTTCTTCCCTTATCCCATCCCTTTTCCTCTGCCTCAGTCCCCTTCACCTAGTACACCAATCTTTCTTCTATTTTGATGGAACTCCCCCCTTTCCCTTTCTCTATTTCTCTCTTTTCTCCATTATTATGGACTAGCTTCCACAAGTCAAACATGAAACATTTGACCTTTGACTTTCTGAGTCTGAATTATTTCACTTAGCATGATAGTCTCTAGTTTCATCCATTTACCAACAAATGCCATAATTTTATTCTTTGTTGCTAATACTCTACTGTTTATGCATACTACATTTTCTTTATCCATTTGTCTCTTGAAGAATACCTTGGTTGGTTCTATAGCTTGGCTATGGTGAATTGTGCTGCTATAAACATTGGTGTGCCTGTATCCCTATAGGTTCCTTTGGATCTATATCAAGGAGTGGGATAGCTAGATCATATGATAATTCTATTCCCAGTTTTATGAGAAATCACTATACTGCTTTCCAGAGTTGTTATACTAATTTGCAGTCCCACCAACAATGTATGAGTGCACCTTTTCCCCCCACATCCTCACCAGAACTTAATATTATTTGTATTCTTGATGATTGCCTTTCTGACTGGAGTGATATGAAATCTTAAAAGTAGATTACTAGACATGTTGAACACTTTTTCATGTATTTCTTGGCCAATTGTATTTCTTTTTTTGAGAATAATCTGTTTGGTTCTTTTGCCCATGTATTAACTAGATTATTTTTTGGGGGGTGTCATTTTTTTGAGTTTTTTGTATATTCTGGATATTAGTGCCCTGAGGAACAGGTGGTTAAGATCTTCTCCCATTTTGTAAGCTTCCACTTCACACTCTTCTTTCCTTTGCTATGCAGAAACTTTTTAATTGATGCCATCCCACTTATTTATTTTTGGTTTTTATTCCTTGTCCTTTAGGAGTCTTGCTAAGGAACTTGGTTCCTGTACTGGCATGTTGGGGTGTTGGGCCTACATTTTCTTCTAGCAGGTGCAAAGTTTCTGATCTAATTCCTAGGTCTTTGATCCACTTTGTGTTGACTTTTGTGCAGGGAGAAAGATAGGGATCTAGTCTTAATCTTTTACATATGGATATCCAGTGTTCCCAGCATCATTTATTAAAGAGGCTGTCTTTTTCCTAGCATAAGTTTTTGGCATCTTTGTCAAGAATTGGATGATTGTAGCTGTGTGAATTTGGCTCTGTGTCTTCTATTCTGTTTCATTGGTCTTCAGGTCTGTTTTGGTGCTACTACCATGCTGTTTTGTTACTATAGCAGTTTTGAATGATGTCAAGTGGCTGTCAATAGCTGGCTACTTAGCCGATTTAATATTAATGTATTAATATATCTCTTCAAAGTATATATATAATATTTTAGCAAAGCATACAAAAGTAACTAATTTACCAAAGATATTTTTATGAAGAGAGCATTTTTAAAATAAACATTTGGAAAAAATTTCAACACTCTGTACTTTTGTTACCAAAAATAACTGTCACTTTAAAAAATTATCATCAGTAAGTACAGAAAAGCCTTGAAATGGACTATTGTGAAGTGAAAAAATCTTTAAATTGCAAAGGTTTACTGGATTTTGAACCCATTGAAATATATTTAAAAATGAACATTTCAAAAATTGGCAAGAACAACTGATTGTACCATGGAAATTAGAAATAACAAATGAATTATAGCAAAAAGTTTGATGTACATGGTGACTGATATTTTTAAAATGAGAAGTAGACAATGAAGCCCTTCTTATAAAATGTAGTGATGAACTTCAGAACAATGAAGCTGGGTCATCACTCTCTACAGCTAGAAATGTAAAGGGTATATTTTCGTGGTCACCACTTGTCATCATTCAAAACTTTTACTCTCTGCTATAGTACACTAGTACACTAGTACACTAAATAAACCTGCCAAGTTCTCTGTTAGGTTCAGGGTCACCAGAACAACTGAAACCATTCTTTCGTTTCATCCATTTGTATACAAAATGGTCAATACCAGCCTGCCTTATTATTTTCAGTGGTGTACCCCAACCCACCAAACCAGTTGCTGAGTATGGATGAATATCTTTACTCCATTTGCAGCCTATCAGGAGGAAGGCTGAAGGCACACCTTACTGGCCACCATGGTAGAGAAATGAGATGCTAAAATTCCAATTTCAGAGATAGTTTACTCAGATTTTTCAAATGCTTTTCTCTTTCTTGTCTTTCATCAAGTGCTTGGCCTACAATCAAGTATTATTTGGAAAATGAAATGCCCATGTGGTCATACAGATAAAGGTTTTTAAGATTTTTTAAATAAATATTGTTTTATAGTCTATTAGGCTGTTTTCCATATCCTTGACCAAAACATTTCGAGAAATGAAGAAGTCACTTTTCCTAGGTATTTCTAATGGGAAAATGTTCTGTTTGGTGCTACATCCCACAATTGAGTTTTTATTAAATTTTATCCCACAGACTATTCTTTAATTGGTTCCCATGTAGATTTTCTAGCTCTAACTTCATTTTCTTGATGAATGATTCCAACTTTCAATTAGATTTTCAAATGTGATGTTATGGCATTTAAAAGACACACACAACAGAAAGTCTTAAAATATCTTGGCATCAGTGGTATGCTGAAGTCATGATTTCCAACCTTTATGAAATGAGAAAATATTCCTAATACTGTAAATGTTATGCTGCAAATCTTCATCATGTGATGAAGGTTGGTCCCCAATGTAACAATGTTCAGAGGCAGGGCCTTTGGGAGGTGAATGGATTATGAGGGCTCTGACCTCGTGAATGGATTGATCTAATTTTAGATTCATAGCTTAAAGGCTTGGGGGAGGGACTCTTGTAACTCTTGTTTGCTGCCTGGTTTCTATAAGGTGAGAAGATTTGCTCTACCTCTTATGCTCTCCACCATGATGTTCTGTCTCACCACGGGCCCAGAAGGATCTGGTCCAAGGGACCATGGACCAAAACCTCTGAAATTGTGAGCCAAAATAAATCTTTCCTCTTGTAAAGTGATTTTCTCAGGTATTTTGTCACAATGAAAGAAAGCTGATTAACACAGTAAGTATATTGGATTTCCTAATACAAAACCTCCACTCCATCCTCTCTTCTATTTAAAAAAAAAAGCATTGTGTAGCATTAATTTATTTTGAAAAGTAAATTTATTTTAAAGTTATATCTGTGATATTTGTTTGATTCTTATGATAATCAAAGACAAATGAAGGCATATTAAAAATAAAGGCCTAAATTAAGACAGGTAAAAACTTATGTTACTTTCTTCTGTAAAAGATACTATAACTCTGATCTAACATTATAGTATACTATCACTCAATAATATGTTATTATACTATACAACATGGACTCAGAGAAGGCCCATATGTTAGTTAATACAATAAAACTGCTGACTGTGGTATAATGATTAAGAATGTGGATTCAAAAATGTCAGTTCTACCACTTAATAACAGTGTAGCCCTTGGCTTGTTAATTGACCTTTCTGTGTCACAAATTGGCAGATACTGACACCAAGCTTAATGTAGGATCCAGGGACAGAAAGAGGATATTAGAGAAGAAACTGGAGAAAAGTTATAGTATCTTCGACAAAACAGCTATAGGTTGGTTAATAGTGCTGTATCAACGTTCATTTCCTGGTTTTTATAAGTGTACCATGGCTATGCAAAATGTAATCATTAGGAGAAGATGGATGAAGGCTATATTTGGGGACTCTCTGTACTATTTTAAGAACTTTTCTCTAATGTTGACACTAATCTGATAGAAATGTTCTGGTACCTAACCTATAACTGTCACTGACATCTAATTATTGGTTTGTTTACAAGTCACCCAGTTAATGTGGAATGTCTAAGCTTTGCAGCTCTTATACATGGAAGGTCCATCAAAATATGTGAACAAATTAAGGGTAGGCAGTAGAAAATCTGAGAAGAACCAAATAATGGGTAACTCCCTTCTCCTTATAACCCTCCATCTGGGAGAAAGTACAGAGATATTTGGTTGCTTTCATGGCAGGGATTAGATTTGAACTTGGTGCCATCATCACACAGCAACAGCAACAGGAACAAACCTATATCCACCATGGAGACACTCTGAAAAGTTACCACTTTCATATTTGTCTAAAGCTACTTAACGGCTGGTGATTTGCATGCTTTCTCCTCTGCCATTTGCCTCACATGTCCTGAATAATCAGATTCTGGAGTGCCACATGACCTTCTCTGGGGCCATTGTCATGAGGTTTTCAGCAGAGCAATGGAAAGGGAGAGGCAGAAGGAAGTAACTGGTTTATCTCATGTTTTGACAGAGACAGATCTATTCTCTGCTATTGTCCATGTGAGGCATCTCCAAAATATGTGGCTTTGATGTGAGATTCTCCTGAGCTTAGTAAAGACTCCAGGGTAGTTGGAATTTATCAGCACAAAATGAACTGACATGAAAGGATGAGTAGAGAAAGGAGAAATTCAGTTGGAATATAAAACCAGGCTGGGACTTAACTGCTTCTCTAGGCTTCTGCAGTTTTTCCTCCTTTTTTTGATGCTGAAAAATAAAGGAAGCATTTCTCTTGGAGAAATCTTGTACTTGGAGAGAGTGGTGCTTTCTGATTCTAGGGATTGTGTCGTGATTATTTGGGTCATTATCTGAGACTTGCCTGATCTAAAAACCAAGGATGTTAAGTGGATGTACTTCATAGGCCTGCTAGGAGGGATAAATAAGTTCACACCTATGAAGAAGTTAGAGCTTCGGTAGGTACCTCGTCAGTCTCAATATGGTTATTGTTCATGGTGAAGATACTATTACTGCAATCAGAGCACTATGTAGGAGGGAATTTTCAAGTGGAGAAAATATGGGTTTTGTACTCAGAATACCTGACTCTAAATACTAATTCCATCACTCAATAGTTATATGATTTGGAGGAAGCTAAGCCTCAGTGGTCTTAAGTCTGAAAAGTTGTAAAGTTTCTGTGTGGAAATCAATATAGATTGTAATTACTTAATATAAGGTAATTATTATTTAATTAGCATTAAACCAGTAGCTTGCAGGACTTAGAGATGTTTTGAGTGTGATCACCTCAAAGGCTATATTCATAGCCATTAGTCCTTTTCTGTGATGGACAGTAGATAGCCTTCAACATAGCCTGGAAAGTTGAAGAGAAATAATCTTGGAAATCATGTGTTTTCCTTGTTTTACACATTTTAAGCATATTGTTGTTTGGTAGCAAACCACATACAAACTTCACTTAGGTTAAATTTCTACCTCAGCTTTCTCCCAACTTCTGAGATTAGGCTGAATCAAAGTAAACAAGAACTGGCAATGTGGTTAAAGTCATTTGGGATAACACTAATAGGATTTGCCCAGCTGTGTTTGTTTACACAACCTAACCCTTCTTATTTAGAGATTGTTTTCTGATAGCTTTGAAGTATGCACATAAATGAAGAATGGAATTAGCCAAGATGAGAGTCTTTCCTGTATGTTTTTTATGCTTAGAGATTGAAAAAAATACAGCTTTGTTGGCCAATTTTGGACCACCTCTTATTTTTGTAAATAAAGTTCAAACTGCTTTTACAATGTAACAGAGTTGTTGAGTAGTTAGCACATACTGTATAGGCCACAAGGACCAAAATGTTTATGCTCTATTTCTTTGTAGAAAAAGTTTGTGGAACTCTGGTGTATACAATCTCACTCCACGAACCAATGTAATAGACAATGGCATTGAACTTGCCACTTGCTCATAAGGGTATCATCTTTTAAATGCAGCTTATAGACAGCAGGCTTAAAGAATCTGATATGAAAATTATAATTCCTTTTTAAGTTTGTATTGGTTCTTTTTAGTTGTACATAACTATAGGATTCATTTATTATTTTTAATTTTTTCATATTTTACTGGTACATGATAATCATACACGATAGTGGGGTTCATTGTTATATATTCATATATGTGCACAATATAGCATCCTATATCCCTAGTATTTCCCATTCCCTTCCCTCTTCTCTCCCTGTAGTCCCTTTCCTCTACTCTACTGGTCCCTTAGATTTTATTTTTTATTATTTTATTTTTTATTGGTTATTTTAGTTTTGCATGACATTAGGATTCATTTTCACATAATCATACATGCATAGAATATAATTTGTTCATTTCAGTCCCCAATACTTCCCTTTCCATCCCCACCTCCCTCCCTTGTTCCCTTCTCTATTCTACTGGTCTTTCTGCTATTTACGTATAGTTTTCTATTTTAAATTAGTGTCTTGTGTATATACATGATGACAAGATTCACTGTGGCATATTCTTGTTTTTATTGTAGTATATTCTTAATATTTCCTTAAGAACTAATGTCACTTCATAAATATTCTTCTAAGATCAGCACACTAAAAAATACAAAACACCTTAAATATGCTGTCAAATTTAAACACTATAAGAATATTTTGAAAATAAGTATCTGTGAAATATTTCATACTCTTAGAAAAATGCACAATGTAACAATATAGAAGTACAGAGAAGTAGGTAAGTAGGCCATGTGGTGTATGCTTTTAAGTGTCTAATGCCAGTAATGTTATTATCTCATAATTCTCTATTACTGAACATCAAAAGACAGTAGAAACTTAAAAGCATAATGTGATAGAGTAGATGCCTGGAAACCACTGTGTCAGGAGAAACATAGATGTTACTTCCACTATGAGCACCACCCTCATCAAATTTTCACAGAACTTTTTAAAAATAAATTATTACAATCATCAACTTATCTGCTAAAAAGGTAGTTAAATAAAACAACATAATTTCATAAAGCTTTCAAAAATGTCATCCCAATCCTTAGTCTTTCTCAAATAAGATCCAAATTAGGTATGAATTAGAGAGAGTAGAAACATATATTTGTCCACAGAAAATTAATGGTCATTTTTTTTGTATCCTGATCACTTCAAATCCATCTGATTTGTGTGAACTATAGAAAAGCTCCTGGTTGTCACTTAGGTTGTAAAATGCTGTACTTTATTCTCCAAAGTTCTCTTTCCCATATGAATTAGGTGATTAATTGAATTTCCTAATAAGGTAAGTGGCTTGAACAAAATGAGGAATTGTATTTACCATCTAGAGTTGTGGCTGGCAGATTGTGCTCAAGAGTCAGGGAGCCACATACTAAATTTGATGAACCCAAATACCCAGAAGTTCAGTTTCTTCATCTGTGAAATGGATATAATAGTAACACAACCTCATAAGGTTTTGTGAGGAGTAAATGAAATAAAGTATCAGAAGTGCTTAGAAAAGTACATAGACAGAAGAAGTGCTCAATGTTTCTAAGCATTTGTTTAAGCATTATCTTTAGTGTGATTTTTAACAAAGTTAATATCATGGCCATATTTATAGTAGGAAAATATGAGGCAAAAGATTAAACAGTGTGTGTATGTGCATGCATGTGCAACTGGTGGGGTAGGGGTGGGGCTTAACTACAATATCTTCACTTATATGCCAGAGAAATAATTCTAGAAACCTAATTGGAATGTTTGTCCAGTGTTTTCCTTCCTTCCTTCCTTCCTTCCTTCCTTCCTTTCTTTCTTTCTTTCTTTCTTTCTTTCTTTCTTTCTTTCTTTCTATCAAGGATTGAACCCAAAGTTGCTTAACCACTGAGCCACATCCCCAGCCCTTTTTCTTTTTTATTTTGACACCAGGTCTAAATAAGTTGTTTAGAGCCTCACTAGATTGCTGAGGTTGGCTTTGAACTTGTGATCTTCTTGCCTCAGCCACCTAAACCACTGGATTATAGGCTGTGCTACCATGCCCAGATCTGTTCAGTGGTTTTTAATCATCTTTAAGATAAAAGCCAGGTTCCTCAAAGTGTTATACCAGATGCTTCATGATTTAACCTGACAATCTCCTTAGCCTGAAATACTCGGTAGCACCTAGAGTTAGAACTAGTTATAACTCTAGGTTCTGCATCCTCTACAAGATTCTTAACATGGATATACATTAGAATTACCTGTAGTGCTTTAGAAAAATGCTAATCTTGGGGTGCTACCTCCAGGGATTTTGGTGTAACTAATATTGGCATGACTTGGACACTGGCATTCTTTATAACTTGTCTGGTGATTTTAAGGTACAGCCAAAATTGAGGAACAAAAAGCTAGAATATTGTTTCCTGAGGGTCAGGCCTGTGTCATTCACTTTTGTATTCTATCATGATTTTTCACAAAGCAAATCCCATATAATAGGTCCTCGACCAAAGTTTGATATAATGAGAGTGTAAGAGACAAAGCTCGTGTGAAGAAAGGCAAAGCACTGAATTATCATTAGTAGAGCATCTACTATGATGATATTCCTTAGCACTTTTCATTACAACAGCATTGTGTTACTTCTGTTGTATTTTTCCAGAGGACACAGCTCTATTTTATGTAGGTATTGTTTTGTTGTATTTTTTCAGAGGAAATAATTGATATTCAGAAAAGTTAAGTTGACTTATCCAAGGTCACAGAGCAGAGACATGACTTAAAACTTGACCTGCGCAATTTAAAAGAGCATGTTCTCTTCAATACCTGATCCTGTATCAAATAGGAAATGGAAAATAGGAATCCCATAAAATCTTCATTTCTTTTTCTATTACAAGAATCTTAAAGGAGTACTGAGGAAATTTCTGGAAGCAGCAGGGAAGTTGCAATGTGAACTGAAGGAGGCCCTCATGATTCTGGTACCAAAAGGCACTCCTACTGACACTCACAGACTGAAGAGCAATGGATATAAATTGAACATGAGTGCTCTGGGAGGCGATGGAAAATTGGAATTGGAACTGACCGTCTCCAATAGGAACAAATGAAGCATCACTGAAATGGGACTAATGGATCTTCAGTCAAACCCAAATGTTCTTTTGCAATTAATTTTCCCTTTTGTCTTTTCTCTCTCTCCCTCTCTCCCTTCCTTCCTTCCTTCCTTCCTTCCTTCCTTCCTTCCTTCCTTCCTTCCTTCCTTCCTTTCCTTCCTTCCTTTCCTTCCTTCCTTCCTTCCTTCCTTCCTTCCTTCCTTCCTTCCTTCCTTTCTTTCTTTCTTTCTTTCTTTCTTTCTTTCTTTCTTTCTTTCTTTCTTTCTTTCTTTCTTGACAGAGGTTGAACCCAGGGGAGTGCATATGCTGGCAAACTCTATCATTGAGCTACATCCCTAGTTCTGGAATTGCTCTTTTATGGTTTGGGCCATGGAAAATGCTGGAATAAATCAGTAAGCAAGAGGAAGAGCAAGTCACTGTGGCTTCAAGCCTGTGAATCAGAAACAATATAAAATATAAATATAAATAAAAATATAAATAAAGATACCACCAACAAAAGCAAAATCGTGATGATAGGTAGGGTGTACAGAGTGTCTAAATGAACAGGTGAGGTTTCCTTTCCTAAACATGAGCAATTTAAAAAATTACAAATATGGCAGTGCCTCCTGCTAATGCCATTCCAGAAGATATATTCTGGTTTTTAATCATCTTTAAGGCAAAAGCCAAGATGATAAGAAACAAAGCTACAGAAGGTTTCCATCATTCTTGGCATTAAGTTGTAACATGTCACATCTACAAAACAATGCATATTAAGGGACAGAGTAGAATAGTGCAAGTCAAAAATATAAACTCCAAGTGTATTCAGTAGGTTACAAATTTCCAGCTACTATCCAATACATTTTGTGGAGAAGGAAAATGACAATGCCAGCATGCTGCTGCCTTTGGTTTTACAGACTTACATATTGTGATGTACAAATAGAGACTCTTTGAACAACATAAACACAACCAGGCTATTAACTGTAACATTAGAAAACACTGTTATATCTTTTAAATACAGAGATTCCTCCCCACTCTTACTGCTAAGCTTTTCATTTACAAAGTCTGGGAAACAAAGACTTGATAAGTCTGACAGGGACTCAAAAATGCTTCATTCTGTCTCTAAATTTCTGTGTCTCCTGACTTGCTGACAACCTTTTGATGAGGTGTGAAGTATCGAATCTGAAATGCATGGTGGATTTCACAAGTTCTGTAATGCTCTCAATTTGGACCACATTCAGAGGAATATATCTATGCCTTAGAGCCTCAAGAGAATTTGATTTGTATATGTAATTTAATAATGTTGTGTTTCAGGAAGAAGACAAATATAAAGCCTTGGGTTACTATGACACTGCTATTCTCTCAATGAAATGAGAAATAGAAGGCTAAAAATGTTAACATATGACAAAGAAAATGATAATTTTGGGGTCAACATGTAATTCAGCATTAATTTGTCCATCAGAAAATCCCCATATCTAAGGTTAATTGCCATGTGTTTACTGGCCCACTACATATTCTGAAGTCTAAAGCTGTTCAGGCATAGTAATCAATAAAACGTTGGGCTTTCAAATCAGTTTTTCAGGAAAGACCCATGTCTCTAGTTATGCCTGTTTATGGTGCCAAAATCAAAAGACAAAAATGCTGTAAACAAGCAGTTGAGTCTCTCCCTGCACAAATGGAATACAGAGAACATTTATCATAGCAGATATGAATAAATCACTCTCCCAACTGTCTCAGATAGGCAGGCCAAAAAAAATGGTTTTACTTTCCAGCACTAAAATATCTGCTATTAGGGAATATTTTTCTATTTTCACAGTCTATATTTTTAACCAACTTTTTCATTGAAAGAAAAATGTATTTTTGAGGTCAAAAAAATAACCAATAAACCATAAAATTTAAAGGAAAACTCATGCCAGAAAAATCCTTGGAACTTGAATCCCTAGTAGAAAGAGTTTTATATCAAATTTTTGAAAATTAAATGTCATAAGGAGACTGTGGGTATGAATACAAAAATTATTTTGTTCATTTATGACACTATTTAAATAGGTAAACTTATGTTTTCTGGCCCAATAGACTCAGAGAAAGTAAAATAGAACCTACAAATACAACATTGATTGTCTGGGAACACTAATAATCAACAAGAAAAGGAAAATATGGAATTGGCAAGATATTCAGAAAAAAAGTGTGGGAGCAAGATACTGATGGAGCCCTCAGTCCTTCCAGGAAGTTCTATAGAAAAGACAAGGCCCCTTTCTCAAGGACCCATCTCTTCTCACTCTTTATTTTTCCTCCAAATCTCATTCACTCTCTTATCTGGCAAATCTTTATCTACTCTGCTTGGCAGGAAGCCTAGTTTTGTCTGAGTACAATTTATTTTTCATCTCTGCTGAGTCCCCTCAGGACCTAAGCTTATGAAACTCATTTTTTTCCTGTCCCCTCTCCCACTCCCTCCCATGGTAACATCCCTTTCTATATGCTATAGCCTCCCAGATGATCAAGAAGGCCAAAGAGGATACAGAATATACATTTAAAAAGAAGGGAGAAGGCTGGGATCTTGAGTGCAATTGCCTCTGATAACACCTACACATGAACATCTGCCCACAGCATCATTTCCCTCCTATGCAAACTCTGTGAGAATCAGTGCACAAGAACAATCTATCTCTGGGTATATAGAAGGTAGTGATAAATTTTATTTATGTGCTTATTTATTGTTATTTATTGCTTTTTACCACAGTGTAACACACATACAGTAAACTGTATTCAAGTGCATGAAAATGAACTGTTTAAGGTCTACAAACATGTACATATGTGTAACCAACCACCCAGATCAAGATCCAGAATATTTCCATCACCCCAGGAGGCCTTCCTCTGTTAGTACTTCCCACTTCCACCCCCACTTCATAGCCATGACCATCATTCTGACTTTGGTCATCATTGGTTATTTTTACTTCTTCCTGAACATCGTGTCCAAGCAGGCTCCCTTTGCATTTGGCTTCCTTCATTCACCATCATATGTGGGAGAGTTATTACTGTTGCTGCATATATCAGCAGGTCTTTTTCATCAATATGGAGTATTCCATTGAATGAATATGGCACAAATTCTTTTAAATACCACTACTGATAGACATTTGGACTGTTCTAAATTGGGATCCTGATGAATGAAGCTGCTATAAATTTCCATGACCATGCTTTTTTGATAGACATAAGTTCTCATTCCTTTTATGTATAAACTTAGGAATATAGAATTGTTGGGTCCTAGGACAGGATTACTGTGTGCATTAAGTTTCCATCACTGTAACAAAATCAACTTGAAGGAGGAAACATTTATTTTGGCTCATGATTTTAGAGATTTCAGTCCGTTGTCATTGGCTGTCTTTTTTCTAGGTCTAAGATGAGGCAGAGCATCATGGTGAGGAGTATGCGGTGGAGCAAAGCTGCTCACCTCATAATAACCAGGAGCAGAAAGGGAGAGGAAGGAGGCAAGAACAAAATATGCCCTTTAAGGGGATGCCTCCAGTGACAAATTTCCTCCAAAAAAGCACTACCTCCTACAGTTTTTGTCACCTCCCAAAACCCCATTAAGCTATAAATCAGACAATGGATTAACCCACTGATGAGGTTAGAACCTTCACAATCCAATCACATCTCAGAAGCCGAACCTCTGAACGTTGCTGCACTGGGAACCAAGCCTTCAACACAGGAGATTTTGTGGATGCTTCACATCTAAATGTTAACAGTTCCCAACACTAAACAGATCCCTTTTTAGAAATTCACATGCAATTTGTAGCAATGGGTTAAATCACTTTATAAACATATCATTTGACTTCATAATTAGATTGCCAACAGTAAAGATTTAGACAGGAACCCACGGGCGGGCGGGTCAGGCCCAGCAACCTGCGGAGTCACAGAGCAGCTACATGCGCCTGCAGGGAACGCGGACCGGACCCACCAGTAGGACAGGTCCGGTGGCCTGCTGAGGGGCAGGCCCGTCCCCTCCCCCAGTGTCTGCAAGGTAGGCGGGACTGTGACCACGGGCCCAGCGGCCTGCTGAGGGGCGGAACCGGCCCCTCCCCCAGTGCCTGCAAGCTAGGCAAACCTGCAACCCACGGGCGGGCGGGTCAGGCCCAGCAACCTGCGGAGTCACAGAGCAGCTACATGCGCCTGCAGGGAACGCGGACCGAACCCACCAGTAGGACAGGTCCGGCGGCCTGCTGAGGGGCGGAGCCGGCCCCTCCCCCAGTGCCTGCAAGCTAGGGGAACCTGCGACCCATCGGGAGGTTAAGCCCAGCAACTGCGGAGTGACAGAGGTGCCCCTCGCGCCTGCTAGGTAGGCGGACCTTTGACAGACCAGCAGAGCAGACCTAGGGCCTGCCAGCGTGGTAGATGGATCACACCAATTGGAGGAGGTTCACAGCCACTACCTGCCCTGCAAGGGTGATTTTTCAACTAGACAAGAGCAATATAAATAAATAGAGGGAAAATTTCAAAAACACAACAGTTTCACCAAGCAGAAAGAAACGCCAGCAGTATGAAAAGACAAGGAAGAAAGGACCACAGGCAATGCAGGTCAACTCAACTTTAGATGAGGTAATAGCTGCAACAGATGGAATGTCAGATAGAGAGGTCAGGATATACATGCTTCAGATGATCTGGAGTCTCAAGGAAGACATGAGACAGCAAAATCAGACAATGAAAGATCACATTGAAAAACAAATCCAGGAAGTAAAAGATCAATTTCACAGGGAGATAGAGGTAATAAAAAACAAACAAATAGAAATCCTAGAAATGCAGGAAACAGTAAACCAACTTAAAAACTCAATTGAGAATACTACCAGCAGAGTAGATCACCTAGAAGAGAGAACATCAGACAATGAAGACAAAGTATTTCAACTGGAAAAGAACATAGACAGCTCAGCAAGAATGCTAAGAAACCATGAGCAGAACATCCAAGAATTATGGGACAATATCAAAAGACCAAATTTAAGAGTCATTGGGATACAGGAAGGCACAGAACTCCATACCAAAGGAATAAACAGTCTATTCAGTGAAATAATACGAGAAAACTTCCCAGACTTGAAGAATGAGACAGAATCCCAAATCCTAGAAGCCTACAGGACGCCGAATGTGCAAAATCATAAGAGATCCACACCTAGACGCATTATAATGAAGATGTCCAACATACAAAATAAGGAGAGAATTTTAAAAGCTGCAAGAGAAAGAAAGCAGATTACATTTAGGGGTAAACCAATCAGGATAACAGCTGATCTCTCAACACAGACTCTGAAAGCTAGAAGATCCTGGAATAACATATTTCAAACACTGAAAGAAAATGGGTTCCAACCAAGAATCGTGTATCCGGCGAAATTAAGCTTCAGGATAGAAGATGAAATTAAAACCTTCCACGATAAACAAAAGTTAAAAGAATTCGCAGCTAGAAAACCATCTCTTCAAAAAATCCTTGGCAAAACATTTCAGGAAGAGGAAATGGAAAATAACATTGAAAACCAACAATGGGAGGTAGGACAGTAAAGGGGGGAAAGTAGTCAAAGAGGATAACAAATCAGGTTTAGTAACATCAATAAACAAATATGGCTAGAAGAACAAACCATATCTCAATAATAACCCTAAATGTTAATGGCTTAAACTCACCAATTAAGAGACACAGGCTAGTAGAATGGATCAAAAAACAAGACCCAACAATATACTGCCTACAGGAGACGCATCTGATAGGAAAAGATATTCATAGACTGAAGGTGAAAGGTTGGGAAAAATCATACCACTCATATGGACTGCGGAAACAAGCAGGAGTGTCCATACTCATATCTAATAAAATAGATTTCAAGCCAAAGTTAATCAAAAGGGATAAAGAAGGACACTTCATACTGCTCAAGGGAACCATACACCAACAAGACATAACAATCATAAATATATATGCCCCAAATAATGGTGCAGCTGTGTTCATCAAGCAAACTCTTCTCAAGTTCAAGAGTCTAATAGACCACCATACAATAATCATGGGAGACTTCAACACACATCTCTCACCACTGGACAGTTCTTCCAAACAAAAGTTAAATAAGGAAACTATAGAACTCAATAACACAATTAACAACCTAGACTTAATTGACATATATAGACTATACCACCCAACATCAAGTAGTTACACTTTTTTCTCAGCAGCACATGGAACCTTCTCAAAAATAGACCATATATTATGTCACAGGGCAACTCTTAGACAATATAAAGGGGTTGAGATAATACCATGCATCTTATCTGATCATAATGGAATGAAACTGAAAATCAATGATAAAAGAAGGAAGGAAAAATCAAGCATCACTTGGAGAATGAACAATAGGTTGCTGAATGATCAATGGGTTTTAGAAGACATCAAGGAGGAAATTAAAAACTTCCTAGAGTTAAATGAAAACACAGACACAACATATCGGAATCTATGGGACACATTGAAAGCAGTTCTAAGAGGAAAATTCATTGCTTGGAGTTCATTCCTCAAAAAAAGAAAAAACCAACAAATAAATGATCTCATACTTCACCTCAAAATCCTAGAAAAAGAAGAGCAAAACAACAGCAAAAGAAGTAGAAGGCAAGAAATAATTAAAATCAGAGCTGAAATTAATGAAATTGAAACAAAAGAAACAATTGAAAAAAATTGACAAAACTAAAAGTTGGTTCTTTGAAAAAATAAATAAAATTGACAGACCCTTAGCCATGCTAACGAAGAGAAGAAGAGAGAGAACTCAAATTACCAGCATACGGGATGAAAGAGGCAATATCACAACAGACACTTCAGAAATACAGAAGATAATCAGAAATTATTTTGAATCCTTATACTCCAATAAAATAGAAGATAGTGAAGGCATAGATAAATTCCTTAAGTCTTATGATCTGCCCAGATTGAGTCAGGAGGATATAGACAACCTAAACAGACCAATAACAATAGAGGAAATAGAAGAAACCATCAAAAGATTATCAACTAAGAAAAGCCCAGGACCGGATGGGTATACAGCAGAGTTTTACAAACCTTTAAAGAGGAACTAACAACAATACTTTTCAAGCTATTTCAGGAAATAGAAAAAGAGGGAGAACTTCCAAATTCATTCTACGAGGCCAACATCACCCTGATTCCGAAACCAGACAAAGACACTTCAAAGAAAGAAAACTACAGACCAATAATATCTCTAATGAACCTTGACACAAAAATCCTCAATAAAATTCTGGCGAATCGGATTCAAATACATATCAAAAAAATTATACACCATGATCAAGTAGGATTCATCCATGGGATGCAAGGCTGGTTCAATATACGGAAATCAATAAATGTTATTCACCACATCAATAGACTTAAAAATAAGAACCATATGATCATCTCGATAGATGTAGAAAAAGCATTCGACAAAGTACAGCATCCCTTTATGTTCAAAACTCTAGAAAAATTAGGGATAACAGGATCATACCTCAACATTGTAAAAGCAATCTATGATAAGCCACAGGCCAGCATCATTCTGAATGGAGAAAAATTGAAGGCATTCCCTCTAAGATCTGGTTCAAGACAGGGATGCCCTCTCTCACCACTTCTGTTCAACATAGTCCTCGAAACACTGGCCAGAGCAATTAGACAGACAAAAGAAATTAAAGGCATAAAAATAGGAAAAGAAGAACGTAAATTATCACTATTTGCAGATGATATGATTCTATATCTAGCAGACCCAAAAGGGTCTACAAAGAAGCTATTAGAGCTAATAAATGAATTCAGCAAAGTGGCAGGATATAAGATCAACACACATAAACCAAAGGCATTCCTGTATATCAGCGACAAATCCTCTGAAAAGGAAATCAGGACAACTACTCCATTCACAATATCCCCCCAAAAAATAAAATACTTGGGAATCAACCTAACAAAAGAGGTGAAAGATTTATACAATGAAAATTACAGAACCCTAAAGAAAGATATAGAAGAAGACCTTAGAAGATGGAAAAACATACCCTGCTCATGGATAGGCAGAACTAACATCATCAAAATGGCGATATTACCAAAAGTTCTCTATAAGTTCAATGCAATGCCAATCAAAATCCCAACAGCATTTCTTGTAGAAATAGATAAAAGAATCATGAAATTCATATGGAATAATAAAAGACCCAGAATAGCAGAAACAATACTAAGCAGGAAGTATGAATCAGGCGGTATAGCAATACCAGACTTCAAACTATACTACAGAGCAATAGTAACAAAAACAGCATGGTACTGGTACCAAAACAGGCGGGGGGACCAATGGTACAGAATAGAGGACACAGTAACCAATCCACAAAACTACAACTATCTTATATTTGATAAAGGGGCTAAAAGCATGCAATGGAGGAAGGATAGCATCTTCAACAAATGGTGCTGGGAAAACTGGAAATCCATTTGCATCAAAATGAATCTGAATCCCTATCTCTCGCCATGCACAAAAGTTAACTCAAAATGGATCAAGGAGCTTGATATTAAATCAGAGACAAGGCATCTGATAGAAGAAAAAGTTGGTTATGATCTACATACTGTGGGATCAGGCTCCAAATTCCTCAATAGGACACCCATAGCGCAAGAGTTAACAACTAGAATCAACAAATGGGACTTACTCAAACTAAAAAGTTTTTTCTCAGCAAAAGAAACAATAAGAGAGATAAACAGGGAGCCTACATCCTGGGAACAAATCTTTACTCCACACACTTCAGATAGAGCCCTAATAACCAGAATATACAAAGAACTCAAAAAATTAGACAATAAGATAACAAATAACCCAATCAACAAATGGGCCAAGGACCTGAACAGACACTTCTCAGAGGAGGACATACAATCAATCAACAAGTACATGAAAAAATGCTCACCATCGCTAGCAGTCAGAGAAATGCAAATCAAAACTACCCTAAGATACCATCTCACTCCAGTAAGATTGGCAGCCATTAGGAAGTCAAACAACAATAAGTGCTGGAGAGGATGCGGGGAAAAGGGCACTCTTGTTCATTGCTGGTGGGACTGCAAATTGGTGCAGCCAATTTGGAAAGCAGTATGGAGATTTCTCGGAAAGCTGGGAATAGAACCACCATTTGACACAGCTATTCCCCTTCTCGGTCTATTCCCTAAAGACCTAAAAAGAGCATGCTACAGGGACACTGCTACATCGATGTTCATAGCAGCACAATTCATGATAGCAAGATTGTGGAATCAGCCTAGATGCCCTTCAATAGACGAATGGATAAAAAAAATGTGGCATTTATACACAATGGAGTATTACTCTGCATTAAAAAAATGACAAAATCATAGAATTTGGAGGGAAATGGATGGCATTAGAGCAGATTATGCTAAGTGAAGCCAGTCAATCTTTAAAAAACAAATACCAAATGACTCCTTTGATATAAGGGGAGTAAACAAGGACAGGGTAGGGACGAAGAGCTTGAGAAGAAGATTTACATTAACAGGGATGAGAGGTGGGAGGGAAAGGAAGTGAGAAGGGAAATCGCAGGGAAATGGAAGCCGATCCTCAGGGTTATACAAAATGACATATAAGAGGAAAGGAGGGGTAAGACAAGATAATACAAATGGAAGAAATGATTTACAGTAGAAGGGGTAGAGAGAGAAAAGGGGAGGGGAGGGGAGGGGAGGGGAGGGGAGGGGGGATAGTAGAGAATAGGACAGACAGCAGAATACATCAGACACTAGAAAGGTAATATGTCAATCAATGGAAGGGTAACTGATGTGATACAGCAATCTATATACGGGGTAAAATTGGGAGTTCATAACCCACTTGAATCAAACAGTGAAATATGATGTATTAAGAACTATGTAATGTTTTGAATGACCAACAATAAAAAAAAAGATTTAGACAGTTATGTAAAAATGTACTGAGTAGAAACTAGGCTGAAATACCTATTTCTTCCAGAAACTAAGCCCTGTTTATTTCCCACCAATGGTCTATATGTATAGGTTTGACCCCATGGTGAAAAATTAGAATCTTAAGCATTGGGAATTTTATTCTCCAAAACTGCAATCTAATTATGCATTATACCAAGCTTGTAAACAAGTTTCAGCTACTTGCCAGTTCACCAAGACATTTAATTAGCTGTTTCTGCTCTCATTGCCCTATTCCCTCTGGAGATACACAGGTAATAAAAATAAATGAATTAAACATTCTTTAATATTCACTTGGCAAAATGTGTCATTCAACCTGCAATTAAGTGAATGGTTATATATCAGGCTGGCCAAATTATACATATTTAAAATTTTTCCCCAGATCAATCATGTTTTCACACAATGGATTTATCAGACTACTTAGAATATTCTCCTGTTTACATATTTTAGATCTCTGTAAATCTATGTGGGATTGAGGAGGGAAGGAAGGAAGGAAGGATTTGTTTTTCATATACAAGTTTCACATATTCCATTTCAGACTACCTCCATCCTCCCCACCTCCTTGCTCCACTGCATCTCTGTAATAATTTACATTATCACTAAGGTGTAGAGGACTAAGTTTGTCATTACAAACTGTCCTCAGAATCCTAATGGCTTTGGGCACCCTGGAACCAGAACCACCTTCCTATGAATTCTAAAAATGTTTCTAGATGAATATTGGTCATCTCAAAATAGACTATCAACAGATTTTTTAATGGAACAAACCCATTACTTATATTCTACATATCCACCCAGTGAAAAGTAAAGAAATTTACAGGAATTATAGATTTTTGTTGGTTTATACAATTCAATAGGTAAAGAAGTGAAGGAAGCTGAGAAAATAAGAGTTGCATAGGGAAAAATCTCCATGACATTAAGCAATAACTTTTTCATCATGATTCCTAAAGCACATCCAACAAATGCAAAATGGGCAAATTGGGTTATATCACACAAAAAAAAAAAATAGGTAAGAGAGAGGCTATAGATATGTCAATTATCTTCATTAAATCATTCCACATTGTGTACATATCAAAACATACACTATAAATATATAGAATTATGATTTACCAATCTATGCTAATATTAACAACAAAAAAGTAAAAATGTATAAAAAGTTGCAAGTCATGGACTAATAGAATAGTGATGAAATGCAAAGCACATTACATTTCAGACTGACAGTACTTAAGTGGAAATTTTGGAAAGGGTTCTACAGTTCTGACACTCCCTTGAAAGAAAAGCCAGTAGGATATAAATAGGGTCCTGCTGGGAGGCAAAGCCATCCTGATTTCTTGAGATGTCTTTGATTAAAGAAATTCACACAATGACAATTGGGTTTTGGATGTTTTTAGACAGTCATAACTCATGCTCATTCAAAAATAATGAGATTTCCTAGAAACTGTGTTGATTTTGTAAGCAAAGCAACAGGAATGTTAGAAGTCAAGTTAATAGAGTTGGGTTTGTGTAAGGTAGGATACAGGAAGAAAAGATATCAATTCACAGAGTTGGGAGAGACTTTAGACAGCACCAAATATGAGAAACCCCTTGGTCAAAAGGTGAAATAATTTTCTGAAGAAAATAAGAATTGAGCAGCTAAAATGGCCACTAACTTGTCAGGTTGCTAATAAGGCAGATATCACAGACCCTTCAGTATTAAACAAGATGATTTCTTTTCTCTCATTTTCATAAAAGGAACAGTTTGTGTAAAGAAACATATAGGTTCCTGGTCATTATATAGTATACTATATATAATGGTAATGTATGTTACATATTTTTGCATGTATGTGTTTGATACATATGGTACACATATATCTCCTGCTGTATAAGTATATGATTATTCCCAATTTATAGACAGCTAATAGTGGTGAGAATAGTGGACAGAAGGGGGTAAAAGTTTAGTATTATTTCAACTTTTTACCTTATAAACCTGTTTTTTTAAATTGGTTTTTTAAAATTTATTGCTTGAGGGCAAAAATAAGATTTTTTTATTTAAAAACTTGTTATTAAATCTGGAAAAAAGATACAAAACTTGACTCCATAAAATATTATTAAACTTGCTAACTAAAAAAACCCACAAGGTTACACATGGGAAAAATTTTTTGAATAAATAAAAGATAAAATAAAAAACAAATAGCAAGCTGCAAGAAAATATACATCATTATGTTATGGCATTAATTGCAAAGAACCCATTCCAATTATTAAGAAAAAAATAGCACAATCAATATAAAAATGGAAAAAGGATATAAACAGCCAATTATGAGAAAATAAATTCTAAATAACCAATAAGCATAAGAAATATACTCGATTCCACTATAATTTCAAAAATGCACATCAAAGGATAATATCATTCATGCATTGTCAGCAAAAAATGTTATAGGTTTGTTGATATCCAGTATTTTTGAGAGTGTGGAGAAACGTGCACTTTTGTACCTTATTAGTGGAAGCATAAAGAGTTTTTGGAAGCAACTCGATAATATTTACTAAATGTGGAATCATGCAAACTCTTTAATCCAGCAATTTTAATATTCACAATTTGTTCTCTACTTCCACTTCACCATGGTTGGTAAAAGGATGTTTACGACATTGTTGCTTTTAATTACAAAGAAGTGGAACACTTCAAAACTCATCAATAAAAGTATAGTGCATCAATCCTGTGGAAGATTGTGGACCTCTAAAATATTTTATGAATAACTAGAAAAGAGGAACTCAAACTCTTCAAACACAATGTAATGATGAAATTAAAATGCTAATTACCTTGATTTGATAAGTACATATTTTATACATATATTGAAATAGCATACTGTACCCCCTAAATATGTACAATTATAATGTTAACAAAAATTTGTTTAGAAAATATTTAAGGATATGGAAATACTTTATTGTGATTTGTTCAGTATATCTGTATGCATATAAGCATATACCAAATTATCACACTATATCCCATAAATATTCATGATTATAATAATAATATTTTTTAAATGAATTAGATTTGTATGTTTATGATAAAGTGAAGAAAATATATTATTAAGCAGAAAAGGTACAGACAGCTTATGTAACAAATTATTTTAGTGTCAATGAAGAAAAAGAATATGTGTGTATCAAAATTGCTATAGAGAAAATGATATAAAAATTGTATACAAATATATATTTCACTATGTATTTTTTGTTTTGTTGTACTTTTGCACATGGACAGGACTGTGGTGAGGTATGAAAGGTATGCTTCTTTCAGGCACAAAATTCAAAGGATTGGCAAAATGTTCAGTTATGAAAATAAGCATTTTAATGCAATATTTTTAAAAATCAAAATTAATGCAAAAAAATCAACTTTTTAAATAAAGACAAGCTGTTGAGATGGGTTTATGATTTGTAATACTGGACAAAGATGTTTCTATAACCTGGGAAACTAGATATACTATTCTTCTCCAGAATAGATGTCAGGTTTGTTTGCTGTTCAATATAATAAACATAATGTCTCCATCTGGGGCAAAGTTCATGGTGGTTTGTTTGAGGTCCATTATAAAATATTTTGGTTTCCTAAGTCTAGGGCTCCTTAGCTATGACTGAGCATGTTTGCAACATCTACCTAGGCTACACTGTGTTGCCTTTGTGGGACTTCGAGAGCAAGAAAACCTGACACAAACATAAAATTCATGCATCCTGTTGTGCAAAATGAGTAATGGAGATCTTTATCTTTAATCAAGGGATTTTGATTATGTTCATAAAATTCACACTACCTTGTCAGTTGCTAGTAGAGTAGAAATCACAGACCCTTCACATGCTTAAGAATAAAGATTTTTTTTCTCCCATTTCAGAAACAAAGATTAGTTTTTGTAAAGATTTATAATTCCAAGAGAAGTAAAAGCTTGTATTAACCGAAAATTGGAATGCAAAAATGAAAATACCTAGGTATAAACAGCTAGAAAGGAATAGGGGTTGGAAATGGAAGAGCCCTATGTGCCATGCAAATGATTTGAATTTTGACCCATAGACTTCACACTCTCCAGCCAGGACTGTATTCTTTATTTCTGTGAGAAAGAAAATTATTGTATATATTTTATGCATAAGAAAAATGAAGTGTTGGGACTGGGGTTGGGGCTCACTGGTAGAGTGCTTGCCTAGCACATGCGAGGCACTGGGTTCGATCCTCAGCACCACATAAAAAAATAAGTGAATACATAAAATAAAGATATTGTGTCCAACTACAACTGAAAAAATATTTTTTTAAAAAAAGAAAAATGAAGTGTAGGAAAGTAAATTAATTTGTACAAATAAATGGCAGAACTCAGATTGTGACTCAAACTATGCCTCCAGATCCCAAGTATGCTTTTGAAGATGTATTTAACTTTTGTCATTTAAATAGGTATGTTGACTTTTAATTTTAATTATTTTCTCCTTTTATTGACCATTCTTTTAGTGTAGCTTCTTCCTTTGCTTATTTTCACTTTTTTTCATTTCATATTCGTTGAATATTTTGCTGAGAATGCTCTGTAGTTCAGGTTTTCTAATTGTGAATTCTTTGACTTGTATTTATCATGGAAGGTTTTTTATTTCACCTTAAAACCTGAAGTTTAATTTTGCTAAGTATAGTATTCTTGGTTGGCATCCATTTTCTTTCAGAGCTTGGTGTATATTATTCCAAGACCTTCTAGCTTTGAGGGTCTGGGTTGAGAAAGCAGCTCAGACCTGAATTAGTTTCTCAGTAAACATAATGACATTTTCTCTAGCAGCCTTTACAATTCTATCATTATTCCTTATCATGCTAAGTGAAGTAAGCCAATTCCAAAACACCAAAGGTCAAATGTTCTCTCTGATAAGTAGATGCTGATCCAAAATGGGTATGGGGGAGGCATGGGGAAAAAATGGAGGAACTTTGGGCAAAGGGGAGAGAGGGTAGGGAAGGAGCATGGGGGCAGGAAAGATAGTAGAATGAGATGGACATCATTACCCTAGGTACATGTAGGACTGCACATATGGTGTGACCCTACATCATGTACAACCATAGAAATGTAAAGTTGTGCTGAAATTGTGTACAATGAATCAAAATGCATTCTGCTGTCATATATACCTAATTAAAATAAATTAACTTATTTTAAAAAATTCTATCCTTATTCTGTATGTTAGACATTTTCATAATAATGTGCCTTGGTGTGGGTCTGTTGTAATTTTATACATTTGGGGTCCTATAAACTTCCTGTATTTGATTTTCCTTTTCATTCTTTAGGTTTGGGAAATTTTCTGATATTATCTCATTGAAAAGATTGTGCATTCCTTTGGTTTATATCTTGGTGCCTTCATCTATCCCAATAAATCTTAAATTTGGTCTTTTCATGTTATCTCATATTTCTTGGAAGCTCTGTTCATAGTCTCTTAACATCTTCTCTCCATGGTCAACTTTATTTTCAAGATTATATATTTTTTCTTCATTGCCTGAAACTCTGTCTTCCAAGTGGTCTAGTCTGTTGGTGATGCTTTCCATTGAATTTTTAATTTGGTTTAAGATTCCTTCATTTTGAGGATTTCTGTTTGATTTCTTTTCAGAATCCCTATCACTTTATTAAAGTGATCTTTCACCTCCTGAATTTTATCTCTGATTTCACTCCTTATATCATCCTTTACTTCTCAGATCAGTTTAACTATGTTTAACTATGCACATTCTCCCCCTCTGACATTTCCTCCACTGTGGTATCAATGGATTCTATTATTGGAGCATCTTGGTTTGTTTGGGGTGATTTGGTCCGACCTCAAAAAAAAAAAAAAAAAAACAAAGGCTGGCTGTTTTCTCTGGTTTGTGGATGTTAATACACAATAATGGGGGGGGTGTTAGGGAAGAATAGAAGTACTTTGGATTAGACAAAAGGAATGAAGGGAAGTGGGGGATAGGAATAGTAAAGATAATAAAATAAATCAGACATTACTATCCAATATGCATATATGATTACACAATCAATGTAGTTCTAAATTATGTACAACCAGAAGAATGAGAAGGTATACTCCATATATGTATAATATGTCAAAATACTTTCTACTGTCATGTACAACTAGTTAGAACAAATAAAGAGTACATAAAATAAACAGGTATATTGAGGTCTGATGGCCAGTACAGACTATGGATACCTCACATCACATTGAATATTTACTTCTATATTTACCCTGAATATCTAGTTCTTTTTAGCCATATTACCTTTCAAATATATTATTGTCACAGTTTTTTATCTCTTCCAAATGTATTACTTTGTCATTGAACAGAGTATAATACCCATAGTTTTATTCTTGTTCACATCAACCCACACTCTCTAAATCTATTTATATAACTTTACTGGCCTTCCTAGTGTGAGAAAATTTCTAATTGGGTATCAGTGGAGAATTTAATCAGCTTCCCTTTATTCTCTCTTTCAGTCCATTAATGAAGACTTAAAATAAAATTTGCTTTCTTTTTGTGCAATCATCTGTTACAAATTAATGTTCTCCTCAGAATGCTGAGGATATCTATTTTTATTAAGAAATGTAAATAGAATATATTAATTACACATGTCTGTAAAAAGTTACTGACCTAATACATATTATTTCATACATTTTTATTAATAAATATATCTATATAATCTGAGTTTCCTAACAGAATGCGTATGTGAAAGTTAGAAATATTTTCCAATTCAGTCCATTCACTTGTCAACAGATTATGATTTAAATCAATATTTGTTATTTTTCCTGCAATAAGAAGTTTCCAAGATAGAGAAAAACATGATTTAATAAGAAAATGGAGAGGGAGAATTAGATGAAGACACTCAAGTTTTCACAATGGAATATATCAATTCAACTACTTTTTAAATCCATAACTCTATTCTCATTGGAATTAATGGTTGGGACCATAGACCATTAAGTTTATTGTGGAAATTATACTATTCAATGTTGGCAGATATTAACTCTTTTTCTAACAGCTTTATTGAGATAAAGCTCAAATGTCATAAACTTACTCCTTTAAAGTGTACAATTCAATAGATTTTCAGTATATTCACAGAGTTGGGCAGCCATCACAACAAAATATTTCAAAGCATTTTTATCACCCCAGAAAGAAATCCTATGTCTTTTAACTATTACCTCCCAAACTCCACATGCCCTTCTGCCTCAGGCAACCACCAACTACTTCCTGACTCTATCAATTTACCTTCTCTAGTCATTTTGTATAAATAGAATCACATAATATGTGTTATTTGTAACAGATTTCTTTTTTTAATATAATGTCTTCAAGTTTCATCCATGTTGTATGTATGTTAATACTTCACTATTTTTATGGTGGAATAATATTCTATTGTACAATGTGCCACTTTTTGTTTTACCATTTATTGGATGATAGGCACTTGGATTTTTTATTATGAATAATGATGCTATGAACATTCATGTGTAATTTTTTACATAAATTTTTCATTTCTCTTGGGTGTATACCTAAAAGTAGAACATCTTGGTTAAATGGAAAATTTTTGAGGAACTGACAGATTGTTTTCCAAAGTGGTTTTACCATTTTACATTTCCATCAGCAGTGTGTAAGAATTCTGATTTTTCTATTATCAACATTGCTATTATATGACTTTTTGGTTATACGCATGCTGGTGGATATGAAAATGCATCAAGTTGTGACTTCGAGAATCAGTGGTATAGGTTAGTGACAAAACGTGTATTTAGCATGCACAAGGCCCTTGGTTCAATCTTCAGAATCAAAACAGTAAATAAATTGTGGCTTTGATTTCCAATTCTCTTGTGACTAATGATGTTGAGCTTCTTTTCATTTGCTTAATGGCCATTTGTATAATTTTTTGGAGAAATGTCTATTTAGATCTTTTGTGCATTTTTAAATTGGTTTGTCTTTTTATTGTAGAGTTGTGAATATTCTTTTTAACATTGCACAAAGATGTTCATTGCTACTATATATATATATTATATATATATATATATATAAAATATATATATATATATTAGCAGAAAGAAAGAAAATAAGCATCCGGAAGGCTTTTGAAATGGCCCCAAACTGCACTGGTGAAGTGAATTATGGTACATCTTTATAAAACCATATCGATCAGCTGGGTTTTTTTTGCTTTAAAAAATCTTTTTTTCCTTTTCATATTATTATTAGTTGTTCAAAACATTACATAGTTCTTGACATATCATATTTCATATATTTGATTCAAGTGGGTTATGAAATCCCAATACCACTATTTTTTTCTCTTCTTCCTTTGTTCAGGTTTTTGAGAAAGGGAGACACAATCGTGCTACATAATTCATCCTTGGACAATCAGAACATTTCATTCCTTCAACCACAATTATAGACATGTGGCTCAAGTAAAACTAAGCTTCATTTTGAGTCCCACTAAAAGCTAATCCCTGGACTTGGTGAGAGCTATAAATAAAGAGAAAATCTTTCCCTTTGAATATGAACCGTAGAGGATAAAGACCTAGAGTTTTTGCCTGCAATCTTTTCACCAAAAGGACTGTTGGAATGTAGCCATTATAGAAGACAATAGTGTGAAGGGATAGGGAAGAATGAGCCTGATAATAAAACTTGAACCACTGGATCTTTTCATGATGCCAGTCCTCTGGAATTCTCAATTCAATGTGCCATTTAATAGTTTAATTTTTACACTTAACCCACTTCAAGTTGGGTTTTCATCTTTCATAGCAAAAAGTGTCCATTTTTTTAAAAAAAAAAGTCATGTGGCTTTTTTTTATGTTAAAAAAATGTATATTTAGATTTACCAGCTAGACTCAGTTTACATTTTCCCAATTTTGTTGGCTATATCCAAAGCATCATAAGCAGGATCCAGTTAAACATATGCCTTCCTTTCTCCATCAAGCCTGATTAGGGTATTGATCTTGGCTACATCAGTTTCACAGAATTTCTGTACAGCCTGTTTGATCTGGGGTTTGCTGGGCTTGACATCAGCAATGAACACAAGTGTGTTGTCTTCTATCTAATCCATGGCCGACTCAATGGTCAGAAGGAGCTTGATGATGGCATAGTGGTATAGAAGGCAAGCTTGTTTCCCCTGGGGGGGTAATCTTCTGAGGATATTGGGGTGCCTCCAGAGCCACAATATCTTGAGCTACCAGAAGGTAGGTGACAACATGCAGATATTCCTCCTTTTGTAGTTGTGGGTGCCTTTCAACACTGCCTTCTTGGCCTTCAAAGCCTTTGCTTTGGCTTTAGTTTGAGGAAGGGCAGGAGCTTCATTCTTTGCTTTTGCTGCCACCTTGGTGAAAAGCCCGAGTGGTTTTTTAAATAAAGAGAAGAAAAGAGTTTCTTTCTATCTATCTTCCCTTAAAAGATAGCAGTGGAAAATGTCAAGGGGCTCATATGTCTCTTAATGAAGGGAATGCAGACAGGAGCTGCATTTGTTCAGAATAATCATGACCCAAGGTCCTTGTACAAAAGCAGACTAATGGTCCTTCAAATTCAACAGTGAAATTTTAGTTTTTACTTCCATGTTGTATTTGTATGCCTGGCAGAGTATCTAGTACATAATACACTCTTTAAAAGATAATGGACAGTTAGATTAATAGAAAAAGTGTTTCCTCTGCTTAAAACTCTTGACACAAAGGTTTTAACCCCATTCAGTTTTGACCAGGACCATAGCCCTATGCATGGCCCTAGCATATTTAGCCTCAAGCTGTCCTTTTGAGAATTCTTCATGCTCTGTGGTTATATGGGTCAGTTATTGCCACATAACAAACAACAATACTTATGTGTCTGTCACTTGGCTGAGCTTGGATGTCCTAGACTGACTTCTAATAGGCTACCCTGCTTCAAGCTGTGGGCCCAAGCAAGTCTGCCTTTTTATGGACTGGGCTCTGTTCTGTTCAGTATGTCTCACTATCCATTTCAGGCTGATAAGGTAGCAACTATCTAAGGAAAACTCCTCTCACGGTGACAGCAGAGAGATGAAAGCACATGCCAACCATCTCCTAATACCTCATTAGCCAAATAAGTCACATTACTGAGCCCAACACTAGTAGAATAGGGAAATACATTCCTCTATTTGTGATGGGGGAAAGTGTGAATGTTATTAACACTACTCTACAGCAGTGTTGTACAATCTTTTTAACCTCAAGATATTGATAGTTCTTTCTCTTGAAAAGCCAAACCAAACTTTTTATTCCTCAAAGTTAAATTATTTATTTCTTCATTCATTCATTTATTAGAAAACAACTTAGTGACTACCTATTGAAGCCTGGTATGTAGTGAGAAGGGTATAGGAGGAAAATGGCAAGGCTGGAGAGACTTTTCAGAATAAATCTTCAACTATATCTGGAGGTTGACTGTTGTCTTCAACCTGCCTTTGCTCAAGGACAGCTCCAACTCATCCAGTACTATCCTCCAGTGGACAATGAATCAATATCCTAATGACCCTCAATAAAGAATACAGGAGAAATAGGGGGAAACATAGGTGAGGTCACAACATTCTTTATTTCTCCATCATTATATATTGCATTATTCCACTGTTGATAAAGCATTGCCTAAATTCCCAAGCTAAGCCTTCATTGTGCTCAGTTGTGCTGCTAACATAAACCTGTGTGGTTCCTTTGTGTTCCATAATAAAGAAAGGCTTCCACGAATCTACCCTCTTTCAAGGGGAAACTGAAAGAGCATATGCACAGTCTTGGATGAGTTCAGATTGTTGACAATCTGAGCGGGGAGCAACTCTGGCTGCCACCAGGAGAGGTCAACCTTTAAAGATGCAGTAGCCTGTACTCTCAGATTTTAGCCAATGATCACATCCACTGGAATGCAGAAGTTTTTCTCTTCTACATAGGAACTTGTATTAGGGTTCTCCAAAAAAATAGAACTGGTAGGATGTACACACATGTTTATGTGGAAAGAATATGTGGATGGGGGAAGGGAGTTAGGGAGAGAGAGAGACTAATTTATTATAAGGTATAAGGGATATTGACTCACATTGGCTCATGTAATTAAGAAAGCTGACAAGTTCCAAGATCTTCATGATTATTTATGTAGATGGAAGACCCAGGAGATCTTTAGTGTAGTTTCATCCCAAAGACTGGCAGATTTGAGGCCCAAGAAAAGCCAGTATTTCAAGTCAATTCTAAAGGCAGGAAAAAAAACTGATGTCCCATTTAAAAGCAGTCAGGCAGGGGAATTCTCCCTTGCCAAACGCATGGGCATTCTTTTGTTCTAGTCAGGCCTTCAACTGATTGGATGAAACCCACTCAAGTTAGGGAGAACAATCTTCTTTACTTAGTCTACTATTTTAAATGTTGATCTCATCTAAAAAACATACTTACATAAACATCCAGAATAAAATTTGACCAAATATCTAAGTACCCTGAAACCAAATAAAGCTGGCTCACAGAAGGAACTATATAGAAGTCTTCCCACAGATCTCTCCTTTGCCAATAAAAAAGACTAGTGGCTCCAAAGGACATGCCCATTGGTGGGTCAATTTTACTTTATATAAACTTGTGGGAGACAATTGTTCAAATTTTAGGGACTAAGAATCAATTATTAAACGTAGCCTCTATTAAAAATTAAATTACATAAATTAAAAATTAAATGAAGTATTTTAAAAACAAAGGTAATATTAGAAATTTCTATTTATTTCACTGTTATGATTATGCTCCTGAGATTAATTTCATCATTGCATCTGTGTAGGGAAATATCAAATGATATGTTACTGCATATATCTCTTCCCAATTTTGCATTCAGTGATGCTACCTTTGTAGCTTAAAACCTGCCATGGTGGGAGTATTTACACCAGGGGAGTCAACAGATGCTGCAAATTATACCTTATTAGAACCTATTTTTCAATGTTCACAAGAACATTACTAATGATATCCTTTATCTACTTTATTTAATAAAGGTGCATTTACATTTTGAAAACCTTAAATCCTTTGAAAATATTTTTTAAAATTAACTGATAAATAACAACACAAAAATTGTACATATTCATGAGGTAATGCGGTGTTTTGATACTATTAACCTTGTTTTTATCTTCAGAGCTACCCTATGGGATAAGCACTACTGTTAGATCCATTTTGTGGTCCTGAAGCACAAAGAAGTTAAAGTGACTTAACCTAACTCACACAAGCTAAGTAGATAGGCAGATTGGTTTTGGGCTCCATATTCTCATCAGTATGCATGTAGTCTTCCTTTTCTGAAAATATAGTACACCAATGAGATTATTCTAATCTTCATCCATACTTATAACTTGTGCTGTTTCTGTTGTCTCTGGGATCCTTAATATGCTCACTGATCTCATCCTAGGCCCACTCTAGTAGTTAGCCTGAATCTACAAGAGTCCAAGACCTAAATCCAGTGGCAGCCCCCTGGTTTCTCACATGTGGTGGGATCCCTCTCCTGTCTTCTTTTTCCCGTTCTCATCTTTTCCCTCACCCCATGATGCCTATCTAGCTTGCTAACACTACTACTTCCACTTACTTTCACTTACTAGCATTGTGGTCCTGCATAAATATTTTTAAACTGTCCAAGTCTTATTTTCTTCATTCATAAACTGGGGCTCACAATGGAGTAACATAAGTGTAAAAAAATTTATTCTGTATCAAACACATGTGAGTTAAATTTGAATGTGTTCCCATTCACCTTCACACATTCTTCCCCTTATAGCTTGTGCTGCAGTAATCTATCGCCATGACTTTATCCTACCTAGTATACTCTCTTGAGTCATCAGAAAAGTGATGGAAACCTACTTCTGGGCAGGTTTTCTTGGGGAGTAATCATTCATACTAAGATGCAAGATGCTGAATGGGCCTGCCTAATCAATAGCAAGCCTTGTCTCCAGCTGGAATTCAATCCATTTTGACTGCTTCAGTGGGACTCCTGGGGCTTAGACAGTATCGAAAAGCAATTACTGATTTTCACTTATTTTAGCTCTGCAAGTTCCTTGCTGGCCCACTCCATTATCCCCACCTCTCCAAGTCCCTTATGCTGCGAGTCAGCCTCTTCCTTCCTCTTAGTGACAAAACCTGAGTGTCTTTCCAAACTGCAATGTCCTTTTTTCTCATGATGGATTTTTACCTTTAACTCAGAGGTCTCTACTCCATTAGCCACAAACATAACTACTTCCTTGATGTCTGCTCAGTTCAAACTTGTTAACCCCCCAAAATAGATAAATCTTCTAACAGTTGGAATTTACCAACAGAATCAGCTTCATCAAAAGAATTGAACTCAAGCTCTTCATTCCTCAACAGTAGGGGTTGGCAAACTTTTTCAGGAAAAGCAGATAGTAAAAATTTTAAGTTCCTGAGGCCAAATGATCTCTTTGGTAACTACTCCATTCTGCTATTGTAGTTCAAAGCAGACACAGACAAAATGTAAATAAATGGGCATGACTGGCTTTCAATGAACTGTATTTACAGATGCACAATTTTTAATTGCATATATTTATCAGACACCATAAATATTCTTTGTTTTCCTTTCAGCATTTAAAAATATAAAACCATTTTTAGCTCATGGGTTATACAAAAAGCCAGATTTGGCCCATGAGTCATAGTTTTCTGACCTCTCCTCTGTAGGAAATACCTTGTGAAACTAGAATCTGCAAGTTTAACATAAACTTCCCAAGTCCCAGGCATTAGGCATTGCAACTTAAAACCTGTACCTGAGCCAACCTGTCCAGGTATACTTATTCATTGGACAGCATCCATTTTTGACCATTTTAATCATCTGAAAGACAGAGTATTTTGCCAAACCTATGTTAATCAGGTAGTTATTCTTTTTTAAAAAAATAGCTAACTGGTTGACCACTACCAAATCCCTGTCTTAGATCAGGCTCCCTAGAAGCTGATCTTGAAACAGTTTTGGATATGAGTGTTTTATTGAAGTGAAGAGTCTAACAAAATCAAGGTAAGACATGAAGGAAATCAAGCAAGTATGTGGGTTCAGTTAGGGGTTTCAGCCTGAGCCCATGCAGCACTCTGGAGCACAGATAACACCTAGTTAGTCTCACCTTGAACCCAGGGGACAGGCCCTTTGTAGTCCCTGACAATAACATTCCAGGTGAGGCAGCTGCCATTCGGTGGAGGAAAATCTTCAGGGAGAGGAGCAGCTATGAGTTGTTTGGGCTAATACTCACAGCAACAAGTAAAGAGGATGCAGTCAGGACAACAACAGAGACCAGTACACTCCCCCTTGTACGAGGCAGCCAAACTCTTGGTTTTGAAAGGCTGCAGCCAGTTTACAGCCCCAAGAATTCACAAGTAGCCTTTACATCCTGGTACCTTTCCTTCTTCAAGGTGGGCTACCTCCTAAAGGGGTCACTGAGCTTCCCAGGAGTGAAAACCAATGGGGTTGGGTGGAAATGCTGTATTTTCCACGTGCCTAAAAGCTGTTGACTACCTCAGCTCTGGGAGAGCTTCTCTTGTTCTGAATAGATAACTCACAAGCCAAGGGGAGGGAATTATATATTTTTCTGTATCAATTATCACTCCCCCACATAGCCAACCTTTACAAACTACCATCTTTCCTAACATACTGCTCCAGTTGTTGTTCCAAGGCAGCTGTTGTTACTTTGGGCCTTACCTCAGAACACCTTTTTTAACATTTTGACATGCATTTTTAGTTGTTGAGGGACCTTTATTTTATTTTTATGTGGTGCTGAGAATTGAACTCAGTGCCTCACACATGCTAGGCAAGTGCTCTACCACTGAGCCACAACTCCAGCCCTCCTGGAATCTCTTTCTAGCCAATCAGCCTGATGGCTCTTTCAGGCCTTCTGCAATGCCTTTTTTTTGGATGGCTGATGCTCCTATCTCTTCTTTTACTAGGAATATATTCTTTTATTCTCTTGTTTAATGCCTACACATACTTCAGACATCAGCTCAAATGTCACTTCTGTTGGGAATTTTCCCCATACCAACTTTATTCTCTCAGACAGGTCAGATCCTTATTTTATAATCTCAATAGTCATGTATATCTTTCCTTCATAGAGCACTTATTACAGTGTATATTTACTGTTTTGTTTCTATTAATAATTTGATACTCTGTCTCCCACTCCAGATGGGATCATGTGTACTTTGACTACCATTATTCCAGGAATCTATTACAAGAATATTATTTGAAAAACAAAGAGTTACCCCAGGCTAACTCCCTTGCCTCAAGGTGAGACTACCTTAGAGGTGGATGTAAGTCACATAGAGAAGAAACAAACCACCTTAACCAAGTCATACTAGATAAGCCAACCCCTTTCTAATAAACCAGCTAAATAAATGTTTATTATTTTATGCCATTAAGACTCTGTAGCTATTTATAACCCCAGTGTTGCTATGGCCATAGAAAAATAATATACAGAGATTTGCAGAATTTTTATTATACTCATGAGCATTGTGAATCTCCAGGAGAGAATTTAAAATTATTTGACCACAAATTACCCTGTTATGCCTTTTTTTCATAGAGTATGCAATGGGACTAATTTTCTGAGGAACATGATATGAGAAATGCCATTTTAAGGACTTTCGCAACTGTAATATTAACTCTGTGTTTCCAGGGACCAAATAGCCTAATTCTTGTGCTTAGCATATAATCCTTTTTTATTTAGATAATTGTATATTCATATGAAATTAGAAAAGTGATATGAAGAACTGTCATGTGCATTGTACCTATTTCCTCCAATGGTAATCTTTTGCAAAACTGAAATATAATATTATAATCAGGATATGGACAGTAATGCAATCTACTGATTTTATTCAAATTATGCCAGTTTTATTTGTACTTGTGTGTGCATGTGTGTTAATTTTATAAATTAGAAATCTCATTGGAGAGATGATGGGATTTCATATGTATGGATATGTTAAGCAGATATATTAAAGGACCAGACATCAGTTTCTTTTATGGCATAAAATTGACCATCAATTCAAATTCCAAAATAAAATTAAATCAATTTAAGTAAAAATTACTTTTGTTTCCTGGACCTTTACATTTTGCTTTACAATATATGGATGAACACATTTTTTAGAGAATTCCCATTTTTTAAACTTTGGTATCCTAGCATGTGGATAACAGCATCCTTTCTTATTCACTCTAATTCACAGATTATATTTTTGCCCCTAATTTATGTGTTCTGACAAGACACATTTGTGTCTGAATTTGGAGAGTTGAATAATTTTAATTTGATAAGCAAGGGAAGAAGACACTGCATGTGAATAATATTTTTCTCAGAGTGTAGCTATTAGTGTTTATCTAAGGACAAATGAAAAAATCAATCTTTTTCCCCACAAGTAAATGGAAATAGATTTTACTTGTCTTAATGAGGATCAGACTAAATACTTTGTTTATAGATGTATGTGTTACTAGTAAAGCTGAGTTTTTCTTTTTCAGTGTTTGCTATTTAGGAAACTACATAATAGCTTGATTATCCCAAAGGTAGAGAGTCTCAGTAAATTTCAATCAGATTGAATATTCTAAGAAGTTCAATGCTGAATTTGTGAAACAAAGACTCTGTATTGTTTTCTTGTCTTTTTCGGTTATTCAAAATGATTACATGGTTTCCTTATTGTTGTTATACTAAGCTACTGGGATAATAAACAAACACTAATTTTTTAAAATGAAAAATAAAATTCCAAGTGTTGAAAAAAAATACTTAACTCATAAGCCCAGACTTGGAATTTTCAGAAAAACAGGATTAATTCTCCCCTGTCCAATCTGCCTGGCAATCTGAAAACTATTATAAGAGTATAAAGTTAGGTTGTGAAGCCCTAAAATGATCTCTTAGTATAATGAAAAAAGTATGATATATTGTGCCAGTGGTGCACAATAGCCATCCCAACCACTCTACCTTTTCAATTTCTATTAAAATGGTAAATACATGAACAGCAGACAAATATTTACATTCCTAGTCTCTTTGTAGCTATAGGTATCCATGTGACACAGTTCTACATGGTTATATGGAAGAGGAAGTTTGCCAAGAACTTCTGCAAAAAGTCTTTCTTCCTTATAAAGTGACAATATTTAAGTAAAGCATACTCTCTGGTATAGCTCCTTTACTTTTCTTTCTGGCTTGAATATGAAAATGGGATACTCTGATGCTTGGAACTGCAGCAGCCATCTTGAGACCAGGAGGCAATAACCTAAGGCAGAAAAGCCAACAGGCTGATAACAACAGAACAGAATGATAGAAAAATCCTGACTCATTCACTGAGCCATCACACCAAACCTGAAATCACCAGAATTCTTGTGTAAAATGAATTTCTTTATTATTTAAATTATTGTTAGCTCTTGAGTTCTCCTTTTTATAAAATTTACTTTATTTATTCTTTTTAGATATACATGACAGTAGAGTATATTTTGGCATATTATACATGCATAGAGTATAGTTTATTCTAATTAGGATCCCATTCTTGTGGTTGTATGTGATGTGGAGTAACTCTGGTTGTGTATTCAAATACAAGACAAAGAAAGTTAAGTCTGATTAATTCTTCTGTCCTTACTCTTCCCTTTCCTCCTCCCTTGTTGAGTTCTTTTACTACAGCCAAATGTGTCCCTAGATGATAGAAAGAAAGTAAGAACTAAGATGTTGTAACAATCTAGCCTGGTTATATTCAGAGGCCAAGAGAAAATAGTAATGCTTTTCAAATACAAGAAAAAAACCTTATCTGTTTACAAAAGGAGGGGTAGGTAGTATACTCCATAAAGACTCTACTAAGTTGCTGAGAATGAATAATAACCTTGAAACATATTGGAAGTAGTGTCAGATTGATGGTTGTGACAGATGGCATTAATGGCCCCAAATCCTCACCCTTCTCTGTAGTGATAACCTGTGCCATGTTTCTCAGTAGTAATTCTCATCTTGCTTCCCACCCCTTGACATCAGGCTTGGGCATATGCCTTGATTTGGCCAATGGGTATAAGCAGTCATCACCTGAGTCGGGACTTGAGATGTTTTTGCCATTTTGTCATAAGCATGAGAAGAATATGCCCTGCCTACTCTTCTGGTTCCAGCTGAGGAAGTTCTGCTGAGACCTGTCATTCAGATCAGCCAACCCCAGGCTCCCCCATGGATTTGCAAAAAAATACATGCTTTTTATTGTATGGCACTGTGGGGTGTGTGTGTGTGTGTGTGTGTGTGCGTGTGTGTGTGTTTGGTTACTCACTACAGAGTATTAATATAGCAATATGTAACTGAAATTGTGGGTAAGAGACTCTAGACTTGAGCCAGACTGATGTTTTTATTATTATTATTATTTCCTAAGTTCTACATGTTTATTAAGGTAAACAGTAGTGAGATGTATGCATAATTTTGATTTTATTCATTATAATTTTCAACACTTAAAAAGTGTTGTTATTATCCTTTGTTTTTCTTATATTTTCTTTTATTTATTTATTTATTAGATTTATTTATTTTAATTAGGCATATATGGCAACAGAATGCATTTTGAATCATTGTACACAAAAAAAGGGAGAGAGGGGGCAGGGGGCAGGAAACATGGTGGAATGAGATGGACATCATTACCCTAGGTACATGTATAACTGCACATATGGTGTGACCCTACATCGTGTACAACCAGAGAAATGAAAAGTTGTGCTGATAGGTTTTTAATCCCTGTTCTGTGCTGCATGAGTGGGCAAGGTAAAATTTGAAATGTCAACCTAATCCTTGCTTTTAATCACTATTCTATACCACCTCTAACAATTACACTCTGGTAGAAATGTATTCAAAGATGATTTTCAAATCATGTGCCCCATAAGAGCAGTTGTTGAAATCTACTGGAGATTCCTGAAAAGGGGATAGTGTAACTGTGAATCCCAGAAAAAGAGCTTCCCAAAAACATCAAAAATTTACATCTGTTATGCACTAGTTTTTCTTAACATGGACATGGTAATTTTCAAATTTGGTGAAATAGTAATGATAAGTCAAAAGGTGATGGTGCATGAGTATCATGGAATACATGCATATAGAAATGTGGCATATATGGGCTGGGGATGTGGCTCAAGCGGTAACACGCTCGCCTGGCATGTGCGGGGTGCTGTATTCAATCCTCAGCACCACATAAAAATAAAATAAAGATGTTGTGTCCACCGAAAAAAAATAAATATTAAAAAATTCTCTCTCTCTCTCTCTCTCTCTCTCTCTCTCAAAAAAAAAAAAAAGAAAGAAAGAAAGAAATGTGGCATATAAACAAAGTCCTACTAAAGTTGGAAGATAGCTACTGAGACTTGATCAGGAAGGAGGTCACATCTGGTTTCATAGCTGCTGTGTCTCAAGTAGATGAAGGGAGATTAGAGTAGCACCTCTAATTCAACAGCAGGTGCTAATGATCCCTTCTGCCTATTCTGTTTCACTCTCAACAGTATGAACATCTCCATATCTATGTCCTTTCTTATCGTAAACTAAGTTAACGGCTTGATTAATTCACATGGGTAAGTTTCATCATTAGTGTGCAATTTGACAAAATACTGACCCTGTAAATCCACTTCAGAAAAAATTTCATAGAGATACAGGCTTGCAAAGACAAATACAGGGGCATTTTCACTGAAGCTTCATTTTCAAAGCTGATTAATGAGGAAATGGTTACATAATTAATGTATTGCCTGGCATATCATAGAAATGAATACTAATTAGCCATTTTTAAAAACAAAGTGGATATATGTGTAGTGATATATAATAAATGCAAGATGCATTGTAAAAGCTGAAAAGAGCCAAACAGGACTGGGGTTATGGCTAAGGGATAGAGCACTTGCCTGGCGTGTGTGAGGCCCTGGGTTTGATCCTCAGCACCATATATAAATAAACAAAGTGAAAAAATCCATTGGCAACTAAAAAATATTTTTAAAAAGAACCAAACAAATGTCAAATATCTTATGTTTTCATTTATGTCAATCAAAGGCATGCTCACCTAAATATGTAATGGGGTCACAGGTTTATAAATATACACATGTGTCCAAAACAAATATATCTTCTTTGCTTCTTATAATTCATCTAATCTTCCTCTTGATCTCTTCTCTTACCCTAATGAATAATGGGGAGAATCTTAAATTTTCTAATTAATTGTATCTTACACAAAAATTTGTTTTGAATATTTATTTTAAAATAATTGTAGGGTCACAAGAAGTTGTAAGATATATATATATATATATGGAGGTCCCATGTATCCTTCATCTAGCTGCTCCCAATAGTAATATCTTGCATAACTATAGTATAATATCAAAACCAGGAAACTGACATTGATACACTATTGAACTTTTTCAGATTTCAGTTTTCTTATTTGTGTGTGTAGATATATGCAATTTTATCACATATGTAACTTCATGTAATCACTACCACAGTCAGGATACAGAACAGTTCTGTCACCACAAGGCTACTTTCTGTTACCCCCTTATAAGCTATACCTGTTCCCTCCCCCTAATCCTAACTGCTGGCACCACTAATTCATTCTCCATTTCTATAATTTTGTTATTTCAAGAATTTAAAAAATATATGTAAAACGTTTCTATTTATATAAAATGAATCATATAAGCTTTGAAATTGTCTTTTCTCACTATCATAATTCCCTTCCAGTCAATCTGAGTTATTATTCATATCAATAATTTACCCCTTTTTTGTTTGTTTTCATTTTTGCTTAGTAGTGGTGAGGATGAAACCAAAGGCCTTGCACAAGGTAGACAAGGACTCTACCACTGAGCTATACCACTAACCCCTATTCCTTTTATACTGCAATTTTTAGGTCTTGTGTAGAATAGTATAGTGGAACCTCTCATTTACTCAATGTAAACAAATGAAAGGATGAAAAATAGAATGTATTACCTATGTCTTAAATATTATACATAATTCTCTTTTTTATTCTTTAGTGTATTTCCCTTACACTTAGGGTGTGCTATGATTAGGCCTGTTTTACAGGTAAGAAAACTGAGGCTCAGGGGGAAAATGTTGATTCATTTTATAATACCAAATTTCAAGTTATTGGTCAGAACAAAGATGGATCTTCGGGCTTTTAGGAGAGTGAAGAACACAATAATAGAATCTCCTCAGCCTCGGAAAAGGTTACCTAGGAGTCCAACATGAACACATGTTCTTAGGGATGGGTAGAAAACTCCAGGTATTTCTAATTGTGACATCAGTTTCTTCAACTGAGATGGAGAGAACAGGGTTTAAATTCATCATTTTATGAAGTTAGGACAAGATAACATTCTAGGGAAAGCCCAAAAGCAAATATCTGGCACTTCGAAGTTTTCAAAACCTGTGTTCTGTTGATTTTATCCATAAAGAATTACCTGGAAGCAAAGTGTCTACACTTGCAAACAAGCCAATATTTATAACGCACAACACAACAGAGCCCCTTTACCCTCAGTATTTCTAGGATTCCAGGGTCTCGGTTAACAGCCATACAATCAACAGGAGTCTGCAGGACTGCTAAGTGTGAAAAGTTGTGCTAATGAGGAAAGCTGCTAAGTGTCAAAATGGCAAATGCAAGGAAGGCATGTGTTCTCAGAAAGGCAAATGCTTTCTGAATTCCCTGGAGTGAGCTTGCATTTTGTGCTCAAGTCTCAGGATTCTACTTTCATAAAGTCCTATGGTTGACAGATCCCTTAAAAGTAATTCAAGCAGCCAGGTGTAATGGCACATGCTTGTAGTCCCAGCTACTCAGGAGGTGAAGGAAGGAGTATCTCAAGATCAAGTTGAGCCTGGGCAACTTAGTGAGACACCATCTCAAAATAAAAAAGGCTTGGGATGTGGCTCAGTGGTAGAGCACCCCTGGGGTCAATCCCCAGTAACACACACAAGCCCTAACACATACAAAATTAAAGCTTATAGATCAACAATGATTGCATGATATTTGAGCTGGGTAGTTGAGGTTCACTGAAAATTGGCATGAGGGATACATGGGGATGATGAAAGTATTCTAAAACTGAATTGTGGCGATGGTAGAACAACTCTATATATTTACCAAAAATCATGTACATGTAAAAAATATACACTTAAAATAGTGTAATTTTATGGTATATAAATTATACCTCAATAAAGCTATTTTTAAATAGTAATTCAATAATATCTTTCCCTCAATACTTGTGCCCTCTATTTTAAATTTTATTTTAATTGACAAATAACAATTGCATATATTTTGGAGTACAATGGGATGTTTTGATATACGTTTACAATTTTAAAAGATTAAATCAGGCTAATTAAATGCATCAATTCATACAGTTATTATTTTGTGGTGAAAACATTTAAAATCTACACTTTTAGGAATTTTTAAATATGCAATGCATTGTTATTTATTATAGCCACTATTCTGTGCAATAACTCATTGAAGTTTATTCTTCCTAACTGAAACTTTGAAGACTTTGATCACTATCACCCTGTCTCCTCTGACCCGAACCTTTGTCACCCACCATATGAGATCATACAATATTTGTCCCTCTGTACCTGGCTTATTTTGCTTAACATGATGTCCTCCAGGTTCATTCATGTTGTTGCAAATTACAGGATTTACCTTTTTAAAAAAAAAGTTGAATAGTATTCCATTGTTTGTATGTTCTACATTTTCTTTATCCATTTATCTGATTATGGACACTGTTTTAGTCAACTTTTTCACTGCTGTGAGTGAAAGATCCCATCAGCACAATTTTAAGGGGTGGAAAAGTTTATTTGAGGGCTCAAAGTTTCAGAAGTCTCAGTCTATAGAAGTCCAGCACCATTCCTCAGGGCTCCAGGTGAGGCTGAACTTAACAGGGCAAGAGTGTGGGGGAGGGAAGTTGTTCACATGATGATGAATGATCAGGAAGCAGAGAGAGAGAGAGAGAGAGAGAGAGAGGGAGTATTTGCCAGATTACAACATATAGACCCCAAAGCCATGCCCCTAATTCCCATCTCCTCCAGCTCCACCCTATCTGCCTTCAGTCACCACCCAGTTAATCCCATCAGGGAATTGATTCATTGATTGGATTAAGATTTCAGGGCACTATCATTTCTCCTCTGAACCCTCTTGCATTGTCTCATGCATAAGCTTTTGGGGGACATTTTACACCCAGTCCATAACAGATGCTTAGATATGCTTCCATATCTTGGTAATTGCACACTGACCAACAGAGTGTGTGCCTGCACTCTTTGGAATGCTAATTTAATTTCCTTTGGGCATATACCCAGTCATGGGATTGCTAGATCATATGATAGGTCTATTTTTTTAATTTTTTTGAGAAAACACCATACTGTTTTTCTGTAATGATGGGATCGATTTATATTCCCACCCACAGTGCACAAGTGTTCCCTTTTGTCCATACCTTCACCAACACTAGTTATCTTTTGTCTTTTGTAATGCCATTTTTGTATCAGTTGCTTCCAGCTTTCTCTGGTAGATCTATAGAGCTGGCTTTGTCTTCTTCACAAGGGGAAAAGGTCAGATAATTAGCTCTTCTTATGAACAATCATGAGGAATAAAAGTTGGTGTAAAATAATGTTTTCAAACTCTTCAACATTTGAAATAATAAATTGAAATATTGGGAAATGATATATAGGATTTCCCCAAATTATAAATTATTCTTTAAATACTTTGGTGTTCTTTACATTCTTTACTCATTATTATGAGTATAGAAAAATCTTTAATAAATAACAATATTACATTTAGTAGTACTTACATAGTACAGTATTCTATTGTGAATATTCAGTATTTGGAAATGCCAATGAACATTACTGGATATTATTTGAATAATGCATTATTTAGGTCTTTTGACAAAGTTAACAACACTACCCAGACTCACAAGTTGAAATTGCCAATCTAAGGACTTATTTTGCTTCTGAGACTTGTTATTCTACTGTATAAATGAAAGGATTTTTACAAAGCATAGTTCTGGATATAAACTAATGGATATTTCTTGTATTTGCAAGAATGACTTACTGTTAGCAGTAGAACACAAATACACTACACAGTTTTAGCCTAACAACAGATACAAGCAAGACTGTCCAATCAGATCATGATCATCTCTCTTCTGTGTACTCCTGTCTCTGTTCCTGGAAATGTTGACCTTAACTTTTAATTCTATATGTGAACTTTTGTTCACACTTTTTCTTTTTCTTTTGGCTTTATATTAGTGGATTCCTTTAAGACCATCATCTCTATGTTGATATTTAAGCTTTAATTCATGCAAGAAAATTATAATACTCTTCTCTATTTTCCCAATTTATCAATAGGTTTATCTTATGATTCAAAATTCAGAATAATACATTTCTTGAGAAATCATGGGGAAGAAATTCCATATAGAAACACTAATGACAGTGGTTTTCAAATCATGACCCTGGAACAGTAGCATCGGCATTTCCAGGAAATTTGTTATAAAGGCAAATTATCAAACTCTTTCTCAGACCCGATGATTAGAAAAATTGGAGGTAGGGTTCAATGAGGTATTTTCATAATCCTGATGATGATTCTGATATAAGCTAAAGTTTTAGGAATTCTATAAATGGCCAGTTATCTCACCCCTGAGGAGGCATAGCACTTAGGAATGTGTTCTATAATTACTTCCAGAATTTCCCAAAATACTGTTTCTTCATCTGGATGTCAGGTACATGGAAGTTTTTAATTTTTTTTCAGCTTTCTACTTAGGATTTTTACAGTGTTATACATATGTTGGTAATTGATTTTTGAAAAACACTTAGAATAGCATCTGTGCCACATTGCCTAATTTTTTCTTCACTAAACCCTTACTATTTGCTCTTTAGATTTATTCACCTTTTTGTCCTAAAAATATAGTAAATACCTACTTAATTTTCATAAAACTGAACATAAAATTATTCCATTCTTCTTAGATCAACCTGTCAGAACTCACCACTCCCCCAAAATCAATTTTATTCAGCTTTATTTAAATCAATATCTAATTATTAAGCTCCTGGATAACTTAGGACCTAGGAAGGAATTAGATAATGATGAAAATAATAACAGTGTCATAGTAATATCATAATAATAGCTGAGTTAGATGAGTTCTGACTTAAAGCCTGAATTTAATACTTATAAAAATTACATAAGTTGTATTTTTATTCTTATTTTGTAGATGAGGAAACAGGCATACAAACTCTCAGCTATAGGTTCAAGGTAAAACTAAAACAGGGTGGATCCAATTACAGACCTCTTTATTTTAGTTACTACCTATATTAGATTTCCATTTTTGTGTAACTTACCACAAACTCAGCAGCTTAAAACCACATACAAATTAATTATCTCATAATTTCCATGGGTCAGGAGACCAGGCATGCCTTTACTGGGGTCTCTGTTGGGAGTCTTAAAGGGCTACAATCAAGATGTTAGCCAGTTTACATTCCTGTCTAGAGGCTTGACTGGGGAAGAATCCACTTCCAAACTCTATCAGGTTGTTAAAATTCATTTTCTTTGGTGTGACTCTGCTTTGTATACAACCAGAGTAATGAAAAATTGTGTTCCATATGTATACTATGAATTGAAGTGCATTGGTACTGCCATGTATAACAAATAAATTTGTAAAAAAAAATTATTTTTTTTTGTGCTTGTAGAACTGGGGTCCTTATTTTCTTGCTAGTTTTCAGTTGGGTACCATTCTTAGCTCCTCAAGGCTGCCCTCAGATCCTTGCTACATGGCTCCCTTCATAGGCATTCCCACGATATAGGAGCAAGCTTCTTCAAAGCTAGTAATAAAATCATGTCTGACCTGTAGACCCTAATTTAAAGGACTCATCTTGTTTACTCAGGTCCATTCAGGATAATTCACCTTTTAATTAATTCAAGATTAACTGAGTAGCAATCTTGTTTATATCTCTTCACCTTTGCCATATAATGTAAGCTAATCATGAGAATGATATCTCATCATATTCCAGGTCCTGTCCACACTCCAGACTGGGAGATTACATAGAACATGTACACCAGGATTCAGGAATCTTGGGGACATTTTAATATTCTCTGTACCACATTACTTTATTTAAGTACAGGTGAGTTGGATGTTAGGGAAGATGATGGTAGAATATTTAATTATAGTTCATTTTGTGTTCACTTCTCATAGAGTTTGGGAACACAGAAGCCATGAGGAAAGCAGTACTTGAAATGATAATGCCATCACTACTTGTAAAGAAGGGGAGACAGTGATAGAATTGCAAAAGAAACGAAGCACAGCACCTGTTCTTAAGTTATTCCTACCTTCTTTAATATCTCCCACTTCTCGGGAATAATTCACCATTCCATTCATTTGCCCAAGTCAGAAACCTGAGGGTATTTTTAGAACCATCTGGAACAGATGCAGTTGATGCCCTGCTCTATATCCCTCAGTGTTGCAGCTGAGGGAAATGGTTCCTGGCTGGTTGACAACTTCTCTCCTGGAGCACTTGCATCTCACTTCTCCGCATAAGCATTTTTTCTGACAGTAGAGGAACTCGCTGGGCCACAAATGCCTAACACAGATGCTCAGTGGAGCCAAATATCTCAAGGGAAATGTTTTAGTCAGCTTTTTTGTGGCTGTGATTAAAAGATCCAACCAGAAAAATCATAGAGAAGAAAAAGTTATATGTGGCTCACAGTTTCAGAGGTCTCAGTCCATAGACAGAAGACTCATTCCTTGAGGCTCAAGGTGAGGCTGAACATTATGGTGGAAGAGCATCATGGAGGGAATCAGCTCAAATGGTGATCAGGAAGCAGAGAGTGAGCTCTCCACTTTTCAGATAGAAATATATGCTTCAAAGTCATACCCAATTTCCACTTCCTCAGCCACATCCTACCACTTCAGTTACCACTCAGTTAATCCCTATCAGGGGATTAAATCACTGATTGTGTTAAGACTCTCACAACGTCAATCATTTATCCTCTGGACTTTCTTTCATTGTCTCATATGTGAGATTTTAGGGGACACCTCACATCCAAACTATAACAGGAGGCCTTCTATAAGAGATGGGAGCTAGTGAATAATGCCCCTGCCTTCTCATTCTCTAATGGGACAATTGTGAAGTGGTGTTCCACACAGTTCCTCAATATCACAGTCCCAGTGATATTGAGTCTCAGTTGCTCTCAGCAATAATTTTTATCATTAGTTCATCCTTAGTTCATGTCCTCCCTTCCTAACTTGGATTCTCTGGGACCATCTTCCAAATAACCACCAACACCCTCGCCTTTGTCTGCTTTAGGGAGTAGGAGACAAACTAAGATACTTTTCTCTTCTGTATGTCTCAAGTTTAATTAATACCTAAACTCGTAAATATATGCAACACCCCTAAGAACATACCATGATTTAAGCCTTGATACTTATTGCTTGGGATAAATGTACCAATCTTCTGAGCTCTGTATCTTTCAGTCACGTGTACACATTCTTCCCATGGCTGTCAGCATACTCTTTCTAAAATGCAAAGTTTACTGCTGATGATTTTTTTTATTTTCAGTGCATTATATGTATACATAAAAGTGAGGTTCATTTTGACATATTCAGAAAGTCATATAACATAGTTTTCTCCATAATCTTCAATACTATCTCTTCCTCTTCTATCTCCTTATGCTATCTTCTTCTATCTTCTATCTTCCTCTCTATCTTCTTCTGCTATCGATCTTCCTTTTATTTATTTATTTTTAAATAAATTTGTACATTATAGTTATATATAGAATTGGATGCATTCATACATTCTCATAGCATAGTTTGGTTAACTTTGTTCCCCAGTACTCCTTGGTCCCCTGCTTTCAAAGTTTATCTTGTCAGTCTTCTTGCTCACAATTCTGAAAGGGCTCTTATTTGTCTAATAATTAGAATATGTGAGCAATATATGGAGTGATCAATGAAGAGTCATTGATTGTCTCCTAGATGCCAGGTACTCTGCTAAATGCTGATGATGAATGAGGCAGACATGATTCTACCCTAACAAAGTTTAAAGTTTCAGTAGACAGACATTAAACAACCATTCACTGAGTTTTACACATAAGTGCCATGGTAAGAGACAATTGGAAGGAAAAGTTCCAAACTATATAATATAGTAGTCAGTGGCTATTTAAATTTAGACCAATTCAAATTGAAAAACTCAGTTCTTCAATCTCACCAGCCATATTTGAAGTGTTTATTAGTCACATATGGTATAGGTATGGTGCATATGTGGTACATTTCTATCACCACAGAATGTTCTATTGGACAATGCTGCTAAAAGCCTATCTAAAACAGAGACTTCATCAAAATTTGGAGGTGGGAGGACTTTCAAGTCAGAGAAAGCCTCTGAAAGGAAAGGACATTAGAGTTAAATATCCAACAATCCTAGCAATTGGCCAGGTTTAGGAGAATGGGGGAGAGAGGAATAATGAGAACCATGAAGAATTCACAGAATAGATGAAGTCTCACAACAGAGGGGTAGAGTGTATACATGCACAAAGCCTGGGAAGCAAGGTGGCAACTAAATAGGGCATGCTGAGGATTTTGAATAAATAGAAGGAAGACCAGTAGAGTACAGGAAACGGAACAGGGCAGGAAGGTGAAGGAAAAGAGGAAGTACTGAGAATTTAAGTGCAGCAAATTATATTCCATTTATATATGATTATGTCAAAATATAGCCTAATATTATGTATAATGCATTAATTAAAACATAAAAAAGAGGTCTGGAAAAATAAAAAACAAAATATTTGTGTAAGATCTATAAAAATATATTTATCACTGTAAAAGAATGGTGAATTATAGCTTTTTGAGTAGCATAAGTCTCTATTATATTTTTCTCTATTATGTCATAATTAATATTTCTAAAAGTTAAAGATAAACATGGGGGCAAGAGTGGACTTGGGACAAGTAGTAAGAAAAGAATTACAATTGTTCCAGTAAGAGTTGAGTGGGCTGAGGTTGTAGCTCAGTGGTAGAGCACTTGCCTAGCATGTGTGAGGCACTGGGTTCAATACTCAGCACCACATAATAAATGGGCTGGGGATTGAGCTCAGGTGGTAGAGTGCCTGCCTCACATGTGCAAGACCATGGGTTCAATCCCCAGCACCACAAAAAAATTAATAAAATAAAGGTATTGTGTCCATCTACAACTAAAAATATTTTTTAAAAAAGAGTAGGTGGATGCCAGTCATAATGACTCACACCTGTGATCTCAGGGCCTTGGGAGGCTGAGGCAGGAGGATCCAAGTTCTAAAGCCAGCATCAACAACTTAGAGAGACCCTGTCTCTAAATAACATTCAAAAAAGGGCTGGGGATGTGGGTCAGTGGTTGAGTGCCCCTGAGTTCAATCCCTGGTACCAAAAAGAGTTGATGGGTACTTTGGATGAAGATGATGAAGATACATATAATTGTACACATTTAAGGGGTACAGTGTGACATTTCAGTATTTCAGATTGAATATTTGTATAGAATGTGTAATTAAAATTTCCATCTTCTTATTATTTCTTCTTTTTTGTTGTTGATGAATTTATTCCTCCTTACTAACTGCTTTCTGGTATCCATTATCCAAATTCCCTCTATCATCCCTGCTTCTCTATTTTTTCTAACCTCCAATAATCACTGTTATACTCCTCTTTGAGATCAACTTTTAAAGCTTGTACACATAGTTAATATTTTATTAATTAAGAGAGAACATGTAGTATTTGTCTATGTCTGACTTGTTTCATTTAACATAATGTCCTCCAGTTCTATCCATTTTGCCATAAATGACAGAATTTCATTCTTCTTTATGGCTGAATAATGTCTGAAATAGCAGCATTGAAATGACAGGGGTAGCAGATGGTAGCATGAATTAGGATCTTAGAAGAAAGGTGTGAGCTGGAGATATAACTGTGTGTGTGTGTGTGTGTGTAAATAGAGAGAGAGAAAAAGAGAGAGAGAGAGAGAGAGAGAGAGAGAATGAATATGTGTGTGTTAGCTTTGGGTGAAATAACCTATGGAAAAAATATGGGATACAAATATTAGGGTCAGTTGAACTGTTATAGAATTATATTTTCCTCATTATGACTCCAGCCATACTACTTTATTGTGTAGTGAGTAAAATTAAAATAACTATAATATCAAGAGTTCTGATTACTAATTTCTAAGTCTTGGAGTCAGTCAACTTATATATGAAGGTTCTAAAGTATTTAAAACAGATGAAGGATTCTGTTTTGGGATATTAATATTGACTCTACCACTTGCAAGGTGTGTGATTTCTGATGAATTACTTTACTATTGTGATGTTCAATGCCTTCAACTATAAAACAGGCCTGTCAAGGGTACCTTTTTCACATAATTTTGATTGTGTGAGCTAATGCCATACAAATTGGTACACTAAGAAACTCTTATAAAGTGACATGATAATAATAACATTAATAGTTTTTATTGCATTATAGAATTACATAAGTAAAAACTATCTGCTAACATAATCCAAGTCATTCATACCTACAAGAGCTAGCTCTAAATAAGATGTCAAGTGTGATAATAAAAGTAATAGAAGCTTACTTTCTTGAGCTTCAAAAATATCAGGTTTTGGTCACTTAATATGTAAATGTAAAACTACTGACATTTTTCAGCTAAGTATTCTAACATTGAAATAAGCAATGGCCTCATTTTGTAATAAGAAAAAATATATGAAAATATCCTCATAAAAACATCAACTCCACTGTTAAGGGGTCTTGTTTCCAAATGCTTTTGCAAATAAGATGATGTAGTTGAAAGAACGGTGATTAAAGTTGCTTCTTATAATGATGTTAGAACACTCTGCACCCCTTGTTCTATAGAATTAGCACTTCCTTGTCACAGATATTAAAGAACCCACACAACAGGAACTGTACTTTTCAAAGTAGCATTTGGATTGCCTGAGATAAAAGATGAGATGTAATGTGAATGCCTGAAAACCCTAAGTTATTAACATTGGCTGGCCAGCTTCAGGATGCACACATCAACCTTTCCATTTTCCTTGCTTGCAAAATGATTTTTAGGAAATCAGATTACATTTATTTTGCATTTTTACGTTATTTAGATTGAAATTACCTTTTGTTCCCCTATTGATCTATGAAAAAAAAGTACCCACCCTTCATGTTTCTGATTTTAAATATCCATAGACAATCTTACGGGGTAACTATCATAGAATCAATGAACCATTTTTTTTCCTAAGCATGAAAAAAAGACACAATTTAATTCCTAATCATGCATCCTAGCAGAAAGACAAATAATACATGCATTTGAAACCAGGAGACATTTATTCCTAAACAGACACCTATAAATCCCACCACTCTCATCATGCCAAATGCAGACTTTCTGTGTACACTCAATGAGCAATTTTTAACAGTTAATTATTTCCTCTTCTAAATCTCCAGTTAATCTTCTATTATCATTTTACAGCTTCTTATTTATCAGAACTTTTTAAAAAATATTTATTTTGGGCTGGGGATGTGGCTCAAGCGGTAGCGAGCTCGCCTGGCATGTGTGCGGCCTGGGTTCCATCCTCAGCACCACATACCAACAAAGATGTTGTGTCTGCCGAGAACTAAAAAATAAATATTAAAAAAAAATTCTCTCTCTCTCTCCTCTCTCTCTCCTCTCTCACTCTCTCTTTTAAAAAAAATATTTATTTTTTGGTTGTAGTTGGACACATACCTTTATTTTATTTATTTATTATTTACCCATATCTTTATTTTATTTATTTATTTTTATGTGGTGCTGAGGATTGAACCCAGGGCCTCATACATGCCAGGCAAGTGCTCTACCGCTGAGCCACAACCCCATCCCTATTTATCAGAACTTTTTCAGATAAAAACTTGCTGTGTCTTCTCCAAAAAAGTACTATAAAGATTTTTGTAATCTCCCCCATTTCTACTGGAGAGGGCCTCTCTGAGCTGTCATGTCAAGCTATTTTCCAGCCATTGTTTTGTCCCCACCTCAATGATTCTCCAGGGATATGTATAAACAAAGAGAGGGAAGGTGGGTGTCTTAAGATTGTGCTTCTCAACAAACTGGCCCTTATATAAGTAGCAGGTTAGCGAAACAATCCCTGGAATCACCAATAGGGGGATGGAGAAGTGGGACAGGAAAGGGAGGAAGCCACTGTAGGGTAGGTTATTGGGTGGATCACTAATATGGGCCACCAAGTTTTATGCAACTTGAGACCTCTGGAGGTGCTGTAGAACATGCCTCAGAGTTGTTGCACCTGAGTGGCAAAGAAATTGGCATATTCAACACGCCACTCATTAATTGAGGGTGTTTTTTGAGGCTCAAATACATGGCACACATGGCCCTTCCAGTGCTTAAGCAGGTAAGTTGCTTCCATAGCCAGAGAAAGTCTTCAGGCCTCGAGAGATCCCAGTATTTGCAGTAGAAAGCCTTTGGCAAGTGTATAAGTTACCCATTGCTACAAATTTAGTAGCTTAAAATAATAAAAATTTATTGTCTTATAATTTTGTAGGTCAGACATTTATATTTCTTCTGGAAACCCATTTTCTTGCCTTTCATAGCTTCTAGAATCTGCCTAGAAGCTTTGGTTTGTAGCCATCTTTCATTTTTAAAGCCAACGGTATACCTCCAACCTTTGCTTCTGTAACCACATCTTCTTCTCTGATTCTGACCCCAATGCCTTCCTCTTACAGGGACCCTTGTGGTTACATGGGCTTACCCAGATAATCCAGTATAATCTCCCCATCTCAAAATCATAACTTAATCACACCTTCAAATTCCCTTTTTACTTGTAAGTTCACATATTCATACATTGCAGGGATTAGAATGTAAACATTTCTTTTTCTTCTTTTTCTTTACTTTTTTTTAAAGATAGGGTCATTCTATATTGCTCAAGCTAGTCTGAAACTCATGATCTCAAGAAATTCCCCATCTCAGCCTCCCAAATTGGGGCTAAAGGTATGTGCCACCATGCCCACCTCAGAACACAAACATCTTTGAGGACCAATTAATTGTTCCATACCTGTCACAGAGCATACAAGGATCTTGAATGCCCAGGGATATATGGGGCACTGACAGTGTTTCCTTCTAGACAAAGATAGGCTGCTGCAGGGTAATATGAATAATTAGTCTTTGAACACTTTATGGAAAGAAAAAGTAGGTGCTGTATAAATAAAGGTTACTTTTATTCAACTAATACAAATTGAAGTCTTCCCGGTCCCCTGTAATGTTGCAAAACCCTAATACACATAATATCAAGGGAGCTATCTAGTTGTTATTTCAGCCTTAGAGTTAACATGTTTGGAGGCCCAGGATCACAGAGGAAAATAGAATGCCAGAATTTCAATTTCTTGTCAGTTACACGGGGGGAAAGAAGCCTCAAGACAATCGTATGTTATTTTAGGTGCCCATCTAATTTCAAGATGTTTCATCAGAAGCATAAAAATGTGTTTTTCTGAGGAACATTGCTGCTCTGTTTATGAAAACAAAAACAGCAAGTGTCCACACAGGTGTTAGGAAGTACAGGGAGATGAAAGTAAGAGTAAAGACTTTTCCTGCCATCATGGGCTTCTACAAGATGAACCAAAGAGCTTCAAACCCTAAAAAACTTAACACTTGCCAAAAAGAATGAAGATAAATAAAGAAGGTTAGGAAGAAACTCTGTAACAGTCATCAACAAAAAGAATGTCTAGCCCTTGCTATTTACTTCTCTCTCTTTCTCTTTGTCTTAATAAGGCTTTGAGAGAAATAGATCCATACTCTGTTTTTCCAGAATAATTTACTAAGTAATTTATTTCTAGAATAATTTAGCTAGTACCTCACACAATTGCAAGTCTTATGCTGGGAATGGAAATTCAGAGGTGAACAAGAATTGGGCTCTATCCTCAAGCTGATCAGTCTAGTTTGAGTAGGAACAGCTAACAATTTCAGTGCACTATAATACTTTCTATTTATGGAATATTGAATTTTTCCTCCCTGGTTCTTCACTCAACTGAAGTAGCATTATATAACCTCACCCTTACCAAATCTACTTGAGAGGCAGGATTACTTTTCTGATCTTTTGATTTTGGGTTAGTATAAGTGATATGCTTTAGACAATAGGATGCTAGTGGGCACAATACAACCAAAGACTTGAAACATGTTTTATTGAGTTTGTCCTTTTGTACTATATGCACTGTCATGAAATGAACATGCCCTATATAGACACTGCCTTGTGATGTTGGGTCCTTGATTGAGACATCTGGAGTTCACCACATACCCTGGATAGCCACTGGTCCATGAAAAATAAGACACATGTCAAACAGAACTGGATTCAACCTGCAGCCTAGAGCCTGAGGTCTGGATCCTAAAGCTTGGACCCCAAAGTCTGGATACCAGCCTATCCCAGTCGAGTTGTTTCCAAACTACACACCTATGAGTACCAGGATAAATGATTGTTACTTAAAGCCACTGTGTTTTGCGATGGTTTGTTATGAAGAATTTTTGTGGCAGTAGCTGATGGATACATCCTTGCAGAAGCTGGAAATGAGGACCCCAGAAGAAGGGAAAATTAATGCTCAAAGAGGTAGTTGAAGGGGCTGAGGTTATGGCTCAGTGGTAGAGCACTTGCTTCACATGCACAAGGCATTGGATTCGATCCTCAGCAACACATTAAAAAAATAAAATAAAAATATTGTGTCCATCTACAACTAAAAAAAATTTTTTAAGAAGAGGTAGTTCGAAAACACAAAAAAGAACAGAAAATAAAGAATCTTCCCCTTCCCATGGTACTGCTTTCCCTTATTTAATTAACAGAGGGTCAAGTGAGGAAGTCTTCCAACAGCCAGGTCATCCTGGGGACTGAAGACATGAAAGATGAGATGTGCTCATGACCTCTGCTTCACAGCACCTCTCATGTCCTCTTTTTCACCTCTGCTTTGGGTCTCAAAGGCCTTTTAGGAAAATGAATTGGAAAGGAATTACAACCTAAAAAGCTACACTTAAAGAAAGGCAAAGGTCAGAGCTTTTTTATCCATTAGCATCTGTATGTGGTAATCTCTTTATGAAATCTGGAAAAAATGGCTCTAAAGGAAAAAAAAGCTATAGCCATATAGTGTTAGTCACAGATAAGAGATCATAAGAAGTATTTTTACTGCAATGAAAGCTTCTCCATCTCTCTGGGATTTAAGCTGGCAGAGAAACTGTGGTAGCCTATAACTATATATAATTTCAAAAAAATTGGAAATCTCTTACCAAGACCCCTTAAAATAGAGTATATAAGGGTATGTAATTATTATATTGGCTCACTACTGATGAGATTTCTAGTATCAGCATAACAATGTTAAACCCGCATTTCAAATACATTTAAAAATTAGGTAAAGGGCTGGGGTTTAGGTCAGCCCTTTCTCACATTCTCACTCGATTTCTTTGCTTCTATGTGAAAGTGCCTCTATTATGACAAGTGAGACCAGAGATATTGGGTTGAAATATCTAAGAGCACTTGCCTAGCATGTTCAAGGAACTGGGTTCAATTCTCAGGACCACATATAAATAAATAAAATTAAAATCCATTGACAACTAAAAAATATTTTTTAAAAATTAAGATGACCATTCTAAGGTCCGCAAGAAGTATGAATATGGGAGGGTACATGTATGTTAAAGTAAATCTATGTGCAAAGATCCCCAAAATAATTTTTTGTCCTAAGAGTTGAATCTTTTTTCAGCTCAAATTATAGTTTCTGTATATATGTGATGCCACTGGATTCAGGTTGAGCATACTTTACCTCAAATACTTGGGACCAGAAGTGTTTGGGATTTCCTTTTTTATTTTCAAATATTTACATATATAAAATGAAACACCTTGGGGATGGAACCCAAGTTTAAATACTAAATTCACTTATGTTCCACATAAATCTTATGTTACAGAGCCTGAAGGTAATGATACACAAAATTATTAGTGCCTTTGTATTTTGACTGCAACATATCACATGAGGTCAGAAATGGAATTTTCCACTGTGGTCTCATATTGGCACTCAAAAAAGTTTCAGGTTCTGAAGCATTTCAGATTTCAGGTTTTCAAATTAGGGATGTTCAACCTGTACTAGCTTTTTGTCACCAAGGGCAAGGTAGAGATTACAAAAGTGTCCTCTATGCTTCCCCAGGCATGCATACACACCCAAAGCTAGGCAAGAAATCAAAAGAGAGTGCTGGTAAAACTCAGTACAGTCAGCCCTGAGCCTTCTTTTGTTGTGATTTCAGTCTTGCATCAAGGTCTGCATGTTTATCAAGTGAATCATGCTCCAAAAGTGGTGTCAAGGCTTGCCCTTTCTTATCAAGCCTCCAAGCTCAGGTTCCAAAAGATGCATAGTACACACAGGTGGAGAAAAGGTCATTTTGGAAAGGGCTTTAATCAAATACGCCACACCATTCACCTGGAGCCAAATTGTTTTACGTGGGTGGATTACAAACCCCTACTTCAGTTTGCTTTCTTCCTCCTTCTTCCAATAACCACTCTGTAGCTCCAGTTGAGATATTAAGAATGAGCCTTTGCCATTTAATCTAGCAACTAACCACATACCATGCCACAGGCACAAAAATAAAAGCAGAATTGACTTGTTGTGAAATGACTAAAACTCTTGAAGGAAGGGATTTTTGATACTTTTTTCTTTTGTTTTGGTCTTAAAAGGAAAACAAAATGTATAAATGAAAATTTGGGTATTCTTACTTGTGAAAGCAGTACCAGGAAAGTTCAGTAGACTGAACAAACACAGTGCATGCAATGATACATAAAGAATGCCTCCTTTCTGGCCTTTCTCACTTGAGTTCTTTGCTTCTCGGTGAAAGTGCCTCTATTATGACAAGTGAGACCAGAGACATTGAGTTGAAATATCTAAGAGTGATCTGTGTGATTTTGGACACACATTGTCTTTGCAAATATAACATGCCTTTACACTATAGTCCATGGAGACCAGTTTCAACTTAAGCAAATAGAACCTCAAATGTAAGGACCATATTTGCATGGGAAGGGTCTTGTATCATTGGAGAATCAGACCAGACCATGAAGTGGCATATTTGACCATTGATAACATTCCCTCCAGCTTCAGCTCCACCCAGGGCCCATTGACCATTCTTTAAGAGGCCAGCCCCCAGACTCTCCCCATTCTTGCTCTCAAGAATTTATCTCCATTTTTTACTCAAATCCATAAAATTTGTCCTTAATTGAAGTGTGCCAGCATCTTTCCCCCACTACTTTCCTATTCTGCATTTTCTGCTTATTCTTTCCCACTTCCTGTCCTCACTTGAAACAACTCCAGGAGTGGGGAGGTATAGTAGAACATAAGATCTAAGCCTCAATCCGAATCTCACCTCGCCATCTAGTGGCCATGTGACCCTTGGCAACTCACCTTCAGAATTGGCATTTTTTAAAAAGAGTGTATTATAATTATATATAGTAATTGGGTTCATTTTGACAAAATCATAAACGCATGAAATTTGATTTCAGTGCCCGTTATCCCCTCTTTTCCTTCTCCTCCTCCCTGCTCCATTCTCCTTACTCTACTGATGTTCCTTTTATTTCAAAACTAGTCAATTCTGCTTTTATTTATTTTTGATGGTTCTATTTATACATAAAGGTGAGATTCCGTGTGGCATATATTTATATATGCACATAACTTGACTTGTTAAATTCATTCTGCATTTACTCCCTTTTCTTGTCTTTACTCCCTCCCTTTTAATCTCCTTTTACTCCACTGATCTTTCCTATATCTTTATCATATCCTATCCCCCCTCCTTCTTTTCCTTATTTTGCTCTAGCTTCAACATATTAAAGAAAACATTCAACACTTGATTTTCTGAAACTGGCCTATTTCACTTAGCATGATGGTCTCCATTTCCATCCATTTACCTGCAAATGCCATAATACAAATTCAATGTAATCCCTATCAGATTGGCACTTCTTTAGTGGAAATATTGGGATAACCAATTTTGCCAAAGAAGATTCTTTGAGGATAGTGAAATAAATAATACATGTGGACTTGTTTTGAAAATTTTTTATTACTAATTTGAAATTTTGGTAACTAGTAAGTTTCTTTTTATTGTCAGTTTGGTTTAGGGCTTTTTTTTAATTTGAAAATGTCAGCACTTCAAATGCTCCTTCTAATTGATATTCTCTACAGCAATTTCTACCCACCCTTTCTACCTTCTGTCATTCAGACCAAGATTAAGGAACAGAAATAAGTCCCTAAGTGGCACAGACAAACCAGTAAACTGACTTTTAGGACCTGGGAAGAACCAGCTGGTGGCACTGAACTCAGAAGTAATTCCAAAGAAAAGGTAACTTCAAAAGATTAAAGGCTTAAGGATCCAGGAAGAGAAAAACACAGCTGAGACAATAGGCAAGGGAAAATCAGTCTTAGAGACTCGAAATGTGTACCACACCAGTCCCAGTGGCCTTGTTTTCTTAAGGACATCTGATTAGAAATGTATTTAGACTCAGCTGTGAATGTTCTGTAAAAGTAAGAAAAGAAATGAATTTTACTGAAGAAGTGCAATTCTGTAATTTTGTTCTGAATATGTTTTCTACCCTGAGATTCCTTACCCATCAGGGAAATAGATTCTTATATTTTGAACAGCTGGCTGAGAGTGTGATGGAAAATTTATATAAAGCTAGGGCTCTGAGGAGACCTCAGGGATAAAATTCTATCCCCAAGGCTGTAGTTTTATCAATTTTTATCTTTTGTCTGATAGTTATGGATGCAACTAGCTATGAATACAAAAAACAAAAGACTTCTGTTTGGAAGTGCTTCTGGTATCGAACAAATTTCCTTCTTAAATAATAGTGATAACACTGACCATACACAAAGTTAGAATCTGTTCACTCATTCAGCCTCAAATCAAAGTGGCAAGAATCTAAAGATCTCTTCATATCACTTGTGCAATAATACTTAATGGTTTACCACATGATCATTTTGACCAAGTGAATAGAATTGTTTAAAGGACACCAACACCATTATCTGTGTCTATAGCCACATACAAAGTGGTCCTGGTCTTGGTTCCTCCAAGATAATGCAGTCACAAGCACTTTGAAATCAGCTAGAAATTTCCTTTTGGTGGTTTGGTGATGAGTAATACTTTGATGTCTGGTGTATTGGTTGGGAATGTCACAATTAAGAGGGTTTTTTTTTAAGGGAATGATAGTAAGTCACTTGCAATGGAGTTTAATTGTTTAACTTTCTTGAAGAGAAGTAGAAATGTTTTCAGATTAAAATATTATTATGGTCTATTTTGATAAAGATTCCACTTTCTTTCTCTCTAGCCATGATATTTCATTTAGAGTTCTAGCAATAACTTTTTATTTGTAAGCTCCCCACCCAAGCATGTGAGCTGATGGACTATAAACATCTCAAAAATATTGATTTATTTACCTTAAACATTCACATTTCATGCCAACCTTAATTTGGGTGATTTTAAATTATTTATCTTCAATTTATATATACCATACACAGAAAAGTGTTATAAGAACAGATAGTACAAAGATTAAATGGAAGATAATAAAACGCCTGGTATTTTGCAGACAATTTCTCTTGAGGAAAACACTGGGGCTAAGTTATAGCCAAACCAAGCAGAGATTTTTACATAGTAAAGTGTGACTTTAGGTCCAACGGGTATTTATTCAATAAATCGTATGTGCCCCACACTGGAGAGGGAAAAATATATAGTCACTGTTCTCAAGAAACACACAGCCAAGCCAACAGCCTAAACTGTGCTCCATCTGTACAGCCTGCTCTTAGAGTGTGATATGTAGATAAAATAAACCAATATAAAATGTGGTTAAGTGGAATAATGTGAATAATTAAAATAATATGGAATATATAAATAGTGTGAAATCTCTCAAATTCTTAAGCCTAATGAGCTTAACACTTAACAAGTGTTAGGTATCAGTCCTGCCTGTGGGTAATGTTATGAAGAAACTTGGCTAGTGTTCCAGAATGGATTACAGATGGTAAGGTTAGGAGTTTACTCTCAGCAATGAAAATCTCCATTTGACTTGTTCCTATGAAGCTGTGATAGCTGTATTAGGAGAAGTCAGTGGCTTAACATTATTTATACTAAAGTAAATGGAGCTAGATTTAAAGGATTAGATGTAAAACTGACAAACATACCAAAAAGGAACTGGGAAATGCTAGAGAAAACACAGGCATATATTTTTATAATCTTGTGGTAGGAAAAGCATTTCTAAACATGACATCTCTAGGAGGTAATATTTAAATGAGGATAAATTTGCTTCTATAAAAATGTAACACTTATGCATGTGCAAAAAATATAAATGTTAAAATACAGATGACAAATGAGGAAAAAACATTTATAGCACATATAACACAAAATTCTTTCAAATCATAAAGATAAACAACTCAATAGAAAAAATCATCAAGGATGTGAATGGACAATTCACAAAATAAAAAAAAAATCTAAAGACAAATAAACTTTTGAAAATATGGTTGAACTCAGTAACAATTCATTTCAAATAACAATAAGGAAGTAGAAACTCATATGTTAAAAGTTTGGCCAAACTTAACAGGGTGGATAATACTTTGTGGAGATTGAAGAATGTTTGGAGAATCATGCACTTTCACATATTCTTGAGAGAAATACGAATTCATATACCCTTTTGTAGTTCAAGTTTACAACATATATAACCCTTTGGTGGCATAATATCTGACCAAAAATTATTCTTCTAAGCATTTTATCCTAAAGTAATATTTAGAATGATGTGCAGACATATAGATACTTGTATGTTCATTGCTACTGTAGTAGTTAATATTGGGAACATTTCAAATGTCTACCAATAGAGAATTTGTTAAGTAAATTGTGGTACTATAGGTCTATTTTCAGGGTTTCTTGGCATTAGTACTGCTGACATTTGGGCCAAACGTCATTCTTGGCTATAAGGGATGTCCAGTACATGTAGGACACTGAGCAGCATCTTGGCCCCCACCCATTAGCACCTTCTGCCCAGTTGTGACAAACAGAATTGTCTCCAGACATTGCCATCTGTCCCCTTGTGGGAGGGAGCAAAATTGCTCCTGCCATTCCCAGTTAGAGACCACTGATTTAAGTGAATGTGATGCAGTCTTTAAAAAGAATGTCCTAGAGTCACATATTGACATGAAAGACAAGAATGTTATTTTGTGAAATTAGATAAATGTTTGGTGAATACTATGTATTGTGTTTAATCTGATTAGCATAGATAAAATAATTTTGCATAATTATCTGTGATGCTAATATGTCCCTAGGCAAAAGTCAGGGAGAGACCTGGTAAATCAATGGTCAGCAGTGAACCTCTAATCCTAGGCATGGAGGAATGTCTTTGTTTAATATAAGTCACATGTCATCTCTGATTCTCAGATTCTCTCATCTCTATACAAGGTCACCCAAATTGTCAAGGATTCATGAGAAAACACAAAATAAGACAGAGAATCATTGGAGTGAAAATATTCTATTTCTGAAAAAGACATAACCAGTGTTGAGCCACTGTTTTTAAGCTTTTTCAAAATATATTAAAAATTATTTCTAGAAGATTTTTGTGAGTATGAAATTTCTGTTTCAGAACCCATCAGCTGATATTTACCTCACCCCTCAACTCTGCTTTTCCCCCAATCCTGCAGGTTTCTCTTTTGCTCTATTTACTTGGTATTTCTTTTTGCTGCAATTCATTTATTTTTGCACTGACCTTTTTTAAAAAACAAAGAAAACGTGACCTTGAAACTTTGGTGAGACAAGCCATTTAAAACATGAAGGTCTCTAGTGTGTGTGTGTTTTTGTTTTGTTTTGTTTTTGGTCCAATGCTGGTATCTATCTTATGTACTTATACAGAAGCCTTTCACTGTTTAAAAATAGGCAATGATGATCCGTGGTCTTGGAATTTAAAATGTCTAGAGCTCAGAGAATGATGGAAGTTTGGGAGCAAATATGAGTTGTCCTTGCTTATCTTTCTTTAAATGAAAATAAAGAGGGTGTCCACATTAGCTGTATAATTCTCTGGGTCTTCAGTGTCAAATAAAAGAATTTATTTGATTGAGAGATTTCTTTAACAGGAGGCCCCATCTGTGATACAAAGAACAAAATTAACTGCTATGCTTCATTTGTTTTCATTATCTACAAAACAGCATGTCTCTGAGATCAAACAGATTTCATTCATTTCTTCTTTAATGCAGCTTTGGCAAGTGTCTTTGAGGAGAGAAAAGTCTCTTTTTCTTGCAGGACAGAGAACCTATGGGAAATATGGTAAAGCATGTTTTGGATTCAAGATTTTAACACAAAATAGGTAATATGATCATACATAAGGGAGAAATTGTCCAATAGATATTGTATACACTTTTAGAAATGTTGAATGTACAAGAGGAATTCCTGGAGATGATGAAAGATTGGGTTATCAGAAAGAAGATTAGACAAAAATTCCAATTATGTGCAAAGAGCTATATTTTTCTGAATTGCATACTCTGTATATGTAATTGGGAATTAATTCTAGAGTTCCTTTCTTCAGTAGGTTCTGCTATTATCCTAAGTAATTCAAAAGTGAGTTAGACAATTACAAGCCTATTGTAGACTTTTAATAAAGAATAGCTACCTTGAATAATAACCAGTCTTGGGCGACTCACTTGGCACTTAGTTGAAATGCCTCCTGGGTACTGAGAGCCTCCAAATTGTTACCTTCAATCCAGCCTTCCCCTTGAACTCTAGACTTCTGAGTCTCACAAACTCCTCAACATCTCCTCCTAGATGCCTTATAGGCATCTCAAACTTAACTTGCATAAAACTGGTCCTTTGGTTCCCCTCAGCCATTCTTCCCGTGTTGCCATTCCAGTAAATGGCCCCATCCTCCATTTATTTATTAACTTGAAATCAACCTTGACTTCTCTCCTTTTCTCTTGCCTGTACAGCTCATCAGCCAAATCCCATCAACTCTAGTTTCAAAATACACCTGAATCCAACCCTTTCTCACTGTTTTGCATTACCACCATCAGCTTTCTCACCTGAAGTTCTAGAATAGCTTTCTAATGATTTCTTGGCATCCATTCCTGTTTCCTACATTCCTTCTACCTCCAAAAGTCAAAACAAAATTTTAATGTATGGAAAATTCAGACATTCACCTTTGCAAACTGTTTCAATGTCTTCCTATCACATAGAATAAAATAAAATATCAAGTTTGTAATCATGGCCCACAAGAATCTAATTCATTTAGCCTGTGGCTACTTCTCTAATTTCTTCACCTATGATATCTTACACTCTCACTGCACCTCTGCCTCAAGACATTTCTACTGGCTGGTCCCTCTGCAACAAACGCTTTTCCCCCAGAAAGCCCCATGGCTCATGCCTTCATTTCATTTGAATTTCTGTTCAGTGTCATCTTCCTAGAGTAGATGTTCTTGGTCACTCTAATTGAGAATTTCTACCAGTTTTCATCCTTTCCTGTTTTATTTTTCTCTACATCACCTAATATACTTGTCATTGTATATATGTTTATTAACCTTGTATGAACCTTGTTTTCTGTATTGTCTATTGATTTCTCTGTCTGGATGATTTATCCCTGGTGGAAAATGAAGTGTTAAAAATCCCCAATTATTATTATTTTGGACTCTACCTCTCCCATTAGTCTATTAATAATCGCCTTGTATATTTGGGTGCTCCAATATGGAGTGCATACATATTTAGAATTGCTATTTCCTCTTGCTTAATTGATCCCTTGGTCATTATATAATGACCTTCCTTATCTCTTTTTACTATTTTTTATTTAAAATCTATTTTATCTGATGTAAGTCTGCCTATTTCTGCTTTCTCTTGGCTTCCATCCCTTCACTTTTACTCCATGTGTTCCTTTAGAAGTGGAGTGAATTTCTTGTAAGCAGCATATAGTTGCTCTGTATCTTTTAATTGGATAATCTAATCTATTTACATTTAAGGTAATTGCTGATAGATAAGGTCTTACTGCTGCCATTTTATTACTTATTTTCTATTTTATTGCAGTTCATTTCTTTCTTTCTCCCTTTCTTAGAGTCTTCCTTTGTGGTTAAGTGATTTCCTCTAGTGGTGTGTTCTGATTCTTTACTCGATATTTTTGGTGAATCTATCATTTATATTTTTTATCACATTTTCTTTATCCATTCATCCATCAATGAATATTTATGTTGTTTCCATATCTTGGCTATTGTGATTAATACTTCAATGAACATAGAGTAGAGCTACCTCTTTGAGATCCTGATTTCTTTTGAGTCTATATCCAGAAGTGAAATTGCAGTTATTTTTAATGACTAAAAGAGCTTTTGGGGGGCTGGGGTTGTGGCTCAGTGGTAGAGCACTTGCCCTGCATGTGTGAGGCATTGGATTTGATTCTCAGTACCACATATAAATAAATGAATAAAATAAAGGTCCATCAACAACTTAAAAAATTTTTAAAAAGGAAGCGTTTTTAATATAATTATGTATTTAGGCTGCATGCTTTCTTAATTGAGCATAATACTTTAAAAAACTTCCTGAGATTACTAATCAGATTTCATTTCATATAAACATATGTTCATACATTAACTCTGCTTCCTGAGAGGTCATTGCTATGTTGATTGTTTTTCACCCTACTTGACTGCCTATTCCTACCTATAAATGATAATGTAGACTGATCAATATTGGTATCTAGTGAAGGTTTCCTCAGTAACAGAGGATCACTGTTCCCCTTGTATTTATCTCTACCACATACTCCCTCCCACATCTTGCCCATGAGTAAGAAGGCAGGGTACTTTGTTGTACCTTGATTCCATTCTTCTGTGTGGTCAAAGCAACCTCCCATGAAGGAGATGCAACTATTGGGAAGAATGGAATCTGAAGATGTCCCTCACTAAGGAAGTAGAAAGTAAATTTCTTTGGAGTTGAGTTCTTAAAGAATTTTCAATACCACCAGAGGAAACCTCTCTTTTCTTCTCTACATTCATTGTGGCCACAGGAGTTCCCTAGATCCTCTTTACTCTCCATTCCTAGTAACCATACTAGGGATCCCCCCCCCACAGCCACCCAGTTAGTCCAAAAATACACCATTATCTTCTCCCACTCTCAGTCCCTCTGTAGCACTGAACTTTCCTCTGAATTATCTACTCACTTCTCTTCAGTCTCCTCATCTGTTTGATTGAGCTTGAGGGGTTTTCACCTGTTTTTTCCATCGGTCCAATTCTACTTTTTACATTTTTCAGATATGCCTCAAAAGGTCTGACTTGATGGTGGCACCCAAACCTTTCCTTCAGAGATCATAAAAATTGATTATAATTCTTATAATTTTCCAACAAATCAGTAAAAATCTTTGAGTGTAGAAAAGGGTGAAGTTTGCCATCTCAATACAGAAGTAACAAATTGGTATTTGGCTTAGTGCTCTTTTCAATAAAAAAAATTGAACTATTCCTCCCTACTGCCCATAAATAAGGATGTCTCACAAACATTTAAATATTTATTATCTCCTCCTTGTTCATGTTTTTAGCTGCTCCAAAGGCAGATCCTAGCTTTATTAAAGAGCCCATACTAGAGTCAATATAAAAACACAAAAAGTTGAATAAACAATAAAAAAAACTCCAAAAGTGGAAAACTAAGGGGGCAATGGAAGATGCCCCTAAGCCATGGAGATGGGGCGCTCTGCTCATGGCACCAGGCCTGGCCACAGGGTCCTCTGGTATTGCTGTTGCTACAAGGTTGGGGACAGTGATTGTCTTGTGGGAATCACATTCACCTGGATTGGGGACCCTTATTGCTTCTTGGGTGTGCTCAGCTTCTGCATGTACCGTCCTGTCCAGCAGGCCCAAGATGAAGACCTCACTGGGTTTGTAACAGTCAACCAGCAGCTCCTGGATCCTGACATCACTCTCCATGTCCAGGAGCTCACAGCTCTGGGATCTCTTCTGACAGTTGTAGCAGAGGTGAGTGAACTCTTCTGAGATCCACTTCTCTAGGTTGAGGTGCTTCTGTAGCTCCTTGCTTGCTCATACTTGACTCAATGGTGACCATCTCTTGGTGTCTTACTGGGCCTTCCTTGTTGCCACTGCCCCTTGTTGCCTGCCCACCCCAAGCGGGCTCTGAAAGTATACGTGGGTCCAGAGTCATCAAGCTGTGCTCCCCTTGGGCGGCTGTCCACTATGGTCCTTCCTTGTTCATTTATCTCCTTATCTTTTTTGCTTCCTCTATATGAATATTTGAAATCCTCTATAATGCTTTAATTTCTGAAGCTCTTCTTATTAGGAAGAGGCAGTCAGTCATGTCTTTACATTAATAAGTAATGTGCACAACACTGGTAATATTTTTCTATTAATCTTTAGCAAAGCATGAAATTCAATCTCCTCAGTGTGATAAACTTATAGAATTGATGAACTCTGACCATGGAGCTTCATAACAAGGCATATACTTATGTAAGACATTATTTTATGTGAAGAGCTTTATATTAATTTATGAAGTACTTGGGTTAATGATATTTCATTAAGTAACCCTTAACAAATGCACGATGTTCACTTTCATGGAGGAATTTAATGGAAACTTAATGAGTTTATTGTATTACTGTGTTCATTTTGAAAATGTTTTAAGTTAGATATTACTATTAATGGACTTATTACTCACATTTCAAGAATCACTCCAATTATAGAGAATTTAATCATTAAAATTTGTCAAACCAGATAGAGAAAGCAGAAATTAAAATAGTAACATATTTTAAAGTACTCTTGAATTTAATACTGATGTTATAAGAAGGTGACATATAATAAGGAGGGGGTTCCTCATTTATATTAGTAAACATAAAACTGATCATTCACCCAAATTTTTCTTTTTTATGCATGTGATTTTAAAAAGAAGGAAGGATTTTGGAATCAAATGAAAAAACAAATAGTTAAATAAGCAACTACACTAGAATGTTGTGCTCGCCAAAATAGATGTAAAACAGAGTGCCAAGGAGCAGAGAACAAGTGAAATTCATCACACTTAAATAAGAAAGGAGGAAAATGTATTCCAGAGAAGGTGACATTTGAATTTAGTCTTACATTCACATTAACTAGGCCCATGAGAGGTAGAAGAATATCATAGGCAAAGAAAATATGCAACATGGAGCACTGTTTCAAGAGTTCATGGCATCAAAAGGGATATTGGAGTAGCTTGAATTAAGGTAGTGGCAGGGAGGATAAGAGAAGAGGATGAATTAGAGACCTATTTCAGATAGTTTAATATACCTTGGATGACTACATGCAGAGTGGGTGTTTGGGAAAGTCTAGGGCATTTGCCAGATTTCTGACTTCGTTGACAGTAATATGTGGTAGTACCATCTGCCACAGTAGGGAATACAGGAGTAAGAGTGAGTTTGTAAGAAATGGGATGAGTACCATCTTGGACATGATTTTGGAGATGCCTGTAGGAAATCCATGTGTCCCAAGAAGCTGAATATTTGATACTCTGGGTATATGACACATAAAGAGATCTAAACTGAAAATATAGCATTGAGATTATGAGTATCTTATTTGCTTCAGGATATCTCCAAATATATTCATATTTGGAGAATATGAATATACACAAGACCAAGTAGTCAGGATACGTACAAATTTGTTTTGGTGGGGGAATCATTATTTTCAAAATTAGTGTCATAAAACATGTAGACATAGTGTGTAATCAAAGCTTGATCTCCAGGACACATACCTAAATTAGAATTATCAGGGATCTGCCAAAGAGTAGACATTCTTGGAACATGGGGTATGGAAGAAGATTGGCTTCAGGTTGATATGACTGTGGAGCAGGGCTGAGAAACAGGTCCAAATGACCAGGCAATTAGGGCTTAAAAAGCAGGTGATATGCATGAACATTCACAGCAGCATTATTTCAAAAAGTGGAAATAACCCAAATGCCCATCAGCTGATAAATGAACAAATAGAATGAGGTATATCTATACAAGGAATATAATTCAGCAATAAAAATGAGGTAAGTGTGGATATGTGCTACAAAATATATGAAATTTGAAAACATTATGCCAAGTGAAAGACGTTAGTCACAAAAATATTGTATGATTCGAATTCTATGAAATATCTTGAACAGGTGAATTTATTGAGCTAAAAAGTAGGGGGCTGGGGATGAGGCTCAAGCGTTAGCGCGCTCGCCTGGCATGCGTGCGGCCCGGGTTCGATCCTCAGCAACACATACAAACAAAGATGTTGTGTCCGCGGATAAAATTTTTAAAAAATAAAATAAATAAATAAATATTAAAATTCTTTCTCTCTCCTCTCTCTCTCCCTCTCACTCTCTCTCTTTTTAAAAAAAAAAAAAGTAGATTAGCAGTTTCCTAGGGCTAATAAAGGGGAATAAGTCTGAGGGAACTGGAAGGCAATTGCTAAAGGGTATGAGGTTTCTTTAAGGAGTGATGAAAAGTTCTAAAATTGATTGTGGTATTGATTGTACAACTCTGTGAATGTACTAAAAACTATTGAATTCTATACATTAAATAGTAAAATGTATGGTATGTGAAGTATATTTCAGAAAGTTGTTACCACAAAGTAATTTTATAGGTTTATTTCATAAATGAATATTTCAGTACCTATTTCCTGTCTACCCCCCAAACAAATAATATTCATACGATGGATTGTTAAGTGAGAAAAACAAGTTTCAGAGTAAAGCATATCTCTTAAAAGTAAACTTTGAGGAAATACCTATACTATATATTTGTGTTTGTGTAAACTGTATGATGTGTCCAAATGCATTCTACTATCATATATTACTAATTAGAACACAAATATTTATGGAAAGATGAACACTTTGCCTTCAAAAAAGAGTAGGAATGGGGGAGAAAGTGGACTGTTACTTGTTATCTTTCTAAATACGTATCTAGACGTTTTTCTATTCTTAAGATAAATAGGCTATGCTTTTATATTTTATTTATTTATTTTTTTATAGCACATACATTTATAAAGCCTCAAAAATTATAAAATGTCCATAAAACTACAAAACAAATAAAATCTGCATTAGCTCCACTAACAAAGTGATGACAATTTGCTGGTGTCCATTGTGGCTCACCGCTGTGTGTGGGATTCTTGGCTTTGCGGGGTCTTCTTGTGTGCTTGGTGTACCTCTCTGAGTTTAGGCTCTTTGATAACTTAATTTTCCTCCAACTGTTTTTTGTTTTGTTGCCTGGTGATATCTTGGATCACCTTAATTTGGATTCTGCTCAGAGCAAATCTACCTTTTATCTCTGAATCCATCTTGGTTTTTTATTCACTTAATTACAAAAAGTACTGTTGTATACTTGTTTTTATGCCAAGTGATGTTCTAGATGCTGGGGATATAGCAACAGGGAAGGAAAAAACCCAATGGGGTGGGGGTCGTAAAATACTAGTACAAAATGAATAAACAAAACCAAATGTGGCTCCAGACTTTGAGCCTCCTTATAAAAGTAATGTCTCCCTTCCTCTCTTGCTGTGTCCTGCACTGAGCGCCTATTTTGGCTCTCAGCCCAAAATAGAGCAATTCATCCCAGTTCAACCCAACCCAGTATCCATGGATAGAAAACTAATCCATGCTTAAAAATAGAAAAATAAAAAGGAAAAATTAAAGCAATGTTAGAATATTTGAAGATGTTAAAAGTATTTCATTTGTTTTTTAATTGACAAATAATAATTTTCATTAGCTTCTTTAGCTATACATAATATTAGGGTTCATTTTGACATAATTATACAAGCTTGGGATAAATTGACAAATAATAATTTTTGACAAGCACCTACTCTATGCCTAGAACTTTACATCCAGCCTCTAATTTATGCCCTCAGAATAAACCTAGGAGGTAGGCATTCTTACCTCTACTAGACATACAAAGATTCTTACTCAAGGAAGTTAGATAACCCACCAAGGTTATATAGATGTGAAATTAGAAGTATGTGTCTATCTAGTTCTTTCTAAAACCTCAATGTTTTATATCAGACCCTTGAGTTCATAATTATGTTTTAAGAAGAAGCTGTTTAAACTATGTATGTGCATGTATGAATATGGCATAAAGAATCCATCTATTATATATAATTGTAATGTACCAATATAAATAAATAAATAACCATTAAAAATAAACTTGATCAAGTTTTAGAATGAAGAAGGAACAAACTTCCTTCAGGCTGGACCAACACAGGAATATAGAGTAAAGATATCAAAGACACCAAGAAGAACAATGAAGTCTGGGAAATAATCTGCAGTCCATGAGAATTTTGGAGAATATGAAGTATATTTTAAATGGTGATGACTTTGACAATTATTTGAATACATCAGACTTCTTTTTCTGAGGATACTGAGATCCAGTCCCAGTCTTCAGAGACAGCAAGTTGAGTAAACATAACACACAAGAGTTCCATAGTCACTTCTGCCAGTATCCTAAAGGAAGATTCTTCATTCTGTCTAGGTCTCCACATTACCCCATATAACTTCATCCAGTTTCTATTTTTATTTGTTTATATATTTTTATTGGTGAATTACAATTATACATAACAGTAGGATTCACTATGCCATATTCATACATGCATATAATATACTTTAAATTGTTACAAGGTACAGCAATTTAATCCTACACATCCCCAGATGAGGGTGAATAACCAATAAAGAGCACATAGTAAGGCTCCCATTAGTCCAGGCTAGGATTCATATTGTGACTGTGTCTTTGGGGACATTGGCCTTACAGATGGCAGTATGTTGGAGCCAGCTTGTACCAGTTTGCAAAGGGCTAGATGGTGCACAATCTCTTCCCAATTCCACGTTCAATGACATAATTGTGTACAGTGGGAACATTTATACCATGGATGCTGGTAAAAGTTCCAAATCTGAACTTTTTTCTCTAAAGACTGCCTTTGGAAATTAACACAGATTGGAAGTGATAAGGGAACCTATGAGGAAGTTTTGAGCACATGGGAATAGACATGGGAAGATGACAAGACAGAGAGGATGGCATGATATCCATTGCCTGACCTGACCTGAGTAAGGGTACTTGAACAAAACAGAGGTGCTCTCCACAGCAGAAGCATTGGGTACTAAGCACCACTATTTGGATATCCAAGTTGTGATCTACAGTGGGGAAGGAGAATTTTGTCCAGTGTGTTCTGTTTATTTTGTAGATGATGGCTTCAATAGTGCAATGAGAACTGAAGGAAACAATTCCCTTTTAACATCTTAAGGTTTCCCTCTGAGAGTGCTAGAAATAATGACAATGCCTGGCTCCATTTCTTAAAAGTTGCAACTAAAGACTGAGGTGGCCTTATTTATAAGACTATGTGAGGCACTCCTGTGGACTCTCAGAAATAACCAAAGTTGAATTTGAAGGAAAAGGTTGGAGATCTGCTGTCAGTAGGCGGGGTCTATGGTATAGCTATATTTGGACCTTAATAATAATATTGCCTCATATTTACTCCTCTTTATGAGATCTGTGGAACTCTGGCTTATGGTTATTTTATATGCCCATTTGGATTTGGTTCAGATTGTGCTGGGATGAAGCCCACAAATTTGGATCCCATATGGCTGTATGATAGGCAGACTTCTAAGATGGCTCATGATTCCTGCTTCTTGGCTTTTACATCCTTATATAATCCCTTCCTGTTAAGTGTGGGCAGGATGTAGGGACTTGTTCCTAATGAATACAGTATGGCAAATGATGGACTGTCATTTCAGCGGACTGTCTCTATTGCCTTCTTAGCTTGCACACCTTAATAAGGCAAGTTACCATATTGTAAATGCCCACATTTCAAGGAACTGAATGTTACCTCAGGCCAATAGCCAACCCATCAGTTCAACAGCCTTTGAGGAACTGAATCCTGATAACAACTATGTGAGTGAGCTTGGAAGCAAATCCTTCTTCAGTTGAACTTCATGTAGTAAGCCTTGAGTATGTAATAAGAGTCCCAGGGCCAGAGGAACCACCCACCTAATTTATGCTTAAATTCATGACCCACATAACCCATGTGCTGCTTTAAGTTGCTAGGTTTGGGGATAATGTGTTAGGCAGCAATGAGTAACAGATATAGGCTGGGATGAAGGCCACAGGCATTTGTAGATTCAGTTTCATACGTGCACTAACAATCATAAATACTACTACAAAAACAGGTTAGTTAAAAGATGGCAGATCACTAAAAGAGATAATACCCAGTAATGTAAAGAGATACGGTGAGAAACAGACTTTGGAAAGTCAGGTAAATCTCGTTTCAAATTCTAGTTGTCAAGCACAAGTCAAAGCCAAGGCTTGACAGATTTGACCAGTAAAGAAACATAAGTCCTTTTTAGATCCAGAGAATTTATTATATAGACACTGAAAGGAAGAACAGGCAAATACATCAGCTCTTCATGTCCCTTAAACAGAGAAACATTGAAATAAAAGCAGCTAAATGGCTATAGCATGAATGAATGCACATTTTCACGTTCATATACAAGAATCATTTTGCATTGCTATCAGTTGTCTACAAGTTAGAGTTGTAAATTTACTTCCATAGAATCAGAAGCAGGTAAGGGGGAAAGGTCTATAGTTTTCCACTGAAGTACAAATTTTTCCTCACACCATTGTTCAAGTGCTAGGAGAATATGAACTTATTTAAGATTTGCAACAAAGACTAAGAATGATAATGTTATTATCAGCATTTTGTAAAAAAAAGAAATATAAACCAGAAGTTAAACTGAGCCATTTAAAGTCACCCAAACTGAGTCACATAGCCATGTTTTGAACTGAGTCTATGCTGTGATGCACTACCTCTTCCTGCCTCTCAGTGGTAAGCCAATCAGCTTGGTTGGACAAAGGTTCTGAAGAAGGAAATATCAAAAAAGGGAAGTTACCAACCATTAAGGTCAGGAACTCCAGAGAACTGAGAAAAGGCACAATTTAGATGATCAGGTTGTTCTTCATTTTCCAGAAGCTACTGTTTGTTGTCCTCTCTGAATCAGGAAAGAATCCAAAAGCAAAACAAAATGAAGTTTCTGTGAGGGGCAGTGTTTTCTTCCTTGTGTAAACAAGAAAACCAAGACACACAGCAGGTACTGTTCCTATAATTCTGGCAACTTTCGAACTATACAACAATTGCTAAGAAGTACCTCGGTCACATGGCAGCCACATTTCCTATTACTACAGACAAGTGGAAATCCTTGGTGCCAGGTTATGATGAGCTTCTTTTGTGGGCCTGGAAGCCCTTTACTTTGAATCACAGAGACAGAAAACACTGAAAACCCATAGTTGGCACAAAATACACCTTCTCTCACTAAAGCACTGCTAATCTATGAAGGAATTCCCCCCCCCCAGACATCTGATAATGTGTGGAGATTTGGGGTTGTCATAAATGGAGAGTGAGGGGTATTACTGGCCCCTAGCAGGTTAAGGCCAGGAATGCTGCTAAACACCTGCAATGCACAGAACAGCACACACAACAACAAACAATGGCTGGGAAACCCTGTCCTAGAGGAAGGAGTGAGTTGAGCCAGTGACTTAGATATCACTTAGAACATCTCCAGGAAAAGAAGTACATTGAGAAAAAGGGGACAGATGGATGAGTACAAAAATCAGGCATCACTTGCATAATTTTTTACTAAAATAGGTTCCTCAGAACAGCTATTAAGATGATCCAATGGAGTCCCAAATGGGTTTCTATCTTGAATTACTGGATTTACACACCTCCTAGAAAAATCAGACATCTGGCTCATGACTAGAGCCAGTAACTGAGAATCATGCCATAAAATTTAGAGTCTAAACAACCTTTCTTTCCATGCCTGCAACATCCTCAATCAACAATTAGGATCACCAGGCACCTTGCAAAATATCTGGACATCCATTTTTCTGGTTTCTAAGTAGACACAGAAATATGGAAAACCTGAGGTGCTTCATTATTCAGCAGCAAAATTGATTCACTGAGAGCCCACAAGCATAACCACTTTAACTTAACAGGTGCATTAGTATAATTTGAACTGCATAATAGCTAAGCCAAAAAGCCATTCAGTCATTGACAGATATAAACAAGCCCAAGAAATTTAAAAAGAACAGCCTACCCAGAATAAAACTCCAACACATGTTGAAAAAATAAAATAATCTTACTGACAAAAGACCTCACTCTACCAATATAAAAGAGAGAGGGAACACATTTTTTTAAGTAAGCAATACCAGATTTATATGCTTGTAAGGTAGCTCAAATGTACCCACAAAGACAGGAAGAATTTAATACGAATTTCTACAGTGAGACAGAAGAAAGAATAATTTAATCTTCTCTTATCTCTTTTAGAGATAAAGACGTTCACCTGTGACAATCCCCTGTGTACTTCATCTGAGAGTTAATTTTGAAGGTATACATTTACAGGACCAGATAGCAAAAGGCCCCTGACATTTCATTGTAAAATAAAAAGGTTGGACCTCTTATTGACCCTCTTATGGTTTCAAGGAAACACTTTAAGAAGAGGAAGTTTAGGAAGCAGTCACCTCTTAACCCTCAAAGAAAATTTCACCATTTTATTCTTATGTATACAGAGAACAGAGAAAGGAGGAAGTACTTGTTTAGCTCCACCTAAGTACTAGGCATTTACAGTGTGGTCAGTTCTCATTATTTGCTGTAGTTATGTTTTATAAAATTACTACAAATATGGAATCAGCAAATACTGAACCATTATTCCTAGTAGAAATGCAGGTTTAGATTCTGGCAAGCATATGTTCACATTTTTATCAACTGATCAACACATAACTTTCTTTGATTTATTTCTGTTTAAAGATCTTATCTTATACATATTGTTGACTTGTTACCATTGAACTCATGGCCAGGAGTACTTCATGCCTGAGTGAAGCTTATCTAACATACATATTTTCTCCATAAGGCAGAAAACCTTCTGGCACTTAGGAACACTAGACAACACTAGACAGCACTTCAGCACTACACTTGGGGGCCATTTTACACAGTTAAATATTCAAAGAAAAGCATGAAAATGCAAAAAATGTGGCACTAAATAGACTGGAAAAGGGTATTCGTTTACAGTATGAGAGCTAGAACAAGACAGAGCATTGTTTGTTTGGCTTCAGCTAGTAACATATGCTTTGGATAACTCAAAATTTTGCCATGCTGCTTCTCTTTGTGAATGTAAAACAGTCACAGTATTATTCTTGGAGTTACAAATAAATTTTAGCAAGTAGGTGAATTCACAAATGCAGAACTATGAATAACGAGAATCAACTGTATATTGTCCTGTTTAAACTTTCCAGTGACTTTTCAAAATAGACATTGTTATCTCTTTTTAACAATAAGTGGTCAATCTGTTGATGGAGAATTCTTGAGTTACCATAACACTGTGTTAAGACTTGAAGCCCATTGAAGGCCATCCAATAGCAACAATCAGACAAAGATCAGTGGTGGATCCCAAGAAGTAACCAGTCAGAGTGGCAAAAGAGAAGAATGCTAGGAGGACTATGTTTGCTGGCACATAGTGGAAGCTCCAGGAATTTTCTGAGTTTTTCCCAAAGCTGTAGAAGAGATTTGAGGAAAGAATTAGTTTTGTAACTTCTAGGCATGGGATGAAGAGATACTACTTTTTAAGTGTTATTATGAGATCCTATTTTATCCAGGACTAGTGAAATGTGGAATATGTCTATAAGGTCAATAATGTTCTCCCCAGGGCTTATGGAAAAATATTCTCTTATACTAAGCCTAAATATGGCACCATTACGTTTCTGTGCTGACTGAGGTTGTGTACATCTGTACAGAATTCAATCACTGATAAATTACTATAGGCAAAGTTTGGGGATATCTTAAGATTACAATACTTGGCCTTAATTTAGGGAAATGGAAATTCTTAGTATTAGTCCACATTTGATATCTACATTACAAATTATTCTTCTTATAAAAGCACTGGTAGTTTAAAAGAAACTGGGACTAAAGGAGATGACAGATGAAAGGAAGTAAATTCAAATGAATTCTTAATATTCTTCATATATTCTTGTTTGATACCTGGTTGAAGATAAGTTAAAGTTTTTTATTCTAAACTTCATAACTTAAGAGGGTAAGAGGTTTCCATAAATACTTAATCCAGTTCTTTAAGAATGTTTTGAAGTAACTTCAATGAAAAATAAAATAAAAACATTCTGAAGGAACTAAATAAACCCTATTTTTTTTCAAGTGCTGATGTTTCCAACTAGATTACTATCTAGAAATTCTAAGCTTAAAAAGCAAAAGATTTAAGAAAATAAGTCTTATTCTGAATCCTTAAATCTATTTGAGTGGAAATATGAGGTATTTAAAAAGTCTGTAGGGTTAAGTATCACATAATCGTTTTACCGTAATATATATAGTGGCTTTTCATAGGTGTCAACATTTGAGGAAGTGCTATAATTGAGATCACAATAAAACAAATATGTCTTTTTAAAGAATAAAGCAACTAAGCCAGCTTTAATGGCTCCCAAGGAGCCTTCATGCTTTTGTTTAAATACCTGACTGTCAGCTATTTAGGTCCATTTTAAAAGTTGCAATCGATAGAGAGTGCTCCCTTTTGTCAAAGTCAGTTGTAAAACTGCAAATAACAGACTGGTTGGCCAGGAGACAAATTGCATGAAGTTCTTACTCTGGTTTATTAGGGCCACATCTTGCAAATCAACCATGGCGCCTAGAGAAACATCTTGCTCCTAACTGGTGTCTGATGTCTTGCTAAATGAATTAATGAATGGGCATGTGGACTGGCAATACCAAGGGGACTGGGGAAGACAACAAACAAAAATCTCAACAATTTCACCAATCTCAACAAATAGGTTATACATCTCCAAATAGAATTACTGCTTCTTCCTCTGAGTCTGATCTTTTCAGAAATATTCAATAATTTCACCTTTTGTTTTCTTGTATTGTGGTTTTATTGTCTCTTTTCATAAGTAGGTAGACCAATAAGACAGATTCATCTGGGTAAAGGATGAACTGCAAAGGGGGATGAGTGAGAATGGGGCTAAGAAGTAGGTTAAAATTCCTTCCTGCAGTAATACTGAAAATCTCAGTGTTGCAGAGTTATCTTTAAAAAGCTGATCATGCATAAGTACCTATGATATGTCATTATATGCTAGGATGGTCTCCCATTGTACTAATATTTACTATACCTGAATATAATGAGACTATTACCTTATCTCTACACGGGGTACAGACACCCAGGAAAGGAGTTTAAGACAACTCTTTTTACGATGCCTTGAATCTGCCATAAATCTAATTACAAGACTTATGCCTCATCTTAATGTTTCTCCTATCTCTAAAAAGCTTTTTAGCCATGATGAATAAAGTACCTTGAGATTTCTAAAATTGATGGCTAACACTTGAGGTGGGGGGGGGGACTCTGAAGACCAAGGGAATGTCTTCAATTCAGCAAATATTTGCTGGGCTTCTTGTATGTGATTGGCTCTGAGCTGGGTACTAAAAATACACATGAACAAGCTATGAGCCCTACTCATAATCACTTTTAGTCTAGGAACCATAAACAAACATCTGTATAAACAAATAGCTCTATGATGAGAAGCATAAGTTGTGATAAATGCAGGTATAATGTACAGTGGGACCCAAAGGAGAGCATCATCAATTCTGTTTAGAAGATAAAGGAAAAGCTTCAGAGAGGACATGAAATTGAACCAAGCCCTGAGTAATGAGTCATTACCAAGGTAGCTCAACCCTTTACAATGAAGTGGTAGTCTTTAAACTTAAGTGATATAATGATAGAAAGAAAAAGTTTTGACCTCTAAGAATTGATTTATTCTAATGGTATTTGGAAATGCACATACATCAAGCTGAGTATAAAATCTTTATGCTTTTTTCTATTGTAAAATCAAAACAAATTTACAAATTAAATATGATCAAAGATACATTGCCAATAGAATCCAAATTAGCTACATTTCATTTAATGTAATGAATGTTGTTGCTGTCCTGAAACTAAGTTGCTGATGTTGCATCTTCTCTTTCTCTGGCTTGGTCAAATGAATATGTGCAAAGTAATATTCTTAAAAATAAAATAGCATGGAAGAGTTTATGAAAACAGTTGCCTTCCCTAGAAAAAACTACTATTTCTAATTTTGTTTCTCAGATTGATACTATTATACTTCTCAATAAATTACTTATGCTGATATCAACCTTAAGATTTTCCGATTTCTTGATTTTTAGATAGAGACAGTTGACTTATCCACTCCTCTTCCCTATATATTACACATAAGAGAACAACAAAAGTAGTCACCTGTGTAACATTATATAGAATTTTAAGCCTCCTTGTCTGGGACTATTAAACATGGACTCTTCCTTTTTTCTCCTCATTTTGTTAGACTAGAATAATACTACCCCATCCTGTTTTCTTCTCTTTCATGTTCCAACTATTGTCAATTAAATCTTTATTTTGCATGATAACACTTATAGACTGACTTGTAACCACAGTTAAGTTTCTTATGATTTGGTTTATAGATTGAGTCTAAGTTTTAACAACCTATATACTTTGCTAAAATTGGTTTAACCAAATATTGTTCACCCTAGAACATTATGTCAAAGATCTCAGTGCAGATTAATATTTTCAACCCCTACAATAACAAAACAGTAATATGCCTGATAGGCAGTGAAGAATTAATGCTGATTTCAAAGGTACAAAACTGCCAGCTAGAGGAATAGGATTGAACACGATGTTTAAAAATCATGTCTTTCCATCCTTTTCCTTTACTGCTCTAGTTTTTTTTCCTTCTCAATCACACATTACCATAACATTTCAACCCTCACATCCCAGGGTAACTTGTAAGGCTTGGAATATGGCATAAAAACACTCCAAGGTCATAAGACATTTGCAGTTTATTATGCCGTTTGAAAGAGAGAAGAGGTTTGATAAAATGAAATATTAAAATGCCTCTCCTGAAACTCTCCTGGAATCCTGTGGCCATAACTGCACAAAATGTTCTCCTTTAGTACAGCAAATTAGAGCCTTGGGGGACCCTAGTGGTTGTTTGTTATATTTAAACATTTAGCCCACAGGCATTTTAAGAGGATTCCTATAGGATTCTCCTTAGTTCCTTCCCAATGTTATTTTCTTGAGCTGATCTTGGCAAATATATATGCCAGCATATTTAAGCAGGCTCAAATTTGGCCAAAAAAATCTATAGGCATTCAAAGATCCTAAAAATGGGCTAATACAAGAGATCATTGAGAGTTAAGAGGGGATACTAATTACAAAATATCATCTATTTTGCATGAAACTGAAGTGCCAAGTCACAAGAAACATATAGACAACAAAATGGTACCTAAGATATGCTTTCCTTTGTATGACAGAAAAGCCTCTTATTGAAAATGCACAAAGATCAATAATATTGTGGTGAATATTGTGGTAGACTATTCAGATTTCCCTTCAAGTAGGAAGGACTTTACCCCTAGCTGCTGGGAGTGCTATTGGCTATCAGCCCTCATCAGGAACTGCCTCAGCTCAATCTAGCAGATTGGACCAAGCCAGTGTTTTCTTTCTAGGGCAACCTCATCCAATGATAATCTATTCAGAAGGCATCAAGGCTCAGACCCAGGGCTCATCCCTGAACAACTTTGAAGGAACATCTCAGCTATAAAGTTTTTATGGGACTAACTGACAGACCTGTGTTCCAGCTCAACTTCTCCCTAGCCCAATCCTGCTTCTTTCCATAGGTCTTGATCCCATATAGGCCTAATAAATAGCCTCAGACCTTAACTCCAAGTTCCATCTTCAAATCTGCTTCTCAGGCAATCCGACTTGTAACAGATGGGAAGAACTATGTGCAAGTATTTTTGCCAAAAGGCATTCTGATGTCTCCAAACCTGTGGAAGCAACCATTTAATGTGTGTATGGTATTTCAAAGTTTATTTAGTGCTTTCATCTCATCAGCATCTCAGATACACTCTGAGTCAGGGGCAATTTTATCTCTGTTTTACAGATCAGGAATGTGAGTCTCAGAAAACTTAAGTGATGGATAAATGATTCAATTCACTAAACCACTGGTGGGACTCCTAATGATGATGAGTGTTAAGAGTGGCCTTAAGGTTGGGAGCCACTGAGTTTGACTATAACCTCTTGTATAATTTTTCCATTGCCACCAGAACAAATGACCACAACCCTAGTGGCATGAAACAACACGAATTTATTATCTTACATTTCTGTAGGTCAGAAGTCCTGGTGGGCTTAGCTTGTTTCCCAGCTTCATATTTCACAAGGCCAGGAACAAGCTGTTGCCTGTCTGGGCTTATGTTAGGAGGCTATAAGGGAAAAAAATCAGTTTTCAAATTAATTTATTCAAGCTGTTTAGTTCCTTGATGGTATCAACCAGGGAATGGTCTTTGTTCCTAGAGGCTTCCCACGTTCTTTCTTACACTTTCCATGTGCCCCACCCCCCACTCCAGCATCAGTAGGTTAAGCCCTTGTCATGCCTCTAATCTCTTTGAATCTGCTGCATCTCTCTGAATGCCTCTTCTGCCCTCCTCTTCTGTGGCATCATCCTTCTGACTCCAGCTGGAGAAAATTCTTTACTTATAAGGGTTTATGTGATTAAATTGAACCTGCCTGAGCAATCCTTATTACTGTCTATTTTAAGTCCTGTAGCCAGAATTACATTGGCAAAGCCCCTTCATGGCAATACCTAGATTAGCATTTGATTGAATAACCAGAGGATGGGAATCTTGGAGGAGCATCTTTGGAACTCAGCCTACCACATTTCATCACTTGTATATCTAAAGCCAACAGCAGCCCCAAGGTCCAGGAAGCAGGTGTCTCAGGTACATTTGATCTTGATAACTTTGGTTGCTACTTTTAAGAGGTTAATACCTCTGAAATAAGGCACTATGAAAATCAACAAGGTTACACATCATGTTTACACTCAGCCCCCATGTCTTTGAGATATACCACCATATATAGTCCAAATAAGATTTGGTAGTTTTTTATGGGCAGGGTTTTGCAAATGTTCCTGATCATAGTTTTTACCTATTTCCCAGGGATCCTTTCTCTGCATCCTGATGCAGTGCATCTGTGAGGGGACTGCAGAAATTTATAACTTTTGAAGTAACTCTAAGTCACCTTATCCTAAAGGAATAAGAGGATACACTGTCATAAGACTCAGGTCCTTTCCTGCCACTAGGCCTTTACATTTGCTGTTCCCTTTGTCTAGGTTATAACTTCCTTTGCTTTTCACAGGTCTACTTCCTTTCCATCCCTCTGATTTCAGTTTTCATGTTCTTGTCTCAAAAGAACTTTACTTGACCACCTTATCTACTTGAGATTGTCCTTCTCCCTAATTGTATTTCAGTTCCTCACCGTTTTCATTTCCTCTACAGTACTGATCATCATCTGAACATGTTTTATTAAAGTATTTACTTGTCTCCTATCTACCTCCTTAACTTGCAAGCAATATTGAACAAGGCAAGGATGCTTTTTTAAAAATTTTATTATTTAAAAAATTTATATATGACATCAGAATTCATTACAATTCATATTACACATATAGAACACATTTTTTTACATCTTTGGTTGTATACAAAGTATATTCACACCAATTCATGTCTGCATACATGTACTTTGGATAATGATGCCCATCATATTCCACCATCATTTCTAATCCCCTGCCCCCTCCCTTCCCTCCCACCTCTCTGCCCTATCTAGAGTTTGTCTATTCCTCCCATGCTCCCCCTCCATACCCCACTATGAGTCAGCCTTAACAAGGATGCTTTTATGTCTTCCTCTTAGGCTTAGTAAACGGCTTGATGCTCAATGAGTGTCTAACGAATGAATGACAAACTGCAGCAAATTCATGAGTGTGGCACCCTATTCCTATAACCACTGAGCCATATCCCCAGCCAATTTTATTTATTTATTTTTTTATTTTGCAATACAGTCTTGCTAAGTTGCTTAGGGCCTAGATAAATTGTTGAGGCTTCTCTTGAATTTGTGATCCTCCTTCCTCAACCTCCCAACTCACTGGAATTACAGGTGCAGGCTCCCATGCCCAGCCCCAATAAGAATATATGAAAAAATAAAATAATTTGGTCCAATTTGAATAAACTTTTGAGATGTGGATTCAATAATCAGTCAACTGAGGAAAGATTTGTGTAATGCTAGAATTTTAACTATCGAGAAAAAGAAATCCTTTTGTTTTATGAGCACTTATTGCTTTTTATCCATATTAAGGTTGACTATCACAGTTGTTTGCTTAAATATGTACCCAAATGTATATAGGCTTCCAAGTAAACATTAAAATTTTAGGCTAAAATCTATTTTGAGTGCTTCTCTCTTAGTTACTGTAAGTGGTGAGTCTAAGTCCTACCCTTTGGGGAGCTAAAGCTTCCATGAAACTGATTTTGCTCATGTATGTGATAGGATTGATTCATGAGTGAGTGAGCAAATGCAGTACTTTCTCTTTCTTTCACTAGCTCCTAGATCCCTTCTCCATCTTTCTCTGTCCTTCTTTGTGCCCCAGTAGATGACCTATGTGAGCTACATCACTTGATTCTCACCTCTACCTCCACCCCATGCCACTGGCTTCTGGTTGGTTTCAGCTAAAGAGAAGTACCTGGAGAGTGATTTGAAAATAGGAGATTTTTTAAAAATGGTTAAAGTACTTACTACCTTGGATCTCTGCCAGCTTCACACCATTCTTCTGTTATCACAATTTCTGGGAGTAGGGGCACATCCATGTTTCCAGCTATCACTGTGCCTAGTAGATCTGTTCCCTCCTTTACCTCACCAGGCCTAAGATTGCTAATAGATTTCTAGCTTTCTAATGTTGCTACATGCTAATACCCCAGTATCCTTAATGGTACCCTTAACTCCACCCATACCTCTAAATAGTAAGTAGTTTCTTCAGTAAAAAAGAGCTCTTCAAAACTCCCAGGTGAGTTATACTGTTTTCTGCTTGGAATATATATATATATATATATATATATATATATATATATATATTCACTTTCTTTGGACCAATTTCCATTCATTTCCACTTAGATGATTATAAGCCTAGAGAAGCTAAGAGGGCATTCCCAAGATGTCATCTCCTACCTGCTATTTATGACCATTCAGGATGGTAGGCAAATGTTTTCCAACAGTCTTTTCTCTGTCTTGACACTTCTGATGTTTTAAAAGACTGAAAATGGCAAAATAAAAATAGTTCACAATTGGACAGGGGCTTTTTTTCTGCTTAATTGAAATTAGAGTTGAGAGTTTAAAGCTAATTTGGATTTCTTTAAATGAGGAAGCCTACTTGAGTACTTACTTTTGAAAGCTTAATTGTTCAGCTTTGGAGCATTTTCATTTATTTTTGAATGATAATAAATCATTTGAGTGGCCTGTTTTGCTTGCAAAGTGCTTCATTTGGCTCTATTTCAAGAAGTGAACATGGCAAACAATACTTGTAATATGAATGGTTCAGAAAACAAACAAATAAAAAGCTGATTAAAAAGTCTCCATTCTTTGAATCACAATAAATGGGTCCTAGCACTTGAACAAAACTCATGGATTAAGTATTTACCACTATGCCTACTTGCAAAGAAGCCACTTTCTACAAATGTGTTTTAAAATACCTTATGCCTACTAATACATCTAAATTTTTCTATTAAAATTTCATTCAGGTAATGAAATGTTACATGGAAAATGCATTGGATCTTGGGTGGAAAGGAGACATCAGCAAAGTGGAAACATTGGACATGGATCTATCCTTAGATATCGTTGTGAGGCAGGTTGCTCAGAAAACACACCAAGTCCCAGTTTTGTCTAAATAGCCAGCCAGTGATTGCTCCCCACAGGAACAGCCCCAAGCCTGAGCATTTTAGGATATTTAAAGGCAAAAAAACACATCCGGGTTGACATAGCTGCAAACAAGCAGGTACAGAAGCTGAACTGGCAGTTAGAGAGACAATGCAATGGGTACAATGGTATTTCCCATGGGACTTTCCAGATTGGCATGGCAGCAAGCAAGCAGAAGGGAAAGTGGTCAAAATGACTCTAGTTCAGAACATATTAGAGAATGGTTACTGTCTAGACAATCAATCTCTGACTAGGTACATTGCCTCCCCCCCAAAAAAAATGAAAACCATAGAGAACAATTTAACATTGCATAAGAATTGCTATTTTGTGTTGCCAAGTATGTCATGCTAGGCAACTATTAATGAGTGCAGAGGAGGGGCTTTCCATGCATTTCTTACATGATGTGGAGTCTCAGGGTAAAATGGAGTCTGTTTGGTCATTGCCCATATAGCCTGGCCCATAACACTATGACATGTTCTGGAAGTAAAATTTTCAACAAGTTACTTCACTTATTGATGCTTTTGGTTTCTTGTCTTTAAAGAAATAGTAATAAAACCACCCAACTTCACGAATAATGACATACTTTGTGTTTCCTCTAAGTAAAGCCTAAGACCAAGATAGAGGATAGGTTGTACACTTGGGAGGTAATCCCATAAAGTGGAAATAAGAGAGCAGGATGAGTCGGGGAAGAAGAAAGATAAGAAAATACTGCATGAATGAGCTTGTTGCCACCAACTCAAACCAACCAGGGCATCAATAAAGAATGTTCCTCAAAATTGTTCTGCTGAAACAAAGAGGGATGTGTCTGTGTCTAAAGCATTTATCCAGAGACTTTCCACTTGCTGAAGATGACTACCAGATAGTAAATCTCTAGCACCTCCAGATGTGCCCACACAGAAGTTAAATACTTTGGGGCCCTGGGGCAGAAAAAAAAAGTAAGGCTCTATCTGTGTCCTTGAGATTGGATATCCTCAGGGTATAAGGAGCTATCCAACACAGACATGCTGAAGCCATGTACATGTGATATGTGATAATGTGCCTGTTACAGGAAATATGCTTTAGTTTTTTTCCCAATACTGGTTATTGAACCCAGGCCAAGTGTTCTACCACTGAACTATATCCCTAAATCCAAGAAATATACTTTAAAAACTTTTTTTAAGGTCTGACTTAAAGGAGATGGAGTGGAGAAGTGGAGGAAGAAAGGTTTGAAGAGACATCTGAGGTAGAAATGGCAAAGTTCATGACTAGCCAAAAAAGAAAAACCTGGACTGAACTTTATATTTCTATTAAGTTTGAAACCAATGGAGTTTTTTTTTTCCACAGCAGAATAGGTGGTAAGATGAGTCAATGAAGAGGTTTTATCCTGAACGATGTCAGCATTTGAATCTAGTTCCCTCCATGTCTGATGTTTCCTCCTTGTGGAGGGATATCCATGAATGTAGTCTTTCTAACCTCTCCATCTAAAAATGACCTGTTTGGTATGAGATAATAAAATGGACTTGAAGAGCCCTATTCCTTTTTCTTCCTCCTTTCTTAAGTAAGGCTATATATTTTCATTATCTCTATCCCTAGTCTTTTATCATAGGCCTGTAGTTTTCAGAGATTCTGATGATGTCTGATTGATTCTGGAGATCAGTGTTAAGACGTTCACTTGTGCACAAATATAAGCCACATTTTCCAATATCATAAGTGTTGTCTTTCCCTATAGGTTTAGAACTCAGATAGTAAACAGGGATGCTATTAATGCTTCTTGGACCCCCACAAATGAAGACCAACTAGAAAGAACTACCAAAGTGCTGCCCATAAACTACAGCTCATTTTAGAAAGGCCTTGGTGGTAAACAGAGAGTCTCTATAATTATGTAGAAATAGGCTATGTTTTGGAAATGAAATAGGAGAGCACACATTTCTAGGAATTTAACAAAGGGGTAGCCAGAAACCTGGACAATGACCTTAACTGATCAAATACACAATTGTATATGTGTTCAGAGTGTGTGGGTGGAATACACTGAAATACTGGAATTATAAAGGGATGGAGAAAGCAAAATATTTCATTTTGGAGCAAAATGTCTTCTTATGACATCTAATTCACTGAAAGGTGCAGCATTTTCTGACTATTTCTCTTTCAGGGTCAGACAGCCAATTTTCCCTATTACCAAGCATCGTGGCAGAATTATTATCTCTTTGTGCTTGAAAGGGCCTTAGGAAATTAATCAAGCTCCCTTATTTTCTGCCCCCTCTAAACCAAGGTGGACAAAGTTTTTCATAAAGAGTCAAATAGTAAATATTTTGGTCACCACAGGGTTTCTGTCAGACTGCAACTCTGCCATTGTTCACTGAAATCAGCCATAAACAATATCTTAAGTGAATGGAATGGCTGTGTTCCAAGAAAACTCAATTTGCAAAAATAGGCACTGTGCTAGGTTTGACCTGCAGGCTATACTCTGCCAATCTCTACTCTTAAACCACTGTTCCTTAAAATATGATCTGTAGACTAATATCTGTCCAAAACAAATGTTTGTCATTAGTACACAGTAAGCATTTAAAAACTTGCATTATAATTTCACATTGTTGACACCTAAACACATTATTTTTGGATTGTATTTTTTAAAAAAATTTATATTTTTTAGTTGTTGATGGATGTTTATTTTATTCATTTATTTATATGTGGTGCTGAGGATCAAACCGAGTGCCTCACACATGCTAGGCAAGCACTCTACCACTGAACAACAACCCCATCCCAAACATGATTTTTTTAAATAATTTATTCTTATTATATTTGCCAAGAGTATCAACTGCTGATGATTTAGAAATAAAACATCTAATTCTTCACTCATACAGTTTGAAAAGTAATTCTCTAAATGTCATGCATCTTCTCCTCTTCCAGATAAGGAATAAGATTCAGAGCATGGAGATGATCAGTGTCTAACCCATTCAGTTAGAGAAAGAGTCATGATTTGAACCCAAGTTTTCCAATTCCTTGTTCAGTGATGTTCTCTTATATGGCACAAATTTCAGTCAGTCTGAATGACTTCATAATTTACAGTCTTCCTAAAAGTCCATAGCTATTTCTTTGAGCCCTTAAGTCTGCACAGAAGGTCAGGTGGTAATATGCCAGGTGATTTTCTGTCAAGGTGGAGGATAGAACCCTCCAGCATCTAAACTGTTACCCCTGTTTCTGGTGCTGTCTGGGCCCAGGATTTTGGTCCAGACCAGCCTTCTTTTTTCTGATTATTGATTTAGTATTCTGCAACTTCTAGGCTAAATACATGGGAAAAAATGTAAATAAAAATTAATTCAGGTATTCCTTTTCATCTCTACCCCATGCAAAATTACTGGGTCATAAGGGGAATCCTATGGCCCTCGATGAAACAAAAGGTATATTATTCTAAATATTATGTGTCCCATCTATTTCCTACCATCCACCCAGAAGATTTTCAACCCTCACATCCCTAGGAAAGAAATAGCTACTTATATATCCAAAGAGAATCCAAATAGCTATTAAAAATGCAATGAGTAATTAGGGCCAAAGGCAATGTCAGAGGAAGATAGAGCAGCTGACAGAATTTGTAGAGGACTCTTAAAGCCTACAAGTCTAAATGATGCCAAAGATTCATTGACCGTGTCAGCAAGATCAGCTTACAGAATGGTTACTTAAAAATGAATGAAAAATATTGATTCAGAAATGAAAAAGATGATGCACTAATACAATTCAGCCCATGAGATAAAATGACCACACCATGGTAGGTCAAGGATCAGTTTTAAATGTAACTGCTGAATTTTATTTTAAGGACCTTTAGATGCTTAACAAGTCTCGTTTTCAGATTTCACTGATTTAGTGTCATTGGTGAATGATTTAGGACTTGGGCCAAAGTTCATCTATTCTGAATAAACTCTACGTATATCAGAGACTATTAATATTAGACATTTGTTATGGACTTGATTCATAATTATAGACTTATTTCTAACTCTTCATCATTTTTTCTTTTCCCTAAATAGAACCCTGAAGAACCTTGGCTGGGTGACATGAAAAGCTTATTTTTTTCATTTTGTTTCTAAATATCTGCATGAAACAAAAGGTACTTGTGTTAAGACATCCTATAATTTAGATATTCTTATAGTTCTTATGAGCCTTTTCTTTTAATTAATCTAGATTAATATTGACTCAGATTTTTTAGCTATAGATGAATACAATACCTTTATTTTATTTGTTTATTTTTTTAAATGTGGTCCTGAGGATTGAATCCAGTACCTCACACATCCTAGGTGAGTGCTCTATCAATCACTGAGCCACAACCCCAGCCCATTGACTCAGATTTTTAATATCATAGTACTTTTGATATATCTAGGGCAATGAAAATATTCAGGCTTACAATAAAAATAATTGTGATGTGACCTAGCAATCCCACTTCTGAAATTATATCTAAAATAGTTATAAATAGGATCTCAAGGAGATATTTACATACTCACATTCATGAAGCATTAGTCACAATAGCCAAGAGGTACAAGCAACCCAATGTCCATTGATGGATGGATAGATAAAGAAAATATGGTGCATAAACTCAATGGAATGCTGTTTAGACAAAAAAAAATGACATCCTGTTACAAGGTACAATATGGATGAACCTAGAAGACATTATGCTAAATGAAATAAACCAGTTACAAAAAGACAAATATTGTATGATTCAGTTATACAGGGTAGATATAGTAACAAAACTAAAATAATCAGGAGATAGAAGGGTGTTTTACCCAGAGCTAGAAGGAAAGAGAAATGATGTATAGTTTTAATGGGTATAGAGTTTCAATTTTGCAAGAAAAAAAATCTAGAGGTCTATTGCACAACAATTTGGATGCAATTAATACTACTGAATTGTACACTTAAAATGATTTAGATGGTATATTTTGTGTTTTCTACCATTAATTTAAAAATAATTTATTTAGTACACACTAAGCTTCTTTATATATCACCATGGAGGTTTAGGAAGCAATGTGCTATAATGGGAAGACTCTACAGACTGTAGCATTGATAGACCAAGATACAAATTCAGCCTTGTCATTTAACAGCTCTCTTGTATTAAGCAAATAAAAGTATTTCTCTAAGCTTCAGCTCCCTTACCTATGATATAGTCATCTCATAAGAATGTTGATCAAACTAAAACTAACCATCAATGTAAAGCTTCCAGTATGCTCAAAAATGATAGCTATAGTGATGATAATAACAACAATGATTATGATAGTGATAATGTTGAAAATGACAACAAGTTGTTGCAATGTGCTACAAGAAAAAAGAAGAATCAAAGAATTCCCAACCCTAAAGTCCTATTAGTGCTTTGGGTTTTCTCTATTGGTTTCTATCTAGCAGAAAAGAACAACCTCCAGTTTTGCTTAGGATGGTGGTGGGTCAAGGCAGGGGCAAACTGATTCCCTTATGTAACAGAGTCATTTTAAATGATGAGAGTTGTGGAACTTCCTATTTTTCCAAATTCTTTATTTTTCAGGAATAAAATAACCTTCTCAAATCATGATCTGAGCCTGGATATCAAAGAGTTTTGCAGGTATTGGCCATGAAAATGATAGTCTGTGTTTAAATGCCAGGAAGAAATCATTCTGTGCCACACTCTGTCAACTCCATACTCAGATACATTCATCTTTACGTTCATGTATGTTAGCTGTCATGCAGTCTGTATGTTTTATGGTTTATAGTCATAGATGATAATGCCATGCATTGTAGTTCCTACAGCACTGTCTGCAGTATGGATTATTTTTAAGGCCTATCTTTTGAAACTTTCATTTTAGGAAAAGCCTGTCATGAAGTATCAGGATTTTGACTCTAAAGAATTTTTAATATAGCATACTAGGTTATTATGAAATACAAATGAGAAGAAAATAAAAATGGCCACATAGCTGAAAAGTTGTGGGGTTTTGTCCTACAGTAATCAATAAAAAATTAAGTTTTCAAACAAATTTCAGATTTTGATTATCTAGGCCAGAGGCTGGCAAACTGTTTCTGTAAACAGCCAGAGAATAAATATTTCAGGCTTTGTAGGCCACAGTGTCTCTGACAAAACTATTCAACTCTGTCATTAAAACAAAAAAGCAGTCATAAATAATATTTTAAAAAATTAGCATGGCTACATTTTTGGACACCAAAGTGTGTTCCAATGAAGTTGTATTTTAAATATCAAAATATGAATTTTATATGATTTTCAGTTATCATTAAGTATTATTATTGTTTTGATTTTTTTCAACCATTTAAAAATGTAAATGTCATTCTTAGTTGGCAAGCTATATAAATGTAGGCCATAGGCCATATCTTACCTTCAGGCTAGAGTTTGCTGACATCTGATCTAGCTTGTTTACTCTTTGGAATGTTGTCAGTACCAACAAGCGTCATTAACATTCACATAGTAAAATCCAAACATCTTAGATAACTATGAAGACATTTGTCATCTTACCTGAATTTCTCTCCCATTGCTATGCTCTAGCCATCCTCTCTCCAGATATATCCATTTTTCATCATTACCAGGACTGTCATATTACCATGCATTTTCCTCTCCCTTTCTTCACCATTCCTACATGGTAAAAGCTTACTCACCTTGAGATGCACTCCAGTGCCATGGTCTCCATGAAAAATTCCTCAAAGGACTTCTTGCCCCATCAGAATAAATTTTTCTTGTGCTTCTGGTTCATAGTTTCTTTTGTATACCTCACCTGTGACATAATAATATAACATATTCTCACTTTTTGTCTATATCACAGATATTCATCTCTGTGAGGACACAAAATGTGTCTTATTAACAAGTGTGTGTTCCCCAAACTCAATTCTAATGTTTTACTTTTTAAAAATGTTTTATAAGACAGCAGAATACATCAGACACTAGAAAGGCAATTTGTCAATCAATGGAAGGGTAACTGATGTGATTCAGCAATCTGTATACGGGGTATAATTGGGAGTTCATAACCCACTTGAATCAAATTGTGAAATATGATGTATTAAGAACTATGTAATGTTTTGAACGACCAACAATAAAAAAAATGTTTTATATAACTCATAAAACAGTGCTTATATAAAAGTTCACACAAAGTCATGAGGGAGCATACAATCCAAAAAAAGTCCCAGGTTTTACATTTAGTTTTCTAATGATTCACTCAAATCAATGGTAAATTGCAGACATTATGCAATATTTCATTATCTTTGGTATAACTATACTCATTATTTTGTCTCCTCATACTATTAACACTGATATCTACTTTGTACAGGGTCTATCTACCCTTACTAGAATGTCAGAAAAGCATTAAGACTGGATTAAAAGAGGAGAGTCTTTCCAAACAACAGTAATAACCTATGGGCCTCCACCCCTATTTGAAAATCCATATCTACACAACCAGATAGGCCAAGAGCTCAATGACCTCTAACCAAGAGTCTTGAGATCTCACTCTCAAGAAGAAGGCCCTTGATGGGAAAGATAGAAACTGAGGCAATCTCTACAGGAATCTAAGTGACCATACCATACCAGGCCAACAACTCTTACTATTTAAACAGCCAATCCAGTCACTATTAAGTAGACCCCATTTTTTTGGTTGATGATTGCTGCTGATATTCTTAAAAGGAAAGGAAGGTTTGATATCAACACTGAAGAGGAAGGAGCACACTGACACTGATGATTCTAGATGTACTTTATTCTCTGTCAAATTTTTGTCATAGTGTAGACATGGCAACTTGAACTGAAACAGAATTCGAATACTTAGTACATTCATGACTATATTCACAAATTCTTTAACAACTTACTAACAGAGAAAACCATGACCACTGTCACCTACTGTGATTTACTATCTTACTTAACATCAGAATGTATCTGTGCTAATTCTCTTCAATCCTTGAGATACAAGTCAAAAAACAATCCAAAACACAAACAAGTAAAAACCAAAAACTTTAGATGGGGGAAGGAAGAGGGATGCCAACAGATTTTATGAAACACAATTTTGTATTTCTAATATTTCATGTAAAAAAAACAAGCCCACCAGTGCCACATGTATGAATAGAGATGTGAGGATATCATCCAAAGTCAATTCTTAATATAGCAGGTGTTCAATAAATATTTGTTGATGAATGAACTTATGAATGTATTCAGACACATAATCAGAAAATCTAATATGCCTATAAACGTAGCTCTTCTTTGCTTCCTTACAGCCATGCTGGGAAGAGGGTAGAGAACAGCTTTCCTATGACAAGGAGAGAATTCCTGAGGAATTGCCAAACATTTTGTGCTACTTGTAATATGAGCCCTTACTCATGCTGGTGGCAAATGGGCACAGTTTTTATGGCTTCATATAACAAGGGAGTATTTCACAGAATTTTTAGCAAGTAGAGATATAAGGAAATCACCCAATTCCATCAGTCCTTGTAAAATGAGTGGGCAGAGCTAAGAGAGATGGCAGAGCCCACAGACATCCTCCTGGAGTCAAGGCTCAGACACAGTAACTCTGAGGAAGGGTTTGTTCAACTCTACTTGATTAAATATACATTTTTATTCCTTTGTGATAAATAAATAGAAGTAAAAAATTCTGGGCCAAAGTAGCTATTGCTTAAGCTAATAAGAAAACTAAGCTTTCCCCAAGTACCATTTCAAATTTCCACCAGTAATGTACAAGAGATTGAGTTCTTCCATATCCTCAGTACATGGTCTACTCAGTACTTTATTTTTAATCATTCTGGTGAATCTCTAGTGGTTTTTCTTTTTTGTTATTAGTTTTATTGGTTCTTTTTAATTATATATAACATTAGGATTCATTTTGGCAGAATTATGAGAGTATGGAATATAATCTGCTCTAATTCAATCTTCAGTACTTCCCCTTTCCCTCCTCTCCTCCCACTCCCTCTTTCTTTCCCACTACTCTACTGATCTGTTTGCTATATACTTATAGTTTTTTTTAATTAGTGCCTGTGGATGTACATGATGGTGAGATTCACTATGGCATATTCATATATGTACATAGGAGAATTAGGTCAGATTCATTCCACTGTTCTTCCCTACCCCAACCCTCCTCCCATTGCTTCATTCTCCTTTGTCTATTCCACCGAACTTTCTTCTATTTTTGTCCCCCTTTATTTTGGATTAGCTTCCACGTATCAGAGAAAACATTCCATATTTGACAGCTTGGAACTGGCTTATTTCAGTTAGCATGGTGGTCTTCATTTCCATCCATTTACCAGCAAAGGCCATAAAGTCATTCATCTTTATGGTTGAATGATAGATAGATAGATAGATAGATAGATAGATAGATAGATAGATAGATAGATAATCACATTTTCTTTATCCATGCATCTGTTGAAGTGCACTAAATTTGGCTCCATTGCTCAGCTATTGTGAATTGTACTGCTATAAACATTGATGTGGCTGTGTCACTGTAGTATGCTGATTTTAAATCCTTTGGATATGTACTGAAGAGTGGAAAATGGGTCAAATTGTGGTTCCATTCCTAGTGTTTTTTTGAGGAAAGTCCATACTGCTTTCCAGAGCGGTTGTACTAATTTGGATTCTCACCAACAATGGATGAGTGTACCTTTTCCCCTACATTCTTGCCAACATTTATTGTTCTTGTATTCTTGATAATTGTCATTCTAACTGAAGTATTAAATTAAAACTGTAGTTTTAATTTGTATTTCTCTAATTACTAGATTTTGAACATTTTTTCATATTCTTTGACCATTCATATTTCTTCTTCTGTGAAGTGTCTGTTCAATTCCTTTGCCCATTTATTGATTGGGTTATTTGTTTTTTGGTGCTAATTTTTTTGAGTTCTGTGTGTATTCTGGATATTAATGCTCTGAGATATGGGTTGCAAAGATTTTCTCCCATTTTTTTACCTCTCTCTTCACACTCTTGTTTCCTTTGCAGTGAAGAAGCTTTTAAATTTGATGTCAGGCCATTCATTGAGTTTTTTTTTTTTATTTAATTCTTGCACTTTAGGAATCTTATTAAGGAAATCAGTTCCTGAGCTGACCTGTTGGAGTGTTGGGCCTACATTTTCTTCTTAGCAGATATAGGATTTCTAATCTAATTCCTAGGTCTTTGATCCACTTTGAACTGAGTTTTGTGCAGGGTGAGAGATAGGGGTCAGATTTCATTTTACTACACATGAATTTCCAGTTTTCCCAGAACCATTTTTTTAAAGGTATATTTTTAAATGTATATTTTTGACATCTTTGTCTAGTATGAGATATTTGTTACTTATGTGGGTTTGTCTGTGAGTCTTCTATTCTATTCCATTTGGTATTCATGCCTGTTTTAGTGCCACTATCATGCTGTTTTTATTATTATATCTTTATAGTATAATTTGAGGTCTGGTATTATGATGCTTCCTGCTTTGCTTTTTTTGCTAAGGATTACTTTGTCTATTCTGGGTCTATTATTTTTCCAAATTAATTTCATGACTGTTTTTTCTATTTCTGTGAAGAATGTCATTGGAATTTTGATGGGAATTGTATTGAATCTATATAGTGCTTTTGGTAGTAGGACCATTTTGACAATATTAATTCTCCTATCAAAAAACATGGGAGTTCCCAATAAGAAATCTACAAGTTTGAGAACCAGAGACACAGATAGTATAGCTTGTTTCAAATAGAAAGGCATTAGAAATTGTAAGGCTGCTACTACTAATTTTGAAATCTGAAGACCAGATTCTAGAGGTCTGAAGTTCTGCTATCCAAGAGCAGGAGAAGATGGGTTTCTCAACTCCAAGGAAAAAAAAGGCATCGGCCAATACTCCTAATAAATTCTCTCTCATATATACATCCGTTCATTGAATCAACTGCGAGCTTTGGTTAAAATCCAAATGACCATATGTATGTGTGTATTCTAATATGTTAGTCTATAATATGTTAATTTTATTTTTCTCTTGATATTAGTAACCATCTAGGTATACGTAAATCTTCCAGTGTGTTTTCTGATTTCTTGGTGCATATGTCAGAATCAAAGAAAATTAATTCTCTACCTTGCTTTTATATGTTGTGAAAACTTATAAAGCCAAAATAAGTACACTATTATTTCATAATTGTAATTTCAATTAATAAATAATAAAACACACTCAAAATATTATATACTTAAAATAAATTTGTATTGTTACTATATGAAAATTTATTCCATTATCAATGAGTCCTGTTTCACGGCATTTTTGTGTAAAATTCAGAATGCCACTGGTGTTACATATTAAAATTGTGAACAAAAAATAAAGGAAGAACGTGGGAGATCTTTCCACTTCTAAGGGTTTCAACTTCCATCTCATTTTTATGGTTTAGAAAATTCTTTGATATTATTTCATTGAATATAATGTACATTCCTTTAGTTTGTATTTCAGAATCTTTATCAATCCCATTGAATCTTAAACTGGGATTTTTAATGTTATTCCAGATTTCTTCAATATTATTTTAATGGTGTTTAAACATCTTTTCTCTATGGTCAACTTTATTTCCAAGATTATATACTTAGTCTTTGATGCCTGAAAATCTATCTTCAAAGTGCTCTAATCTATTGGTGATGCTTTCTATTAAATTTTTAATTTGGTTTATTGATCCCTTCATTTCAAGGATTTCCATTTGGTTGCTTTTCAGTGGACTTTCACTCCCTGCATTTTTTCTCTGACTTCACTCCTTACATTTTCTTTTAGTTCATATAACAGTTTAACTATGAACTTTCTAAAGTCCTTCTCTGACATTTCCTCCACTCTGCTATCAATGAAGTCCATTGTTGAAGAATTATGAGCTGTTTAGGGTGATTTGTTCTCTTTCTTTTCATATTGTTTGTATGTCTACCCATCTATGGGTATAGTTCTCACTTCTTTTAAGTGAAGAACTAACTATTTTGTGAGTTTCTCTCTCTTAAGAGCCCTGGGTTGGGTGAATGTGCAGATAATGATATTTTTAGTCAATATGTAACCTCTGCTGATCCCAATATCAGCACCACTCTAAGACATGCCACTGAACCCTATTTACTATAATCATTTCAGAGATAAGCTTTGTTCTATTCAACCTTATATAAACAAAAACTCATTGCAATTGCTCTCTATGTTTCATCAAATTTGGGTATAAACCTATAATACATTTCTGTAATAGGTCAAAAATTAGTTGAATTTAGTAAACTTACCATAACCTTAAGTGAGGGCTAAAATGAGGGAGTAAGAAAGATTGGGCAAAAAGAAGAGGGGGAAAAATACAGACAGTAGGAGGGAGAGAGGAAGAGAGAGAAAAGTATACTATATAGCAAGATAAAAAGGAAAAATACATGAATGGTTGGTATTTGAGGTACTAGAGACAATGCAAAAGGACAAACAGGGATTAAGAGAAGCAGGTATAAACTACAGCTAGGAAAATAAAGATAGGAAAATTGATTCCAATTAATATTTTAAACCACTAGATGAAATACGTTCAAATGGGTTAAAGGTGCAATGTTGGCTATTGGATTACCAATTATTGTTCAAGTTATAGAGTTATTTATATGATCAAAGCTGACATTAGAGTTGTTTATGATAAGCCATGTCAATGTGAAGAAAGTCCCTGTTGAATCTTGGTTTGAATTTCATTGGGGTTCGGATGGATGTCCATCCATCTTTGGTTGCAGATCTCTCCTGAGTTGCAGGGGACAGAAGCCAATTCCCTAGTTGCTATGCACCTCCTACTGGTTTTTCAGCTCAGGGGTCTGCAAGTGACTGATAGGAGGGTGCAATGTGCTGGGTTCACTGTTTCCATTGTGTGCAGTACTTCAGGATGCAGGCTCTGGGGTGTTCCTGCCCCCCTCTATAAGATCTTTTTCACAGTGAAGATTCTGGTGGCTGTCTCTGAGTGCAGGAGCTCTGGTTGTGGGTTTTCCATGGGTGTCTGTGGTGCAGTAGTATTCCCCCAGCCAATGCTGCCCTCTGAGGCACTGTAGTGAAAAGTCTCAGGTGGTTCCCCTAGACTCTGGTTTCCACTGCCCCAGGCTGTGGATGGTGGGCATTAGTTCCCTCTGTTTGGTAAGTCTGATGCAAGGTTTTGTAAGTATCCAAACAAATGCCCTTTCACTCACCAGTTGTGGTCACAGGTCAGGCTATGTACCAGTTAAGACTGAGATCATCCCCTTCCTGCTGTGTAGACTCTGGTTATTTCCTACTGTGCTTCTATGTCACTGAATATTTAAGCAGTTTCCCTCTGGTATTAACCTGCCATCCCAAAGACAATCCCTCCTAGGCTTCCACAGTGCCTCCCTGCAATGGAAGTGGTTTAGGGCCTGGTGAATCTGCTTTCCTCTGTTCAGAGCCAAAGATTTTTTTTCTTTTTTTTTTTTTTTTTTTTTTTTTTTTTTGCTGTCTTTGAGTCAAGCAAGTGGATGCTGTGCAGAGCTTTGCCTGAGTGGTGGAGACTGAGCAGGGTTAAGAGCACTTCCTGGCTAGGTCCCCACCAGCCCATTTTTCTTGTTTGTGTGAGGAGGGAGAGGGAGTTTCAGCAATTTTCAGCTAGTAGTAATCATTGTAGGAGCTCTTCTTGGCTGGATTCTTAAGAGATTTCACTGCAGGTGACTTCCTTTGCAGCTGTCTAGGTGTGGGATGATGGAGTCCTGATTTAAGGGGGCAACTGGTCACCTGAAAGATCCATGAGATACCTGCAGACCCCAGCTCGGTTTTCATTTCATGATTTGTTTTTAAGCTGTTTGCACTGTTTTAAGGATCCTTTGGTCACTGTCACGCTTTAAATTTTGTCTTTCTTTCCAAATATCTTTAAGTGGGTGTGCTTAAGAGATATTTTTCTGCTTCCCTGTCTCTCTTTTTCTTTCTGTTGCCCCTCCTTCCTTCCCATCCCTAGGTCTGGGTTTGGGGTCAGGATACTCTGGGTTTGCTTTCCACTCTGCTAACCTATCTTCCAGTCTATCTTGGTCTCAGACATTGTAACATTAAGTCTTAGAGCATTTATTTTATAACCCACCTCTCAATTCTGCTTTTCCTTTGCTGCCTCTTTGCTGTATTGTGAGGACATCAGAACTCACTGCCTAGCTTGATCCCACCATCTTCCTGTCTCTGTAGTGGTATTTCATTATGATTTAATTTGCATGTTCCTGATGCCTAGTGATGTTTAAAACTTTTTAATGTGCTTCCTGAACATTTATATAGCATCCTCAGTAAGTTGTTCAAGTCTTTTGCCCAGTTTTTATTGAGCTCTCTGTTTTTTTACTGGGCTATAGGAGTTCTAGAGTTTGTCATATTTTAAAAAGAGCCTTGCAAATAATTTTCTGAGCATTTTACCAGAATAAATGTAGTTTGGTTCACTGTATTTCACTACTGTCTCACCCATATATAGTATTTATACCCCTCATCATACTCCTAAGTAGTGATACCACTTACACCTCTTTGCTTACTGAACTGACATATACTTTCAACTTGCAGCTGAATTACATGATTTCTACCACAGGTTGCCACAAAAATCCACAACTTTCCAATATAATATATGAAAATAGATGTGGGAGATATTGAATTTCTCATATTGCTATCAAGCCTGTTGACCAAAAGCTATTTGATTCACAAAGCCCTTCCTGAATAGATGGGTCAGTGTTTATTTTCATGGATTTTGCTGTTCTAAATCAAATCAACCAGCCAACAAGCCTTTATTGAGTGCTCTAAGTCATCTCTATAAGGCATTACATATTAAATTCCAGTTCACAAATCCAATTCCTCTTTTTCTGCCCCAAGTGTTATTTGCTTTCTTTTGAAAGCCTGTATTAAACCCTTTCATCATTTTTAGTAGCCAGATAGCCAGTGGGGAAATCAAATTATTCCTCTGAATCTTGACATCATCATAATTCTAGTACAAATAACAATAATCATAATACTAATATTAACTTTTCATGATAATTCATAGTATGTGCATACAATTCAATTATACTTAACAACTACTCCATAGGGTAGAAATTACCTGTTTCACTGATAAGGAAATAGTTTCAAAAAGTAAAGAAACTCTAAGCCAAGTACAATTCTTCACCTCTATAATTCTAATTACTTGGGAGGCTGAGGCAGGAGTATCGAGAGTTCAAGGCCAGCCTGGGCAATTTAGTGAGACTCAGCTCAAACATAAAGAAATAAGTAAAGAAACTCATTGAAAGGGGTAGAGCAAGATGGCAGCTAAAATCTTCCAGTGATTGATCATTTCCCTAGAGACGCACCAGTTTGAGCAGCTATTCATATACCAAACTACCTTCACAAGAACTAAGGAAGCCAGGTAAGAGAGTATAGTGCCAGGTTTTAGTGTATTAAAAAGAAAAAATGCAATGAAGAAGTCAGAAAGGAAAGAGTCACCAATATCTCCCCTCTCCCAACTGAAAGCAATATGGAGAGAAACGCCCTCCACTTAGGGGAGGGAGAGGAAATTAACTTTCAGGCCTTAGACTTGAAACTCAGTACCAGACCCACCACAGCAAATCCATGTACCAGGTGGAGCCCCATGATCACTACCCCCATGCTATAACCACAGACTGAGCTGCTAGAACTGCATTAGCCAGGCAATTGACTGCATTCACAACCTCTCCCCTCAGATTTGGGCAGCAAAAGCAGGAGCAAACTCCATCCACTGGGCAGCAGGACACAAAAACTAGCACAGGACTTTATGTTGGAGCTTAGTGTTGGGCCCACCATAGCAAAACTCAATACAGAAACCAAAGGCCCTATACACAAACCAGAGCTCACAGATTGAGGCTCCAGACCTATCCTGACATTAGGTGGAGACATGAGTGCTGCCTGGAGGGATTTGAGTTTTTGTCTGCATATTGCCAGCCTTAAAGCAGGCCTACAGTTACCTCCTCCTCTCCAGACTGCACAAATCCCTGCAGCTATGAGACTCTGGTGAAATCCAGCTTATTATCAGCCTTGGTGGCCAACCAACTGTCTCCATCACCCATTCCCCAATCTCAGGCAGCATTGCTATGCCCAGGCTGGTGTTTGCACAGAGTCTCTAGACATGCCCCAGCACTAGGCAGAGATGTTTGTTCCCTGAAATGGACTTGCATCACTACAAGCTGTGGCGCACCTGAGACTGTGCAGGCCCTTGTAGCTATGAGACTCGTGTGTGGCCCAACTTAGTATTAGCCTTAGTGGACAAAGGACTGCTTTTACTTACATGACCTCAAACTGAACAGCATGTCATGGAGCATAACTCTATTTGCTGAAGTTGTGACAGGGTATTTGGCACGGGACTTTGCCTTAGAATTCACTGCCAGACTGGCAAAACCTAACACTGGGCAGATTCTAATGACTTCTGTTCCCAGATCAGAACCTGCAGATAGAATCTCTGGAACAGGACCCCTGTCATGTGGAGATAAATGGACTCTGTCTGTGGAACTGCTCTTCAGTCTAGCATCACCTGTGGCTCTTTGCAACAGTCTTGGGCCACAAGTTCACCTCAACAGCATGCAGCCCATATCAGTGTGTGGGTCTTGGCCCTACCCCACTGCTATGCTGATCTTGGCAGGCCAGATCAATGCATTACATACCTTTATGGTGTTCTTGGTCACACGTATGACATAGGAGCTTGGGGCTGGTCTCTTGACAGTGATTCTGCCCAGAGCCAGGCAGAATCCCATAGTGGCCAACCATAGACTTTTGACTAGGTAAAAATATTCACATATAGTAGGTTAAATTTAACTCAACCAAGTCTATGCCAAGATATTTTTCAATAAAGCTCTCAAAATTTAAAAGATAAAGAAATTGTTTTCAGGCAGAAAGAAAAGAAACCATACATAGGGGTGTCCCAATTCATCTGACAACAGATTTCTTAGGAAAAACTTTATAGGTCAAAAGACAGTAAGTATCATGGATTACATGCTACCTGGATTTTGAATTACATGAAGTTTCCATAGTATTAAAGGGAGAAAAATCAACTGAAAATTGTATAACCAGAAAATCTATCCTTTATACATGGAGAAGCAAGAAAGATATACCTAGACAAATAAAAGCTAAGAATATATATATCTTCCAGGCCTGTTGTACAAGAAATACTAAAGGGAGTTCTTCAAACTGAAAGAAAGAAATGTTAATAAGAAGAAAACATCTGAAAGCATAAAATTCACTCATAAGAGTAACCATACAAATTCACAAAGTTCTAATATTGTGAACATGATGCATAAAGCCATTCATATCTTTAGTATGAATACTGAAGAACAAAGCAATTAAAATAACTACATTAATATGTTAAGAGATATACAATATAGAAATATGTGAAGTGGGACATCAAAAAGTCAAAATGTGGGAAGGAATGGTATGCATGTGTAGAGGTTCTTTTTTTGTTTTGTCTTTATAAGTTGCTATAATTTCAAAATAGCTTGTTATAATCAAAAGATGTTTCTTGTAAGTCTCATGGTAACCACAAAGTAAAAAATATAAGAGACACAACAATCAAAATTAACAAGGAATCAAAACACATTTACCAATGAAGGAAGACTGTAAGAGAAGGTGGAAGAAAGGAATTACAATAAAATCAGAAAATAAGTTACAAAATGGCTGTATCAAGACCTTGCCTACTGAAAATTACCTTAAATGTCCATGGATTAAATTCTCCAATTAGGAAGCATATAGTGACTGAATGGAAAAAATAAGACCCCACTATATATTTCTTACAAGGAAATCATTTTACCTTTAAGGACCTTCATAAACTGAAAGTGAAGGAGTAGAATTTAAATATGATCCAAAAGAAAGCAGGACTAGCCTTATTTATATTAGATAAAATACAGTTTAAACCAACAGCAAGGAGAGATAGATCATTATATGATGAAAAAGGGGTCAATTCATCAAAATAGCAATTGTAAATATATATTCATCCACTACTGGAGTACCTAAATATATGAAGCAAACATTAATAGACCCAAAGGGACAGATATATTCCAGTATAATAATAAAAAGGGACTTGCAACAGCTCACTTTTGGCAATGGTCAAATCATCCAGCAGAAATGGATGATTCCAAATCAGCCAAGAAACAAAATACTAAACTGCATTGTAGGCCAAATGGACCTAACAGATATCTACAAAATATCCCAACCAACAAGGGAAGAATACACATTCTTCTCATCAGCACTTGGAACATTCTCGAGGATATATCATATGATAGTCATAAAACAAATCTTAATAAACTTGAAAAACTAAAATAATAGTATCTTTTCTGAATACAATGCACTAAAAGTAAAAATTGATAACAAGAAAAACTTTGGAAACTATGTAAATACATAGAAATTAAATAATTTACTCCCACCAATAGATCAAGGAAGAAAGAAATCAAGAAATTTTAAAATTTCTTTTAAAAATGAAAACAGAGACATACCAAACTTATGGGTTACAGCAAAGGAGTACTAAGAGGGAAATTTATAGTAATCAATGCCTACATCAAAAGAAAGAAGGAAAGAACTCACAAAAACAACCTATCACTACATCTCAAGGAAATTGAAAAACAAAATTAAGTCAAACCCAAAATTAGTAAAAGAAAGGAAACACTAAAGATAAGAGAAAAAATGAAATGGAGACTAATGGAAGCTAACCCACAATAAGCAGAGTGAGGGGAAGAATAGACGTACAGTAGATTAGACAATGGGAAGTGGAGGGAAGGGAGGGGGAATAAGCAAAGAAAGCAAAGTGGAATAATTCTGACATAGTTTTCCAATGTACATATATAAAAACAACACAGTGAATCCCACCATCATGTACATTCACAAGAATGGGACTCTAACTAGAATAAGGTATATTTCATGCTTGTATGATTGCATCAAAATGGATTCTGCTGTCATATACAACTAAAAAGAACCAATAAAACAATTAAAATAGAATGGTGGCTTCTAGAAGTTAAGAATAGTCAGGGAGGGAAGGATGAGAAAAGGTTGATCAATGGGTAATAAATTAGAGCAAGAAGTTCTGGTGTACTATTGCTATTGGATTGTAGTTATTTACTGTGTATTTCAAAATGCTGAAAGAAAGGATTTTGAGAGTTTTTACCACAAAGATATGACAAATGAGAAGATAGCTATATTTAACCTGAGTTAAACATTACAGGTATACATGTATCAAAACATCGCATGATATCCCATTAGTATATACAACTTTTATGTTTTTATGTGTCACTTAAAAATAAATTCAATTAATTTAAAAAATGAAACTCATCTGAGATCATGTAGGTATTGACCCTTAAGTAGAAAATCTGATCCCTTTTTTCATAAAAGAGATTACTGGTTTTTCCACATTGCAAGGAATGATTTTCCAAAGGTGAGGAGCCGATTCCAAAATTAGATATGACAGCACAAATGTAATTCCTACTAAAAGCTTCTTAAAAATTAGGTAGCCTAGGAATTTGGTTCCCTTTTCAGTCTGTGTAAAAAATATTTCAATGACATGTTCTTATCATTTAAAAAGAAAAGTCAAATAGTTGAAAAATTGCAAAGAAGAATTAAAAGTCAACTGAAGTTACACTACGGTTAAGGTCTTTCAAAAATTTGAACATCCTTCCAAATAGCTGGTTCTGATTTCCTCTTCACTTTGTTTGTCATGGTCTATACACACACACACACACACACACACACACACACACACACACACCATATATGTAATTTGGATCATGTGGTGCTTTTGTATTTTTATTGCCAGGTGTCCTCAACCAACCCTAAGATATCCTAGGGTGTGCTCCTCATGTGCTGGGAAGTACTAATCTACTATTACAGTCCTGTACTTCACCAACTTGCTTCCTCTGCTGCTGAGAGGGGTATTGTGAGCTATATCTTGGCTCTGCAGGGCACTGCTATCCTTGCCAGGTGAATGCTACCACTTCCCCACCCTAAGTTTTCAGAAGGGAACATTATTATCTTATCATTCTCTTCATCCTAAATGAGTAATACTGTATTTATTTCCCTATCTCATGTCAACATAACACCACCCAGACTATGCCTTTTCACAAGACTTTACAGTGAAGCTGGCAAAAAATAGAAAGTTAAAAAATACAGGAGAGTTTGTTAGCTGTAACCCCAATAAAGACCTATCTTTAGAGTCCCTCAGGAGAATTCTTGTCTTTGCTCCCAAGCAACTTCCACAGGCAGTTTATTTCCCACTACTAGAAGCTCATGGGGTTTCTTCAGGTATCATTCTGATCCTAGGTTCCAGAAAGAGAAAGGTTCCTTGCTTCATTGTAATGGCCACCTGATCAGTCCTTATTTTATGTTATTTTAACCTCTTTGCAGGATGGTCAAGAGGGAGAATAATATGGTGTGAACCTCATTCAGCTACAAAGATATGGTCCTTAAACATAGGTAAGAGGACATCCATTATGGAAAACTTTATTAGATATGGAACATCAGGATTTGAATTTAGTAATTGATCTTGGTCCACTAGACGTTAAAGCAACCTATCTCAAACCTGTTTGAAACCAGTTACCGGGCATCAGTGACACTAAACTTAGAGGCAATCAATAACAATGAGCCTGCCTCTTGTGCCAACCAGAGAAATCTACTCATGACTCTCCTTATTTGGTGTACCTTTTCCATTTTGTCCTATATCTCTCCCTTTTAACTTCTGCTCAGTCACATGCATTGACTTCACACCTGAGTTACATAGCTCTATTTTTATAGGAAAACAACAAATTCAGTTACAGGACTAATTTTATTTTTTACCATTTATCACATAAGTTAAATTCCCAAAGTTCCCATTACTCAGCCATAAATAAAACTATGTGGAAGAACAAAAATCTCATTAATCCATTTCTGGTTTACTTCACCAATTTTCTCAGCTGCATTTTTAGCACTTTCTCCCTGGGAATTAAAAAATATATATATATGTATAAAAATGTGCTATATGGCATATATAAAATATATTGTTATACTTACATTGAGTCCTACTGCAAGTACTGATTTTTTCACTCATCAATATGTCATGAGCATCTTTTCATATCAGTAAATATAGATTTACACTATTCTTTCTAAAACCTAAATAATTCTATAGCATTTCTCTATCATAATACCTTTAACAAGTTTCAATCAATATACATCAAGGCTATATATCAGCTTTCTTTTGTCCAGTGATAATAAAAACAAATTCAAATAAATGTATGCAAAAACAAGAATTTGTAGGATAATATAATTGAAAATGTTATGAGCAGATGAATAATGGCTGGATCTTCAGGCTGAACTATCAACAAGAATTGACCTCTGTCTCTCACTTTGATTCATCCCTACTCTTTCTCACTTTTAAAATTTACTATCTCTTCTTCCATGTTGCAGGGAAACAGTGGAAATATATTCACTCTTATGGTTGGTTTTATGTTGGGTTAGCATATATGCTGGCCTATAAAATAATCATTGTGATCAGAAGAGATTAATTTGATTGATTACCCTGAATTGTCATCACACAAATGAGGAAGAAAAAATATGGAGAAGCATGATAGACAGCATGGGAAAAGACAGTTCCTCAAAGTAAGATCAGAGTGCATTTGCCAGATGCCAACAAAATATTGATGCCAAAAACCAACAAATAAATCACTAGAAAAAATGGCAGCTAAATATCCTCAAATACTGATGTAAAGATGATAAATACAATATTTTCCAAAAATCTACCAGTATATGCACAACCAAGATATCTTGACCAGTTTCATTTATCCTAGAAATTCATAATTTTTTCAGTATTTATATATCAATAAGTTACACTTACCATATTGGTAGGTTGAAGAAGAAAAATACATATCATTATGTCAAGAAAGAAGAGAAACAGGGAAGAAGACAACAGCACTGACCTGAATCAACTCCCTTTAAAAACCTTTCCTGGAAACCTGCCCAACAACTATTCTCACCTTTCATTGAGCCTTCCTCATCTTCAAGGGGCTTCAAAAAGTCTAGACACACTGATACACCCAACAGTAAAGGAGTTCTGTTACTAAGAAAGACAGGAAAAATAGACCAGGAGAGATGACTCTTAAACTCTGCATATCTTTAATTTCATATCTACTTGACCTATCAGAGACAGAGATGTATATCATACTCTACCATGCCATTTCTTACAAAACTTTTTTCTGTGTATCTTGTTGTGCATTTTACCCTTGTTTTAAAGTGACCCTTGTTTTGTCCTACTTAAGGTTTTTTTTTAAATTCTCAATTAAACCTTTGCTTGCTTTGCATTTGCATTTGCCTAATATATTTCCCACATTCTTTTATTTTAAATCACTCTGATTCTTTTTGTTTTCTACTATAATCAGCATTTATTTATATGTATTATACTTAATATTCTTACATAAAGCATGCTTTTATTTATTTAAATATCTAGCTTGGAGCTTCATTTTTTTAGCACTGGGGATTGAATCCAGGGGCACTTAACCACTGAGCCACATCTCTAGTCCTTTTTATTTTTTTATTTAGAGACAGGGTCTCACTAAGTTGCTTAGGGACTCGCTAAGTTGCTGAGGCTGGCCTTCAACTTATGATTCTCCTGCCTCAGCCTCCTCAGCTACTGGGATTACAGGCATGCACCACTGTGCTCTGCCATTTTTTAAAATATAAATTAATTTTTATACTTAGTGATAAAGCAAACACATTTGGTTATAAATAATCTTTCACAGTGTTTATTTTTTCTTGACAGTTCTTTTCCTTTTTTTTTCTTCACATTACTTTTTGATGTCTTTCTTATCTCTTGGTTTCTTTCTGATAATGCATTTTAATTTAAATATTAATTTTTGATAAACATGCATTTCATCTCTGAAGTGTATGATTAATTTTAAAATTAATATTTAATTTTAAAATGGAACAATGTCTACTAACAAATTCATTGGAAATGAAAAAATTCCCACTCTTCTCACTTCCCAAAATATTTTTGAGTTTCATCTCTTCTTGTGATTTTTTTGACCCAATTATTTATATTAAAAGTATTTATTTATATCACTGTAACTGGTAAGTTTGGATCCTAGTTTACAAGCTAGAAACTCCCATATGGCTTAAACAAATAATGCTCATCTTTCTTGCTATTGTTCACTTGCACCTCAGTCCTGTTTTGGTCTGGTCCTCAAAACTTCAATCCCTCACCTCTCAGAACCGTGTGTCAGCTTCATATGTAGAAAAGTTTCTGTTAGCTCCAAAATCATTTCTCAACTTTGACTAATTTTATTGTGCCTGGTCACTATTCTCTGGAGACTTGGTTAAAAATAAATCCCATTTTTGTAGGGGTTTTAATGTTTTATTGATTGCTTTCTTTAGTCTTTTCCACCTTCACTCTTCAAAGGTAAAGTACACCCAAATTGCATGTTGCAAGAAAACCTTCAATATTTTATTCTATAATCCAAAGTGGGAAAACAAGGCAATCAATTTTCAGCAACATCTTTTCTCATTCTCTGCCAGAGCCAGAGGCACATTACCATGAAAACTGTGCTGTCTTTATGAAAACAAAATGTGCATTCCATCAATGGACACAAGGGAGAAGCTAATTAACTTGCACCAAAAAACAACTATATTTAATCTTCTTGGACAAAATTACATGAACAAAACTCAATCAGTTCAGATTTGCTCAGCAGGCTTCTTGTGAAGTTTTTCGTCTCATAAGGAGTTTGTTCTTGCTTATCTTTACTTGAAAGAGTTCCCAACTGGACAAGGATTGACTTGAAACATGAAATTTTATGCCTCTAGGCAGTAATAATATTAAAAATATTTTATGATTAATCAGGCATGGGAATGGACCAATCAGAATGGATACCGGCTATAAATAATATGTCAGATATCTAAGTGGACAGCTTCTAAAAAGAAGTTGTGACTATGAAAAGTCTTGTCTTATAGGATGAGACACACCCAGAGGCCTCTAACTCCTTTTTTTCTTCAAATCCTGTGATCCTCCTTCCAGTTGGTTCTCCATCATTAGTTTAAAACCTACCTTCAGGCATATCTAAGGAAAACTAGCTGGAATTTATGGGGAAGAAGCCAGAAGGGGTATAAATTAAAAAAAATAATTTTAGGCAAGTATATAAATTCAATAATTTTCTACAAATGTAGAATTACTATAAAAGTATATTCATGTGTCCAAAACTGGAGCCTAAAAGTCCAAGGATTTCAGGTTCTTTGCAGAGGTCCACCAAGAAGGTTAACTACTTGAGCGTTACTGAAGAACACATATCCATTAAAAAAGAATGTTTTCCTCTGTAATTAGAAAAATCCAAATGTCAAATAAAAAAGAAAAACTTCTTAAAATTTAAAACAAATGAGCCTAATTGTTTAGCTTGATAATATAACCAGAGAAAATAATTAGTTCAAGTGTCCTTAAAACACAGTGCTTTAACTTTGCATCATTAGGATATACATTACAAAGAGGAAAAAAAAGGAATGCAAAGAAATCTCATACAGTAGTTTTATTATTAACATTAATACAGCATTGTTATTTTGAAACTATTTTTGTATATCAAAGGGTAAAGAAAATAAATGGCACTGTCCAAGATTTTTCTAGTATAAAAAGTCATATGTATAAAACAAATAAGTAAAATGCTGAAATATTGAATTTAAATTTTAAAAAAAATCAATATAAATACATGTGTGTGTGTGTGTGTGTGTGTGTGTTCGTTCTAAGGCTATCTGCTGAAAGCACCTGGAAATAAGGACATATCAGAAACTATAATTCATAAATCCTATTAACTACTGAAAAGAAGCAGGGCACTGTAGAGAAAATGTTATTTCTAGGTATAGTATATTAGAAATGCAAGGTGCATCTAGAACATCCTGTTGAGTCAGACGGAAAGGACATATTCAAAGACTAATGGGATTCAGTCAAAAAAACGCAGAAGCTAGCTTGAAGGAGTTCCCACTGACAAAATTTTGGGCCATTTAAAAATTGAAAAGTATAAAGAGGCTGTATATTTGAAGAATGCAATCAAATTTTCATAATATTATAACTAAAATTGCCTGGCACATTCATAAATCTTTGCTGCAATAAATGAAAATTGCATGCCTTCCAAAAATGTAATGACTATCATTAATTGAAATGCATTACCTATATTAAAATCCATGAATCTGAAAGAAGAAAACAACAAAACTCTTCTTTGCCATCATTGCAGGAGATTATTACATCTACTCTTTAGCCTAAAATTTGTATTTAAAAAAAAAACAAACATTTTTCCTGGTTTGCAATAGCAATTATATTTTAGAGTAATAAACTGATAAAGCTAATGAGAAAGCTCTTATTCAAAGTAAAATGATACCTATTAAATGTAGGATGGATGATTGAATTAGAAAGCCAGTAATTGATATCCTCTTATGTATCCTTTCAGTCAAATGAGGATTATCCATAGATGTGAAAACCACTAGGTAAACTGATGGTAGGGAACTGAATAATCACATGGCATTAAAGAATTACCACAGAGATTAAAAATTGCTTGCCAGTGGAAAATGTAACTTTACAAGGGAAGGATTTGGATATCACCACCTTAACCCAGTGACCTGTTGTCATTATTGAACAATAATGGGACAATCAGAAATAATAAGCCCCCTGAGGTGATGTGGTAGGAAATGCACACCATCACTTATGAAATATTCCTCCCAATAAGTGTGAATGTGAATTAAATCAAGCCTGAATATCCAACATGCATTTTATAGGAAATACATCGGTTAGAGGAATAAATGATATACGGTAAAAATTGAATAAGTCCAGGAAGTGTAATTATTATATGAAGCAGTTGGGTTCCACTGACCATCAAGGGCTTTGCATAAATATCACATTCTTTACACCATGCAGGTTAGAACTCACAGGCAGAAGTTTCTTAAATAGGATGTGTGCAGAACAGAAAGCATCATGGGTGATACTACAAAAAAGGGACTTTCTCATGAATGGTCTTATAAAAGAGGGAGCCTAGGAATTGTGGGCTCGGGAAAGTGATAGACAAGTGATTGTGTCATTGTTGTCCTCTGCAAATAAAGCCTGGCAATCCTGTGGAAAACTGAAGCCAATGTGCAGCACCTTCTGCTGGGATAGAGAAAGCCAATTCCAGCTAGTGAAAAACCTGAAAAAAAAATCACCAAAGACCATTCAGTGGACAATTCTGTTTCCATAAGAAAGTGATCTCAAATAGGACTTCTAGCCTGGTCTCCTCAGCATTTCAGTGGATGGGTGGTGGGATGTTTTTGGGGGAGGGTAAAGAAATTTAAGGGAGATCACAATCATATGCAATGCATGCTGTGATTGGATCCTGGTTTGGCAACTACAGAAATTTTAAAGTGAATTGAGGGATAGGTTATATTAGACAATTATTGTAAATTGTACTAGATAATTACAATCATGTAAATATTCCCTATTATTTCTTTAGATACACATACTGAGTGTTTATGGTTCAATGTTGTGAAGTTTAGAAATTAAAATACTTCTGGCAAAAATATATGAAGCAAATATGGAAAAATCTAGGTGAGGGATATCCAGTATATTTCTATTTTTCTATTTAAAAAAATATGTATATACACACACACACACACACACTTATTGGAATATATACATATTGGAATACATATATTCCAATAAGTGTGAAATTAATTACATAAAGCCTTCAGATTTAATTATATATTTAATTAAATATATTCCATTTTAAGTAAAATATTCAATTACATACATAATTATACATAAATAAATATAAAGAATGTGAGTTTACTATATTATCATTTTCTATCAAGTACTAAATGATTGCAAGCAAGTTGAAGATTTTAATTAGAATAATTAGAGTATCAGTAGAAGTCTAAGCAGGACCTGAATTATTAATAAATGTGCTAACTGGATGGTCCTGCTGAGAACCTTAGCTCATTTGGATTTAATGGTGGCATACATTATTTCTAATAGTAGATTTAAGATTTCTATAGCATTTTGTTTTAAGGCTTATTTTCAAACATAACAAAATATTGAAAAATAAACATTCCTTCCACCTTATGCCACCAATTCCCTCCCCATAAGGAAAACATTATCAGTGTTTTTTTTTCCTCCCCCCAAAATTTTCCTATGCAGATTCATTATAAGCTTTCCATACTTTTATATAGCTGCCTTACTATTTTGTGTAAGGAAAAGAAAAGGAGACACAGAGACAAAATGCAGAGGAAGGAAAGAAAAATAGCAGAATGGCAGAGGCACCAGCTGCCAAGCTTTATTTATATCAATAGGTTACTTTAGGTCATTTGCATCATTAGTACATATTGTTCATTGTATGACTAAGCAGGTTACAGAATTAGCAACACTATACAGCTTATATCTCAGTTACATACTAAGTTGCAATGTGCAATGTTAGGAGCTTTGTGCATCTCTCAGGAAAGTCCATTATATAAAGTTACTGTTATGTGGGCAGGTTTAGGCTCAGTGAAATATTATGGTTATCTAACAAGAGAGTTCCTTTATTCCAAGGAGCTGTGTGCCTAAGATCAAGGTCAAAGCTGATAAGACTAACACAGAGCCTGCTCCTAAAGGACATTGCTAAAGCAGCCAAGCATCCTGTGTCTTTGCACAGAAGTTTTCCCAGCAGCCAGGCATTCTGCGTCTTGCACAGAAACTTCCTACCAACCAGGTATTCTGTGTCTTAAACTTCCTAGCCACCAAGCATGCCACAGTCATGAAGCTATCAGAGACCTCAATCCCAAACACAGAACCCCTACAATTTTGATTTTAGGTTTTGTTTTGTTTTAACATTTTATTGTAACTTTTTGAAACTTTAGTTATCAACTTTTAGTTTTAAATTTTATCAGGGAAAATTCCTAACACTCAAAAGACAAAAAATAGTCTAATTAATCCCCATGTACTCATCATCCAGCTACACTACTCTTCAGCTCAGAACCAATCTATACTCCCTTTCTTTATCTCATCTATACTCCCTTTCCTTTAATCTTCATAATTCATAGATCATTATGAAGAAAACATTGTTTGACCCAGAATGCTTTAATGTTTCTTTGAAATGTGTTGTTCTTTACATGACTTCCTCATTATTATGAAACCAACAAAACCCCAAAATTATTTAGTATCATCAAAATATCCAGTCAACATCCAAATTTCCCCTGGGTGGTTCATAAGTGCACTTTCAAAGTTGATTTTCTTTAGGATTCAAACAAGGTTCATGTGTTGCATTGGCCTAAAATGTCTTTTAGTTTTGTCCAATCTATATGCAGTTTTATTTAATAATGCTTCTTAGACATTATTCCAATGACCTATTTATTTTATTTGTTCTATAGTGTGCCATTGTATAGGTGTTTCATAATATATTTTATCTAGTACCCAGTGGCAGGCAGCTAGGTTTTTCTAAGTCTGCTACTGTTATAAACCATACTGCAATAAATAGTATCAAACATACTTTTGTGCACATGTGAAAGCATATATATAAGAAAAATTTCTATACAAGGTATTATTCATTAAATAGTATGGGGCTTTGCAATTTTGAAAGAAACTGACAAATTGTCTTCTGAAAAGATTGCCCCAAACATGTTTCTCCATATCCATATCAATATCAAGTACTGTTGGGCTGGGGATGTGGCTCAGCGGTAGCGCGCTCGCCTGGCATGCGTGCGGCCCGGGTTCGATCCTCAGCACCACATACCAACAAAGATGTTGTGTCTGCCGAGAACTAAAAAATAAATATTAAAAATAAAATTCTCTTCTCTCTCTCTCTCTCTCTCTCTCTCTCTCTCTCTCTCTTTAAAAAAAAATATCAAGTACTGTAAAATTGCCTGCCTTCATTATAATAGGTGAGCAATAGTAACTGATGTTTCATTTTCATTTTCTTAACTAAGAGCAAAACCATATTTTTATGTTTTTAAGACATTGGTACTTTGTTTCCAATGAACTGTATGTGATCTTTGACCACTTTTCAATTGGACTGTAAGCCTTTTCTTATTGACTTGCATGACTAATATATATAGTAGGGATATTTGTTACTTCATATGTATGTTTAAAATACATTTTCTTGTTTTATTGTTTGCCTTTTAATTTATTTGTGAATTTTCTGATACATTGGATTTTTTTTAAATTCACAAGTTGTAATGGTTCATCTACACTGTCAACTTGATTGAATTAAGAGATGCGTAAAATTAAAATGCTACTGGGTGTGTCAATAAAGGTATTTCTGGGAATGATTACCATATGGGACAACAAACTGAGGGGGAGACACACCATAAATATGGGCAGCACAGTCCAAAAGATTAGGGGTCTGGATGGAACAAAAAGTTGAAAGAATGAGGAAGCAGCAGCAGATACAAGCTCAGTCATTCTTGAGTGCATGCTTTGATTGCTGCTGTGATGGCCTGAGAACATCAGACTCCACCTCCCTCTGACTTCCAAAGGGGACTCTGGCCACAGACTGTCCAGGGAATTACCAGAACTTCAGTCCTGGACCAGGGATACATCTTTGTTCTGGAGGTCCAGCTTCTTGGACTGAGCAATTACTGGTTCCTCCAGCTCTCCCACCTGAAGACAGCCATTGAGGGATTATCCAGATTCTGGTCTTGTAAGACAATTTAATAAATCCCATTTTTGATGATAGATAGATAGATAGATAGATAGATAATCTGTTGGTTATGTTCCTCTAGAGAACTCTGACTAATATACAACCTCTCTTATATCTATCCCATGATGATAAAATTTCTTCCATGCATCTTTATACATTGATTGGCATGAGAGTTTTCAAAGCCTTCTGCATATCTTTGTAACAAAAAAAATTGAGAGGCCAATTTGGCTGAGTGATTCCACTCACATCTTTCATCTTCGTTGTAAGCACTTGTAAATGTTAATAAATATGCAGGCATGTATTTTCCCCCTTAATTCATATCAGAAGTATCCCACCAAAAATGAATAATTTTGTCAACTAATTTTTATAAATAATGAATAACTTCCTGGGTGGTCTTTATTTTCCTTTATTATGTTTAATGATGTAACTGAGTAATTGAAAGAAATGATGATTAGTGTTATTTCTCCTGAATATTAATATAATTTCCAATATTGGTTAATTGATTAAAGCATTTAGTGGAATTGTTGCCTAAAAAGTTCTCTTAAAACAAAAGTAAAAACAATCTTTAATAGAAGGAGCTAGAAGTCATATTTGTTAGCCTCTTAATGCATAATACTGGATAATGGAAGAGGTAACTTGGCCCTTTTGTTGAAAATGATGCTAAGAAGTTAAATGAGTTGCCCAAGGTCATACAGGGAATAAGTGCTGGAGCCAGGATTCTTACCAGTATTTGCCAGTTTGGACTCCAGCCACTATCCCATGTTTTCTCAAAAAGGTAATTAAGAAAGTAGAAAGGGTATTAATGTGAGGAAACCATACTTTGAAAGTAAATTTGGGGTGTTGTTGGTCCTCATTTATCATGCAAGACAATAGTTTCTGCATTTAATAAAATTACTTTGCTTATATAACCAGGAAATATTTATCTTGCCAAAATGTGCTATATTTTGTCTCTCCTTCCCACAATTTTCAAGGCATCACACTATGCTTTTTGTAGGATAAATTCTTGATATTTGTTGAATGGACTCTTACTGCTACTCAAAATCTCAAAAGAAATTTAGTGGTTGGTTGCTACTCATGAATCTTGACATTATACGCATTTGCACATGTATATGTAAGATGTTCACATCAATAAAATTTCCTATTTTTTGCTATGAAGATATCAAATCATTTGAAGAGGACATTTCAATTATTAAATATAAAATCCAGAACCTAAATTCGACCAAGGAAATACAATCCAGATTTTCATTTTAATAAGCAAAACTGAAGTAATATATAAATAAAAGTAAAGTAGAATTCTTCAACAAAAAGTATATGCTAAGATACAGATTTGTAGATATGTCAGCCTACTGAAATCTTAATGTGTAAATTATAATTTTAACAACTTTTATTGAATATTCTCCATGTGCTGGGTGCTAGATTTAAGTTCTATCTGATTTACCTCATTTCATCTTCTTAATACACTTTTGAATTACTATAAAATGTCCCCATTTTACAGGTAAGAATACTAAGGCTCAGATGTCAAGGTAGATTTGAATTAGAGTTATGCAATACTGACCATCTAAACATTTCCTGTTACTCAGTGCTGATTTGCTAGAGCTTAAGGACTCAACTTTCTCAATATAGCACCAGCTTATCCTCCGGTGTATGGCATGACTCAGATGAAGAAGGCTTAAAGAATGATTCATACTTGATAAGTCTTAAAAATCAAGGGATAGGTAAGATTTTAACTAGAAGAGAAAAGAAATGCCAACCACAGGAAGAGAATCATGAACATTATTACACTGGGAATCATGGACATTAATATTTGACAAGTGGATTATGCATTAACTTCAAAAATGTGATGGCACTGGCTATTTTTAGTAGTAATGGCCCCGAACTTTTTTCCATCTCTAACAAATCAAATCAGTTACCAGCAATAAAATCACCTTCTTCTCTAAGACATACATTCCAGACAAGTTAGGAAATGGGGCGCTGTGAATGGTTAACAATAGAGAAAATAGAATGTAAAATTGAGTTTTGTTTTAACCTTTTTAAGTCAAAACAATGAGTGCTTTCACATAAATTCTATGATAAATACAATCTGAAAGTTGAAATGAATTTAGCATGTTACTGTCCTTTGTGATGCAATCAGTCTTATCAGTTATAGCCACAGCAACCCTGAGCATCTTGTGAAGAATTGCCAATGAAAGTACTAAAATAAGCTTTGCATAAGCTGGGAGTATCATGACATCTGTTTTCAAAATTATTCTCCTGTAATTGTTGAATCTCATTATAGTTGGTAAAAATTGTATTCTTTCACCTGGGATAAGTGTCTGTGATTTTAAATAGGATCACTTTAGAAATGACGATTGTGACACCATGCTAATTTCACAGTTTTGCTATGGTTGCTAAAAGGAGAGGATTCTTACCAATGACTTCTATCACTCTGGATATTCATGGCTGTGGGCAGCAATGAACCTTACATCAAAGGTGACTTTGGCAGAAATATAATGTAATAGTTTATGCACCAGAAATTCCAAAAGTAGAGCAGCTTCAGGGATTCAACAGTGTCACTGAAGATATGTGCTCTTTCTGTTCCTCTCCTCTGAAGACTTGAAAGTTGCCCAAAAAAAAGAAGAAGAAGAAAGAAAGAAAGAAAGAAAGAATAAGCAACTTATGATAAAGCCTATAGGGTTGACTTTATCCTAAGGCATGCTCACCTTATAGTTGTAGGACAACTGTTGTTGGCAATCTACCCCCATCCACCCTCATTTATTCCTATCAAGTGAGAGGAAAGCTTCTTGTGGGTCTCTCCTAAGGCTGAGAAACCTTCCTTCCCAGATACCCTTGGCAAGTTTCTCTCTTTAGTCCAAACTGGCTTAGGGTTGTCCAGCCCTGAACTAATTACTTGAAAGAAGAATGGGATTTCTATAATTGTTTTGGAGACAAAGTCTCTGGGGGTAGGATGGACTCAAGAGAATTAAGCACAATACCCACCATGCCATGCTATTTTAGTTCATTATTAAACTTTTTAGGACATCAAGGAAGCTGTCTGCAAAAAACAGAAGTAATCCCAAGAAGTACAATTGAACTTAGCAGTCAGTCTCTGATCTTTCACAGCCATCAATGCTAGAAGTGGTAGTACCTATCACTTCATCACTTTTGTGGTCCCAAAGATATTTCTCTATGTTTACCCCCACCCTGCCTCTCTCTCTCTCCCTCTGAAATTCTCAAAAAGGGAAACTTACTTTCTTCTTAAGCTTTCAGGATTCATGATATTTCTCTTCACATTGGTGTGCAGCAACATCTCCATCTTTACCTTTTTAAAAAACTTTTTTTAGTTGTCAATGGACCTTTATTTTATTTTATTTTATTTATTTTTATTTATATGCAGTGCTGAGAATCAAACCCAGTGCCTCACACAATGCCAGGCAAGTGTATTACCACTGAGCCACAACCCCAGCCCCTCCATCTTTTACCTTTACTGCCATCATCCAGTATTGACTCTGTTCAGGTGCATGACTAGATTTTATGATAACTTTAGAAGCATTCTGATTAATAATAACTACTTATTGGTCAGTTGTGGTATAATTGAAGTAATTCATAAGTACAACCCTTAAATCCTTGAGGCAGTACATTTCCAACTTCAATGTGTATACAAATAACAATTATCTTATTAAAATGCAGATTCTGATACAAATGAGTATGTCACTGTCAGCAAGAGCAAGAGGACCTTCAGAAAGGCATGGTGAAAAGGGTGGGAACAGCAAAATAAGACCTCAAGAATTCATATTGCTTCATCTTATTCCTCCTTTGCATTTACCAATCCTAGATCTCATCTTAAGCAGTGCACTGACTCATGGTACAACAACTAGAAAAACTGCATGTTAGATCCTGTGACCAGTTTTCCAGTTGGCTACCTGGCCTCAGTCACGGTGGCCAACTTGTCTTTGTATATTCCTACCAAGCTCTGGAGTTCTGAAGACAGATGACACCTATCTGCTCTGCTGCATTCTCCTGTGATATTTTCAGTCTTGTGCCTGAACTTAGCCTGAGGGACCCCACAAGAGTAGATTTGGCCAACAAAGGCAGAAAACGTGCAGGAGGGGCCTCCAGAAGTGTTTGAGTAGCTTCCTGTTTCTCCTTTTACACCAGTGTTAGGAAGAATGATAGGCATAGAATGATTCCATTTCTCTTATCTAGTTCAGCGCCTTTCCAAACTAAGCATTTCCTTTTAAGCATTGCTGAAAACCATTCATCAGTTTCTGCTTGGACTCCTCTGAGACAGCTCATTCCATTTTTTTGTGGGGACAGCTCTATATTTGAGAAGTTCTTTATTCTTAATCTGAGAAATGGCATCACTGCATTACTTCCTTATGTTGGCCCCATTTCTAATTCTTTCATTCCTTTTCCACTTGGAAATTCTTTAAAAAGTTAAAGATAGCTATTGCTTCCCCTAAGGTTTCTTATCTCCCAGTGAAACATGACAGAGTCCTTTAATGATCCACGTTTAACATAATCTCCACCCTTTATTATTTTAGTAATCCTCACCTGTTTCTCATTTATCAGTATCCATCTTGAAACTCCTTTCCCAGGATATTACCTAATAGCATTTAAATATTGGGACAAGTCCCTACATAACACTACACTAAATATTTCTCCTGAATAAGAATTATTTTCTTGTTTACTTGTTTTCTTGCTTGTTTAAATGGATGATTCATAGGACAGACTTTTATGGCATTTGAGTCAACTAAAACATCTAGGGACTTTCTCATACTCATACACAGCAACAGCTATTAAACCAGCTATTATTCATCCCAGGAGATCATTGGTACAGAATAAAAGACATGGTATTTAGACTCAGAAGACATGCATTCAAGCTCTGGCTCTTATGCTTACCAACCTTGGACAAGTTACTTTGTCCTTTCTGGGTCTCTGCTTTTTCATCTGGAAAATATAATTTCTCAGAAGATCTGTGTTACCTAATTAACGGGATTCTTTGATCAACTGAGATAACACAAGTCACTTTCTTGACTGAAACCATGATAAAAATTTGAGTAATGCCTAGTTAATATCTCATGCTTGTACAATCCTGAACCTATTTAATAACTGAAGATACTAAATCTGTAGTAATGCATCAGAATATTTCCTGATTCAGAAAGAATTTGAGGTGGGGCTGGGGTTGTGGCTCAGTGGTAGAGTGCTCGCCTCGCATCTGCGAGACCCTGGGTTCAATCCCCAGCACCACATAAAAATAAGTAACTGAAATAAAGGTATTGTGTCCAACTATGACTAAAAAATAAATTTAAAAAAATAATTTGAGGCAAAAATGGAAGGAAAAATATGAAACATCAGTGTACCAATCTATAAGAATGAGCAAAATTTGGTGTTTGATATTAATTTTATTTTTTGTTTTTACATATATAGTAAGTTCAACCTTACAGATGAAGTCAAAACTCATTTTTTAGTCCTTCCTATCTGCCATCCTTTCCAGAGTCAAATGCTGGTACAGAGAGCTGTGCATCTTCCCTGTCCATGTTTTCGTGATTTACTACAAAGATAGACATCCATAGACCACATATAATGGTGATTTATATATTTAAAATTGTGTGAATGCTATTATGCTATTTATACCTTGCTACAAATTGCTGAAGAGCTGCCCTTGTTGAAACACGAGGTTACATTTATTCATACTAACCAATTTATACAATCTACACAGAGAGCACAATGTATTTATAAATTCCTCTATTGGCCAATAATTAGGGTGCTCCCCAGTTGTTTTGCAATTATAAATTATGCTACAGTGTTCATTGTTCTAGAGATCTCTGGTATCTCCTATGCTAGATTTTTCTCAAGGATTTATCCCTCAAAGTGAAATTGTTGGATTCCAGGCCATGCCAAATTTTAACAACAAATATTGTCAAACTGCCATACAAAAGGTAGGAGTAAGGAGTGGAAATTGCACCCCACATCTTTCCAACATTGTCAAGTGATTTTGTGATTATCATTTTAATTGGTTGAAAATGGCATCTCATTTTAAAGTTTCAGTTTGAGTTCCTTTTCATAAAGTTACAAGGCATTTATAGTTCTTGTTCTGCAAATTGCCTAATCTTATTTGTATTATTTTTTCTAATGTGACTGTAAAAAATCCAGTCACTTAAAATTACAGTTCCAGGGATCAAAAGTCCAAAATGGGTTAAAATCAAGGTGTTGGCAAGGCTATACTTCTTCCAGAGGCTGAGGGGGAAATCTGTTTGTTTGCTGACCTGTGTATTGTAGGATGTTTAGCAGCATCCCTGCTCCTACCTGGATTTAGTAGCAGACCTCTCAGTTCTGAAAACCAAAAATATCTAGATATTGAAAATTTCCCCTGTGGGGTAGAATCACTCTTAATAAGCTTTATACTCTAAATCAGACTTCTTTGTCTCCTTTTATACTAACTGAAAGTTCTGTCAGAGATGAAAGTAGATGCACAGATGGGAAAGATTCTATATCTTCTGGAAATTAGAATTATGTAGGTAACTTAGGAAAGTAAACATAAGACTTCAAATGTTGGCCACTTGAGATAAGCTGTCCAAAAAGGCATAAAAGCAAGAACAATGATAAACAAAACTGAAGTTTGTATTCTAGATCATTTTGTATTGGAGAACATAAATCTGTATATTTCTAGTTATAGTATGCTTGGAAATAATACTTGTTTTATTTTCTAGGTTATTTATAGGTGAACATTGTCTCAATATGCCATGTATACAACTGAAGTGAAACTTTCTTTCCCATTTTAATCTACTCTCATTTATATTAAAAAGAAATCATAATCATATATGATGTGTAATAGACTAAAATAGGTTCTTTCCAATTGTACCATGAACCTGAAAATTAGATGAGAAAATAATTATGATTTGAACAACAATTTCCATATAATTACAGGATTTTTCTATAATTTTCAGTTTTTCCTTTTAAAAAGTACAAAATTTCCCCTTGTTTTATATTATTAAATTGTTCTAAAGATGCAGGACACATGTATTTAACACTCTTTTTTCATTTTTTTTTCCTCAATAGTTGAGGGGAAACAAAGGACCTAGATCAAAACTCTCAGATAAATTGGTTTTTCTTGGTCAAGTTGATTTAATATTTTATGCTTGTAAGATGTGTCCAGATAAACTATGGACAATGTAATCACTTACACATACCACTCATGAACCCTTTTGCCATTCCTATAGATCTCAAAGATACAAACTACCCCTGGAGACTAGGGGAGGCAGAGCCTCAGTTAGAGGGGCAGTGGAAGACATTGTAAGCAAACTTGAGCAAGCTTAGAAGGAATCAAGTGATGGAAGAAGAGAGCTGGGCTGGAGTTGCAGGCTTTGGTTTAATTAAACCAGAAGTTCCACCTGCTCCAGATTTCCACTCCTGAGAAATAAGGGAAGAAAGGCCATGGGAAGACAAAGATTCTAGACTTAGTTTAGCTGCATGCACAGGCCTGATGGAAGACAGGAGCCCAGACTGCAACTCAGTTGTATCAAATGAACCTTCTCTGAAGATCAGAGGGACACTCAAGTTGGGGAGGGGTGAGGGAGTGGGAGGAAAGCAGACATCTCTGTGGAAAGCTGTTTGGTTTTTCTAATTCACAAGGGGTAGAAGAGCCTTTTGGAAAATGCTAACTCCAGGATTAGAATTTAAACATATTCTCTGACAGAAATGATAACTCTTGCAAGGCCAATTTACAGCATCTACTCAGAGCAATAATGTTAATATATGTTAAATATTAATAATGACTGATTGTATCAAGGTTTCTTCCCAAGTTTCATTGCCTGATGAAACATCCCATTTTTCAAAGTCCACAGACAGTTCAAATATAACGTGTCTAATGCTATAAGAGGATTGCATATAGATAGCAGGAAGAAAAGAGATTATGATGCAATACAGAAGATTGAAATACATATCGGCATGAAGGAAGCAGAGAGGTAGTGGAGAGAAGTGAACACAAGAGAACACAAGCCAACATTGGAAGACTTTAATTACCCTTGGGTGAGGTTGGCTTGATCCAAAGAGGATGGAAGGTCAGGGAAGGAATGAGGGTAGAGGTGGGATGGGAATGACATGACCAGCTTCATTCCTTAGAATAATCATTATGGCAGCAAGTAGAGCATGGATTGACCAGTCAGAAGGTAGGAGACCAGATGAGAGATGATGGAGGACATGGGAGGAGGGCTGGGATTAAATAAATGGATTCAAGAGTGCTCTGCAGAGAAATTGTTGGTGTCTCTTCCAACTATCTCTCCCTGATGGTCCTTGCCTGATGAACATCAGGCCTCCCTCCACTGTACTGCCCTGCACTCCAGTTTCCTTCCACAGTCATTCCCCCTACATTCAACTTAAGCTAGAGATAGAGAGTGGGTGCAAGGAAAGAGGCACAGAAGGGTTGTCAGAAGCCCTGTTTTTTAATTCCAATTCTATTATTTGTAGGCTCTGAAATCTTGAGCAAATTGCCTAAAATTTCTAACAACTCTTTGTTCCTGAAACTATAACATGGAAATTTCTTTTTACCTGATATCATAAAGTCTTTGGTTTGAGGCTCAAGTATGATAGTGCTATAAAAGTAATATGAAATAATCAACAATTGCTGTTTCACTAATATTGTCTCTATGTCTACATATTACCCCCTCATCCCCTTCTCACACATGTATATAGAAACAATATAGGGAAGACAACAGCTTACCATAAAAGAATCTGATGTGAACAGAAAGTCTTAACTTTATAACTAACTAGACCTGTAACTATGGGAAAGTCACAGTTCTCCTGAACCTTGAATAGCCAACGTTTATTATGAAGAATTAAATTTTACTCCATGCATGCATCATTATGTCACAATGAACACCAATATTATGTATAACTATAATGCATTAATAAAAAATTTTAAAAAAATATATTTGCTAAAATGTAAGACAGTTTTAACTTCTTGACATGTTCTAACTTATTTTTTTTTCATTTTTTTTATTGGTCTTTCAAAATATTACATAGTTCTTAATACATCATATTACACGGTTTGGTTCAAGTGGGTTATGAACTCCCAATTTTACCCCATATACAGATTGCTGAATCACATCAGTTACCCTTCCATTGATTGACATATTGCCTTTCTAGTGTCTGATGTATTCTGCTGTCTGTCCTATTCTCTACTATCCCCCCTCCCCTCCCCTCCCCTCCCCTCCCCTTTTCTCTCTCTACCCCTTCTACTGTAAATCATTTCTTCCATTTGTATTATCTTGTCTTGCCCCTCCTTTCCTCTTATATGACATTTTGTATAACCCTGAGGATCGCCTTCCATTTCCATGCGATTCCCCTTCTCACTCCCTTTCCCTCCCACCTCTCATCCCTGTTTACTGTAAATATTCTTCTCAAGCTCTTCGTCCCTACCCTGTCCTTGTTTACACCCCTTATATCAAAGGAGTCATTTGGTATTTGTTTTTTAAAGATTGACTACCTTCACTTAGCATAATCTGCTCTAATGCCATCCATTTCCCTCCAAATTCTATGATTTTGTCATTTTTTAATGCAGAGTAATACTCCATAGTGTATAAATGCCACATTTTTTTATCCATTCATCTATTGAAGGGCATCTAGGCTGGTTCCACAGTCTTGCTATCGTGAATTGAGCTGCTATGAACATCGATGTAGCAGTGTCCCTGTAGCATGCTCTTATTAGGTCTTTACGGAATAGACCGAGAAGGGGAATAGCTGGGTCAAATGGTGGTTCCATTCCCAGCTTTCCAAGAAATCTCCATACTGCTTTCCAAATTGGCTGCACCAGTTTGCAGTCCCACCAGCAATGAACAAGAGTGCCCTTTTCCCCGCATCCTCTCCAGCATTTATTGTTGTTTGACTTCCTAATGGCTGCCAATCTTACTGGAGTGAGATGGTATCTTAGCGTGGTTTTGATTTGCATTTCTCTGACTGCTAGCGATGGTGAGCATTTTTTCATGTATTTATTGATAGATTGTATGTCCTCCTCTGAGAAGTGTCTGTTCAGGTCCTTGGCCCATTTATTGATTGGGTTATTTGTTATCTTATTGTCTAATTTTTTGAGTTCTTTGTATATTCTGGTTATTAGGGCTCTATCTGAAGTGTGTGGAGTAAAGATTTGTTCCCAGGATGTAGGCTCCCTGTTTATCTCTCTTATTGTATCTTTTGCTGAGAAAAAACTTTTTAGTTTGAGTAAGTCCCATTTGTTGATTCTAGTTGTTAACTCTTGGGCTATGGGTGTCCTATTGAGGAATTTGGAGCCCGATCCCACAGCATGTAGATCATAACCAACTTTTTCTTCTATCAGATACCGTGTCTCTGATTTAATATCAAGCTCCTTGGTCCATTTTGAGTTAACTTTTGTGCATGGCGAGAGGTAGGGATTCAGATTCATTTTGATGCAAATGGATTTCCAGTTTTCCCAGCACCATTTGTTGAAGATGCTATCCTTCCTCCATTGCATGCTTTTAGCCCCTTTATCAAATATAAGATAGTTGTAGTTTTGTGGATTGGTTACTGTGTCCTCTATTCTGTACCATTGGTCCCCCCGCCTGTTTTGGTACCAGTACCATGCTATTTTTGTTACTATTGCTCTGTAGTATAGTTTGAAGTCTGGTATTGCTATACCGCCTGATTCACACTTTCTGCTTAGCATTGTTTTTGCTATTCTGGGTCTTTTATTATTCCATATGAATTTCATGATTCTTTTATCAATTTCTACAAGATATGCTGTTGGGATTTTGATTGGCATTGCATTGAACTTATAGAGAACTTTTGGTAATATCGCCATTTTGATGATGTTAGTTCTGCCTATCCATGAGCAGGGTATACTTTTCCATCTTCTCAGGTCTTCTTCTATATCTTTCTTTAGGGTTCTGTAATTTTCATTGTATAAATCTTTCACCTCTTTTGTTAGGTTGATTCCCAAGTATTTTATTTTTTGGGGGGATATTGTGAATGGAGTAGTTGTCCTCATTTCCTTTTCAGAGGATTTGTCGCTGATATACAGGAATGCCTTTGATTTATGCGTGTTGATCTTATATCCTGCCACTTTGCTGAATTCATTTATTAGCTCTAATAGCTTCTTTGTAGACCCTTTTGGGTCTGCTAGGTATAGAATCATATCATCTGCAAATAGTGATAATTTAAGTTCTTCTTTTCCTATTTTTATGCCTTTAATTTCTTTCGTTTGTCTAATTGCTCTGGCCAGTGTTTCGAGGACTATGTTGAACAGAAGTGGTGAGAGAGGGCATCCCTGTCTTGTACCAGATCTTAGAGGGAATGCCTTCAATTTTTCTCCATTTAGAATGATGCTGGCCTGTGGCTTATCATAGATTGCTTTTACAATGTTGAGGTATGATCCAGTTATCCCTAATTTTTCTAGAGTTTTGAACATAAAGGGATGCTGTACTTTGTCGAATGCTTTTTCTGCATCAATTGAGATGATCATATGGTTCTTATTTTTAAGTCTATTGATGTGGTGAATAACATTTATTGATTTCCGTATATTGAACCAGCCTTGCATCCCAGGGATGAATCCTACTTGATCATGGTGTATAATTTTTTTGATATGTATTTGAATCCGATTCGCCAGAATTTTATTGAGGATTTTTGTGTCAAGGTTCATTAGAGATATTGGTCTGTAGTTTTCTTTCTTTGAAGTGTCTTTGTCTGGTTTCGGAATCAGGGTGATGTTGGCCTCGTAGAATGAATTTGGAAGTTCTCCTTCTTTTTCTATTTCCTGAAATAGCTTGAAAAGTATTGGTGTTAGTTCCTCTTTAAAGGTTTTGTAAAACTCTGCTGTATACCCATCCGGTCCTGGGCTTTTCTTAGTTGGTAATCTTTTGATGGTTTCTGATATTTCCTCTATTGTTATTGGTCTGTTTAGATTGTCTATATCCTCCTGCCTCAATCTGGGCAGATTATATGACTTAAGAAAATTATCTATGCCTTCACTATCTTCTATTTTATTGGAGTATAAGGATTCAAAATAATTTCTGATTATCTTCTGTATTTCTGAAGTGTCTGTTGTGATATTGCCTTTTTCATCCCGTATGCTAGTAATTTGGGTTCTCTCTCTTCTTCTCTTTGTTAGCATGGCTAAGGGTCTGTCAATTTTATTTATTTTTTCAAAGAACCAACTTTTAGTTTTGTCAATTTTTTCAATTGTTTCTTTTGTTTCAATTTCATTAATTTCAGCTCTGATTTTAATTATTTCTTGCCTTCTACTTCTTTTGCTGTTGTTTTGCTCTTCTTTTTCTAGGATTTTGAGATGAAGTATGAGATCATTTATTTGTTGGTTTTTTCTTTTTTTGAGGAATGAACTCCAAGCAATGAATTTTCCTCTTAGAACTGCTTTCAATGTGTCCCATAGATTCCGATATGTTGTGTCTGTGTTTTCATTTAACTCTAGGAAGTTTTTAATTTCCTCCTTGATGTCTTCTAAAACCCATTGATCATTCAGCAACCTATTGTTCATTCTCCAAGTGATGCTTGATTTTTCCTTCCTTCCTTTATCATTGATTTTCAGTTTCATTCCATTGTGGTCAGATAAGATGCATGGTATTATCTCTACCCCTTTATATTGTCTAAGAGTTGCCTTGTGACATAATATATGGTCTATTTTTGAGAAGGTTCCATGAGCTGCTGAGAAAAAAGTGTAACTACTTGATGTTGGGTGGTATAGTCTATATATGTCAATTAGGTCTAGGTTGTTAATTGTGTTATTGAGTTCTATAGTTTCCTTATTTAACTTTTGTTTGGAAGATCTGTCCAGTGGTGAGAGAGGTGTGTTGAAGTCTCCCATGATTATTGTATGGTGGTCTATTAGACTCTTGAACTTGAGAAGAGTTTGCTTGATGAACAAAGCTGCACCATTATTTGGGGCATAAATATTTATGATTGTTATGTCTTGTTGGTGTATGGTTCCCTTGAGCAGTATGAAGTGTCCTTCTTTATCCCTTTTGATTAACTTTGTCTTGAAATCTATTTTATTAGATATGAGTATGGCCACTCCTGCTTGTTTCCGCAGTCCATATGAGTGGTATGATTTTTCCCAACCTTTCACCTTCAGTCTATGAATATCTTTTCCTATCAGATGCGTCTCCTGTAGGCAGCATATTGTTGGGTCTTGTTTTGTGATCCATTCTACTAGCCTGTGTCTCTTGATTGGTGAATTTAAGCCATTAACATTTAGGGTAATTATTGAGATCTGGTTTGTTCTTCTAGCCATATTTGTTTATTGATGTTACTAAACCTGATTTATTATCCACTTTGACTACTTTCCCCCCTTTACTGTCCTACCTCCCATTGTTGGTTTTCAATGTTATTTTTCCATTTCCTCTTCCTGTAATGTTTTGCCAAGGATTTTTTGAAGAGATGGTTTTCTAGCTATGAATTCTTTTAACTTTTGTTTATCGTGGAAGGTTTTAATTTCATCTTCTATCCTGAAGCTTAATTTCGCCGGATACACGATTCTTGGTTGGAACCCATTTTCTTTCAGAGTTTGAAATATGTTATTCCAGGATCTTCTAGCTTTCAGAGTCTGTGTTGAGAGATCAGCTGTTATCCTGATTGGTTTACCCCTAAATGTAATCTGCTTTCTTTCTCTTGCAGCTTTTAAAATTCTCTCCTTATTCTGTATGTTGGACATCTTCATTATAATGTGTCTAGGTGTGGATCTCTTATGATTTTGCACATTTGGCGTCCTGTAGGCTTCTAGGATTTGGGATTCTGTCTCATTCTTCAAGTCTGGGAAGTTTTCTCGTATTATTTCACTGAATAGACTGTTTATTCCTTTGGTATGGAGCTCTGTGCCTTCCTGTATCCCAATGACTCTTAAATTTGGTCTTTTGATATTGTCCCATAATTCTTGGATGTTCTGCTCATGGTTTCTTAGCATTCTTGCTGAGCTGTCTATGTTCTTTTCCAGTTGAAATAGTTTGTCTTCATTGTCTGATGTTCTCTCTTCTAAGTGATCTACTCTGCTGGTAGTATTCTCAACTGAGTTTTTAAGTTGGTTTACTGTTTCCTGCATTTCTAGGATTTCTATTTGTTTGTTTTTTATTACCTCTATCTCCCTGTGAAATTGATCTTTTACTTCCTGGATTTGTTTGTCGATGTGATCTTTCATTGTCTGATTTTGCTGTCTCATGTCTTCCTTGAGACTCCAGATCATCTGAAGCATATATATCCTCAACTCTTTATCTGACATTCCATCTGTTGCAGCTATTACCTCTTCTAATGTTGAGTTGACCTGCATTGCTTGTGGTCCTTTCTTTCCTTGTCTTTTCATACTGCTCGCGTTTCTTTCTGCTTGGTGCAACTGTTGTGTTTTTGATTTTTACCCCCTATTTATTTATATTGCTCTTGTATAGTTGGGAAGTCTCCCTTGCAGGGCGGGTAGTGGCTCTGCTCCTCCTCTAATTAGGGTGATCTCTCTACCCCGCTAATCGGTCGCAGGTCCGCCCCCCTGCGGGCACGGGTGGCGACTCTGCTCTGCCCCCACTTCAATTGTGGTGACGTAACTACCACGCCCTGGGGTCGTTGGTCCTGGTCTGGATGTGGGTGGCGGTTCTGCTGGGTCCCCACTCCAATTGGTGTGACGTGTCTACCGCGCTGGCAGGCCTCTAGGCCAGTAGGTCGCAGTTCTGCACAGCCCCCACTCCCAATGGGGGTACCTGACTACCTCTCCAATGGGTCGCTGAGCCCCCTCCGGACCCGGGCGGCGACCCTGCTCCACCCCCACTCCAACCAGTGTGACGCGACTGCCTCGGTGTTGCGTGTCCACCACGCTGGCAAGCTACCTGGCCTGTCTTTCCAGTGGGCCGCACGTCTGCCTGCCCTGCTTGCTCCGATGGCAGCTCTGCACAGCCCCTACTCCAAATGAGGTTGTGCCTCCCAGGGGAGCCCTGATGGCGGAGGCTGACTACCGGTTCGGGTGGGGCGGGCCAAACCCCTCGGGTGTCAGCCGCTTGCAAAAGTGGCCGCTGGCCTCAGGATTCGACTTCTGCACCCTCCGTGGGGCCACCTGTGGAGCCAGGTAGCTGTGGCCACGTGGTTAGGACCCGGGCAGGTGAAGTGGCTGCTCCCAGAGCGAGCTCTATGCCTCCCAGGGGCGCCCTGATGGCGGAGGCTGACTGCCGTTTCTGGTGGGGCGGGCCAAACCGCTCGGGTGTCAGCCGCTTGCAAAAGTGGCCGCTGGTTTCAGAACTCGAATTCTGCACCCGCCGCGGGGCCACCCGTGGAGCCAGGTAGCTGTGGTCGCGTGGCTAGGAACCGGCCGCGTGGTTAGGAGCCGGGCGAGTGAGGCTGCTGCTCCCAGAGCGAGCTCTATGCCTCCCAGGGGAGCCCTGATGGCGGAGGTTGACTGCCGTTTCTGGCAGGGGCGGGCCAAACCCCTCGGGTGTCAGCCGTTTGCAAAAGTGACCGCTGGCCTCCGGGCTCGACTACCGCACCCGCTGCTGGGCCACCTGTGGAGCCGGTTAACTGTGGCCGCGTGATTAGGAACCGGGCAGGTGAAGTGGCTGTTCCCAGAGCGAGCTCTAGGCCTCCCGGGGGAGCCGCTTGCCGAGCGGCTGATGGCTGGGGGACTATACCTCTGTGCCGGAGAGGCTGTCCAAGATCCACTTCTCTGGGACGAACTGTCACTTCCAATAAACCTACCAGTTCACGGCTGCTCTCCTCTTAAGGGAATTATGCTAGAAGTTCCTCCATAGGTAGGCTGCATCTGTTCAGGTGGGTCTTTCTTATCCCGTTAAAGTGGAGACGTTGGAATCGCTGCTTCCTTGCCGGCCGCCATGTTGGATCCTATGTTCTAACTTATTTAATCCGCAGAATAACTCCATAAGGTAGGTGAAGAATGATATAGCTATCATTCTTCCCATTTTATAAAGATGGATTTTTGGGGAACACAGAAAGAAGTAACATGCTCAAGCTACACAATAAGTGGGGGAACTGGAATTCTATTCTAGGAAGTCTGTTTCTAGAGCTCACATCCTTAACTGTTATGCTTGCCTTTTAGGTCTGAGTATTATTTCCATATGGGCATTTTATTATTGTTTAATGAGTGTATTATTTGTATTCTCCATTTTCATCTTTAACTCTATTTATCTAATGTTTAGCAACATTCAAATTTATCTCATAATTTCCTTGGAATACTCTCTCCATCAGTATTTTAGGGATAGGCAAATTCTACAAAGATACACTATGAGTCATTCCTTCCTATTTCAAAATACTTGATATTTGGTGAATTCAACCATTTTTCTAGGGATCCTATTTTCCTAGTTCCTCATTTCATATCCCAGTAATTCTTTGAGAGGAAACCATTTCTAAATCCACCCTCTCAATTTCCTTTATCACTTTGTTTGTGGTTACCAGTATTATTTGACCCTTCCAATATGTTCTTAAATAAAATCACATGTGACCTTAGTCAAAAGTCCTTTATCCTTGTAATCCACAGAATTTCTCAATCTCAGCTCTAATATCAAAAGGTAAGTTTAAAAAAACAAACTTGGAATTAATGAATATTTCATTCAATAAATATTTATGTCTTCATACTCTGTCATGCACCTAAGATGCATAAACTACATTGAATTCAGAATTTTTCAAGCTTTATGCCTGCCCGCCCTCTCTCTCTCTCTCTCTCTCTCTCTCTCTCTCTCTCTCCTCTCTCTCTCTCTCTCACACACACACACACACACACACAAAACACAACACACACACACACACACACACACACACACATGCATATTTTTTAAAAAATTCTTTCACTTTTATCAAGGACCAGTGAAAAATTTTCTAAAGCTCAAGACACACCTCTGACATTTCACCCTAGTATTCACGCACAACTTCAACCATGATGCAGGATAACATTTAGAATTCTTCCTCTTGTACTGGTGTGTAGCTCTGAACCTAGTTATAAATAGCCTATCTTGTAATCTGGCATAATCAAAAAAGTAAAAAACATTAAATTCTGTTCAATGGTCATTTCACATTGTTTAAACAGTATGTAATTCAGTAGCTTTCAATCTGGGATGATCTGGCACCTTGAGGACATTTGTGATATCTGGAGGCATTTTTATTTGTCACTGCTGTAGGGGAGGGCATTACTGGCATCTAGTGGGTAGAGGCCAGAGATTCTACTGAACATCTAATAATGCACAGGGCAGCTGTGCCTCCCACACAACAGCTCCCCTCATGTAACAAAGAATTACCCAGCCTAAAATGTCAACAGGTCTAAACTCAAGAGACCATTAAAACCTCTGTCAACATTTAATACAATTTATGCTTGCACAATCCAATGTCCTGAAACATGTTCTTCTAACAATTACATAACATTTTAGCCTGCAGACAACTTCAGTGAACCTAAAGTTCCCTCATATTTCATTCATTCTGTAAATAAAAGTATGGATACTATCAGGTTATAAAGATAAACCAGGCCCGAAGCTTATGTAGCCAGAAAAATCAGCCACCCACAGCCATTTTTGACAGTTTTAAAAATTCTTCATTTTAAAAAACAAACAAGCCAACCTAATAAAGTAAGCCAATTTTTTTCTTGTAATTTAATTTCCTGTTCTCAGAATTTCAAGTTTCTAAGACTCAGTGTCATCTGATCTCACTTTTGGCTTGATTTTATGTTCATATGAAAGGATATATCATATCAGCCTTCTTAAGTTTCTAAATTAGAGAATATGTTCTGACATATGACATAGCAAAAATTGCACCTTCAGGTGAGATCCAAATCTGAATAATCTGACATAGGCTATGCTGGAAAGGGTTATGTCTTTTCAGTTATCATAGAGAAAAATGTGATTCATTCTTCCCAACCTCATTTCCACAATGAGTTGCCCTTGGAAGAAAATGGCGCCCCTATCAGTTCCTGATAGTTACAGCTTTTTCAACTTAAGACTAATGGCTGTTCTTTGCTTGGCTTAGTGCCACCAAGGACTCTTGGCTCACCCCAAAATCAATCCTCTCAGATACTCTCTTATTTTCATTTAGTAAATTTAGAACATTATGAAGAACCCTTCAACCCCTCTCTGGGATGATATCCAGGAGCCACTTTGCCTAAACAAAGTCATTGATTTTAATGGAACAAATGAGAAAGCCAATTCGTATTGTGTGGCATCCTGACAAAATGGATAAATGCTAGGACTCATTTGTACCAAATTCTATTCCTAATTATAAAAACAACTCTATAACCAAAGCAATCTTTCAAAAGAGTGAATTAGATGATGTTACTTCAAGGTTAAACCTCCTCCATAGCTTTCCATTACTGTTAGGATAAATTCCTAAATCTGCTGTACAGCCTGTAATGTTATCTTCTAATCCCTGCCTTTCTCACCAGTCTTAATGCACTTCCTCTCCATTGAATTCTGTGCTCTTCTGTTCTGGAACTCTTTACATACTCTTTCTTTTTCCAGGAAAGCTTATCCTACGCACACCTGCTCCCTTGATTTGCTTAGGTAATCCTTCTCATCTTTCAGACCTTGGCTTTTATTCATTTTCTCAAAGAAATATTTTCTTCTTTGCATCAGTCTGCTAAAAAATTCTTTTGGCCAAAACAATTCACATGGTCAAGTCCCAAATCAAAAGGTGAGATTATAATAAGGCCAAGGCAATAGTATAGATATAAGAAGGGGGAATTGGAGTCAAGAAACCACATTGATCTTCCATGTATACAGGTAATGTCTAGGCATGAAAGAGTGCTTATTTGTACATAATCAATTTATTTATAAAATTGAATGGTTTATCTTTCAAGTTCCTTGTCTAAGTATGTCCTCCACCTAAAGCCCCATCACAACACCACAGCATCCTAGTAATATGTTAAGATTATTTCCTTTAGAAACCTCAACAGCTTATTCTTAAAATCCTATGGAAAGCCAATCTAATAGGGGCAAGTCCTAAGCTCTTGTGAACAAGAAGGCAGCCATGTACCTGAGAAAGTGAAAAACATGCCAAATGGAGCCAACCCAGATATTCTAATCTGACTGTAAGTAAAACTTACAAAATATGGACTACATTCAGACAAAGCCACCTTGTGACATGTTTGGAACAAGGCCAATCCACAACCACACACAAAAAAATGCTTCAATAACTCTCTTCTGATCAGCATGAGTAACTGCTACTTCTTGACCACTCAAGCTTGCTTTAATCCTTCTGCCTGCTTGATAAACATTATTAATGTACCCAATCACCAAACTGTCCCAGCCAGAAGTTGTAATTTTTTAAATCTTCTTGAGAAGATTTAGCTCAAGTTTATGCACTCTAAGGTGGCCCTTCCAGATCCACAGTTCTTCTGGGCTAAACATATCCTCTTGTGGTAACAAGTTTAATAAACCTAATTTTGTTTGAGATGCGTTACTGGGAGTGTTTAGTCTGTGGGCTTGAATTCACTCCTTTTAGTACTCATTCCTATTCAAAGAGTTAAAAGCGCTGACATGGACCTGGTTGAAAACACACTGAATTTAGGATCTTTAAATGATATCACCGACTGAATTTAGTATTTACACTGACTAGAAAATGTCCTAGCTACTAGACTAGTAGTCACTGATAAAGCATGATGTCCCTCTTCTATAAATTCTGGATTGAATTGTCAGTAATATATTCATAGTGATAAAATTTATTCTCCCATTAGTGCCTAGACTTCTGTTATGGTTTAGATATGAGGTGTCCTCCAAAAGCTTATGTGAGACTATGCAAGAATTTTCAGAAGTGAAATGATTAGATTATGGGAGTTGCAACCTAATCAGCAGGTGTGGCTGGAGGAAGTAGGTCACTGGAGGCATGATTTGGGAGTTTATATTTTGACCCTGGTGAGAGAAGCTCTCTCTCTGCTTCCTGATGTCATGTCCTGAGCTGCTTTCCTCTGCCATGTTCTTGTTTTATGATTCTCTGCCTCACCTCTGGCCAGAGGTATGGAGTTGGCTGACCATGAACTGAGATCTTTGAAACTATGAACCAAAATAAACTTTTCCTCCTCTAAATTGTTCTTGTCGAGTCTTTTGGTCACAATAACAAAAGGAGCTGACTAAAACAACATCCAACAAGATAAGAATCTGTATGAAAAAATCCATCCCCCACCATAGTAGCTCCTTTTCAGACACAAACTTGCACAGAGTAAGCAAAATCAGTTCTTTTTAAAAAATATTTATTCTTAATTTTTAGGTAGACACAATATCTTTATTTTACATTTATGTGGTGCTGAGGATCAAACCTGGTGCCTCGTTCATGCTAGGTGAGCACTCTATCAGTGAGGCACAACCCCAGTCCCAGCAAAATCAGTTCTTACAGGGACCAAGATACCCATTCTTCAGAGTTAGTGTGGCCCAAATCCCTGATTCATTTACCCTCACATTTTTTCCAATGATAAATTTGTACTTTATTATATAACACTGATTTCATTTGAAGTTTGAAGTTACTGAAGAGTGAAAATAAACAGTATTTTTTTGTGTGTGTGGTACCAGGGATTGTACCCAGAGGTGGTTAACCACTGAGGCACATTCCCCAGCCCTTTTTATTGTTCTTATTTTGAGACAGTGTCTCACTAAATTGCTGAGGCTTAGTTTGAACTTGCAATCCTCCTGCCTCAGCCTAATGAGTTGCTGGAATTATAGACATGCAGCTTCTAGCAGTTTTGATCGATTATCCAAATTCTAAAATTGTACACTATCATATTACTAGAAGACATGCTTAGCCTTGTAGAATATCATTAATAATAGAATTATCAGTAATTGTCATATTTTCCTGATATAAATTATTATTTGGAAAAAATAGATATGTATTCAATATCAACCTATATACCAGATAAAAAAAATCTTAAACCCTATTGAAACATTTTCTCAGATATTCAACTAAAATAGCCCTAGAAACAGTAACCTACTTTTTTCAGCATAGTTTAAATTCTGCAGTTTCATAAAGAAGATGACTATTTTTCAATCAAATGAGGAAGGGGATGGATAAGGGATTTATGAATATTGATTGTGATTTTATAAATATTATTGCAGAGGTCTGAACTCCAATGTTGTCTTGCCTTGGACTTTTTTCTTCTATTCCTAATTTAAAAGACAATTATACAAAGGTGGTAGACATTAGAGCAGTTTGCAAATTCACCTTTCTCTGGGCACATGATCTGTTTGTATTTCCTCACCCTGTTGAACTCAGGATGGCCATGAGCTTTTCTTTAGTCGATGAAATGCCAAAGGTGATGTATATTAATTTCTTCCAGGAGAAAGCCTTCAAATTTCCACTGCTGGACTCCCTTTTGTATAATTTGTATCACCATGGTAGCCAGCATCCTGATAATGTAGGATGATGAGACATGGAACACAGGCCCCCAGCAAGCTCAAAATGAACATGTGTAATATGAAAGGGAAATAAGCATTCATTAAGTAATAGAGATCTTTCACAATAGTTTTCACAACATAATCTAAACTACAATAGAAGGCAGCATTTCTATTTTTAAAAATAAGACTTTGGAAATAATACAAAGGTATATACAGCTGCACAGAGTAGCCAATAGATATATGTGGCCATTGTAATTAAAAATTAAGTAAAATTGAAGTTTCATTTCCTCAGCCACACTGACCACATTTCAACTGTTTGATAGTCATATATCACTTGTGGCTCTTGAACTGGAAAACAGATACAGAATATTTCCCTCATCACAGAAAGTTCCATAGGACATCACTGAACAGTTCAACCAATAGTAAAATACTCAAGTCATTGCCCATGCCCCTCCCCCAATCTCATCCTAAAGGTTATGCTTCTCTATAAATTGTTATGTATCTTTCCAATCCTTCATCTATATTTCATTACTTTTTCTAGGGTTTTACATTATAAATATAATTCCATCTACATATATACATATACATATTGCTTGGTTACTTGCCTTTTTGATTTAACTAACAAAATGTCCTTGTGTTAATCAGCTTCTCATGCCTGTGACCAAAATACCTGAAAGGAATAACTAAATGAGGAAAAGTTTATTTGGGGCTCACAGTTTCAGAGATTTCAGTCCATGGTCAGCCAACTCCATTGCTCTGGACCTGAGACGAGGCAGAATGTCATGATAAAAGGATGGGGCAAAAGCAAGCTGTTCATTTCATGGCAGATGGGAAGCAGAGAGAGAGAGAGAGAGAGAGAGCACTTGTGCAAGAAGCAAAGGACAAGGTACAACCCAAGTGCACACTCCCTGTGACCTCCTACTTCTAGTTATGCCTCACCTACCTACAGTTGCCACCTAGTAGCCCTTCCAAATTACTAATCTACCAAAAGTATTAATAACTAATTAATAATGTATAATCCATCAATGGATTAATCCTCTGATGATATTACAGGTCTCATAATCTAATTGTTTCACCTCTAAATATTCTTGCATTGGAGATGATGTTTTCAACACATGAGCTTTGGGGGGGGGCATTTCTAGATGCAAATCATAACAATCTTGAAAACTGTTCTGTGTCTTATATAGTCTCTTGATTCTTACTTCAAGGATAAATAATAATACATTTAAGGAATTGTCATAATTTTGTCCATTTTGCCTGTTAGAATTTTCAGTGATTTCTAGAATTAACCTCTCAAGGCACACTGGCAAGGATCCTTCGGATTCTTTGCCCATGTTTCATGTTTTGCTCTGCTTTGAAACAATACGTGATACATATTGCATTATGATTTCTCTTTTTTCCCTTATATAATGGTAAAATTTGGAGATTAGGCCATTTATGTTCTCCTAAATCTTCTCTAATACTTCCATAATTTTGACTTTACACATGCCTTTTGAATATAACTGAAATCTATTATTTAGTAAATAAATACATAAAAAATAAATTGTGTAAATTAGGAATCTAAAATATTGGTTTCTTCCATGTACATAGCAAATTATGTCAGTTTACCTTCCTGACTAGTCCATCTTTGTTTACTAAATTCAGTCATCTACTAATTACAAGTAAACATTCATCAGTTTCCCAATTCCCTTTTCTGACCTATTATGTTAGTTTTAAGTACTATAGATTTTATTTGAAGTACTGTGGCTTTATAGAGAATTTATCAAATATTTTGTTTCTGATATGGCAATTTATCTTCAATACACCTTTATTAAAATTCTCTTGGTCCTTTTTCTATACATTTTCCAATATATGTGAAGGACAGAATTGGATTGCCAACTTCCTTTTAAAACTTCTTGTTGGAATTTTGAATTGGAAAGCACTAAGCTTATAAATGAATTTGGCAAAAGCTTGCATTCTTATAACAGTGATTTTTATCATCTAGAAACATGACATAACCGCATTTTTCAGATATTATTTAATATCCTTCAGTAGAATTTTCTTTTTCAGCTTTCTTCATATAAGACTTACAAATTGTGTTATATTTAGTGCTGGCTTATTTATAAATATATTTATTATTGTTGTTTGTATTATACATGTAATCTTTATATTATTTTATTTTCAACTAAGGTATTGCTAATATAAGAAGGTCATTAATATTTATATTTTTGTTTTATGTCATGTTAATGATATGATTGTTCTTCATAGTATTCATCATTTTTCAGAGAAATCTTTTGGATTTTAAAAAGAGATCATGAGTATTATCTTCAGACATAGACATATTTCTCTCTTCTTTCCAGTAATTATTCTTTGTGTCTTTTTCCAATCTTTCTACTTTGACAGGACATTTTGCGTTCTTCCTGGATTTGATTAAAAATAATTTAAACATTTTTCTAATAGGCACAGGAAAAATCAGTCTTTAATTATCAAGTGATTTTTCAACATGCATAAGATGATTACTCAGATTGATTCCTTTAATCTGCTGTTGTTGTAATAAGGAACTGAAAAAACATAATAATCCATTGTAAAATGAACAAATGATCTGAATAGACATTTCTCAAAAGAAAATGGCCAACAAGTATATGAAAAAGTGCTCAACATCACTAATGATCAGGAAAATGCAAATCAAAACCACAATGAGATATCACCTCACTCCAGTAAGAATGACTAGTATCAAAAAGACAAAAATACACGACTGGTATGATTCTATATCATGTACAACCAGAAGAATGAGAAGTTCTACTCCATATATGTAGGATGTGTCAAAACGCATTCTACTGTCATGTATAACTGATTAGAACAAATAAAAAAATAACTCCAAAAAAAGACAACAATAATAAGTAACATTTATAAATGCCCAAATTCTAAATCATCCTTGAATTCCTTGGATCAACCTTACTTAATCATTATGGAATACTGATTTACTACTAGAATTTAAGTGCTAAATTTACTTAGGACATCTATATATGAACTTATAGGTGAGATTGGTCAAATGGTCCGTGCGCGTGTATGTGTGTGTGTGTGTGTGTGTGTGTGTGTGTGTGAGTGAATGTCGGTATCTGTGATCTTTTTATTTTTATATCAGTATAATAATAGCCTCATATAGTGATAGGCTATATAAAAATACAGTTCACAAAGTATGGAAGCAATCTGCACTGAAAGGTTTGAGAGAAAGTACTTTAAATTGGCACTTCAGTACTGAACATTTTCAAATGTAAACCTTTAAATATCACTTCTATTTAATTTGTGATTATTATTCTATTCCATTTTGATACAACTTCTTGAGTCAATTTTGTAAATTCATATAGTCTAAAAGCTCTTTAATTTCATGTAAACTTAAAATTTTATTAATACACAGTTAGTAAATCCTCTCATCATGTAAATTCCTTTTTTCTCTCATATCATGTCTTTTTAAAAAATTCCTACACTTATCTATTTACATCTTCTTTATTTTTTATGATATCAGACTTGTCAAAGGATAGAATGGAACATTTTTTAAATAATGAAAATTGTGGGCTTGGGTTGTAACTCAGTGGTAGAGCACTTGCCTAGCATGTGTGAGGCACTGGGTTCAATTCTCAGCACCACTTATATTAATTAATTAATTAGTTAGTTATTTAAAGGTCTATTGACAACTAAAAAAATTTTAAAATAATGAAATTTGTGTTGTATTCATCAACTACATTTTATAGAAAAATCACTAATGTCTACTTTTAATTTCACAGTTATTTCTTTCAAGTTTTTTGTTCTTTTTATTCTAATTTGTTATACATGACAGCAGAATGTATTACAATTCATATTACACATATAGAGCACAAATTTTCATATCTCTGGTTGTATATAAAGTACATTCACACCATTCATGTGTTCATACATGTACTTAGGGTAATGAGGTCCATTTCATTCCACTGTCTTTCCTACCCCCATGCCCCCTTCCTTCCCCTCCCACCCCTTTGCCCTTATCTAGAGTTCATGTATTCCTCCCATGCTCTCCCTCTCAATCCCACTATGAATCAGCCTCCTTATATCAGAGAAAACATTCAGCATTTGGGTTTTGGGGATTGGCTAACTTCACTTAGCATTATGTTCTCCAACTCTATCCATTTACCTGCAAATGCCATGATTTTATTCTCTTTTATTGCTGAGTAATATTCCATTGTGTATATATACCACATTTTCTTTATCTCATTCATCTACTCAAGGGTATCTAGGTTGGTTCCACAGTTTAGCTATTGTGAATTGTGCTGCTATAAATATTGATGTGGCTGTGTCCTTGTAGTATGCTGTTTTTAAGTCCTTTGGGTATACACCGAGAAGTGGAATAGCTGGATCAAAAGTGATTCCATTCCCGGTTTTCCAAGGAATCTCTATACTGCTTTCCATATTGGCTGCACCATTTTTCAGTCCCACCAGCAATGTATGAGTGTGACTTTTTCCCCACATCCACGCCAACACTTATTGTTGTTTGTATTCTTAATAACTGCCATTCTGACTGATGTGAGATGAAATCTTAGTTTTGATTTGTATTTCTCTAATTGCTAGAGATGTTGAACATTTTTTCATATATTTGTTGATTGATTATATACCTTCTTCTGAGAAGTGTCTGTTCAGTTCCTTGGCCCATTTATTGGTTGTGCTATTTTTTTGGTGTTAAGATTTTTGAGTTCTTTATATACCCTAGAGATTAGTGCTCTATCTGATGAGTGTGTGGTAAAAATTTGCTCCCAAGATGCATGCTCTCTATTCACCTCACTGATTGTTTCTTTTGCTGTGAAGAAGCTTTTTAGTTTGAATCAATCCCATTTATTGATTCTTGATTTTAATTCTTGTGCTATAGGAGTCTTATTAAGGAAGTTGGGTCCTAATCCAATATGATGGAAATTTGGGGCCTACTTTTTCTTCTAATAGGCACAATGTCTCTGGTTTAATTTCTAGGTCCTTGATCCATTTTGAGTTGAGTTTGTGCATGGTGAGAGATAAGGATTTAATTTCATTTTGTTGCATATGGATTTCCAGTTTTCCCAGCACCATTTGTTGAAGAGGCTATCTTTTCTCCAATGTACATTTTTGGTGACTTTGTCTAATATAAGATAACTGTAATTATATGAGTTAGTCTCTGTGTCTGCTATCTGTACCATTGGTCTACCACTCTATTTTGGTACCAATACCATGCTGTTTTTGTTACTATTGCTCTGTAGTGCAGAATATTTTCTCTGATTTAAGGATGCTAATTCATAATGTGGTTGGAGGGGGGGTCATGAGAATATTAGATGAACTCTAGATCAGACAAAGGGGAGGGAAGGGAAGGGAGGGAGCATGGGGGTAGGAAAGACAGTGGAACGAGATGGACATCATTACCCTAAGTACATGTATGAAGACACAATGGTGTGACTCTACAACCAGAGATATGAAAAATTGTGCTCTATATGTATAATATGAATTGTAATGTATTCTGCTCTCATATATAACAATTAAAATAAATAAATGCCGCAGTCTGGCTGGGCACAATTCAGGAGCCACTTGTCAAAAGAAACGAACTTTATTTTTAGAACCACACAGGCCAAACAAAACAGCTCCTCAGGAAAAACCCTCAGAGCCCAACTGCCACCACCGGCTTCCTACAAGCCTCTCTCACCACCACAAGCCTCTCCACCTCCCACAATCCTCCTGCTCTTGAGGCCAATTGGCTGGGTCGCATGGGCGGAGCCAAAAAAGTCCCCCAATGAGCAGCTCCGTGGTCTGAAAGGGCGGGGAAACAGCCCAAAGAGCATCACCACAGAGGAGCCAATCAGCTAGATGTTGCTGGGGCCACTGTGAGCCAATCATCAGCTGGCAGTCTGAAAGTTTGCTAGGGCCCCTTCGGCTGTGGCTCTCAACAAATAAATAAATTCCACAAGAGGGAAGTGAATAAGTAAATTAATATTTTTCCAGTGCAGGCCTCTTTGCCTGATACTTTCAATATCTCACTCTTTTGTAATCATAATAACCCTAAATAACAGGTATTAATTCACCCATTTTCCATAAGTGGAAACTGGAGCTCAGAAAGTTTTCCGCCTGCCAGCACTACAAAGTGAACGAGTGACAGAGATACGTTCAATCAATCAAACACTGTTAGACCACAAAGCCCATGCTCAGGAGAAGGGTAGAGTGAAATGGTAAAAAAAAAGACTCTCCAATAATTGTACCCCCTCAGAAACATCAATTTGAACAACTATCTATGCACAAAAATACCTTCACAAGAGCTAAGGAAACCAGGTAAGAGATCACACACAAACACAAATACAAAAAAAAAAAAAAAACATGATATGCTTTCCAATAAAAAGGTAATGTGGGCCACGATGTAATTTCAAATTTTCTAGTAGTTGCATTTGAAAAAACAAAGTAAACAGGTGAAATTAATTCTAATAACAGCTATTATTTAAAATAGCACATCCAAAATATTTGACGTGTAATTAGTATACAAAAATTATCAAGGCAATATTTGACTTTTCTTCCTAAGTTTTTGAAATCCAGTGTATCTTTTACCTTATAGCACATCTCAGTTTGTACTGGCCACATTTCAACTGTTCCATAGATACATATGGCTAGTAACCACTATGTTGGGCAGCCCAGTTTTATGCCATGCTGCTTTTGAAAGCAAATACTTTCTGGACACTGTTAGACAAGATCCTGTGTGGGTAATTCTTTTCAATCCCAGTTTGACATGAAGAACCCTGGCTCTTCCTGGAAATAATTTTATGGTTATTTTGTGCTAATTGCAGATACACAATTAATTCCCCCTTGGTTCTCATCCTCATTATGTAGTACAGCCTCTTCTCCTGATCTATGCAGCCAAAAGTCAGAAGTGCTTTCTTGAAGCCAACTGTTAATTCATTCAAAAGACAGATTAAACTTTTTCCTTATTTGATGCCAGCTGCATATATATTTCTATATGCTCATGAGTTACATTTTCAGGCAAATACCTGGCTCCAGTTCAGACAGGGCTTTTTATCACTCTTGGGACAGCACTAGGGTTGAGGCAAGCATTCGATAGCTTTCCTTTATTCAATCCCCAAGAGGGTTATGAGAAGGAAATAACATATACACATAGCAATTTATTTTAAATCTTTGAAGCAGCCACCATTTCAGTTCTCTTCTGCCAGGATTTCTACCAAAATTAATCTCCTAGTCCCCTCATAGAAGCTCCCTGGAGCCTCACAACTCTAGCAGTACCAACAACTTAGAAATGGAGTTTTAAATAATAAAGGATGCTTTCTCTCAATGGTTCATATAACAGGTTGACAGTGGGGACTGGATACCAGCATTTGGGAGCTCCAAATTGCAGCTTGATGTACATAACAGAGAATAGCAGTTAGAAGCTCAGCCAGAAAACTTTAGGATAAATATATCTATCACAACTCCATCTTACTTAAGAGTTGTATGATCTTGGGCAAGTCACTTAATTTCTCTACCCTTTATATCCTTTAACTCAAAACATGGATCAAAATGTATACTCCAGAAGTCTGTCAAAAAGATAAAGGATATGATGTGTGCAGAGTTTTGTATAACCCCCCTATAAAAGCTGAAATTTTTTAATGTTGTCACTGGAACAATTATTTTCAGGCTTAGGTTCGAATGCTAGTTCTACTACTTACTAAATTTGAGGACTTGAACATTTCTTACTTCTCTAAGACTGCTTCCATGGCTGAGTCAAGGTCTTGGGCTCACAGGGTTGTCATTAGAATTGAATAAGACAACATATATAAAGTACTTTACACAGTATGAGCCACACATTATGGGGCTTCATACATTCTTGTTCTTGTTATAAAGACTTGATATGATACTATAATGACAACATTTCCATTAAAATGTTTTACAAGCAAAGATCAATTCTAATTGAAGTTCTTGGAGGAATGCTCACCCAAGTACACTGGCAAACCTGAAACTCTTGAAGATACAATATCACTAATCAACCATTGACATCTATTGGAAATTTAGATGTAAAAGCATTTCATTTGTTTTTTAAAAATTATTAGGACACTAGCAGAGGACATATGAGACCTTTAAGACGGCCTGACTGGGAAGGCATGTACAATGAACCAGCTATTTGGCCACAGCAGCAGTCAAGTAGTCTGCTGGAGTTGTTAGTCCATCTGCCATGCCCAGTTCATGTTCTCCATCCTCAAGCCCTCTTTGTCCCTATCACTTTTAGTATTTGAGTAACACCTACTTGCACTCCTCAAGATGCATTCCATCTTGACCCCTTAGCTCCCAATGTTAGATTAACTTCGACTCTGCTTTCTGCCTGACCCTGGTGGGTTATTAACACCATATGGACCCCGGGTAGATTTTCTTACAGTGTCTTTATTTATACAATAATATTTATCTCAGCAAAGCAAATGGGGGGATTACTTTTGGGGCATCAGAAAAGCAAAATAAGGAGGCCTCAGGGCCAGAAAAATCTCATTTCTTTGGCCCAAATTAGATTTTGTCCAGCAAATGAGCAAAAGCTAGTGTTCCCTGCTTTCTGTTTCCCCCAGAATCTTCCAAAAAGTCAATGCCATTAGCTATGAAAATGCCTCTAGCAGAGGAGCAGCTTGTAAGAGAACAGTGACAGCATGATGTACATAGAGGCCTGATGAAAGTCAGGCTCTTCAATACAGAGGGCTTCCCCTGGGAAATTAGGGCTGGCAAGCTCAGGAGCACACTCCATATGCCTCGTCTACCATCATCAGCCATGGCCACCTGTGACAAAATGTCCCCACCTTCTAATGTGCCTCAGGCCCAGGCTTTCCTCTGCTGTTTACTTCTTTTTTCATGTTTCCTCTCTTGTAATCTCATTTTTCCTTTTGTTTCTCCTGCTCCTTCTTTATTTAATTATTCATTTGATAAATATGTCCTTAGCATTATGTGAGAGCATGTTCTCTCCACTTCTCAAAATGGCTTTCCTGGTCCACCTGCATCACAATCATGTAGGCTAATGATTAAAATGCATATTTTAGGGTCCTTTCTCATCCCTAGTGTGTGGAATCCTCTCATGGATGGAGCTCAAAGGCTTAAATTTGTGACATTTTCTGTCAGTATTGTGACACACAAGTTAGTGTGTCAATTATTCACATAGAAATCCCTAGCCATAGAATTTTCTTCTGCTCTGTCTACCCTTCTCTTATAGCAGAATACCCTCTAAGCATCAACTCCTATACACCACCCAGTCCCTCATACCATCTATTAGACAAGCTAACACAAATTGCTTTAACAGATAAACCTGCAAATTTTTGTGGCTTAACAAAGTAATGATTTATTTCTTGCTCTTACAGCACTTCAGTGCAACATAACCCCTTATGCAGCTTTTCTCAAAGTCATGACTCAGAACCCAGACACGTTTCATCTTGAGGCTGCCCTATCTTCATAATGTAGATCCCTAAGTGTCCTTCAAGGGTGCCCTCCATTCCATCTTGCCAAAAGAGGGAAAAGATTGGGGACTCCAGTGGAAGTTTTCATGATCCAGGACTGGATTTGGCCTTTCCCACTTTTGTTTACATCCTATTGGTCACACTGTGTCACACAGCCACAATGAACCTCAAAGAATGCTGGGAAGTAATATATCCATGTTCCCAGAGAGCATAGTTTTTAGTTTACTTTTATTTTTAATTGATAAGCCAATTCCATAAGCACTTAAACTGTGAAATTAATAGATACAGAGTTGCCAGATAATAAAATCACACTGTGTCTTCCTTGCTTTTGGAAGACTACAATTCTTTTTCTTATGTGATTATGCTATATCTCTTTGCTTTGGAAAGCAGAGGTTTTAAAGAGAATTTGTCAATATGTTCCTCATATAACACATTCAAAAAATCTTTCTTCAGTACCAGATGAGAGTGGCCATAAGCCTACAAATTGGAAGGATCTATCCACAGACTTAAGAACTTCACTAAAATGGGTTGCAATGCCAATGTTGGCATGATCATTGCCACAGAATGGGAAAAAATTAAGCCATTCTCCTTCTATCCTACCTTCTGCAGAGGGACCCTGCTGGACCACAGAGGTGAGCTACAGCCTTATTTTGATGCTTAGGATAAAAAATATCAGATATCCTCCAAATGTTTTTATAATTATCAGCTAAAAATCTCACCATAGTCAATCTTATCAGACACAATTTTTTAAAATTTTTTATTTTTAGTTAGAGATGATACAATACCTTTATTTTACTTATTTTTTATGTGGTGCTGAGGATCAAACCCATGAGGCAAGTGCTCTGCCACTGAGCCACAACCCCAGCTCTGACAGACAGAATTTTATTGATATAAAATAGCATTTGAGTGAGACATGGTCACCAAAAGAGTGTACAATCAGGAGTCTGTTATACTGATTGAGATTCTATAGTAAATCTAAAGCTCAAAACTTTGAGGTTGTGAAAAATGAGCAGATATTGTAACCCAGAAGAGTCCAAATTCATTATCTCAATCCCTTTGCGCTGAGACTATAAAAGAATTAGCCCAGAAGTGCAATTTTGGGACTCAAAAGTAAAGTGTAGTGGCTTGCCCCTCATAACACTCAATCATGAAATGGACAGTTGGAAACAAAGAGAAGGGTACTAGGGTGCTGTTGCCTGGTGATATTGCAAACTGGACTCTTCTGGGATAAGTCTGTTTATATTTTTACTGGACTCAGAAAGATGCTACCGCTCCATTTTGGCAAGAAACAGGGAATAAATGGGCATTATTTAAACCCCAGCTGTACAGATTAACAAACCATGCTCCACAGATACACTTTTGCCAGAAATGCAGAAACAGCCAAATATAATTAAATCCCCAGTCACACACAAATCAGCATTGCTAGATCCTTAATTTCTTGGTCAATCTCTGGTTCAAGACCTAATAGCCTTTGGTCTTAAAGATACCTAAGCAAAGGAGTGTCTTTGCACCTGCCTCTGTAGTTATACCTTACATTTGTGAAGAGCTCTACTGTTTATATAGCACTTTCACTTTAATTCACAGGATGGTTGTAATAATCAAATCAGAAAATGTATATGCTGAAGTTTTGTCTTCTTCATCACCATCTTTATCATCACCAGCATCAGAGTCATTCATAGTAATGTCTTCATTCCACACATGTATTGGTTCTTGCCATTCTTTGCTGGCAATGTCCCCTTCTTATTCTGCACTTTATCCTATACTTTCAAAATTATTCCCATATTTCAAATTCAATTAAAACACTGATTTTTTCTCATAGAGTTTAGATATTATATGGCTATTTGCTTATTCTTTTGTGAACCTTTTTAATTCTTCTATTGGAATAAAATTATTAAGGGTTACATAGGTAGATGTCTGAATCAATGGGTGGCTAGATGGATGGATGAACAGATGGTGAGATAGATGGATAGAAGAGACAGATGCAGAAAGGTGCAAAGGTAGTATTATATTATAGTTACATACTTTGGCTCTAGGGCTACCATTAGTTCACATTTCAGCTCTACCATTAATCTTCATCTGTATAATGAGATCAGTAATATCCTTGATTTTTGATTTGGATTAAATGGATTAATTCATTCAGTGTTTGATGTGGTAAGAATTTAATAAACAGTAACTGCTTTTATTTTGATAGCAAGTTTAAAACAAAACCTATACATTGTTTTTCCCCATCCACCAGTCTTTAAGCATTGTGAGAATTCATTGTATGACTTCCAAACATACCTATTCGGCTAGGAGTCCCTTGAAGCAGTAACTACAATTCTGTTTGTCTTTTTATAGCCAAAACAGTGTGTTATACAGAGAAGAAACCTAATAAGTGTTTTTGAAATATAAATGAGTGATCACTTCTTAGATTTAACTCATAGTAGACCTAAAGCATGCCAAAAAATAAATAAAATTTGCTATCATTATCAATTCTCTTCATTTTCCTTCATGTTCTTCCTTCCTTTCTTCTTTTCTTCCAACTATCTCCATTTATTTCTCCCTCCTTTTTTAGGAAAAAACACTAAAAACTAGTAGAAAATTTTACTCTTTTTGCTCTAAGAACTACTAAAACTGGTTAATATTAACTAAGTATTAATAATCTTATTCTACATTAAAAATACTTTTATGAAATAACAGATAAATCACTCTGTGTGGAACTCTGTCATAGTAGGGACACTTGGAACTGTTGCTAATTCCCCCGGAGTACCATCACAGGGTGAGGTTTTCAGGAGGAAGGGCTCTGAGGCCAGGTTTTAGTACTGACTACTCCTGCCTCTTCTCATCTGGAGAAGCATGACTTCCTTAACTGGTCATTAGGCAGAGGTTTAGATGACCTGTAAAGTTGCTCACTGTTCCCTTCCATCTGTATAATGAACCATGTTGCTATAAGATGAATCCTGGATGACCAGCTCTGATAGGATAACATTCAGGTGAATACAGAGTTATCAGGAGTCAAGAAGGGATGTCTCAATTATATTTCTCAAAAATTAGAGTGTGTGTGTGTGTGTGTGTGTGTGTGTGTGTGTTCTGCACATGCCACAATTCCAAAGTATAACTTAGTCCTTGGCTGCCTTCTCAACATCATCTCCTACCCTTCTCCAATATATTGCAACCATACTCAGCCATTTTCTTTTTTCTCAATGAAATACAGTGATTCCTACTACATTTTCCTAGGGCAATGCGGTCCCCAATATCTAAAATTTCATTTCTTCTTCTCTCTACATAGTGAATTTCTACAATAAAAAGGATTTGTTCCTCTGCACACCACCATTCCTATATATGTTGCTTAAATGAGCAATTTCTGATGTGATAATTCATTTATGTATCTCTCTCTTTTATTAGTCTGAGAACTGCTTGGTTGTGGGGTATCTCATTTATCCCCATATATCCCTAGTGCCAGCATATTGTGGTCTGCATTCTGATAATGCTGCTCAGTGAATAAAAAAGAGGCCACACTTTTCTCATGTAGTGGTATCACACACAAGTCCTTCAATTGAACCCAAACATGGTGGCTATTCAGTAAGGGTTTTGATAAAGAGATCAAAGGGCTCTTGCTTGCAATTAGAGCCAACTCAGTTCTGATGACCATTTGACAGCCAAAATTTTCAGAGACAACTGTGCTAAGATGCTTCATAAATGGATCATGTCAGTACTAATATAAACAGTTGGTGCTCTTAAATGAGGAGAAATTGTTTGAATTACAGTGATTGCCTCATTCCTGTGAATTCCCTCAGCAGCAACACAATCTGTTCACCCAAAAGGGGCTTTTGAAAAGCATCCCACATTGCAATGCAATGCTTGATATGATGAATAAATTCTCTCAGAAACATCTGTTAAGGTACAGTTTCTACAAGGCAAAAATGACTTCTTTAAGAGTAGTGAATTACATGGTAGTGCTTCTCTGTTAACCAAATATTGTATAACATTTGCAAACCTCATGATCTCTGCAAAGAAAGTATAGCAACAGTAAGGGAAAAGGTAAAGTCAGACCAGGGTTAACATTTACTGAATGCCAGATATTGGTGCATAGAGCTATTATTTCATTGGTGCTAAATGCCTTATTTTGTTGCTACTTGTAATTTCTTGTTTGTGCTGTTTTGTTGTCCCTTTATGACACAGATCATATGTCACCTCTTCCAAGAACCCAGCTCCAGCTCCCTTCAGGCACTTTGTCTGTGTGCCTTCAGCATCCTGTATATAACTCTATTGTGTTGCAATGTGCAGTTTCCCAAATAATGTCTGTTTCTCTTATTGAACTAGGTGATCCTTGAAAATAGGATCAATTTTTTTATCCATCAAGTTAAATAGTAATTTCTCCTGACTTGGGGCTTGGAAATGCTTGTCAAGTGAATATATGCATCTGCTCTGGGTGTTCTTAGAAAGCATAAGTTCCCTTTCACAGCATTTTCATGCTGTGATATTTTATTTTATATGTCAACCCGACTGGGCCATGGTGTACCCAGACACTTAGCCAAACATTATTTTGGATGTGTCTGTGAGGGTGTTTCTAGATGAGATTAGCATTTGGATGGGTAGACTGAGTAAAATGGATTACCCTCCTAATATGGGTGGACCTCATCCAATCAGTGGAAGGTCTGAATAGAAAAAAAGGGGGGGAGGTGCTGAGTAAGGTGGGATACCTCCTGTCTGGCTGCCTTTAAGCTGGGACATTGTTTTTTTTTTTTTCCTGCCTTCAGACTCCAACTGAAGCACTGGCATTTCCTTGGTCTTGAACCTCTAGACTAGAACTACACTATTAGCTTTGTTGGGTCTCTAGTTTACTCACTGCAGATTTGTGGACTTGTCAACCTCCACAATTATATAAGCCAATTTCTTATAACAAATTTACCTATCTATTTATCTATCATCTATCTATCTATCTATCTATCCGTTCAGCAATCCATCCATCCATCTATCTTACTGTTTTCAGTGCTCTGAAGAACCCTGACATACACATGCATTTTAGTGGGATTAGTTTTCTAACTTTACCCTAAATATTTTACCAAAATCACAGATCATAGATTACGATCCTTTACAAAAGGATTCTGCCCCAAATCTCTGGGGTAGTAGTGCAAAAAGTACTTTATATAGAGGAAGTCAAACAATTGGCTACATTGGAAACACAATAACTTAAGCATTCATTCTTTTTATGACTCAGGCCTTTGGACTTGTAGGACTAGGATAGTAGTTTACTCCAACAGGAGAAAGAAAGCTTTCATGTTTTCCTCCTGCAGATACAAAGAGCTTAACAAATACTATTTTTTTTGTTGCTATCTTTCTGGTCTGTCAAAGAAACATGATATAATAGATTTAGGAACTCCTGTGGAACCCAGAATTTTTAGTAATTTTGCAGTAAATTTTACATTTTATTTCACAGTTACCACACAGTACACAATTTCCAGTATCAACACCCACGAGAAGTCAGATAACACAGTCACTCTATGCATATTAATGATGTTTCCATGGTTTGCTCATCTTTCCTCCTTTATTCACCTTCAAGGACATACTGAGGGCTCTAATACATCTACTTTTAAAACTGTGCTGTTTAATATCCATCAGATTCATTCAGGCTGACATCTCTTGGATGAGAAGAGAATATTCATCATCAAAGATTCCCTCCTCTTGAAATAATTTTCACCTTGACATCCTATATAATGTATTGGCTTCATCTCTCAAAATACTTTTGCTTTGTTACCTAAGCTGGATCATGTTATCTTCCCCTCACCTATTAACCATTACTATCTGTAAGTCAAATTCAAGTTTAAAACATTTTATCTCAATAAATTTCGATAATATATGTGTATCAATCAGGGCTTAGCCACACACACAAACAAAAAAAAAAAAACAGAAACCATTCTAGATGTGTTGAACAGGAAGGGATTTTCCATAGGGAAATTGGAGGTTTACACAACCCCTGGAAGTGTTGTACAAAAGAAAGTCAGGGAAATTGATTCTAAAAACTACAGGAGTCACATGAATTGCCACCAATGGACTCAGATGCTTGCAGTGTTAAACTGAACAATTTGGGGGTACATCTATAGCCTCTGTCATCTATCTTCAACTACCACTAAAAGATATTAACATTTCAAATTGTGCCCTCATTAACAAAATGAAACTAGAACCCTGATGACAAGGGATCTGGGAGATATAATGTCCACTCTTTCAGCCTCTGTAAAAAGGCTGGAATGGTACCCAGAATCCACAAAAGATATTTGGTACAATATGTGAATATGCTCAGCAAAACTCTAACATGTCAAGATTGCAAAATCAAGGGTTCACTCAGTGCTGGTAATGACAAATTCCAAGCAAAAGCATCTGTTCAGTCATAAATGAGTGAACAGAAAGAGGGGGACAGGAAAGAAGGAAAAGCCAATCTCAGAGTGCATTCCCAAAGTAGCTGATGTAATAAATGGGGGCTCCATTCCACCAGAGAGTCAGAAAAACGGCCACTGTAAAGATGAGATATTGAAATATATAGACATAGATATATTATTAGCTCCCCCCATATTGTGAGGGTAGTTCTTGGAGATACTTCCCTCATATTTCTGTTCTGGGTTCATCCAAAGTTCTAGTTCATGCTTCCAAGGTAGCAGAAGACATCTTGAAACAAAATGCAGAAAGTTGTGCTTGAGGTGGGGCCTTGTAAATTCAAATTGAGCCTAAATTTGCAAGGAACTGTCCATCTCAGCTGCAGTTGAAATCAGAGGTAAGCTTCAGCAGGTAATAATGCAGTTACCAGACACATCTTCCTTAAAGGATCAGCCAAGAGTTTCCCTTACTCTGAAAATCATCATTGGTTTCTTCTCGAAAGAATTGTCATCTCCACTTCTTCAACTACCATTTGTTTTCAACTCACCATGATCAAATTTCAAACCCAATTAAGCTGAGTTTCTATTTGATTATTTGTATAGACAAATTAAATGATCATGTCTTAATTTTTATGTTTGAGAGTGTTAATATAAAGGTGGCATTTATCTTGGGCTGGATTAGGAACTTGACACTTTAAGGATTATAAAGTGTGTGCTGCAAGAATAAGTCATATTGCTTAAGCGAACAGAGGCAGGAACATCCTTGGCAGTAGTTGAAGGGATCTTCTAAATGCTCATCTGAGCCCTAACATCTGTTCTTCCAACCTATAAAAACATGACATTAGAAGTCATTCCTTTGTGCCTTGAGGACTTCTTGTTTCCCAGAAACTCCAATTACTTTGCTAGGAAATATCTTGGGCTTTCATTAACAAATATCAGAACAGGAACAGTTATCAGCCAGTAGAGCACAAGATGGTTAGATAAATGAGCCATGGATTCTGTAGTGGGAAAAAAATGCCACCAGAGGTGATTAAGAACAGCCACTCATTATGGTTTGCCCTACTTCTCAATCTGCTATTTGTCTAGCTTGTATACCATTACCATCTCCCACAACTCTATGAAAATGTGCTTCCTTATTTCCCTGTCATTCATTTTCATGGTCTTTCTTTGGCCTTTCCTTTCCATAGGTAAATCAGAGCACCTCTAGCCCTGACTTTAGGTTGAGGCTGGAGTATTGTTGGAAACCCTTTAATCATCCAGCACTCCACTATACAGATAATAGTTTCACTCAAGTTCTGTATTTGAATAAGAGCTCAAAATAATATTAATTAGAAGGGGGACTGGGGATGTGGCTCAAGCGGTAGTGCGCTTGCCTGGCATGCATGCGGCCCGGGTTCGATCCTCAGCACCACATACAAAAACAAAGATGTTGTGTCCACCAAGAACTAAAAAAATAAATATTAAAATTCTCTCTCTCTCTTTAAAAAAATATTAATTAGAAGGAAGAAGACATATATCAGTAAGCACAATGCATTATGACTGATATATACTAAGCCAATATTAGTTGATAACATATTGATATTTTAATATAAGATTGAGTGAACAAATGATGATGTCCAAAGGTGGGTGATTTCCTGAGTAGTATCAGACAGAGCCTTGCTATAGCCTTCTCTGTTCTTGGCTGGCTCTTTTAATCCATAGGAAAACTGAAAGTGGGAAAGAAATAAATAGTTTCTATGACATCTAGAGCAGAGTTGTGTTTGCAAAATTCATCAGAAGAGACTGAATGTATACCTTTTCCTCCCTCCTGTACCTGGCCATTGCTGCTCCTCATTCAAGGCCCTCATTCATCTCTACAAGCCTTTACCAGGCAGTAATATGCACCATCCTCCACACCAGGGTTACTTATCCTTGGCATTACTCATATTCAGGTTAGATGCTTCTTTGCTTTGGGGGATGCCCTGTGCTATTGTATTTAGCAGCATCCTGGCCCCTGCACAGTAGATGCCCAGAGACCCGTCAAGTTGTGAAAATCAAAAATATAGCCAGTTATTCTCAAATGTTCCCTGGAGAAGAGTTTAATAGCCTTCCATTGAGGACCACTACAGGTCCAAGAAGTCAGTGAGCCCAAAAGGACCCCAAAAGATTCCACTGGATTGTGGAAGGTGGAGAAAGAACTGTTTGGCTAAATGTTGGTTGTCAGCATCAAATTTAGCCCATTGTCAGATGTGGTTAGAGCCTAAATCAATTACTGAAAGAGAATGAGGGTTTCTTATTTGTCAGTGTAGGGGGGCATTGTTGAGCAGCCCCTCCTTTTAAAATTTATATAGATCCTTCCGCCAAAAACATTTCAGAATAGCTGAGCACTATAAACGAATGTCTGGTTACCGGAGAGAAAGAAAATCAGCATTGATGCTGGTCCCCTGCTGTGTTCACACATCTTCTTAAGCTTTCATTTTACCCTCAGCAATAACAAGCCCATTCCAGTCCACTCATGACCTGCTAATGGGATGCATTTTCATATTTATCTGCTTTCACGTTATCTGTGGCCTCTTTGGAAACCCTCTCTGATTGCTCTCTAATCATTTCCCACCCCTTTCGAAACATTAGGTATTAATTCAAGCTTGTCAAATCTTATATGATGTATTCCATTCAGGAGCTAATACCTCATCAACCTTACCTGGCACTGGAAAATTCAATTTCTCAAGACCCCAGCTGCCATCCTGGAGATCTTGCATATCTGTTTGGAACAACTAATAGGAAATGTTCTTGCTGAGATCATTTTTTTTTCTTTTGGAAACTGGTAAAGTTCTATGAGTTATATATGAAGTATACCTCAATCAATCTCCAAAAAATACAGTAAACGAATACATTCATAGTATAGTAATATAAGTGCTTCTTTGTTATCACATAAATAACCACAAATAATATGATAAATATATGCAAGTTACAGAATTTTTAAAAGACATTTTTAAGTGATGACTGTTGTTGCTTAATTTCAAAGAGCACAATCAACTGTGGAGTGATCTTTGATAAGATTGGAGGCATATCATGTTAAATATCCAGTCAATATCAATTTTTTTGTTGTTTGTTTAAATTGCTACCCCTGTTAAAAAGCCAATCCCTAGAGAAACATTGTGGCAAATGGAATTAAAATTCCATAGCTCATTATAGAAGACCAAACTAATCTCTTTGCGACATCAGAATGTTCCAGAGTTTTCTGCATTAAACACCGGTTATGAAAACATTCAACTTCATCATTTGATCTGGAGACAGAAAGACTATGATCACGTATACTGTTGCAGCAGGTTAATAACTACAATAACTTCAAAGAAGTGATGAGCATAAAAGATATTTCAGAATATTTACAACAACTGCAATCTGATATAAAATCTCTGTAATATGAATGGCAAAGTTATAAGTAAAGCTAAGACTATTGTGGTTGCCTGCATTCCTAGTGGAAAGAAATGCTCGATTTCAGCTAGAGGTGATTAAAAATAAGATGCTTTAAAATTTACATTTATGGGATTCATATTCTGTCAATAGTCTTCCAGGTTAAAGAATCTCTATTCTGTGACTAATATATTCCAATGCAACACAAAGGGAATTCAAGGCAGAGTTGTAAAACATTTGAAGACCATGGAATTCAGATTTCCACCCAGCATCTGCCAGATCTTTGAGATCATCTTCTAAGTTTCCCCATCATTCATTCAGTCTTGCATTCAGAAACCCCCTTGTTTTTCTCTGAATATGATCAAGCCTAAGGGTCTTTGCACTGGCTGATCTCCATCACTGGGAGGAAAAAACCTGCCCAAAGATTTCTTCATAGCTAAGTCTGTAACAGCCTTGAGATTTTGACCTGCTGTTTAGAATTGTAATTTAGAATTTAGAATTGTTACTTAGAATTGCAATCTGTGCTGTGAGAGTTAATTGCAGCGTGCTTGAAACTGGCCTAAGTTGTTCTGTTGAAATAAGAAATGTAGCTATATGGCACTGACCCCTGACCAAGGTATGAAGCCTATTGATTAACAATGCTGCTGTGTAACCACGAGTACAAGGAGTTTGGGGGAGGTTTGTATCAACTTGTCAACATTGTTTATTGATAACAGTAAGATTGATGATCTGAACCTGGTCAGAGTGAGACTCTCAGAGGTCTCAACTCTTAAGACTGGTTATGTAGGAGGAATATGGATCAAATAACCAGCAAAATATTTTCTAAAAACTCTAACCAAAACTCCATTTTGAGTTCTCTGGTACAATGTACACATGTATGGTTCCTGGTTGAAAAACAAGACTGTGTTCTGCTGTGGCCCTTACAGAAGGAAGATAGTACATCCCTCCTCTTGAGCTCTCCAGATTCTCATTTAAGATAGTCTTTGGCAGTGATGAGGGGTGGGAGAAAAACATGGCTGCAGTTGGCAGGCACCACAGGGTTTTTCAGTCAGGGACATTAGCAGGGAAATTTGGGGATCCTTTTCTTAAGGCTCTTTCTCAACCATATAATTTTTCTGTAATAAACTCCAGAAGTTTAAGCACTGTTGTTTAGGGTCCAGTGAGTCTCCAGCAATCAGGTCCTTCCTCACTGCCACCATTATTAGGGCAAAATTCCTAACCCAAAATCTTCCTCCTCCTTATCTCCAGTTTACTTTTCTTCATTGTGCTTATCATTATTTGGCATACTACGTATTTTACTTATTTTATTCATTATACTACATATTTGTTATTACTTTGCTACTTTTTGTCATCCTCCCATTGACAGATTCAATGAGAGTTGGATTTCTGGTTTATTTTATTTTACTGCAGTATCTACATTGTCTGGACCACAGCAGACTTTCTACAAATATTCAATGAATAAATGAATGAATTGAAGAAAGATGCAGAGCAGAAAAATCACTTAAAGTTCAAGGCTGTTTTGGCTCAGCTCTGAGGCTGAAAATCAATACACAGAACCTTAGAAAGATGTACAATGATAAAGAGTGTGTTCACCTGCTGATTATACTCAAGTCAGTTATCATAAGGGACAGAGATGTTAACTGACAGCCGGCTGCAATAGGAATTGATGCACATAATCTACATTGACTCAAAGACCAAAAAACTGATGTCCATGAAGGACTGCAAGTGGCTAAGAAATTCTCTTTCTGACAGCTATTTCAGCATCCAAAGGCAATCAGAATCAGCCAGGTGTAGCATCTCTCTGAGTTTCCCTAATACTTTCTTTTTTTTTTTTTTTTTTTTTTTTTTGCAATTGCAGGGGGGGAAGTTTTATTGAACCAGCATGCTGGGGCTCAAGGCTCACTCAGGAAGGGAGAGCAGCCCAGAGCCCAGAGCAGAGGTCAAGCAGAGCTTAAGTACACTTTTTGGAGAGGGTGGGGGGCTTTGCATACATCAGAACAAATCATCTTTAGGCGCGGGAAAATTGAACAACAACCCTGAGCCATGATTAGTGCATACATTGGCGGGAACAGATTGGACAGGGGTGATTGGTGCTCCTAAGTGGGGTACACATTCAAACTGATTGGTTTAGGTCCTGCAATGCCTACGTCTGAGCTATTTGGAGCCCTTAGCTAATAAACAACCAGGGAATCAATGGAAATATTTACTGGGCAGTTCAGGTATTGTTCTAACAGCTACAGAGATTACAGGTTCCGGGGGTAGCAGAGGAATTTTAACAATACCTGGCCTATTATTATTATTTTTAGCCCAAGCCTTTCAATTTAGAAACCTTACAATCCCCAGTCTTTTACACTTTAACTCAGACTCTTGCAGCTTAGAATCAGCTTAGAAATTTTACCTTTACATTCCCCACTCCTTTTTCTGACTACTTTTAATCTTAAAAGTACTGAATCATAATTATTGAAGGGTATTACATTACATGAGTTGTCCTGTGTTTCCTAGAATCATTTTCAGCATGGCCTCCATTTTAGATTTTACTCGATATTAGACCCTGATTTATCTAAGTACCCTGACTACCTAACTTTAAATCTGGCTTCATTTTTCCCTCTAATTTGGGAACTCCTTACTGCTGTGAGGAAGGGGGACGAAGAGAATCTTTCTGGCTTCTTCAGGCTGAGAAGGGACGGCGTGGGGCAAGCAGTTTGGAGTCCCCCTTAAAAATATCGGGTCTATCAAGTGATCCATGATAAAAGTCCAATTGAGGAGTAATAGGCTGGAGGGCCATTCGAGTGATGGGTGGTCTATAAGAGAAACAAGAACCCATTAGTACTGGAACCAGATTGATGCAGCAATAAATGCCACAGCACAGGAATATGCCAATGAGTATAATGGCCTAGACAAAGACTAACAATGTTTTTCACCAGGAAATACCAAGAACCAGGAGCTAAGATATTGTCTCCACCACAAGGTTGCTGAGGACATGGCTTAAATCTTTAAGGATATTTGCCACATTGTCAGAAATGTCAGGGATGTTAACACAACAACTAACATTTAGGGTTACAGATGTCCTTTTTCTTAAGATATAGTCTAATAATTTAATGTCATCTGATCCTGTAAAATCCTTTTATTAGTGTGACCTCTATGTCTAATAGAGAAATCTTTAATTCTGTTACTTAGGGCTGGATAACCATACTGGCAAACATCAAGCCTACCTGCGTTGGTTAGAAATAAAGGCCTTAGATTAACATTACTCTAGCAGTCCCTTTGACAATTATCAGGCATTTTTACCTAAGAATTTTTTGCAACCTCTAGTTTACCTATTTATGGAAGTTATATTTAATTATTATTATCATTTAAGGTGTCCAGGAACAGCTGTGCTTTGGCTTTCACTGTCTTTGCTAAGTGTTTAAGATGAAGTAAGTCAAACTGACTTCTGTTTCTATAACAGTCATCTGAGTCTACTGGGAGTCCTCGGGAACTTCACAGCAGCTTCTTAGTTCTGCTAGTGTCATTTGCGCTAGGATGGGTCCAGGCCTTGCTTAACCATGTGGCTTCCCTTGGAAGCATCAGGGATGTCTCCCTTTTCTGATGACCCTCCTCTTCACAGCAAATGCACTGATTGGCTTTCTGTCCTCCACTGGTCTCATTAACCTCCCTGATCAGGAGGTTATGTGGCCTAGAGTTGCAGAGCTCTTTAAAGAAGTCCCCTATCCCTTGATTCAGACTGACTCAGAGGGCAAGAGCCAAATATTGGTTTTCTTGGCCCTTTTTAATTTAACTTTAATTTTAAAACTTAATCTTAAACATCCAGCAAATAAACTTTAACAGCCTTGTATTAAGAGTACTGGGCCTTAATGTCTATCTCTTTCCTGTAGGTGCTAACTCATTATCTTAAATTAACCCAAGTTGTGAGTTCTTAAAGCAGTACCTCTTTAAAACATTAACAGGCAATCCTTAGACCATCTAAAAGCAAACTACAAAACAAAACTAACTAGGATAAAAACATATTTAGTTTATGTAATAGCTACCCTGAATTCTGGCAGAGTTATACATTATAATCCCCTGTTTGAGGTCCTGGCAATCGTGACAAAAACCAACTTTTGGACACAACCTTAAATGCACTGAAATCTGGCCTATATATATATTTTTTTTCATAGTCACTCTCACATGTGGTGAGATGGGACATAAAGCCTTATCCCAAGTAAGGCGGGGTTCTTCATAAATCTTAAGTACTATTGATCCTTGTTTTTTTAGACATCATTTTACAAAGCCTACATAAATTGTTGCTCAAGTTTACATGAACATTAGTTAACACAAGATAATATCACATCTAAAACATGAATTAAGGGAAGGCTGGAAGCTTTTAACCTCTTGTAGGAAAGTAGCAAAGTACTTTTGTGTTTTACTATAAAACCTTTCACCCAGATTAGGTTCTCATTGACTTAAAAATACATTTAAATTGTATTTCAGTGTAGAAAGCAACATAGAACTTTACATATCTTACTGATACCAAGTCCAGTTATAGAACACAAATGATAAAGCTTTTACCTTACAGACTTGCATACCTGGAAGACATGAACACATTAGTAACATCACAATTATATTAACTAAGTTTGACTTTTAAAGAAATGACTAAGGGGGAGATGGCAGGGCTTAGATAAATGGCAGGCAACCCGTCTATTGGCAAGTTTTTCCAGATATCATTTCCAGATATCATCACCAGTCCCTGAAGAAGATCAGAGTGAATAAGAACAGAATGAAGATAAACATTAAGGCAAAGGTTAGTTTGGATTAAGAGGTTCTCTGAACTTGTTATTTCCCACTGTCTGATGTCCGTTGCATTCCATCGTGCCTGGTAGTGAGTGTTGTTTAACCATAACTTACTCAAAAACTTATACACATAACCAATTTACATAAACCTTCTTTTGTTCACATTTTGAAACAATACTTGTAAATTTTTGAATTTAAGCAGATTATTTTATAGACATCAACATTTTATTAGGGTCCCTTTGAACTCCTAGAAAAATTTATGAGCTTAATTTTAAAGACATCTTTACTTTTAATCTGTTTACCCAATCTAAATTGAACCATTTGAATCACGTGAATTAAAGATATTTGGATCCATTTTTAATTTTTTATGAGCGCTCTTCATCTGTCAATTGTCATATCACTGCAGGATATATGGTCATACACACATACAGACATACCGACATACAACACATAACAAGAGTGTGCACACATAACAATAATAAAGGCCTCGTAGCTTTTTGCAGATGAAATCTCCATTGCAATTTTTTTTTTTAAAAAACTCCACTGATCAGAAAAACATTAACCCAGGTCTGCAGGATCAGAATCATGAGCTCAAAAAAAAATACAGAATCTAAGAAAAAGCAAGAGTAGTTAGTAAATACCATACAATTTACTTCTTGGTTTGGTCTAGTTTGAGTTCAGGTAAAAAGACACTTTTACTTTTTTTTTTTTTTTTTTTCCTTGGGCCTGAGCTCCAAGCTGCTTCTGTTTGCATATAGCCTAAACCCTGGGAGGACATATCAGAATTTACTGTTCTTATCCTAGTTAATGCATTGGTACACCTAGTGAATTTTTTTTTTTTTTCTTTTCAGGCTACCCAGTTCAAAATTGAAACCTTTAAAATTTTTTTTTTTTATCCTAAGTATTTAAGTTTTCTAGCATGAACTATCTGAAATCAAACTAAACAATTGCTTAAACCCAACTTTTAACTGCAAGATAGTGCAATGCTTTAGAAACCCAGGTACACATTCAGCCCAGATCGTTCCCAAGAAATAATCCATAACATCAACACATTATTGCATCCATTGTTCCCTCTTTTTTTTTTTTTTTAACTTCTTAGCAGTAAGCTCCCAAAAAGTTCATCCTCTGCTTGTAATTGTTTTGAGTGCCAGGCTTCCCCAAGAAAGCAGAGTGGGGACAGGAGTCCCCTCGGGAGTGTCAAAATTTGTGACTGGAAATTTGGTTCCCATCCCCCAAAGCCAACTAACATCAATTTAATCATGAGAACAGGGCTTTGAGAAAAGTCAACAAGAGCTGTCAAAGTTGTTAAATATTGTTTTTCTAATTTCACTTAACAAAGGAGAGCAAAGTTTTCCACCTGCTTTGGGCTGCATTCCCAAGCAACCCGACTCCAGGAAGACCCGTTCGCTTCTTTGGCCCCGGGATTTGGTGATCACTGCTGGGGAGGGCTGTAACACTCGGGGGGTTTGGGGACCTGGTTCCCTCTGCCCCCACGGGGGGGGGGGAGGGGAGAGGGCCGGGTGCCCCCAGCCGCTTTTTCTGCTCACCGGGTGGACGGAGGGGGGGGGGGCAGTCCCCTGCTGACTCCTCCCCCAACCCCGCCCGCCCTGCTGTGGTGGAAATATGCCCTGTGGCAGCCGGTTGACGGCAGAGGAGGGGGAGGAGGGGCGATCCTCCGCTGACCTCCCCCCAGATTCCCTCCGCCCGTCCACCGTGCCTGCCGGAGCATCCCCCCATCCTGGGAGGGGAGAGGACAGGTGGGCGGAGGGGCCGGGAGGAACAGGGACAGGGCAAATATGCCATACCACCGGGTGGAATCCTCCGGGCAGACTACGCAGACCCCACCCATGCAGGAGGAAATTCACAGAGGTCCTGAAAGGTTAAAAGCCATGATCTGGATGGCCATACGGCCCCGGCTGAAAGACAATATCTCTGACTTTGCGGATTAGAGAGATGGAGGGACCCTCCTGGGGGCCATTCTGAAGCGCAGAGAGACAATACAGACGTGACACAAACACGGACACACAGTAAACGTTTAACACAAGTTTAGAAGCAAAGATTAAAGACAGGCAGTAAACTCAACCTGAGAGAAAACAGAATTGCCGGCAAAACCAGACGGGTTGGCAGCACCGATGGGGGCGTTTTCGCCCCCCCAGATGAGGGACCTTTGTCCCTCCCCCGAGTTCCCCAGGGCGTCCCTCTGGGGAACGTGGCTGGCTAAAGACACGTCTGTCCGCCACAGCCAGCCACAGCCAGGGAAAACTCACGTTTTCCACTGGGAACCACACGCTACCAACCCAAACCCAGAAAGGCTCTGAGAGCTCACGCCCTCTGGGGGCTCACGCCCGCCATTGAGCCAAAAACCAAACACCTGGAGAGGCTCCGAGAGCTCACACTCTCCACTGAGCCCAAAACCAAGCCCTGAGCGATCGCAAAAAAGACAAGAGAAGAAGGAGGAGAAAGGAAGAGAGAGAGAGAAAGGAAGGAAGGCGCCTTACTACTTACCCCCGAAGCAGTCCATTGGGGTCTCCCTGTCCGGCGATGCGCAGTTCCCGGCCAACGCACCAAATGTAAGGGTCCGGCGGAGCGTCGGAGCGAGAGACCACACAAGAGACCAGCCTCATGCAATTGCAGGGGGGGAAGTTTTATTGAACCAGCATGCTGGGGCTCAAGGCTCACTCAGGAAGGGAGAGCAGCCCAGAGCCCCTAATACTTTCAAAAGGTTTTGTCTTTCAGGGACTTTGCTTGAGGGATAGGAGAAAAACATGGCTGCAGTTGGCAGACACCACAGGGTTTTTCAATCAGGGACGTTAGCAGGGAAATTTGGGGATCTAAAAGTTTGATGATGAGCTGCTTTGATGGACCACTGACTCAGAGGTTTGGCTTCTCATCATTGGAAACATTAATTTGTAAATGCCTCCATTTGCTGATCTAGAAAATACAGATTAACTTTGAGTGCTGCCCAGTTGAACAATAACAAAGCCCTTCCTTGCTCTACAGCATGGTTTCCAAATGATGATTGTGTCTCAGAATCATCTGAGGAGGTTTTTAAGAGTCTAAAGTCCAGGGTAACTCAGTGGTAGATTGCTTGCCTAGCATGTGTGAGGCTCTGGGTTCAATTAGTAGCACTGCAAAAACATTAAACATATATGCTCTTCCTCTCCATTTCCCACCATGACTGGGATTCTAAATCATTAGGTCGGAGATAAGGTCTGGAGAATCAGTATTTTTTGAATTTCTGTGTGTAATTTTACAGTTTGAGAACATCTGCTCTGAACTATATTATAAAGGATTAGTGAATTCAAAAATGATTGGTAATTTCAATGAGCAAATTATATTCATTTCTTTTGAATTATAGGGAAAAAAACGTTTTTAACTGTCAAGGCAGTGAAATCCTTTCAGAGGAGACTATGCAATTTGCTCAAGGCTTCGTGATTTTGCTGACATCTTGTTCCTGTCTTCCATTCTTTGTGCTATTGTTTAAACTTCCAGGAGGAAAGTAGAAAAGTTGAATAGTAAATTATATAACATTATAGGTTTGCTTTTGAGTTGGTTAGGAAGAAGCTGGCACCTGACTGTTATTCATAAGTTGTTGGGAAGAAGAGAGAATGGTCTGGTGGCATATGATTTGCCCAAGAATAAAATAGCTAATGACTGGAAGACCTTGAAGTAGAAACAAGATCTTTCCCCCAATATGCCACACCCCCACACCAATACAAAGTTCTTTCCACAATTCTGTACTGCCACAATAAAAAAGTGAAATAATAGGAGGTTGCACACAATTCAGCTGGAGTGACTAAATACTCATTAAATTAAACAGCCTCATCCTCAGCTTGTGTTTAAGCCATAAAGGTGAGGCACAGTTGAAAGGGACATCATCAAAATATCTCCCTTGCATCCCACCACATTATATTCTTCTAAAACAGTTGACAGGAGCCAACATCATTGTGTATGGCCTAACCATCCCTAGAGGACAGTCATATCTGGAGCCAGCAGATATTATCTTCTAAAATCTGACTATGCAAATTTTTCACAAATTCTTCATTCAATGACATCATATTGGTAAGCTTGAAATTGGCCTTTGTGGGCATATTTATACCACAGAAATTGTGAAACACTACAAATCAAATCTTTATATTTTTGGGAATTTTGGATGTTAGATATTTTACCAGCATCAAAGGTTATTGTCTGGGCCAAAGTAGACAAAACTAAAATGTCACTGTGTTGTTATTATGTAGTCTGGTTGAGTATTATTTTTTTTAGTTTTTGTTAAAGTGGGTCTTCTATATTGAGAGCAGCTATATGTCAAATATTGCCTTGTTATTTCACATTTGGGGGGGGGATACAAGCCTCCTCATTAATTTCTGAGTCATTATTTTTGTGTCTAAGAAACTAGTTCAGAGAAACTCATTATTCTATGACTCTCTACTTAAAGAGAGACCTCTGCCCACTACGACAAGCCTAAGAATATGAAAGCTTACAGGAAAAGTGATTTGTTTTGATAACTTCTTCCAACATAATACAGCTGGAAGTTTCATGTCAGACTAAAGTTTCCTCTCTCCTAAAGTAGCTGTCTTTAGTACTGACCCAGAATGGAAATCATATGAGACACAGAAATTCACAGCCCAAGGAAAATGATCTTCCAGCTTCATTTAACAACCAATTTGGCATCACCACCACTGGTGGGGATCCATTGTAGAACATCTGCCTTCAATCCACAGATTATTGAACTAAAGACATAAAACTGCTTATTCATTAATCAGGGGGAAAGGAGTCACCATTGGCCAGGCAAGGCAAAGAGAATACATTTAAAGCCTTAGAATCTGAGACATCAGGAATCTTGCTGGTCCATCTTTCCAAATACCTGCTGTAGCATCTTCTCTATAGCTGGCACTGGTATATGTTTGGTTCTTCCTTTCTTCTGCTAAATCCCCAAACATCAGAGCGCATTTTCATTAAAACAAACCAACAAAGGAAGTGATGGGATCAAAAGAACTTATTAATGAACCAAAGGGCACAACAGGGATTGTTTCCATCACTAACTGTTGTCATCTATGGGCTGCGCAGGAATTTTTTTAAAATTCCATCATCATTAGTTAGTTCCAAGAGACAGTCATACTCGAAATACACTTCTAAAAACACCACACTTAATGTCCATTCTGGAAAATGCAGAGATGGAAATGGCCAACGTGATATTTCTAGTTAATAAAATCTTCCAAGAAAACCATTTGTGCCTCAAACTCTCACTCTTAACTTCAAGGAATCCCTAGACATTCCTTGGATGACAACTGACTCTAGTAACCCTTACTATTCAAACATTGGTCTAGCTAGACAAGTATATCTGTTACAGACTATTTACCTATTGACTGTTTCAGTTGGGTTCATGCCATCAGTGGTCTCCAAAAAGTAAAGATTGACTTGCATTTGTGCTGTTCCCTCCATTTTCTTTTCTTTTTTATGACAAAGGGAATAAAAGACTACTGTCCTTGGGAACACATCCTATGTGAAATCCTGGGGGAGAGAAGCCAATGGATTCACTTATGACCAAGAACATGGCATTCATAATCCTTTAGTTATCATTTGGTTATAAGGAATAGAATCTACTCCAGCTAGTTTAAATAAAGGATAAAGATCTCATGAAACAAGGATCTGTATAGATTCCAAGTTCCAGAAGAAGCAGGAAAAAAGAAGATAGTTTCAGGAAGTTTAATGATACCCATACATAAATACTTACTCTGTGGTCCCACCATTAACTTAACTCACTTACCCATTCTCTTGAGTGACTTTATCACTTGATTTAAATCTTCCAGAAAAGGAATGTGTGTTACCACTGGCAGTCCTACAGATCCACTACCCTGGGAATTCTGTCCATGCCAGTCTCATTAGATAGTAGGCAAATCTATGTAGGACAGTTTCCTATTCTCAAGACTAACAATAGGGAACAAAATAAGGTAGATCAGGAAAATGGAGGTGGAAGACAAATCCACTAGCATTTTTTTCTCAGTACTCTAACAAGCCAAAGAGTGCCATAGCCTGAAGTTAATTTTTTTAATGAATAATGATCGGGATTTGCACATTCTGAAATTTACCTCTGTAAATTGATTAACAAAGCTGGCTTGGACTTAAAAGGAAAAATATATCAATCCATGTACAAAGGTAAGCAGTCAGCCATTCTGTCATCTAATAAGTTGATTCACTGTGGGGAAAAAAACTCAACTGAGTGAAAATGGTTGATCTGGTAACCTGGAGCAGACCCAGATTGAAAGGTACAAAGGATCTGACATTTGTGTGGCAAGAAAAATCATCGTAATATTAATTGTGTTTACTTCTCACTATGAGGTTAATATTTCTGTTCTTCATTGCTAATTCAGGAGCAGAGATCAGAAATCTTTTTTCTGTGAAGGACCCAATAATAAATAACCTAGTTTTTTCAGGCTGTGTTATCTCTGTTCCAATTACTTAACTCTACTGTAGTGCCAAAACAGCCATAGACAAGATGTACATGATGGCTGTAGCTGTTGTTCTGGTAAAATTTTACTTACAAAACAGAAGGCAAGGTAGATTTGGTCTGCTAACCATAGTTTGCCAACCTATTTTTTGATCATTTCTCTTCCTCCTTCCTCAAACACCTAACTTCTTTTAAACATATACCATCAGAGACTACAATCCATTACCCCATTTTGTTATGATCATAAAGAAATGTCTGGTTTTTATACCTAGCTCTCCATTTTCCTCTTTTTTGTGGGGGAGGAGGGTAGCAGGGATTGAACTCAAGGGTACTCGACCACTGAACTGTGACCATATTTTGTACTTTATTTAGAGACAGAGTCTCACTGAGTCACTTAGTGCCTCGCTATTGCTGAGGCTGACTTTGAACCATGATCCTGCTGTCTCAGCCTCCCAAGCCCCTGGTGCAGGCACTGCCACACCCAGCTCCATTTCTTTTATACTTGTCATTGTTCTTGGCAATTTTTCTACTCATGGAGAAGAAAATTCACCTTGCATCCTAGTTTCTCTGTCCCTTGAAGTCTTCACCTCCAATGACCTTTTCCTCTAGTCAATTCGCTCACTTTTCCCTATAGGCTGTCATCGACAATAACCAAACTACTTCTAAAATCTTGCCTTCAATGTTCTCACTAACTATCAATCCTCCTTCTCTAATTATCTTACTCTAGTGTTCCAGATACCAATATTTCCTTGGCTCTCTGAGGCCACTGGAACTTCCAATCTATTGGTCCTACTACTTTTTCACTGTCTACCAGCCTTGCCCTCCCCATTCACCCATCCTACTTGCCCAGTTTAGATAGCAATCAAACCCTTGTGCACTCCCCTTAATTCCATTATCTCACTTCCCTAGTTCTTCATCTATGCCACAGCTGCTCTTGAGCACTGAGTGTGACTGGAGGAAAAACCCAACCATGACCACAGATCTCATGTAGGTGTTGAACATATGTAACAGTCCTAACACAAGTTTCGAGAAAAGTTCATTTTTCCTCCCTTGGAAAAAACTAGTTTACATTTTTTCTGTTCTTTAACCCCCCCAAAGTCACCTCCTCATACTCACTGTTTCTGTTTAGCTTAGAAATAGAAACTATCGAAGTTTGTTCTTCCCTGGGCTCAGAAACATTTGTGCTGCATAGTTGCAGGCTGTGGTTCTCTAAAGACAGGCATTTTCTGAGTGGAGTACCCAGTTTCTTGTTTGCATTTCTGTGAATCACTGAGGGGATTGTGCTAGATTTTTCCAGAGCTGAAAGGGAGCGAGCCCTAACATGGGGAGACTGAAAGGGAACTGGGGTTTGGAGGTGGGTCCCAGAAGCAAGTACTCATGTCTCCTTCCCACACAACACCTTGGAGAGGTGGCATAGGATTGAGAGAGAATGGTTTCAGGATCTCTCTAGAAAGGCCAAGTCTCATTGTCAACCTGAGCATTAGGTTGCATGGCTGCCTCAGAGATTTCTGCCTCCAAGGAAGAGTAACCAGAGATCTTTTCTTGCTTGTCCTAGGCAACACAAGGCCCTTGAAATCTCCACTTTACCCTTCAACAGGGTCTGTATTTTGACTGAAGTTGGATCTCCAGCCAGGGTGATGATGGTTCAGGACCAAGTAAATTCATTTCAGAGAACTAAAAGAATTAAGGCATTCTTTATATCCTACATTGAAAAGTAAGATATAGACCCAATACATCTGATTCTATACAATGTAACTCAGAGGAATAAATTTTTGCAGGTGGCTTTCTGGTGCATTCTTATTTAAATGAAATGTACAAAATGTGAATTCAATGAAAAGCAGGGTGATACCATCCACGGTATTCTTGATCATAGCCAAATATTTGCAATGCAAATACTTAGGCTTCCAACTATGATACAACAGAGGTATCTTCTTGAACTTAAGAAGTTCAAACACCTAGGATATCATATTAAAATTCCTGCACAAGCCTTTGGAAACATCTGATTTTATGTACTAAAAAAAAAAAGGAAGAAAAAAGGAAAAAAAACACCCCAAGCTTTTCAAAAAGGGCATAGAAAGTTAGAAAATCTCATATCACCAAGAGTGAGCAAAGAGGCCTTGGGTGGGGAAGAAAGTGAGCGGAAATCAATTTTACTTGCTTCGGTCTCACAATGGATTTTGCAAAGTAAAGGGTAGAAAATCAATCTTGTCAAATCAGTGAGAATTTATACACTTGAAGGAGTCTAAAGGTCTTGGAGGGTGTATTAGGCAGTAGAATGTTCTTGTCCTCTATCACATTGTGGAGACTATAGCACAGTGGTTGAACTCTTCTCTGTACTGACAGGACTGTGACAAGGATTTTTGCCATGTCTCTCAAGATAAGGTGAAGGCAGCAGCCAAATGTGAGATTGCCTTCTTTAGTGCCAGCCCAAATATCTTGAAGGGCAAGATGGGAGAAGACAAAGGAAGCCCTCAGTGTGCCTGTTCTTCGCTCACCAGAACAAGTCTCCAGATTGCATCTAACAGAAGGCCCCTTATCCTGCCTCCAAAGTTATGTGGCCCTGGCATTTGAAGTTGTTTTGGGGACCATCTGATAGAACTGGCCTCTTTGATCATAGAGTAAGTCCATTCCACACTTAATAGTGACATCACCAGGGAATCTGAAAGAAAACCAGGGTGTGGAAGCTGGGCTTTGAGCAGAAAGGAAGCCCTATACTTCTCTGAACTTCACTCTCTCAGGTGTGGAGATGAGCACTGAAGAGATGTCAGGAAAGGCAAGGGACTGATGTCTTCTGTCCCGAGGAAGATGGTCAATATCTAGGCCAGGAGGGGACCTGTGGCAAACTTAGGTGCATTTTGTAAGCATGTTACTCAGCTTCCCTTCTGGTTTCCAGAAACTATAGAGAATCCTCTAGTAAAATATCTTCCTAGTTGGAACTGACCTACCAAGGTGTACAGAAAAGTCATGAAGGACAACATAAGAGAGAGAACAGCACTCTACTACCACATCACCCCCTAGGCAGGAATGCCAATGGCCTTAAACTACTAAGAAGTCCCCAAAAGGAATGGAGTCAAACCTGAGAAGTCTAATTTCCTGTCCCCATGTGCACCTTCATTTTTTAGCACCAAATCTGATGAATTCATAATGATGTGATTAAAGGAAACATGTTGTCTCTTGACAGAAGTCGTATGAACTTGACTTCTCTGTGCCTCAGATTTTTATGTGCAAAATAGATATAACAGTACCTATCATAGAGTATCATGAATATTATAGGGGTTGGTGTTTGTAAAATTCTTAGAGCCATGCTGACATACAGTCATAGATTAAGCACTATATATGTTTGATGAAATAACAAAAACAATCATTACTGTTATTATATATTAAACTTGAGACAAATAAACATAAAAATTGATGACTATGAGCCATTAATAAGTATGGTAGGAAGAGTTCTAAGATGCTCCCAAGATTCTATGGCTCTGATGTACATACTTCTTCTGCCAGTAATTCAAACACTAATCTAGGTTCTCCTATGAATAAATTTTGTAGATGTAATGAAGGTCCCAAATCACTTGAGGTTAATGTCAGAATATTATCCACTAGGCCTGATCTAATCAGGCATGATGTACAGAGGTACAGAGTTTTTTCCATATGGTCATGGAATAGGAAGTCAAGAAGATGCATTCCACCTGGCCTGGAAGAAAGTCAACATTCACGCTAAAACTTCTGATGGAGGCAGTCACATAGCGAGGAATTGGGTAGTCTCTGGATGTTGAGAGCAGCCCCTAGCTAACAGCTAGCAATAAGACTAGGGCCTAAATCCAACAACCACAAGGAACTGATTTCTGCCTACAACAAGTGAGCTTGGAAAAAGATCTATGTGCCCCAGATAAAAAACCTTTGCTCTGACCACACCTTGATGTCAGTGCTGTGAGACTCTGAACAGAGAATCCAGCACCCTGTGCCTAAAACTCTGACCTATAGACACTATGATATGATTAATTTGTGTTAAGTCACTAAATGTGTGATAATTTGTTACTCGGCAATAGAAAACTAGTATGGCAGGAAAGAAAGATCAAGAAAGAGACAAAAACAGAAACATACACAAGTGCATGAACATTCTGTGTTGTCCTAAGTCCAGGCAGCTTCTCCTCTGCCCTACCACATTACAGGGAAAGATTTTACCAGCATTACTGACAAAGTTGGTCCAAAATATTCTCAGTTCAGGAAAGAAAAAGTTCATTTGCCTTATCAAGTTGAGCTCATGGGAAGGTTCATTCTGTGCCCACCAACATCACTGGCAGCACAAGTCTGACTCATCCTTAGAAACAGCAAGTTTGGTCTCAGTCTGGCTCAAATGATTAGGGAAAGGTCTGTGTGGTGTCTAGGCCTAAACTTGGCACAGCCTCCCAGTGTCACAATGAGACCCTTGACCTACAGACTTATATCTGGCTCAACTTTTCAAGAACTACTAGGAAATCAGGCAGGGGGCTTTTAGGACCCAGAGGCCAGAGCTTTGGGACTGAATGAAAAAAAAAAAATGGAAGGCAGAGTATGTAATGGTTAAGAGCTCTGACTTCCGCATTAAACTCTGGCTTTACCATCTACTAATTGTATGCCTTTTTTCAAGTCCCTTAACCCCTCTTCACCCCCATCTGTGAAATGGGGCTAGGAGTTGTGAGGATGCTTATAATTCACTAATGCATAATGCCTAGCTTTTAGCAAGCCCTCTAAAATGGGAGCTGTTATTTAGTTGCTTTTGATGTTGACCTGGTCTTACACTGAAGCCCTAATGCTGGGCTTTTATCATATTATAAAGGCCCAACCCTGTGCCCCAGAATAGAGAGCCTAAGCACATCTTGATCCCTTGTTCAGGAGCTCCTAGTGTCTGGCTAATGACTGATCATTCTAGCCTGGTACATGGAGTATCAGACCATGTCAATCAGCCCTTTACAAACCCAGAATAAAAAAATAGTTATCTTTCCCTGGTCCCTTCCTCTCATTTTCTTCTTTTATCATAGCATGTATTGTGCTAGCAATGTGCACTGTATAGCCAGTGTTTCTACTGAATAAAACCAAGCAAAATGTAATATAATGACAATATGAGATTAGTCTACAAAATACGTAAGTTTGAAAGTTAAAAAACAGAGAGAATGGTTACCATTTTTAAAAGATGGTTTCATGAAGCTAAGTTTACATCCATCATTCATGAAGGTAGGGTCTATTAAATGTCACTTAACCAACTTTGATTATACAATTTGAGGTTTTGCCATACTAGGATGACAAAGCATTCAAAGGTGTATGTTACTTACAAATATAACCACATCTAGACTCATAAAAGGATGCTATTTAAATAGAATCGTCTTTCTGAGCATTGCTAAGTAAGGTGACTTGAAATTTCCCTAAATAGCAATGAGAGAGGTGGTGATGGTATTTTCCCCATTTGTGAGGATGACCATCTATTATATGGATTGGCAAATTGGTTAATTGCCTGGAATATTTAAGAAGAAAGTGCTGTTCTAGTAATTCTGTTACAATTGTGGATTAAACTCAGTGGATTTAACTGAAGGAAGATTAACATAAGCCAAGGTCTGTCTGATGTATTCTATATGAAAAAACAGGCTATTTTTTAAACTGATGTTTTCAAAAAGAAAGCTATAGCAAAATGCCTACAACTTATCCCTTGGAAAAAGATTTTTTGGCTACAGGGTAAGATTCAGGAAGTGAAATATCTTCATTGTTGTCACCCTGGTGTGCCTAGAATAGTGTGTGGCAGAGACACAGGTACTAGAAAGTTCCTAAGTAAATGAACTCTAACAAATTAATGAAATGAAATTGATTATCAAGTGGCAGGATACTGATGTTCATTAGCTGTCTGAATTCTGAGCATTAAATGTATACATGGTCAATTTAAGAAAAAAACAAACAGGAGGAAGTGAGGTTCTGTAGTCACATTTGAATTACTGGGTACTTTGGAAAAGAAGCAAACCTGGTGTTAGTGGAATCTATCACCACAAAGTTTTCATTCCTGAATGGAAATTTCCAGAGCCTCTGTTGTAAACCATTTTATGATGGATCATTTATGAGAAGCAACCCTTTTGCTTGTTATCGTGTGACAACAGCGCCACTTGCTGGGAGAACAAGTTGAACATTTTAGGATAATATTCTGGAGGTTCTTTTTTTTGGGGGGGGGGTGTTGTTGGGTTTTTTTTCCACATAGCAAATTAAATTTAGAATCACAGAAAAAAATGTATTGGAAATATCTTTAAAGATCATCTAGACCATATGTCATCTTATTACAGATACATATTTTCCTTAAGTAGTTATGGTATTTTCTTTCTTTCTATTGATGTAATAGAACCCTAAATTCATCTCTTAGACAGAATTGAAACTATAACCATCAGTGCTAAACTACATAACAGGTTTCCCATAAATCTGAAACTGTAAAGTAGTTAAAATCCATTCATTGAGTATCTAAAGAGCACTGTCCAGTCGAGATTTCTTCACTGATCTGTGTCTATCTGTTCAGTTTAATATAGTAGTCTCTAGCTAAGTTGTGGATATTAAAATATTGCTAATAACATTCAGAAACAGGCTTTTTTATTTTACCTAATTTTAACTAATTTGAATTTTTTGATTAGTCACATATAGGTAGTGCAGGGTTTCTCAACCTGGGCACTAGTTACATTTTGAACTGGATAATTCTTTGGTATATGAAGGGCTGTCCTATGTATTGTAGGATGTTAGCAGCATCTCTGGCCTCTACGTGCTCTATGACCATAGCTTAATCTCTCAGTAAGGACAACCACAAGTGTCTCCAGACTACCAAATATCCTCTGGATGGGGAGCAAAAATCACCACAGCTGAGAACTACTGGGTTAGTGGCTACTATATTGGACAGGACAAGTCTAGAACATGTTCAACTTGTATATGACATTTTGGTTGAGAAAAAGAATTTGCCCCTATACTCTACTAGGGTGTAGTAATTTTTTCATAATAACAGGAAAAGTTTTAAAAAGTAAACAAAGAAATGTTTTATATTCCCATATCACAGAGATGGAGCCAGGACAGTAATACTGGAAAATTCTGCCTTGGTCAAAATTCCCCAGGTTCACAACAGAAAGCCTATATTTTATTCTGGCTCCTCTCTACTTGATCTCCCTGAGTTTAGGTGCATTACCTTGGAAAGGTAGTATATACTGCCCACCTGGTAGGTTTTCTGTAAAGACTAAATTGAATGATGTATAAAATGTTCCTTCCTTAGCACTTGTCATGTAGCAGATGTTCAAAAGAGTAGCCATTATTTCAGACATTCTTTCAAGTCAGGGGCAGGGGACATCTTAGTGCCTTCCAACCAAAAATATAAAATACCTAATGTGTTTCTATTAAGAATAAAAAAAACTAGCCAAGCACTATAAACCTAACTTTATTTTAAATTCCAGTGGCTACAATATTCAATGTTTATCTGTTGTTTTTGAATCTGTTCCTTTGACTCAATTAAAGGTGTAGAAGGAACCGTTTCAGCTCCTCCGGGAGAAGGAGTCCAGTTATCTTATGATGCTGCTGGATGCCAAAGCACTTCCGGATTCTCAGGCGGCATAACTGCATCAAAGAAGGGGGCCCTGGGGAAAGATCACGAGACAAGTCACACACTGGTTTCATTGATCTAAGACTGCTTTTCCTTTCCTATTTTAAGCATATAAAATACAATATTGTTGTAAGTAAATAATATGGTACAGTTTAAGACTGTTTTTGTGAAAGGCATTTTTAAGCCATATTGTCTCTTTTGTGGTATCCAACTGAAATAAGCTCATTGGGTTTTAATTTAGAACAGAGTGCAAGAAATTTAAAACTTAGCCTTACTAACAAAAGCTTAAGAAAACTAATTTGGGAATTACACAGCTACACGAAAATTCTAATAATGAAAATAAAAATCATGTTTAATGGCATTGTTGTCTTTTACTTTTAAAATAAGGTAATATTTCTAGAAGCAAGCATGTCTTTTTTATAATCTTAGCAATTTATAAGATATTCAAATAAAATGAGCAATCAGTGAATCACAAGTGTATGCTATCTTATTAAGTCACATTTGCTTTCATATTCTGTATTCAGAGCTATCCCAAAGCTTCAACTCATAGGTAAAAAGTGAACTAGCATAAACCTTGCCTGGGGAACATTCAAGAGTGGCTTTCAACAGAGAACAGGTGGGGAGAAGGGAAGAAGTACTTGCTCCCTAGGGGACACTGGGCAATGTCTGAAGCCATGTTTTATTATCACAGCTTGGATAAAGTGCCATTGGTATCTAATGGGTAGAGAGTCAGGGATGCTACTAAATATCCTGCAGTATACAGGACAGCTCCCAACTGACCCAAAATGTCAATAATGCCAAGGTTGAAAACCCCTGTTACAGAGTAAAAGGATAGGGAATGATTTTTCACTCCATCCCAACTCCCTGCATCAATTTGTAATGGAAATTCTCTTTGCGTTATTTTAAGCAAAGGAAAACTATATACCCTCAAAAATTCCATAAAACAGTAGCCCACAGTCCGGGCTGCACTTTGGAAATGTCTGGGGATGGGGATCTTTAAACTACATGATGCTGGGCCCCATCCCAGAAATGGTGCTTCGATAATTGTTGACTGGGGCTTGTGCATCTGTATTTTTTAAAGGCATGGGCCCTGGCTCATTTTATTGTGCAGCTAGGATTGAAGATACAATTGAAAGGAAACTGTGGTCTCTATTTTCCCATATTGCTACAAGCTACAGGGTAAACTGAGTTACACATCTCTCAAGTAATATAGAATGAAGAGAGGTAGAAATAGAGAAACATAATTTTTTAAATGAACTCAAGATTTTAAAAGGGCCCTAACAGCACTTTTAGAATGGCTTTGTTGGGATTCAGGGCATCTTTCAGATTATGTCCAGTGTACCCAAAGAATAGACTAACTGATGGCAAAGAAATATAACTTAATCTAATCTCACTAAGGATGATCAAAGGATGTGATTCATCAAGTGTGCTAGATACACTGTCAGGGACAACTGTAGGAAATAATGATAAAAGCATTATGAAGAACAAGACCTCAAAACAAGCCCAATAGAGAATTATGGAAAGCATGACATCCGAGTAAGGTCAATATAACTACTGATGACAACAAAATAGCTGTTAACTAAAAGATCTAAACAGAAACTACTCAAAAGAGAAAAACACAAATGGCCAATAAATATTTGAAAAAATGTTCAACATCTCTGGAAATCAGAGAAATGCAAATCAAAACTACACTAAGATTTCATCTCACTCCTGTCAGAATGGCAGTGATCAAGAATACAAACAATAGATGCTGGTAAGGTTGTGAGGAGAAAGGAACACTTGTATATTGTTGGTGAAAGGAAGTCTAGTAGAATAGAGGAAGGAGAATGGGGGGGACAGGAGGGAAAAGCAGGGACTGTGAACTGAAATCAATTTCCATGCATGTATGAATTTTGTGAGGATGAACCCAACTATTATGTATAACTATGAAGCTCTAATTAAAAAAAAAAGAATAGCTGCTGACTTTTTACTGCATGTAGCATGATTACAACTGTAGTTCTAATTCCATATAAACAGAGCTGAAAATTCACTACAGTTTTGGAGCCACTTGTTGGCACCTACTTTGCTCATTAATAAAATCAATTAACTGTATTTATGAATTGGCATATTCCTTTGGGTCTTGCCTTTTTTCTCCCATTTGGGGTGAAGGGGTTCCTGTCATGCTAGACTGAGAGAGTCATGTTTAGTTCTCACTGGGTTCAACAAACACTGGTTTAGCTGCTTATCAAGAATAGTGGTATTCTTGAAATACTTTCCCTTTCCCTCTGAAGAAGGGGAAATCCTGCCTTTTCTAACAACCATGCAAAGCCCAATTCAGAACATGGCTGTGTTTCACCTGATGTTCTCCTGTCACTACACCATTGAAAGAGGACAGTAATTTAATTAAGCCGCTTCCCTGAGCACAGAGAAACAGGTGGACTGAATCAACAGGGACATCCAGACAGAAATTGCCGCATTCAATTTGCATGTCCAACTTTCTGCACTTGTCTGGCACCATTTCAGGTGAGTTTTCAGCCTGATGGGAGGTGACCTCACCAGAATCCCAAAAGTGGTGCACGGAGGCAAAACACATCATTCTCTCCAGGGGCAAATTATACTTTATTTATTTATGGTGTTGGGGATGAAACTCAGGGCCTTGTGCATGCTAGGCTTGAGCTATGGGCCACAGACCCCTCAATTTATATTTTGTAAATCAGCTATATCCTTGGCTATACTTTTGCTTCACATGTGAACTGTAAAGCAAAAGAGTTAAAGGAACCGAAATCTCTAGGAATGGTTTTGGGAAACAAAGTGGAAAGAAAGAGCCAGAAAAGGCTATTTGAAAATCTTAAAAGATAAACTATACTACAGAGCAATAGTAACATAAACAGCATGGTATTGGCATCAAAACAGACTGGTAGACCAATGGTATAGAATAGAGGACACAGAGACTAACCCACAAAATTATACTTATCTTATATTAGACAAAGGTGCCAAAAACATGCATAGGAGGGAAGATAGCCTCTTCAACAAATGGTGCTGGGAAAACTGGAAATCCATATGCAAGAAAATGAAATTAAACCCCTATCTCTCACCATGCACAAAACTCAACTCAAAGTGGATCAAGGACCTAGGAAATTAAACCAGAGACTCTCCGTCTAATAGAAGAAAAAGTAGGCCCTAATCTTCATCATGTGGGATTAGGCCCCAACTTCCTTAATAAGACTCCTATATCTGGCTGGGGTTGTGGCTCAGTGGTAGAGCACTTGCCTAGCATGTGCGAGGTGCTGGGTTCGATCCTCAGCAACACATAAAAATAAATAAAAACAAAATAAAGGTTAAAAAAAGACTCCTATAGCAGAAGAATTAAAACCAAGAGTCAATAAATGGGATGGACTCAAACTAAAAAGTTTCTTCTCAGCAAAAGAAACAATCTGTGAGGTGAATAGAGAGGCTACATCTTGGGAGCAAGTTTTACCCCTCACACATCAGATAGAGCACTAATCTCTAGGGTATATAAAGAACTCAAAAAGCTAAACGCGCGCACGCGCGCACACACACACACACACACACACACACAAATAACCTAATCAATAAATGGGCCAAGGACATGAACAGACACTTCTCAGAAGAGGATATTCAAACCAATCAACAAATATATGAAAAAATGTTCAACATCTCTAGCAATTAGAGAAATGCAAATCAAAACTACTCTAAGATACCATCTCACTCCAGTCAGAATGGAAGTATTATGAATACAAACAACAAAAAGTGTTGGTGAGGATGTGGGGAAAAAGGCATACTCATACATTGCTGGTGGTACTGCAAATTGGTGCAATCAATATGAAAAGCAGTATGGAGATTCCTTGGAAAACTTGAAATAAAACCACCATTTGACCCAGCTATCCCTCTCCTCGGTCTATACCCAAGGGACTTAAAAACAGCATACTACAGGGACACAGCCACATCAATGTTTTTAGCAGCACAATTCACAATAGCTAAATTGTGGAACCAACCTAAATGACCTTCAATAGATGAATGGATAAAGACACTGTGATATATATACACAATGGAATATTACTCAGCAATAAAAGAGAATAAATGACATTTGCAGGTAAATGGATGCAGTTGGAGAAGATAATGCTAAATGAAGTTAGCCAATCCCAAAAAACAAGTGGTGAATGTTTTCTCTGATATAAGGTGACTGACTCATAGTGGGGTAGGGAGGGGGAGCATGGGAGGAATAGATGAACTCTAGATAGGACAGAGGGATAGGAGGGGAAAGAAGGGGGCAGGGGGTTAGCAATGATGGTGGAATGTGATGGACATCATTATCCAAAGTACATGTATGAAGACATGAATTGGTGTCAACATACTTTACATACAAACAGAGATATGAAAAATGTGCTGTATATGTGTAATAAGAATTGTAATGCATTCCACTGTCATGTATTTGATCCACTTCTTTTTTAAAAAAAAAATCTTAATAGATTATTTGACAGAGAAGGATATATATATATATATATATATATATATATATATATATATATATTAAAGTCATAATATAGGGGAGATATATATATATATATATATACACACACACATATATATATCCTATATTATGACTTTAAGGAGCCCTTAGGTACTTTTGCATTTGTGGACCCCTTTCCCAATAAAAATATATTAAAAATTATATTTTACAACTATGTTGGTATAAGGATGAATATAATCCAGATTGAGTTTTATTCGTTTTTCCTTCTGATTTTAAAAGAAATTAAGATATTTCTGTGGGCCTTGAGGCACTAGAGGAGAAACTGGCCCTGTATATATGCATAGCATTTTTTGAAAATAAGAAATCACCAAAATGCAGGTAGAATTGGTCAGTAATTATCTTTCTTACTGTTTAACATAAAAATGGCTCTGTTTGATTGTTCCTTCTGCCTGGGTCAGTCTTCCCTAGCCCTGCCAGCACCAACAAGGAGTACAGGCATATGCCAAGATGGGAGCTTGGCATGGCAAGTACCCTGTGGCCATGAAGAAGGAGGAAGAATTCCTTGGCCTACTTTATATAGTTCTATTCAGAACTGTCCCAAATTTTTAGTATGTGGGGAGAAAAAAACAGACTACATGACATAAAAATCCTTGTAGTGGGCAAGTCTGCTTCAAAACTCACAACCCCTAAAACTTGACATAGTCAACCCTCTGGTAATAGAGTAGGTGCTGAGCTGGCTGCTGAATTGCCTCTAGAATAATGAAGATTGCAGTGAGGTGTCTCCCCAACCTGAGAGATCTTTGTTTCCCATCCTAGATCCACACCCCAAGAAAGTAACCCTCCTCCTATACACACCACTCAACCACAATGTTTAGCTCTTTGGGTTGAGTGTCAGTTCTTATTTATGAAGGAGTATGAACTTATTGTTGGTTCACTTATAATAGTAAATGTCTATGAATTGGTGTGAGTTATTAAAAAGAAACCCTAAACTCTCTATTAGCTACATTTTAATTCCACAATTCAAATGTCCAATAGTCTATCCCCTCTGTGGTACAATGAGACATCCTGGAGCATCATGGAACACCAAAAAGGATTCTGCTGTATCATTCTAAAGTATGTTTTAGATAACTTTAATCTGTAAATTATTAAATAACAAATTAATTTTTTGAAAACTGGACTACCACATATATGAACATTAGAACATCCCAAACAGCATGTCTCTGACATGCAGAACAATAGGAGGGCCATGCACAACATAACCAATATCGCACCCTGTTAAATACTAACTAGTCATAACTTCCCCACATTTGGTGATGACAGATGGTAAATTTGTATAGGATTGTTAGTCAGAACTTAGTAAGTACCTGCCTCTTACTAAGGCTGGAAGGAGTCTTTATGGATTAGAGCTTAAGTTCAGGCAAAGGAGAAGCACCTTCTCTCTCTAAGAAGAGCTGGGTCAGAGGGCTCTCTGGAGGCACCAGCTCCACTGGACGTTTGCCTTCAGCATTCTTGGCCCTGGTGTCTGCTCCAAAGTCCATGAGCAGGCACGCCAACTCCTCACTGCATATCCTGGCCACTACGTGGAGAGGGGAATCCAGACCTTTGCCTTTGTTCACACCTGCTCCTAAATAGTCATAAGAACAAAAGAGGGTCAGCCAAGGAGCAGAGTCCAACCATCCCATTTCTCAAAGCACAGAGCCTCAAAATTCTCTAAGAAAGCTGATCCATGGTGAGCATGGCAATTTGATCATTTGATTCTATTTAATATCATGAGAAAACCATTTGACAATGTGCCTGAATGTACAGCATGAGCTAGCTACCATATTAAGTGAAAACTGTGCCACTGAGCATTATATGTCAGCAAGATAGATACAAGAAAAATCATGGTGGCATGAAAGCTGCACAGTCATTATTTAAATAGTCTTAAGTACTGGCCAGTATAGGCTCAGAAGGAGGACAGATACTGAAGTCCTAATTATACCAAGCAGCCAATTGCATACACTGAACAATCACCACAGGTTTTTAAACTTGGGACTTCAAACTGTGTGATTTGGACTATAAAAATCAATCAACTCATAAAGACATCACTTAGGTTGGGAGAACCAATTGCAAGATCAGAGGGAAGGTGGCCAAGACTCCTCTTCATAAGTAAGGTGTATTTGTAAGACCATCTCCACCTAATTCCACACTGATAGTCTTGACAAATCCCCACCTGGTCCAGATCTTGGCTCTTATTGTGACATGTGGGGACACGTGGCTTTGCCTGAGATGCTGTCCCTGCAGCAAAATGAGAATCTATATCCCCTCAACAAATGTGAACTTAATTGAGGAATGAATGACAAATATGGCCCTTTTCTGGATAGTAGCTTAAAATCTATTTAAGGTGATAAAGAAAAATTAAATTATAGCATTTGCAGGAAAATAGATGAACCATTTTGTTAAGTAAAATAAGCCAAACCCAGAAAGTCTCTCATATGTGGAAGCTTAAAAGGAAAAAAGGAAGGGGGTGAATCTCATGAAAATCAAGAGGAGATCAGTAAAGGAAAAGAAAGGGACCAAGGGTTGGAAGAAGGGAAAGTTCAGGGGAGTGATACTGGCCAAATTACATTGTTATATTGTGTGCATGTAACAATAAATCCCACCATTGTGTGCAACCATACTGCACAAAAAAAATGAGGAGAAAAAAATCTATCTAGGGTGATGGGAGAGAGAGAGAGAAAGAGGAAAGACAGAATGAATGAATCTCCTAATTCATAAAAATGGCCACCAAATGAATGGAAGGCCAAAATATACCTATAAGAACATTCATTTCTAAGACTCCTGGAGTCTTAAAAAATGAATAGAATTAAAATGTGATAAAATGGTGAGAAGGGGGCTAGATAATAGCAGGGAGATGAAAAGGAAAATGAGGAGTTTTCAATGAAAGTGTTTACATCAGGCTAAAAATTGGGCTAGTTCAATTTCAAAATAAAGAGAACTGGTGAAGATGGTCCCAAATTGGAAGACTCAGCCCAAATCCCACAGCACTGCAGTTTATGCAGGGCCTAATCATAGACTGGGCAGAGGAAAGAGAAACTAGTGATCATGGAAGACCACCCCTGGGAGGAGGTATCATCATCATCATTATCATCATCATCATCATCATCCTGATTACAAGTTAAACAACTAAAGTTCTAACAAAATAAAATAACTCCCCATAGAAACACACTCAGTACAAACTCTGATCTGGCCCAACTCCACTGCCTGCACTCTTTGCTACAACAGAAAGATTTTTAAAATACATTTAATTTACTTTTCATTTTCTTTCCTTCTTTTGGTTTGTTTTTTGTCCTACCTGACTCCAGAAGCTTCTTGACACAGGCTATCTGCTGGTTTTCACAAGCCAAATAGAGGGGCGTGCCCAGGTGGCTGATGTTACGGTCAATGTCGCCCCCATGAGCTGCAAGGGTCTCAATGCACTCCGCATGGCCTACAGTCCAAAGCAGGAGTGAACAGTTACAGCACATGTTCCCTTGGCTAAGGAAACAACACTGTCCCCATTTTTGCATGTTTAAATTTGTCAGCAACATATCCAGGGATCAAAAGTGGTTTTCTTCATATAGAATAAGGAATGATTTTAAACACAAGTTGTGATCTGTAACTGTTAAGGGGAACTGCACTTGAGCTTCCCAGCCATGGTAAACAACCAGCAATCATCCACATGTTTCAATTGTTTGTGGTTTTGTAACTGGTCTGAGTTGGGGAGAGCTAGGGAGGAACAGGAATTAAAGTGGATCTCAAAAAGAAATAGCATGATGTGGGTCACAAGACAAGGAAGGAAACTTACAACCTCAGCAAGGCTAGGCCTGGGAAAAACAGGCCAGAGTGGGCATAGGCCAGGCTTAGAAGAATCTGGCAAATCCCACAAGAGAGGGTCCAGTCTGGTAAACTAGGTATAGTGAAAGCTGAATCACTCTTCCGTTGTTCAGAATGCTATTGTTTAAACATTGATCCTTTAGGTTTCTCAAGTTATACCATTTTAGCTACATGTATCCACTGAATGTGATAAATTAGTGTGTCCCTTAATAAATAAATGTCACCAGGCATGGTGGCACATGTCTGTAATCCCAGCAGCTCTGGAGGCTGAGGCAATAGGATCACGAGTTCAAAGCCAGCCTCAGCAACTTAGCAAGATCCTGTCTCAAAATAAAAGAATAAAAAGGGTTAGGGATGTGACTCAGTGATTAAGTGCCCTTGGTTCAATCCCCTGTACAATAAATAAATAAATAAATAAATATCAATGTTTTGGTAGGTAATTATCATATGGGTTGGGAAGCTATTCTGTGAAAGCCACTGGGGAAACAGAAAGCACACGGGCAAAGTATAATTATGATGATAATGATGAAACTAAACATCAGAGAAAAGAAAAATTTGTAATTTTATTTTTTGTCTCAGAGTTAAGAATATCAGTGAACCTGTGGCTTTATGAAAAATATTACTCCCCCAAATGTATGTACATCTTATAGTTCCCAAAATTGAAAATTTGTTTCACTTGGCAAATTTTGGTGGCCTTGAGATACTATTTCTTGAGGTCCCAAAATAGAAGAATATAATTTGTTTCATAAAACTGCTTGATTTCTATAAGGTCACAGGTTCAACAATATGTTCCACAAATATTGATGGATAGTCTAATAGGTACCAAGTCCTGTTCCAGAAATATAATGGTGAACATTCCAAATGCTCTAAAAGAGAGATTCTTAAACTTACTGTACTTCATCATCAGTTGGAGGGCATGTTAAAACAAACACAGATGGTTAGGCCCCACCCCCAGAGTTACTGATTCAATGGGGCCGAGGCTACATTTACAGGCCCCCTTCTGCTGATGCTTCTAGTATCAGGACCCCACTTTGAGAATTACTGCTTAAAATATATACCTTTTCTTCCCTCTTTCAACAGTAAGATGCTTCTTGAAAAACTTGGTGGAAAACCTAAAATTCTCAACAGATTTACCTCTCTTAGCAGCCTCATGGATGGGCGATGCGAGATCACTCTCAGGATGGGGGCTGGCTCCATGCTGCAGAAGCAAATTCACACAGTCCTGGCTGCCACTGATACAAGCATTAAATAAGGGAGTGTGCCAGTCTGTAGTCATGCCATTCACCTAAGGGGACAAAAAACTCTAGGCTACACACAGCTATAAAATGGGGAAGAAAACAAATTCTAGAAGGTTGTTATGAAAAACTGAATGAGATGTCAAATGCAAAACAGAAAGAATGTTACTGAAGGTTCTTTCTCCTCCATGCCCTTCCCAAGAACATGAACTTTGTTAGAGTGATTTTCAGTTTCCAAACTAATCTTATTTTAAACTTTCATCCTGGACTAATCCAATTTCCTCATAGCGACCATAGTAGTCTTCTAAAATTGTTAGAAAGTAATTTTTAATCATGTAAAAACATGATTTTCATATAAATATAGAGTTAACGCAGACCAAGGATTTTATTCAACTCATTCATTGACAAGGGAACCAGTAAGATGGTAAGTAAGACTGGTTCAAAGAATTTATATAGTCAGTCAATAGACTGCTGAAACATATTTGCTAATACATACAAAACTAGCTAATGCTCTAAAAAACCATAAAACTATAATCTTTGTGGTGATCTTTTATAATGTTAGAAAAAAGACAGAAATTTACAGATTAATGTTTGGGCTATAATCAAAAAGTAAAAGCAAAGCCAAATGCAGACACATTCTTCTATGTCACTAAATAATTATTTGATGATTCTGTTAAAAAATGACATTGTGAAAGCAATGAATTTATTCTCACATTGTATTTACAAGCAAAGCCAGGATCTTAATGAGGTACAAAAATGCAGAGTACAAATTTTAAGATGTTCACTCTTAGTGTTGCCCAAGACCCTAGAGTAAGAGCTTCTATGAAGTTTGCACCATAGATGCCTCTCTTGCTTCACGTCAGCCCTGGTCCTGTTTCCAAGTTTTGTATAAGTTTCCCTAACCCAGATATAAATCAGATGATGCACTCACCTCTGGCTCTCTATAATTTCAAGACAATAAGGTAGCTTGTGTTTTACTCTCCCACCATTAGGAATGAGTCAAAAATTTGTTCACTTTCACTTCCAAACCTTTGTATTTGCTGTTCCCAGTAGATGGGAAAGCCTATCATTTCCCCTAACCCATTATTCAGCTGACTAATTCCAACAGGTACTGTAAGTGTCAACTTAGATATCATTTTCTGTAGGAAACCTCTTTTGACTCCCTCTCTTCCCAAAAGAAATACATTAGAGAAACACTTCTTTGTGCTCCCAACAACCATCTTAGTGGTGGTTTGTAAGAATAGCCCCAGATTCTCTCTATCCCACTATGCATATCCCTTTGCAACTCCTCCCAACACAAGATGGAGACTGTTTTTCCGATCTTTGAATCTAGGCTTACTCATGTGAATCACTTTGGCCAATAAGACAGTAGCCAATATTATGCAGAAAGAGCCTGCTCTTCTTTGCTATTCTTGTAATCCCTGCTACCATGTGGAGAAGCTGAGGCTGCTTACTGAAGTATGAGAGACCACACAGACATTTTTCCATCTCCCCAGACATCCCAACCAAACATTTTATGCTTTCTACAATACTTTACTACCCTCCACCCACAGTAATGAAAGCAGAAATACAGCAACTGTTTAGCGGTGGGTGATAAGAAAATGCTAGAAACTCTAAGCATGACTTTGCAGCAAACAATTCAGTATTTCACCTTTCACTATAACGAACAAGTTTGATGGACATAATAACTCTTCAAAACACCACTCTTCATATTTCAAACCAGGCTCATCAAAAGTGCTAGAAATTATTCAGAAGGGGTAGAAACTGTCATTTTTCATTCTTAGATAATATTTGTCTCTAAGATATTATTTGACCTGCACTTACCTCAGCTCCATGCTTTATTAAAATACTTGCACAAGGCAGATGACCTCCAAGACAGGCTTCATGGAGTGGAGACACACGATCTGCTGTGGTGAGGTTCACAGGCCACCCCTGGCACAGCAGAAATGAGAAGAGTAAGAAGTGCAAAACAACAATGCCCTGGGGTTGGTTTTCAGCCATGATTCCAGTACTTATATGACAATTCTTCTCAAAGTTTTTTATTGTCACACACCACATTAAGGTGTTGATAATGATGTAAAAAAAAAAAAAAAGAAGAAGAAGAAGAAACTGCCCTGCAAGTATAATATGATACAATCATTAAGGGAAACGGTTTGGCAGTATCTGTTCCAGTTGATGAGATACATGTCTACAAACCAGCAATTTCACTCTAAGTAATGTCCACTATAGAAATATATACCTAGATAAATATACAAGAAAGTTCACAACAGCATGGTAGCTCAAAACTACAAACAATGAAATGGCCATCAATAGTAAAGTGGATTAATAAACTTGCATACAATCATTCAATGCAATATTGTACTGAACAAATTATAACTGCAAACAACTGCAAGGATGATGCCTATGAAAATAATGTTGAGCAAAAGAAGAAAAGACCCAATATGAGATATACTGAATGACTGCATTAACATAAAATTCAAAATAAGGCACACCTAACATATATTGTTTCAGAATACACACATGGGAAATAAAACCTTAACAAATCAAGAAAGTCAGGATATGGTTACTTCTGTGGAAGAGAGAAAGTGCAAGGGGAGCAATGGGGTAGGTGGTCCTTTGGGGGAGCCAGCAATGTGCTATTTTTTTTCCATTTCTTGACCTGGGGGGCAATCACATGGCAAAATTCTCATTACCATTACTATTGCTTAAATTGCACATATGTGTTTAAGTTAGTTTGCTTGTTCTACTTCTCAAATTAAAAGTTTTCAAGTTAGCATATCCTAAATTGCTAGGTTTAACAAGCAATTATGAAATTCTAACAAGTTAACCAGTGTCTCTTTCTTGTAGGACAATTATAAGGAAACTTCAAGGGAACACAGAATATACTACATGTGTCTTTTAGGAAACATAAATGTGCTTTATTGCTTTAGGAAAGTAAAATGTTCCTATTAACTAATAAAATCTTTCTTGAAAATATAACTACTATATTTGGTAATACACCAGATTCAATAATGTATGTGATAAAAATACCACTTTTATCCAATTTTTCTTCTCAAAAGAAACCAAAATTCTGTTCCCTGATGACATTTACTTTTGTTCTTGGCCTTCCTTTCTCTGTCTTGGTTTTAACAAAGGGATGAGCAAAACAACAATTCATGAATCAAAATAGTCCACAGTCTATTTTTTTGTATAGGGCAGTAACTAAGAATGATTTTTATATTTTAAATGGCTGAAAAGAAATCAAAAGAATACTTTGTGATACATCCAAATTATTTCAGTGTTAAAGTTTTACCAGAATACAGCCCTGTCCACTCATTGTCATATTGTTTGTGACAGCTTTTGCACTGCAACAGCAGAACAAGGTAGTTAAAACAGAAATTAGTTTGCAAAGTCTAAAATATTACTATCTGGTTCTTTATGGGAAAATTGCCAACTCTGGTCTTGATAAAAGAAAAGAATACATCATTTCTTACTTTACTATTCATACTTGACTTAACTGCCCAGTTAGGCAGGGAAATTTTTTACAGATTTTTAAAAAGTAGTTTCATCAGTGCAACAAAAGAGGGTATAATGTCCGTATCAGATACAAATGGTTGGAAGACAGGTCCAGGCACAACACTCAGGTAAAGGACAATCACAAGAAGAGTGGCCCATAAGAAAAGGTACACAATGGGTCAGCAAGGCAAAGCAAGCAAGGAGTGACCATGAGAGCCACATCACCTCCAGAACCATGCAGTTGCCACCTTCAACTAGCATGTAGAATTTGAAAGAAGATTCCTTCTAATCCCACCCAGCCAAGTCTGCACAATCTGACACAGGATTTTCCTAGTTAGTGCTTATTAATAATAACAAATATACAACTAAGAATAATGAGGGAAAGCGTAAAATGAGCTTCCACCTGGCTGGCTTGCACACCTCTGATCTGTGAGCTCTTCAATGATTATGAAATGTCACCTAATCTCAGCCTATGATCAGAAGATCTTTTGGGTGGGTTCTTAGATCTGTATAAAGTCAGGGCACAGAGGAAATAAAGTATTTGGGACCTGGCAACTTTCTGTCCAAGCCCCAAAATTCTTATACTCACCTACATTGAACCAACTGACCACAAAGATGATTAGGATTTTTCCCCATCCACAGTTACCACAGAAAGGAAGATCATGAACACCTGTCTCAGTCATATGCATAGAAAACATCATTCCCTCCTCCTTTATCAAGGAGGTCACAGCCATTTAATGTGAGTTTCCTACAGGCCCCTTTTCTCCACCCCTAAAATCTCCCCACACTTCTCCTATTTTCTTTTTCTTTGCTCCTTTCTTTGAGGAAGAAATATATGAATTCACCCTGACAGCCAGTGCCTTTTCAATGCCCAAGACCTATGTCTATGACCTTCTGTCATCCACCTTCTCACATGCATTCATTTCCCAGGTCTCTCCTTTCTGGCACACCTTCCTTTTATTTTCAAATTCTTCCCTTCTGTCAGTCCCAACCCTCTGCCAAGCTACCATTCTATGCCCTTCTTCCCTTCACTCTCCCTTTTTTTTTTTTCAAAACTTGCTTATGCCCATTGTCTCTCCTTTTTCCCATTCATTCTCTCATCTTCTACCCATGCAATCCTGTCGAAATGGCTTTTAAATATCTCCAGTGGCTTCTTTTTTGTTGTTTTTATTTTTTGTTTTGCTTTTGGTACCAGGGATTGAAGCCAAGGGTGCTTAACCACTGACGTGCATCCCCAGTCCTTTTTTATAGTTTGAGACTCTGTGTGGTCTTGCTAAATTGCTTAGGGCCTAAGTTGCTGAGGCTGGCTTTGAACTCATGATCCTCCTGCCTCAGCCTCCCAGGCTGCTGGGATTATGGGTTTGCACCCCCCATCTCTGCACCTGGCCAGTGACTTCTTCTTTATCAAACCCATATGTAATATTCTGTCCTTCTCCTCCTTTCACCTCTGAATTTGCTACATATTCATGTTGACCTCATGAAACCTCTCCTCTGACTTTTAAAATCCAGCTCTATCTGATTTTCAACTTCTGATGACCTTTTTTCTCTCTTTGACCGACTCCGACCTTTCCTTCTTGTGGTAGAACAGAATGGAAACATTAGCAGTTTAAGAGCTAACAGGCTGTGGTTTTGCACACTGACACACAGCAGCTCTGCATACTGACATTTAACCGTAGGGCTGGCAGTAGCTAACAGGTACCCATAACAGATAACCACTGTAGCAGAAGCAGGAACAATGTAGTGGGGACAGATCAATCCCCCTTTAGGCTTAGTGCAGTCAAGAGTCCCTAAGCCGTATGACCTAAGAGTACCTAGGCTATTGACAAGCTTGTACCCATATAAGGAATGTAGACTGCACCCTCCAATAGAAGTGCACCAACTCTGTTGCCTTGATGTACCCAAAACGTGCTTATGTATAAAAGCAAAAGCCTGGCCATGCTTGGGGCTCAGACTTTGGGAGTCATCCCTCTGGGCCATGGCGCCACTAATAAAATGTTGCTTCCATATCTCAGTGTCCTGACCCTCATTTCCTGCTACACTCTAATCTTTTTCTTTTCTCTCAGTACTGACTCTCTCCCTTTACCCCTTTCTCCCACAACACTCCACACACACGTACACACAAACTTACCATCAAATCTAAATCTCCACCCATGGTACATTTTCTATTTCCATGCTAAGACATAACTATCTTGAGACCCAGCTAGCAACAAACTCAGCCTTTGCCAACCTGAATGAAAGCTCCATTTTGCCAACCACGATTCTCTTGCCTGCTCCATCATCTTGTTTAATAACCTAGAACTGATGCCTTAGGAGGGAGGACGGCAGAATGGTTCCCAATTCCCAAGTTCAAATATTAGCACCATCACCAAGAAAGTGGTGTGACCTTAGGCTAGTTACTTATCTCCCTGATCCTCAATTATTTTTCTGTAAAATGGGAAGTGTACTTGTCTTAAAAGATGATTATGAAGACTTAAAATGATGTATGAAATATTTAGCACTCATTATGTAAAATTGTGGATGTATAACCGACGTGATTCTGCAATCTGCATTTGGGGTAAAATTGGGAGTTCATAACCCACTTCAATCTAATGTATGAAATATGATATGTCATGAGCTTTGTAATGTTGTGAACAACCAATAAAAAAAATAATTTAAAAAATTTAAAAAAAAAATTTAGCACTCAGTAACTTCCAGGCATTTATTATCTGAAATTTGTTCTTCTTTGTCACTTAGCCTTCAATCAGCTGCCATATCCTAAAGATGTACTGTATCACATTGCCAGTTATCTTTCCTTGTTTCCACCCTGATAGTGACTTAGCCCTTTAAGAATCACAGGGGGAAGGATCAGGAGTTTTATTCTAGTTTCTGAAAAGCCAGTCCTCACCATTTGCTCGTGGTGAGACATTACTGAAAAAAGAATCATCTGAGGAGCTTTAGGAACGTCGTGATATCCAGGCTCCGTTCCAGAGCAATTGCAATAGAATCAAAAGAGGATGAATTCAGTCATCAGTATTTCTAAGGGCCCCCACAGCCCAAGGGGATTCTAATGTTCAGTCTTGAGACAAAAAGGTCACTGATATGGTCAAGTGGTAGCTTGATTGCTTTCTGTTGACCTAACAAATCGCCATTGTTGTTTTTTAAATAATTTTTATTGGCATGCAATACATATAAAAATGTTCACAGATCCTAGGTGTAAATCTCAGTGAATCATCATAAAGAAAACATACCTATATAACCACCAAACAGGTAAAGAAAACAAGCATTACCAGAAGGCTGCATATGCCTCATTCAAATTACTACCTACCTCTCATCCCCAAAGATATTCATGAAACTAACTTCTTAGACCATAAATGAGTTTTCTGTGGGCTTGAACATTATATTAATTGATCCATGAAACATGAATTTTTATGAGTGTGCTTGGCTATTTTTATTTCAACATGTTGGTTGGATTCACTCATTCATTCATTTTCACTGCTATATACAATTTCACTCAATAACTACTATAGCTCAGATCTGGAATATCCTCCAAAGGCCCATGTTTTAAAGGATTGATCCCCAGTTTATGGCAGTATTGGAAAGTGGTAGAGCCTTTAAGAGGTCAGGCCTAGTGGAAAGAAACTAAGTCACAAGGGGCTTGCCCTTAGAGGGAATAATGGAACCCTTGTCCCTTCCTCTCTCTTTTTCTGTTTCCTGGTCACCTCAAAATAAGCAGTTTCCTCCATCACCGGCTTCTTCCACGATGTACTTTGCTGCCATAGACCCAAAGCAACAGAGTCAAGTGACTGTGCACTGAAACATCAGAAACTATGAGGCAAAACAAACATCTCCTACTTATAAATTCATTTTTTTCAGGTATTTTGTCACAGTCATAGAAAGTTAACAAAATCATATGCCATAATTATTATTTTACATTTGATGGACATTTGGGTTGTTTTCTTTTTTTAAATATCATATTGCTTTTTATTTGTAATTTCTTCTGATGTATTGCCATAGCAACATTGCATTTTCTCATATAAAATAATTTCTTCTGAGCAAACAAATTATACCAAATGCATCCTTCCTAAATAATGAGACAAAAATTCTTGGTGCTGCTTTTGAAAATCTGAGAGAATTTAGAAACAAATGCTATTCATTCATTCCCATGTTCCAGAGAGAAAATTCATGAGTATGAAAAAAATCAATTGTTGCTTTTAGAAAATGGTTAGCAGCTGAACAAACATTTCTATATGTGAAATATCTTTCTTTTTTATTGATTTTAGATAGGGCGGAGGGGAGGGAGAGAAAGGGAGGGGGCAGGGGATTAGCAAGGATGGTGGAATGTGATAGGTATCATCATCCAAAGTACATGTATGAAGACACAGATTGGTGTCAACATACTTTATATACAACCAGAGATATGAAAAATTGTGCTGTATATGTGTAATAAGAACTGTAATGCATTCTACTGTCATTTATTTTTTTAAAAAATCATTTGGGTTGTTTTCAACTTTTTTTAACTTGCCATCATGAATAAGGCTGTATGAATATACCTCTACCTGTCTTTTTATATATACACTATCATATCTACTATGTACATACCTAGAAATGGAATTGCTGAGTCAGGAATATGTTTAGCTTTAATAGATATTATGTACTAATCTCCCAAAGTGGTTTGTACAAATTTATACTCCCACTGGTAAAGAAAAAGAGTTCTAGTTGTTCCATATCCTTAACAACACTTGGTATGATCAGTCTCTCCAAAGTTAACCCTTCTAGTAAGGACAAAGAGTAATAGTAACTCAAATTTTTAATTTATATTACTCAAAATCTAATAATAAGCACAGGGGCTGGGGGTATGGCTCAGTGGTAGTGCACTTGCCTGGCATGTGTGAGGCACTGGGTTCAATTCTCAGCACCACATATAAATAGATAAATAAATAAATGTCCATCAACAATTTAAAAAACATTAAAAAATAATAAGCACAGTTCGACATTTATTGAATATTTGGATATTCCCTATTATGAATTGCCAGCTCAAGTCTCTTTTTCATTTTCTCTGTTGGGATTCCTGCCTTTATTTTTGTTTGTATTGATTTTAGACAATGAAATCTAATATTGAGTGTGAATTATATTAGGAATTTCAAAGGATTGAAAATATTTTTAGTGGTTTTGATCCCCCGATCCACAAAAGAAAAAAAAAGATTTGTAGATATTTACTCTTAGTCTATGCCTTGTCTCCTCATATTTGATGGGGTAGGGAGTGTTCTGGGGATTGAATCCAGAGGTGCTTTACCACTGAGCCACACGCCTAGTCCTTTTATTTTTCATTTTGAGGCAAGGTCTCGCTTAGTTGCTTAGGGCCTCACTAAATTGTTGAGGCTGACTTTGAACTTGTGATCCTCCCACATCAGCCTCCTGAGTCACTTGGAATTACAAATGTATGCCACTACACCCAGCACCTCCTTGCTTTTTCTTTTTTAATAACAATATACACTTTTGGAAATATTTTTTTAGTTGTAGATAGACACAATACCTTTATTTATTTACCTGTATGTGGTGCTGAGGATTAAACCCAGGGCCCCACACATGCTAGGCGAGTACTCTACTACGGCGCCACAACCCCAGCCTACCTCCTTGCTTTTTTAAATATGGCCCTTTCATGAAGTTGTAAATTTTAATGAAATCCAACTTATTGGTATTTTTTGTTCTTTTTCTCATGATATACTCCTTTTGTGTCAAATGCTTCTCCCCCTCTTACAACTATCAAAATAAACTTTTCTTACCCCTTAACCCAGTTGTTCCAGAGAAGCTTTTAAAAGAAAATACCAATGCATGAGGCCTGGCCTAGACTAGCATTTTTATTCTTTTTATTCTTTAAAAAAAAATCATCCTGAATCATTTCAATGGTAAGCTATGATACAGAATGACTAACTACAGATTTGGCTTTTCCTTTCTTCGACCTAATGAGAATTTTTTATAATTTTTTCTTTGTTTTATACTCATTTGAATGCCTTATCTTATTCCTCTTACTAAAATATCTTTTTAGTTTGCCAAAAATGCTTTTCAGTATTCTTTGAATATCTAAAATGCCATGTAGATTGTAATAAGAAAATAGATAATATTTGTGATGGCTGTAACTGAAATAAATAATTTACATATATCACCTCAGTAAATTTTGTCAAGCCCATTTAAGTTAGATTTAAGTTAGCATAATAGATTGAATTTTGGTTCTCAGGACATTACTTACCTATAACGGTACAACACATTCACAACCTTCTCATGACCTCATATTAACAAAACATGTACTTTCTAAATCCTTGACTTTGGAGATAGGTCATGTGATGTTTTAAACAATGGGATATTAGCACATTGCCATGAGCAAAGATTGGAAGTACCCTATTCTTGCAAGGTTGGGCTTGCCCTGCTCTGCTCCAGCCTTTTGCCAAAAAAGATAATCCCTCAGGTAACCAGTAGTCTGTAAGGGATGAGAGAGAATGTGTAGCAGAGCTGTACCCAATCCACAGCTTGGAGCAGAGCCCAGTCAAGCCCAGCTTAGACCTGCTGATCCAAACACTCATTAGCAAGAAATCATGACTACCACATTATGCCACTGAGTTTTGGGGTGGTTGCTGAGTTTTGAGGTGCACTGATGCAGGTAGTTATCAGAATGTTTACTTTGTGAAGACAAAATTGAGACTCCAGGATGATAACTCACTCAAATAATGTACTAGAGCTTAGATAAAAACATTCTTCTGGCTGATGTTCAGTAAACACATAAATAACTGAATATAAATAAATGTCTGTCCAATTTAACAAGTAATATATAAAAGCTGAAATTATCATTTTTCATCCTATCAAAATAGAGTTAATATTTCATTTTATCTGAGAAGCAGACTAACATTTTTGCTAGAGTTATGTTATAATCTATATTTCTACTTATAATAGGCTGCTGCTATGAAAGACAGCTTAAGATAGTGGCTTAGGATAGTATAAAATTTTTTCTTTAGAAACTATTTTTCTTATAGGAGGATTTCTTAATCTATTTAGGTCCATGAAATTGCATTTTTTTAAAAAAAGAACTTTTATTTTCAGTAACCTCTATCTGAAATTCTACATGTCCTTCAATAAATGAATGTAGATAACAAATCACAATAGTAAAAACAATTTATAGTACTGTCACCAATAGAAATCACTGATATTTTTATGCACTATGATTTTTCAATGTATTTTTATTTAACTTATTTTTTATTAGTTCTAATCAGTTATACATGACAGCAGAAAGCTTTTCAATGCATCGTATACAAATGTAGCACAACTTTTCATTCCTCTGGTTGTACACGATATAGAGTCACACCACATGTGCCGTCATACATGCACTTAAGGTAATGATGTTCATCTCATTCCACCATCTTTCCTACCCCCATGTCCCCTCCCCTTTCCTCCCTCCCCTTGGCTACAAGACTACATATTTTAAAAGACATTTTCAAGCATTTACTATACATTAAGCATTTTCAACCTTAGCATTACTGACATTCTGGGATGGATAATTTTTGAGGGGAAGGGCTGTCTTGTGCACTGTACAATGGTTAGCAGCATCCTTGGTTTCTACCCCCTAGATGCTATTATCACCACTATCCCAGAGTGACAACCAACAATAGCTCCAGACATTTTCAAATGTCCCCAGAAGGATAAATTTGCCACATTGAGAATCCCTGTTTTACATGAGAGTTTTTAAGAACACAGATTATTGAACAAAGTGAAGGCACCTTAAATGTGCTAACTTACCAGTTACTCATTTAATAGATATTTAGCACAGTACCTACTGTGTGCTTAGCATTGTACTAAACTCTGGTATCATGCCAGCCAACAAAGAAGGAAATGATAAAATAACCAAGAAAAATGAAAAAAAAAAGAACAAGATTCACCTCATGTTGCTCGATAGGAAATTCATATCTTAATATCAGTCTACAGTTTCTTTTTTCTAAGTTTGACATAGCAATAGGATGTGCTTACTATTCACCATTTTTTTAAAGAGCTACCTGGCTGATGAGGTTCCTCAGAGACAGCACACGTCCATGGATTGCAGCTTCATGCATAGGAGACCAATCAGACACAACATCTGTATGAAAAGGGAGGAACAGGTCACATCCTACTAACGCACTTAGACTGGGAGGCTCCTTGTTACTCAGCAATTTAGAGCCTAACAGGTCCTGAATGGAGGCATAGGAGTCACTCAAGAAAAATCCCCAACAGGTATTCAGCATTTCTCTATTGATGTTTCTTGCACACATCTGAAATGTCTGGATAACTAAAGAACTATATGGTCAGCGCCCAAACTGGGACCAAAAGAGGCAGATTGGGAGATGATTATGTTAGGTGAAAATAAGCCAGGCATGGAAATACCAGAAAGACAAGTACCTCATGAGGTCACTCATGTGGGATCTAAAAACTGATCTCATAGAAGTTTAGAGTAGAGTAGTGGCTACCAGAGGCCAGGGAAAAGTGGGGAGGGAAGGATAAGGAGAAGTTGATCAACATGTATAAAGTTACAGGTAGGCAGGAACAAGAAGTTCTGCTGTGCTACTGCATAGGAGGATAATTGTAGATAACAATTGTGTACAATATATTTCAAAAGCTAGAATAAATGATTTTGAAAGTTTTCACCATAAAGAAATGATGTCTGAGGAGATAGACATATAACCTAATTTAAACATTGCACAATGTAGATATCAAACCTTCACATGGTTCCTCCATAAATATCTACAACTCTTATTTTTACATATCAGTTAAAATAAAATTAGTTTTAATTCAACAATTTTTCAAAGCTATTATTGATTGATTGATGCATTATAATTGTACCTAATACCTAATATGCCCTATTGAAACATGCAAAAAACCTTATTTGATCAATCTCATTCCCCAGTACCTTCACTTTCCCTCATCTTCTCTCTCCCCCTGATCTACCACCATATGATCCAACCATCCCACTCCTTGATATTTAACAAATTTTTTAAAAGAGGCAGATTGGGATGATAGATGACAGTACTTCCATTTCACACTGTCTCAAAGGCAAATGGCCCATTTAGTTAAGTGAGAGCTTCACTAATTACCAGCATTAGTGTGTTAAGCTGTGTTTGCCAGTCTAGTTTCCTGCATGAAATGCAAACTTTGGCATCTCAGCAAACAGTGCCATATACTAATAGTAGTAATCATGTAATTACATACACCATTAGGTTTGGAATCAAATCTAAACAGAACCTTATCTATTTATGGATTACCTCCTGTCCTAATATTAAGCACAAATCAGACCTTGAAACAAGGATATTATTTACTCTCCAAAAGCAGTGTGCCAGTGTGGTTAAAAGAAAGCTCTGAATCCAGACCCACTTGACCTCTTCTGAAAGTGGGACCCATGACAGGTTCTGATCTTCAGTTTCCTTTTTAGTAAATTAAGGACAGCAATATATACAGCCATGACTCAGTACATATTATCCACAATTATTATCTTTCCCTAACACTAAACAGAGAATCTCAATTACATCCCATAATCATTGCTATTTAAAATAGCAAATTTATAGTCTAATATAGGAGGAACAAATAGCCACATAGGAAAAAAAAAAAGCCTGTTATCCCTACCCTAACACTTTAAATGCTTTCATCTCGCCTTATAATTAAGTGTGGATGTACTTAATGAGGCACAGACCTGATTTTTTTTTCTCATCTCAAGCTGCATCTGATTTCTAAAACAAACAGATGCAGGAAGTGAGTGTGAAGAGACTTGCCTGAGCTTGTGTAAGCGCCAGCTCTGCCTGCTTTGGTAAACATGTGACATACATACAAGGTGGATGGTCTGATACCAGTTCTGCCTTGCTTGAGAACTCATAGCTTCCTAAAAGCTGAGGAAACCTGGAGAACCAGAGTGGTGACTAATGCCTTGCAAACTGAAAGGCCATGAAGGAGAAGGCAAGAACACTTTGCATTTAACACGTGGTGGTTATGGCCTGCCTGCCACCTGGAGCCATCAGTGCCCCGGAAAATGTGTCCCAGTGAGCAAATTACCATCGTTCCAGATGGATTCATTAAGTATCGAGTACATAAGAGGAAGGAAGTGGAATGAGGCCACCTACACATGCCCATCCAATGCTTTCCTTGTGAGGTCACTAAGATCTTAGGGCAAGGTACCTTAAGTGGATGTCTTTTCCCACCCCCAAATCCTCATGCTTATTCAGTGTCTCACAGCATTCTTTTAGATTCCTAATTCAGCAACAATACTGCTGTTTCTAGGACTTGGAATCTAAATTCCAGTCTACAGATATGAAAATATTTAGCTCCCAATTAGAATTAAAAAGACAACTAAGTGCACTCCATTGGTCCTGATAATGCAAAATATAATTTACACAAAATCTTGAGCCAGAAAGAAAAAAAATTAAGGAAGGTTTTAAAAATCAGTTTTAAACAGATTTGCAAGTGCATCCTAATGGATCACTACATGTGATGATTAGTCCAGTTTTTCTTCCAAGTGCTCAGCGGCTAAGAAATAGAGCTGCCACACTCCTCAAACTTCTTAAAGCTCTAAGATTATTAGAGCTGACAGTCTAAACCGTCTAAGCAATTATTTGGGGTCCTAAATTGTAACTGTTCAGATGTCATAAAAATATTACAATTATATTATTAAATATAGATAAAAATGAGGTTTACTTTCTACTCATTCATGATTGAACCATTATTTTTCCTATTTAGGGAAAATAGAATTATATACTTCTCTGAGAGAAAAGCAAAAGCTACCTGATGTTTTGCACACAGAGAGAAGAAAGTATCTGCAGAGCAGACAGTCTGCGACTTTCTGAGAAGTACAGAGGATTGTCCTGGCACACATAGTAAGGGGCTGACAATACCAATGTCCATATAGAGCTAGCTAGCTAACAGCTGCATTGAGCTATAACTCACATCCTATACAATTTTCCCATTTCAAGTGTACAATTCACTGCTTTTCATTACATTCACAGAGTTGTACAACCAATACCACAATCAATTCTAGAACATTTTCATCACTCCAAAATGAAATCCCATGCCTATTAACATTCACTCCACATTTGCACTTCCCCAAACCCTGGCAAGCATTGATCTATTTTCTGTCCTTGTGGATTTGCCTATTCTGAACATTTCATGTAAACAGAACCACACAATATGTGTTCCTTTATGACTGGCTTCTTTCATGTAGTCTAACGTTTCAAGGTTCATCCACATTATAGCATACATTAGTCTTCATCCCTTTTTTGCTCAAATATTCATTGTATGGATGGACCACATATTATTTATTTATTCATCAGTTGATGTAATTTTGTGTTGTTCACACTTTGGGTCTATTATTAATAATGCTGCTAAAAACATTCATGTACACTTTTTTGGTGGATGTATGTTTCAATTTTCCTGTGTCTATACCTAAGAGTGGAACTGCTATATGATAATGATGATACAATGTTTAGCCTTTTGATATTATATTCCACTTTATATTCCCATCAGTAATGTATGGGGCAGTGTTTCCCCTCCTAACTTAAAAAGTTGATCTAGGGTTTGTTAAGCCTGCCACACTATCCTATACTACTGCCCAAAAAGAAAAGCATGGGTTCTTGTGAAGCGTCAATCCATCTCATATTTATAGAAGATCTTTGCCCTCAGCAGGTCTCAGAACAAATTGAATGATTGTGTAAAAACCTGGAATAGTGACAATGGATACATTAATATTTTTCTAACATTCAGAGCACACAGATTGTGTGTGCATATACATACATGCATGAGCACACACAAACACACATATACAGTTTAGCAAACACCATAATTTGCAACACAGATTAGTCCACTTGATGTTTCGCTCTGGAAAACAGTGAAGAGATTAGCAGAGACTTGCACCTTGTGAAATTCAAATGAGGGTCTGCCTGTGTTATGGTTTAGATGTAAGGTGTCCCCCAAAAGATCATGTGTGAGACGATGCAAGATTTAGAAGAGAAATGATTGGGATATGAAAGCCTAAACCCAATCAGTGAATCAATCCCCCTGATGGAATTAACTGAGTGGTAACTGAAAGCAGATAGGATGTGGCTAGAGAAGGTGAGTCCTGTGGGCATGGCTATAGGTATATATTTTGTATTTGGAGAGTGGAGTGTCTCTCTCTCTCTCTCTCTCTCTCTCTCTCTCTCTCTCTCTCTCTCTCTCTCTCTCTCTCCTTTCTGATCATCATGTGAGTTGCTTCCCTTCCCCACACTCTTCCACCATAATGTTCAGCCTCACTTCAAGCCCCCAAAAATGGATCCAGCTGTCTATGAACTAAGGCTTCTGAAACCATGAGCCCCTAAATAAACCTTTCCTCCTTTACAGTTGTTCTGGTCAGGTCTTTTAGTCACAGCAGTGGAAAAGCTGACTAAAACAACCTGGTAGGACCTGGTGCTCCTCCAGAGTTTTCCAGGGCCTATCCCTCAAGCACGCAATGAGCTGTAGGCTCATCATGTGTCCAGTTAAGACCAGAAGTAGCCTCACCTGCCTTCCTGCTAACTGACAGCTAGAAACAGCCAACTATGCAGAAAAGGGGACCTAGTTTTCCTGCCAAAATGTGGATGATGTTCACAGTAGGAGCATCATGGATAAAGGGGAGATTGAAGATTATAATACTTTTTTCCACCGAGTCCACCAAAGTCTTTGAAACTCAAGGGTCATTATCTACATGTAACACATTATACAAGCTCTTGACACATACTAAGGATTCTCAGCACTTATTCAGCCATGATCTATTGGTTTTTCTGCCAAAAAAAATAGATGAAAAATGAGGTCACTGGCAGCACCCCAGATCCAGTAGCATATCTCATAGGTAAAATGGGGCAGGGAGCTCTCATAACAAAACCACTCCACAAGTCCTGTAATTGGTGCCAATAAACTTACCATTTTTAAGAAACTCATGTCTCTATCAAACCTACTGCACATTAGGAAGGCTATTTCATTTTTATTGCACTTTCTGGAATGATTTCTAAAACTTCCATTATTTCAGCAGAGATTTTAAATGCACTAATTGGTACATTCTGAAAGAGCTATTAACGAAGCTGAAAGCACTAGTGAAGGCTGGGCAGTGGCATTAATCTATCCATCTCGGGAAACATTTTGCAAGGTCAATAGGAGAAAAGACCTCTCTTTTGGATTGTCCTGAGGGGATAGGCACATTTGCCTCTGGTTTTTGGAACATGATAATGATGGATTCGGTGGCATGATTCAACATCGGAGAGGATCTGGGTATTGTGTTTGCAATCACAGTGGACCTTAATTTGATTCCAGGATAAATGTGAAAGAGAAATAGGAGTCTCAAAGTCAGAAAGAGGCAAAGAGAAAGACCCACTAAGACAACTCTTGGGCAAATTGCACCTGCCCACTGCAATTCTTTTTCCAATTCCATCATCCACCATTGCTCACTCACTCATTTGCTCTCTCTCCATTCTCCATAGGAATCTTACATTATCACCTATTCTGTTTAACGGACAGATTTCCCTCAGAAAACTTTACCCTGATGAGGTCCACCAATATCTAAGAATTCACCATAAGAGAATGAATTTTTTTCCCATTCAATGCCTGTTCCTATCTGTTTTCTGTTTAAATGTGAAAACTCTACAGGGTGGCTCAATAGAGTGAAAAAAAGAAATTCCTCTTATAGGTATAAGCCTGCAGGCAAAAATCCAAAGGTCAAATACTAAAAATGGGAAGAGTGGTCATGTATTTGGTTGAGTTGTGGTGGTTAGTTTATCCTCCAATGTATTTTCCAAAGCGTCTATGGACTAGATATGAATTAGTTTCTTAGGGTTGCCATTAAAAAGTGCCACAAACTAAGTGGACCTAAGACAATAAAACCTTATTATCTCACAGTTCCAGAGATTAGAAGTTTGAAATCAAAGTGTCAGCAAGACCATGCTATCTCCAAAGGCTCAAGGAGGATATCCTTCCTTGCCTCCTCCAGCTTCAGTCAATGAACACTCATCCCTGACATTCCTTGGCTTATAGATGCTTCACTCCAACTTCTGCCCCTGTAACTACACAGCATTCTCCCTTTAAGTGTCTTCTCCATTCTTGCAAAAATACCAGTAATGTGGAATTAAAGGCCCACATACTCCAGTATAACTTCATTTAAACAAATGACCCTATTTCCAAATGAGGTCCCATTCTGTGTTATGGAGGGTTAGTATTTCAATGTATCTTTCTGGGAACACAATTCAACTCATAACAAGGTACTTTCAGGAAAGAGATATTCTTTCCCTGCTCTTGGGACAGGAGAGTCGATCTTTAAAGAAATCTTTCTATAAAGAGTTGGCTGCCCATCCTCACAGCCTTTCCTCCCTCCTTCTGGAGAAGGAGGCAGAGAAAAGAACCTGCAGGTGAAGATGGGAGCAGCAAAATTCCCCAAGATGAACCATCCCTAGGCCCTATTTTTCCTCTGACTTGTCCTTGTGCCAGGGGACATGCTTCAGCAGAACTGAATTTCTCAGGATGGCAATTTGGAAACAGCACTCTGAGTGTTCCACATTCCACACTTCACCAAGGTCAAAACTTGAGAAGCATAAACAAATGCAACCAGCTATAACTGAGGTTTTATCCCAAGTGCAAGACTGGTGCAAAGCAGAGAATGACTCCACTTTAAGTAGGAATTGGGAAAAAGACTAAGAGGGTTTCATGGCAACAGGTGCCCAGCTGGGTGCAGAAGGTGTGAGTAGGAGTATGTCAGTCTGATTCAGAGGAGGAGATGAAAAAGCAAAGGTGTCCAGGAATCTATCCTTGTATTTTGCAGTTCTCTGAAAACTTTTCTTCCCTTAGTCCGTGCGGAATTACAACATCCAGAGTCTCTTCCTGCTTCCTTGTCCAACTCACTGGTCCCACATCCTTGACCAGAGGTCTGTCCCAGGGCTTAATCCTTGGCTCTCAGCTCTTGGCCATCAGAAAATTTGTTCTTTCACTGACTTTGAACCACAGCCCCTGCGCAAAAACATTCTGAGGTCTGACTCCCAACCTGTACTTTTCCCAGTCTCACTTTTGTATCATCATGCTGTCTAAAAGGCATAGTTATTAGTACTTTTTTCTTTTTTATTTGTTCTTTTTAGTTATACATGGCAGTACATGTATCTTGACATATATGGAGAATAACCTCCCATTCTTGTGGCTGAACATGATGTGGAGTTACACTGGTCGTATATTCATATTTGAACATAGAAAATTTATGTCCCATTCATTCTACTGTCTTTCCTATTCCCAACCCCCACCCTTCCCTTCATTCCCCTTTGTCTAATCCAATGGACTTCTGTTCTTCCCTCCTCCCTGCATTACGTCAGCATCAGAAAGAACATTCAACCTTTGCTTTTTTTTAGGACTGACTTATTTCACTTAGCATGGTAGTCTCCACCTCCATCCATTTACCAGAAAATGCCATAATTTCATACTTCTTTATAGTTAATATCCTCCCTTCCTCACTCATTCCAAAGTCAACTTTCCTTCCCAACTTGCCTTTTATCAGGCTCTCCTATCTGACACTAATTTAGGTTTGACAACTTTATCATTTGGAGCTGACTTCTTTCTTTGAGCCCTTATATTTAATCAAGCAGCATTGCCTGATTATTCTTTCCTTTGAAATTGTCACCCTTTCTCTGTTATTTCCAAGGTTTGATCCAAATGTAAATTTCTATGTTTATATTAGTGTAGTGGTTCTCTGATCACCCCCATCAGCATTACCTGGGAGCTTGCTATGAATGAGGGTTCCCAGGCCTCACCACAGACCTACCATTTCATCAGAAGCCTCACCACCTGCATTTTAGCAACCTATCCAGTTGAAGTTGAGGTACACAAGTTTGAGAACCAGTGCATTAGTGCAGCATCTCCTATGATGCCACCACAGTCTATCCTAACTATGGCCACTCAATTCGTTTACTTACATCCTTGATTACTGCTAGGTCTCTGCTCCAGAACTATCAACACCTGTCAACTCCCTGGCTCATGAATGTTAAATTCCTCCACCTAGCTTTCAAAGCCTCATTATATGGTTCCATCTCTCCAAATTTGTCTTCACTAGACTCCCTAAAACATTCTGCATTCTAGCTCTCACAACATGTTCACTTTCTAAGCAACACACCTTTGAGTATAACACTTGCCCACTCCCACCCACTTCTCCTGCTACAACCAGCATTGGATTAGGACCTTTAGAAACCTTGAACAGTGAAAAGTGGCTAGTTCCTCTTTCCCAAGTGGAAATGAAAATAAACATATTACTTAGCTGTAAAATAACTGTGTACAAGTCAACCAAATTACTGATTCTTTCCCATAGTTATTAGTTTGCTGCTTAAAACATATATTTAACAAATTCTTTTTAAAATGGTGATTTTTGGTGCCACACTGCTTCCCTAACACTTCAGATCTGTGCTCAATGTATCCACTGGCTAATTCAGTTTTGCCTTTGTGGATGAAAAGACTACTCACCATTGAGTATTCCACTTGTTTTGTGAGTAAAATCAGATGAATAAATGAATGAGTGAGCAGATTTCTCTGCTCAGTCAGAGGAAATGCATTTTGTATTTTATTTGTTCCAGTGAAGTAGGAGATTAATAACTCTTTGCTGACTTCAGAGTCCCTGTTGTTTGTCCCCTGATTGAAAAATATTGTGAGCAGCCTACCAGTGTCAGGAATGTAATTGCAAAATTGAATGTTATAATCTATCCTCAAATGCCTAGACCCATTTTTCAGAATCCTTTCAACAAGAGAGCATCTGCTAAATGCTCACAACAGAGTGACAGTGCCTGTATGTGTGGGATTCTATACAGAGGTGAAAACTTCTTCTGACAGATGAATCTCATGCCTGTAAAACACCTCTCCTTTTAAAGCGAATCAATCAGTGCTCAGTGTTTGAACATCATTTATAAACTCAGCCTTTTATGCCAACTATCCAAGACGTTTTTACTGTTGTTGTGGTTTGTTGTTGTTGTTGTTGTTTGTTTGTTGCTTTTGCAGTACAGGGGATTGAACTGAGGGCCTCATGCGTGCAAAGCACAAACTCTACTATAGCTGAACTACATGCCAAAGCCCACCTAAGACCTTTTAATACAATAATTATTTTAGCATTCAATTTTTTCTTGATTTATAAATTACTTTTAATCCTCTAATCCAATGAGTAATGCATATGATCCACAAAGAATGATTGTTTGGAGCTATAGTTTTTACTGGAGAATAATCTATGATAATTAAATTTGTATCATCAATAGGACATTGCAAGTAGAAGTGTATACATTTTTGAACAACCATGTAAAGGACCTATACCAGCAAACTGTGGACATCTGTCCAGCAACTAGCACCCTGGACACATGTCAAACATACCCACTGAAATCACCCAGCCCTCTTCTCTCCTAAGCAAGTTAACCACCCTCCCCAGCACACTGATTTCACAGCCCCTAAGACTCACCTCCCATCAATGGGTTTGAAAGTAGCCTAGTATCAGGATAGCCTCCTGGCCCCAAGGGCTTACTGCCATTCTTGCCCCCTTGTTCACCAGCCATGGGGCTCTCCTGGTCCACGTTCCACTTCAGTTGCTTAGGAAAGTCCAAATTCCAGGCTCCTCGTGCTCCTGGGAAATTCCAGTTCTGTGGCTGGCTGGTCAGACTGTCTGCAACAGAGAACAGTACAAGCAGGGTAATGTGAGTACTACCTGTGGTCAGAGAGAAATGCACGAGTGCACACACACACACACCATACCACCTAGCTGGCTGGAGTCTGGCCAAAGCCTACAACAGCCCCCCAACCCTAAGTCTGCAAAAACTGCTGATGTCACGTCCTTTCCAAAACTGAGACCAATCACTGAAGAAGCCTTGGACTTTATCAGGAAGGAAACTCAGTTTGTAACTTTTGGAGAATGAAGGGAGTAGGGTGAGGGAGTGAAGGAAACAGCTCCCTTCCTGCAAAGTTGCTCACTGTGCTGAGATCTGTTTGCTACTTAGGGGCTTCTTGGTGTTGAGACAAGCTCCAGCACCCAAGAGCTGAGAAAGCTAGTTTTGCAGCAGCCCTGTGAATTGCTTGCACGGTAATATGCACAGCACACCCTGGCCATCTGCACATGTGGTTTCAATTTTGCTGGGAGTGTCTTATGGAAAAATGTGTCTATATGTTACAAAAATGCAGGATTTGGAAAGAGCTTCTGTTTTCTTCCTTTCAGCTGCAAGAACTTCATTAAATGTCCTATTTCACCCTTCCTCCACACATTTTAACTTCTAGATAAACAATGAAAATTTTCCATTGGAATAATGGATTCCTGGGTGGCATGGGGTGTGGAAGAGACCCTCCATCTTTCAATGGTTAATTATAAAAATATTATTCTGTTAAGATTTTATCAATTTACCTATACAAAATACATGAACTTTCTGTGTATGTGACTTTTCAATTTCCATTTTCTACCACACCCTTGGGTGATGGTTCAGGCTGATGGCCACTCCTAGATTCCTATCTTCCTCTCTTCCAAGTGGAAGAGGATTTTTCATCCCAGTTGGGGAAAGCTTTGAGTTACTATCAAACATCCTCTGTCTGTGAAATGATTGTAGACTTGTTTTAATTCCAAAAATGAAGCCTTACTGTTTTAGATATATGGATCCACACACACACACACACACACACACACACACACACAAGAGGAGTCCAATTGAAACATTTGGTAAACATCATGAATAGTTTGAAGCACATCCTCCATGCACTTCTGTGCATGTATAGATATATATCCTATGCATCTACACACCTTCACATTTGCACTTAAAATTATATTATTATACTGTTTTATGCTTTTCACACTTATTTTGTCTGGTAAATATTTACATTTCAGTTTATATAGCTATGTTCCTTTCTTTATTCACTACTGCATTCCATATTGTGCCAAAAATATTTATTTATTCTCCTAGCAAAGCAAGCAGAATGTTACCATTTCTTTTACTCCTATAAAAATAACTGCAGTTCATATTTTTGTACACATCTCTTTGTGAACACATGCAAATATTTTCGGAGAGATTCCCAAGAGTGGAAATACTAAGTCAAAGGTGTGCTCATACACATGGGAAAAATTATATAGAACTATAGGCACATGTACACACACACACACAGAGAGAGAGAGAGGAATGAGCACAAGTAAAACTGGGGAATTTTGAAAAAGATCAGTAGATTATATGAATGCTTATTACTGATTCTGATATTGTACTGTAATTTTGCAAAAAGTTACCATTGGGGCAAAGTGATCTAAGTGTACAAGGAGAGCTCCTCTATATTATTTCTTAGAACTGCCTGTGAATCTATAATTATCTCAATACCAATTTTAATTGTTTTTTAAAAAGCTGCTCACATAAAATTGGGCTAAACACTGCCAAATTGCCCTCCATTTCTATTTGCAGAATTAAGTGAGAAGGCCATAAACATACAAATTCCTCAGTACTCTATTTGGAAAGATTGAAGAACTATAAACTTAAACTTGTATTTGGCAAAGAGTGAGAATATTACTCCCAGCATAGACCAGTTGAGAAGTTAAACAGAGGAGCATAGAGAGGAAGCTGGATACTATCACCATTTTTTCCTAATAAAATCTTCACAGTTCAGCTTCTTTATTTACCTTTAATTAAATTCCAAGGAGATAAGTTTTCCCATATACAAATTTAAGTTCCAAAATGACAATTGAGAAAATTTCCAGGTTGTTGCCCTAGTACCTGGGAGGGAATTCACCAGCTTTTAAAGTTTTCATTACATTTATAATGTTGATCACCATAGTGAATAGGAGTATGGAAACACTTTTTTTAACCATTTAAACATAGTTACAAGAGGAGTCCATGCATTTTTAAGCATTAATATAGGATAAAATATATAAGCTGTGATTATAAGGTGGCTTACCACAAACCATAAGAGAATGGCAATCTTACTAATTTCTAGTTGGCCCTTATGCTTGTCAGTGTGGGTCTGAATGTTCAGTGAAATTCATGCAGGTTAGGAAAGGGAAAAGAATGACAGACTGCAGGAGACAGCAAGGCCACAATCATTCCTTACCAGGAGCAGTGTTCACATGAGCCAGTACCTCTTTCCCACCCTCACTTAGCTATCCAAGGTACACGTCACTCACAGATTACAACTTCCTCCCTCCCACAGCCTTGGGGAACCTTGAAAGTCACTTCCAATGAGTTCAAGTTGATCCAGCTGGCAATTTTTCTAGGACAAACCCTTTAAAACCTACACATCTTCTCTGATAACTGGGAACTCTCTGCTTCTCAGGCAAAACTCCTATTTATTTCCACTGTTCTTGCAAAACTGCCTGTGCATGCTCAGTATCTGATGCTGCTTTCACTCCCAGGAACAGTACAGTGAAATTCAAACAAAGAAGTGTTTCTTTAAAAAAGAAAAAAATCGTAATAATGTGATGTTCTTGAGGAAACAAACAGGGAAATTAAAAAGGAGAGAGTTTACATAATGATGGGACTGGGCTCTACAAAAATGCCAACAGTGGGAAAGACAAAAGTGGGGTAGAGGGGTTGGGGTTGTGGCTCAGTGGTAGCGCACTTGCCTAGCATGTGTGAGGTGCTAGGTTCGATTCTCAGCAACACATATAAATAAATAAATAAACGTATTGTGTCCATCTACAACTAAATAAAATATATTTTTAAAAAGTGGGGAGGGTAAAGCTTTATAGATTACAGGATAATAAGGAGATTTGAGAACTCAAATCAATGGATGATGCTTGATCTGACCCTTGACCAGATCCTGATGGTGGCAAGAGACAGAAAGGACATGAATGACACAGTTGTGGAGGTGTACAGACAGATGGATGTTGGATAGCTGTGGGGCACTAGATAATCACCACACAGTGGTTCTGTGGAAGAATCTCTGAAATGCTCTTAGGAGATGAACAATAAAATACTTGGTGCAGAGAGCCATAATGGATTGTGAGGCCAAGGGGGAAATGGATCCCTGTTCACACATTCTGCACCAGATAGAAAAATTCAATGCAAGTTCTGTAGTTGAAACAAATGAGTAGGGCTGGGGCTGTAGCTCGCAGCAGAGCACTTGCCTAGCATGTGTGAGGCACTGGGTTCAATCCTTAGCACCACATAAAAATAATCAAATAAAATAAAGGCATTCTGTCCAGCTACAACTACAAAAAAAATTTTTTTAACACATGAGTAGATACAAAACATGGAGTACTCAATCTGTTTGCATGCCATTGTCATTCCTAATGAACTCAAAGGCCACATATCCCAGAAACATGGGAAACTTCCCATTGCACAACAATGCAGGGTCATAAAACAAACAACACTCTGTCTGTATTAAAAATTTCAATATCTTGGTTATTGTACGCTTTTTGCCTTAAGAAAATACTTACCTTGAATGCCCTTCAATAGATGAATGGATTAAAAATGTGGCACATACACACAATGGAATATTATTCAGCAACAAAAGAGAATAAAATCATGGCATTTGCAGGTAAATGGATGCAGTTGGAGAAGATAATGCTAAGTAAAGTTAGCCAATCCCCCCCCCAAAAAAAAACATTAGAAATAAATGTTTTCTCTGATATAAGGTGACTGATTCATAGTGGGGTAAGGAGAGGAAGCATGGGAGGAATAGATGAACTCTAGATAGGGCAGAGAGGTGGGAGGGAAAGGGAGGAGGCAGGGGATTAGCAAGGATCATGGAATGTGATGGTGATGGACATCATTATCCAAAGTACATGTATGAAGACTCGAAATGGTTTGAACCTACTTTATATACAAACAAAGATATGAAAAAATGTGTTCTAAATGTGTAATAAGAATTGTGATGCATTCCACTGTCGTGTATTTAAAAAATAAAAGCGATTAAAAGAAAAAAGGAAAAGAAAATATTTACCTTGCCTGCTAAAATGTTTGGCCTCATTCACCTCTTCTTGATCCTAGTCCTGGTGAAGAATCATGATGCCTGAAACTTACAAATAGTTCACTTAAACACATATGCATATGTATTGATTATATACAGGTTCACAATAGATATGTACATATAAATAGATGCACGTAGCCAGGCACAATGGTGCACTCTTGTAATCCCAGCAGCTTGGAAGACTGAGGCAGGAGGATCATGAGTTCAAAGCCAACCTCAGCAACAGTGAGGTGCTAAGCAACTCAGCGAGACTCTGTCTCAAAATAAAATTCAAAATAGGGCTGGGGATGTGGCTCAGTGGTCGAGTGCCCCTGATTTCCATCTTCAGCATCCCCCCCAAAAAATAGATGCATATGCACTTGTATATACACATATATATATGTATATGTGTGTGTGCATGCATACATGAATACATCAAGAGAGAAGCAAACGTGACTAAATGATGGATGCAAAGGTATTCATTGTGCTATTGCAATTTTTCTGTAAACTGAAAGCTTTTCAAGATGTAACAGTGATAAGGGAAGAAAAATTAGTAAGTGGAAATTAAAATCAGATATAAGTTTTATACATGTTAAGATAGGAAACTGTTATTCCCAGTGTGCCCCATGTATTTATTCTGGTACAGATTCTGCTAAGAGAAAGAGATGATATATTCCCATATGCAAATGGAAAACACCCATGTAAGAGCAGGCCTTGGCAGAATTTGTGATGGGAGAAAATGTGAGGTCTGCCAGTGCAGACACCCTCCTCCCCTGATAAACTGTAGTTGCTCAGCGATTCATCCCTCACCATGGCAGCTCTGGGCCATGTCTCTGAAGCGTCAGCTATTCTCTTTGTGTTTAGTGCACAAATCTTCTGAGCAATCAACATTGTTTCTGAAAAAAGAGTCATCCACAAATTTCATGTTTATTTGACATGGCAGTGTTAGAAATATTAAGGAGGAAAATTACTTTTGGAGAAATAATTCTTTAATAAAATGAACAAAAAATTAGTAATGCTGAATGACATGCCCAAACATTTAAATGATTTAAGGGATTTTGAAAGCATCGAGGTTAAAAATTTTCAGGTGATACAATCAAGCTTATTTCTTTAAAATAATGAGTCAAGACAGGCAGTAGATTGAAAAGTGATAGAGACAGATGGTATATAGACAGACATACTGGAGATATATATACATACATACATATGGAGGGTGCATGTCTATCTACATATATAGAAAGGGGAAGTTTATAGATAAATAATATTGGGTATTTACTTGGTTATGGAAGGATTTTCCCCCTAAAATTACTTATTGTATACATATTTTAAATTTTATTAAACTAGACAAAGGAGAATAAAGGGAAGGGAAGGGGAATGAGAAAAGGAAAGACAGTGAAATGAATCTGATATAACTTTCCTAGGTACATATATGAAGATACCACAGTGAATCTCACCATCATGTACATCCTCAAGAAATTAATTTTTTAAAAAACTATGGGTAAATGGCAGAAAGATCAATAGAGAGATGGAAGCAGGGAGCGAGGAAATGAAAGGGGGAGGAGAGGTACTGGGATCTGAATTAGAATAAGATAAATTCCATGCTAGTATAATTACATTAAAATGGATTCTACTGTCATTATATAACTAAAAAGAACCAATAAAATAAATATTTGAAATAGTTTTTCAGTATATAAATCCCACTTCTAGAAATCTCCTAAGAAATCCTTCAATCATTTTTAAAGACTTATTTTAAAATAAAGGTTATGACACTGTTATCTATAAAAGAAAGAAATTAGAAATAATCTAGGTATCTAACAAGTTGAAAAATGTTAAGGAATATGATACAACAATTTAAAAGGATGGTATCAAAGGGTCTGAGACTTTAAATATCATTGTACTAAGGTTTGTAAGAAAAGTACTATCACATAATTTGATAAGATACCAACATTAAATCAGGCAAAGAAATAAAAGTCACATGGTGTACAGTAGTCCCCTTATCCATAATTTCACTCTCCATAGTTTCAGTTACCCTGAACCAATCATAGTCTAAAAATATTAAGTGAAAAATTCCAGAAATAAACAATTCATAAATTTTAAATTACACACCATTCGGAGTAGCCTGATGAAGCCTTGTTCCATCCTGCTTTGTCCTGCCCACATCATGAATCATCAAATTGTCCAGTGTATCCAAACTATACCCAACACTACGCCATTTCATCCCTGTCAATCACTTTTGTAGTCATTCTGAGTCTCAGATCAACTGTGGCAGTATCACAGGGCTGTGCTCAGGTAACCCTTACACAGTAGCTTAACACCATGTCACAATGCCTCCTACATCAGCCCCCTCACTTCATCTCATCACCCAGGCATTGTATCATCTCACATCACCACCAGGAAGGGGTGAGTTTAGTACAATAAGATACTTTGAGAAAGAGAAGGTCTACATTTACATAATTTTATTATAATATATTGTTATAATTGTTTTATTTTACTATCATTACTGTTAATCTCCTATTGTACCTAATTTATAAATTAAATTTTATCATATATATGTATAACCTGCATGTGTATAGGTAAAGACAGTATATATTGTATGTGGTGCTATCCATGGTTTGAATATCCACTGGAGGACTTGGAATATTTTACCTGCAGACAAGAGGGGACTACTGTACTAAAAATGCACTGAAAAAAATGTCACTAAAGTCTTAAGAGTAAAAATTGACTAATAGATATTATACACATTGTGACCTGATGTTGTATATTTACATATTGTTTATTCCTTGTTGTCTCCCTAATGCATAAGTGTTTCAAGGATAACCATCTTGTCTTTCACACTCTTCTACAACATATAGCACATAATAGATGCTGGGTAAAATGTGTTGAACAAATTGAGAATTTACCCTGGAGTACTTTGAATATGAATCTTAGTGTACTTCATATATGACTGAAAATGTAAATATATATATATATATATATATATATATATATATATATATATACACACACACACACATACACACACACACTGTTTGGGGAGTAAAACATATTACGGAGTATGGAAAAAGGCACTAACCTGTCTGTATTAATTGTTTAAGAATCTCAAACTACCGGCAAAATATCCCATAAAAGTCAGATGACCAGTCTGATGGTCTAAATATAGGTTAATAGAATGTAGGATTTGAAGGAAATTTAAAGATTATCTTGTGGTTCAATACAGTACTTTCATTCATAAATCATAAGGTATCAGCACCACTCAAGATATAGGGACCTGGGGCTGGGGATGTGGCTCAAGCAGTAGCGCGCTTGCCTGGCATGCGTGCGGCCTGGGTTCGATCCTCAGCACCACATACCAACAAAGATGTTGTGTCCGCCGAGAACTAAAAAATAAATATTAAAAATTCTCTCTCTCTCTCTCACTCTCTCTCCTCTCTCACTCTCTCTTTAAAAAAAAAAAAAAAAAAAAAGATATAGGGACCTGGATTACCAGATAGATTCTGATGAGAGGTCTCTCAAGACCTAGTTCAGGATTTGGATACACACACAGACAGACATATAGCAGAGTTGGGACATCTGTACAAATAACTTGCAATATCCATGATCTGAAGGTTCAAAAAGCAATAGAACAACAAAACCTCAAATCCCTCAGAATCACAAGCAGTTTGAATATCCTAGAGCATCCCAGGATTTGACACACAGGTCAGGCATTCAGCAAGATCCCAGATGACAAAAAAATGCACTTGTCAGAACATCTTGAAGAGGGAAGTCCCCAGTTCCTGAACGTTCTATGATAGGAAGAAACTCACCCTTTCCTCTTTGATCTTTCCATGGCTAGCAATGGCTCAAATGGCTACTTGTCTTGTTTCAAATTCATCCTTTCTCTTCATCAGTTTTCCATCTTATGGCTATTCATTTGTGTCACCTTTGATAAATTTTAAATCATTTCCCATTGATAATATTTCTATTAGTGAAACTGTACTATTCTTGTTAATTTATAAGTGAACCACTGATATGTTGAAATGTAGATATCAGGGAGATCATGCTGCCCTTCATCATTTGCAACAGATTTGAATTGTACTTCTTTTCATAGATTTTGGAATATCCTATAACTTCCCCCAACATTTGTGAAAATTGTCTTCCCTAAGATTTGTAAAAATTCTTCAGGAATTTGTTTATCTTGTTAATCTATCACAGAAGGAAAGGCGCCATACCACATAAAACAAGCAAGTTTACATTTTTTTGCCACCATGTAATGCAATACATATACTACAACATGTAGAGCCAGATAATAATCTAAACTTTTTCCTTTTCCTTCTAAAAAATGTGTAGAGTACCATATGTTTCAGACTGTGTTGAGAGCCACAGCCAAAGGGGCCCAGCAAACTTCCAGCTGCCAGCAAACTTCCAGCTACCGGCTGATGATTGGCTCACAGCGGCCCCAGCAACATCTAGCTGATTGGCTCCTCTGCGGTGATGTTCATTGGGCTGTTTCCCTGCCCTTCAGACTATGGAACTGCTCATTGGGGGACTTCTTTGGCTCCGCCCATGCGACCCAGCCAATCGGCCTCAAGAGCAGGAGGATTGGGGGAGGTGGTGAGGTTTGTGTGGGGAGAGGCTTGTGGAAGCTGGTGGTGGCAGTTGGGCTCTGAGGGTTTTTTCCTTTGGAGCTGTTTTGCTTGGCGTTTGTAGTTCTAAAAATAAAATTAGTTTCTTTTGACAAGTGGCTCCTGAATTGTGCCCAGCCAGACTGCGGCAAGACTGTACTGTAAGTCGGAATGATTTCAGTATTTTGCAAGAAGTAATTCAAACTATTGAAAATCTGTTTACCAAAAAAGATTCCAAACACTTGCTTCCCAGTCTCAACTGGGAAAGGGAAGGAAGCTAAGGGCAGGGAGTGAAGGTCTCTTTTGTTATACTCCAAATATTAGCTTTTCTGGAGGGAGGGGTACGAAGGATTGAACCTAGGGGCACTTAACCACTGAACCACATCCCCAGCCCTTTTTATTTTTTATTTGGACACAGGGTCTCACCAAGTTGCTTAGGGCCTCAATAAATTGCTGAGACTGGCTTTGAACTTGGATCCTCCTGCTTCAGCCTTCTGAGCCCCTGGGATTACAGTCATGCACCATCAAGCCCAGCAATTAACTTTTAATCTACCATAAATATCACATACACTTTTCTCCATTTGTGCTTGTCATTTCATTTTCTATCTGGCATTTTTTTTGCAACATAACTTTTAATATATTCTAATTTATCAATATTCTGCCTTTGTTATTATGCTTAAAAATACCTTCCCTTTCATGTACATTCATGTACATTTTCTTATAGTATTTTTACCATATATTTAAACTTTTTAACATTTACAAAAGAATGGGAGCGGCGCGGGCGGCGCCGGGAGGCAGCTGACAGGCGTCTGCGGCTCCGCTTCATGGCCGTTCTCTCGCTCAGCCTGGGTTCTGTAAGGACTGGGGAAGCCCGCGGCGGCTCGGAGTTGGAGCTGACCAGCCAAGCAGGGACCTGTGCGCGGCGCCGCTGAGGCGCAGCATGTGAAGAGGAGACGGCATCCAGCGCGGGGCGAGCCTCTCAGCCGGCGGGGATGGCCACGACGGCCGAGCTGTTCGAGGAGCCTTTCGTGGCAGATGAGTATATTGAACGTCTTGTATGGAGAACCCCAGGCGGAGGTTCTAGAGGTGGACCTGAAGCTTTTGATCCTAAGAGATTATTAGAAGAATTTGTAAATCATATTCAAGAACTCCAGATAATGGATGAAAGGATTCAAAGGAAAGTAGAGAAATTAGAGCAGCAGTGTCAGAAGGAAGCAAAGGAGTTTGCCAAGAAGGTACAAGAACTCCAGAAAAGCAATCAGGTTGCCTTCCAACATTTCCAAGAACTAGATGAGCACATTAGCTATGTAGCAACCAAAGTGTGTCACCTTGGAGACCAGTTGGAGGGGGTAAACACGCCTAGACAACGGGCAGTGGAAGCTCAGAAATTGATGAAATATTTTAATGAGTTTCTAGATGGAGAATTGAAATCTGATGTTTTTACAAATTCTGAAAAGATAAAGGAGGCAGCAGACATCATTCAGAAGTTGCACCTAATCGCCCAGGAGTTACCTTTTGATAGATTTTCAGAAGTAAAATCAAAAATTGCAAGTAAATATCATGATTTAGAATGCCAACTAATTCAGGAGTTTACCAGTGCTCAAAGAAGAGGTGAAATCTCCAGAATGAGGGAAGTAGCAGCAGTTTTACTTCATTTTAAGGGCTATTCCCACTGTGTTGATGTTTATATAAAGCAGTGCCAGGAGGGTGCCTACTTGAGAAATGATATATTTGAAGATGCAGCGATACTTTGTCAACGAGTAAACAAGCAAGTTGGAGATATTTTTAGTAATCCAGAAACAGTACTGGCTAAACTTATTCAAAATGTATTTGAAATCAAACTACAGAGTTTTGTGAAAGATCAGTTAGAAGAATGTAGAAAATCAGATGCAGAGCAATATCTCAAAAGTCTCTATGATCTGTATACAAGAACCACCAATCTTTCCAGCAAGTTGATGGAGTTTAACTTAGGTACTGATAAACAGACTTTCTTGTCTAAGCTTATCAAATCCATTTTCATTTCCTATTTGGAGAATTATATTGAGGTGGAGACTGGATATTTGAAAAGCAGAAGTGCTATGATCCTACAGCGCTATTATGATTCAAAAAACCATCAAAAGAGATCCATTGGTACAGGAGGTATTCAAGATTTGAAAGAAAGAATTAGACAACGTACCAACTTACCACTGGGGCCAAGTATTGATACTCATGGGGAAACTTTCCTATCCCAAGAAGTGGTGGTTAATCTTTTACAAGAAACCAAACAAGCCTTTGAAAGATGTCATAGGCTCTCTGACCCTTCTGATTTACCGAGGAATGCCTTTAGAATTTTTACCATTCTGGTGGAATTTTTATGTATCGAGCATATTGATTATGCTTTGGAAACAGGACTTGCTGGAATTCCATCCTCAGATTCTAGGAATGCAAATCTCTATCTTTTGGATGTTGTGCAACAGGCCAATACTATTTTCCATCTTTTTGACAAGCAGTTTAATGATCACCTTATGCCACTAATAAGCTCTTCTCCTAAGTTATCTGAATGCCTTCAGAAGAAAAAAGAAATAATTGAGCAAATGGAGATGAAATTGGATACTGGCATTGATAGGACATTAAATTGTATGATTGGACAAATGAAGCATATCTTGGCTGCAGAACAAAAGAAAACAGATTTTAAACCAGAAGATGAAAACAATGTTTTGATACAGTATACTAATGCCTGTGTAAAAGTCTGTACGTATGTAAGAAAACAAGTGGAGAAGATTAAAAATTCCATGGATGGGAAAAATGTGGATACAGTTTTAATGGAACTCGGTGTACGTTTTCATCGACTTATTTATGAGCATCTTCAACAATATTCCTACAGTTGTATGGGTGGCATGTTAGCAATTTGTGATGTAGCTGAATATAGAAAGTGTGCCAAAGACTTCAAGATTCCAATGGTATTACATCTTTTTGATACTCTGCATGCACTTTGCAATCTTCTGGTAGTTGCCCCAGATAATTTAAAGCAAGTCTGCTCAGGAGAACAACTTGCTAATCTGGACAAGAACATACTTCACTCCTTCGTACAACTTCGTGCTGACTATAGATCTGCCCGCCTTGCTCGACACTTCAGCTGAGGTTAAATTCACAAACAAAGTGTGTTGTACTTCATCAGGCCTCGGTTGATAGAAAGCACAGGAGATTCCTTATGACACAGCCAACATTTTATGGAAAAAATGACTGGAAGAAAACAGCAGCCATACTGACCTTTGAAGTTTTATTTGAAATTTGGACACCCCTAGCTGTATTTTGCTTTTTTTCTTGTTAAGTTGAATTTTAATTCCATTCTTTATTTTATAACTTTCAAATTCTGTAAAACTATGTCACTATTTTCATCCTAGAAAATGTTGGTGTCAGAAGGCAAACAAAATTTACCAGTGTTCCTGTTCGGGTTCTTTAACATATTCCATCTTGAAAATTTACCATCCCATTTTTCATTAAGAATGGGTGAAATACAACAAAATCACATTTATTTATTCACCAATTTTTATTGGCCTTTTCAGCACTGGCAATTGTTAATCAAATTATTTTAGGTTTTCCTAAAGAATCTTTTGCCTTTTTTGAAAGTTTAATAATTAAGCATAATTTCTGTAGTTGGTTGATTGGAGTGTTTTCTAAGATACAGCATCAGTACTATTCCAAGAAAAATGTTATAAACTAAAAAAAAAAAAAAAAAAAAAAAAAAAAAAAAAAACATTTACAAAAATTCAAGATTTGGTTTTGAAATATAACATAAGAACTTAATCTTTTTCCCAGATAGTTAACTAATTAGGATTATTAGATATCACAAAGTTATAATAATCAGAGGTCCCAAGCAGTTCTAACAGAAACATATGAGCCACATATGTGATCTAAATCGTTATTATATGTATTATATTTTTACATTAAAAAGTAAGAAGCAAGTGAAATTAATTTCAATAATATACTTTATTTAACCTAATACATCCAAAATATTATCACTTCAATATGTGACCATTGTGGGTAGGAAAAATGGTGGAATAAGACATCATTACATGTATGATTGAATGAATGGTGTGACCCCATTTCGTGTACAACCAGAGAAGTGAAAAATTGTGCTTCATTTGTGTACAATGAATCAAAGAGCATTCCACTGTCATGTATAACTGATTAGAATAAATTTTTAAAAATAAAAATTTTTTTAAAAGAATTCATCAATGAACCAAAACAAAAAACAAAAGTATATGTGACCATCATCAAAAATTATTCATAAGATATTTCATGTTCTTTTTTGTACTGAATCTTCAAAACGTGATATGTATTTCATATGTACAACAAATCTTAGTTCACCTAGTCACAATTCCAACAGCCATAGGTGGTGGATAGCTACTGAACCAAATAGCATAGGTCTACAGCAATTTCTCATCCTCAGCACTGTTGATATTTTGAACCTAATAATTCTTTTTTGCGGACTGTCCTGTACATCGTAGGGTTTCTAGCTGCATCCCTGACCTCTACCCAATAGAGATGAGTAGCTCCATCCCCTCAGTTGTTGCAAATGAAAAGGTCTCCACACATTGCCACAGATGTCCCTGGGTGAGGGACAAAACTGTTCCTTGTTGAAAACAAAAGGACTAGAAAAACTAGGGGGCAAAAATGTTGAAAATGAATCTTAGGATCATCTGAGAGAGAATTTTCATTTAGAAGCTAATATTACTATAGTCACTGAACCATGACAATAATTTATAATAATGGAAAATGTATCGAGTTCCCATGTTCTAAATTCACAAAAAGGGAAATGAGGAACTGATAGGAGGAGGAGTAGCAGAAAAGGAGGGAGATGGGAAGAAAAAGAAGAGAGAAAAGAAGGAGGAGACAGCTTTTATCTTTATGCTTACTTTGGACTCCTATCCACAGAATTAAGCCTACCTTGGTGGCTGGAATCAACATGTAGGGATTTCAAAAAAAACTGAGAATCTTGAGTTTGAAAATAAGCCAATGTTGGGGTACCTAAATGCATCACAAAGTGCTTATGGGTTCAGGTTGTTGGGGGGCAACTATTGTTGTGCAATCCTAGAATTGTCTTAAGATTCCTTCAAAAAAGAGCATTTAACATCAAAAATGATGAGCAAAGGAGCCTAAACTCTATATGAGCTAATCTCTTCCAAAATCTCTCTTATCAACCAGGACCTCAAGAATTGGAAGTCCCAAGTAACTGTGATGTTTTCAAAATATTTCATTTTTTATGTGTCTTTTAAAAAGGCAGAGAAACTAAACTTACAGCATTGATTTATTCAAGGAAAAGAGAAGAAAGAGGAGGTAAAGAAAAAAAGAGAGGGGGAGGGAGGGAAGAAAGGGGTAGAAGAAAGGAATTAAATCAAGAGCACATTCTGGAATTTTTAACATTCATTATAATCCTATTCACCTGGATTTATGTGGGTCTGTACCATATTCAAAATGTTGACCCATATGTACTGGGAAATCCTGTATTATCAGAAAATAGTCTGTTATTTTCATTCTACTTCACAGTTTTAAGTTTATTAACAGCAAGAGCTAAAAACTTTAAGGTTCCTGTTTATAAAGGATTTCCTCTAATTGGCTGAGCTCATTGGAAGATACTGATGACCTAGCTGTTGGGCGTCTATAATAAGTACCCTGGGTACAGCAGACAACAACCTACTTATTTCCAAGTATCTTCCCATGGACAATTGGGGCTACTGGTACAGGAGGAATCTTTCCAGTGGCTCCGGCAGATGTAGCTTGTGGATGGCTTGATGACATGCTCGACCCAAGCATTTCCGGACACACAGGCGGCAGAGCTGGGAAAGAGTAGGTGGGCCTGAGAGAGGGAATAAAAATGGTGTGAATCTCATGGTGGCAGGGAATCCTTATTTGCCCCTCCAGAAGAGATGCTTTTCTTTAAGTTGATCTTCCAATTGTATTACCAGCATCAAAGAATGAGGCTATCCAGAGGCAGTTAGGAAAGAAGTGAGGGGGTATAAAGAGAATGCACCTCATTTATGTGCCCTGTGCTAATGAACAGTGATATACTGAACAAGGACAAAATGCAAATGACTATAGCATGCAAGACCCCAAGACAGAGCTGCAGACCAGAACAACTGCATAGAGGGTGTCAACAGGAATTTTGACCTGTGTGGCCACAGAGGCAGTATTAAGAGATGGGCCAGGGGCCCATCTTAATGTCTTCCTGGACCTCCTGACACTAGTTGGCCAGGAGGTGGTATTGGCTGGGTCCTATCTCACACCCAGAGGGACCCTCCATTCTTGCAAAGATTTCAGCTCAATAAGGATGTGCAGAAAGAACTTAAAGCACTTACACCCCATAATTCCCTGAACCTCACTTTCATGGGGTCTCAGAGTGCTTCATGTCCATGACTTTCAGTAGCTTTGAATCCTTAAGGAAAATAAGTTGATGAGAGTTCAAAATATAGATGAATAGGATGAATGAGTTCTGGGTTGCAATTCTAGTTCTACAGGGGCATTCATATTATCCCATTATTTCCTAACCTATCACTAAAGATCTCTTCAAGTATATCTAACTACTGACCTATACAAACTTTCCCTTTTCAAGAAAATCCTACTGTAACAGCATCTTATACCTCATGATAAATGGTGGACTGAAGGGCTGAGAGTATAGCTTAATAGTGAAGTGCTTGCCTAGCATATGTGAGGTCTTGGGTTCAACCTCCAGTACCACAAAGGGAAAAAAAGGTAGACTGCATATGCAAATATCCAGGTAACACTTAGAATGACATTGACAAGGAACATCCATGGATAGAGAGGTACCTGGAAGATGAATATCTTCAGTTAAAATCTCGGGAATCAAAAACATCTCTACCTGTCACCCCTTACATCTAGGATCAAACTTTTAGAATTAACAAAATAACTGAACTCTTCTGAAAAATAGTAACATGGACAAATTGTCCTGTTTGCCTGGAGAAGTTCAGACACGAGTGAACTTGGCATAGCTGATGTTCCTCCTTTAGAGCAGGTGCCTATATTTATAAAGATAGCACATAGAGGAACTTGCTTATAAGAATGTAAATCCTAGACCTGGAAACATTTTTGATGGAAGAAAACCAGAAATGTGACAACTGCTATAAACTATATACTCAACCAATCATTGCAAAGTACCTGGTAAGGAATATCATAATTATTCTGGTGAAGATTCAAGTAAAACAACAATCACTAATGACATAGACCACTGGAAATAATCTAGACCAATAGTGCTCAAAGTGTGGTCCTTACACCAGCAGCAGCAGAATCAACTGGAAAGTTATTAGGTATGCAGAGTTTAATCCTAGACCTCCAGAATCAGAATCTGCTTTTTAAATGAGATCCCCAGGTCATCATCTATATGTGCATGAAAGTTTAAGAGGCACTGGTGTAGAGAGACTTCCTAAAATGATTTAACAAAGCATTCTACTTGGAAGATATTAGACATGGGAGTGAGTTCACAAAATGGAACCAGCAAGTGAAATGAGACATACACACACCAGAAATTGTTCTAGAAGCTTCAGGATTGGGGCCTTACAGCATTAAGAGAGAATGTTCTGGGGTCAGACAGCTGGATTAGAATCCTAGTCCTACTTCTTAGTAGCTATGTCACTCTCTGCAAGCCAATCTCTCCATGCTTTAATTTTCCCATTTGCAGCTGGCACAGCACCAGCTACTATAAGGTTTTCACTGCTCTTAAGTTTAAAGAGTTCAGTGAGATTAATCTATGTTTCAAATTCATCTCAGTGCTGGCCCAATTTATCTTTAATATTCTCCCCAGCATACATATGATCAATGAAGGCTAACAAAATGTCTTCTTACTACACAGACATAATAGGGTTCTCTTTTGAATTTGAGACACCAAGCATTTTAGAAGGTTACTATTCCTTCCCTGGTACTGATAATTGCTTTTAACGTTCATGATGGAAATAGGAGTGAGGAGATGAGGCACATAGAACCACATACTCCTCAATCTGGAGAAAAGGCAAACAATCTCACCATTTAGTTAGGCTTCTGAAATACACATTCTGTCCCTTCTACTTCCCCAAACTTAAGTGTGGTCACGTGTCACCTAACAATGGGATAAGTTCTGAGAAATGAATCATTAAGCACTTTCAACATTGTGCAAACATCATAGAATGTACTTATACAAACCAAAATGGCTATGATGTCACTATATGATATAACCTCATGAGACAATGGGTTGAATATGCAACTCATCATTGACAGTTATTATGAGGAATGTGGCTGTATTTCTAATTTGCCTATGGATTGTCTCCCAATATTACAAAGTGGACTTTTGGTTTGCTTAATCATGTGCATATGATAGGATATCCCTGGATATTCAACCTTTTCAGGATGCCAACAAGGTTGTCTGATTATTTTCTTTTTATGGAAAATAAAATGCAATGATCTGATTGCATGTCAATGTTATTTTGTTATTAAGTGAATGAATGCAGCATATAAAATCCCAGAAGACATGGTAGTGATGCCGGAACTTGATGCCTTCTGCAATATCATCCCCAATTGGGAAGAGGAAATATTGCAGGGATGTGGCAGGAAGGAGAGATAGCAAGTGGGCTTAAGGAAAAGAAGTGGACACCCAGCCCTTCCTTACCTTCTCGGAGTAGGAGTGCCTGCTCTACACTACTTTTGGGAATTGCCAGATCAAGAGCACTTTTTCCCTGTGCATTTCTGAGCTTCAGATTAGCCCCATAGTCGGTCAGCAGGTGGATGATCTCTACGCTGGACTGCCTTGCTGCAGCATGGAGAGGGGTGTCCAGCCATTGGCCATGGTCAACACTGGCTCCTTAACAAAGGAAATGGCCACAATTCAACATTAGGTATGAATGTAAAACACAATCAGCCTAATCTGTAGTCACTGTATATGAAGTCATCTCAAATGCCATGACATATTTGACAAATCCTTGAAAATATGTAACTTCAGCCTAGAACCTCCACAATGCCCACTAAGACCATTCAAAATAGTGGGATAAAAAAGTGAATCTGGATAATTTTAATCATTTTAAATAGTTTACTTCCTTTCCCACACAAAATGCTTTATATACATAGTTATTTTACATAATTAATAACTATTACATAGTTATTTTATATTTTGACCAAGTATAAAGCTGAATTTCCTTATTTTTATATTGTATTTAGTTCTCTTATTTATTTATTTCATATTTATTTTATATTATTTAGGGCTCAAAAATTTTTCTGAACTCCATAAAGAATAGTAAATGCTATGAATAAAAAATGACCAAAGAACGTCTTGGAGATAGAAATTCTCAACTAAATGGAAGACATGATTTACAGTAGAAGGGGTAGAGAGAGAAAAGGGGAGGGGAGGGGAGGGGAGGGGAGGGGGGATAGTAGACAATAGGACAGACAGCAGAATACATCAGACACTAGAAAGGCAATATGTCAATCAATGGAAGGGTAACTGATGTGATACAGCAATTTGTATACGGGGTAAAAGCGGGAGTTCATAATCCACTTGAATCAAACCGTGTAATATGATGTATTAAGAACTATGTAATGTTATGAACGACCAATAAAAATAAATAAATAAATAAATAAATAAATAAATAAAAAGAAATTCTCAACTAAAGGTTCTGACTACAATCTCTGCCTTTATGTCAAAGGCTAAGCACATTGAATCTTTAACCAAATGATACTTTCAAGATATTTTACTTTTCCCTAAAATCTCAGTTTCTGTATATGTCTTTTAGATTTAAAAATGACTAAATAACTTTGCAGGATAGAGGTAAAATAGTCTATAGCAAATATCTGTTGTTTTTACTGTACAGCATCTTCCTGGTAACCACAGCTAGATTTCCCTCTAAGTTACCACCTTCTTGTGATTTCCAGTTTACGTGTTTCTAGAGAAGCCTAATAACTACAGATTAATCTAAAATCTAGGCCTAAACCAATTAGCATATTGTATTCCTTTGGCCACCTTTATTGGTTCAGAGATAAGTATGTGAATCAAAAAGAGCCAATACTGGGCTGGGGATATAACTTAGTTGGTAGAGTGCTTGCCTTGCATACACAAGACCCTGGGTTCAATTCCCAACACCACAAAAAAAAAAAAAGAAGGAAAAATAAAAGAGCCAATACCCCTTCTTGCTGTGTATGGATGAAAAAGACAACAAACCCAGATGTTGCAGTAGCCATCTTGAGACCGCCAGGAAGAGTCATACCAGGTAATTGAAGCCAATATCAAAGGGAGCAGAACTAATAAATATAGACACCCATTTCTCTGGAGAAGTTCTGTTTTTAGCATTCAAGCATCAAATGCTATCAGAATTTTTTTTCTATCCTAATAAGAACTTCATCTTTGAAGCCATTGAAAAACCCCACAAATTTAGCAGGTTCTTTTCATAAAAAGATTTCTGGTAATTACCTAATTCTAGAAGCTTCTTCACACAGTCTACCCTCTGGTAGGTGCAGGCTACATACAGGGGAGTTCCAAGCTGAGGCACCTCTTGGTCAATGTTAACATTATTTGCCAGCAGAATCTCCATGCACTCCCTGTGACCTGGTGGAGCATAAGATATTCCCATTCATATTAGGAACACATTGAATATTCACAGAATTATACATTCATTATCTGGAATGAGCTTTAGAAATAACCCAGGTCTCTTTTCATAGTAGAAACACGTTTTTGTTTGGTTTTGGAAATCATAGATATAAATTCCCCAAACAAAAACGACTAAGAAGAACAGCATGCCCATGCTTCTTTTTTTTTTTTTTTTTTGAGGATATTTAAAATTTAAAACATTATAATGATGCATAGTATTGGGGTTCATTTTGACAGAATCATACATGCAAGAAATTTTATTTCAATCCCCATTTCCCCTCCCCCCTTTCCTCCCCTTCTTCCTCCCCCTATTTTCCCTCTTCTACTCTACTAAACTTCCTTTCTTCTACACATACATAGGGTGAAATTTCCTTTGATGACTTTATATATAAATATATAACATGATTGTGTTAAATTCACTCCACTTATCTTCCCTTTTCCCATCCTTCCTCCCTCTTGTTTTCCTTCTTCTACTCCATTGGTCTTCCCTGTATCTTCATGATATCTGATCCCCTCCCTGACCACCTTCTTTCCTTTGTTCTGCTCTAGCTTCCACAGATGAGAGAAAATATTTGACCCTTGCTTTTCTGAGTCTGGCTTATTCCACTTAACATGACGTTCTCCATTTCTATCCATGTGCCAGCAAATGTCATAGTTTTATTCTTTATGGCTGAGCAAAACTCCATTGTGTATATATACCACATTTTCTTGATCCATTCATCTACTGTCAGACATCTGGGTTGATTCCATAATTTGTCTATTGTGAATCGTACTGCTGTACACATTGAGGTGGTTGTATCACTATAGTGTGCTGATTTTAGTTCTTTTGGCATGGAATAGTTGATACCCATGCTTCTTCCACTCAAACTCCTCTGTGTAATTCCTGAGAAAACTCTAAGCAAACTAAGGCTCTGAGGAACACAGTTGAAATCACTTTCTAGAATGAAGACACCATTTTACAATGGAGGCTACAAGACCCAGAGGGGTAAATGAAGACACCCTGCTATTGCCCTGAAGACAGTGGTGAGACTGGGGGTGTGGCCTGCAAGTTTACTTAGGTTAGCCTAGAAGATACCTATGAAGATGAATAAAAAGTCTCATGTATATAATATATTTAAATACACTTTGAAAATAAATGACTAGCAAGATTATGAAAGTAAGCATTCTCCTTGGAGAGTTTGCCCAATGAAGAGACAGACAAGATTAATTTGCAGTATATGAATGATCTGCTCAGGAGGGAATACTTCTGAGGTATTGATGGGAGCTTATAAAAATTCAGTTCTCCTTGAAGATTTAAATGTATCCTTAAACAATCTTATCATCACTAATTTAACCAACCTTTTCTTTATAGATAACATGATTTTCATCCTATACTTGCACAATTTATCACAAATTCTGAATTAATCGTAAGTATGCATTACAATGTACCAATCAGGATTTGTGTATTCAAAGTATTTGGTCACATAAATAAATCTTAAACCTGAACTATAGTATCAATATATCAAGATACTGACTCAGACTATGACCCAGCTTGCTCATAGATGTTTAAAGCTGAACAGTTTCTGGAAAAAAAATCTAATCAGTGCCTAAAATTGCCTAACAAATACAAGGCATTTTTTAAATAATTCTTGCCTTTTTTGGCAGAACAGAAAAATTAGCCTAGTTTGAGGTAAATTTAATAGTCTCAGGAAGTTTTAAAAAATGAACAAATAAAACTTAATGACTAAAATTCATATAACAATATCTAAAACAATGAATTTGCTAAGCATTCTTCCATTCTATGCATATTGTTCCTTAACGAGCTTTTATGAAACAGAAAAAATATGTAGAGATATAAACTTGTAGGCACACAGATACAAAACACCCCATACATAATCAGGCAAGCACTACAGAATTACTTAAGAAATTTGAACTGGGCACAGTGGCACACGCCTGTAATCCCAGGACTCAGGAAGCTGAAGCAGGAGGATTACAAGTTCAAGGCCAGTCTTAGCAACTTAGTGAGACCCTCAGAAACTCAGTGAGAACCTGTCTCAAAAAAACAAAAACAAAAATAAAAAGGTCTAGGGTGTAGCTTAGTGATAAAGCACCCCTGGTTCAATCTGAAGTACAAAAAAAAAAAAAGAAAGAAGAAAAAAATTTGAATTATTCCCAATATTTATCTATTTTTAAACATTTGAATGTACATGCAAGTAACCTTTTTTACTTCAAATCATTATTAAAATTTTTAAAGACTTTCATTTTCAAAATAATTCATTATTCTGCAATTTAAAGGATGCTTGGGAAATGGCTCACATTATTAATTAATAAATAAATATTTACTAAGAATGTTTTATACATAAAAAACATAGATATATTGAGATTTGGGTCTTTTGTATCATTTAAAGTAATCCACTGGGGAAAAATACCAAATGACATGTTTATTAACCTGGGGGCAAATCTTTCACTTTTGCCTTTTGAAGTAAAGACTTTCATCTTCAAGTACACCAGCAAAGACCTATTCTAGATTGTTCTAACTTCTCCATTGTATTTCTGATTTTAATATAAGAGAAGTATCTGAATTGCTAGACATCACCAAAATGTTGCATTTTGGGTATGAGCTTTGACAAACGACCTTATCTTTTTAATGGCATCTTTTATTGTTCATGACTAGTCTATGCATATAGTTTGAAAATTCCTTAAAATTACTCTTTTTTTTCTCATTTCAAAAGTAATGGACAATGCAGGAGTCTAGAGTCAACTTCAAAATTTCCAATGCCCTGATTTTTTCAAGTTAAAATGCTTTTCTTTTTCTTTTTTTTTTTTTTTTTTTTCGTGACTATGGCCTTGAAGTCATCAGCTCATCTGAAGTGTATTTCTTAAGGACAGTTACATTTACTAATCCATTAGAGATAGTATCATCCTTGGCTTTCAGGCATTTTCATAATTTATTTTATGTTAGTGGTTGATATTTTATGGGTTTTGGAAGATGAGCTGTTCTTTTCTACTAAAGGGCAGAGGCATAAGCTCAGTATAAATCATGAAGTTACAACTTCTGTCTTGGCTGCACTAGCTGCTCCCAAAACACCAGCAAAGAGGCTTAGGAAGAGGGACATCTGAAATACAAAGACATTCCAATGTATTGAGAAGAGCCTTTTCTTGCCACAGTGGCATTTCTGAAAGATTTAGACAAATTGAAGTTACTGCTGTAGGATTTCTAAGCCACACACATTCTGTTGGTGAAAAGATCTGGGTGACTCTCATATGGCCAACAGTAGACTATTGATTTATACAGATTGGAGTGAGCACACCACTGTTTTGTGTGCATTGTGGTGGCTCGTTTACCTCTCTTCACTGCCTCATGGATAGGTGAAGCCAGGTGCATCTCAGGCTGGGCCTTGGCTCCGAACTCCAACAGCACATTGACGCACGCAGCACTGCCACTGCAGCACGCATTGAAGAGGGGCGTGGCTCCATGAACTGTCACTCCATTGACCTAACAGTGGGCAAGGAGAGACCCAGAGGATTTGGTAGTTTGTTCTCACTCTCTCTAAGTATGTATTCCTGTGTATGTGCCTAGGGAAACTCCCCCAAGCTAATGAATGAGTGAGGGAACTCCCTTTACATGAAACTACACAAGGTTATAGGACGGTCCATTAAATTACTATATGTTAAACAGAATATTGCCTGGCACTGAATGAACATTTGCAACAACTATTATTCCCATTTCCAATTAATATGGAGCTAATCTCCCTTTTCAATTGTGAACAACCATGGCAGAAACCCAAAGAAACAGAGATACCAACTAACTTAACCCATTAAGTTCCAAGTTCTCAATTCTGTGAATATTTCAATGAAATTGATATAAGTACATTAAAATAGGTAGGAAATCATAACCTAGAACTTATGTATCATTTATATATAATCATAGATATGATACATATATATTTCAAATGCTCTGATCATTTACCTATGATTTTTTTCTAAGATAATAGATCTTTGAAAAAACAGTAATTATTTCAAAGTTATAATGAGTGGTATATTTGTTGCTCAATTTAAGTATTTATATCTGGGATAATGGGACAAAATGGGTGAAGCTTCCAAATCCTGTGCTTGCAGAAAAAAACTCCTTCACAACTTCCAACAGTTCTACCATCCTTATTGTCACATATTTTCTCTCTGTTCTATTATAATCTACAGAAATCACACATGCCAGCTTTGACTCCTGAGAGATAATGACCAAACTAAAGGCACATAGACAATAGCCTTCAATTATCTCTAATCATCCTTGTTAACTTCTAGTGATATGGGAAACACATGAGAACCTGCAGGACTGGGAAGTATCATTGAGTATCAACAATAGATAGAAAAGAACACCATGGGACCCAGGTATTCAGGGAGGGAGACTCTGATATGATTCAAATGTCATATCACAATGGTAGTTTGACGTCAAACTGCTTGACCTCAATAAGTAAAGATAGATGCTTGGAATAATCAGGATTCTAAATTATCTTATTTAGAAAAAAAGATGACTTGTCTCCAGGGCTCTGGTATAACCCCATTAAAATGGCACAAACAGACAAAATTCATGAAACTGGTTTGATTTGTTTTTTAATAAGCACCATCCTTATCCTCTGTCAGGAAACTCTTTGATTTCCTGTAAGTTTCTCTCCTGGTTCATATCAGCAAACATTTACTGAGTATCTACTAGGGGCCAATATTTTATAAACAAAGATAAGTAAGACAATTGCCTCTCTTTAAGTAGGTTGAGTTCTATTAGGGAAGACAAACATAAAAGGAGACAATTTAGATACAACAAGTGTTTTAGATCTCTATGGGAGCGGAACAAAGAAGAACATAGACTTGAGAAATACAAAGGAAAATAGAAATATTTTGTGATTAAATAAATAAGAAAATGGCAGGAACAAGATGACTCCCAGGCATGGGAGACCAGAAGAATGTTTCGCCTAGTATCTGAAACTGGGAGCCCAAGATGAGGAGCAGATTCCAGCAGGAAGAACATGATATACACAGTTTCAGATGTGCTGAGTTTGAGGAATCCGAGCAGCAGCAGATTGTGGTGAACTTTCTACTGCTTGACCAAACTTTCACTCATTCTGATTTAATGTCAAATGGTATAATACGGCATTTATTGGCTTTTACCTTATAAAATTGCCAAAGACAAGAGACCATTGTCTTATCCTTTGCTTTGTCCCCCACAACATCTCTTCTCTGACCAGAGAGAAATATTCAACATTTCCCACCAGTGATCTGCTTGTGAGTCCAGTCATTTAGCTTGAAATGAAATCATCCTCCCAGAGCCTTGTCCTCATCATTACCCATGAGTTAAGTGACAACTTAGAGAAGCACTACCTAATGGAAATGCAGCACCATGATGACACTGGAAAAATCAATTTGTGCCCAGAAGACTTTTATATTCAGTTCTAAATGTAGAAACCTAACTTCCATATGCAATCTGAAAAAAAATCATCATTAAATACTTAAAGATCTTACAACTTTGGCTGGGTATATAGCTCAGTTGGTAGAGTGCTTGCCTCACATGCACAAGGCCCTGGGTTCAATCCCTAGCACCACAAAAAAGGAAAAAGATATTACAACTCATAAAACAAAGAACATGAGACTAGATTAAACAATTAAATTAGCAATAAAGCATTTTCTGGATGTCATTGAGATTTGCAGAAGTTTTAATTTTCATAAGCCTATTCTGAGAGCTGTATTATACATAGCACCTCTGCTATTATTTGAAGAAATTAAGATATAAGTTAAAATAAGATAAACCTTAATTTGTTTTAATGTATTATTTATTAAAAACTCAATTTTATAATTTTGCTCAATAAAATAGTGGCTGGGGTAGAATATTGAATTAAGAGTGTTTTATTATTCTGTTAAAATTTGTTCTTTATCGTGTTTGATTACAAAGAATTTTTTTTAAAGTCATCATCACAGGCTAGGGAAGTAGCTCAGTGATAGAACAGTTGCCTAGCATGCATGAGGCCCAGGGTTCTATCCCCAGCACCGCAAAAAACATGTGAACATCATAATTTTGAAAAATTCCTGTGAATTGCTGCATCTGGATATTCGCACATGGTTAGGCTGAGAAAACGGAGTAACATGAATGATGAGACATGAACATGCGTGGGATAAGACCTGTCTCTACCCAGTCCCTCTCAGCAGCCTGGAAGATGCTGTCTCTTTAGGTGTTAGAAGATGTACCTACGAAGACAGATCCATGTGGGCAGGAGTGGTACTCACATGTGCACCATTTTCCAATAAGGCTTTAGCACAAGCCACATGTCCTCCAAGGCATGCCTCATGGAGAGAAGAGACCCGATTAATTGTCACAAGGTTCACATTGACACCCTATAATTTGAAGAGAAGATAATTAAATGTTCCATTAGTCATAGCAGTGAAAGCAATGTTGTTCAACAGGTTCTTGAAGTTTTCAGTCTTTGGTTGTAATAGCAGCACTGCATAGAGAGGGATCAAGACCATAACCAGGTGAGTCTCAGCACAGCATGGGAGCTTCAATTTCATTTATTCAATAAATGTTTATGCAGTATTCTGGATCAGGGTCTTCAAAATTTATGCTACTGGTCTGTCTCCTCCAGAGCCTACTGGGCAGGCAGAAATGAAACCTAAAAAACTGAGATTGGAAGCACCACATTTCACTTGGGACCACAGAGTTTCCTTGAGTCTGGCTTGGGAAATAAGAAAAAATACTTCACAAATAAGGTAGTATTTAACTAAGGCTTGAAGCGTAAAAACTTTAAAACTGGGAAGGCAGGGTATGCCATTAAGAGGGAATAGAATACACAAATGCAGGAAGTATGGCAGGGCCACAGTTGGACAGTTGGTTATTTCTGGATCAGAAAGAGCATACAGAAAGGGGAAGTAGAAGATGAGGAGAGATGCAGGAAGCCAGTGAACTGAAGCAATATCATGAAAGGCCTTGATTTGCAAACAGGGAGTGCAGATCTTCTAGGGAATGAGGCATCTATAAGTTTGTTAGGCTTTGAATAATCTAGAGCTAATACATTAGCTGTTTTAGGAAAAGCATAGTGGAAGCAGAAACATGGATGGCTGACGGCAGAGGCAGAGATGTGAGGCAGAAGCAAGGAGAGCCACAGAGACATTGCTATAGGGTACGATGAGTAGGTGATGGAACACAGAGGAGGTTGGGAGCTAAAACTAGGTCTGAAACAGAAGAATGACTCTGGGCTTAAAAGTAGAAAGTTCCCCGTATGAGTGCTTCTAAGAGTCACTTGCTGTGTGGTAGAAGTACTGCTTTGGCCATAACCCCACTACATGGAGAAGACTCCAAAGTCCCAGGATCTAGGGCCAGAGGGATTCTCCTAACCCTCATCTACTTACCTAGGTATGATTGTCACCACCATTTCCTAGCCTATTCCCCCTTCTCATACTGCCGTGTACCAACTTGCTTATCCTAGAGTCCAAGTGACAGGTGACAAGGTCAGCCTAGCTGCTGGACAACTCTGCCTTCACACCCTGATTTTAACAACTTGGCTGTTACCATTTCCTCTATGACTGACACTTTCTATCTGCAAAAGGAATTAGGTCCCTGATCTGTCCTTCCTGCCAATTCCTGATTTTGAGTCCATGCTTTGTAATGACCTATTGAAAGCTTCCAAAGCCTTGTGTTACAATCCCAGAATGGCAAACTCCAATCTAGTACTCACTGCATCCTGCCACATCTCTGTAGTGTCAGGTGCAACCTGCTGTGGCCAGGTTTTTATTGCCTGTCCTTTCATCATAAAGGCTTTCTATGTCTCCTGGATTCTGTCCATTTTCATGTCCTGAATATGTCATTACTCTAGAGCTGTGCTACATATTTCAAATTCAGTATCTAATAAATTAATCTTTTCCTTTTCGTTTTTCCATGTATGATTTGTTTTTAAATTTTTAAAAAATGTTTATTTTTTTTAGGTGTAGATGGACACAACACAATGCCTTTATTTTTATGTGGTGCTGAGGACCGTACCCAGGTCCCACCCGTGCTAGGCAAGTGCTCTACTGCTGAGCCACAATCCCAGCCCCTGTTTTTAAATTTTTTATTGTCACATTGTAATCATACAGAATAGTGGGATTCATTTTTATTTCTTTTTAAGAAATTAAGATTTTAAAACAGTCTAGTCCATGAGGTGGCAGCATTGTGCTAGGGAAAAATAATTGCTGCAATACAAAATCTCAAAATCCCTGGAATTGGAGAAATGTAATGGACAGGCCTAAAAGATATCTAAAGTGAATCATCTTAATTGTGTGTGATAAAATGAAGAAGCAGGAAGTTCAAATTATATGTAAGACTTGATGCAGGAGGCAGGAAGTTCAAATTATAGGTAAGACTTGGTGACAGCCAGTGTAATAACCCCAGAATTCCTGAACCTTGGCTTAATATTTTACTCACATTTACTTGGAGTGGTTTAATGATTTACTCACATTTACCACATTATCTAAATGTGGAATAAAGTTTTAAAAAGTAGAATATATTTTTTTACAGTGTGAAAGGTAAAGAAGTAGGGATGTAGCCAGAAAAAGTTGAAATTTTTATGAAATGCCCCTATACATTTAACCACACTGTTGAAGCAAACATGCTTAGGAGTTAGGGTTCAAAATAATAAGTGTTAAATGTAATATGGGATCCTGGGTTGGATCCTGTAACAGGAAAAGGACAACAGGGGAAAGGCTCATGAAATCCCAATAGGCTGCAGCTTGGTTAATGGTTATTGTACCAATGCTAATTTCTTATTCCTGACAAATGTACTAAGACTATATATAAGATGTCAACATCAGGGCAAGCTGGGTGAAGGATGCCTGGTAATTCTCTGTATTGCCTTTGCAACTCTTCTTGAAAATTATTCCAAACTGAAGTTTATTAAAATACTAGTAAAAGTATAAAGGTGGGGGTCTGAAAGGGAGGTGGATATGAGACTTTTTTCATTATTATCGAACTATGTGAATATATTACATATATAACAAAATAATCAAATCAGATGAAATTAAAAGTGCTTAAAAAAATAAGCAAGTCACAAATTCAAGTACAATGCCCATCATTGCTGACAATACTGTTTTCCTTGTGCCTCTGCTTACTTTGCTATGAGGTAACAGAACTCAGAAAGGAGGAAGCAAAAATGGGGAGAGGGGAGCATGCATACACACTCATATACATACACACACACAAAGAGCAGTCCCCCTGGCTGTTTAAATTCAAAATAGTCACAAATATTTACTAGGCTGCTACTCATTGTTCAACATGCTTGGGATGTAGTCATAAGTCTTCACTAAAGAGTAAGATTTATCCATTTGTCAACCTATTTTAATGCTTGCTCTTGAAAGCATATCACTGGGGCAAGCAGCCTCCTCAGATGGTGCCCAGTGATTCCTAATTCCTAATATTGAGTCGCTTGTATAATGCCTTCCCTTTGAGTGTGGGATGAACTTATTAAGTCATATCTAATGAGTAGAATATGGCAGAAGAGATGGGATTTCACTTTGGAAATTAGGTTATAAAAAAAACCTGCATGACCAATGTAATTCTGCAACCTGTACACTCAGAAAAATGAGAAATTATATTCCATCTGATTGAAATATATGATATGTCAAGATAATTGTACTGTCATGTGTAATATATATATATATATATATATATATATATATATATATATATGATTTTAAAATCCTAAAAAAAAAAAAAAAAACCTGCAACTTCCTTCTTGGGTGCTGTCTCTGAGGAAAGTCAACTGCCACCCCACGGCACAAGCCTTCGGAGAGACCCATGTGGCAAGGAATTGAAGTTTGCCAACAACCACATGAGTGAGTTTGAAAGCAGATTGTGCCCCGAGTTAAACCATGAGATGTCTACAGCCTTGGCTGACATCTTGTGGCCTGGAAACTGCTTCCCAGCCCACAGAAACTGTAAATATCTGTTTGTTGTTTCTAGTGACTATGTTTTGAGGTAATTTGTTACAGCAATAGCTGACAAGTGAGACTTCAGGACTGCTGTCTCTAATGTACACTAGGAGACAATGAGGTGAGTTAGTTCAACATAAATTTGAAGGTATCTTTCATTGATCGTCATAGAGAAACTTCCTATGAGGTAAAGAAAGGCCCAGAAGGGAAAGGAGGTACCCGGGCCAAAAATGAGGCAGCTCCTCAGGAAAGAAAAAACAAGAGGAACAAACGATGAGGAGAAAGAGCATATATATGCCTGGGACCTAAATAAATGAGGCAAATAAGACCTCTGCTACAGTCAAAGCTAATAAAGAATTATGCTCGATATGGCACAGCATAAAGGATCATGTTTTCAGTTTACTTACTTGTGCAATTAACGTTTTAAGGGCCAGTAAGCGCCCCTGAGCTGCAGCTTCATGAAGTGGGGATCGATCAGCCCAGCAATCTGAAACACAAATCAAGCTCAGAGTCAAAGTCTAGAGACTTCTTTCTTCAGCTTTTTCATGCTGGGAGGAAAGCAGGTATCATTCATCAAGCTTTCTTGTCAGTTGCTTTCAGAATGACAAGCTACTGAGGGCACCAAGTCTGTTTTTGTCTGGTATGTGCTGAGGGGGTACAGTTGATCTCTCCCAATTTAAATGAGCACCTGAGAAGGAATCCTTTATTAAAAGTGCCAAAGGACAATCCTTTGTTCAGGAAGAAAACCTACTCTGCTTTGCAAAATCTGGACATTTTTCAAATTATGATTATGTTCTTCATATACTCAATAGGATGTAATATGATTTGGATTTAACAAAAAGGGCCTCTCTTGACAAAAAGGGTCTCTTCTAGGTAATCTCGATGATGGTAAGAACTCAGGTTTTCTCTGCAAACTTGGCAAAAACAAAATCCCACCAAAAAATGGTAGTGTGTGAATTTGAAATAACAAGACCTCAAGGAAAGGGTAAATTTCTCTGATGGGTGAGAACCAAAGTTATACACATTTCAGTAAGCCTCCCCTCCACACACACACATTGAAACCCAATGTACCTTCTCTCTTTGGATTACAAAAAAAAAAAATGGGGAAAGCCATACTTTTTTAGCATTGTACATTGAGAAACCCTAAACCCAACGTTCCTTGGAGAAATGGTTGATCCCAGGCCTGGGCTAGAAAAAAAATATAGGCTGGACCTCAATCAGCTTGTCAGAAAGGAAGGAAGTGCTCAAAAAATGATGGGAAATGTTAAAAAGACACAGAAACTAACTTGGAGGGGCCTCCACTGGCTAAATATGGGACAATTTGAACATCAAAATAAACAATGACAATGAGAGATTATATACTTTGAAATAAAATAGGAAACTATAAGTTCTCATTGATAAAAGTAATATATACAGACAGAGAAGAGAAAGTGCTTGCTTAGAATACTGATTTTTAAATGTGGAAGAAATGATAGAAGCAGCCTCAAATTATTTCCCTATACAAAAAATACTAATTATATAGAGAATGGGGTAATTATATACAGTGGAACAAAAGCATAGACTACCTTACCCAGGTGATCAAAGCTGACATAAGCAGTGATAGAACAAATTGGCACTGTGTGTCATTTAATGGAATGCAGTGAACCACATCATGTGTCATCAGAGGGAACACAGTGTGAATTACAGACTATTGCTTCCATGATATTCCTGCCCAAAATGACTCTGGTCATGAGGACACTGTGCAGTTACCCAAACTGAGGGGGCATTCAACAAAATAATTGGCCTATAACCAGTTCAATGAGGGACTGAGGAACTGTTCTAGATTTCAGAAGGCTGACAAGACACTACATCTAAAAGCAACACTTAACCTTGAATGAGATCCTTTTATTATAAAGGATATTATTGGAACAGGTGGATAAATCTGAATAGAGTCTCTGTGCAAAGACAAGTGAAAATTCTTTGTACTGCTCTTGTAATTTTTCTGTAAGTTAAAATTAATTCCAAAATAAAAAGTTAAAAAAAAGATAAAGATGAGTAAGTAGATAGATGAAATCATTTGTGAGCTCATACTTCTGATATGAATGTATAATGCTTTTATAATAAAGAAAACAGATAAAAATTTGTAACATGAACATAATTGTGATTGTGTCATCTTCACATGTTCCTGAGCTGGTTAAGAGTTGATAAGTGGACAACCATAAAGAAGAATGAAATTATGGCATTTGCTGGTAAATGGATGGAACTGGAGACTATTATGCTAAGTGAACTAAGCCAATCCCCCAAAAACCAAACACATAATAAGGGAGGTTAGGGAGAGGAAGAATAGAAGCTCATTGAATTGGACAAAGGAGAAGAAAGGGTAGGGACAGGGGAATGGGAATAGTGAGGAAAGCATTCTACCAACTGAGCTATATCCCCAGCGGGAATGGGAATAGTAAAAACAGTGGAATGAATCGGATGTAACTTTCCTATGTTTGTTATGAATATACAACCAATGAAACTCCACATCATGTTCAGTCACAAGAATGGGAGATTATACTTCATGCATGTATAATATGTCAAAATACACTCTACAGTCATGTATATCTAAAAAGGACAAATTTTTAAAAGTTGATGAGTGGAATATTTTTAAATCTCTTTTGACATTTATTTTCATAAGCTGAAGATAATGAGATAATGTGTGCATATAACCCTGAATTAGTCTGCCTTGGTTTTCCTCTAATGCATCTCCATGTCATTCAATATTAATTGTACTTCACACATTGCCCCTCTTCTAATTGCTCTTGGAGGTGAGCACGGGCACTGGATGGGGAGGACAGTCTTTGCCCACAGTTGGAAACTCAGCACCTAATACAAGAGGCAAAACCAAAAATGCAGAGTTTTTTTAATTCTGCTGTTCTAACATTTTCTTAGTCAATCATAGTCACTTGAAGGAACCACAGGTTGAGCACCTCTAATCTGAATATTGAAATCCAAAATGCTCCAAAATCCAAAACATTTTTTGAGTCCTGACATGATGCCATAAATGAAAAATTGCACATCATGAAAGTGCTTAACACCCAAAATAAACTACTGGATGAAGTTACCTTTAGGCTATGTGTATCAAATGTATATGAAACACAAATGAATTTGGGGTTTACACTGGTGTTCCATACCCAAGATATTATAGATATAGACATAGATGCAAATATACCTAAAATCTGGGAAAAAAATAAAATCCAAAGCACTTTGGTTGTAAGCATTTCTGGTAAGGGATACTAACCTGTATAAGTATTCTATTCAAACATAAAAATAAGATTGAAGTAGCAACTTGCCATTAAAAAAGTTAATTTCAGATATATCAACATGAAACAGCTTTATAATTTCTAAAGTTTTTCTTCATGCAGGCTGTGATGATCATCCTATTTCACATTCTCGTCATATTTCAGATTTTCCTGTAACTTTCTGTGACTCATAAGTACCATAAGACCCGATCTATATACAAAGATGGAGAAACCTCAGAAGCCTAATGTTGAGTGAAAGAAACAAGACACAAAAGAGCATGTGCTGAGTAAGTCTGTTTGAGTGAGGGAGAGGAGGACAAACTCACCTTGGGTGTTAGGAGCCAAAAGCAACCCAAGGAGGGGTGGAGTCTGACAGGAATTGGGCATGGTTGGAGCCATGCTGACAAAACATGGTCTCACTGGTTCCTGACTGTGTTCACTTTGTGAAAATTCATCCCACTGTTTGCTAAGGATTTGTGCAATTCTCTGTATTTACATCATATTTCCATAAAAAGGATTTTAAAATGGCTCTGCCACCATTTAAAATGTTATTGCTGATGCCTTCCACAGCTCCTACCCTCTTCCCACTCCCAGGGCAGGATATGGCTTTCTCTGGTCTACTGAACAGCTAGCTGATCTACTGAAGGACAGTGTGTTCTTCATATGCTACTTCCTCCTTCTAGGTGCCAACTTCTCTGGTGCTTTGGGGGTGGGGAGAAGCAAAAAGGACACAGACAATGCCTTCCCAGTTAACTAAAAGTGGAAGCCAGTCCTTCTCTCTGAGCCTCAACTACAGAGTTCACTTTGGGTCTGTGGCTTGCCTTAACACTTGGGCTCACTCCTAAGCATCTTTCTTTCCTGTTGTTTGACCACCTCTCATAGTGTTTCTCATAAAGGCAGCATCTTCTGATGTCCCCCAACTTTAACACTGTACTGCTGAAGTCTCAGTGGCAAGCCTGTGGCCACATCTTTCACTGCACCAAGAAAGAGGGAAGCGGGGTTGTCCTGAGAATCTCCCTCACCACACTTCTGCTTTCCAACTCTTCCCTAGGCTTCCAACGGGAGAGTGAAATACAAGATCCCTTCCTCTTAGGCACCCTTATCTAAATTTCTATTTCTCCTAGAGCACCAGCAGCTTCCTCAAGAGGAAGGGAGAGCCTTATTTTATGAGTAAGAATACTCCAAATTACACATTCATCACTTTGTTCCACATGAAAAGAGGTCTCATGGTTAGTGTCAGAAGTAGCACTGAGGACTGGGGCTGTAGCTCAGTGGTAGAGCGCTCACCCAGCACGTGCAAAGCCCTGGGTTTGTTCCTCAGCACCACATAAAAATAAATAAAGTAAAGGTATTGTGTCCAACTACAGCTAAAAAATAAATATTTTTTTAAAAAAGAAGTAGCACTGAAAGCCAAGTTTTTGGAGACTTCAGAAAATACCTTATTCTGTTTTTAAGAACTATGGATCTCTAAATTCTGACTATTCTCATGGTAAATTTACCAGTCTTGAAATGCTTTGACATCTACCTTCTCTCTATAAACAATGTGAAATAAACCAATTGTATCACCCTAAAAGTAGAAATCATTTTTGTCCCCAACTGGAAACAATCATTCTCAAGAAATTCACCTTTCCAGTACCATGGTGAAAGTGTCCTATTTTTCTATTTTTTTTTTTTTTTTGTTGCCAAGATAGTCTCTCGATCTTATCTTTCTTGTTTTATGAATTGGAGTTAATTGTGAGAAATTAAGGATAAAAGTCATTTGGAAGGTTAGGAATTTTTCCATTCCTTTCAGGAAATATGCAACTAAACTCTCCAAGTAAATGAATGCTTAAGTAGTACTCAGTCATTCTCTTCTAAGGCAAACTATTTTTAGTTATTTGGCAGACTGCCTGGGTCATAGGGCTGCAAACATTATGAAATAGTTTACTCTACAGATATGTTTGCTTGCTACTGATGAGGTGTACAAAAAATGTTCAAGTACTTTTTTATTTCCTCCTTTGAATTTTTCTCAGAATATCATTTATATCTCTTGTTCTCAAATTCTTTGAATAACAATCTCATTTGTAACTACTTTTAAAACCATATATTTCAATAATGAAATTGGTTCAGAAGTAATACAGTTGTTCAAGTTCCAAGTATTCAAGTTAAAAACCGATTCTTTTTTATATTTTATTTTACAATTTTTACCCTGGCTAGTTTTAACAAGGATTTGAAATTACTGGCTTGTTATTCCAAAAGACCACGTAACTGATTATAATCCCAAGGGTACGTGTAACAATCTTTATTCTCTTTATTCAAAGTTCTGAAATCATATGAAACAACATCTCCTATGGCATTTATCAAAGAGAAGAAAATCATAAGGAAATTCAATTCTGAATCAAAATAAAGGCAAGAGCCTAGGAGAATTAATGATATTATAAGGAAAACAAAGGTAATGGAGAAAATATAATAAAATTTGAGATATCTAAAATATAATAAAAGGAGTTAAAATAAAATATTTTCTATGGTCAGGAGATTAAACTTAACCAATGAGCTGTGTTAGACATAATGAACTCTGTTAAAAAGAAGGCTACTTTGAACTCACTAGGAACAGGAGATTGAGCTAAAGGTGACAGGTGGGGAGACAGAACCTCTGCCAGGAACTAGTTGTCCTGATTTGGAAGAAGTCAGCAGGCATCTGAGATAATGTAATCACACAGAGGATAGTAAGGTCAAGGCTTGGTGAAACAACCAACAAGAACCAAAGAAGAGTAGAAGGCTAGGTAGGGGTTTGGGCAAAACTGGAACAAATGTAAGAAAATCCTATTGGAAAGGAAAGGACAGGAAAAAAGAGGTTATTGAGTCAGGCAGATGGATAGTTGTCAAGTCAAGCTCAGTCCCTTGAATTTAGAACAAGGACAAGTGATTTTGAGCATAACACTTGGAAATAGAAACTAATCCTTTTTATTTAGCTTAAACTAGCTTCTCTGTTTGTTTTAAAGGGTACTATAATTCTACTTCCTCTTATCCCTCAAATTCTGAAAATCAAGCTTTCCTCCAAATTCAATGCAAAACTCCTTTGCCTGCAAAACATGGCTAGGACTCAGCTTAAGCGATTAATTATTTCTATTTGTATTTTCACTTAGTGCGATTATTTATGTTTGCACACATTGTTATTTTTGAACATCCAAAAGCTCCTGGATTCTGAAAAAAAATCACAGGGTACTATAGTTTAGTAAAGGCTGAAAAATCACACGTCTCTCTGGAGACAGGTAGTACATGTAGAACTATCTGTGGTCCATACGGGGGATCCATTCAGTGATCTACCTGTGTTGTACACATAAGCTAAGGGCCAAAGACAACGTTTCAAACTTATATACACAAATGTATTATATTTGACAAAATACACAAAGATGCTTGAAAGATCAAAAGTAGTAACAGCCAACTCGACTTTGATGAGTTATACACAAATACTTTCAACCACAAAGATGTATCAAATAATTATTCTAGAAAATTAATTTCTAAAAGATTTTACAGCTAAGAATGATATTTAATAAGGGATGTTAGGTGTAGCTACCAAAGAAAAGATTTAACTCTGACCTTGTTTTTTTTCTTAATATTTTTTAGTTGTCGATGGATACAATATCGTATTTATTTTTATGTGGTGCTGAGGATCAAACCCAGTGCTTCACACATGCGAGGTGAGCACTTTATCACTGAGCTACAACTCTAGCCCCCTGCTCTTGTTTTTGACATTGCTGACAATAGTTTACAAGAATACAAAACAGGGGCTGGGGTTGTAGTTCAGTGGTACAGCGCTTGCCTCGCATGCATGAGACCCTGGGTTTGATCCCCAGCACCACATAAAAAAAGTAAACAAAAATAAAAATATTGTGTCTGTCTACAACTAAAAAAAAAATTTTAAAGAATACAAAGCAGAATCAGGAAATTTAACTTTGAGCTGAGACTTCTGTAAGTCAGCTAACTTAATGATTAAATGTCATATATTTCCACAGAATATATTTTCCAACCAATGAAGAGTTTAAAGATGACTTCTGGATTGAGTTTAACACTGCCACAAAATTTTGTTCTTGATTTTTAATATACCTGCTCACAATGTCAAAAGAAAAAGCAATTTTAGAATTATGTAAAAATATGGTCCTGGCGTCTCACTACCACATTTTTATAGAAAAACTTATTTGCCAAATCCAGATATGTTATGATATATATGTGGGTGGGGGTATGTGAGGAGACAGACAGACAAACACCACACACACACACACACACACAGACAAACACCACACACACACACACACACACACACACACACAGGAAGGAAATTAAACTGAGAAGTTAACATGCACTATTCACACTTCTTGTTAACAATAATTGAAAATATGTTTTTAACCTTATAATATTATGTTACTTGCAACTTAAGTGAATATTATCCCAGAAGTTTGAACAGGTAAAGCTATTTGAGCCATAGAGTCATCAAATCTATTTCAGAGATTTGAATTCTGACTCCAGGCCAATTGAAATAATGTTTATATGGGTTTTGACTGCTATAAAACCCTTTAAGAGAAGTTGCTCCTCGTTAAGGGCCATAAAGATAGGAATAATGCATAGGAGCAATTGGAGAAAACATTTTTATACCCTGTGGCAATATTGACTTTGTTGGACTTTACCTTCATTTAAACTCTGAGAACATCAAAATTATTACTGAAAATTTGAGATAGTCCCTGCCCAAATTTACAAGTTAAATTAGAAATTAGCTTTCCAGATCATGCTTAACTTGAAACTAAAGATAAGCATTAATTTTTTTCACCAAAATAACGTACCTCCCTGAAATGTGTGACAAATGTAATCCCCAAAAGAAATCTCTTTCCACAGTCCAGGGCTTCTGACACTTTCTGAAACTTCAAAATTCTTCTCATTTTCCCCAGTTAGTTGAAGCATTCTGATGCTTTGTCTTTGGAGGTCCTATTTCTTTGGATAAGACTGCTGATGTCTAGTGTTTTCCAAGTTGTCTAGTGTATTGGAATCACATAAGTCTATTTTGAAAGAGAATCATGGGTGCAAATTGAAATGGATACTAGATAAAGAATGATGTAATCCTGGAACCCCTGCAAACACTAAAAATACAGAGGGAGACTCTGAACTCTTGTTTATGAATAAATACTCCTCTATTAAGTGGCAATCCCAGTAGTGACAGAGACACTTGATTCATTTACTTTTGTAGCATCTCACTACGATTGTTTCTTAAAAGAAATGTAGTCTAATCTCTACAAAGCATGAGACTTTAAGACGTTTTATCCAAATCTTAGTACTCCACATTATAACAACCTTTCCTTGTGGTGCTCTGCATGGTGCCACTCATAAATGGATTTTGTGAAGAGTTTTCTGACAGTGACAAGTGGTTAATCAATTCCATTTGCAAATGATCAGCACAAAAATATATATAGCATGCCACCTTTGCTGCTTTAAATCAAATTGCTCATTTTATTTCCTGAGGCAATTTAGTCTTACCTGAATGTTATTTATTTTAAAGGTTGATTAAAAATGGTAAAGAAATAGAGCTGGGGATGTGGCTTAGTGGTAGAGCATTTGCCTGGCATACATGAGGCCCTGGGTTTGATTCCCAGCACTGCAAACAAACAACAGTTATTAAAGAAAATAATGCTATCTGAGCAATTCTTTTGTCCAGTAGAAATGAGGTTTTTCAAAATTACTCATAAAAGTCACTATCCTGTTTTCTTAAATGATAATTGCTAATTGCTCTACTAACTTGCAAAAATTAAGCTGAAAATTCTTCACATATTGGTGCAGCCAACATCATTTGCTAATTTAAATGACAGGTAATTTTTTTAAACTACCCACTCAAAACTGAAGTACAAAGAAAATCTGCCTTCTAGAATACTATTCACATGAATTATCTAGGAGGGTATTTTTTAAGTATTGGGAATAAATTCATGTATTTTTTTTACCTGAAATTCCACCATAGATCTCTTCTGCTATCCTAGCCGCTTCTTTTCTATTTCCTTTGACGATATAGAAATGGGTTAGGAGAGCCAAAAAAACTTTAATTAAAAGTTTGAAGAAAAAAAAGGTAGCAAACATTGTAATAAAAATGTTTTTAAAGCCATAGAAAACAGGTCCATCTTCCATTTTGGCTTATGCTCTGTATAGGTTCTCAGGACTGCAAAATTTCACTGAGTTATAATTGGTATCATATGACATCTATTTTAAACCTTCTAGCACTCTGTGCTCCTGTTACCGAGAACTCAGTTTGTAGGTTCTAATCTAATTCTGATTTGGCAACTGCAGATACGGACATCCATGGCAACGTTAAATAAAGAAATTTCCTTCCAACCAGAAACTCCTAAGAGTTCTAAATTATTACTCAGTACCATCTAACAAGTGGGATTAAGTCCGAAACATTTTTTACTCTTAAATTCCTACTTTTGCTATATTATGTTGGAAAGCAGGGTTGGAAAGATAAAAGACACTTGTCTGACCCCATAGGGACAAAGCAAGTTATTTGATGTTCCTACAAAAAAGTGCATGTTTTTGGTAGGAAATACTAATCCTGGGAACATTTCATTATTCTAAAGTTTGTGGAGGATTAAAGCTCACATCTAAAATAAGACCAGCTAAAAAAGACTATTTACTCCAAGTCAGTATTTAATGAAAGGTCTATCAAGTTGGATGTCTCTCCAAGCAAAAACTTGAAAGTGACTGGAAGTGTTAGACTCATCACTGCTGCAGTTTTGCCCATGACAAGTTCCCACGGTAAGGTTCTTTCCCAATCATTCACCTCCATTTCAAGCATCAGTAAAGGTGGAGCATCTTTCTGGAAAATATGGGTTATCCTTGATCTTGGAAGAACCAAAATGAAATGCATAAAAGAGATGCTCTAGGTTCTAGGTGAAGTAACCAAAGATTCCACAAATCAATGGCTTCCCTAACTGGATAATATTCTCTTATCAACTGGCCAATACAAGTGAATTTGATTTAATTTTAATTTTCCTCATAACTATCTCTTCTTTCATTCTTGACTATATTCGATTTTCTAAATTTCTAAAACCTATCACTAAAGCAAATTATTTAAACAAACCAAATAAATCTTATTTAATAAGTGCTTTATGCAAAATTTTGGGAGTTTCTCCTAGCACTCAGGCAAATTAAAATGACTATAAGAACTATTTCACAGTACCGTCGAGGCCAACACATGGGCATACATTGAGCCACATGATACAGCTCATCCAGTTCACTGTTATTTTGAGATTTTGAGCTGTTTCCACTCTCAAGGAATGGATATTAACATGTTTTCTTTATCAAGCTTAGATTATCCAGTAGAACACCAATGTAGGAAAATACATAAATACAATGCCTTAGCTCTTTTCATGTATCTCCTTCTCCAATTGTACTCTATGGAGGCCACTGTTCACTCATGTCAGACCAGTCTTGTATATCATATTATAACATTATTCATCTTGTTTGGGTTTTAATTTTCACATAAAACATGGCAGTCCTATTTTTTACATATCAAAAAAGTTGGTTCAAATAGATGGCTATACTATTTCTGAAAGACTGTTTTTATTACATTTGAGCAATATATTTGGGACAGAAATGAAAGGTAAATGCTATTTAATAGTTAATTCATAGCATCTTTTACAGATGAAATAGTCAACAGTTTCTCAGTTTTCTCAGCCTCAGCACTACTGATTCTGTTGTGGGGGGGCTGTCCAAAGCATTGTAGAATGCTTAGCAGCACCTGATCTCTACTCAACTTGATGCTAATGTCACACCCCATCCAGATGCAACTAGAAATGTTTTGACTTTGCCAGACATCCCCTTGGGAACAAAATAATCCCCCATCTCTCAGTTGAGCTCCACTGAGCCTCAGCCTAATATAAATGATCAAGGATAAAATAAACTCAACTCCCCAAAGTACTGCAGAAAACAAATCAAATTTTGTACAAAACTGGAATTAATTTTCATAATTTCATATAAAAAACCCAATCACAGAATCACACAATTTAACATCTGGACACATCCTTCTGGGCATACAAGGATAGATAAAAAGGTCTTTAAAAACACTTTACAAAAGTAAATACAAACCTATAATACATGACATTGCCAAAAATAAGTTCTGGTGTAAGATAAATCAGAACTAAAATCTGATTTAATGTAGGTGACTACTTTACAGTGGTTCTAACAAAGGGGGTGGGAAAGCTGGGCTTTTATAAACAAATTCCAAATCCAAATTCCTCTTACAATATCTGGCAAGATATAAAGTATAATTATGTAGTTCACATAAACAATAGTGTATAGATGCATTCATTTATCCTATGTGAGAACTCTAGTGCAGTGCAAAACAAGGGCTTATTTGGGTCAGGAAACAATGGTGCAATGGAACTTGCTCTTCCATAAGTAAGAAAGAGTATTTGTAGAAATAAAAGAATGAGTCATCATCTGAAGGACATTTCCTGTTTTACTAACAAACCAAGCAACACATTTACACTGAAAAACAAAAGGGAGGGTGGGGCGGGAGGACCCTATTCCACCAGTAACTAATATCCTGGTCATAAAATAAGACAAACTCAGAAAATTGTCAAAAATGTCATTCTCATCTTTATTTTTGGGCATGTAGCATGTTTTAACAAACCAATTTTACATGTGCAACCATCTGTAATATCAAAAGAAATACAATATATTTTTAATAAATTCCTCATCAATGTAATTTCACTTTTAAATAAACATTAAGTAATGGGGTAGAACAATGTGTTTCCACATACTGACCAGTGCAACACTGACAGTTACAACTAAGGTATCCAGGAAGTCTGAAAATTAAGATTTATGTAAGACAAATAAACTTACTTCCATTTGTTTGAAAACCAAAAAAAGGAAAATAATTTCTCACTTGTAAAGTACACATCTTACATGCAAAAACAATTTTAAATGCTATTTTCACTTTAAATAAATAACAACTGAAGAATTCAATGACAAATTTGAAAAATAAATTAAGAAGCAAAAGGAAAAAATAGTAGTGTACCTTTTAAAATTGCTGAGTAGAATAAATAAAACCAAATGTTAACCATTTCTCACTTTACCATGAATATTGCACTGTTTATTTCATATTTATGTCAGTTTCAATGCATAAAAATCCTAGTAGGGCTAAATAGTTTGGATCAGTCCATTTTTCTCCAACAAAAGAATCCCTAGCTTCTAGATTTTAAAAATTGCACTCTTGCATTTGTGTTTTAGTACAAACAAAACACAAATATATTTCTTTTATACCAGTGGCAACCAGATAATAGGCATATTAAGATACTCTTAAAAAGTAAGAAGTTTTGTGAATGTTGTCATTTTAAAAATCCTGTACAGAATCACAATACTGACAGAATCTATCTAGTGCACCCACAAGTGCCTCATTGTTTTGATTCACAGTCCTTTTTTCACAAAAGCTTATTCTAAAGAGTTCAAAGAATTAATAATACACACCATGTGGATAATTTGGGGTTTAAAAACCCATGGCTCTGGGCAACAACAATTATAGTTAACAACATCCACTCACAAAAAGACTGTGTCCTAAGATTTTCAGAGTTGGTTTGCTATAAATAAAACATTCTTAAGTAAAGCCTTTTTGCACATTGACAATACTTATCAGACATCAGCTAGGCCACAGTGAAGGAAACGACTTATATCAAAAGGACAGGGTAGCAGCTGGTTGTGAGATGGCACACCTCATACATTCTGCTCAGAAAACACAAAGGCCATTTACAGAAGAAATTATGCACTGAAAATGTGGAGGGCTTCTCTGCACTATCAACAGTGATATCGGTCCCTAGAAATTAAAAATCAAAAGCTTCATAAACATAACTGAAGATGAAGGCTCTACTGAGGAGAACACACATAACCGATCAAAGAAATACTTAGAGTATGCCAGTGACTTTTCCTGGCATTAACTAATATGAGCAGTTCTGGCATGTTAGACATTTCACCATCTCATGTCAACTATGACTATAACAAAAGAAGCCATCTGAAAGATGAGCAAAGAGCAAATGCAACCAGGGTCCTGAACAGCAGGAAGAAGCTAGTTCAACATTCTACACAAAAGCAGGTACTCAAAACATGCTGGTAACTGACAGTCTATCTTACTTAAGAAACCCGCTGATTAGATGTAACGCTTACTGAATGGACCCAATAAATGTTTTAAGAGCATGACTTAAATATCTAATAAATGTATACGAACATGTAATTGTTGTACTTCCCTAAAGAAAACTTGTAAACATCTGGTGAGTGTCTAATTAATGCTTTAACGTTAAAAACTGGCCAAAAAATGCCCAGAAACGTTTGGCCCTTCAGCACCCAAAGCTCTCAAAATATAATGTTAAAACATCTCTGCTAGAAGGATTTCAGTAATCTGAAAAATTTCATACCTGAGTGGCTTAAACGTTCTCTTCTACATTTTAAGGAAGTGCAAGGAGTTTCTACACTCAGGAATTGCATAAGTTTTTCTTTCCTCAAAAGAAAATATCGAATGATATAGAGGTAGCATAACTTGCTAAAATTAACAATCAAAAACAAACAAAGCAAGGTTATTTTCAATCACCTTAATAGAATTATTACAAATGTTTAAAACTTTACAACCTGGGTTTTCTATTCTATCTGGGTGTGTCTAAAACCTCATCATTTTCAACCCTTTGTGTAGTGTCAGGATTTTGATGAGTCCAGGCACCGCTTGGCCCCGTGGCATCCATTGCAACATCAATGACAGAATCTGGAGTCATCCACCTCAGGAAAACAAGGAGGAGATAGTCGAGCACAGCTAAAAAAGCAAAAATATAGCCTGTTACTGGGCCACAGTGAGAGATGAGCCTGTCCAGTCGCTTGTCCATCGGCAGCACGGCTTCCCCCGCCACCCGTTCGTACACCTGAAGGAGAGAAGACTGAGAATGAGCTGGTGGACCCATCAAAGGACAATTCACACTAACCAGGAAAGTTTCAGAAACGTAAACAGAATTTGCTCTTGTTTATTGTTGTTGTTATAATAAGGATGTCCTTAATGCCCTTTGATACAACTCTCATTGGGTACATTGCCCAGTCTGGGCAAAAGACTGGGCTAGATATGTGTGACACAAAGAATAAGCTACAATTAATTCCTCTCCCCTAGGAGATCACCATCAACTTCAGCTGAGTACTAGAATACCAAAGATCTACAATTTCTGAACAGTTCTTTGGGGTCACCAATGCAAAGGATATTTAATTCAACACTGACTTTAGCAGTGCTCAAGCAGGACTGGCCTTGTCAATGCCTTGACTGGTCAAAGAAAGCTCTCACTGGCATCTGGCAGACATCAGGCATAATCAGAGTGCCACAATATAGTGGGCTTCTGGGGATACACAGGCTCTTCTTTCTACTGCCACAAGGCCATCCATGCTACCCAGAAACATTCCATAGACTGCAAGTAAAACAGGGGAAAATAGGGGATAAATTTTAGGAGGCAGCATAGTTCACACTTTAACAAACTGAGTTTGCTGCTGAGAATTGGTAAGTAGGTGGCTTGCTTTTTAAAACATTGCTGAGCATGTTTTGCTCTAAAATAGCAAAACCCAAAGATCTTTAAACATACTTGTTTAGAACACATCAAATGGGCCAGCATGACCATTTTTTTAATTGCCTTTAAGCATTACTTGTGCTTCGTTTCACAGACCTGTAAACCATCTTCTTTTAAATTCAAGAAAAGTTACAACATGAAGTACAAGATCTACAGGTCAGTGGCCTTTGAAAAGTATAGGACACTTTCATCTAGTTCTTCTATCCTGAGGACATTTTAAATATAAAAATTTTAATCAGGATGATGCTGAAAATTATGTGAAGACTGAAGCCCAATTTAATTTTGTGATCAACTTTCTGAACAACACAGTTAAAAGGAGTTTAAAAGAATCAAAATGTTGCCAAGCATGGCAGCTCAAGCTGTAACCCCAGCAGCTCTGGAGGATGAGGCAGGAGGATTGCAAGTTCAAAGTCAGCCTCAGCAACTCAGCAAGGCCCTAAGCAACTCAGTGAGACCCTGTCTCTAAATAAAATATAAAAAAGGACTGGGAATGTAGCAGCGGTTAAGTGCCCCTCCCCTGGGTTCAATCTCGAAAGAAAGAAAAAAATCAAAATGTCTAGAATTAAAAGCCCAACTACAATTGACCTGTTTGTCCAGGTTTTTTTTTTTTTCATGTCAGTTAATTTATTATCTTAGGTGATAAAATAACAATTTACTACTGTGACAAGAATGTGACAATCTGTTATAGATAAGGATTTACTTTTTTCTAAATGTATACAATAAACTACCAGAGTATAAAATAGAAAAAATATACAGATGCTTTATTATTGCTTTAAACATAACTAATAGAGAAAATGTGGTTACAAGAAAAGTCCTAACTAGCTCTTTTAATGTATGCTGACAAACTGTCACCATAATTCTTTACCTATAATAGCTCAGAATTCTTTATATGATGTCCATCAAGAAGGTCAAGTCACAACTTAAAAGAGCTGTGGTTCCCAATCAGGATGGACAAAAGAGTGGTATCACCAAAAAAAAAAAAAAAAGCCAAAAACCTCTCTAGCCACATATCCTTGCTAACCGTACACAAAATTCCATCTCTGCTCCCCCAGAATCACATTAGAATTTAGGAAGTGGTTGGGGAGCTAAGGGGGCAGGGAGACAGTCTGAAGAGGTTACCCAGGTAACTCTGACATGCACAGTCACAGATAATCAGTGCTAGATTCCAGCTTTCAAAGGAAAAGGTAGCTATTTCACATGGGTTGAGATTCTGCAAGACTTCTAAAAGGTCAGAGTGCCTCACAGACACTTCAGTCAAAAACATTTATTGAAAAACATCTTATGTTTCAACTGAAAATGTTATTACATATGACCATTTTTAGAGATAAAGATGTTTTTGAATTTGTTCTCAAATATGGGCTCATTTTATATACTGAATCTGATCATTGAAACTAAGTAAAAAAGCCTTACAGTAAAAGACAATATATTCTCTTCTCTGCTACACCTTGCTACTACTTCAGGCTAAAAACTGTCTGCTCCATTGCATACCTTGAAAATATAAAGCACTACTCTACACTACAACCTTTTCCATACTCTACCTGGCTGTCTTTCTGGTCCAGGATTTCTATATACTAAGAAAATGAATTGTTGTTTCCACAATGAATGAGTTGTTTCCACTCAGCTTGTTACATGGTGATAAAAGGCATGAGGAAGAAGTAGTCAGGAGAAAGACCTAAAGGATAAAACTGTATAGAATAAATGAAGTCTCTAGACCAAAATCAGGAAGCATTTCTCACAAGCACACTCTCCTACCTAAGGGTGTCAATCTATTTCCTGTACCTGTCCTTTTGAAATTCCCTATAGCTGTCTTTTATTGTGATCATTTTTCCAACTTTTTAAGTATATTTTGAATTCTAACTTATTATGTTCTCAAACAGTTCAAAGATGCAAAAATCATTTTCCTGCAGAAAATCACAGTAGTTAGCAAAAGGACCAAAAAAAGTTTAGGAAGCAGCTTTAACAAGTTATGGGCTGAGGTTGTAGCTCATTAATAGAGCACTTGCCTAGAACATGTGAGGCACTGGGTTCTATACTCAGCACTGCATTCAAAAAATAAATAAATACATAAATAAAGGTACTGTGTCCATCTATAACTAAAAATATTTTTTAATATTTTTAAATATTTAAATTTTTAATATTTTTAAATATCAACAAGTTATGAGGTTGCTCTAATTTTCCTCAGGAAAATCAATAAAATCAGAAGTCAAATGCAATGTTTTAACGAAAACTTAGCCAGCATGTGTATCAAAAGTAATACATAGTTCCTTTCTTTCTATAAGGAAGAGAGTTCATAAACTTAACCAACAATATCAATGGCAAACTTGTATGTAAAAGAAAGCAAATATGTGTGTGTGAAACATCAAGAGTTCAGACAAAATCTTTTCTCAGCACGTGACATACTTTTTCAGTTCTTTCTGCAACATTCCTCCAGGTGTAGAAAGTCTTTACTATGTTATGGATATTTTCTGGAGGTGGCAATGCCCCCGACTTCTGTTGTAAAATAGCTTTCTCCAACCCTTTGCACAAAGATTTTACTGAAGGCTCACACAAAATAATAAGATCTTCTGGAAGCACCTCAGGAATTCCACCAACCCTGGTACTTACAACCTTGAAAAGAAAAAAAAGAATACATGGTCCATATAATCAGACCTTGGGGAAATCAACAAAATCAACTTAAAAAATTATTACAGCATGTGTCTCAGTGTGTTTTTTTTTTTCCTTTCCAAAATATGAACACAGAAATCCCAACAATACAAGCCCTGAAAGCTTTTTACCTGTAAACCACAACTTGCTGCTTCCACGATCGCCATGCAGAATGCTTCGGTAAGGGACGTATTAAGAAAAATATGTCCTTGAACTAAGACATTTCTAACATCCTTGTGTTCTAATGCTCCCAAAAGACGCACCCTGATTTTTTAAATAAGAGGGGAAGAAAGAAGGGAGTGAAAAATCATGCCACAAAAGAAATTTAATTTCTAAGCTAAGTTAGCTATTTATATTACACTTAGATTCTTTTATTGTAATGTTTACCACCTCTAAAAACCAATATCTTCAAACAATGATCTAAAAGAAAGCCTTATAAAGCTGTTGAGTTACAACTCATATAACTACATATTTCTAACTTTTGTTACGTATACCAAATTTCATCTTCTCCAAAACTAACTTGCATTTAATAAAAATATTAATACACTTTGGTGATTGAATATTTCCTCATTTCTAACAGGAAAATGGCCTTTTCAAAATTGATGTTTCAGGGGCTGGGGATATAGCTCAGTTGGTAGGGTGCTTGCCTTGCATGCACAAGGCCCTGGGTTCAATTCCCAGCACACCCCCCCCCCCAAAAAAAAATGATGTTTCATACATACACATATTGTGTGTTATCAAAGTTACTAAAGAAAATACCTGTCTGAACCTACGTGTGCAGAGCAATTTACATGATTTGGGCCATGTTATTTTTTTCCACTGCTGGGGACTGAACCCAGGGCCTTGTGCATGCTAGGCAAGTGCTCTACCAAGGAGCTACATGCCCAGCCAGTGCCATGTTATTTAAATCACAACAAAATATGGCTCAGAAATCTACAAATATTTCCAAAGTGGTTATTTTTGTGTGTGGGTGTGCTTTCCACAGCGCCTCCAACAACTGTCCCCCAAAATCACATAATATTAGACTAATAGAAAAAATAAAACTGAATTCTCATTTTCTCACTTTATGTAAATTCTTTTAAAAACAGGACTTATACTACATTTTTATATCAACTACACACAGGAGAAGCAGCACATCTAAAACAGACATCTAGTCAAAACCAAAATGGATAGCTGATATCTTCTCACCCACAACACTATGGAAGCCATCAGTACCTGTCATGTAGCTGGTATCTTTCTCGTACTTCTTCCAAAATGATTCTCTTTGGTCCCTCTCCTCCAATTATGAAATTTAAATCTGGATATTTCTGACAGAGTTCAGGTATTATACCACTAAGCAAATCGGTTCCTGAAAATATAAAATACAGATGAATGTTAGAGATATTAATATTTAAACTTTAAAAATCATCAGAACTACTGAGAATCCACTCACTTGGAGATACCAAATCTCCCAAGAGTAGAATGCTTCATAAATTCCCAGGAGTCCTCAAGAGTTGCAATTCTTGAAGACAAAGACCCTGACATCCATTGTTACCTTCCACACACCCAAAATATGGACAATTAATCCTGTTTCAACATACTATAAGTTATTTACTTGTCCACGTTAAGTGGTATTTAAGGTGGTTAAGATTTGAGTTAGCTTTCTCCACAGCAGAATGACTAACAGGAGATCTAGGTCTTGCCTCTGCTGTATTTTTGTTGTTGTTTTTAACCAGCGAGTCCTTTGATCACGGCAGTCTCCTGATCTATTAATTGCAGGGAACTATGTACCTAAAGACCAAGGTCTCTTTCAGCAAAAAATTCTATCAGTCTATAATTCCACTTCCTGCCACAGGAAAGGACTAAGCAACAAAGTCTAATTACTCCCTGCACTTTGCTCAAAACACAGTTTGTACAAAGGATTTTGTAATGAACCCTACAGTGTTAGCAGAATTTTAAAAAGTCCACCCAAACCAGCTATAGCCCACTTTCCCAGAATGGGAGTAAATGAGGGTAATTGGACCTCAACTGTTAGATCTTTACAGTCCACAGAACAAAAAAAAATGCATCTTGATTCCTTTTAAAAAAAATATTTTCTGATAATCTGTAACCACAACCTCATGTAATATAAAGTAATAAAGTAAATCATGACCTATAGTCTGAAAAAGTAAGGGGCTATCGAAAGCCACAGCAATGTTGCTACTATTTGGTTATTTACATCCACGAATTCATTTCTTATGTTCATCTACCCACAAACAGGCAGATCAATTATAAACAGATTCTGGGAGAAATGACACATATAAGGTCATTTTCATTAAGTAATGCAAAGTAGGATTCATTAAAGAAACTCTGCTGGTATTTTCAAAAGAGGATGGCGTATATCAAAAATAAATTCCCATGTATTTTTTCTGAATTAATAAAGGGTTCTCATTAAAAATCTTAGCTATCTTTGTTTCAAGTCCATTATCAAATCCATCAACTAAATTTCTAGATAAAGCAAAAGGTGGCTAAATAACATTTAGTCTTCTATGATTCCTTCATTTCCTTTCTTTTCTCACTTCCCCCCTTTTCAAATACAATGTTAAGAGTTCACTCTTCAAATAAAAATAGAGCAATAATCATAACTGCTAATAATTTTTAACATTTACCGAATGCTTCCTATGTCAGGCAATGTACTTTAAATGCATTGTCATTTAATCCTGACAATCACTTTACAAAAAATGAGACTGGTTAATACTATCAGTGCTCTATAATAGTTATCAGAATAAAGGGTTTATTTCCTCACTACAAAAAAAAAATCATTTCTGGTGCTTCTAAGAAGAGTCTAACACAAAGGAACGGACAAAGAGACTTTCAATTGCCATACTCAAAAAGACAAGAAAAATTCTCAATTCAAACTTCTTTAAAAGCTCAGTCTAACAATATTTTAAAGCATTTTCTGATCTATCCTAGGATAATGGTGACCAGGCTGGGAGTAGGGGAACAAGAGGCCTTAACTCGAGATGAGCTGGACTCACATTTATCATCTGTTACTTACTGTGTAACCTGGGTGAGTTACTTACCCTCTCTGAGACTCAGTTTCTTTGTCTGTTACATGCAGATAACATCTACCCTACAGTTGTTGGGAGGGTCAAGTGAGGTACTGTACCATGCACAGGCTTTATGAACTGCAGAATACAAATGGTAGGTTGTCATTACCACTATAGGAGGAAATGGGGTGTGCCTGCACACACACAGAGCATGGGGAAACCTTGCCAGAGAGCAAAACAGGGCTCAGAAGTCAACCAGGAAATCTGGGCAAAGAAAATTTGGACTTAGCCTCTCTTACTTAATCCACTCCATTATGCTTTTGATAGCTGGTACAATAGACATCTCCTGAAGAAATTAATTTGTTAATAAGGAATGGACCATTAATATGACTACTCACTTTTGGATTACAAATGTGGCCGTTCCTTCTCAGAATGCCACTATTTGCAGGGTGCCTGGCATACGGAAAGAGTTCGATAAATATTTGTTGAGTATTAAACAGGAGAAGCTGTACCTTCACTCTGTTGGTGGTTAGCTCAGCTGGTCAAAACATCACAATAGTGAAGTAGAGGTGATAGGTTTAACCTTTGGATGAGTAGTTAATTTTGCTGACCCTTAATCACATATGCCTCATACTCAGCTACCTCACAAAAGTATACTATTTGATTAAAAAATAAATTAAGCATATTTTCTAAGTTACAGCAAACACGTCACCAATATCCCAAAAGAGATTCAGAATAAAATACAAGTCCATTCATATCTTCTTCTTTATTTTTAATTTTTCTGGTGCTGGGGATTGAACCCAGAGCCTTGCACATGCTAGGCAAAATGCTCTATCTGAGCTACACTGAGCTACACCCCCAGCCGCATTCATATCTTCTCAGATAAAGAATAGAAGCATACTGCTGCCTTGGCCCCAGAAAAATATGGTTTAGTTTAAGTTTCTTTTACCAGTCTCCCTTAAGTGGACTTAAGCTTCCCATTCCAAAAGTGAACTATACCAACCAGGGACTATATCTAGGTTTTGGGCCACTCCCTAGTACACTGGTACACTGCTAAGCTTCTTGCTTACCCAAAACCTGCTGCATCTGTTCACAAATCTGTGTAATGCCAGTTGTACTTGTCACTGTACTGGTTAATTTAATTAAGTATCACATAAAATGACAATATAAGTTTCTATGAAAACTAAGCTGAATGGTTGAAAAATCCAATAAAGAAAAGTCATAGAACTAAGTTCTTGTCAGATGAGAATACAAATGTTTAAACCACTGTGTAAAACTGAAAGCAAATTTTAAAAGTCCAGGAGAACATCACTTCATGCACCTTTAGGTTTTCACCCCACTTAAAAGAAGCCCAAAGTAGCAATGGTAGCTTGTGCTTTGTGAAGGTGACTGTGCAAGATGAAGCCACTGAAATCAGTGTACTAGTACCTGAAGCCAGCAGCTCTACATCAAACTACTCACTAATCAGTGTGGTTAATATTTTGAATTAAGTTCAAATATTTCAAGAAAGTAAATAAGTGATTATTAAGTTCATAAATAGCATTCGTAACTCTCTCTGTTTTTATTTATTTTTATTTTTGGTACCAGGGTTCGAACCCAGAGGTGCTTAACCACTGAGCCACATCCCCAGCCCTATTATTTTGAGACAGGGTCTCACTAAGTTACTAGGGAGTTGCTGAGTTGGCTTTGAACTGAGGCTGGCTTTGAACCTGAGATCCTCCTGCCTCAGCCTCTGGAGCTGCTGGGACTACAGATGCGCACCACTGCACCTGGCTCTATAATGTTTTTAATAATCAGACTATTTCAGATTCTGGTAAATGAGTTTCCACAAATGCTTTAGTGGCGTCTATGAGTGCTGCACTAAAAAAAAAAAAAAAAAAAAAAAAAAAAAATCCTTGATATTCCTGGACATTTATCAAGTACAACCTGGGCTAAGGACTTTATAGGAACCATCAGTGAACTTTCACAAAGTTCCCACCGTTGCTTAAACAAATGAAAAAACAAACTTAGAGATGTTAAATAACTTGCCCTTAATCATACAATAGGATAGAGCCAGGCTCTGACCTTGGGCCATCGAATCCTCTCTTCTTCACCACTTACCTGCCAATATTATCAATGTCTCATATATGATTAGATCAAATAAGCAAGCTATAAAACAATAGTGTGCCAAGCAGGCCCATTCATATTGAGCATATGGACATAGGCCTAAAAAGGACAGTTAATTATAAATCAAAATGTCCATTAGGGTCATCTCTGAATAACACCAATACCCCTCGTTTTAGTTTTCATCTTATGTGCTTTTCTTAGCTTTTAAAACATCTGCAATGAAAATATATTACCTTTACAATCAGAAAGAAATGGCCATGTGGTGGGTTGAATCCTTTACTTCTTACCACATGTGCAGGGCTATTTTAATTTTGTAAAAGATCTTAGTGATGACACAGCATCAGGTTATTGTTTTTATCTTTCATCAACCATTAAAACATCAAAGGCTGGGGGCAGCATTCATCACCATTCTAAAAATTTCTCTCCTTGGATGTGTAAACCAACATCAGAGCTTTCTTTACTCTGGTTAATGCAGAAGTAATTATAAAACCATTAAACAAAATAAAAAACCAAACAATCATCATATATATATATACACACACAAGTATTCAACAGCTTTCTATTAGGAAAAAAGACTGCAATGCAAATATAGCTATCATTTCATTACCTTTTCTGTAAACAAGTCTGCTGACAACAACAATAGTTATTACACTATCATGCCTCCTAAATGGGTCTGGAGTGAAGTCAGTAGGATCTACTGCATTAGGAATGACGGACACTATTTCAGGATTCAGTGCTGCTCTTAGTACAGTATTTTCCTTACTAGTATAAGAGACACAAATGATGTGGTTTGTGTCACAAAGAGATACAGTTAGAAGCTTGTTTGTAAGCACCGAGCTGACATCAGCAAATCCAAAAAGGGAATGGTCCGTGAAGACTGTCTGGAGCCCCATTGTCTTGGCGTGGAAGAGAGCATCATGGGCCATGGCAGAAAAAGAACTATGGGAATGGATTATGGTGACTCTCTCCCGAACAAATATGTACCTGAGCAATGGCAGACTGTGAAAGAGGGTCGTGGCTGTAGATTGGTTGTACATGACTTTCAGAGGCAAGTAATAGACTTTGAGGCCATTAGTGAGGTAACGGATGCCTTTTCGATTTCCGTAAGCATGGGTGACAATTATGACCTTGTGCCCTCTTTCAATCAGGCACTGAGAGAGCTGGTAAATATGGCTCTCCACGCCTCCCATGTTTGGGTAGAAAAAGTCAGACACCATGCATATGCTATGGGCACGGGTTCTAGAAGTGGAAAGACTTCCAGGGGTAACCGGGGAGAGTATAGCTGAGGAAGGCTGGCCATGCCCACCTCCTCCACTACAGGCCATGCTGAGGTGATTTAGGCATCAGTTCTTAAGAGCAACCCAGTTATGTATCCTGTTACCTGCAAAAGAGCAAAACAGAATCTCAGCTTAGAGACACAACACATTCCATATTCCAAATCCTGTTAGAAAGTAGTTTTAATGTTAATGTAAATTTGTTAGCTTTCCCCCTAGACATAAAAACAAAGCATATAATGAATTTACTCACTTGACAACATTTACTCGCTTAACTTTTACTAGGTGCCATACAAGAAAACTACATTCTGCAACATCTTGATTTTGCTAGTGTCTTTATTTTGCTCTAAAAGTCATTGCTACTCACTCAATTCACAATAGCCAAGCTATGGAACCAACCTAGGTGCCCTACAACAGATGAATAGATAAAGAAAATGTGTTATATATATACCCAAGGGAATATTACTCAGCCTTGAAGAAGAATGAAATTATGGCATTTGCTAGTAAATGGATGGAGCTGGAGAATATTGTGCTAAGTGAAATAAATCAATCCCAAAGAACAAAGGCCAAATGTTATCTGATATGTGGATGCTAACCCAGAAACAGAGAGGATAGGGAGGGGAAGATTAAAAGTTCATGGATTAGACAAAGAGGAATGAAGGGAAAGGGAGGGGGAGGTAATAGGAAAGACAGTAGAATGAATCATACATAACTTTCCTATCCTTATATATAAATACACAACCATAAGAATGGGATCTTAATTAGAATTATACTCCATGTACATATGTCAAAGTACACTCTACTGTCATGTATACCTAAAAAGAACAAATAAAATAATTTTTAAAAAGTCATTGCTATTCATAATTCTAAATGAGTTTGTTACACCACAGTACATAATGGTTTGCAATACCATCAAACCAGTTGTTTTCAATAATCACATACACACACATCACACACACATATATATATATATATATATATATATATATATACATACACATGTGCATATTTTCCTCTACTGTTATCACTTTACCAGCTTCTACTTATTAAATGGCCACTATACAATAGGAACTGTGTGCTAAGAGTTTTCTGCATCTTATTTGTAGCTTCAACAAAACCCTATAAGGTATCAACTCTATTTTATAAATGGAAAGTCTAAAGCTTAAGGGAGGTTAAGGAATCTGTCCAAGATCACTCAGCTCCTTAGAGGCAGCATAATGTGCTTCACTGGTGATCCCACCTACACCTTGCATTTGGATCAGGTTTAACTCACAGGACACAAGAGAAGTGGTATGCAAATTTTTGACCTCAGCCTGAAAAAGGCCCTGTGGCTTCCAGTTATGCACTCTTACTACCCTAAACTACCATGTAAGAAGTTTAGCTATTGTGCTACAGAGACATGGGGGAGACAATATGAAGAGGGACCAGCTCTCAGACTACATGGAGAGAGCCAGAGGCCCAGCCATGCTCATGTTATCTGGACCCATTCTCTCACCAAACTGCTAGCTAAATACAGCCTCCCTGGTGGCCACTGGCAAGACCAGAAATACCATTAGCCATACCTAGTAGACTACAGAATCATGAAAAACTGCAAAATGGTTGCTATTTTACACCACTAAGTTTTAGGGAGAAAGGATGATTAAAACAGCCCAGAATTCAAATCTAATTATTCTGGTCTACTGCCTGGTTTTGTAAGTAAAAAGTTTAATGGGAACACAGACTCACCCATTCATTTATGTGAATGGCTACTTTTGTGCTACAACAGCAGACTATCTGCCACAGAGACCATATGACCCACAGAGCCTAAAATATTTACCATCTGGCTCTTTACAGAAAGTTTGCTGATTCCTGCTCTAGAGCTTAGCCACTGATTCAATTCAGCTCATAAATTTCTGCTGGTATTGGCTCTGCGGTTTATGTTAAAATATATCTGGAACTAGATAGCACCTTTTCAAATGTCACCTGGAGTTCATGCTGTGGAAAATCCATATTTTCTCCTTCCTTATTCAAGGATGGTGATAATCAAACTGCTCCCTTCATTTTTTCCTTAAACTTTCTTTATGTAGGCCCTTCTTCCCTGAGTGCTCTCCTTTCAATGTGGAGTCTGAAAATAAGGCCAAAGTAGAGACAGTCTCCATCTCCAGTCAGTTCCTATATCTAAAGTGAGAAATGTATATCTCAGGGATCCCCTAAAGCCATATCAATGTGAAATGCTCATTCAATATTACTACAGACGCTTAGACTTTTTTTTTTTTAATGAATGTTCCACATCAAACAGAAAGAGAGATTTTATTTATTTATTTATCTTTGTGGTGCTGGGGAATGAACCCAGGGCCTTGTGTATGCAAGGCAAGCACTCTACCAACTGAGCCAATATCCCAAGCCCCAGATTCTTAGACTTTTATAGCTAAAGAATCTGAGAGATGTAGTTAAAAATCTTCCCTAGCTTACAAATGAAGATGCCCAGGGCTCCAGAAACCTCAACTATACAATGGGAAGCCATCCTTAATCTGAGTTGCAGATTTCACCTGCAAACTCAGAAAATACAAATTAACTGTGTGTGCAAAGTCTTAACATCAATTCTCTCCAATAAACTCATCTACATTTTTTAAAAATTTTTTTAGTTGTAGATGGACACAATACCTTTATTTTATTTCTATGTGATGTTTTATTTTTATGTGGTGCTGAGGATTGAACCCAATGCCTTCCACATGTGAGGCGAGCACTCTACCACTGAGCTACAGCCCCAGCCCTTATCTACATTTTAAATATGCTCTCAGAAATACTCGAGCAGTGTCTGCTGAACTGAATTTCTAAGATTCAACATTATCAAATATTGAGACTCCTCAAGTTAACACTTTGAAGTGGTTTAACTAATATTGTGTTACTGTGATTTGTCACTTAAACCTGAACTTCCAGTTCTATTCAGTTTCAAAAGATGAATGATAATGAACAGTGCGTAATGAGCCAAATGAAATTATTTAAAATTTTGTCATTGATCTGAAACGTTCTGAGGATTTTGCCCACCATCAGGACATCAACATTCAATATACAACAGAATCTGAGAATCTTCGAATTTAAAGCTGAAGAGAGGCTTAGAGATACGATTTATTTCTCTCTCAAATTACAGATGAGAAGTTGTACAAACACAAGTTGAGCAATTTCTCCAAAGTCTCCACCCAGCCACTTAAACTGGAAAACTCAAAAAGACCTTAAAATTCTCGACATAGCCAACAAGCCCCAAGCAGTCATTAGTAATGGAGGCTCCTGGGGAGCCTCGGAGAGACCTGGAGGCGGTTGGGGATCAAGGGGAAAGTACTTCACAGATAGCCTGGCTCCACTCCGAGAGGTGGCTAGGGAGCGCTAGGGCCAAGGAGGGAGTGCCCCCGCTCAGTCCGCGACCCGGCGGGGTCAGGCACAGTCTGATTAGGCCCAAAGGGAGGAGGAAAATGGCCAGAGTATGTGCAGGGGTCTAAGGCCCAGACTCCCGCCGTCCCCAGTCCCTCGCCCCACCAGCCTTAGCCAACGAACCGGCTCCAGCCTTCAACGCTTCCTCAACCCCACTCGACTCCGGAGACCCTTAGACCCGACTTCCGGGCCTGAAGCCCGACCAGCTTCATCCCTTACATAGCCTGCCCCACTCCAGCAGGTACAGCACAGCGCCGACCTGAAGTGGCCCAGAGTGCGGGAGGGGAGAGGGGCAGATGCGCACTTACCGGCGAGTCCCCATGGCCGCCGGTGTCCGGACCTCCCGCGGCTGTAGCCGGGGTTCCGCCCCACTGCTCCGAAACACCAATCCGGAGCGTCCGCGCCCGAGAGCCGCGCCCCCGAGGCATCCAATCACAAGGAGGCACCGAAGTCACGTGAAAGAGCGACGTTCAGTCGTCCCCACCCTTCAGCGCGAGAGGTCGCGTCGGCTAGCGCGTGCGCACGTCTTCTAGATGCTGCAGAAGATTGGGTGCGTGCCTATCCTGGTTGCCTAGTTACAGCGTCTCTTTTCAGGAAGCCTGTTTTCTCCTTGCTCGCTTCCGATTGGAGAGACTCGGGAGAGAAGGCTACGAAAGCCAGGGTCATGGTGGCATTTTGTTTGTAATCATTGGCGCCACAGCAGAACCGTACTGGCAGAATTGCCAGATGCAACTAATAAAAAGACACAAAAAGTCAGAGCAGATCAAAACAAATAAAAATGCCAACTTTGAATTTGAGATAATTTTTCATACAAGTTTGTCCCAAATACAGGAGGCTTCACTAAAAAAATAACAGTGTTTATTTAATAAAGTTCTAATTCAACTGCTTAATTTACATTTTATCAGACAACTGTTCACAGTAGCGGGAACGGCATCTGAGGACTCCCACTCAAACAGGTTCAACTGGCTATGCTGGTGCTTAGCCTAAGGACTAATAGAATCAGTAGGAGTAATCTGAGGGTCACCCACCCTTCACAGTTGGCACTTGGAGTTCCCCAGCCCTGCCATGCCTGTACTTTCAAACAAGAACAAATTCCTTTTTGAGCACCATCATTACCACCACGATGGCTTCCCTTCTAAACCTGGAATAAGCCTATTCACCCCTTAAGATTTCACCTTTTTTTCTGATGGTCTCCCCAAGCCTCCAGAGATAATTAAATACTCCCATATATATACATATACATATATATATATATATATATATATATATATATATATATATATATATATAACAAATATATATATATATATATTAGTTGTAGATGTACACGATGCCTTTATTTTATTTTATTAATTTATTTATTTTTATGTGGTGCTGAGAATGGAACCCAGTGCCTCACACATGCTAGGCAAGCTCTCTACCACTGAGCTACAACTCCAGCCCCACTTTTGTATTTTGTTAGTACTTTGGCATTGAACACTGACATGTTCTAGCCTGTCCTAGGCACTGAGCATTAAAAGGTAAATATGGTGGCACATGCCTGTAATCCCAGCAGCTCAGAAGGCTAAGGCAGGAGGATGGCAATTTCAAAGACAGCCTTAGCATTTAGCTAGGCTTTAAGCAACTTAGCAAGATCCTGTCTCAAAATTTAAAAGAAAAGGGGGGGGGCTTGGAGATGTGGCTCAATGGTTTAGCGCCCCTGGATTCAATTCTTGATTAAACAAAACAAAATAAAGGTAAATAAATAGTGATTCCACTTCTCAAGAATTTACAATCTCATATGGACACATGACACCACTTATAGTCAGTTAAATATTAAGCAACAATACCCATTTAAAACTATTTTCTAAAAGTCAAAAGAAAGTTGCAGTAGGAGGATTAAAATATAAATCTAGAGATGATTCTAACTACAGTGTTCAGCCTAATGTGTGAACTCAAAGTATGCCTTTAGAGAATTTTCTTAGAAACCACCAAAATTAGACGAAATTACTTACATGCACTGTATTCTGATTATACTTAATAAAATATAAGGGCAATCAGTACCAGCTATAGAATTAAATGACCTAAAATGGAAAAGATGTAAAATAAATGTGGATGTCATATTCCCATTCATGTGTAAATTAGATGCCTTAGATAATTTTGGAGAGGGAAGGCAACAAACATGTATTGAGAAATTACTATATATGTGCAAAGCACAATGCAGAGAGAATCTGGCATGAACATAACTCCCAAGGAATCAAGATGGAGTTAAAGTATATGTAACTACCTATGATAAAAAGATAGGAACTCACAAGTGCCATAAGAAAAATACAAGGAAAATACAAGGATTTCAGAGAGAGAGAGAGTATTTCTGTCTGTGAAAATTTAGCTAGAAGAGTAAATAGAGGGTGTCTGTGCAACTCTTGAGAGCAAGACCATTTCAAGAACAAAATGAACAAGAGACAAAGACAGGTACTGACTGTTCAGTGAACACTGTTGTAAAATTACACAGGAAAGAGATGGGAAAGGGATGTGGATAAGAAAAGAATGACATTTTCAGTGAAAGTTAGAGCAAACTGATAGAGGATCTTACCAAGGAAAATGGACTTCTTGTTGAGCCAGACTTCCAGACAATATGACATTTTCAATTAATATTCTAAGACTCATCACTCATTCTGGTTCAAACAGAAAAATGAGAAGAAATACAAAATAAATGAGGAAAGCACAAGTTTCAGCTGTGATTTTTTATAAAGAGGATAAATTTTTCCTTGTATCTGAAAAAGAACCAAAATGCAAAAGGGTGATCAGGACCAAAGTCAGATAGGTCCCAGACTCTGTGTATATGGCAACAGGAAGACATAAACCAAGGGTTAGCTCCTATAGAATAGTAGAGACTAATAGGACTCCACATGTGGCTAGAGACATGAACCAGCCTGGTGAGAGACTGTTGTATTAGTGTCATTCAATAAGCCACTTGCCAATATGGGCACCCTTGTGTAATCCCCTCCCACATTGACTCTTGAGGTTTGGCCATATGATTTGCTTAGCAATGGGACATCAATAAATGAGATACCACAGAGGCTTAATAGGTGTTCATGAACTGGTTTATGTCCTATTGGAAACTTTCCTCTTGAAAGCCAATGGCTATGTTGTGAAAAAGCTGAGGCAAGATCTTCAGTGATGGAAAGCCACATGGAAAGAGTCACCTTGAAGAATGAGAGGTCATCTCGACCATTCCAGCAGTGAGTTACCAGCTTAATGTAACCAATGGAGTGACTTCAGCCTATGCTATATGGATCAACCCACAGAATTATATAAATTAATAAGTCATTGTTGTCTCAAGGCACTCAGTTTTTTTTTTCTGCACCAAATGAGCAATGATTTTGAGAGCCACATCCCAAACCCTATTTTATATTTTATTAGAGACAGGGTCCCACTGAGATGCTTAGCTCCTCACCATTGCTGAGGCTGATTTTGAACTTGCGATCCTTCTGTCTGAGCCTCCCCAGCCACTGGGATTATAGGTGTGTACCAGTGTGCCCAGTGACACTCAGTTTTATGGCAGTTTTACAGCAATAGATAACCAGCTTTCCTTACCTAACCATCTCCCCTACTTGTGAATCAAGATTGAAATAATTTTTTGCAATAGTTGCTACCTTTCTGGGGATATTACCTTGTTAGAGAACTGAACTAAGCAATGTGATTTGCAATATACTACTATCACTGCTAGTCTGGGAGATGATAAGCAAACACACACACACACACACACACACACACAGATAGAGAGAGAGCCCAAGATTAGTTTGTAAACCAAAATGCCAAACATGAAAAGAGGTATACTAAGAAAAACACAGAGATGTAATGATAGAGGTTTAACTCATTCCAGATACAATTCAAATAATAGAAAAAATAATAGAAATATATGGAAAAAAATTGAATGAGAATTTGGAAGCAAACGCATGCAGAAATGAAACAAATGCCAATGGATATTAAGGGATCAATTATCAATCTTGAATATAAAGAAGTATTAATATTTTGAAAACTCATTTCAATGATAAAGTTTAGGTTAGACACGGTTTTAGTGCAATGAAAAAAATAAAAATTAGTATGATGCAAATAGTACTAAGGAAGTCACTTTGCTTCAGTGTACAACATAGAGATGAAACATCTCAAATCACAATCAAAGCCTTGTCTCTGGAAATTTATTCTAGTAGCTGGAGGAGAAGAGAGTTAAGAGTGGCACTGCTGGAAAAGAGACCATTTAGGCTATTTCATTAGTCCTGAGTAATTAGCCCCTTGTAATTCAAAGTCCAGTCTGCATATCAGTGGCGCCAGCATCTGAGAGACCTTAAGATGCAGATTTCCAGGCCCTATTCCAGACACACTGAATAAGAATCTGCACTTTTACAAGATTCTGACTTATTAATGTTCATATCAATGCTTATGAAGCATAGTTCTAGACAAAAGGGATGGAGGACCAGATCGATTTTAGTGCAATGACAAAAATAGAGGCCTTGAAAATCACAGGAGCCACAGGCTTAAACAATGCTTTCTTCTTTGTTTTACTCCCCTATTGTGAAGACCATCCTCCCTCCAATGGCTTTCTGAGAAAGAATGATAAAAGACTAGAGGGATTTCTAAAACCTTGTATGTTGTAAAGTACATTTTCATCCCTTCGATTTTATTCATAGTCTGGGTGCCGAGTACTAGGACTGATATTATTTTCTTTTTATTTTTTAGTTGTCAATGGACCTTTATTTTATTTGTTTATACTCGGTGCTGAGAATCGAACACAATGCCTCACACATGCTAGGCAAGCACTCTACCACTGAGCCACAACTCTAGCCCCTGATATTAGTTTCCTTCAGAATTTTAACAGCCTTGCTCTGGTCTTCTAGCTTTCAGTTTAGCCATTGAGTGTAGCCATCATGATTTCTGACTCTTTTTATGAAATTCTCATAATTTTTACTCTAGAAGCTTATACAGTTGTCTCTCAGTCTCTTGTGGCCTGAAATTTCATACCTTGGTATAGGTATATTTTCATTACTTAGTCTGAGCACTCAAAGCCTCTTTATTTGCCAAGCCATGTGCTTCAGCTCTGAGAAATTTCCTTGAATTTCGAAATTATTGATTACATATTCTTCCATTGTGTCTCTGGTTTGCTGGAACATTCATTATTCTGATATTAGACCCCTTTGTATTTCACTTTTAGTTCTTATTTATTTTCTTTTTATTCTACTTCCTGAGAAATTTCTTCAACTCTCCCCCTCAACCCTCACCCAGCATTAGATTCTTTTTTTTTAACCTATTTATTTATTTATTTTTATGTGGTGCTGAGGATTGAACCCAGGCCCTCCCACGTGCCAGGAAAACGCTCTACCACTGAACTACAGCAACCCCCCATTAGATTCTTTTTTTTTTTTTTTAAAGAGAGAGTGAGAGAGGAGAGAGAGAGAGAGAATTTTTAATATTTATTTTTCAGTTCTCGGCGGACACAACATCTTTGTTGGTATGTGGTGCTGAGGAGGATCGAACCCGGGTCGCACGCATACCAGGCGAGCGCGCTACCACTTGAGCCACATCCCCAGCCCTAGATTCTTAATTTATCTTATAATTGTTTTGGTTTCCTAGAGCTCTATTGTGTTCTCCAGCATTGTCACGTGTGTGTGTGTGTGTGTGTGTGTGTGTGTGTGTGTGTGTAAGAGAGAGAGACAAACAGACAGACAGACTGGGGATTGAACCCAGGGCCTCAGCCATACTATGCAAGTGCTCTATCACTGACCCATACCCCCAGGCCCTGGCATTGTCTTTTCTAATAGCCCCTTCCCTTGTGCTTCTTGGTGTTCCCCTCTTGCCCCACCTCCTGGATATTAATGATTTGATATTTTCTTCTCCCTGTTGAGTCTGTTCCTTCCAAATTGCCTTCTTCTGTTTGTTTTACTCTCTTTCATATTAGGGTTTTACCAGATGTCTGGAAATTCATGGTTACCCACTCATATTTAAAAGTATGGGTCAGAGCTAGGGCTGTAGCTCAGTGGTAGAGCACTCACCTAGCATGTGTGAGGCACTGGGTTCGATTCTCAGAACCATGTAAATAAATAAATAAATAAATAAATAGCATTGTAGTCCATCTACAACTAAAAATATATATTTTAAAAAAACTTAAAATAAAAGTAAGGGACAAAAGAGTTGATCAGAATTCTGAGCCCTAGAGTGATGGGGCCTGTTGACTCATTGGACTGTTTCACTGAGAATCCCCCCTTCAGATTGATTTCAGTCACTTTGGGGGTCTCTCCTCTTGGGCTGGTCATATTCCCCTTACAGAAAACCATTTTGAGTAAAGGCCTGACTGCCAGCATTGTGGTCACACATAGAGGGCTAAGGGCTGAGGTTCTTAACATTTAGTATGCATCTGTTTACTTAATTTACCTGTTCTCAGTTTAGTATCATGTCCTTGTGGATGCCAGGTATCCTCTAGTCCAGGTGCACTCTATTTCACCCTAGTCAGAGAATTAATAACCTATCATTTCCCTGAGCTCAGGAGTGGCATTCACCCTACGACAGGGTATGTGTGTGGGAGGGGATCTGGGATCAAACTGTTTCTTAATCAGATTTCAGATTGAACCTCATTTTAGCATTCCTCCCATTTATGCAAGTACAAGGGACACCAATTTCTGAGCTTTTGGGGAACTCAGCTTTCCCTATTATTGACTTAAATTCCTATTTGTATTTTCAGATCTACCAAACCATTTACAACTCATCCACCTACTTTTCAGCTTTCAGAATGTTGTTTCTTTCAACCTTCCTATTCACCAGGTCTTGTGTAGGTTTATGCTCTTATAAAATCCCTTTCCTCTTGGGGAGTGTTTACTCAGGGCATTGAAAGATAGCAAAAGTCGATGAATGCTTTTATGCAGACTATTTTTATGGACTATTCAGAGTCCATGCCATTGAGATATACCATAAAAATAAGTAGAATCCTTCCATAAATGTAACATGACTTTATTTGAATTGCTGAGAATTGGGTTGGGGTCATTGCTCAATGGCAGAATATTTGCCTAGTATTCACAAGGTGCTGGGTTCTATCCCAGCACTGCAAGAAAAAAAAAAAGAAACTGTTTTCAACTATTTCTGAGAACTGAAATTTAAATCATGGTTACTTCTTAGCTTCTTTGGGTTGCATACGTACACAATGACAAAAAAAAAAAAGGTGAGGCCAGCTAATTCCAACAACCTATTCAACAGAGTCCTTTACTGTAAAGGCTCAAAAAACAGTCTATTTCATAGTAATTGGTAACACTTGATAAATTAAGGAATATTTTTCACCAAGAAACTGGCTAGCTTTTACAATAAAGGACCAAGTGAATATTTTAGGCAGTGCAGGATATATGATCTCTGTCATAAACTGTTCAACCCTGATGTTGCAGAGCAAAAGTGGCCATAGACAATATATCAACAAGTGAGCATGACTGTGTTCCAATAACACATGATTTACAAAAACAGGGAATGGGCCAAAATTGGCCAGTGGGATTGCTTTCAAACAATATCAGTGGTAAGATAACAAAAGGCAGACTTTTTTTAAACTGAGCTATTACAAGGGTCAAATAACAGAATATTTTAGATAGTTGTCATTTCTTAACATTTTTAAGGAGAATACATCTTTCCTTAAATTCCTATCTAGAGTTACAACATCTGAATAATTCAGATATTCCATGATCTAGCTGAGTTTAAACAATATGAATTGTATAAAATTACTCTTGACTTTCCTTTTAGAGGGATTTTTACTTACTGGTCATAAAATCAATGCAATCATTAATTATTCATTAAGTAATTATTTATTAGGCACCTACTATAAGAAAAGCATTGTTATCACACTGAGGATTAAGAGTAAATTAGCTCTTGTTGACCAAATTAGCAAATCCATGAAATTCACAATCTGTGGGGGAGGGGAGCACCAGGGATTGAACTCAGGGACACTCAACCACAGAACCACATCCCAAGCCCAATTTTGTATTTTATTTAGAGACAGAGTCTCACTGAGTTACTTAGCACCTTTTTTTTTTTTTTTGCTGAGGCTGGCTTTGAACTTGTGATCCTCCTGCCTTAGGCTCCCAAGCTGCTAGAATTACAGGCATACACCCCCGTGCCCAGCTAAAGTGTATTTTTTTGTGTCATGTCTTATCAAATGTCTCAGATAGTATTTTATTTTATTTTATTTATTTATTTATTTATTTATTTATTTATTTATTTAAAGAGAGAGTGAGAGAGAGAGGGGGACAGAGAGAGAGAGAATATTAACATTTATTTATTTATTTTTCTTACTTCTCGGCGGACACAACATCTTCGTTTGTATGTGGTGCTGAGGATCGAACCCGGGCCGCACGCATGCCAGGCGAGCGCGCTACCGCTTGAGCCACATCCCCAGCCCCTCAGATAGTATTTTAATCTTCATCCAACTCTGACCATTTGCTGCCCAATCTGTTTTCACATACTATTTTGGTCACAGATTTATGATCTGTGCTATCTTATTAATATAGTCTCTGGTCTAGTGGCTTAAATAATCAGGGGCATCATGCATCACTGGCATTTACTGTTTGCTTTAAGTTCTTAGGACTTCTCTCATATTTTTATTTTGCAACAAGTTGAAAATTTTCAGCTCACATTCCAGGGCTATTAGTATGACAAATGTTCCTTTACAATGCCTAGTGGACTCTAATAAGCAATAAGCCAGTTGTCCTACTTCCCCCCTCAAGGACCAGCCCTACCGTGATCCAGCCTCAGAGATCCAAGAGCAGATCACTATGGTTTGGGGAAATTGGGGAAGAAGAAAGGGGAGAATACTAACAGTGCCAAGCCAAATGGTATATAGTTTAGCCTAGACAAGGCTCCCTACAGTATCTGCATCTAAATGGCAATTAACTGTTCGCTTTAGCAGCACATATACTAAAATTGAAATGATACAGAGAAAATTAGCATGGCCCCTGTGCTAGGATGGCAGGCAAATTTGTGAAGCATTCCATAATTTTTAAACAAATACAAAATAATCAGTGTAATCCCTTGCATTTTATCAGAACATAATGGAATGAAATGAAAAATCAACAACAAGAAAAATTATAGAAACCACATAAACACATGGAGACTGAACAATATTATTTTGAATGAGGACTGGATCATAGAAGAAATGCAAGGAGAAATTTTAAAATTCCTAGAATCAAATAAGAATAATGATATAATATACAAACATCTGGGATACTATAAAGGCAGTTTGAAGAAGAAAGTTCATAGCATTAAGTGCCCTAGAAAAGCAGGAACAAATTGCAAAACCAGTAGAAGATAGGAAACAATTAAGATCTAGCTGAAATTAATGGAAATGAGAATAAAAAATAAAGGATTAATGTAACAAAGAGTTGGTTCTTTGAAAAGATAAACAAAATTGATAAATCCTTAGTCAAACTAACCATACGAAAGAGAAAGAAAACCTAAATCAACAACAAAATTAGAGATAAAAGAGGAAATACCCTTAAAGACATTCCTGAAATCCACGGGTTTATTAGGGACTATTTTGAAAACTTATATTCCAATAATTTGGAAATTCTAGAAGACAGCAATAAATTTCTAGACACATATGACCTATCCAAATTGGACCAAAAATATATAGGAAACCTAAACAGATCAACATCAAGCAATAAAATTGAAATAATAATAAAAGGCTTTCAAATATGAAAAGCAAAAGATCAGATGAATTCTCAGTTGAGTTCTTTGTAAATTTTTTATTTGTTTTAATTAGTTATATATAACAGTATAATGCATTTGTGCACTTTGATTAAAAGAATAAAAAGTCAGTAAATAAATGACCTAACATTACATATCAAAGCCTTAGAAAAAGAACAAATCAATATTAAAAGCAAAAGACAAGAAATAATTAAAATCAGAGATGAAATCAAAGAAAAAAAATTGAAAAAATTGACAAAACAAAAAGTTGGTTCTTTGAAAAAATAAATAATATAGATAAACCCCTGGCTATGCTAATGAAGAGAAAAAGAAACAAAATTCATATAACTAAAATACAAGATGAAGAAGGAAATATCACAACAGACATGTCTGAAATACAGAAGGTAATCAAAAACTATTTTGAACATTTATACTCTGATAAAATAGAAAATATCAAAGACATTGCAAATTTGTAGAGATATATAACCTACCCAAACTGAATGAGGAGGTCAAACACGATTTAAACATATCAATTTTAAGTAATGAAATAAGAAAACGCCATCAAAACCCACAAACCAAGACAAGCCTAGGACCAGATGGATTCTCGGCCAAGTTCTACAAGACTTTCAAAGAAAAATTAACACCAATACTCCTTAAAGTATTCCATGAAATAGAAAAGGAGGGAACCCTTCCTAACTCATTCTATGAGGCTAAGATCACCCTGAGACCAAAACCAGACAAAGACCCATCAAGGAAAGAAGACTTCCGACCAATATCCCTGATGGACATAGATGAAAAAATTCTCAATAAAATTCTGTAGTGCACCACGATCAAGTGGGGTTCATCCCAGAGATGCAGGATTGGTTCAACATATGGAAATCAATAAACATAATTTATCATATTAATAGACTTAAAAACAAGAATCATATAATCATCTCACTTGAGTTCTACCAGAACTTTAAAGAGCTAATGCCAAACCTCCTCAAATTATTTCACGAAATAGAAAAGGAGGGAATACTCCCAAATTTATTCTATGAAGCCAGTATCAACCTGAGATCAAAACTAGATACTCTGTTGTGGCTTGGACATGATGTGCCCCCCGCCAAAAGCTCATGTGACAGTGCAAGAAAGTTTAAAGGCAAAATGATTGAGTTATAAGAATTTTTAATCAGTGCATTAATCCCTTCATAGGGAATCACCGGGTGGTAAGTGCAGGCAGGTAGGGTGTGGTTGTAATAGGTGGGTCATTAAGGCCTTGCCTTTGGGATATATATTTTGTCCACTTTCCTCCACCACACCCTTCTGTCATGATGTGCTGCCTCACCTAGGGCTCAGAACAATAGATTCAGCCATCTATGGTCTGAGACCTCTGAAACTGTGAGCCCCCCAAATAAACTCCTCTAATTGTTCTTGTCAGGTCTTTTGGTCACAACAGTGAAAAAGCTGACTAAAACAGACTCATCAAGGAAAATAAAACTATGGACCAATACCCATGATGAATACAGACATAAAAATCTTTAATAAAATATTAGCAATCCACCAAGCACTGCGGCACGTGCCTATAATCCCAGTTGCTCAGGTGGCTGAGGCAGGAGGATGGTGAGTTCAAAGCCAGCCTCAGCTACTTAGTGAGGTCCTAAGCAACTCAGTGAGGCCCTGTCTCTAATTTTTAAAATATACAAAAAAAATTAGCAACCCACCTCCAAAAGCACATTAAGAAGATTATGCACCATGATCAAGTTGGTTTTATCCAAGAGATGCAAGGTTGGATTGACATACCCAAATCAATAAATGTAATTCATCACATAAATAGAATTAGTGAGAAAAATTGCACGATCATCCTAATACATGCAGAAAAAGCCATTGGTAAAATCCAACACCTGTTCATGTTAAAAATGCTGAAGAAACTAGGGATAGGAAAAACTTACCCAACATCATAAAGGCTATATACAACAAACCCAAAGCCAACATCATACTGAATGAAGACAAACTGAAAGCATTTCTTCTAGAATCAGGAACAAGACAAGGATGTCCACTCTCACCACTTCTATTCAATACAAGTCTCAAAACTCTAGCCACAGCAAACAGGCAAGAGAAGGAAATCAAAGGGATACAAATAGGAAAAGAAGTAGTCAAACTATCTGTTTGCTGATGACATGATTTTATATGTAGAACCAAAAAATTCTACCAAAGTCTTGTAGAGCTGACAAATAACTTCATCAAAGTGTCAGGATAAAAGATCAACATACAAAAATCAATAGCTTTCTGATAATTCAATAATGAGTCTGCTGAAAAGAAATTAGGAAAGCAATTACATTCAAAATAGCCTCAAAAAATATCTGGGAATAAATCTAATAAAAGAGATGAAAGACCTCTACAATGATAATCATAGAATGCTGAAGAAAGAAATTGAAGTATAACCTAGAAAATGAAGTGGCCATGTTCTTGGATAGATAGAAGTAATATTATCAAAATGGCTATATTTCCAGAAGCAAGCTGAAAATTTAACGCAATCCCTATCAAAACACCAAATGACATTCTTCACAGAACTATAAAAACAGTCCTAAAATTCATATGGAAGAATTAAAGACCCAGAATAGCCAAATCAATTCTGAGCATCAAATTTAAAAAGCTTCTGCACAGCATAGGAAACAATTAAAAACATGAATAGAGAGCTTAGAGAATGAAAGAAAATCTCTACCAGCTGGTCTTTCAATAGGGTAATAATATCCAGAATACATAAAAAACTAAAAAAACTTAACACCAAAAAATTACAACCTAACAAATAAGTGGGCAAAAAATCTCAACACACATTCCTCAAAAGAAGAGATACAAAAGGCCATCAAATATATAAAAAATATGTTCAACATCATTAGAAATCAGGAAAATGCAGATCATAATTACACTGGTATTTCATCTCACCCCAGTCAGAATGGCAATCATCAAGAATACAAATAATGGGCTGGGGTTGTGGCTCAGTGGTAGAGCACTTGCCTAGCATGCGTGAGGCACTGGGTTCGAGCCTCAGCACCACATAAAGAAAAATAAAAGCATTGTCCATCTACAACTAAAAAAATTTTTTTAAAAAGATTTTTTTAAAGAATACAAATAACAATAGTTGCTGGCAAGGATTTGGGGGGAAAGGTACACTTACACATTGTTGTTAGAATTGCAAATTGCTACAACCACTTTGGAAAGCAGTATGGAGATTCCTCAAAAGACCACATATGGGACCAGGGTTGTGGCTCAGTGGTAGAGCACTTGCCTACCATGCATGAGGCACTGGGTTCAATCCTGGCACCACATAAAAATAAATAAAATATAGGTATTGTATCCATCTACAACTTAAAAAAAAAAAGAAAAAATACCATATATGGAACTATCATATGACCCAATTTTCCCACTCCTTGATATTTATTCAAAAAGATAAAATCAGCCTGTATGCACACCAATGTTTATAGCAGCACAATTTACAATAGGCAAATTATAAAAACAGCCTAGGTGCCCTCCACAAACAAATGGATAAAGAAAATGTAGTATATATACATAGTGGAGTTTTATTCAGCCATAAAAAATGAAATTATGTCATTTGCTGATACATGGATGGAACTGAAGAACATAATGCTACAATGAATCCTGAATACATATATGTGTATTTATGTGTTATAAATAAATAAATAAATATATATATATATATATATATATATATTGCATCAACTAAAATAATAATAATGATAATAGAAGGGAGATCAGTAGAGCAGAGTGAGTGGATCAGGGGAGGGAGGAGGGGAAGGAAAGGGGAGGTACTTGGAATGAGATGGATCAGATTATGTTATATGCACATACAAATATGACATAATGAATCCCAATACTATGTACAATTATAATGCACCAAAAATGTAGGTTAAAAATAATAAGTGGCAATTAGAAAACTGGAGCCACTTAAAGCTAAAACATGGTTTTAGTTGGTTTTAGCACTGATCCAGGGATTCAGTATAAGCCAAAACTTGTTAGTGGTCTCATACTCCTGGGATTTGCCGATGGTTCTGCTTCTTTTCTTTGGGATAATCCCTTAACTTGCAATGTATGTTGTAGTGTTCAACATACTTTTTCAGTAATGGTAACTGAAGTGAAATGATGAACTCTGAGATGTAGGAAGGTGATATTGTCATCTACATTTAACAGATGAGGAAACTGAGTCTCCATGAGGTTGTTCAGTTTCACAATGGGATTAAGTGGCAGAGTCTGTAGTTAACTTAGGTCTTGCTAGGCAAAGTGGTGCTGGCTTGTAATCTTTGTGACTTGCGAGGCTAAAGTGAGAGAATAGCAAGTTCAAAGTCAGCCTCAGCAACTCAGGCTGTAAACAACCAAGCAAAACCCTATCTTTAAAGAAAAATAAAAAGGGCTGGGGATGTGGCTCAGTGGTTAAGCACCCCTGAGTTCAATCTCCAGAACCAAAACAAACAAACAAACTTAGGTTTTTTTTCTCCTTGTCAGAGATTCTGCCTTTTTTTTTTTTTTTTAATCAATCAAGGACAAGGGTGACTCTTCTGCATAGTGTTCCCTGGGTTATCTCCTCCCCCAGCTCTCATGGGAACTTAACCAAATATCGTAGATAGGAAGGAAATGGTAGAAACTGAAGGAAACATTGAACACTATCCCCAGGGAGGCAGATTTGAGATTTGAGTCTCCCACATCCACATGTGGCCCCTGTGAATAAACTCTGTTGCAAAACTGCTTGGTCCAGTGATTGGCACACTGTGTAGTAGGCCGGGACGGTAACAGACCCATGGCTAGATGCAGATCAGCTCATGTGTTTAGGGCAGAGACTGAGGATTAAAGACAGGAGGTATCAGAGGGCCTGTGTCTAAAGCTACAGCCCCCAGAGAACTTCAAGGAACAAAGGGAGAATTCAGGACGGTTCAAGAACCTTGACCAAGGAAGGCAGGGATTTAGGCCAGGATCCAGCAATGCCACTGCTTATCATTGTCTTTCTCTTTGGGACTGTCCTGCTCCAGGGTGGTCTGGCATGAGAAATTTGGGTTGCGCAAATTTAATCTGGACAGTTTCCAAACATAATAGGATTGCAGTGTAGTGGGGAGATAAATATAAACACAAGTATTTACACACTGTGTAAATGTTATAAGATTGTGTGTATGTATCTATCTATGCAAGATGCTATGGGGGGATCAGTTTTTAAGTTAACAAGAGTTGAGATGTGAACGAGACTGAGAGGCTGAGTAAGTACAGAAACTTGGAACCAGAGTCTTAGAAGGAGCGCAAATTCTTAAAATTATCAAGGGCATTGATCAGCTCCCCTCTATCGTGTCAAGTCCAACTTCAATTTAATCTCAAAGCACAGGGAGATTCCCAGCTATCCTTGAGCCACACTTGTTTAACTTTATTTAGAATCATAAACCTCTGAGAGTTATTTCTTTGTTTCCCAAAACTAAGGTGGAGATTTGCTATATTCATGTCTCTCCCTATCCCTCCCACTTCTGAATTTCTTTTGTTTTGTAAAACATTTTTAGCATGAAATATTGACTGGAAGCATATTTAAAACCACAAAATTTTAGTCAGGCATGGTGGAACATGCCTGTAATCCCAGCAACACAGGAGGCTGAAGCAGGAGGATTGCAAGATTCAAGCCAGCCTCAGCAATTTAGCAAGGCCCTAAGCAACTTAGCAACACCCTGTTTCAAAATAAAAAAAATAAAAAGGTCTGGGGATGTGGCTCAGTTGTTAGGTGTCCCTGGGTTCAATCCAGGTATCAAACCAAACCAAGCAAAACAAAACACAAAATTCTATGGCTTGAATAATGGTGTTTATTTCCTTTAAATACCCTTAAATATGAAACATCAGACAGTAAGTAGTTCACTAAACTCAAAAACTACAAGCTGGTCAGGAATTAGAAATTCAGTGCTGATCATACAAATGAAATTCTGCATAAGAAAGAATCAGAATAATTCACAAGAGTTGCACTTAGCAAAGGACTCAACCGCTTCAGTTTTCCTCATCTGCTCCGAGTAATCAATCACATGGTACCTGTCGTTCCATGACAAGCAAACCTTTCTCATGCACCAAAACATGGGTTCCTTAGGAGCCCTCTTCTCCATTCTTGGATGTGCAGAGGTATGTGCAGCTAGAAGCCATCTGTAAATGAACCAGGAAATTCTCAGCTGGTGTCAATGGAAGGCTGGTCTGGATTCACTGTGGCACTATGTAAAATAGGGGAATGACAGTGACAGCAATTTGGCAAAGCAGCATGATATTTAAAATGACAGGGATGGGGAACTAGAGCAAAGTTGAATCAAGGATTCTCTCGGCTGTGGAGTCCCTGGGCAGCTCTTTTCTCCTTTGGAAAGCGACAATGTTTTGCACATGCTGGTTTTCCACTTGCACATGTTCTGGTGTGAAAAGGGCACCAGTCCTCACAGCTGTAGCCAAAGAAAGTATAGATGAGAATTTAGAATCAAGGATGGAGTTCAAAGGACTAACTCTGTTCTGATTTAATTAAATTTTCAAAGGGAAATTTTCAGAAGTGTATTTAAAATGTCAATATAAAATCCTGAATGGTTTCTCACATATATTCGAAATTTACTAAGGCCCAGCAGATAACCTCTAACTGTTCTATTCATCAATAAATTTCTTGCTTACGTAAATCCAGCGACATCCACGTAATCGAAGAAAGAAAAAACAAATACATTTGGACATATATAGTGAAAAAGAGGTCGAACTTCCCTTCCCCCAATGATTGTTTAAAACCTGTCCATTTAGTTTTTGCTTAAGAACTATCAACCTAGAAGGGTGCGGTGGCGCATGCCTGTAATCCCAGCAGCTCGGGAGGCTGAGGCAGGAGGACTACAAGTTCAAAGCCAGCCTCAGCAAAAGTGAGGCACTAAACCACTCAGTGAGACCCTGTCTCTAAATAAAATACAGAATATGGCTGGGGATGTGGCTCAGTACTCTAGTGCCCCTGAGTTTAATCCCCCAGTACCCACCCACCCCCCAAAAAATAACTATCAACTCTTGATAGCAAGCAGGATTTTCCTAATTTCACAATTTATCATCCCTCTGTGTACTTTCACTTAATCCTTAGTTGCCAAACCTCTGTCCTACTATCAAAAAGGAACTTGGGCATTGAGAAAAAAAAAGTTAGCTTAATATGGAATCCCATCAAATAAAAAATGGCATTTGCATTAAATGTTGCTAAGCCAGGTTAAAGCAAAAGCAAAAAAAAAAAAAAAAAAAAGCCATTGACCTGCAGGTATCTGGGTGAAATATCTTGTGCTTCTGGCAGCAGCTCTCCAGGCTTTCTTTGCATTCAAAGCAACTGCAGTTTTCTGGGTGCTGGATGAGATTTCTGGGACACGGTGTTTTACAGACACACTCGCAACGATCTTCATCAAATTTCATGTGTGGTGCACAGAGAGCCGGTTCCTGGAGATGAGATTGATCTAAACAGAAACAAAGTCTTCCTTAGATAGCTGTGGCCTGCATAACGTGATCGCCAAACTTTGTCACAGATTCTACATCATCCATAACTTGGATTCACCCAATCCCCTTTCCTATACATTTTTGTCTTTAATTTTTTTCACAAGGTGAAGGAAATTCGTCTCTGATTTCGTAGGACAAACACAGAATTCTTGTCTTTCTTAGGATTATTATTTTTAAAAAAATACACATCATAAACTGAATATTTTTAATATATATTTAAGGATTTTTAGATTGGTGGCTTGTTGAAAATGTAAGCTTCCACAATCAAGAATTAGTGATAAAGCCTGGGGTTGTGGCTCAGTGGCAGAGCGCTTGCCTAGCATGTGTGAGGCATTGGGTGTGATCCTCAGCACCACATAAAAATAAATAAATACAATGAAGGTATTGTATCCATCTACAACTAAAACAAAAACAAAATTTAAGAAATATACATCAGAACTTTCAAACCAAGCATGGCAACAATGATGTATTTCCTCAGCACAGATAACTACCTTGGTATAAAAGATATACCAGTGACCATGAACTTTGATTTCACAGATGTTTGCTAGAAGACACACTCAGCCAAAAAGAAGGCTTTGAGAAGTCTCTGACACTCTTAGCTGACAGATACTTCCAGAAGACGTACAAAACCACTGGAGATCGCTACTTCATTTCCAAGTCTAATCAGCAAATTGAAATTCATTGCAAAAAAAATGTAGAAGAATGTAACCTTGTCACATTGGCATTCTTGAAGGTTTGGGAGGAAAATCCATAATTCTTCCCTAAATCTGCTTCTTTCCAAGGTTACCTTGTTTCAAAAATGGCAGCATCATTCTGGACTCACCAGCTATACTGAGTTTGACCACCATGTCCCATTTCCCAGAACTTGCTCATTGTTTTCATCACCACTGCCACTTCCATAATTCAGTCAGTGCCTTTTTTTCTTGTGTAGATGGCTGTCATTCATCTCACCACCACAAGTTTTATCAAACCCAAATCTAGCCACATCATTCCTCTGCTTTCAATGCCTTAAAAGTTCTCCTGTCTCAATAAAAGCCAATTTTCCCACCAGGAATATAAAACTCTCCATGAACTACACCCTCATAACCTCCTAGACTTATCATTTGACATATACCCTGTGCTCCATCCATATAAAATTCCAGTTCTTATTTCTCTGATATGCCAGAGTCTCTCAGGCGTTTGTCATTGTTCTTACTCTGCTAATTCCCTGATATCTTTCCCAACGTCTGCAAGTTTAGCTAAGTGCCCTGACCCTGTGCATATTTCCATTCTGTCCCCAGTCCTTCCTTACACTAATTACATTAGTCTGTTTATTTCTGTTTCTCCCATTAAGTAAAATATCATGGAGATTAGGGATCAGGTCTCATGGTTTTGGTCAAAACAAATAACAACAACAACAACAACAAAAATAACAGGCACTCAATAACACATCTGTTGGATTTATTTGGTGTGACAAAAAGGTCCTAAAGAACCTATGTAGCATTTCAAGATATTGATAAAACTAGATATTTGATCATTAATGACATACCAAAATAACAACCTCATGTCAATCAGTGTTATGATTTTTACTTCTAATTGATGGTGTTTTAGAAATTATGTAAAGTGAGTGTCTGGGATGACTCCATTCAGAATTTTGTGAAGAGGAAAATGGTGCATTGTATAAGCCATAGGCCAATGAGGCAGATGTCACTTTGGGGTAAGATGTACTTGACTGATAACAGTGAAGTGCGGAAAAGATTTGCATTGATCACTAGGTGGCAGCAGATATACACTCAGAACACTTGATACAGGACCAACTCCATTCTTGGTCAGGGTGGCTTAGGGAAACACACACACACACACTCACACACACACCCATAAAGTATTGGTTGAACTTTAGCAAATTATATGACGTAAATGGTCTTTACATGGGACTGGGGTTGTGGCTCAGTGGTGGGGCGCTCGCCTAGCACTTGCGGGGCGTTGGGTGTGATTTTCAGCACCACATTTAAAAAGTGAAATAAAGGTATTGTGTCCAACTACAACTAAAACAAAATATAAATAAATAAATAAATAAATAGTCTTTACATCCTTAGAGGCAAGTTAAAAGGAACAGAAGCCAGCTGAAGTATTGTATATTGATTTCCATTGCTAGGGAGCTTGATGCTGGGTCACCAATGTGTTCTGTCCTCAGCCTTGTTCCATTTATCTTCTTCTTCTTTTCTTCTTCTTCTTCTTCTTCTTCTTCTTCTTCTTCTTCTTCTTCTTCTTCTTCTTGCAACAAACTGATGGAACTTTTCAAAATTGAAATTGTGGCTTTTTGAGAAAGGAAGGGACACATTGTTTTTTTACAATACAGAATCGATACCTTGTTTTTCTTTTAAGTTTAGAACAATGACCTGAATCTAACAATATAAAATTAAATTGCGCTTGGATTCACTAACTCAATTACACTTGTCTGGCGGGAAGAAGAGTCACTGCAGAAAATACAACTAGACTTAACAGCCACTTATGTGAAAAAGATGTTTGGTGCCGGGGGCAGTGGCGCACACCTGTTATCCCAACAGCTCCGGAGGTTGAAATAGGAGAATCGGGAGTTCAAAATCAGCCTCAGCAAAAGAGAGGCGCTAAGCAATCCAGTGAGACCCTGTCTCTAAATAAAATCCAAAATAGAGCTGTGGCTCAGTGATCAAGTGCCCCTGAGTTCAATCCCTGGGACCAATTTATATATATAAACATGAACTTAGCCTCCCCAGCTTTCTCTCTCACATCTGGCCAATACTCCCACTTCATACTGCATATCTTCAGCACCCTTGATGTGTGTGCTATGTTCTCTCACCTCCAGCCCCAAATGCCTACATCCCCCCTGCTCAGACCAGTTCTCTCCTTCCCCACTACTCTTTCCACCCTCAACGCTTGTGTACCCAATGAATCCTTCTCCAGGAATGACCTCCAGAAAAAAAGAAGCTGCTTCACTAAGGTTAAGTCCCCTACTGTGGCAGACCATAACCATGACCAGTCCATCAGGCCCGTTCCTTCACCTGCCTATTTAAGACTTCCCTGGCAAAGAGGTTCCAGCTTCAACTCCCTGTAGGATCGATCGGTTGACATCTCTTAGCAACTGCATTGCCATCCATATATCTTCTCCCTTTAAGGCATTCATTGTACCTGCATAAAAACCACCTGCCTGTAAAACTGTCTGGGAGGCAGAGTTGGGAATACCGCGACTAGAACAGCCTCTGAGCTGTGTATATATATTGCTTCCCACAATAACTTTCTAACGCTATTAAAAAATGAGTCGCACAGAGAAAGAATCAGATTGGTTTGACATGGTTTTATAGGGTAAAAGCTGAACAAATGAGTTGATGCCATAGAGCTGGGCTATTCACAAGATAGCTCTGGGCCATATGTGGCTGTTGAGCATGAAATGAAGGGTCTGAATTGAGAGGTGCTGAAAGTGTAGCACACATATGGGATTTCAAAGGCTTAGCACAAGGAATGTAGGGTGTCTTGTTAATATGTTTTCTATTGGATGCATGTTAGAATAGTACTGTTTTGAATATATTGGATTAACTGATATATATTAAAATGAGTGGCACCTGTTTCTTTCTACCTCTTTAATATGAGCAACGTAAAACTAAAGTTACATATGTGACTTTCATCGCATTGCATTGTACTGGAGACAGAGAAAGATTCAAGTTCAATATAGCAATAGGAATGTGGGCATTCCTTAGTGCTTTCTTGGTGGGTGCTGAGTTTCCCCATAACTGATGCATATTCTGGCAGAGGATGGCTGAACAGTTGGTGGGAAGGGTGTCAAGAACATTCCAGATCTGCATAGGCATTTAAAGTACATGAACCCTAAGTTTACCTCACATCCTAGGTTGAGCTTTCATGAAAACATTTAGAAGGGAACCAAGAAATAGGACAATAGAAATTAAGTTGCTATTTACAGCTTCTTCTTAAAGTCTTAGCATTTACTCCTTAATATTCTTGCTTCTAGATCATAGTTTAAAACAAGCAAGATTTAAATTGTATGATTCCTTGTGATCCCCCCACCCCCCAGTGGAACCATGTCAAGCTCTCTGGGAAATAAATTTTGAAAGCATTTATTTTCAGTCATATGTTCATCATCAAAAATCAGCATTACAGAATATGAGCAATGACAATAGCCTATCTCACTTTGTTCTCAGTTCGTCTCAGCACCATATCCATGTTTTGCTTTTATTTTGCTCTAATTCCAAAAACGTTTTCCCTTATTCCCCATTTTTTTAAATTATTTGGCATGTTTTTGCATGATGCAGTTGAAGGAAACCAAGCCCAAGATTACTTTATGTTCCTGTGAGACTTTCATACAAATGAATTAGTTAACTGTGGTTGACTAGTGTTTAGTTCTGAAGTAGTTGTCATTAAAATTTTGAATCCAGTGCTTTGGGATAGTGTAATCACTTTTGGCTTTTCTTTGAGATTAAAAAGCAGAGTGATGAATTGGTGGACTCACTCATTACATGATCACAACACAGAGGGCTCCGGAATCTGACCGCTTCTATCATTCTTGGCTATGTGACCTTGAGGAAAATATAAGACATCTTGGTGTGCCCATTTTGAATTGCAAAAAAGAAATTATATGGGACTGGGGTTGTGGCTCTTGCCTAGCACTGGGTCCAATCCTCAGCACCACATAAAAACAAATAAATAAAATAAAAGTATTGTGTTCATCTACAACTAAAAAATTTTTTTTAAAAAGAAATAATAATAAACGTGAAGATAAATAAGATTATGACATTGCTGAGTCATAGTAAGTACTCAATAAAGTTCATTGCTACTGTTATTTTTATAATTACTATTATTATGTCACTATTGCTATCATTACCTTCTGTTCCAGCAAGTGGATTCTCTTCCTGTAAAACGCATTTACATTTGTTGTTATCCCATTGCATATCCATAGGACAGAGCTTCTTGGACTGGGGACAGCTAGGAAATGAAAACAATAAACCAGATTTAAAAGTTTTCAAGAGTAATCATAATTTTGGAACATGAAATAAATTTCTGAGTCATGGACAGTTAAGGGTTTTAAAATTTTAAGAGAGACGTGGTGGTGCACACCTGTAATCCCAGCTACTCTAGAAACTGAGGCATAAAGATCCCAAGTTGGAGGCCAGCCTCAGCAATTTAGTGAGACTCTCAGCAACTTAGCAAGACCCTATTTCAAAATAAAAATAAAAAGGGGCTGAGAATACAGCTCAGTGGTAAAGTGCCCCAGATTCCATCCCCAGTTTAGCAAAATAAATAAATAAATATTTTTAAAATTTTGTTATTTTATTTTTAATCTGTTATACAGGAGTGTTTGAGACCTACTGTATTACATAGCATGGTGACTACAGTGAATAATGTACTGTATATTTCAAAATTGCTAAGAGTAAATTTCAAATGTTTTCACCACCCAAAATAATTATGTGAGAAGAAAATTTTAAAGAGCTTAATTCATATGTATGAACTATGTCTTATAACATAGTAATTCTACAATTATAAATATTCAGTTGGGAAACCTTTAGAAACCAAGCTGTAATTTAGAAACGTTATTAAACTCTTATAAAAGATGGTTGTTAAAACTATGCAAATTATAGCTGTCAACAGTTTATTTACCAAAAGCAAATATTGTTCTCACATAGCTTCTAAGATTACTTTCTTTAAAATAGAGAGAGGAACATTGGCCAGGGCAGCAGAAACAGCTTGAGAATGAATGTTCCTTTTCCATGAGCTTTGTCTTCTGCTTGAAAGGCAGAAGGGGGCCCATGGCTCAGCATAAACTAGCATATAATCCCCAGCTCGCTCATTCACTCATTCTACTCACACAATATGTACACTGTTTTACTTCTGCAGAATGTATCTCACTTATTTCATCTTTCATTCAATGTTTTTGCAATTTTCCCTTCAATGCTCTATATTGAATCCTTTTTTTCCTCCAAAATCAATAATCCTTATCTTTGGTTTCAGAACATTTCAGTGTCATAATTTGTTTTATAAAGAGTCACAAGGTTATTCTCAATAAATTCAAAGTCAAATTAACTCTTTTGCATGTATATTGAAAACTTGTTTCATTCACCAGTGTCTAAGTCAATTATCTTTAATTTGTTTTAACTTAAAAGAAAAATTTTCCATTTGGTAATCTTTGAGGGAAACATTAGAAAATTGGAAAACTCATATGCTGAAAGTTTTGCCACCTCCCAGTGACTCCAGAAATCCTTTTCATTTTTACTTTTTCATTTCAGGACTTGAATATACAAATAGCGTGAAATGAATTTTATTTCATGCTTGTTTTGGAATGCTGGGACCCATGCCAAATTTGAGGCTGTAGTAGTTTTATAACTGCATTAGACTTTACACATAGGAACAGAGAACTGACAAGAACCAAGATATCTACAAGTAGCCATGTTGAGTTTGTAACCACCAGCCACATTGGTTCTACCACATCTAACACCTAATAAAAAATACATTTGCCAAATTGTTACTATCAATAGATCTTAGTTTTAAGTTGAAAGATTAAAAAAAACTTTTAAGAAAAAAATGATAATTCTGTAATTAATGAAGTATTCTCCATACACAGCTTTGGCAAAAGCATGAAGAAGCATAATTAAGTACAAGAAAGTCTTACCGATCTTCTTCTGGGATCTGGATGGATCTTCTGATAATTGAATATGGGTGGCGGGGGGCCGTTGGCAAGCACTTGCAACCTGTATGATTGGCAACTTTAACAGGCACTAATTCAGGCACTGATGTCAAAGGTACCGATATCTCAAAGAGCTATAGCAGAAAAAGATAATCATAATGTGTAGATTATTGTATTTTATAGATTATTTTTATTTAAATTTATACATAATCTGCATTTTTGCCTTTGTCATTTGTAGTGGTGACTTCATCAAAGTTGTACATTAAGAGTGGAACTAAGAATGATAAGGGCTGGTACGATACTGGGCTGGGAGTCAGGAGACCGGATACTAATCCAACTTTATGAAGTGTCTTCATTTTTTTTTTTTCAAATCTCTTAACATTTTGGTGTCACTGTACCCTCATGAAACGGTACTATTATTTCCTATACTTGCTTTAAATTTGAATATAAATTGTAAGAATTAAATGTGATTGAAATATGAAGATTATTTAAGATCTTGGTGGATTAGATCATTATTCAAACTACCTATCCCCTCATATACTATCTCTGATGAAGAAATAGTTTCTTGTCTCTTGACTTTGGACTTGGCCATGTCACTTGCTTTGGCCAATGGAATGTTAGCAGACATGACACAAGTGCACACTGGAACTGTGCATGCTTGGTGGGGCTTGTTTTCTCATGCTTATACTTTTGGCATAAAAAGAATAAGATCTGGCAGGCTTGCTGGTCCAAGAGATGAGAGACACAAGAAGTACATCTAGGCTTACAATGCAGCTCAGAGTTAAGCCCAGCAGAGACCACCCTAAACCAAATGGACCTCAGATATACAAATGAGAATAACTCATTATGTTCAAAGTCATTGAGTTTCAGGGTATTTGTTATATAGCAGTGTGAATTAATGGCTCACATAAGATCATAATGCCCCCAAATTCTTATAGCTCACATGTACATCATTCTTTCTGTGTCTGTATGCCAGGCTCTATTATAGTACTTATATATTAATTTATTTGCCCCTTATTAAAAACATTATGGGGTAGGGTTTTATTATCCTTATCCTAAGATGAAGGAACAGATATCCAAAGAGATTATATAACTTTCCAGAGTAGTTCTATGATGGGTGAATGAACTTGATTTTAATGCACATCCATTCAATCACTGTCCCATGTTGTTCTTACTGTATACATTTATTCACTGTGTCTCTAATAGGTTGTTCACATAATCCATAACTTTGGGGTGAGAGGTAGTTCTTTCAAACTATTAAAATGTTCACATATGCATGTTTGGAAAGAAAACCTGCTGTACACTTACACTTAAGGACATTCTTTAATCATTTGTTGAGTACAACAGTCAAAATAAAGTGCTCCATCATCTATTAAGTGGAAACAATCCATTAAGGTTGTGTTTATTCTGACCTCTAACATGTAATGGAACTTGCATGAGACTAAGCAAGAGTGTTTTCAGAGTGTTTACTTTGCATAAGCTTCATCTTCTTGCACAATTTTCAGCTATGCTCTGAGGAATAACATAATCATGAACTAAGCCCTCTTTCATTATGCAAGCTTTGTTTTACTAAAAGCTGATGCTCAGCCATGCTTTATGTCATTTTTTTTTGTAATTGTCAAATGGCAGAGATCAGATTTTCACAAGTTCCAAGATTCTGTAAAAGTATTTTGAAAAAGAAACTCTCCAGTTTCAATCCTATTTTAGAGGGTAGAAGGAACAAAATTATGATAAGTTAGCCTATTTACAGAACAAATAAGATAATTGCCTATCATGAATATATTTGATGCCTGTAGAATTTTATTGTACTACTTCTTTGCAAGATCATGAAAAAAGAGATTATATTGGCAAATGTGACAAATAAATATATTAACATGTGAGGAATTTACAACACAGGACAGAAGGAATGTAGTTTTATTTACAGCTTTTGAGTAATGTTTTCCTAAATTTGTTACTACGGTTCTCAAGGGCAACATTTACTCCATTTTACAACAATGTGGTAGCCACAGAAAGTATCCTTATCTGCTGGACAAAGGGGATCTTATACAAAGGAGATGGGGGGGATATTTCTTTCGTGGGGACTGCAGAAATTGATTTTCAGTTTCTTTTGTACTGGACATTCTCGCTTTGCTGGTCCCAGGTGCTTTACCATTTCTTCTGTCTTCCTTCAACCCTGTCTATGCCCTTCATTAAACTCTTGTCAGTCACTCCATTTGAGCAACACAGGACTAACACAAGATGATGCAGCTTCTGCTTTTAACATCCTGTTCAAGTAACTTCCAGATGATTTTCTGGTTTTTGACATTATAGCACAAGAAATGAATTCAGGCTATGGAATCCCATAAATCTGAGTATAAAGCCAGGCGTGGTGGTATACGCCTGTAATTCCAGCAGTTTGGAAGGCTGAGGAAGGAGGATCATGAATTCAAAGCCAGCCTCAGAAACAGTGGAGCATTTAAGTGACTCAGTGAGAACCAATCTCTAAATAAAATATTAAAAAGGGCTGGAGGACTGAGGTTGTGGCTTAGTGGCAGAGTGCTTGCCTAGCACGTGTGAGGCATTGGGTTTGATTCTCAGCACCACATAAAAATAAATAAATATAAATAAAGGTATAAAAAAAGGGCTGGGGACATGGTTCAGTGGTTAAACACCCCTGGGTTCCATCCCTGGTACCAAATATATATATATATATATATATATATATATATATATATATATATATATATATATAATATATATATGAATTCTATCTCTGACATTCATCAGCTGTGTAACTTTGGATAAGTAATTTATCTCTCTGAGCTTTGGTTTTTTCATCTATAAATAGGATAAGAATGCAGACATTGTGATGCACACCTGTGATCCCAGCAACTTGGGAGGCTGAGACAAAATGATTGCAAGTTTGAGACCAGCCTCTGCAATTTGAGACCCTGTCTCGAAATAAAAAATCTTTAAAAAGGCCTAGGGATGTAGCTCTGTGGTAAAATGTCCCTGGGTTAGATGCCCCCAGTATCAAAAAAAAAAAAAAAAGAGGATAAAATACCCTTTAATTTGTTTGAAGGATTAAATGAGATTATTAAGCATGGTATTTGGCCACAAGGTCATCAATGGCTACCAATGAGACCATCATCAGGGCATTGGAGAGGGCACACTTGCTAACGTCCCCATACCTGTTTGGAAACGTAAGAGGTGCTCGTGTTCATACAGATGAGGCTCTCTTCATTGCAGCAGCCACCACATCGGAACACATTCACGCAAGGGGGCTTGAAGAACGTGTTGGTACTCTTCCCCAGCTCATTGGCAACCTCCACACATGTCTCTCTAGGGCTGCACTGGGTTCTTTGCCACTCCTCATCGATAACTGTAGAGAGAAAGCTCATTGGGGCCAGCAGATGAAATGACCCTGACATGCCAACACGTGCCAGGGTGCTGAGCTTAGGCATTTTCGTAGCTTTTCTGCTTATTGTACTACATGGGAATTTTTTGTCAGTTTTTTAAGCAAAGATTATGAAAAAATATTAAACCCCTAATCTGTGTTCTTTCCCATTTATACTATACATTTCATAGAATATTTTATTTCCCTTTGGGGACGTTCACCGTGTCCTGTACATAATCCCACTGAACCCATCCGGGGAATCTGGCTAATAAGTAAATGGAAGCATGTAAAAAATAACATGTTAATGTTATTTATCAAATGATATACAGGATACAGTTGGATAGCATTTCTTATACTTGAAGCCAGCTGTGGATAGGTTTTAGCAACATTGAGAACTATTTCTGTTGGTTGCTTCAGTAACTAACTATAGTGGGACTTAAACCTGGCAAGCACATGATGGGCATTTAAGTGGAACTGATCTTTTCTAAAATCAAGAGTTTTCTCATTTGTAAATGCCCCTCACTGATGTTCACATAGCATGATGAAATAAACCCATTCATTTTAATGGAAGGAGCAATCCTTTGGCCATAGCTAATTTGAGGAAAACAAGAAAAAGAGAAACAAGCCTCTGGAAATAAAAAGAAAATTACATACTTTCTTGTAAAATAGTACTTGATTTTTTTCTCAGTTTATTTTTTAAGTAAGATTTTGACACTTGGACACTTAATGCTTCTAGTCTTTCTATGACTGCTTTTGGAGGAAAGATTCAATTTTATAATAAAACTCTACAGTTTCCCATGCACTGAAGTGTAGACTTTGTTGTATATTAAGGGTATGTTTAAAATTCCTGTTTCAAAACTGAGCTGGGCATGGTGGCACACACCATGTAATCCCAGTAATCCCAGTGGCTCAGGAGGCTGAGGCAGGAGGATCTCGAGTTAAAAGCCAGCCTCAGAAAAAAATAAGGCGCTAAGTAACTCAGTGAGACCCTGTCTCTAAATAAAATAAAAAATAGGGTTGGGGATGTGGCTTAGTGGTCTAGTGCCCCTGAGTTCAATCCCTTGTACCCTCCCTAAAAAAAGCAAAACTGACCCCCAAGCCAGGTGTGGTGGCCCATGCCTATAATCCCAGTGACTTGGGAGGCTGGGGCAGGAGGATATATATATACATACACAAACATACATACGGCTAGGGGTGTGGCTCAGTGGCTGAGAGCCCTGAGTTCAATCCCTGGTACCAAAAACAAAAACAAAACAAAAAAACTGACCCTCAGTGATGCCCACCTCTATTGTGGCCAGGCCTCGTGTAATCCCCTCTCTTGTGTGTAGACAGGACCTAGTGACTCACTTCTTATAAAGAAAATACAGTAAGAGTGATGAGATGTCACATCCATGATTAAGTTTTAAAAGAATGCAGTCTGTATCTCTTGCTGGCACTCTTCTTCAATCTTTCTCTGCTTCCAGGTTTTTGTGAAGCAAGCTGCTATGTTGGAAAGAGCCATGTGGCAAGAAACTAAGGAAGGCCTGTGGCCCACAGCCAGTAAAGTAACTGGGACCCTCAGTCCAAGAGCCTGTGAAGAATTGAGTCCTGCAAATGACTGCTGAATGATCTTGGAAGCACATCCTGCCCCAGTTGAACCCTGAAATGCCTGTAGTCCAAGCTGACATCTTGATTACAGCCTCCAGAGAGACTCTGAAGCAGAGAAACCCATCTAGTCCATGTCTGTATTATGGATGCACAAAAACTGTGACATTAAAATGTTTGTTTACTCAGGAAGTCAAGGGTCATATTTTTTCGCTTATATGTGGAAGCTAGAGAGAAAACAGGAAAAAATGGAGGCCTCATGAAAATAAAAGGGAGAGAGCAGAGCAGAGGAAGGGGACCAGGAGAATAGAATACTAGGTAATGAAATTGACCAAAGTGTGTGTGTGTGTGTGTGTGTGTGTGTGTGTGTGTGTTTGCATGTGGATGTGTCTGAAAATATAACAACAAATCCCACTACTATGTATAATTATAATGCACCAATACATTTTTAAAAAAATGTTTAAGCAGCTAAGTTTTGGGGTTATGTGTTAAGTAGTAATAGACAAACATGTCTCCAATTTTATCATATCTTTAAAACTCTGTATTGGTCTTTCCCCAGATCTTTCTGAATTCTCATACATGTAAACATATTTCTACTAGAAGGGTTAGAGAGGGCCTCTGCTTGAAGTATACAGACATGAAATTACTGTTTGAAATCTGACCCTAGTCTAAATTATTCCTTTAAACTATCCTTTCTATGTCCTTTTTCCATATCTACTCCTTAATCCCAATTTTTGCTTCTTCAATTACTGAAAATGTAAAATACAATATATTTGATGGGGGGCACTGCTTATACTACACAATTTACCTCAACTTTTTTTCATAATAAAAATCTTCTATTCTGAGAAATCTTTTTAAATCTCCTGATTGTGATTATTTATATAAAGAGGCTGAATGTTATAAACAGGAAAGATAAGTATTCAATTAAGTTTTAATATAGGTATTATTTAATTCACTACTATTAGTCATAAATCTTTGTTTTTTTTTTAATATTTATTTATTTTTAAATATTTATTTAGTTTTGTTTTCGGCGGACACAACATCTTTGTTTGTATGTGGTGCTGAGGATCGAACCCGGGCCACACGCATGCCAGGCGAGCGCGCTACCGCTTGAGCCACATCCCCAGCCCCAGTCATAAATCTTTGAAAAAAACCTAAGTAATCAGTTCATGAAAATTTTTTTGTTTGAAATTCTACTGAAATGTGGCTTCCCATTCACTTTTTCTCCTTAAACAACTAAATTTTGAAAGTTGAAGAGGTAAGATCTGCATCAAAATTGTATGAGTTATGACTGATGCTACTGAGTAAGGCCTTGGTAACTCTCCCAGCCTTTACTACTGCCAGGGAATTACCCTGAAATCCATAAAAAAAAGAGTTGATTACAAATGATAATTGGTTTAACACACTGATTAAATTACTTACTGCTTCTAACTTATAAATACTTTAGACAATTCTCAGGTGATTAGGGAAAAATCTTGGAATTTGCAAATTCCATTAACTTTTATGATTTCCTCTGTAGAAAAAAATGACAATGTGTCTGATTTTTTAAAGTCACTTCCTTTTGGTTTGATGATAATGCTTGTCTTCTAACAGTATGTCTAGATGCACCGCAAGCCTTCAGACAGGTAATCTGGTTAAGGCCATGCAATAGATATAATCATTTACTAGGCAATCACATTATTCAAATCTATAATGCTAGATGAACAATGCTGAAGTAGCTTCTTGTGTTGTTTTGACATGTCATCAAAAAGTTAAATGCCTGCTCAGAGGCCATACAACTTCATTGGACATGCATTTCGTTTGTTATGGTGCAATATATACATGCAATGGTTTTTTAATAAAGAATATCCACGTCTTACTGGTGAACCATCATTCCCCTTGTTTCAAATTATATTCATCTCCCTCAGAAGATTGGTTCCAGGTCCTCCACAGATACCAAAATCTTCAGGTACCCAAGTCCCTTGCATAAAATGGGTAGTATTTACATGTAATCCTCCCATATCCTCTAAATCATCTCTAGATTTCTTATAATACCTAATATGATGCAAGTACCTCTTATACTGCATCATTTAGGGAATGATAACAAGAAGTTGAATTTAACTCTATATTTTGAAATGTTTTTGTGTTGGTTTTAGATCTCAAAATCATATTGTGTATGTTTCCCTGTAAAGTAAGAAATTAAATATCAGGATCCTCCATTAATACCGAAGTTGTAAAATGAAAGACACCACCATGCATGCCTGTAATCCTAGCCGCTTGGGAGGCTGAAGCAGGAGGATCGTGAGTTCAAAACCAGCCTCAGCAACTTAGCGAGACCCTAAGCAACTCAGTGAGACCCTGTCTCTAAATAAAATACAAAATAGGGCTGGGGATGTGGCTCAATGGTTGAGTGTCCCCGAGTTCAATCCCCAGTACCCCTCCCAAAACAATTAAAGATACCCTTTTATTCTCCCTTGAACATCTGTCTGTCCTATTCAAACTTTTGGAAGAAATTGGTACATTTGTCACTATCTGATAAAAAAAAAAAAAGAATTTGAGTCTATACCCACACACCTACCTTTGAGTGTTTCAATGTCATAGAAAGTTGCCGCGAACCTGGTGGATCGATGGGATGCTGAGCGAGCATCCATACTGGTAAAACTTTTCAGTTTCAGCCTGCACCGCCATAGCTTCCAGTCCTCAGAATGTGTTATTCGAAGTAGCTCCTCCAAACTGGAAGCGGCCCTAATCTGCTGTTCAGATTGTTCTAACATTGACCGAGATGACCGCTTCAAAGGGAAACAGGGGTTGAAGAGCAAGTCACTAAATGTCTTGACAAATTTCATTGCTAATACTTAAAAACATAAATAGCACTGTAAAGAAATTAGAGAGATTATTCAAATATACATCAATGCCTAGGAGAAATGACATCTAGTACTTTTGATTCACATTTCACTTATTCATGATTGAAGAGGATGTACTTATTTCTCCTGATTTCTCAGAACTCTTACAAAGAATATTGTAGCAGATTGAATGGTGGGCTTCAAAATGATATGTCCACATCCTAGCCTATGCAACCTGTGAACATGACCTTATTTGGGGAAAGGATCTATACAGATATAATGAACTTAATAAGGATCTTGAGATGAAATTGTCCACAAGGACCCTAAATCCAATGTCTAGTGTCCTTGTAGGAGACAGAAGAGGAGAAGGTATAGACACAGCGAAGGTCATGTGAAGATAGAGTCAGAGATTGAAGTGATACAGCCACCACACAGGGATTACACAGAGTCATGAGGAACTGAAAGAGGTACGGAAGGAAGGATTCTCTCTACAAGAGTTTGACACCTTGATTTGAGATTTTTCCTGTTTTAAGCCACCAAATTTATGGTAACTTGTTACAATGGCCACAGAAAAATAATACATATTTTTATCATACTAACTTTGTGACACTAGCTAATGACAATTGTTTTCATCTTTATTTGTTAGACACTGATCCACAAAGTTCTGGAGAATCCTGCATACAATCAGACAAGAAAAGAAAATTTTGAGACTCTGATAACCTGACTTCAAAACCTCTCTGACCTTTTCTTTTTCTTTGAAAGCTTGTTTCTTATTTCAAAAATGTGACTTTTTCTTATAAAATGCATTTCTAGGATTTACATTGAAAAATTGCTTTCTCAGTCACATGAACTATATTGACTGAAACAACATAATTATATTAGATAGGTTTGTAAGAAAAAGACTCAGTCAATAAAAGGTTTTCAGTATGTAATATATTTTTCAAAATTGATAGCTTTTATATAAAATGTTGATAAATGCATGCACACAATGAAATACTATGTGATCATCAAAACCAATGATGCAGAGGTAATTTGGGACAGAATGAGTTTATACCCTCCTTGAATGTGCTGCAGAAATAATAAGGTGATCTGCCTATGGCTAGGGCTTGGGATTTTCCCTTGCTGACCCTGGAGTTTCTGGGTTCTTGTTTTACTGAGTGATTGGGATGTGTGAACTGAAGGCATTTTTAGAGCTGGGGTTCAATAAGAGATGAAAAGTGGTGTAGATGCTGAGAGAAGAAGGTAAAAGGGAGAGATGAATGTCTACTGCCTGCTGGATGGGGAGGAAAGGGGTGGGCTGAACCAGAGACAAGCAAATGGGACTTTTAGAAGCTTTACCTGAGTAGTGTGAATGGACACACTCCTCCATTGACCCTTGAAAACAGTAGATAAAATTTATATTGTTCTTCAGTATTTGGGGAATAGGATTTTTTTTAGCAAGTTTGTTTTTTTTTTTTTTTTTAAAAATATGCTTTTAGTTGTAGATGGACACAATACCTTTATTTGTTTATTTTTACGTGGTGCCAGGGATCGAATCCAGTGCCTCACGCATGCTAGGCAAGTGCTCTACCACTGAGCCACAACCCCAGCCCCTTGGGATATACGATTTTTTTCTTTTAGATATGATAACAGATATGGTTAAAAAAAAGTGGGGCACTCAGAAGAGCAAGTGTGATTCAAGTCATATGTATATGAAGACATGTATACAAATGTACATGATATATACATGAAGATCTGAAGACATATACATGAAAATGTAAAAATGGTTATTTTTTAGATCAAAGTATGAACTTCTGGCCTAATTCAGCCTGTGGCCTGCTGTTTTTATAAATAAAATTTTGTTGGCACAGAAAACACAGCCATGTCCATTTACCTTCATATCATCTATGGCTGCTTCCATGCTACAATGACAAAGCTGAGAAGTTATGACAGAGAGCTTCATGACAGTTTCAATCTGAGGCCACCTGTCTTTTTCTCCTCAATTCTTTAATATCTCATCCATTATCTTTCCCACTCTTCCATCTATAATGCTGTCTTTACTCTTTTTAAAAATATTTTTTTAGTTGTAGTTAGACACAATACTTTTATTTTATTTATTTATTTTTACGTGGTGCTAAGGATAGAACCCAGAGCTTCTCACATGGTGAGTAGAGGCTCTGCTGCTGAGCCACAACCCCAGCCCCTCTACTCTTTTTTTTTAAAATACTTACCAGATATGTTGAAGCCTTTAAATCTATTTATGTGTCATTTAAATGTGCTTTCATATTTACCTATTTTCCCCCTTCATGTATCTTTAATGTTTTATGAGTAAAACACATTTAATTGGTTCATCTTCCTAATCACCAATTGTTCAATTGTGTAGTCAAGATTTTATTTTGTTAAATCATTACTTTCAATAACCATATTCATAATTTCAAGTATTTCTACTTCATTCTTCTTCCTATGTACTTTTTGTTTCATTTTCATATGTTCTTTATTTGTCATTCTTGTTTTATGGATGTTATTCCTTTACCTCTTTGAGGGTCAAAAATATACTTATTTTAGGTATGTCTTCAAATTATTTTATATTTTAGCTTCATGGATATGATTTATATCCCAGTGATTAATTTTATTGCTGCCTTTCTCAGTAATAAGTATCTTGATGTGCTTTGTTGAGAAATTCTTTTTTTTTCCTTTCTCATCATTCTTTCCTCATCATTTAGACCCATTAGTCCAGTATATATGTGTGTGTTTAATCAAGGTAGGAGAATCCTGGGTGTGTTGATAAACTGAGGGAAAGAGCTAAAGGAAGAAATTAAAAGCTTATGCATCAGAGATAAAACAGGGAATGAGAGAATCTGGTCTGACCTGGGTTCCAGAGATAAGTCGTCACAGTATGAATAGACAAGAAGATGACTCTCTGAGACCTATGTAAACTATAGGGAACAACATAGCTTTGTAGATTTCAAGTCTGCCTGGGAAGCTTTACAAGCTCATGGCTGTGGCTTCCCACTTCTCTGTGAAGTGTGAATCAAGACAATTTTCTGGGAGTGAGGTGACGGAGAAGCTTGAGGAGTACAGATGAGGTTTGTGGGCACTGGCATTGAATTTAAGTGGCTTGCCACAGTTTCTTCATCTAGGAACTCTAGGAATGAAACTGAATAATTGTTAGTATCCCTGGCAATTTTGAAATTCAGTGACTCTACATTAAGTTCCATTTGTCAATAGTCTCTATTTCTTTATTACCCACTTCCTCTTCTTGTTGGATGGTATAGCCACTTCCTATCCAATTTAATCTCCAAAATAAAATTTTGTGACAATACTGCTTCCATGTGAAGATGATGAAAGCAACCAAATAGTTTTTTAATGTTATTAAAATACACTATATTGAAAGGATTTTTATTTATTGTGATGAAATTTTATCCAATACCATCTATAAATACAGGCTGACATATGCCTTCATAGTTCTTATAGATTTCAGTTCAATTTCAGAAATATTTTTAAACTATCCAACCATGAGAACTCAGGAGAAAATATGAATTCTCTGGATTGAATTAAAATCAATGAATGGCTCATATGACTTGTCTCATAAAAAATCCAGTGTATACTCAAGTAGTAGGTCATTTAAGCATCCTTTGCTCATAATTTAAAACCTAGTTTGAAATAACTTAGGAATTACAGACACTTATTTTGCTATTATAAACAGAAGTACTAAATTCAATGTAAGTAGACATCTGACAATGAATTCACTGGGGCAGACATTTACCAAGGTCAAGAATGACTATCTAAATGGTTAGAATTGGAGACTATCATGCTAAGTAAAATAAGCCAATCCCCCAAAACCAAAGGCTGAAAGCTTTCTCTGATAAGCAGATGCTGACTTACAATAGGTGTGTGCTGGGTTTTAATGGCTTGGACAGGTGGGGTGGGGGTGGTGTGGGAACAGGAAAGACAGTAGCATGAATTGGACATAACTTTCCTATGTTCATATGTGAATACACGACCAGTGTAATTCCACATAATGTCCAACCACAGGAATGGGAAGTTATACTCCATGTATGTATAATATGAAGAATACACTCTACTGTCATGTATAACTAAAAAGAACAAAACAATTTTTTTTAAAAGAATTGCTGCCTATTGTTTCTAGTTGACTTTCTGCACTGGTTGATTTTTGTATAACTAACTTTATGCTATCTGCTTTGGCAAGACAAAAATAAAAATTCAAAAGAGTGGACATAATCCCAAAATACATACTTAAACCATTGTTTTTAATGGTTTTACTAAACTTTTGTCAAATAAGTTGCACTAAATTTCTTCCTATTTTCTAGTGGGAATGCTGATCAAAACTAAAATAACTAAAAAAGTAGTCAGCAAGAGGAAGGAAGTGAAACAGGGTTACCAGATCTGTTTTCTATTACAGCAGTAGCTTTTTCTTTCTTTTTTTTTTTTTTAATTCATGTAAGACTGTTAGCAATTTCATTTCTAAATAACAAATCATTCTGTGATTTTTTTTGGCTACCAGAAGACAGTATCTAATTTGTGAGGCTTAAAGTTTTTGTAACAAAACTTTAGCAACATACTACTCATAGAGTAGACCTACACTTAGAGACTTAGAGTGTTCATTCCTAACAAGCTCAATAGCAATGGAAATTCTCTGTGGTTGGCTGACTACACTTTTGGAAGGATTTGGAGCAGAGGTTCCCGACCTTGTCTTCTACCTGGGAAGAAACTTCAAAGAAATACTGATGCTTGCATCTCCTCCTCAGAGATTCTCATTTTATAGGCCTGGATCTCAGCTTTGCCATCAGGATTTTTATAAACTTCCTGTGTTATCCTCAGAGGAAGCTAGGTGAAGAGCATTACAGGAACTCTTTATACTATCTTTACAACTTTTCTGAAAATCTCAAATCATTTCAAAATAAAACGCTCATTCCCAATCAATTTTAATGCAAACCACTGATTTGGGGCATGGAGCATTCCGATTTTGAGTTCAAAGACCTGGGTTAGGGCCTGAGCTCTGTCTATACAAGTCCACTGATCTTCAGAGGGGAATAAATGACTGATGCATGCTTCAAAATAGTTTTAGTTTCTTTAAATCCCTTGAGTTATACCTCAGGTTCAAAATATTTGTATGAATATCTCACTGAACTGTATTTTAAAGCCTTTTCCTCACTGAAGTTAGCTGACTGGTCAGTTCCCAGCCTATATGACTTTTTCAAGGTTAAAGACCAATGATATTCTTTTCCCAACTAAACAACATAATGAGGCTGGCTGCCCATGTGAAACCATCCTAAACGACAGACTAAACTGCCCCTCGAATTCCCCCAAATCCCAAAGAACTAATTTCTTAAATAAAATTTAAAATAATATATACTGCTTTGATTAAATGTTAATTAAGTAATACATGCTTTAATTAAATAATATATACTGTTGGAATTAAACTAAAAATATATGAATTATAATTCCCTTAAAAGGCAGTCCTAATGGAACCACCCAGCTATCCCACTCCTCAGTTTATACCGGAAGGGCTTAAAAGCAGCATACTGATGCAGCCACATCAATGTTTATAGCTGCTCAATTCACAATAGCTAAAATGGAACCAACCTAGATGCCCTTCAGTAGATGAATGGATAAAGAAACTGTGATATATATATATATACACACACAATGGAATATTAACCCAGTCTAAAGGAAGAATGACATTATGACATTTGCCAGTAAATGGATGGAACTGTAAACTGTCATGCTAAGTGAAATAAGCCAATCCCCAAAAAACCAAAGGCCAAATGTTCTTTATGATATGCAGATGCTAACACACAATAAGGAGAGGGAGGGAAAAATTGAAGTTCATTATATTAGACAAAGGGGAATAAAGGCAAGCAAGGGGGGTGGAAATAGGAAAGACAGTAGAATAAATCAGACAAAACTTTCCTATGTTGATATGTGAATACACTTCAGTGAATCTCCACAACATGTACAACCACAAGAATGGGAAGTTAGGGTTGGAGTTGTGGCTCAGTGGTAGCGTGCTTGCCTGGCATGTGTGAGGCAGTGGGTTCAATTCTCAGCACCACATATAAATAGATAAAGGTCTATTTATATGGAAATATATATATAAATAAAATGCCAAGTGGAAGGAGCTGGGCTTGGGGTTGTGCAGCTGGGTGCCCATCCCAGCTCTGAGCTGTCAGGCCATCTGCAAAAACTGGTAAGAGAGGACCGTGGCTTCTTTCCTCGAGTTGCTGCAAAAAGCTTTTCCTGGGCCATTCAGGTTCACTTGATTAAGAACCTCCGGTTCCAGACACGGAAAAGGAGATCAGCTTTGCTTAATTTGTCATTGGAACTCTTGAGCAATGGGTATTAGACTGTTTTCAAGCCTTTAAAAACTGCAGATGATATTTTCTTTGTGAAATTGTGTTGGCAATGTCTTCCGGAAGTTTGATGATAAGGGGGTTTGGTGAGTAGAATTTGTATATTTGGAATATCCAGGAGCTTTAGCGTGAGTTATGGAGAAAACACATTGCACACGACTTTCCCTAAATTTGCTTAAGAATTTAGAAGAGTTGCCTGGGGCGCAGTTGTCTTGTTACTGTGATCAGCAATTTCCCTTTGCAGCGGGTTTGGGGAAGTGGATCATATTGCAATACAAATAGTTCCGTGTTCCTTCCACTTCTTAGCAACTTCTTGGGTTTCACCAGAAGGGCATTTTGCATTTCATCTCTATCTTGATGGCTAAGGTTTAGCCAAAACCACCACATTTTTCCTGGTTTCGGGTCCAAGTTGCACTGTCCCGCTGTGCCCCAAGCTGTCCTCCACAGATGTTCTCCCTCTTCCACCTGTCAAGAAACCTGTCCAGGTCTTGCCCGACCTGCAAGTGTAAGTTGACTTTGCCTCTCATAGCTCTCAAATAAACTCATATCCACCCCAAGGAAGCTTTACATAATATTATATAATCCACACTTATGTCTGGATAGTTTATTTGAGAGGAGAGAGCATAGATTCGAATTGTTGAAAACTAGCTTTGAATGGTATAACAGTCTGGAAAATGTGTTGGCAGTTTCTTATAAAAATAAGCATATGCTCAACATATCACTAGCAGCCCTACTCCTGGGAATTTACCTTTGATAAATGAAGCCTATGTTTACATACACACAAAAAGAAATATACACAAATGTTTATAGTTGCTTTATCTGTAGTAGCCCAAACAAAACAAAAACAAAAAACCTGGAAACAACTCATGTATGAATGGTTAAGCAACTCATGGACTAATACTCAGCAATAAAAAAGAATAAACTATTGCTTATAGTTGTTGTTACACAAATCTGTACATGTGTTAAGATTCATAGAACTTCACACCAAGAAAGAAGTAAGTTTTTCAACATATGAAGCAAAAAAAAAAAAAAAAAAAAACCCTCACTTTTAAACTTTGTGTTTTGTTATTAGGGTCTGGCTTTACCTAGAATAGGTGGTGCTTGATGGTATGGGGCATACCAACTGGGGGTAGGGAGGAAAATGTGCACTTGCTAATAACTATTGCCGTGGCTATGGCTGCTGTGGCTGATCACATGCAACCTGCCAAGGGCTTGGTCCTGCATCTTTGAAATCCAGAAACCTGGTCATCTGGGGGTGGATAGGGGTTTATTTCAGAGGCTTCATGCTACTGATGGCTCCTTTATTTATGCAGTTTCATATTTAAAAGCATATGTGAGAATACAGATTGTTTACTTATACTAAGTAAAGAAACTACAAATATAGGAACTGTGTGTATGTTTGTGTTTGTATGAATTTGTGCTTGTGCATACTTCTCTGGATATTTTAGGGGAATGCTAGGGGACTAAGATGCCTGGGACCTCCATGTCCTCCAATTTGATGAAGATCATTGGTAGTTTTCTCTCCATCCAAATCATTTACCATTTGAGGACATGTCAATATCCCTTTTATATATTTTAAATCTGTGCTCTACTCAAATGACTCTGTTCCATTTGACATAGCTCTGTTTAAGAAATGAGGGAGTAGATGAGTGTGGAATAGGCTTGAGTGGCAAGATAGCTCTAGATCTTTTAAAAGTATGCTCTGAATAACCCCAAGAGTATAGATGCTGGGATATGTTATAGTCCCTGTATCACTGATCTCAATGATCAAGGGCCCAATGTCTAAGAAAAAAACTGAAAGCTTTCATGGTGATTAGGATATTATTAAAAACAATTTCATCCCCTCCTTCTACCCTCTGTGGAAGGAATATATTTTCTAGCTCTATTGATGTTGGGTTATGTCACCTACTTTGACCAATGGGACATTCATTATAAGACATGATACAAGCTCAAAGCTTACATATGATCTCATAGTTCTCCTTGACATTTGACATCATCACAGGGACATGCTCCTGCTAGCCCAGTGACTGAAAGAAAACAAGAGCCATGTGGGGCAGACCCACACATTACCTGTGGCTTGAGCTTGATCCTCTGACTCCCAGCTGACCCATAGAGAAACAGAATAAGTTATTGATGTTTTAAGCCACTGAAATTCGGACTGATTTGTTACATGGCACAATTATGGCAATAGTTAACTGCTACAGCTCTATTTTAGTCAAGATGTAGCATAATCCATTGGATGGGAGGAGGATCTTCATGCAAAACTCAATTGTCCTTTCTAAGGCAGCCCATCTAGGCATGGTCAGTCAACCCAGAATGTCCCCTTTCACATTTATTCCTAAAGACCCAGTGTTCAACATCAACATCCACTGATCACCTTCTCTTCATTATCGGCATCCTTTGCACAATGATGCCCAATGATCCCCAATCTTACTGTGACAATATAGTTCTGAACTAAATACACCTTTGCAAGGGCTACTTTTATTTTTTTTTCATTCCACTCTGTTCTCTCTGTATGTGTGTGTGTAGAATCTTAAATTTAGGGTACTCATTCAATCAAAATTACACCTTTTTTAACTCTATCCACAAAGGAACAGTAAGTAACAGCAAAATATTTCTCATAGGGACATTTGCTGTGCCATTTTCTCTCTCCACAAACAATTTTAGCCAAATCCAGATTTCAGGAAAGGAATACTTAGTATTTAGTAATACTCAGTAAATGACCAAAAAAAATTTTGCTATAAAATGTATATTATTACTTAAAGTTTCAGGCATTAAAATTATCCTCCCCACAGGCCAAGATGGCTATTAGTAAGACATGCAAACATTTAAGACATCTTTATTTTATAAAAATACCATTTTCACTCATGTGCCTGGCACATGGGAGACATTCCACACGTTTGCTGAACTGAATGTACAGCTTTTCTTTTCCCAGGGAGGAGCCTGCTGAGCAACAGAAATAAACCTGCCTTCTTTCAGCAAACTTTCCCATCTCCAGTGAAGTTGTTCCAAGCATGGAAACGAGATTTTTTAAGCAAAGCCAAGGGTCTTTCATGCAAGGAGGTATGATGGAAATCAGTGAATTTTGACTTTCTACTGTCTCCTCCTGCCTTTCCCAAGCTGTCTCAATACAATTCATTCTTTGTCATTTCTATAAGCTTGGGGATGCTTTCAACACTCTAGAGATAAAGATAAATTCCTGGAAGCATTTAAAAAGACTCAAGTTCTGTGTGATCATCATTAATATGTTCACCAAATATTTTTACCTTTCTACCTTCAGAGTATAAAGTGGGACTGCATTTCCTGGTCCCTTGTGGCTAGGTGGGCCAGTCGATCTAAAGGCAGTGACCAGGAATGATGTATATCATTTCTAGGTCAGAGAATTTAACTGTGCTCTTTCCCTCTGTCATGGTGGTTTATAATATTCTAGATGTGGATACTCAGCTAGCTGCTTCCCAATATGGAGTTGACACTAAATGAATCAGAATAGTGATACGGTATGAGCAACAAATTAACCATTGTTATTTATAAGCCACCAAAATTTTGAGGGATTTTGTTATCATAGCATATCCTGGCCTAGCCTGATTGATAAAGTATCTGACCAGAGTATTTTGCCATAATTTACTATGTTGTCACTATCCACCTAACATTTACATAGGGCTACAGAGGTAGCCCTTTTAAGGTTCTCAGGGATGAAGGAAAGCATCAAGGTATTTAAATTTTGTCCAGACCTGCTATGTGGCCAGAGCTGCTTTGCCCATCTCTTTCTGTAACCACCAGGCTGGATTAATGGGCTAAGGTGATTTCCTTCCGTAACTTTGGCTACTAGAAACAAACACCTTATAGGATAGCTTGTGGCTGGAAGGACCTGGAAGACTCTTTGATACAGTCACCCAAACTCTAACCTATCTCCATGGGAAAATAGCAGAGAGTAAATATACTGCCTTAGGAGGAAAAATGCTTTAGAATTTAAAATCAATTCACGAAATCAGACAAATTATGATGAGAGTAGATGTTAGAGACTATTTAATATAGTAGTTCACATCCTGGATATCTCAAAATCCCACAAGCCTAGTTTCAGTCATGTACAGTTGTATACCATGAAGAAAATAGAACAGTGCAAATATATAGAGAACTGCTGGCAATCTATGATCCATGAGTTGACTTCAACCTGAAGCCTGTTTTTGTATAGCCCTATTAGCTTAGAATGTTTTTTTTTTCATTTTTAAATGCTTGAAACAAATTAAAAGAATATTTCATGATGCATGGAAATTACATAAAATTCAAATTTAAGTGTCCATAAAGTTTTATTGAAACAGTCACACCCTGCATGATCTTCCCACACTATTTCTACAACCTCAATATCTGCACTTCTTGCCTCTGCTCACCTTTCTCCAACCACACTGTTCCCCTGACTAACACCCAATCTCCCATCAAGTCAATTCCCTGCTCCTACCATGGTTACTGCACTGATAGTGACCTCTTCCTCCTTCCTATGAAAATGAAACTGAATCAGAGAATTCTCCCTGCTCCCCAGCATTCTGTGTCCCCACCTCTTACTTGATTCTGTTGATGGCAATTATCATCCCTGACATGTTAGAGATTTGCATATTGTCCCCTTCCATCAAGACAAAAAGAAAAGTGGACTCACCTCCATAAAAGCACCTTAAGAACAAATGTTTCATCTTATCTGTCTTATCTGATCTCAGTCTTATCCCCAATTTCATATCATTCCCACCTTCTGCTCATCTCATGTAGTAAGAAAAAGTCAGACTTAGAAATATGTTCAGAAACAATTTTACTGTCATTTCTACCCCTATTTCTCTAGCACCTTTATCCAATTATGGTAATAAATGTGTCTAGGGGCTCCAGTCCTGTTTACCTTGAGTTCTTCAGGAAATCATATCCTCATTCCAGAAAATTTCTTTGTAAGGGGTTTATAGTAAAAATTTATCTACAGGTCTCAATCAGGATATAAAAGTTATAAATGTATCATTCAAGATGTATGATACAAGGAGTTCTATTGTATCCTGGGTAGGGTACCAATAATATCCTACAGTGATATAAAAGCTTCAACCACCAGTTAGTTATGAGTGACTAATTAGGTTAAAACACATCTGTGCACAGAACATTTGGACAGAAGATTTAACTACAAGATCATAAGTGAAGAAATTAATGAAAAATATTTCAGATGTCTTGTGCCAAGGACTATGTCTGAAAGAAAAGTCAAGAAGAGCACAATGGGGCTGCTTTTCCAGCAAAAGTCAGTGGGCATGCCTATATATGACTTCATAAGTGTAAGCAGGGTGGGGAATAGGAATAGATCTGCTTCCTGGAATTAAATAAGGAAGGTGCACCTCTGTCCTTTTTATTCAATTCACTTGACACAATTTCAGAAGGCAAGTGTCATGAAGGTAAGAAGTCTGTGAACCCCATGGCGTCTCATAAAAGTTCGAGGTCTCCCATATTCCTGTGGGTCTTGGACTTATTCCAGAGTTACAAAGAATTTGAATGCCTCCATCATCCAGCAATATTCTTCTTCCAGTAGATTTTTTAAAAAAGTAGTAGACCCAACAGCTTGAGAGGCTGAGGCAGGAGGATCACAAGTTCAAAGCCAATCTCAGCAATTTAGCAAGGCCCTAAGCAACTTAGCGAGATCCTGTCTCCGGATAAAATATAAAAAGGGCTGGGGATGTGGCTCAGTGGTTAAGAACACCCCCCAAAAAAATAAAGTAGTATGGAGAAAAGATAAACAAATTTGTCAGAAAGGGGTTCTGAAAGCCTACCATGACTTTGTTGTTACAATGATTCATCTTCATTGATGATATCAAAAAGATTTACAGGTAGCTTCCCCTAGTGTCTTAAGGAAAACCCCACATTCCTGGCAATGAGAATTGTTTATTAGATCAGCTAGAAATAGTGCTAGTCAGAACACCAATGTGAATGGCAGGACAGTGAGATTGCTGGTACTTTTTACTATATGTCCAGAGCATCTACAATATTGTACTTTGAGCTGTCACATTATAGATGTGAGTCTATGCAGATGCAGCTCCCTGGAATTGTGAAGTGCACATGCAGAGCAACTGTATATGATTGTTCCAACTGTCTTTTAAAAACCTTGGGAAAATAGAAACAGAAATAAATCCCACATTTAGGCTGTAATATGATTATGTTAGACAACCAACAAGAGGCTTTTCTTATTTTTAGAAGAAAATGTGTTTTTCTTGGACTAAGAAATGTAATAGCTAAATTATACATGCAATGGATTCAAGTTGAGATTTTCAAACAGATCTGCCTCAGTTCACATGTTCCATGCATTACTGAACCCAAACAGCTATCCTTCAGAGTACAAGTGGCAAGACTAATGAAATTAGTATGCCTTACTTTCAAGTGGCATTATACACAAGTGTCCAGGGTACTAGTAGCTGTTTACATGGTTGCTATAAAAAAGTTGCTCACATACTAACAGAACTGTAGGGCAGGGCTGGGCGTGATATGGTACATGACTGTAATCCTGGTGGCCAGGAGGCTGAGACAGGAGGATCACAAGTTCAAAGCCAATCCCAGAAATGGTGAGGTGCTTAGCAACTCAGTGAGACCCTGTCTCTAAATAAAATACAAAATAGGACTGGGGAATGTGGCTCAGTGGTTGAGTGCCCCTGAGTTCAATCCCTGGTATCAAAAAAAAAAAAAAAAAAAGATACAAAAAATAGGGCTGGGGATGTGCCTCAGAAATTGAGTGTTCCTGAGTTCAATCCCCAGCACCCTTCCGCAAAAAAAAAAAAAAAAAAAGAACTGTAGGGCAGGCCCCTGGCATGGTGGCACATGCCTGTCATCCCAGCGGCTTAGGAGGCTGAGGCAGGAGGATCGTGAGTTCAAAGCCAGACTCAGTAACTTAGTGAGGCCCTAAGCAACTCAGCAAGACCCTGTCTCTAAATAAAATATTAAAAAGGGCTGGGAATATGGCTCAGTGGTTGAGTGCCCCTGGGTTTAATCCCCACCAGGTTAAAAAAAAAAAAAAAAAAAAAAGAACTGTAGGGCAGGCAATGCCAGTCTAAGCTGAAACAATATCCAAAGCTAAAAAGTTGGGACCAGGCTAAGGAATGGGGGACAACCTAGGGATAAATTTGAAGATAAAGGGAGGATGGAAAGAAGAATGTGCTATGAAAGTTTCTTATAATAAATGAAACATTTTTATCTCTAAAGGCAAAAAATAATATTTGAATGCCAGTTTCATAAACCATTACCATCCTGAATATGCTTCCATATTAAATTTTAATTTAAACCAGGAAAACATTAATGGTTTTTTAAAAATATTTTTTAGTTGTAGATGAATACAATACTTTTATTTATTTTATGTGGTACTGAGGATTGAACGCAGTGTCTCAAACATGTGAGGCAAGCTCTCTACCACTGAGCCATAACCTCAGCCCAGAAGAACATTAATGTTAAGAAACAGTTTTTAGATTCTTTCTTAAGAAAAAGTCGGAGGGAGGAAGAAAACTGTAAACCAATATGATATACAACATTATCCCCTATTACTTGGGCACAACTATTTCAAATTTCTGTTTAACTATAGGTAACTCTTTCCTTCATATCAAAAACAATTTTATTTATGTAGGGGTTGGGTAGATATAAGCTCAGTATATATAGCTTCAGTTTTTAAAGGAAATTCTGATAGGTAAGAGAAAAATGCTGCATAGTAAGCAAGTGTGCTGAATTTGCCATGTGTAAGAACATGTTTTCTGTCACATGCAAGCTTAGCAATTTTCATCTACTGCCCCATTATACACATTTATATGTTAACAGTAAATTCAAAATATTTAAAACTTCATTGTTCCCAGGACATGTAGAAAATTCTAGTGTTTATGTTCTTTAAAAGAACTGAATGACCTAAAGAAAACTACTTATTTCTAACAATTCAGTCTTCTTTCTTGTACCACCAAATTAACTGATGCGTTAAAAGTAAACTGGAAACATTTGAAAATATAGCGAGCCCACCACATCTACAGGATTCCTGCGTTTTGTGGACTTACAAACAAACTGGATAGTCTGAAAAGTCTTACTTCCTTCAAATAAGTCAGACTTTTTGTCTCTGTTACCTATGCACAAAATTGGGTTCCCAGCCAGGTGCAGTGGCACATGCCTGTAATCCCAGTGACTCCGGAAGTAAGGCCCAAGCAATTTAGCAAGACCCTGTCACTAAATTTTAAAATAGGTGGGGGGGGGGGGGGCGGTGCTGGGGATGTATGGCTCAGTGGATAAGCACCTCTGGGTTCAATTCCTGGTACCAATAAAACCAATCCAACTTAAAATAACAACAACAAAATAAACCGGATTCCCTTTCACCTACAATCTGGTGCTGAGATCCAACAAGGCTGATGGCAGTAAAATAGAGCTCAGGACTGGGATTTCTCCCATGTGCATTTCAAATCTGAAAAGTTACAAAGCTGCTAGACAAGTTGACTCCCACTCTGGTGTTGCTTGACCTTTTGCTTTATTATCAACCCCCAGGGTACCCTATTTACTGATGTCAACCAGGAGCCTTTTTAGACATTTTCCCATTGAAATTTTAATACAGATGTACTATAAATCTGTTTATGTACTATACGTATATTTGTGCTTTATATTCAAAATTTTTACACACCCTTCTATGAACCATTTTTCGCCTGTTGGGGGCGATATCATCCCTGTTGAAAATGTAGGTTGTGAAATAAAAGCTATATAAACTCAAGCCCACATTTAATTGTCATCATCAACAATGGTTTAACACTCTTCAGTCAAAACAATTATATCTGAATCATTTTCAGAATACAAATCTTTAAAAATATATAATCTATGAAATACATAAAACTGAGTAAAACATTGTCCCAGCAGTCAGTAACACCCTGATTATTTTGTTTTTATTTTTTGCAATTTGTTGGACTCTACTTGATACTTTCTCATGGAACCCAAGACGTGATTACTATTGAATTCTGTACACATTTCAAAAAGGGAAAAACAAAAACAACCTTTGAGAAAACATTTTTTTCTGGATGGTGGCAATTGATAATTTGTTAAAGAAGATAGAAAACGCCCATAGAGAGTCTCATAATTTTCAATTTACAGAAGAAATAGACTAACTTTTGCTACTCACAAAATAAATGGCCCACAAATCTATGTGTGTCATAAGAACAAATTGGTGCTTGAAAGACAATCACTGTGCCATTTGCATATACAATTGGGAGAAACTTCTCCATCTGAAAAGATTTCAGACTACGCAAGTTCAATTACAACTCAAAAGGAAAAAAAAGCCAGCCCAAAACAAACAAACAAAAAAAAACAAACAAGAACTTCAGCATTTTTCAAATACTCATGTTAAGAAGCTTATTAAGCCCAAGAAACAGAATGATTACTAATAAACACAGGATATATAAAAATGCTCTGCATTTTTATATTGTTTCAAAACTAATGAGGGCAAAGAAAGTCTTCTATATAAATCAGTGAAAATCTTCATCATATTATAAATCTGTATAAATCTTCATACCATTAAAAATTGAGCTCACCTACCTTCACTGGTCCATGTTCATTACCGAAGCCCTGCACCAGTTGCACATAAGACATTATGAAAATATTCACCACTGCCCACTCTCTGTACATTTTGAATATTTTAATATCCACTGATTACTACGCAGTTGACATCAGGCAGCTAAAGAAAAAATGGTTTCAAAAGGCATTCTCCAGAAGGAAAGTTCAAACCCCCAGAACCTCACATGGAAAAGCGATCAGTTGTGATCAAAATCCAATGAAATGACTTCAATTAGGCAAGGTCCTTTTTTTTTTTTTCACAATCCTAGTGGGGGGGATTTACAAAAAAGTTTTAAAATGTTCTCATGCTCCAAAAATAATCAGGAGGTGGTCGTATCTCCAACCTGAAGTTAGAAAGCGTTGTACATTCATTTCATGTCCAGCAAATTTTTAAAAAAATTAAAAATCTCTCCACCCTAAGCCCTAGGTTCTAGTTGCTTTGTAGGGAGGTGGAGCAGCCTCCAAGGCTTGCAGCTACAGAAAGCTGGAACCCAACTCTGGATTAAAACTTTTTTTCACAACCTTCATGGAAGCTTGCAGAAGCATGTGTCTTAAATCTGACACAGATTTTGGCAGAAAATGCAGGGAAGTCTTGGCTGTAATCCTGTCCTGTTCCTACCAATAGCAGGGCAGTTTTAAAAACTGACTCCAATGCTCAGGGCTGCTGTTATTTTAAAGCAGATAACCTGTAACATGACACCTCAGCACATAGTCTTGATGGTTGTATTGCAGTAGGATTGCTTAGGAAGGGACCTCAGATGTTTGTGCCTGCTGACAGTAACACAGAAACCAATCAAACAGGCTTCAAAAACCCCACATGTGTACAAAAATAACAAAACACTGATACATACCCACAAAAAGGCAAAACATACACAAAAGGAATTTTGTAACAGAAGCTTAATAACTTAGGTCAAAATGAAGAACACTGATTTTTAAAGATGTAGCAATTAGGTTTATTTGCATGTGCCTGGAAATATCCTACATACATTGCCACAAAAATCATGTTATCACTTTAATGTGGAATTCTTTAGAAGCACTGGCGAAGTCAGTTTTGGAAACTGAATGCCTCAAATGGCTGGACACCAGAAATGGCAAAATTCTAGGAAGCATCGAGACCTATTCTGTGCTCTTCACTGGTTTCCGATCTTTGATTTCCAGGTTTTAGCCCTTTCGAACCCGTTTTTTGCATTTCTGAAATCAAGAATGGCCTCAGAAATTTCTTCATTTGTGTTCATCACAAATGGACCTAGGACAGAAAGAGACATTCAGAAAGTTATGGGTGGCAATATTTTTATCTATGTATTTGTGTAGTTTCTAATTTGAGATAAAATCTAAGTGTTTCCGAACAGCAAAAGTCTATTTTCCCAGAGGACTGTGTTACAGGTTTCCTACCTAGGTTTGTATATGATCTCAGATTACTATAAAGATCAAACTTTAAATGAACAATTGCAATTGCATCTCACCCAGTCACTGAAGGTACCTCACCAGTAAGGACAATTTCTTTATTCAAAACATTCTTAGATTTGGTTCTCTATATATGCTTTACAACCATACTTTGTAGTTTTTATTTTTATAGCATTAAGTGACATCAAGAATGGCACCAATCTGATATGACAAACTGGCAAATCTGATCATAGTTTAGGTGTCTAAGCAGTATATTAGGTATGTATGAATATGAAGGTTTTTAAAGCATTTTTTGAAGATTAGCAGCATCTCATTGACAATAAACAGGAGATTTCAAAATTTCCAAGTCAAGAAAGCATCATTTTTTGGATTCCCTAAGGGTCAGCAGATTATTTTTCTGTGACGTGCCAGAGAGCATATTATTTTAGATTCTGTGGGTCCACAGATGTCCATCTCAACTACCCAACTCTCACTGAAGCATAAAAAGGCAGCCACAGACAATATGAAAGTGACTACCTATGACTGTGTTCCAACAAAACTTCATTCACAAAAACACATTGTGGACAAATTTGGGTCATGGACGATAGTTTGGTAATCTCTTTCTTGAATTCCTGGATCTAAACTCAGGTTTTGCTAAAAGTATACAAGTTCTCCCCTAATTTATCAGAAGGAAAAGTGTTTGTCTTGTCCCTTTTCTTCTTCACACATTGTAGGAGTAATGGGGCACTGGAGTATCTCAAGGCCCACTCTCATTTGGTAAAGGCAGTGTCTTGAAAGCAATTAACAGACTTGCCCTTCCTATATGTTTCTTCTACTAGCCTGCAGAGGCTCCTTGCTGCAGTCTGGCTGGGAACAAATCATGAGCCACTGAAGCAGGAACAAACTTTATTTCTGAACTCCACCAGCACACTCCACATATGCTCCCCGGGGAACTCTCCCGAATGCCACGCCACTCCTCCAGGAACCAGCAACCGGAAATATCCCTCCTCCGGCACTTCCCCAACCAATGGGAACTCTCCTGGAATCCCCGCGAGAGCTCAAGCGGAACTCAACGGGAACTCCGCCAGAACTCAAAAGTCATCATCTTAATGGCTCGCTAGCGTCACCTCTCAACCACTACTTCTGGCAAAAATGCCATGCGTCATCCCGACTCGGCTGTGGCCCTCAACAGCTCCTGGCATACCTTTTCTGGAATTCTCTCCACTAAGGGTCTTTCTCTGGGAGACCCTGACTTATATATAACTTCATTACTTCAAAGGAAATAACACATTCAAATTTCTTAACCATTGTTAGCATATCAACAGGGATTTGGTGATCACTGTAATTTAAAACTTGAAAATGAAGACACAGGATAATATACCTGACTGATGTTGATTATCTTTGGGGAGATTGTGGGAAATAGAATCCAATAGGAAGAGAAAATTCAGTAAGAGCCACGTACATTCATTCATTTGTTCTATCTATTAAGTATTTATTGAATGCCCATTAAATGACAGTCATTTTGCTAGAAGCTAGAGACACAGAGGTGAAAGATGAATGACCTCAAATTTATCACAGACATAAAAACAAAGTAAAAAATCAAATTACAAAACAGTGTGATACATGGAATAATAAAAGTATCTCAAATCTACAGAATCCATACAGAAAGAGGAGGAGGAAGGAGCCAAGAAAGGATTCAGAGAGAGTAAAGTTCAGTTGAACAGAGAAGAATGGCACTGTCAGAACTAGCATAATACTGGGGGAGTTCAGGATAGAGTCATAGTGCTGCAAGGAGGGACTGAAGGGCAAAAATGAATGGGGATCTGAGATGCAGGAAGAGGCCAGACACTTTTGGGCTTTGGAGGCCATCTACAGGAAGAAGTTTGGACATAATTATGTAGGTGATCAGAAAGGGTAAATAGGAAATAACATGATCTGATGTGTAGCTTCTAAAGGCAACTTTGCCATCGGGGTAGAGAAGCTGTCTGGCCTGGAAAGCTGAGTCAGTCGATGGTGGAGCTAAGGGTAACTGACATATAGGACGCAGGAGGCTGTTGGTAGACAAGGAGTTTGGCTCTGTGTATTTTGACACAGAGGTATTAGTGACAGTAAAATGGTTTCCCAACAGAGAGGTCTTTGGCACATTGTCAGGACTATGGATCTGGGGCTCATGACAGAAATTCCATCTGGAAGTGAAGGTTTGAACTGCATCAGGCAGAAAAGAATGAGAAAGACCTTATATGCTGAATAAATAATAAATCCAAAAGAGGCCAGGTGCAGTGTCTCGCGCCTGTAATCCCCAGCAGCTCGGGAGGCTGAAGCAGGAGGATCATGAGTTCAAAGCCAGCCTCAGCAATGGCGAGGTGCTAAGCAACTCAGTGAGACCCTGTCTGTAAATAAAGTACAAAATAGGGCTGGGGATGGGGCTCAGTGGTTGAGTGCCCCTGAGTTCAATTCCCAGTACCAAAATAAATAAGTCCAAAAGAGGACCTTGGAGAAGCCAACTTTTTAAAGGACACAGAAGACAGGGACATGGAAACTGGAAAATGAGATCAGGCCAAGGACCGATTTCCTGCACATCATAATTTTCCTATAGTTTGTTCTTGTGGAGCACCACTATCATGTACAAGCTATTTTTCTGTAGTATGCTTCTGGGATTCAATTTTGACACTTTGTGGGGTATTCTGCCATGTCTCTCAATTTATAATGCTCACATAAATCAAACACCTGGAAATCTTACTAAAATTCCTATTTTGATTCAGGAGATCTGGGGTGAGGACTAGGATTCTGTATTTCTGATTATCTCCCAACTGATGCTAATCCTGCTATCCCTGGACCACACTTGGAGAAATGAGCTCTGATACACAGGGAAACACTAGAAGCTTAGAGCCCTGCAAAGCCATGTTCGGGAAGCTTCTCTCCTCAGAGACTCGAGAAGAAAACAGAATCAAGAAAACATCTTGGTGACAAGAGGAGCAGGGTATTTATTAACTAATTCATGAAAACAGTACTAGTTCTCACTTAGTCGAGAGACAGTTGTGGCTGCCTTTAAACATTCTTAGGTAAAAGGAAAACTTAAATTCTGAGCTTTAGAAGCTAAATAAACAAAATAGGCAAACAAAATGCTTTGTTTCTTAGTAACTGATATTTTAAGAGACATACTATTTTGTTAGGTTGATCTGAGTTTGTATTTGTAGGCATACCTAGTGTCCCTGTGTTTCAAGCCATTGGAAGAGGATTCACATATATAAGTGTACAGTGGTTTTGAGCAGTCCCCTTTAGTCTGTTACCTAAGTCTTTTCTGTACCAGGGACTGAACCCAGGGGTGCTTAAACACTGAGCCATATCCCCAGCTCCCTACCCCCGCTTTTTTTTTTTTTTTTTTTTGAGACAAGGTCTTGCTAAATTGCTGAAGCTGGTCTCAAACTTGGGATCCTCCTGCCTCAGCCTCCTGAGCCTCTGGGATTACAGGTGTGTGCCACCATGCACAGTTCTGTCACCTAATTTGGTTGGACCCCTGTTTTTCATTACAATTGCAGAGGAAATTGCCTAACTTAAAAGATTTCAATCCCACACACCTTTTTCCTACCTAAATTCTAGTCTCTACAAATAGAGATTATGGCCCTACTCAGTTTGTATGCAGCCTTCTTCTAGAAGAACAATTTCAATGCTGTTAGGTCAAGATACTACTAACTTTTGGAGTGGAAAAGTTAATATGCAAAATGGATGTCATGAACTATAGGGGTTATTATTTAATATGCCTGCTGAATTTATTAATAGAGCCAAAAAAGAATATTTGTAGGACAATCCATGTTCTTTAAACTTATGATCAGCTGGGGTTTATCTGCAATCACTGTGTATATCTGGGAATTCATGTAAGGCAAGGTAACACAATGATGGATTTTAATGCATGTTGAATTTAATAATTAGTAAAGCAAACATTTGTTTTGTAGGTATGCATCTAAATATTAAGTTGGGTTCTAGGTGCCTTTAGATGTTTCTCATTTAATCAAACGCCAATGATATGAGAAAATCAAGATTCAAAGAATTGAAGTGACTGGGTACTTAATATCAAGATTTTCTGCCTCCAAGTAATAGTACTACTTCTACAATGTCATAGTTACCTTATTCATTTTTGTAAGTAAAGAAGAATGACTTGACTATTATAGAAACTTTCAAAGAAATATTATTCCTAAGAGGTCCATATTTTCACTAAAAATACAATAAACTATAAGGAAAGTATCTGCTATGGTTTGAATGTGGTTTGTCCCCTCAACTCATGTTGAAAGAAATTTTTTATTGCCATTGTGGCAGTATTGGGAAGTGGTGCCTTTAAGAGTTGATGAAGTCATTAAGAGGGGCTTCCATGAGGACCATACTGCTGCCATGCTCTTGAACTTGGCAACCTCTAGAACTGTGAGCCAAAATAAAACTCTTTCCTTCATAAATTATCTCACCTCATATATTCTCTTATAGCAACAGAAAATAAACTAAGACAGTATTAAAACCACTATTTTTTTTGTAAAGATAAAAATGATATTCAAGTCCCCAATATACTGCAGAACCTTTTTTTCAAGTTGAAATCCCCTATGATACAATACAAAAGCACTATTTGATTCTTCCCATAGCTCTAAGATTAATGTGCGACATCTAAGTACTTACATTTTTTTCCAAAAAAAGCAGAAGTTAATGTAGGAATAAACACCAGATATATATTTTCCTCTGATGGTGAAGAAATGAAATAAAATCTTTAGGTTCATTGATGGAGAGTGAGGACGAACATCTAGCCAGTCTTCTCAGTAAATCTATACATGTGCACTACTCTCAAAGAAAAAGAAAATAGACCAGGAAAATCAGCATCATTTTGGGCTTACCATGTTGAACAACTGGTTCTCTTAATGGCTCCCCAGCAATTAAGACAAAATGGCTTCTCTCAGGATCCTAAAGTTAACAAGGAAAACATATAAACATGCTTGGTTTTGAATGTCAAATTAGGAACGATTTATAGTTGACATGCTAACTAAATGAATGATGTTCATACTTCTGAGTACAAATTCCAAAAATATTTTCTGGGTAATACTCATTATGGAAACATTTATTCTTTAAGATATTTAGTAGTAACTAGAACTAAAAAATAAATTCAGGACACCAAAATATTAACATTCTCAAGTTTAAAATCTTTAACTGGAAACATCTTCATGGCAAACTATGTGAGTGACTTGGCTTGTTATAGAGTTCACTAACTAACAATATAATTTTTAAAAGAAAAGATTACTTACATAAGTCCAAATAAAATTAGATTTTATTTACTTTTGACATTTATTACTATTAATGTAAAATATGCCCTAGATATGTTGCACCAAATGGAACCTTATAAAAACAGAGTATCCAAGGAACATCTGCTCAGGCAAGTTTCTTTCCAAAAGGGTCCTATTTTTTTTTTTTTTTTTTTTTTTTTAGTTTTTGATTAGAATTGAGGATTTGCTGGGTACGGTGGCACAGGCCTGTAATCCCAGCAGCTTGGGAGGCTGAGGTAGGAGGATTGCGAGTTCAAAGTCAACCTCAGCAACAGCGAGGTACTAAGAACTCCATGGTACCCTGTCTCTAAATAAAAAACAACAAGGTACATGTATGAAGACTTAAATTGGGTGTCAACATACTGTATATACAAACAGAGTTACAAAAATTGTGATATATATGTATTAAGAATTGTAATGCAAAAAAAACAAAGCATAAATAATGTATAAAAGCATAAATTGTCATGAACATACTTTATATTTAGAGATAAGAAAAATTGTGCCCTATGTTTATAATAAGAATTGTAATGCTTTCCACTGCTGTCAGGTAGTTAAAAAATAAAAACTAAAACAAAATAGGGCTGGGGATGTGGCTCAGTGGTTGAGTGCCCCTGAGTTCAATACCCAATACCAAAAAAAAAAAAAAAAAAAAAAGAGAGTGAATTGAGGATTTGATTTTTCCCCCTGAAAGTGGAAAAATATTAATTATAATATCAAGGGCTAGTATAGATGCAGGGAAAGACACACTTTGATATATCTTTTGGGATATTTTGAAATTGGTGCAGTAGTCCTTCCAGAGAACAATTTGAAAATATGATTCAAAACCTCCAATATTGCTGATGTCCTCTAATCTAATAATGCCAGTATCCCCATTGTAGAGCTATTTATTACAGAAAAAATTAGAAACAGTTCTCCAGTAATGAGGGATTGGTTAAATGATTATACTTTTTTAAGATGAAATATTATATGGCCATTAAAAATTTTCTTTCAACAAATACTTAAGACTGTAAATGTTCATAATGTATTGTAAGTTTTTAAAAATACCACAAAATGGTGTATGAATAGTATTTTTCACTTTTAGGAAAATAAAAATACCATATATTGAAAGAGTAAGGAACAGACATACCAAAATTTCAGCATTGGTTCTTTCTGAATAATGAAAATTAAGGTGAATTTCATTCTGTTTTTCTCTTTTTAAAAAATTGCTCTAATAATGTGCTGAGTGCTAATTTTAAAAGTTAAAAAGAGGGGCTAAAGGTAGAGTTTGGTGGTAGAGCCCAGTACCCCATAGAAGTACCCCAAAGAAACATAGAATGTATAAGAAAAAATTATGTTTTTTTTAAAAAGTTTGTGTTTAAGGAGTTATTTTATAATGCAATGCATTCAGACAAAAAAAATCATATGACCATGTCATTTTATAAAATGACATTAATTAAATATTTTAAGTAATTAACACGTTAACTGTCAGAGTCCTTTCTCTCCAAAATTATACTTATATCCTATATGAACTCTTCAACAAATTTACTTATTCCAAATGGTGCTTTGATTTGAAATTAAGAAGAACTGTAGTTCTGCTGGAAATGAATTACATACATACTTAGATATATGTGGTGCTGCTTTGTGCCCTCACAAAGTTAGTTAGCATGCTAAGAGAGAGTGCTAGTAGGTTCCAACTTGTTCTCATTTTCCTCCACAGTATTACCCGTCCTTCTTCCTGACTGCTAACCCTGCTGACCAAAAGCAACCCCAGAACCATTTTTCAGACTTTTGGCTGCAGAACTACAGAGTCTTTCAGTAGATTCTCCATCAGTTTCCCTTCTGTGGCCTCATTTCAGTAACTGGATGTGCTTTAGTATTCTAGATTAATTGGATTTGTGACTTCTCTGATTTCTCAACTTCTGCTTTTACAGTTTGATTTCCATAGTTTGTCCCACCTGTGAATCTTTCTCCAGGGAGCTCTCTTGTGACTGCCATCTTGTGAAGAATGCCAAGCTAGCCAAGCGGGAAGGCCACATAAAGCAGAACTGAGGCACCCCCCAAACAATAGCCCCAGCTGAGCCAACCACTAGCCTGCGAGTCACATGAATGACACCACAGAAAACAGCAGATTCTCAATGATTGTGAAAAAGTATAAATCATTATTGTTTTAAGGCAAAACATTGCAGGGTGGTTTGTTACTAATAGGTAGTTGAACATCATGTATTTTTTTAATCTTCTCTTGGGTTTATCTAATTTAGAAAAAATAAAAAGCAAAATGATTACGTACATTTTTTAATATTTAGTTTTTAGTTGTAGTTGGACACAATACCTTCATTTTATTTATTTTTATATGGTGCTGAGGATTGAACCCAGGGCCTCACACATACTAGGTGAGCACACTACTGCTGAGCCACAACCCAGCCCTGATTATGTCCTTTTAAACAAAACCTTGAAAAATTCTAAAACTTCACCAATTTCCTAATAATTCAGCATTTACCTAAATATCATACCATTATTTTAAACTATATCATATATTTATGTACTTCTATTGACATAAAGTTTTAGAAATCATCATAATGTTTCCAGTCCCAGATTTATTACTGGATGCAACAAACATTAATAATTAACTCTTTACTTTTCCATGTATTTAATCAAAACTGCTATATTTTATAGGACTGAAATTTGTTTCTTGTCCTGGTCTTTCAACTTCAAAAAAATTAAATGGGAAAGTAAAGTAGATTGTTTCTTCAACCCCAGGGCAGGTATCATTTAATAATCCACTTAGTTGATTATTTAATCACTTTTTCACGTTAAAAAATATTTGTTCAGGACTGGGATCATGGCTCAGTGGTGAGTGCTTGCCTCGCACGTGTGAGGCACTGGGTTCGATCCTCAGCATCACATAAAAATAAAATTAAATTAAAGAAAATTTGTTCAATCATTCCCAAGGTGCATATTTATGCATCATTATCTTTTCAATCCATAATCCAACTAGCTTTCAAAATGTGTAAATGCGAACCAGCTGAAAATCAAGGAGTAAACCTAAAACAGCTTCTGCTAATTTAAATGTTTAAAAATAGCTGGCCTAAAGCCCATTAACTAAAATTATTTCTTCAGTTTTAGCATAGATCCTCACTCAATCCCTACTTATTCTTGCTTGATACACAATTCTAACTTTTAGACTTCATGGTTATTAGATTTATAAAAGATGCAAAGCAAGACAGGAAAGCACTACTGTATAACAATACAAAAAAAAAACTTGACAGCTTAACATCAATGACGAAAATGAAAAAGAAAAAAAAAACCTATGAAAAAGAGGCACATGAGCTTAAAATTTTGTCTAGACCCACTTAATATACAAGCAAGCAAGCCCTGAAGACTTCATAGTTGCACAATATATACTGATAACCCAAGGTTATGAATAAGTTAAATTATGCATCATATAAGTCCACAGGAAAGGGAAAGGTTCCTCTTTCTTTTTTTTTTTTTGAAATGCATATGACCTCAAGATTTTATTATCTAAAATGAAGCACAAAACTGGATTGTTTGGCCCTTTCTCTTATCTCCTTCCAGTTCAAAATACTTGCTTTTCTTAATACTACCAATTTCTTAGATCTGTAGTTGGGTTCAATACACTCAAGGCTCAAGACAATCTTTACAATTTTAGCCTTCTCCCAAAAAATTGGCCTAGTCTACCCACCATAGCCAGTGTTTCCTGTCATAGTGCTACTTTCCCTGGGCACACAGAGAACATTTACCATGTTTTGGGGAATGCTTCTAGCATGGAAAGAAGCAGGGAAAGGTTTCTATCTGAAATGATTTCTTTTTTTTTTTTTTTTCAATGTGACTACATTAGTTTTAGATCATAAAAACTCAATAATAATTTTAATTTTAATTAATTTTTAATTTAATTGTCACTTATCACTAAAGATTCATTCTTTGATGATTTTGGAGAGATGAAATTTCAGTGCGAAGCAACAGACCTTATTTATAAGTTGATCTGAAAGAGGAAGTCATTTAATAGTGTTTGGGGGTGTTTTTTAGTAGGGGCAAGGAGATATACTTGAGTTCCAGGGTCAGGAAGCAGAGGAGAAAGGATTAGGGGTTAAGAGAAGAAAGGCTGATCTCCTATATGGTGTATGTGCTTCTCATTTCTTAATTCAAAAGAGATTTTTCTTGAGTGGTAAGCATGTCCTAAACTTTGGAATGATAAAGTCTTGAAAATAATAAGTTTGTTCTTTTGATATTGCTCAAAAAAATGACTTTCCAATTATTATTCGGGCAGGAGGATACAAAGACATGTGCATTTTGTGTGAAAATGCAAAACTATTAAACTCCTGGGAATTGATTGGGTTTATCTAATCACTACAGAAATCCACAGGATGGTCCACATTTCTTTCAATGACTTTTCCACAAATTTAACCTCTGAGTGGTGGCTTCCTCTCCTGTAATCTAAACTAGATCCATTTTGTGTCTTTTCAAAAAATATATATCATTTTTGCTTCCCTTAACTAGTCTTCTTTGGTAAACTCTGGCTATTGTTTTGGATATTCAGTAGAGTACTGATGTGATTTGAAATCCCAGTTACCGTTATCTTGAAACTGCTCATCTACAGTGACCTTGCAAATGGTGGAAGATGATGAAAATCATGCAAAAGCAAAGAAAATGAAAGACCTGTTTAAGACATGAGTTCTGGCGTGGCTCTAAGTAAACGTCTTTGTGGGGTTTAATGAAAATACAAAGATAACAGAGGCCCACTTACTACACATAGAATAACCACAACTAAAATTCATGATCTTTGGGGGCTGAGGTCATGTCTTTTACTTTAGTGTACATTTTCAGAGTTTCTGGCTCAGAGTTAGGCCCTTTGCACCTTACTTTAAAACTTACTTTTTAAAATTTTTTTATTTGTTTTAATTAGTTACACATGACAGTACATTGACCTTGACGTATCATACATTTGAATCAGATGGGATATAATATCTCATTTTTCTGAGTGTACAGGTTGCAGAATCACATTGGTCATGCATTCACATATATACACACAGTAATAATAATGTCTGTTTCATTCTACTATCCTTCCTATCCCCTCATCTTCTCCCCTTCCCTCCCATCACTTCTCTCTACCTAATCTAAGGTAACACTATTCTTTTTTTTTCCTCACATCTTCATACATATATTTTGAATAACAATGAGGGTCTCCTGCCACCATTCATGCAATTCCCCTTCTCCCTCCCTTTCCCTCCCACCCATCCTCCCTATCTAATCTTCTTCCCATGCTTATTCCTCCCTACCCCATTTTGAGTTACCCCGCCGCCCCTTATATCAGAGAAGACATTCGGCATTTGTTTTTTTGGGATTTGCTAACTTCACTTAGCAAAATCTGCTCTAATGCCATCCATTTCCCTGCAAATGCCATGATCTTGTTATTTTTTAGTGCTGAGTAATATTCCATTGTGTATAAATTCCTCATTTTTTAAATCCATTCATCCATTTAAGGGCATCTAGGTTGGCTCCACAGTCTAGCTATTGTGAATTGTGCTGCTATAAACATTGATGTGGCTGTGTCCCTGTAGTATGCTGTTTTTAGGTCCTTTGGGTATAGACCAACAACAGAAATAGCTGGGTCAAATGGTGGTTCCATTCCCAGCTTTCCAAGGAATCTCCATATTGCTTTCCATATTGGCTGCACCAATTTGCAGTCCCACCAGCAATGTATGAGTGTACCTTTTTCCCGAATCCTCACCAGCACTTATTGTTGTTTGACTTCATAATGGCTGCCATTTTAAAACTTGCTTTTAATAGCTGGGTACAGTGGCACATGCCTGTAATCCCAGTAACTCAGGAGGCTGATGCAGGAGGATGGCAAGTTTGAGGCTAGCCTCAGCAATTTAGCAAGGCCATAAGCATCCTAGCAAGAGCCTGTCTCAAAATAAAAATATACAAAGGGCTGGGGATGTGGCTCAGTGGTTAAGGCCCCTGGGTTCAATCCCCAGTACTAAAAGGATAAAAAGAAACTTACTTTTAAAAATTGCTTGTTATTCCATAAGTATTATTGCCAAGATATGTCTTGAGTTCCACTGATACTAACAACAGATGACTAAAGTCCAGATGAGAGTCCTATGATTCATTTAATGTGTTAATAACTTCTAAACTATGCCTTTCTTGGTTTGTGTGATTGATTATAAATACAAAGTTTGAGATAACAGCAGGACTTTGAGAATTAATCAAAGGGCATGCTTTTGCTATAGTAGCATTTTTCATAGTCACATATTACATTAAAAATGACCAGAAAGGAACTGAACTTTAGCATAGCTTAATTGCATACACTTGTTCTTACTAGAATTCATTGTTTATATTTTTTAGGCCAATGGAAAGATAAAACAATTAACTGCTATCAGTTTTTAAAAATTAGTGGTTTCTTTCATCATGAAATTTTTACACATAAATAAGCAAAATTTTTTTCTCTTTCCATAGTTATTTTTTAAAATATTTATTTAGTTGTAGATGAATACACAGTATCTTTATTTATTTTTATGTGGTGCTGAGGATTGAACCCAGTGCCTCACATATGCGAGGCAGGTGCTTTACCACTAAGCCCCAGCCCCTCCAAGGTTATTTTAATCAAATATTATATATATATATTTGGTACCAGAGATTGAACTCAGGGCACTCAACTACTGAGCAACATCCCTAGCTCTATTTTGTATTTAGAGACAGGGTCTCACTGAGTTGCTTAGGGCCTCGCTTTTGCCGAGGTTGGCTTTGAACTCGCAATCCTCCTGCATTAGCCTCTCAAGCCACTGGGATTACAGGTGTGCACCACTGAGCCTGGGTCAAATGTTGTATTTAATCAAATATTCATCTCTTTATTTTAGTGAATTCTGCACAAATGGTGCCAGTTTGAGAGACTGGTTACTCCCAAGAATGGTTCTGAAGATAGTCAATGTGGAACTGATTGTCTACCTCAGTATACTACAGGTGAGACTGTTAATAATAAATAGAAAACTAGTATAAACAGGGTCTAAAGGTGAGATGGAGTTTTTCATATCAAACTTATGTGCTCCTTATCATAGAGCCATCAGGACAAACATCACTCAGGAGAAAGTTCAGAGCAACAACTGGGAGGCCCAAGCAGCAAAGGGAGCCTTAGCCCTTGAAACAGGCCATTCCAGGGTGACTGGTACTAGTCCAGGATGAAATGTCCTGGGTAGCCTGAGGTCGATTCTAATCTCTAAGAACTCTGAAAAATCTAAGTTTGTTTTGAAACCATTGTGGTTTGGGCTTTCTCTAGGAAGTCAAAGGGTGTGGCCAGAAGACTCTTAAATCTATCATAAACCAAGCCCCCTGCAATTCTTTCTGCTACAACAGACTGCAGAATAATGGCCAAGAAGGGTCCCTACAGGCTGACATGTGTTAGCCTGAGATTGGGCAAATAAAGGCTGAGATGGAGGAAAGGAACCTGATAGAGAGAAGGCATGGTTTTATACATTGTTCTTGTCTTGCCCTCCTTTCCTGTCCTAGAGATTGGCCCCTCTAGAGGAAACTTTCCCCATCACTGTTAACCAAGGGCATGATGCTGAGATGAAGTTTGAAGATAAACCTGGCTTATAGCCTGACTGAGTCAGGGTCCCTTTGGGACTTTTTTTAGCTGTAGAAATTGCCTTCAAGCCTAGGTAGGGTATGTATAGATCCTTATGATATAACATGTATGTGATATAAGTATCTGTTAAATGAGGTATTTGGATCAGAAAACTCTCCAGCTACCATTTTTGGGCACCTCCAATATATTATACCAAGGATTGGCAAGCTTTCTCTGTAAAGGCCAGATAATTTTAGGTTTTGTGGGAACACAGCAACTCAATTCTACCTTTATGGTGTGACAGAATCCATAGACTATACAGAAAAGAATAGATGTGACTGTGATACAATAAAACTTTATTTATGAAGACATATTTGGATTTGGCCTAGTACACATCATTTACTGACCCCTGTGCTAGATATAAATAGACTCTTAGATCATTCCAAATATTCTTAACAATCTCTGCAGTTGGCCTCAGTTATTTCAATTTTTTATATCTTTTACTTAATTAATTAATTAATTATGTGGTGCTGAGGCTCGAACCCATGGCCTCGAACATGCTAGGCAAGCACTCTACCACTGAGTCACAACCCCAGCCCCTTATTTCAATTTTTAAAATTTTTTAAATTGTAAGTTGTCATGATACATACCTTTATTTTTTATTTATTTATATGTGGTGCTGAGGATTGAACCCAGTGCCTCATACGTGCTAGGTGCACTGCTAAGCCACAACCCCAGCCCACTAAAGTGTCATAACAAGCAAGTGGCAAAGCCAAGATTCAAATCTTTACAATCCCTTTCCTGATGTTATCTAGGGGGAAATTTCTACTCTCCTGTGGATAGAACATACACTCTTTAAATGCTAATTTTTAAAAAACATTTTTTAGATAGAAATCTTTCTAAGGTTTGGATGGTGCAGGCTATAGCTTATACACAGAACAATGGCAGAATAGTTCTTTGAACCAGGAGTGCTGCTTTCCCATGCATTGATGATTTTTAGCTAATTCCTTTCTATCCCAGTTGTCCCCTGGGCTCTGACTCCCCTCATCATTTCTTCCTGGTGTTCCATTTTACCTTCTAAATCTTTATTATCTGCAAAGAAATGAGGTTGCTAAGTTAAATAATATTGCAAGCTAATCTGACATCAGTAGATTCTGGCCCATGTATAAGTTTTCATGCCTCTTTTCTGAATTGGAGTGAAATATGTGAGAGTACATTTTTGTAGGTCAAAAATGGCAATTTCATATGGTTTGACCTAACATTACAGGGCATTGTTTCTGAGATATGCATTCTTTCTGGTGCTCATGAGATTTTTCTCCTATTTACTTTACAGTTCATGGAGGTGCTGCAAATGAGGAAAGCAGCAGAAAGTGACTTCCAGGAAGGTGGGCTAAGATATGATAATTCCTAAAATCCATTACACTCTGTACGACAAGGGTCGGGGGTCAGAAATGAGTCACACTACCTCTCTATCAGTCACTGGCACACTGAAATAGTTCTCATTTCTACTTCTCAAAACTCATCTTTTCAGAAGCTTTTGCACAATTGTCTCTTTAATCTTTTCTATTAGAGTGACCCAAAGCCATCCCATTGCATTAACAGACTCACAAGAAGGTGAGCGAGCCACTCAATGGAATGAAATAGACATAAGAAGCTTGGCAACCTGGACAAAATACCTCTCGGGACCTTTAAAATATTAACCTTTACTGATAAAACAGAGAATCATCAAAAAAGGAGATGAAATACATCCCATGGCCCCTTCAATTCCAAATGGGGATTATTTTCAAATGGCTCTATGTGAGTATGCGTGCAGGTCAATATTTACACTTCTAGAGGGCCAAATCATTTTTACTTATGCTAAAAGCAAAATAAACCAGTTTTACAAAGGACAAAAATTAAAGACAACAAAGATGCCTCCAGGTTCAAACAAGAGGGGGGGTTCGTATGATTCCTGAAGATAAGGAATTCAACATACATGAAACTTTAAAATAAATGGATAAAAAATAGCATAAATTAATGAAAGGGATTGATAAATTTGTGGCATAATTTACTCTCCCAGGAATAAAGAAAAATTTCCAGCTATACTAGAGATTGAAGGAGGGCTGGGGTCGTGGCTCAGCAGTAGCACGTGCAAGGCCCCTGGGTTCGATCCTCAGCACCACATAAAAATAAATAAATAAATAGATAAGTAAGTAAGTAAATAAATAAATAGATTGAAGTATTTTCCTAGAAACTAGCAGGAAGTACAAGTTAAGAAAAGTAAAGATTTCTAATACGTACCTTATTCTCCACCTGGACACTGTCACCTTCTCCAAGCACTGCTGTGTGATGAGGTTCTATTTTCTGTTGAGCATCATCAGGCCCTACAAAATAAAAAAAAAAAAGATGACCCACTAACTTTAAGACTTATTATAGAACATTTATCCCATGATTGCACATTTGGGCAACCATTTAGTACCATATTAGTTTTAATTTCCAAAATAACAGACTTAGGGATCTCCTCAAACCTCTTGATCAGGTAGATTTGACACTACCAAAGTCTGAAACTGGTTGCTTTTCAATATAGATGAGAACAGGGAAGTGAGTCCTGCATTGTGTTTCCATTTATAGTTCAATGGATAAGCAAAGTCCTTGGCATTATATGTTCCTAAAAGTGTTTCCTTGGGAAAATTATAAACCCCAGAAAAAGTAATCATACCTAGGAAAATTATCAAATTCCATCATTAATTCATTTCAATGCAATGTTTACTGAGTACCTACAATTGCCTAGTATCATGGGAAAATACAAAATGTGCAAAGCAGACTTCTTGCTTACAAATAATTAAAAATCTCATTAGGATTGAGTGCGGTGGCACACACATGTAATCCTAGTGACTCTGGAGGCTGAGGCAGGAGAATTGCAAATTCAATGCCAGTCTTAGCAACTTAGTGAGGCCCTAAGTAACTCAGTGAGACCCTGTCTCAAAAATAAATAAAAAGGGCTGGGCATGTAGCTCAGTGGTAAAGTGCCCCTGGGTTCAATCCCTGATAGAAAAACCAAAAATCTCATTGGAGCAAACAAAATACATACACTAAATAATCAGATAATAATTCGACTGAAAAATAAAAAAAATTAGATAGCTATTGAATAATAGCTATTGAACTATGAACAGGACCCTATTCTAAGTGCTGTATCTTCAGGATAGATAAGTTTTCATTCCTTCTGTATTGACTGTATTGAAAGAACAAATAAAATTGACTTTTCAAGGTAACAAAAAAGTTGATTGTGAAAACAGGGGCTGCAGGGCTCATTCAGGTCTAGGGACCCCAGAAATTCATTGTGGAGGAGATAACACTTGAACAGAGCTCTTCAGAACTAGGATAAACCTGCAAGAAGCAAAGTCAGGAAAAGGGGAATTCTAGACAAGAGGACAGACAGTGGGAAGGTAATGCAGGAACATTTCTGGGGAAACTGTGGACCTCCCACCATTGCTCAAACATGCTTCTAGAATGACAGAAATGGAGGCTGGCTTTAGATTTGGCAATAAAAGAAAAGTCTGGGAATTAAAGAAGAACCTCATTTAAATTTGGATGATATTTTTAACTGTGATGTGGAGCAGCATTTTATTAGGTGTGTTTTATTGAGATCCCCTGGGAGCAATGAACCATGTCTTTATTTTCAACTTATTCATATATAGCCCCCATTGCCCGTGTGGTTCCTTTCTGGCCCGTAAGTTTGTCATATAGCATGTTTCATGATACATAGTCCAAAATAGTTTATAAACTCCTTTGCTATGCGTTAATGGAGTGAGCTGACAAGAGACAGCACTCGAAATACCGAGTTGGTATTTCTCTGCACCCCTTATCAGGGTGGCTTGCTCTACTGCAGTGCTCACTGATTTGTGAGGAAATCTTAATTTAGAAACCAAGAATTGAGCTGTCTGAAGGGCTCTAATCCTAACTTTACATGGGGTGCGACTTCTGCCCGTGCTCCCTGCTGATGTATGAAAGTGTCGATACTGGAGAGGCCATTCAAAATGTTTCACCCTAAGGTAGACCTTTCTTATAGACACTGGAGTCAGGTTTCCACTGTAATAATTCTAAATGTACCTCTAGCTTCTGCATTGTTACATGAAAGGCTTAAAACAAGGGGTCATAGAAGGCAAAGACTGATTTCATCTTCATTTCTAGGTCATTTCTATGATATTTTTCCCAATCTAGTTATCTCCTGAACCTAAAATTGGTCTCAAAGGAAATACATCTTATTGTTTCTGATTACTTTCAATTATAAATAGGGCCAAATCAGATAATAAATAGTTTCCATTGGGAATCTGTGCCAAAGAATGTTCAATCTAATAGGATAGTTAGGGAAAATTTAGCCGAAGATGATTTAATTGCAAATTTTTTACCTAAACCATCATAAAAGAGCAAAAATACTTGAAAATCTATTTTAAACTCAGTGCTGGTGCTGGGATTGTAGCTCAGTGGTAGAGCACTTGCCTAGCATGAGTGAGGTACTGGGTTTGATTCTCAGCACTGCATATAAATAAATAAATAAATAAATAAATAAATAAATAAATAAATGTATTGTGTCCATCTACAACTAAAAAATTCTTTTTTAAATTTTTTTTAGTTGTCAATGGACCTTTATTTTATTTATATGTGGTGCTAAGAATCGAACCCAGGACCTCACACATGCTAGGCAAGCACTCTACCACTGAGCCACAACCCCAGCCCCTAAAAAATTCTTTTATTAAAAAAAAGTGCCATTAACTGCTGTACATCCCTTCTGTATATGCCATCTGGTCCTTTTCTTTTTCTTCTCTTTATGAGAACTGCTATCCCACTTACTCTGTGTCCCACAAATTCTAGTACTTCCATCATATTTTGACACCACTAATTTTATGTATATAGTTGAAGAGCCCTTATCTGATACAACCAAGACTGTTAATCAAAAAACAGAAACTTCCTTAAACATTTCATTTTAAATTGAAGTGTAAATGTGCATTAGTTTTTTAATTTTTATGTATACAGCTAAAATGGGTCTACTGACTGGATTGAAGCATTGTCTTTCTTTGTAAGACATACCCATGTGGCATCACCTAAATCCTTCTGGATTATTACAGTTTTCCCTAATCTTTGCCATCTGTCTCATTCATATTGATTTGAAGGCATTTTCTTCAGCAAATTACTTTTACAAAGCACCTAACTTAGTCTTTCTAGAATACCATCTCTCTTTTCACATTTATTTCTTTGATTTACATACTAATTAAATTACATAGTTGCAATTAGTGGTGCAACTGGCACAAACAAGTGGAGAACAAACACAACTGCCTTGAAGTCCAGTACAGCTCAGCTGGTGGAAAGACCTGATCATCCTGGCTGTGAGTACATCCCTCACAGTATTCACTATGGAATGCAAGAGCACCGGTCAATCCAGTTAATTGAGTAAGTGGAGGTCAATTAAGAGCACTTCTGGTATATATGTGTGCTTGCCCACTTTTATTGTAATATCCAAGGACCATGTCAAGTTTCTTAATACCACTCAGAATTAGGAACCAAAGGTTGAATACCAACTAAGTTTAAGTGGGACCATTCTGCCTTTGTAAGCCAGTTAGCTGTCATTTCAGTACCACAGATAAATGTTTTTAGATTTCTAAATGCCTTTTTCTCAGCACCAACATTATACTTGATATTGGTCCTTTTAGGGCACTGGCATTCAAACTGATAAAACCAGAGCAAGCTTCAAGGACATGACACACAAACTCTTTCACCCTTTTGATCTCTGCATTAATGTGTAATTTTCATCATAGCTGCAGGGAAGGGGTTCAGTAGTAGTACCTCTGGGATCTATTAGTTTTCTGACCATACAGTTTTTACATTCTTTTGATTTTTTTCTTTTTATCACATTCTGCACAGAATCCAACTGAGGTGATGGTCAAAGGACTTTTTGCCTCAATAAGAGACTGTCGTCAAAGGCAACAGTTGACTTAGAAAGCTTTTCCAACGTTAAAGAAAGCAAGTGTATCAAAATTTACAAAAAGCCTTGAAAAGCATACCATGGATACTTTCAAATGAATCTTGAATATAGTAAGAAAGTGCTAATTTTATTCATCTTATATTACCTCTGTTAACACCTTTTCTTCAGGGTGTTATTAGAAGACAGTTAAATGATCTCACTGTACTTACCTTGAACTTTAAAATGTGTGACTCACCTTGACAAGTAGAGTCCACTCTTTCCCATCATTCAAAACTGCATCTGTTTACAGTCAAACTAAATGTACCAATGTCTATTTTTAAGTAGTTCTGTATCAATACTTTTTTGTTGTTGTTGCTGTTGTTACTGGGGATTGAACTCAGGGGTACTTTACCAATGAGCCACACCCCCAGGCCTTTTTATATTTTATTTTGAGAAACAGGATCTTGAAGAGTTGCTTAGGGCTTCACTAAGTTGATGAGACTGTTTGAACTTGTGATCCTCCTGCCTCAGCCTCTTGAGTCCCTGGGATCAATGAACACTTTTAAGAGCCTTCTTAAATTTCTACTTTGTGAAGTCTCCCCAGATTATTTTCCCAACCCAAATTGCAGCCTATTTTACTGCAGCTTAATACACTAATTATTTTTACATTTATTTTTATTGGTATAATTATACATCATAATGGGATTCATTATATCAAAGCTGTATATTCACATAACATAATTTGCTCAATCTCCTTCCTCAGTACCTTCTCTTTCCCTCCCGCCTCTATCCTTTTGATCTACCTGCTCTAGTCTACTGGTTGTCCTTCTATTATTATTTTAATTATTTCTATATATATATATATATATATATATATATATATATACACACACACACACATGTAAATAAAATGGGAAATCATTGTGGTATATTTGTACATGGACATAGCATAATTTGGTAGAATTCATTCCCCAGTACTTCCCCAAGCCCATATTTATCACACCTACTTCAACAGAATGGAGGTGCTTTTTAACATTTCAAAAAGAACAATTACTTGCTTATCAGTTCCTGCCATCTGTAGTTGGCTGGTGCCAATCTAGTTTTATAAGCAAGATAAAATCAAGACAGTAAAATAAAAAAGCATTTTCTAGATTCTATATAAATTTTATAAGTCAGAACACATTCAATAGCTCTTTCTGTTTTGCTGTTTCTTTTCTTGGTGATTTGTTCTTGACTCTTTTTTTTAACACCCCTATTAGAGATTGGGTAAGAAGAAGGGAAGGAGGTAAAATTCAAATGAGGTCCTTATAAAATTCAAATGAGATAAAATTCAAATGGGGTTTCTCATTAATTCAAGCAGAGTCCTAAGAGGTAGTTTTGTGAGCTGGATTCTGTCCATGGTCCCGCTTACTCTGGATAGATGCAACTTCACTCCAAGACTACAAACCACACCCTATTTCTTTTTCTTTTCATTTTTTTTTTTTTTTTTTTTTGCAGAGGGATGGGGGACGGTGGGGGTTGGATACCAAGATTGAACTCAGGGGCACTTGACCGCTGAACCACATCCTCAGCCCTATTTTTTTCAATATATATATTTTTTTAGTTATACATGGACACAATATCTTTATTTTGTTTATTTATTTTTATGTGGTGCTGAGGATCAAACCCAGTGCCTCACATGTGCAAGGCAAGTGCTCTGCCACTGAGCTACAACCCCAGCACCCCCAGCCCTATTTTGTATTTTATTTAGAGACAGTCTCATTGATTTGCTTAGGGCCTCGCTTTTGCTGAGGCTGGCTTTGAACTCATGATCCTCCTGTGTCAGGCTTCCAAACCACTGGGATTACAGGTGTGCACCACTGCACCTGGCCACACAACCCTATTTCTTGCCAGATGTTTTGCACTTGTGGCCCATGGTCACAAATGGGAATCAGGCCAGTGATCAGAGACGACTCAGAAAAATCCTGCCTCACCTCGAGGAAAATAAGTGGATAAAATAAGACAATTTTTTAAAAATAAGAAATAAATAAGAAAAAAACAATAATAAGTGGCACTCTCACCCTGAGAAGTACAGAGCTTTTCATGCATTAATTTCTGGAACTAAAGGTCTCTCAGGAAACAAGACTGTAACAATGGATTAAAATAGATTTTGAAGATTACTTTTTAATTTTTCTCCCCTTTATCCTTCACAATGACATTAAAACCAAAATCAATTGTAGAGCCAATAGGCTAGGAAAGGTCTTTACCTTTTTAAATGGTTGGAAGAAATTTAAAAATTGTATTTGATGACATATGAAAAATACACAAATTTTACATAAAATTTTATTGTATATATTTGTATGTGTTATTGCCTATGGCTGATTTTGTGCCTCCTGGCAGGGCTGAGTAGTCACAACTGAGACTATTTTGTGGCTCACAGAGATGAAAATATTTGTTGTCTGGTCCTTTATAGAAAGTTTGCTTTCTCCTGCTTTTTCTTATTCCACATAAATATTTCTAGAATCCTCCTTAGAATTCATGTGCTTTCTTTATTACGTTCCATTTATGCAGATTATTTTGTTGGTCTTGAAATCATAAATCAGGGATACCACTTCCATTTTATTTTTTTACATTTTTACAAAGTATTAGGGAATTATCAGGATATTCAGAAGATTATAAAAATAAATGAATTTCATCTCTTCCAGGTGGTTAATATAGCTTAATGTATGTGCACAGGGATTTATATACAATACTAGATTATTTTCATACTTTCTTGAATGCTAAAATAAATGAATTTTGCTTCTGACCCTTAATTGAACTGCTGTTCAGTGAAAGAGGAATCAAGTCCACCTACACCATATTAGGAATAAGTTCAAAATACTGTTATTTCCAGAAGAAAACTTGTAGATAATTGAGCACTCTTTTTGGAAAATATAAAGCACGGCTTAGCCAAGCATGGTGGCACACACTTGTAATCCCAGCAGCTCAGAAGGCTGAGGCAGAAAGATCCCAAGTTCAAAGCCAGCCTCAGCAAAGGCAAGGTGCTAAACAACTCAGTGAGACAAAATAGGGCTAGGGACGTGGCTCAGAGGTCGAGTACTTTTGAGTTCAATCTCTAGTACCAAACAAAGGAAGGCTGAGGCAGGAGGATCATGAGTTCACATTCCCAGCCTTAGCAACTTAGCAAGGCCCTAAGCAACTTAGCAAGACTGAGTCTCAAAATTAAAAAAATAAAAATAAAAATAAAAAAGGGCTGGGAATATGGCTTAGGGTTAAGCACTACTGGGTTCAATCCCTGGGACCAAGAAAAAAAAATAATGCTTTAAACTAGCTCTGGGTGTAGCCTTGTAGCTCTGAGCAGATGATGTTAGCAAGCCAGCTATCCTGGAGCTACAATGTATTGCCCAAAGAGGTGGCCATGTTAGGGCCCCTGGAAGTTCATTATGGGCACCTGCAGGAGGCAGGTGGAGAGGATCCGACCCAAGAGGGTCTCAGAAATGGGGATTCTTGGCCTGCACCTTGGGATCCTCCCCAACCATCATTGTTCACAGGGATGAGAAGCAGAAAACGAGAACTTGATTCTCTTTGGGATATTCCCAAAAGCACAGCTAGAGATGAATATTCTGGTGCAATAAGTTTATTTGATTCCAGGGAACAACAGTCCAGAAGGGTTAGACAGGAACAGAAGGCAGACAATGAAGGGCGAGTCATGGGGAACACTCCCACCAGGAAACTTTAGGAAAAGTTCTCTCACAAAGGCTTCTGGATTATTCTACCTGAGGACCCAGGTAACTTTCAGAGTATTCATTCTCCAGAACTTTCAACCTGCCTGTCTGGGGCAGAGCAGCCTTCCAGGGTTTGAGAGAAAGTGGCATAGATACTGGCCACTGGAAGTTGATCAGTAGATACTGAGGATATACAGCCCCAGGGCTATGGGTTCTGCACTGACAGCATCTGCTACAACCATTTCCTGCCTTGGTTCTGGTCCCAGGTCTACCAATGTACCCTTGGCAAGTTAAATAACTTCCTTTAGATTTCACATTCCTCATGTAAAAAATGAGAGTTAATTAGTTCTCAAATGTCCCTTTTTAAAAAGACTCAACAAGCTATACAATACACAACCCTTAGAATAGGAGAAAACTCACTTTGAGATACTTCAGAGGCACCTGGGACTGCTAATTCACCTTTTTTCACCTCTGAGGAGATAGATTCCTGCTCCTAGGGGAGTGTATTACAGCTGCATCTCCTTATAGTATGGAGGTTGCCAACCTCTTCTTAGTGAGATGATAACACACATAATCATGCCTGGACCTCTTGTCTGCACAGAGACCACAGAAAATGGCTATGTCACGAATGGTATTCATATTCTCCCTCATTGAAAATTCTGGAACTGTGAGCACCCTGCTGTGACTGTACCTATGCTGGGAATGTAGAGAGGGCTGGTGTATTTGATTATACAAAATAGTTTCAATCTACCATTTATCCCTTTAGTAGTTTAAATTAAGTTGCAGTTGAAGCCAAAATGATATACTTATAACTTACCAATATACACATCTCCAGATATGGTATAAATGAAACTCGTCCACCCTGGAAAAGGACCAGCAACATTAAAATGTTAGTGTCCATAATGTCAAAAGGAAAGACAAAAGAAAAATCTGAAGATGAAATCCTTTCTTTTCTTTTTTTTTTATTTTTTATTTATTTATTTTTATTGGTTGTTCAAAACATTACAAAGCTCTTGACATATCATCTTTCATACATTTGATTCAAGTGGGTTATGAACTCCCATTTTTACCCTGTATACAGATTGCAGTATCACGTCGGTTACACATCCACATTTTTACATAATGCCCTATTAGTAACTGTTGTATTCTGCTACCTTTCCTACCCTCTACTATCCCCCCTCCCCTCCCCTCCCCTCCCATCTTCTCTCTCTACCCCATCTACTGTAACTCATTTCTCTCCCTTGTTTTGTTTTGTTTTGTTTTCCCCTCACATCCTCTTATACGTAATTTTGTATTTGAGATTCTAGTTCTGTGAGCTGCTTAAAATACATACTCACATATGTGCACTTGCTTACACACACGTGTGTGCGCACATACGTGCTTCTAAATCTAAATGACTTCACTCCCAATGTTTCAGAGCCACCCAAAGTAGAAAATGCACAATTCATTTGGCTGTATATCTATATGCCAAAAGTCATACTAACAAACAAGTTCTTCCTTCTAGTTCTATTAACTACAAGACTCCAATTTGTCTTTTATCTTCGGTTTGCTATGTCCCCAGGTAGCCTGAAGTGTGAATAATGCTATAAAGATTTTTTTTAATATTTTAGTTTTTAGTTGTAGTTGGGCACAATATCTTCATTTTATTTATTTATCTTTATGTGGTGCTGAGGGTTGAACCCAGGGCCTCACACATGCTAGGCGAACGCTCTCCCACTGAGCCACAACCCCAGTCCTGTTTTTTTTTTTTTTTTTTATTACTTAGTTGAATTCTAGTTTTCAGTGGACTCATTTTTTCTTATCTATTCTAAAGTATAACATGCATCAGTTGCAAGGATGTAAGGAAACAAAAATCTCTGGGGGACTAATGGGCTTCAGATGGCTTGTGAAATCCCTGGAATTGTCCATACAATTTTTCAAAAGTGTGCATTTTTCTGGAAAAAGGATACATAGTATCTATCAGATTCCTACCATGACCTGAGGGGCCAAAAGCTCAGATCCAGCCACAACCTAACTTTTGCACTCTTGGCCCCAACACTTGATTATTGTGAATATTTATGTACTGTACCCGTGGCTCAGAGAGATGCTGTGTTTGCTCGGAGAGATGTGAACCTAGAAATGGCAAACTCAAAAAGAAGTGAGAATGTCATTCCTTGTGCCTTCAGCAGAAAAGACAATCTGGAAATGAAATATAGGGCAGAGTTCATGGTGGGAAGGAAGGACCCAGGAGTCAAGGACACAGTAACAAAAGCAGGCACAGAAGGAGTAAGGAGGATAAAATACACTCTAAGGACATGGTTGTGATGGTTGGTGGGTTCAAGCACACAAGAGTGCCCAAAAGAAACGCCAGAACTGATAACACTGAACACAATGGAGTCTTGAGAAAATCTGAAGGTTGGCCAAACACAATTGGCAGATATAATGAACAAGGCCCGGCCAGCGGTGCTCAAGTTGCACAGCTCTGGGGAGAGAGGTTCCTGGCAGATGCTGAAAGCCCTCGCTAGACTTTGTAGCGCACTCCGATCTGCCTGCTAATGGATGCCAAGCTTCCCATTCCTATTAAGCCTGGTTTATCATTATACTGTACAACAAAACCCCTTTCTTCTCTGTTTGCTTTGTTAAAAAAAAAAAAAAAAAAAAAAAAAACACCACTGGAAATTCTTGAGATTTTCTTTTCAAAATGCAAATGACTTTATTTTTTTTAGATTATAAAAAAGTAATACATTATTTTAAGAATATGAAGTCATGGACCATCTAAACTGGAAATCTTTCTACATCATCATGCCTACACTGACATAAATATTGTTAGCAATTTGGTATTTGTACTTAAAGGTTTGTTTGTTTCCTTTTATGCACTGTATGATAATGACTTAAAAATTAGAACAAAAAGTTCTGGGTTTTTTGTTTTGAGGGGTGGGGGGCAGGGGTGCCAGGCATTAAACCCAGGGATGCTTAATCACTGAGCCACATCCCCAGCCCTTTTAAAATATTTTATCTAGAGACAGGTTCTCACTGAGTTGTTCAGTGCCTCCCTAAATTGCTGAGGCTGACTTTGAACTTGAGATCCCTCCTGCCTCAGCCTCCTGAACTGCTGGGATCACAGGTATGCACTAGACCAAAATATTCTGTTTTGAATTCCTTTCCTTGTCAAAACACAGAGCAATAATTCATCCTTAGGAAAGGCTGTATAGCATTGCACTGTAAGGACATGTCAAAATCTACATAACCAATCCCCTCTTCAAGGTTTCAAGGTATTAAAAAACTCTTTCCACATTTGAGAGGACCTCAAAGCTGTTAATTGCTCAACCTGCTACCTGGCGGCTCTGATTCTGGCTCTAAGAGGAAAAGACTAGGCTACAACACTTGCTGCTCCAGAGTCAAATTCTTAGGCAATAGGTTTTACTCAAAGTCAGCTTTGAAAAGATCACCACTTTCAACAAGAGGAAGTTCTGTGTTTCAATACCAAATAAAAACTCATTTTGAAAAGGACTGAACTTGGGAGCTCCCCTCTAAACTCAAGTGGAAGCTAAGGGGCTGTTATGCTCGAATTCGGGACCCCCAAAAGACCACCAGAGACCAAGATGGATGTAAACAGCAAAGAGGTGTTTATTGCGAGCTAGCTCAGTCCTCTGTGCGCACACAGCAACTGGTGACGCTGAGAGGCCCAGAGCCCAGGGTTTGCAGCAGTTTTATACACTCTTTGGAGAAGGCAGGGACCCCCACATACATCATAGCATCTCTTAGCAAATCATCACACACCGCGGGAAAATCAAATAACAACTCTAAAACATGATTAGCACATTCACTGGCGGGAACAAGTTGGGTAGGGGTGATTGGTTACTAAAAGAGGGGGATTCATTTGAACTGATTGGTTTAAGCCAAGGTTCAGTAGTTCCTGCTGAACTACTCGGTTTCCCAACACCATAAACTACTGGGAGGATCATCTGGCATCCCTGTCTCATGCTGATTGGTGGCTGCTAGGGGGCTGCTATGGATCCCCACCTAGCCTGACTGAGTCAGGGACACCTGGGGCAGCAGATCTGTCCTGTTATTTGTAGATAAACAACTTAGCAGGGTGGGAATGTGCCTAGGAGTGCTCTGTGGGTCTTTCCAAGGACAAAGGTGATGTCCCTTCCTTGGACAGGCTTTGCTCTGAGGTAGAGGCTGGTTTTTCGGGGCTTCCCTCAACTTCCTGGCCTGACAGAGAATCTGGGAATAGAGACTATCCCTGTCCCAGCCTGTGTAGTACAGGCTAATTAAACTGAATATGGATATTTCCTGCCTTTTGTTCCCATTTTGTCCCCTCTGTTAGCCAAGCAAATCTACATATGTATATCACCTGGCTTTTGTTTTTATAAATGGTAAATGCTTCTGTGGGGCAGCCAGGAGAAGCAATCTAGCTGCTTTTCCCCAGTTTCATCAAAATGCACCAAATTTGGGGGTTGGGGTTGTAGATCAGTGGTAAAGGGCTTGCCTATCACCCTTAAGGCACTGATGAGTTCGATCCCCAGTACCACATAAAAAAACTAAATAAACAACATAAAGGTATTGTGAACATCTACAATTTAAAAATCTCTTTTTGAAAAAATGCACAAAATTCACTTTTCCTTTTTCCATCTTTATTTTATGAGAGCAAGTGGCCAAATCTAGCCAGTAGGGATCCAGGTAGGATCATTTTAATCTTTCTAATTTCATTCCTCCTTTGTTTCCCTCTTACCCTCTAAGCAGAAATCTAGTCCAAACATAATTGCCGAGGTCAGTTTTCTTTAAAATTTTTTCACATAACCCAGAAGTACCAAACATTTGCTTCAAGGAATGGCTGAGTCAATTTATTAAATGCATTTATCTATTTTTATTCCTCCTTTTTAAAATAGTCTAGTAGGATATAGAGTCTTCTTTTGCCAGTTATAATACAGTTCATGTTGCTGGCTGGAATGCACAATGTTAGAAGTAATAGAATTGCAAGAGTGGGCAATTTCCTTTTTATCTTCTTTTCGGCATGGGTGACCACATGCACTTGTTTTTATTAAACTTTGTTTAATTTCCACTGTTGGTTTTCTTAAGGCTAGCATAAAAGAAAAAAAATGCCCAAGTATGTGAATGCATACTACATATTTAAAAACAACCTTGTTTCCTTAGAATTACCTCTTTATGAGCTGGGGATTTAGCTCAGTTGGTAGAGTGCTTGTCTTCTATACATAAGGCCCTGGGTTCAATCCCCAGCACCACAAAAAAAAAAAAAAAAAAAAAAATTAACTCTCTACTAAGAGCAGTATTGCATCAACAAAGGGTTGTCCTCTGAGATTTTTCAGGTACCCTCTTCCCACTTTTATGTCATGCACCAGGAACTGATGCCACCTCACAATTTTGTTGTTGTCAGGGTCACACCCCTACATTTTCCTTTCTTTTACAAATATGGTTGCCAAGCTACTGTCTCTCTGCAGCTGGGAAGCGCTTCCCTTCCCTTAGGCAATAACAAATAAAATGAGTTGGGATAGAGGTCATATTTTTCTGGCCCCCTAGGACAGTTAAGTCAGCAACACATATAAATCAGACCTCCTTTAGCCAAACATAAAAAATGTACAATGTTTCTTTTAATTATGTAAATCATTTTCTGTGGCATCTGTTCTCATTTCCAGGGAGGTTCCTAATTCTTGCAAACATCCCTAGTGAGAGGTTTTTTTTTTTTTTTTTTTTTTTTTAATTACATTCCTTGGCTTAATCTAGATCATTTCCCTCTTCCTCAGTCTTTTTTTGTTTTTAATCTGGGCTTGAACCCAGGGGCGCTTAACCCCTGAGCCACATTACAACTCTTTTTATTTTTATTTTGAGACAGGGTCTTGCTAAATTGCTGAGGCTGGCTTTGAACTTGCGATCTTCCTGCTTTATCTCCCGAGCCACTGGGATTATAGGAGCCACTGGGATTACAGGCATGCACCAACCGGGCAGGGCCCTTCTCAGTCTTAAGAGTTCATTATTCCAGTGAATTTACAGATACATGTATCTAGATAAAAAGTAGAAAAACATGGTCTGGTGACACACCAAATCCATAATAGAAGTCAGCTCTTGGGAGGAGAGGAGAGGGTAAAGGAGCCAAGAAGAGAATCCAATTCTGGGTCACACTGGTTGCCAGACCTCAAAACAGCCGTGGTTCCTGAAAATCTGCCCCAGAAGTCCTTGCATTAAGTTTCCACAGGCAAATACCTCACCATGGACTTAATGCCTGACTTCCTGGGACAGGAGGCAGAGATGTTTGGTCCTCTCCTCATTTCACCAAATTATTTTTAAATCTTTATTTATACATACAGAAAAGCTGCAAAAATAATACAGAGAATTACTGTATACCATTTACCCAGATTCCCCAAAAGCCAACATGTTATCATACTTTATCATTTTTCTTGGTATAAATGTCATTTTTCCCAAAATACTTCTAAATAATACATGATGCCTCTTACCCTGAAATAATTTTCAATATGTATTCTCTAAAAATAAGGATATTTTCCTACATCATTTCCCTCATCATTAGACCAGATTGTTTGCTAATCCCCTTCCCCTCTTTTTTGGGAAGTGGGGGTACCCAGGGATTGAACTCAGGGGCACTCAACCACTGAGCCACATCCCCAGCCCTATTTTGTATTTTAGTTAGAGACAGGGTCTCACTGAGTTGCTTAGCACCTTGCTGTTGCTGAGGCTGGCTTTGAACTCACAATCTTCCTGCCTCAGGCTCCGGAGCTGCTGGAATTAGAGGCGATGCGCCACCACACCTGGATCTTTTTTAAAACACCTTCATTTTATTTATTTATTTATTTTTTATGTGATGCTGAGGATGGAACCCAGTGCCTCACATGTGCTAAACAAGCACTCTACCACTGAGCTACATACAACCCCAAGCCCAAGTAAAGTGGCTTTTATAAAAAATTATGCAATTAACATTGATACATTATCATTATCTACATATTCAAATTGTTGTAATTTTCAGAATAATATCTTTTATGGAGATAAGAAAAACAAATTTCTACGAAAGGATCCACTCAGGGTAACATGCTCTGGTTAGTGATCACATCTAACCTTCTTCCATCTGAAACAGACCTTCAGGTTTTGTTTTGTTTTGTTTTGTTTTGTTTGTGTGTGTGTGTGTGTATGTGTCATTAAAAGTACAGACCAGTTATTTTGTAGAAAGTCCCTCAGTTCAGGTTTGTTTGCTGATCCCTCATCATTAGACCAGATTGTTTGCTAATCCCCTTCCCCTTTTAGAGAAGAATTTTCATTTATTTTCAATACTTTGCCTTTTTAAAAAAAAAATATGGAAGCATACAAAGTATGAAATAATGAACACATTTATTTCACTTTGTGTATGTGTGTGTATATGTACGTGTGTGTGTGTGTGTGTGTGTGTGTGTGTATGCATGTACTGGAGATTGAACTTGGGGCCTCATACAAGCACTGTACCACTGAACTACATTCTCCACCCCTTTTCTTTTAAGACTAAACTATACAGGTAAAAGAAATGTCCCCTAACTGGCCCCAATTTGTTTTCTACACATAGCAAATTGGAACTTTCTAGAAGCCCCAATTAAAACGCTTCAAGTGCAGCCAGGTGTGATGGTGCAGGCCTGTAATCCCAGTGACTCAGGAGGCTGAGATAGGAGGATCACAAGCTGAGGGCCAGTCTGGGAAACTTAGAGAGACCCTGTCTCAAAAAACAAAAAGGGTTGAAGATATAGCTCAGTAGTAAAATGTCCTGGGATTTAATCCCTACTACCAAAAAAAAAAACCAAAAAAAACAAAAAAAAAACTAATTTTTAAAAAAGTAAAATTTTTTTGAAAAGGGCTGGGGATGTAGAGGGCCCCTGGGTTCAATCCCCAGAACCATCAAAAATCCAAAAACACCAACCCCTAACTCCCAAAACCTTCAATGACTTCCTGTTCTCCCAAACATCTAAAGCTGGCAGATTCTTCTCAATTTGGTCTTGCTCCTCTTCTCCATTAGCATGGAGCCTCTGATTATTTTGCCTCTATATTTAATTCTAACCCAGCATACCTTTCCTGGGGAGGGGTGAAAGGAGAGCAGGGCAGCAGTTCCACAAAGGGAGCTTTGTGGAGCAAGAGAAAACCAACCAACCACGTAACTAGAAAACAACAAAAATGAACACATGATCACAGTCAGAAAGTGTAGGTATAAAAATCCACACAACATTCATGGGGAAACCTAGGACCAGACTCTAAACTTCTTCAAACCTGTCTCCTGCTTTGTAAAATAAGGGAAAAAAAATAGGTACAACACAGGGCTATTATGATAATTAAGTGGCACTGGGTGCATCTCTGTACAAATATATAAATTTTCACATGCAGACGTGTGTTATATGCTTTCTTCGTTCTCTATACCACGCCTGACACTTAAGAGGTACTTTTTTAAATGTCATTTCCCTTTCCTGCCCATTCCTTTACTTTCTACTTTGCTTCAAATTCTTGCAGAAAAGGAGGTTATACACATCTGATGAGGCTATGACCCAGGACAGAGAAGGATCACAGCTACAGAGATGACCACACGTTCCCCACTGCATCCCTGTCAACACCAAGCCAAGCAGCAGATTGCACAAGACACTGAGCAATGTTTGGCAGGGTCCTGTTTCCCAAAAACAGAATTAAGAGCTCTACATTTTGGAACTGTTTTCCAAAACGTCCTCATCAAGCTCCCTATGGCATTTAAGATGCTGTCTGTGTCCCATTGAACACTGCAGTCTAGAATTGGTGACATAAGTCAGGATTTCTGGTCATACAGCAACTATAAGATCGACAAGTCTGCCTGAAATAGTCATTTAACCCCCATCTTATAACTATCCATAAATAGCAAGAAAGGTGACACACAGAGATCTCAACTTTGTGGCTCTGCAATCTAGGAAAGAGGTTATTACATGAATTTGCAGGAATTCCATCCAAAGAAAACAAGCAAATGCCCATTTTGCCAAATTTGGTGACCCTGATAATAAAATGCCCACCTGTATTGCATGCTACACAAGTAATTACACTTGAGACAACTGGCTTTCCAGAATAAAATATACTCCGAATATAATACATGTAGAGCCAGGCACAGTGACATACACCTGTAATGCCAACAACTTGGGAGGCTAAGGCAGGAGGATCTCAAGTTCATAGCCAACAGCAAGACCCTGTTTCAAATTAAAAAGAAAAAAAAAGGCTGGAGATGTAGCTCAGTAGTCAATGGTAAAGTGTCCCTGGCTCAATCCCCAGTACCAAAAAGAAAGAAAATAGATATATTTCATGCATTACAGAATAATCATTGATTATTTTACAGGCTTTGCTTCTAAACCTTGGGCATATAACATCAAGAGTCATCTGTAAAGATCCTCTATTTTAGAAAAAAAATGTAACAGTTTGGTTCACATTTATAATAATGAATATTTGTTGCTCAAAGGCTAACAGAAAAACTGGGAAATAAATAAAATTTAACACTTTGAAAGAAAAACGTGTTAACAATATAAGCTCTGCACAGTGTTCTCAGAAGACAACCTTCTGTATGCCCTGAATGGAGCCTAGCCTACTACAGGATAAACTCTGCAGACTAGTTTCTTGCCAATAAAATAGCAAGAAGAAAATATATTAGAATCCCCTGGGAGCATATATTGCTCTTTAAAGATTAAACCCTACATAGAAACATTGACTTTTTTTTTTTGGAACTAAGAAGACATTTAATATAATTTTTATTTAAAGTAATATATGTTCCTACTATTTCTTGGTTTTATTTCAAAAGAATTTGTCTCCTCAACTATACAGTATTTCCTATTGGTTTTCCAATTGCCTAGAAAATAATTCAAATTTGTAGACATAATCACAAAATTACATAACAAGCTATAAAATAGAAATGATTTTAAGCACTTAAATTAAGGTTAAAGCAAAGTTTATAGAATATTAAGTTCTAAAATATACAGAATTTTGAGCATTAAATAAAGGCTCAGAAAACAATAGAAACTGGAAATTAGGAGGGAATGTCATAAATACCACCTAAGATTATCTTAGGACATATTTAGACAGTTGACTATTTTTTAAGGGAAAAGGATTTTTAAATAGTATGTACAAAATATGAAAAAACACACCTCTGTAAAACTTGAAATATGTTTAAATTCTTAGAATAGTTTCTTACTTTACACTGATTATCCATTTAAACTGTTTGCTTCTAAAGATGACATATTGGGAAAACAATACAATTTTTAAATTGGTGAAAATTATTTACTCACTGAAATTTCTAAAAAATTTTTCAAGAATACTAATTTTTTAACCTATGTGAAAAATCTTGGGATTATTTTCCAATATGCCCAAGGCACTACTAATAGAGTACTAATCACTAAAGATCCATTAATATTTTTTTTGTGTGTGCAGGACAAGATGGCAGTTAAGAATCATAGTGAAAAGTCAGACCATGTGGGTTAGAATCTCATACTTAACACTCACTAGCTAATTGATCTTGAGTAAATTACTTAATCTCTTTGTACCTCAGTTTCCTCATCTGAAAACTGAAACCATCCCATTCCTTACCTCATGGGATTGTGAGGATTGCAGATGATAATATGGGTAAAGTTCTCAGAACAGTTTCTGGCAAACAGGAGGTACTTAATAAATGTTAGCTATGATGATTAGTTCATGATATTACTCATCTCTGGTTTTTTGCCACTTTCTCCTCTATATCAAAATTATATTTTAAAAAATGCAATTGTATCTCACCATACATGAAAACCAATTCCATCAAAACATACAAATTTCAGTTAGTATTAAAAGGTTTAAAAGATCTACTTTCAGCTGGGCACAGTGGCACATGCCTGTAGTCCCAGAGGCTCAGGAAGCTGAGGCAGGAGGATCATGAGTTCAAAGCCAGCCTCAGCAAAAGCGAAGTGGTAAACAACTCAGTGAGACCCTGTCTCTAAAAATAGGGCTGGGAATGTGGCTCAGTGGTCAAGTGTCCCTGAGTTCAATCCTTGGTACCAAAAAAAAAAAAAAAAAAAAAATCTATTTTCACATTACATTCATTATATTTAATAATAATGTATTGTATTCTTGAAAAGTGTTAACTGTTCTTAACAAAATGATAACTACATAATGTATGTTAATTAGCTAGATTTAGTTATTCTACAATATATATAAATAAAGATATACTTCAAAAATCAAGTTGTGTATGATAAATACATACAATTTTATCTGTCAATTAAAAATAATTTTAAAAAGAAAATTAATTCCAGGTGAGTAAATACATCTATATGAAAGGCAAAATAACAAAGCATTTTGTTAGTGAACACTTTCATAATCTTGAGTTAGGTATTGAATACTAAAGAAGCCATAGAAAGCACTAATCATTAAGGAATAGATCCATACACTTAAAGACTTCTTATTTATTAAAATATAGAAGATATAATAGTATAGAAGAGTGAAAAGGCAAAAGGGAGAACATATTTGCAATACAAATAACTGATAATAATTAGTATTATGCATATATAAAGAGCTCCTGGAAATCAATATGAAAAAGCATGGACAACCTACCCAAAGAAAAATGATATAAAACTTCTTGATGGATAATTTTACATTTCAGCTTCTGGTTCCCATTCATCACTGCTCTGAAGTCTTATTGATTTACATCCATAAATATTATGCGTATATTTAAGTATGAGGGAAACTGATGAATATTCTAAGTAGAAAGCTTTGCAAAAAACTATCCATGACTTAAATCATGTATTTGGAGTGGTGAATAAAATCAGCTTTCACTGTCTCTATGGAAATACCCCCAAATCTAAAAAATCACATGAATCATTCATGTTATTCTCCTTAACAGTAAAGAATAACCAAGAAAAGACATTTAGGCAGGAACTCTGAGGAAAACTCGCCATGTATTTCTTCAGACTCATTCAAATCATGTTTTAAAAAATCAAAAGGGGGTTGGGGTATGGATTAGTGGTAGAATGCTTACCTAGCATGCATGAAGCCCTAGGTTCAGTTACCAGCACAGAAAAAAACAAAAACAAAACAAAACAAAAAAAATCACTACTCATTTTTGAGTCATTGACCTTATGGAAAAATGCATTATACTTTTAACCAAGATCATAAATGTTGCAGTTGACTATGACACCATGATTTCTGCCTCCTAATATTGCCCTGTGTCACCCACTGAGTGTGGACTGCACCTAGTGACTTGCTTCTAATCAATAGAATATAGCAAAAGTGATAGGATGTCACTTTTGAGATTAGCTGGCTCCAAGGCAGAAACAGCATGGTGAAAGAAAGCCACTCAGCTCATGGCAGATGGGGAGGGGGGCGGGGCTGGGGAGAAGATAAAACTCTTCCAGATTATGTCCCTAGTGACCTTCTTCCTCCAGTGAGGCCCTACATCTTAGTAGTCCATTCAGCTATGAGTGGATTAATCCATTTGATGAGGTCAGAGTCCTCATGAACCTTGCTACTTTGGGGATCATGCTTTCAACACATGAGCTTTTAAAGGGGCATTCAAGGGGCTGGGGATATAGCCCAGTTGGTAGAGTGCTTGCCTCACATGCACAAGGCCCTGGGTTCAATCCCCAGCATCACTGAAAAAAGGTTAAAGTGGGACATTCAAAATCTAAACTGTAACAGCTGTCCTATGGAGAGGCCATGTGGCAAGGAACAGAGAACAGACTCTAACCAACCATCCTCTAGAAACCGATTGCTGCCAACAATCACATAAGTATGATTACCTGGAAGGATGCACTTCCAAACTCATACAAGTTTGGAAGTGCATCCTTCCAGGTGAGGCTCATAACTTCAGTCTTGGCTGATATCTTTATTGCAGCCTTGTAATAGTCTCTGGGCCAGAGAACACAGCCAAGTTGTGAGACACTGTGAGATAATACATGTTGCCTCAAGGCACCAAGTTTTGGGGTAATTTTGTTATACAGCATATAGTTAACGAATACAATAAGATTTATTTAAATATAGCTTAATGTGACTTACCAAGTAGTTATTGATGGAGAGCATTAAAATCTACTTTATTTATTCATTTATTTTTGTGGTGCTGGGGATTGAACCCAGGGCCTTGTGCATGCAGGGCAAGCACTCTACCAAGTGAGCTATATCCCCAGCCCTAAAATCTACTTTTTAAATCAGATTAAAATATGGCGGGCTGGGGATGTGGCTCAAGAGGTAGCGCACTCGTCTGGCAGGCGTGCGGCCCGGGTTCAATCCTCAGCACCACATACAAACAAAGATGTTGTGTCCGCCGAAAAGTGAAAAATAAATATTTGAAAAAAAAAATTCTCTCTCTCTCTCTCTCTCTCTCTCTCTCTCTAAAAAAAAAAAAAAAAAAAAAAAATTAAAATATGGCTCCTTTCCTTTCTCTCTCCCTTTAAAGGTAAACACAGAATCAAAAATATATTGACAATATTTAGGAGGTTATGTTAGTTTCCTATTGCTGCTCCAATAAATCACAATCACATCACAGCTTCTATTGTCCTCCCTGCTTCTCTGTGACTTCTCTGTCTTCATTTTTCATGTATACGGACTCTTATGATGACACTGTACCTACCTAAACTTATCCAGTTTAATCTCTCTGTATTAGTCAGCTTTCCATTACTGCCACAAAATACCTCAGATAATTGACTTTAGAAGAGGAAAAATTATTTTGGCTCATGACTTCAGTCCATGCTCAGTTGACCATTTTGCTTTCAGGCCTGTGGCAAGGCAAAATATCATGGCAGGAGTACACAGCAGAGCCTTAAGGCTGCTCACCTCATGGCAACCAGGAAGTGAAAAAGAGAAGAATAAGAGGACCCAGGGTCCCAATATCTCATTCTAGGACACATGCACAGTGACCTAATTTGCTCCCATTACACCCAAGCTCCTAAAGTGTCTACTACCTCCCAATAGTGCTACCGACTAGGGACCAAACCTTCAACGAACATAGCCTTTGAGAGACAGTAATCCAAAATATAACACTCTCCATCTCCAGAATCTTCATTGAGTCATATCTGCAGAGTCCCTTTTGCCACATAACATATTCGTAGGTTCTGGGGACTAGGATATAAATATCTGGTGTGTGGGGGGGCATTAATCTGCCTACCACAAAGGAATTGACTATACGTACTCTAAATAAATTATTTATTTACCTACAAATATTCAAAAGAAAAGTTATAAGGTGGGTCAGGCATGGTGGTGCCTGTAATCCCAGTGGCTCAGGAGGCTAAGGCAGGAGAACTAAGAGTTCAAAGCCAGCCTCAGCAACTTAGCAAGGCCCTTAGCAACTCAACCAGACCCTGTCTCTAAATAAAATATAAAAAGGGGCTGGGGATGTGGCTCAGTGGTTAAGTGACCCTGGGTTTAATTCCTGGTACCCACAAAAAAGTTATATGGTAAGGGAAACAAAAGATTCACAAAATCCAACTTTTTCCATACTACAACATGTCTCCATTTTTAACATTCCATATCATGCTTTTAAGTACCCAGAAGCAGAGATGTTATGAAGGAAGATGGAGAAAATAAACAGAGTGGCTACTGAGGGCCAAACTTTGATGTAGTCAGTCAGAAGACAAAGGGGACATGAGGACCAGAAGGCATAAATTTCTTGGAAAAGATTGATACTTTTCCTAGAAACACAGATTTATGTCCTTCATAATGTATGATGACTGATAATATTATCTGTGTATCAGTTTATACAAGAAAAATCAGATTGCCTTGCAAGAGATGGTAAAAGTCACTATGAAAGAACCACACTTATTCTTATTTTAGCCAAGAACTAATATGAAAAACGTGTGGCCAATATGAAAGGAATCTGGTACTGTCAGAGACTCGACAAATTGGATTCTTTGTAAGTGATGCACAGTCCAGCTCAATTTCTGATATCAACTGTCTTCCAAATCATCACTGTATAAAACATCTGTTTCTGTGAGATTAGCACAACCTAACAGAACCGTGCCTAGCCCAAAGGAAATAAGCAATGGTAAAAATCAATTCTAATACTATTTATGGGAAGGAATTCAGATAAACCCTATCCTGATTCATGAAAAATGGTTCTGGGCTCCCTTAACAGGGTTTCCCTTGGGACATAGGCATTTTGTTGGTATCAGGGATGGGATGGTAGCAGTATGTACTTCTATTTCTATCCAATTAATCTGGTAATGATACAACCAAGTTGACATTAAATCAGACTCCAAAGTGTATGCCAAAAGCCAAACATAACCCAGATATCCATGTCAAATCCCTTTACCATGAGTAACAAAAATCATCAAAATACTATAAACAAAACATGTCAAGGATCCAGCCAATGCTCTTCACAGTTCAAGGAATATTTGATGCAACAAAGCATCCAAATAAAATAAATTTAGACAGTCCTTGGAGTTTGTGGTGGAATTTGACCTGAAAAAGTGGTAAAAAAAACAAGTAAATAAATAAAAGACAAAGGGTAACCTTGAGTTGAATGACATCATAATAAAATTTGTACAGCATAAGGTTATATCCAGTGTGTCTGACTTCAGGCAACTGAGATCATCAAATCTGCAAATAAATACTTTATAATACTTGAATTAATTAGACAAGTACTAGATAGTAAAGTACTAGATAGTACTAGATAGTAAAGTCTCAAACATTGAATTTGTCACCTAATTCAATGGAAGCATGGATGTGTGGGTGCATATGAGAGAGAAAGAGAGAGAGAGAGAGAGAGAGAGAGAGAGAGAGAGAGACAGAGAGAGAGAGAGAGAGAGAGAGAAAAGCAAGCACACATGAGAAATAAGAGAGAGGGAGAGAGACTGAAAAAGATGGAACTCACTAACTAGAAGTAATGTCTTAGTTTTCTTGCTTCAATCCCTCCAAAAATGTGTTTGTAAACAAATCTTAGGTTTAAAATTCATAATGACAAGAAAATACCAACACAGACTTGCAAATGGGCATACACCCATTCTCTCATGAGGCAATACAGGGGTGACAGCTAAGAGCAAAGCCAAAATGAACATGAACTATATACCTTCTGCTGATGGGGTCATTGAGAAACTGTAATACTGCTGATAGAAAGTAGAGCTGCCGGGCCAGGTGTGGTGGCGCACACCTGTAATCCCAGCAGCTTGAGAGGCTGAGGCAAGAGGATCACAAGTTCAAAGACAGCCTCAGCAAGTTAGCCAGGCACTAAGCAACTTAGTAAGATCCTGTCTAAAAATAAAATACAAAATAAGGTTGGGGATGTGGCTCAGTGGTTGAGTGAGTGCCCCTGAGTTCAATCCGTGGTACCTCCCCCCAAAAAAAAGAAAGTAAAGCTGCCATTTTTTACTGCGATCTGACAATGTTTTTTAAAATTAAACATGTACAAACCTGTGACTATCCCTGGAAACCTGTCCCATTAAAATAAATCCCCATATGGGAAGACAAATGTAAAAGGGTGTTTACTGCAGACTAGTTTGCAGTAGTCAGATGCTAGGAATAAAGTGAATACCCACTGATAAGAAATAGCTAAATGCATCATCGTAAGCCCACAATGTAGAACATCACTGCTAAAAGGATCCATATGAGTAAATTAGGAAAGATTTCCACAAGATATTGTTCAGTCAAAAAAAAAAAAGATGCAAAAAAGTATAATGTGACTTCATTTTAATAAAGCAATGACAAAATAACCCTATATATGCATATATCTGCATGCACACATATGTTAATGTAGAAAATAAGTGTGGTGATAAATATAGCAAGATTTCATTCCAGGATATATCTGGGCTATACAGAGAGAAAGGGCAGTGCTACAGGTGGATAAAGGACAAAAAGGATGAAGGGAAGCAAATATCAAAAGTAAAAACAAAAGGGCTGGGGATGTGGCTCAAGCAGTAGCGCACTTGCCTGGCATGCCTGCGGCCTGGGTTCGATCCTCAGCACCACATACAAACAAAGATGTTGTGTCTGCCAAAAACTAAAAAATAAATATTAAAAAACTCTCTCTCTTCTCTCTCTCTCTCCTCTCTAAAAAAAAAAAAAAAAAAAAAAAAAAAGTAAAAACAAGGACTGGGGATATAGCTCAGTTGGTAGAGTGCTTGCCTCGCATGCACAAGACCCTGGGTTCAATCCCCAGCACCAAAAAAAAAAAAAAAAAAAAAAAAAGTTGGGAACATGGGAGGAGAGGAATAAATGAACTCTAGATAGGGCAGAGGGGTTGGAGGGGAAGAGAGGGGGCATGGAATTATTAATGATGGTGGGATGTGATGATCATTATTATCCAAAGTACAGGTATGAAGACACGAATTGGTGTGAATATACTTTGTATACAACCAAAGATATGAAAAATTGTGCTCTAGGGGCTGGGGATGTGGCTCAAGAGGTAACACACTCGCCTGACTTGCGCAGGGTGCTGGGTTTGATCCTCAGCACCACATACAAATAAAATAAAGATGTTGTGTCCACCGAAAACTAAAAATAATAAATATTAAAAAATTCTCTCTCTCTTTTAAAAAAATTGTGCTCTGTATGTGTAATAAGAATTTTAATGCATTCCACTGTCATATATAAATAAAAAAATAGATTTTTTTTAAAAAAGGTAGAAGCAAAAAATATTATACACAACAGTTAAAGCACATAAGCTCTTACACTTACTATCATAAAACTCATGTATAGTGTGCATTTAAATTTGATGAACAATGACCTTGAGTGTAACCTTTTGCTTTTCTTTGTTTTTGCAGTTTTGGGGATGGAACTCAGGGCCTTGCACGTGCTAGGCAAGTACTCTGCCATGGAACTACACTCCCAGCCCTAGCCATTTTTAAAAATAAAATTGACCTTAAATACTTGAGAGTGTTCTAATGATTCTTTGGATTTAAATGTCATCTCAAAGGTTAGCCTTCCATAGCCATACCTATATCAAGCAAAACCTGCCTTGCAATCAAGTATGCATTTGTTCTTAAGTAACAAAGTTCAGAAATTGCCTCCAGAAATATTGTGAGTTAATAGGGGCCAGAAGTCAGGAAATATGGGTAATTTACTTGCCCTACCTCATCCATTAAGTCTTGACACGGCCTTGACCAAGTTTCAAATGTGCCTTGGTGTCTACACTTGTAAATTGAGAGGTATGACCCAGAAGGTCAGGCCCCAACATTCTATAAATTCTTCCTGCTTTTCTTAACTTGAAAGGTCCCAACATTTGCTAATTTAAACATCATTAAACATTAATAAATTTCATAGGATTTTTGTTTATAAAGAACAGCATTCCAGAGAAAGTAGACCCTTGTTTTCTTTCTTTCTTTCTTTCTTTCTTTCTTTCTTTCTTTCTTTCTTTCTTTCTTTCTTTCTTTCTTTCTTTCTTTCTTTCTTCTTTCTTTCTTTCTTTCTTTTCTTTTCTTTTTTCCTTGACAAGATTACTAAACCTCAGAACCCATCATACCTTCAGGAATAGGTTGGGAATGCTTTGCTCCTTGGTCCAATTTGAAGTCCAAATATAAGGTTGGTGTGCGAGTGTAAACCTTGGACTGAAAAGAGAAAGGAAACCATCAGCATTTTTCTAAGTATAAGGTCACTGGGTATGGAACCCAGGGACTCATACATACTAGACAAGTACTCTACCACTGAGCCACACCCCAGCAGAATAAGGGGCCCTTCTGTAATAGGTCCAGGCTCAGATTTATTACATTTATGGTTCCTCCTAGGGAGGTGCTATTAAGGCAGGGTGGGCTGCTAATATAGCTCCTCTTAAGGGTCTTGTTCCAGAAGTTAGCCCTCCTAGCTTTACAAGCTAATTGAAAAGAATAACAGATGTCTCCCTACAGCCACTTCCCAAATATGGCCCAATGTGTATGTACGTGTGTATTTTCATATTACACACACACACACACACACACACACACACACACATGCATATATATAAAACTTTTTTTTTATACTAGAAATTGAACCCAGGGATGCTTAACCACTGAGCCATAAGCCACATCCCCAGCCCTTTTTAGTTTTTATTTTGAGAGAGGGCCTTGCTAAGTTGCTTAGGGCCTCATTAAGTTGGTGAGGCTGGCCTCAAACTTGTAATCCTCCCACCTCAGCCTCTCAAGTGTTGGGATTACAGGCGTGTGCCACTATGCCTGACCCCCAGTGTTAATATTTTACTGGCTAAAAAGTTACTCCACATTTCTCATTTTTAATCTTCCACTTGATATAGTAATTTATCTCACATCCAAATGTATGGTTCTTCCCCAGGACTCCATAAAGCCATTTCCACTTTGAAATTCGAAAAAGTGGCTTATATATATTATTTTTTCTCATTTGGCTCTTTTGCCCAAAAAGTTAGTCTGCTACTGCTGGCTTGTAAAAGCACCAACTCCAAATATAAGAAAGGCAAAGTTTTGGAGAATTTTTCATTGTAAATGGTGTCTTTGATTCCATCAACAGTTAAGTAGAGTTTGTGATTCAATATAATGCCATACAGAATCATTGGTACAGACCAAAATATAAGGGGATTAGCACTTTTGCTATAAACTTTATGATGTCTCATTACTTATCACAAAGCCCTAGTGGCTCTAGTTTATCTTTCTTTTCTTTTTTTCTTTTGTAGCTTAAAAAGTCATACAAAAATTAGGGGCTGGGATTGTGGCTCAGTGGTAGAGTGCTCACCTAGCATGCATAAGGCACTGAGTTCGATCCTCAGCACCACATTAAAAAAAATAAAGATATTGTGTCCACCTAAAACTAAAAATAAATAAAAAAGAAATTCACACAAAAATGAGTTAGCTTGTCAAGGATGTGGAGTAACTGGAATGTTCATACACTGCTAATGCAGTATAATTTGGTACAAACACTTTGGAAAACTGCTTAGTGGTATATAGTTGGGATGAATATATGCATAACCTTTGACTGAACAATCCAACTCACAGGTGTACACCCAATTTAAATATTCACCTAAAGACATGCACAAGGATTTTAATAGCAGCACTGTGGAGAATAGACACAAACTGAAAATATCCCATATGTCTGTAACAGCAGAATGGATAAATGAATTGTATTGTACTTATACAGTGAAATACTATAGAGCAGGGAGGATAATAAACCTAACTACATGGAATAAATCAGAGCAATCTCACAAGCAAAATATTGAGCAAATGAAGCAAGCAGCATGTGATTTCATTCCTGTAAGGTTCAGAACAAGATGGAATTAACCTATGGTGTCAGAAGTCAGAAAAGCGTCTACCTTAGGAAAGTTAGTAACTGGACAGAGTTTAAAAAACGGGGTTTGGGGGCCACTGGAAACATTCTGCTTCTTGATCTGGCTGCTAGTTTCATTGGTGCGGACACTTGGTGAAGAAAATTCTCTGAGATGTACACTTGATGTGTGTACTTTTCTGTGTTTATATTTTAATAAAAAACTTACTTTAAAATGCATTTATAGGGCTGGGGTTGTAGTGAAGCCAGATTTAAAGTTAGGTAGTCAGTGTAGTTAGGTAAATCGGGTCTAATATCGAGTGAAATCTAAAATGGAGGCCATGCTGGGAATGACTCAGGGAAAACAGGACAACTCATGGAGTGTTAATAAAGTTCCGAAAAGGCCCTAGGCCAAAGTCCACCTGGAAGAAATGTTAATGAACATCCCCCAACGGATTCGAAGACAGCCCATCCCAAAGAAATGTTAATGAAGCCCAGGATACAGCCCCCAACAGATTTGGAGATAGCTCATCCCAAAGAAGTGCTAATGAACAGCAAACTTGACTCGGAAATGACCAGATTACTCCTGTGTCCCAAACCCTTCCCACCTACATTACATCACCAAACCTATAAAAAGGGGAACACATTGTCCGCTAACTGGATTCCACCTTTTGGGTCCCCTTCTTCTTCCGGGAGAAGTCTTTTCTTCTGTCCTTTAATAAATTCCTAATTTCTACTCTGGCCTTGCCTCGGCGTACTTCTTTGGTGTTATTCTTCAACATCGGGGAGCAAGAACTCGTCACCGGTCAACAGCGGTAACAGTAGCTCAGTGGTAGAATGCTTGCCTCTCATGCGTGAGGCACTGGGTTTGATTCTCAGCACTGTAAGGGTCCGGCGGAGCGTCGGAGGAAGAGACCACACAAGAGACCAGCTTCATGCAATAGGCAGGAGGGAGTTTATTGAACCAGCATGCTGGGGCTCAAGGCTCACTCAGGAAAGGAGAGCAGCCCAGAGCCCAGAGCAGAGGTCAAGCAGAGCTTAAGTACACTTTTTGGAGAGGGTGGGGGGCTTTGCATACATCAGAACAAATCATCTTGAGGCGCGGGAAAATTGAACAACAACCCTGAGCCCTGATTAGTACATTTATTGGCGGGAACAGTCTGGGCAGGGGTGATTGGTCACTACTAAGTGGGGTACACATTTAAACTGATTGGTTTGGTGGCCTGGATGTTTTCCTACTGAGCTATTTGGAGCCCTTAGCTAATAAACAACCAGGGATTCAATGGAAATATTACTGAGCAGTTCAGGTATTGTCCTAACAGCTACAGAGATTACAGGTTCCGGGAGTTGCAGAGGAATTTTAACAATACCTGGTCTATTATTTTCTTTTTTTAGCCCAAGCCTTTCAATTTAGAAACTTTACAATCCCCAGTCTTTTACACTTTAACTCAGACTCTTGCAGCTTAGAATCAGCTTGGAAATTTTACCTTTACAAGCACCATACAAAAATAAATAAATAATAAAGATATTGTGTCCAACTACAACCAAAAAAAAAAATTTAAAAATGAATTTATAGCCAGGCACGTTGGCGCACACCTGCAATCCCAGCAGCTTGGGAGGCTGAGACAGGAGGATTGTGAGTTCAAAGCCAGCCTCAGCAACTCAGGGAGGCATTAAGCAACTCAGCCAGACCCTGTCTCTAAATAAAATATAAAAAAGGGCTGGGGATGTGGCTCAGTGGTTATGAAGCCAGAATTAGATAGGCAGTCAGTGTAGATAGGTAAATCGAGTCAGGTTGGGTCAAGGAGGCCAATTTTGAGTGAGTCAGGGAAGTTGGAGACTGTCCCCTGAGGGATTGAAATGTTAATTACTTCAGAGTCCCTCCCCACCCTTATCAAGAACCTGCCCCTGCTCCAACCTGTTGCCAAGGTAACCTGTCCCAGGAATTGTCCCTTCCCACAGGGAGCTATAAGGTTGTTAATTAATGTGTCCTGGGCTGCTCCATCCTGCTCCCACCTGTTTCCCACCTTTTGGCCACTCCACTGAGCATCCCCGGCCTAGTCACAAACAGAGGAAGGAGAGAGATAAGGGGGGAAGAGGGCAGGAGAACACAGGAAGCCTAGGACATATAAAAAGGGCAGAACACCTCGCCTCTTGGGATACCAGGATACCAGCTATGGCCCCCTTCTCCCTCTATGTTACCCTTTCTAAATAAACCCTGCTTCATATGCTTGCCTCTGCGTGCTTCTCTAATGTTCAAACTTCAACATGTGGGGAAGCTGGACTCTAACTAGCGGTATCAGTTAAGCACCCCTGGGTTCAATCCTCAGTTCAATCCCAAAAAAGAAAAAAATATATATTTATAGCTGGACCCAGAGGTGCACGCCTGTAATCCAGTGGCTCCAGAGGCTGAGACAGGAGGATCAGGAGTTCAAAGCCAGCCCCAGCAATGGCAAGGTGCTAAGCAACTCAGTGAGACCCTGTCTCTAAATAAAATACCAAATGGGATGTGGATGTGCTCAGTGGTTCAGTGCCCTTGGGTTCAATCTCTGGTACCAAAAAAAAAAAAAAAAAAAAAAAAGCATTTATACATACACAAAAAGAGAATACAGAACCCAGAATTATTTACCACCATTGATAAGGACATAATTTTGCAGAGAATAATTACATAAGTTCCATGAGAACAAGGACATTCATGCCTTTATCACTGAATTCTCAGGGGCAATTTATCTGTCACATAGTAGATATTCAACAAATATTTATTTTTTATTTATTTGGTACTAGGGATTGAACCCAGGGGTGCTTAACCACTGAGCCACATCCTTAGCCCCTTTTTTATTTTTTTTTTTATTTTGAAACAGGGTCCCACTAAGTTGCATAGAACTCACTAAGTTGCTGAGGTTGGCTTTGAACTAATGATCCTTCTTCCTCAATCTCCTGAGCTCCTGGGATTACAGATGTGTACCACTGCACCCAGATTCAATAAATATTTATCAAATGATGTTTCACAATGGAAAATCCCATATATTTTTGACAGTATATCTAGGATATTCATCAATATCTATATGTAGCAAAATGCCACTCTTCAGGACAAGTGAATTTAGTATGGTCTGTACATTAAATTAGAATTATAAATTAAATAAGTAATGTTGATTATCAGTAGACCTTTTTCCTTTCTTATGTCACCTATCAAGGCTTTGGGCTTTAAAATGGTCTGGTAGCAAATTCTACTCCATGGTTGTGTAATTATGTTAAAATGAATCCAAATGCTATCTCTAACTAAAATGAACTAATAAAAATAAAATAAATAAAATGGTCTAATGGGGTTTTACATGGCTTACAAGGTCATGCTGCACTGGTACAGCTTCAAAGACTGGCAAGGCAAATTCCCCTGTGCATACATAAATGAAACCAGAAAGATCTGTGACATCAAGTGCAACCCAGGGCCAAAGATTCACAATCAATCTGAAGAGCTTGAAGCATACATAAAACAAGGGCAGCTCACAAGCGACACAGGATCTAGGATCATTAGGTGATTAGGTGTGCATGGCACCATCTGGAAAGAGACTGGTGGTTGGTTTTTTTTTTTGTTTTTTTTTTTTCTTCCTGGTGAAGACGTCTAAAGTTACCTCTAAAAAGATCCAGGGTAAACTTTACATAATATCAAATGACTCTTCAACTTGGGCAATATCAACTTTCAAACAAAGGATGCCTGTTTGGTTTAAGCATCTTTATCAATCTCTGCCCCAATGGCAGAAGCATGTCTTTGCCTACAGCAAAGAGATTAATCACAGAGAGGTTCTTGGCTGATTATTTACTAGTATTCTCTCAGAATATGGAAAAAAATAACCTTGAACTGAAATCAGCAGTCTCTGATATTGCTTCCCCTGCTGACTAACAAAGTTTAGTTCATTCATCTGAAAACTTTGTAGGGACACTTGCTGATGTTTAAGTCTACTTCTGGGTTTGAAGTTCTGGGTCAGAAAATTAATGTTTTTCCTTCATACTTTAATTTGTAAAAAATTCTCTTTTAATTTCTCAGACTGGAGTTACTGAGGAGTGAGACTGTAGCTGGGGTGAGGGAGGACAACTAGGGCAGTGGGGAGCTAGTGGGGGGCTACTGGTTAACTCCCTCTGTTTTGCCCTCAGCTTTAGCCATAAATCTTGCCCTCCTGGGCTGGCTATTTTTCTTCTTTTATTCCTGCCTTTAGCTTCTCAAACAAAGCCACATTATCTCAAAACTAGTAATCTACCTAAGACTACACAAATAAATGCAGACACACACACCCAACCATGCACACATAGAGCATTCTGTTTTCATTTTATGCATTCATTTGAAAATTTTAAATGAAAATCAAGAACTTTTTGTTTTTTTGTTGTTGTTTAGCACTAGGGAACTTTCCCACTGAGCCACATCCCCAGCCCTTCTTACAATTTTTGAGACAAGGTCTCCCTAAGTTGCTTAGGGCCTGGCTAAATTTCCGAGTCTGGTCTCGAACTTGCAATCCTCTTTCCCCAGCCTCCTGAGTCACTGGGATTACAGGCTTGCACACTACACCCAGCAATGAGCGATATTATAAAGCCAGAAATATATCCTATTGCCTCAGAGTGTGAAAAAGGCTAAAGGGAATTTTTAAATTGATTTTAGAGGTATTTTTCACTACATCTATATCCTAAAATAGAATTCTGATTTTAGTATTCTTTTGTATTGAAATTTGGATCACTGAGGATTTCAATATCACATGTCTTGAGTAAATGACTGTCCCAACCCCTCTAAACTAAATGTATATTATTCTACTTAATTTATAATAAGATAAAACTCAGTTGAAAGCTGTTCCCATGAGTATGTGAGTAGGTGCACACATATATACAAATATACACATTTTTTGAAAAGCAGGTCAATTTTTAAAATTTTTTTTTTTTTTTTTTTTTTTTTAGAATTTTTAATATTTATTTTTTAGTTCTCGGCGGACACAACATCTTTGTTGGTATGTGGTGCTGAGGATCGAACCCGGGCCGCACGCATGCCAGGCGAGCGCGCTACCGCTTGAGCCACATCCCCAGCCCCCAATTTTTAAAATTTTTGATCTTCCATCATAACTCTGTTGAAATAGCACTGTAAATTATGTTCACTTAACTCAAAGATAAAAATGACAGCCTCCAATACACTTTGAAAAACCTGGATTTAGTTTTTTTTATTACATACACTGCTGATTTCCAAGCATAAAGAAACATCAAAATTTGGTACATTCTTTCCTGTATTCTGTTTATTTTTATGTATAGTATTAAACTATTAATACACCCTCAAAGTGGAATGGGAATTTAAATAAATCATTGCTTTTTTTGTTGAAACTTAGCTATCAATTATCTATTTCCATAGGATTGAAACAAATTGGGCCATGACAAACTAAAATAGAACATTCCTCTACAAATCTGTTTCAGCATGGACAGAACTAATGCACTTAAATTCCATCAGTGAAATTGTTTACTTTCTCCTTTTCTCTGTTTTTGTTCTGATTAATAATGCTTGCACAGGTACTAAAATCCCAAACTATTCTTCCTTCTTCTTTCTTCCCATATCATAATTCTTGGTTGAAAGTATTTAGGAGGGCTGAGGTTGTGGCTCATAGATAGAGTGCTCGCCTACCATGCGTGAGGCACCAGGTTAGATCCTCAGCACCACATAAAAATAAAATAAAGATATTGTGTCCACCTATAACTAAAAAAAAAAAATATTTTTTAAAAAGAAAGTATTTAAGAAACTTTCCTTTAAAGAGTTTAGTCTATAGAAGAGCCTAATGACTTATAATCACATGGTTCAAATAACATACAAGAAAGCTTCTAGAACATAAGTAATGTAACTCTTCATAAGAGGTTAAGGGTGAATTTTCCTAACCTACAGCAACAGGGGTGCTACCAAATGCAGGAGAGCCTTGTGTCTCTTTCTCTATAAATATGTCAGAACCAAACCCTTAATGAGTCTCAGACACCATTCCAATAACAACCACAAAACAACCAAGACAAAACTAGGTCTATAAAATCATTTCCTTCCAAACTCAAACTACCTTCATTTTACGTCCTTCAAAGACTTTCCAGTTACCCGGGCTTTTAGTATGATACCCTTGTCAAGCTGGCTTCCTTCCTCTGCTTTTATTCACAAATGTGATCTTAATTAGGAGATGAAATTGCTTCCATATGGAAGCCATGTGGCTTTAAAACATCTTCCCAAGAAAAAGAGTATGCTACATTGCTATATGTGAGCGTGGCAAAGGGAATATCTTGAATTCTGCCACTGCTCCCTTCACAAGATAACTGCTGCCCATTTATTCCTGAGTGCTACTGCTTCTGTCACCAGACTGCCCTTCCTAGAAACAAGTGGAAACAACTTAATGCCCATGTCAGAGCTGTAATAAATGCTTTCACATTTCTTTGGGGGATCTATTTCACAAACTATAATATAATGACTTTTCAAGAAATGCACTCAAATTCTCAGTCTAAGAGAATTTGCTAAACAAATTAAGTAATTATAGTAAGGAGTTCCAAACCAAAATATGAAGAAAGAAACAGTGTTTCTACCTGTTCCTAGATCTTTACCCTCCAGCTGAGCCATCCTTCTAATGATGGGCATTATGTTTTATGGGTTTTGGGTGTGTGTGTCATTGCTAACTTGGGACCAATATTATTGCATGTAAATCTCTGACCGCATTTCTGATTTTTCCCTTTATGGAAAAATTATGAGTCTAAAGGTCTAGACAATGTAGCCCAAAGCAAATTGGTCAACACAATCATCTGTTTAAACAGCAATTTTATTGAAAATGTCTAAAGCTAGCCACTCCTTTTTCTAGTCTTGGAAATTTTGCTATACCACAGGGCAGTTTTCAATTCCTTCTATTGGTTTGGGGTTCCCCCCCCCATTGTTAGAAGATTAACACATTCCAGTAAATTCCCTATTATTGCGCATTTAGATGTTTTTCCTTGTCACAAACAGAGAAGGGAAGAACTAATTGCAGAAAAGAAGGGGAAAGAGAGGAAAAGGAAAAAATCTGAAAATCTTTTAAAAATGGAAAAAAAGAAAAGTAACTTAACCTGAAAAAAATGTTACAGGTACCATCTCCATAGTACAAATAACAATACTGCAACAATGTGTATCTAGAAGTAATTATTTTGATCATTTCTTATACTAAGTGACTTTCTCCCTAATTGTTTTTGGTCAAGTCACTTGGCAACTACCTGTAAAAAAGTACCCATGTTGTCAAAATGTTGGTCCGCTTATTTTTAATCTCAATTTAAAAAACACAAAATTGGTATTTCCTTACTCTTTAAATTAACTATAAGTTTAGATGATATTGTTACTCTTAATTTAAAAAACAGTATTATAAGAATAACAATAGCTAAATATATTGAGGACTTAACATGTACCAAGCACTGTTCTACAGACCTCACGTGTATTAATTATGTTGCTTATACTTCTCCCTGTTATTTTTTGGTACTGGGAATTGAACTCCAGGGGCACTCAACCACTGAGCCACACCCCCAGTTCTATTTTGTATTTTAGTTAGAGACAGGGTCTCACTGAGTTGCTTAGCACCTCGCTGTTGCTGAGGCTGGCTTCAAACTCGAGATCCTCCTGCCTCAGCCTCCAGCCACTGCGCCCAGCTATACTTCCCTCTTAATAAACTGTTACATACATATACAAAATGATACAATGAAATCCACTATTCTGTATAACTTATATGCACCAATAAAAAACTATCTGCTCATTAACCTATTTAACTTTTCATTCATTTATGAATTCTCTCATTTGGAAGATATTGATTGAGAATCTATAATCTTCTTTATCACTATTATGTTTGCACATACACTTGGGTTTATTTCAGGTAGGTTCTTTTCTGCCAGTTACAAAGAGCCTCAATGGAGATGACCAAATGTCCACTTTACCAGCTACCTCAGGAGCCCCAATTAATAGAAGCATATCTACTATACGAGGAGTTCATGTCGACATCTAGCACCTCTCCCATGGCCTCCTAGTCTCCTCAGTTTTCTTTCTATCAACTTTTCACCCTCATGGTCTGTTGGGCTTTGTTCTGGGAACAAAATACTTCAGCACAGACCTATTCTCTCCACCACCATACATACTCAAGAAATTCGGTACCAGATCCCACAGCCCCTGCCTGCAAAACTATCCCTTGCCTTTTTCTTGAAGATTTTAAGGCTCAGGGAAACATAGATTTACCACCTAATTTAAAGCAAACTTCCAACTCTTCTTGTTTAGAATAAGCTAATGCTCTTCAACAAAATGATGTTTTCTGTCCTCAATCCCAAGCACTCTTATTTCTGAATTCTTGATTATTTTAAACAATTCTGATAAGGAGTGGGAGAGATTAGTTTCCATCCTCAGTGCCAAAGGTACTGTGGGAAGAATTAAAATCCGTAATGGTATTTTGACATATACATGAAGTGTTACATAAAGAGAAGACAAGGAACTCTTGGGCAAAATGCCAAGCCTCTGTGCAGGGTGGGAGTTAGAGAGGAGGACCAGAAAACATTTTGAACCTCTATCAACCGTGAAGGACTGTGGACACTCTTGAGCATCAAGCTGTCCAGCTGACCAAGAATTTTGAACATCGCCAAATTATCCTCAGTCTAGTCTCCATAGTATCATTTACTCAAGCAGCCCTTATAACACTCCAATCCTTCTCCTCTCATCTTTTATTTATGGGAAGGGCAGAGAGAAGATAGTGACTAAAGGGGAAGAGAACAAAGATGCTGACAGGAAATTAAGCTAAAGACATGTTAATTATGAAACTGGACTGTGATTTTATTTTTTCACCCTTTGAGTCAGCATCCTTGCCCAAATACAGATGTTCTAATTTTTTGGAAAATTAAAACCAGAGAAAGCAAAAAGGTCCATCTACCTATAACCCCATAAAGGTAACAGTACAATGAAACCACAAATGGCCCCTAAATGTGCTAGCAAGGAGCCTTCCTATCCCTTAGCTCCAATCCATAGGTAATATGTTCCAAGACTGAGTCAGCAAACCTATTAACTGATGCTAGAATATTCTTCATAGGGCTTTGCAATATTTTAAATCTCTATTAGCCACATTTGGTGTTTGCTAAGAATTTTTTAAGAGTTCTTGCAAGACAATGCATCAAGGTGTAACATGACAAAATTTTTGGGCAAAGACAAAATTACATAGAACTCTGGGAACTGATACCTTTGTATGGATAGGATCCTTTAATTTAATGATAAAGGGGGAATTTACTATAGTACAAGACTTCTCCTAAGTGACTGTTTGCAGGACATTCTAAAACAGGCAGGATCTGTGCTTGAACAGACATGTGTCTAAGGGTCCCCTTTTGATGTAGAAAGAGAAAGGGATGTTCATTTTGAAGCTTCCTTCCACAAAAATGAGATAAGGCATTTCCAAACTGGAGAGAAACATGGCCAGCAAATTTAAGCAGAAGGGCTGAATGGTGTGATAAGGAAAGGGCAATGTGCCAATAAAATGGGGCAAAATTCAGGAAACCTGTCTTTAGGTCTAGTCTCCTTCTGAAATGAACTATGAGACACTGGGGAAGACTTTTTGCCTGGTTGGACTGCAGCTTTGTCATTTATCTCAAGTGTGTTGTTGCTGCCTGACATTCTGATTCAAATGGAGGAGCCCAAATGAAATGGAAGAGGAGGTATTGGTTGGCTTGGAGACGCATCTCACTCTATCAGAATTCTAGACTCTTGCTTCCTAAGAACTTTGTTTAGGTTCTAGTACCCCATTACAGCAATGGAGAAGCTGAACGAATGGAAAGTTTCCTAACCAACTATTATATACATGGAGCAGAGATGGTTCCATGTATATTGGGTAAAAATGGCCCCCATATTGCTTACTTCTCCACAGCAGGCTAAGGCCATTAACCCAAAGCCCACCGATACCAAATTCAAATTCTCAAATAGCTTTAAATACATTCTGAATAAACAATTTTAACCATCTAGAACCTTCGTATTTCTAACCCTGACATCTCTACCTGACATCTGCTAGCCAAACTACACCCAAATTCTGCTAGCCAAAAATAAGACAAACTTTATATCTAAAAAGTACCCCAAACTGCTGCTATCCTTTGGAGTTCTCTGGTCCAAAGACACCTCACCTTGCTGCTAGAGACCCCACTTTGCTGTTGAGTAACATTACCATGACACATAAGTTCCCCTCTCTGACTTTCCCCTCTCCCTCAGGATATCTCTTGCCCTATTTTCCTTCACACTGTTCCTGGAAACTCTTTAGCTGTGAGGGACATGCCCCTCTCATGCAACCTTGTCCAAGCACTGCCTAAATTAATTTTGTGTTATTGCCTCTCATGAACCTGACTCTTCTTTGATTAACCACCAAAACCTCAAACTTACTCCACCAATCTGTCTAAAATAAAGTATTCAAATAGATTCCCAAAGTATCAAATATGGCTTCTTGTATATACAAACATGAGAAGAAGTTTCCAGTTACTCAACAACGTCTCAGAGAAACTGCAGAGCTGATCAAATCTGCTAAACCGCTGGGGATCTACAGGAGTCAGTATCTATTCCCAATTCAGGAGCAGGCTTGTTCATGAATTCCTGGGTAAGTAGGAAGTGGTCAGCTCCTTAGCAAAATTATAGATGATGGTCAAGATTTTCCTCTGAGCCCTTCACATATGTCTCTCAGACTCTATCTCTAAAGTTGCCACAGCTGAAGCCTGCTCTTAACACAAAATCTGATTTATACCAGGTTGCGCTTAACGGGTAAGGACCTGGGTGAGCTTGTGGTTAGAAGTGCAAACTCTGGAGTCAGTCCATCTAGTTAGAATCCCAGATTTGTCACTTACTACATATGTAACCCTGGGCAAGTTGCTAATCTCACCTGTTTCCATTCCTTATTTTATTAAGTTGTTGGAAAGAATCTGATTGACGCTTTTTATATGCCTCCTCAGAGTCTCTTAGCCTCACTAGCTCCTGAGATGGAGATGCCTGGGTGCCACTGCGGCTACCATTGCTGAGATCCACTGCCTTAGCCCCTCCTGGCTGACTGCCAAGTTTGGATACAGCCTTAATTACTTCCACCCCCCTGCTACAGCAGATCCAGGGCCTGGGTTGAACCTGACTGTCCCACTGAGGCTCTGGATTACTTCCTCCTCATCAAGACCTCAATGAGGGCTGGAGATGTGGCTCAGCGGTAGCGCGCTCGCCTGGCATGCGTGCGGCCCGGGTTCGATCCTCAGCACCACATACCAACAAGCATGTTGTGTCCGCCGAGAACTAAAAAATAAATATTAAAAATTCTCAAAAAAAAAAAAAAAAAGACTTCAATGAAGAACTAAGCCACAAGATGTGGTAAATTGCTTCCTTGTTCTGATTTTATTCCATATTATTTTCTGAAAGCTAATAATATAAGTCTAAGTAAATATAGGCTTTGCTTCTGGCAGCTACACAGTATTCTACCTCATAGGATCTCTATATTTTACTTATCCATTCCCTAACTGATGAACCTGTATATCATGGCTGACCACTTTCTACCACCTATGATACTAGGATGACCACTGTCATATGTCTGCTTGGTGAAGTTTTGGTGAAACAAATTTCCAGGAAGGAATTTTGCAGGACATGCCTTATATGCAGTTAATTTTATTGAGTAATGCCAGCCTGCTCACCACAAAGAATATAATCACAACTGCCTGCCAATCATGATGTTGCCATTTCTTCCCAACCTTGCCAGCACTTGACAGTAACCAAGTTTCTAGAGTAACCAACCTCCTTGGAGGTTGCTTGTGCAATGAAATTTCATGGAATCAGGGCTGGTATTGTAATAAATGTGTCTTCTGTTACCTGTTGGGACTATTTTTTTAAGTGAGATAAATGCAAATTGAGGTGGAATGAATTCAAGTTTGGCAGAATTATTGGAGACATATCTAGTGCCGGGGATGCAACCCTTGCTACGCTGCTTAGAAAGAAAATCCTTGTTCTACTCAAGCAAAGCAGGATTAAAATTGGGTAAAGATGCTTTGGTACTTTATTTAGAAGATAAATTTTAAGTAAATTTCTTTTGACTTGATTTATAAAGACAAGGAATTTTTGATCTGAACTTTATTTCATCTTAGACACTTGATGATAGGAGAAGTTTGCCTTCAAGCTTGGGATATTTTACTATTGACATAATTTTTATGCTGCTACTTGGGCTTCTCATATACCATTCAACATGGTTACAAATAATTTAGCAAAAAATAAAATAGAATAGGAAGTGAATGTGCAGGCTAGAATACAATGTCCCTCACTGTAAATATAATCAAAATACTCTGTATTCACTTCAGATCCTTCTGGGGTACAACCAAGTCTAGAGAGCAGAAGTTAATTTTGCTGGGAGGAGGGCCACACCGACAAACTTCTCATCTCCCTCCCTGAGGGGACAGTCACCACAAAGTGTCAAATCTAATATATTAATAAAACATAACACTAGGGGGATGTTAGGGGGAGCCTCCAGACCCCTCCCTAATGTCCTGATGAGGAAACACTGCTAGATGCTCTCTGCCTTCCTCAGTAATCCCTGGGGGTAGAGAGCCGGGGAAGAAGGAGGTAAGATGGGGTTGGTGAGGGTAATTCAAGGAACTGAGCATGCTCAGCTCAGTTCAGACCCAATCCTTCCAGGCTTTTTAATGTCTCTTTCTCTGTTTTTTGGCCATGAGATAACAAGCATGCCTCTGAAGATGCCTATGACCCTATAGCTCTTCCTGGACATGGTTAATGAAGTGGGGGGGGGGAGTATTAGAAAACCCAAAAGGTCTCAGATACAAGTCACGTGCTCCTACCCAGATTCAACTGGTAATAGAGATGATACTTGCTTCCCTATCTGGCTACCTTCTCAGTCTACGTCTTAGACCATTCTGAATTTGAGAGGGGTAGAAAGGAGTAGCAAATTTTGGTTGTCTCCTCAACCTCAATTCCCCACAATTGACTTTTACCAAATTCTAGGCCCTCTACAATGTACTGGTCTGCTTCAGTGCATCTGGCTGACAGAGTATCAGTTAAAACCTAAGAAAACATTTCATGACAGTCACCAGGAACTCTTGCTCAAAACTTCTGTTGGACTGATAAGTAACAGATGGCCTCAAATCAGTATCTCAGCCAAGTCTCAGTAGTTAGTCAGAGACACTCAAAGTCTCCCAAGGCAGACAAAGACGTAGGTGACTATGGACATCTGACAAGGACAGCTGCCACAGCCAAAGTGGAGGCTGCTTGGAAACAGAATCTGGTCAGGACTCAACTGGCAGAAACAGTAACTGGTGTGTGTGTGGCAGGGGAGGGAAGGGCGGGCAGTGTACAAGAAAACTGGTGGAGAAAAAGGAGAAACGAACAAAAATCAATGCTAACGGAATCAAGTTGGAGTAGAAAAGTTGCTGGGTTGTTTTTCTTACTCCTTTTAATAGTTCAGCTCTCCCTCTCTTGTGGACCACTTATTTGTAATTACAGAATAACAGAAGAGCTGGGGATATAGCTCAGTTGATAGAGTATTTGCCTAGCATGTGCAAGGCCCTGGGTTCAATCCCCAGTACCACCAAAACAAACAAACAAACAAACAAACAAATAACAGAAGAAGATGGGATGACAAAGCCAGAATTACTTTTAGAACCTAGAGATACAACAAAAACTAACCCAAGGCAAGTGTTTGAAGGGGGTAGGAAAGATGATCCTTGGTTTGAACTTCAAAATCACTTCCTTTAAAAGGAAGCATTTAAATATCTCCAACTAGAATATTACTCAACCATTAGTAAGAATAAAATTATGGCATTTGCCAATAAATGGATGAAAATGGAGACTATTGTGTTAAAATTAGCCAGACCCCAAAAAAACAAAGGCCAAATGTTCTCTCTGATACGTGGATGCTAAAATACAATAAGGAGGGGAGAAAAGAAGTTCATTGGATAAGTCAAAGGGAATGAAGGGAAGGAAGGGGGATGGGAATGAGAAAGACAGTAGAATGAATGAGACATAACTTTCCTATGTCCATATATGAACACATGACCAGTGTAACTCCACATCATGTCCAACCACAAGAATGGGAAGTTATTTTCCATGTATGTATGATATGTCAAAATATATTCTACTATCATGTATAACCAAAAAGAATAGAAAAATTCAAATGAATAAATAAATATCTCTAATTGGTATTTATAGTTGGTCCAGGAAAAGAACTATGAATATGATGGTTTCCTTCCATGTTGTTAAAAATGATTATATGAAAGCAAAGAGAACAAGGAGGTTTTTAACATTTCCAGAAAAAGAGTCAAATTATTATTATTTCTCAATTAGCCAGGCCAAGTTGGACATTGATGTATTCATGTTCTAAGCCAAATATAACAACTATATTCTCCACAGTAAAAGACTCTGATAGTAACATGAGATTGTCAACATACTTTATATACAGAGATATGAAAAATCATGCTGTATATATGTATAATAAGAATTGTAATGCAAAAAAACCAAAGTACATATATGAAGACATGGATTGGCGTGAACATACTTTATATACAAAGATATGAAAAATTGTGCTCTATATGTGTAATAAGAATTGTAATGCATCCCCCTGTCATGTATTTAAAAAATAAAATCAATTAAAAAAAAGAATAAACATTTATTTTGAAGGCCTTCTTAGAGCATTTCTTTAATCTTCATATAGGGCTGATCCTTCTAATCTATCTTCCCATTAACCCACCACAATTACTATTCTGGGGGCTCACCATAATATACTCATGTTACCAGTTGATGTGTCTGTCTTTTTAATTGTGACCTTCCAGCTCCTTGAATTTTCCCATCATTTTTCCCCATACCTTCACAGGTCTTGCCTACTATTGGCCCTCAGTACATGTGTGCTGAACTCAACTGAACTAATGTCATAACTTCCCAGGATGCCCTCCAGGAAATCCTTCCAATCTCCCCATGGCTGATATGGAAGTCCTTCTGGTAATGGTAGGTTCTTTCAGTTTACTCATCTCCTTTTACTAAACCAAGCAAATAAAAAACAACCCCTGGATCTGTAATGGATGATAAAAAGGATTCCCTGTGATTTTCAGATCACACCATGCTCCTCTTTTAACAGAGTAGTTACTTCAATGATTTTGAGCCCACTTGAGTTGAAACTTTGAAATATTTGGCTATCCTGGAGTGCCTATACCTGTTCTGTAGAATTCTTCTTAAAATTAGACTAATTGGGGCTGGAGTTGTGGCTCAGTGGTAGAGCACTTGCTTAGCATGTGTGAGGCCCTGGGTTCAATTCTCAGCACTGCATATAAATAAATGAATAAAATAAAGGTCCAGCAACATCTGAAATATATAAAAAATAGATTTATTAAGGTATAATTTATATACCATAAACTTTCAATGCTTCAAGTAATCAGAATTATATCTGACACTAAATTTGCTTATCATATTCAGTGTAAGTTTGGTCAAACTATTCAAAAGCTACATGCTCCCAAGGATTTTTCCTTTGGTCAAAATAAAGTCTTATGTTTATAATTACTAACAACAGAGCTTTATATATATATGCTGATACCAGTTTTTAAAATACATCAATCTCAACTTTTTAATACAATATGCTAGAGTCATCTACAGAAAGTTCATCTACAGAAAGTTCTTTGACACTATCCTATATTTTTTGCTATGGTTAGAAAAAATATGATGTGCTCCTGAGGAAAGACTTATTATATCCTAAAAGGCAAGCCTTGCCAGCCAGAGGAGTGATTACAACAATATGCTAAAATGTCCACTCACCTTTTTTTGAAGGTGACATCTTGGTTTTTTTATAGTTTTCATTATGCTCTTAGTGTAATTTTCCCAGCAAATTTATAATCCTGATCACTAAGGCCAAGGATGTATAAATAGAACAAAATGTAACTTCTGGATTAAAAATGTACCTATCCATTCTTCATTTACTGGCAGAAGAGGGCTTGTTGACACCATTGGAATGTACTTCCTAGGTGACTGGGTCAACAGGGACATCTTGAAGGAATAAGAACATCTGGCACCCTTTGTGCACACCAAGAATGGTATTTCTGGGGTGAGTGGGCTGCCCTGGGCAAGAGCAACCTTTTGTACAGCTGATTTGAGCAGATCTTGACCATTGTTTATTTGAACATTCCTAACTGCAAATGAAGTGCCAACTATGGCTGCCTACCACAGCACAAGTTCTTTGAAGTTGCTGGGTGCATTTCTTTGGTGTTCTCTTATTTACTAAGCAAGACTAACAACCTAATTGTGCCCATTCTCAATGTTGAATCAAAGCCAAGTTTTGCCCTTGTCTGTGGAATGATGCTGATCATATGCTCGGGCCACCTGGCCTGTTTTGGATAGGGACCATACAATAAACTGTTCCAAGAAATTTGAGATGAGATAGGACTACCTGAACCTCAAGCCCTGCTGTTTAAAATCTTCAAAGAGAGGGATGCAGGAACATATAAACCATTATCAAACAATCTCTGCCCTTTCTATTTTCTTTCTTTCCCTCCCTCCATCCATACAAGCAGATTGAATTCTCCCTCCTCTGGACTATAATGGAATTTTTACATACTGTTACTTTAGGGTTTCCCATGTCATATTATAGTTCTGATGCTTGCTTGCTTCTCTCCCCATCCTCAGCTATGAACTTTTTTGAGGACTGTGGTTGTATCTTATTCACATCATGTTTCCAACGTGCATTAAGTGGGTGCTTAATGACTGAATGAACAGAGATCCCAGAGAAATGGGAGAAGTATACAAAATGAGAAGTGCCAGTCCAAAAATGTCATCAGTTATGAATGAACATAGGATACTGGTGTGGATCTAGAGGGAAGTCAACATGCTGATGAGCTGGGCAGCTGGGTTGGACCTTCATGAGCACCAGCAAGCAGATAAAAATGGTGAAACCCTCAACTCCATTTTCCCATAGTACTTTGCAATATTCTTTCTCTCAAATGCTATTTTGCTCCTTCCCCTAAACTGAAGGGAGACCAGGAAGCTCTCTGCCTCACATTCATAGTTCCTTTCCTTTGTCCTCCCCATCTGGTCATTACAATATACTTATTTAAAGTCTCAAAAGGGAAATTCTGCCAGAATTCATTATGGTGATTGTGAATTGTTTAGGTGGAACTTTATTTTTTCAGCATTTTTTGTAGCATGTAATTAAAATGGACCTAAGAAAAATTGCTGCAAATAAAAGCCAATGGAAAATGAAATTATCAGAAAGAAACATAAAATTGCATCTTGGATTCCCGAAGTGATCGAATCATATTAGATCTACAAACACTGCCTCAAAGAGATAAATGGACATTCATTTTTATGTGTCGACTTAAGGTTTAGCATTGACTATTACATTATTAACTCTTTTGTTGGTTTTCTTTCTTTCTCTTTTTGGTAGTACAGGGGATTAAACTCAGGGGCACTTAAACACTGAGCCAATTCCCCGGCTTTATTTTGTATTTTATTTAGAAACAGAGTCTTGTTGAGTTGCTTAAGGCCTTGTTAAGTTGCTGAGGCTGGCTTTGAACTTGAGATCCTCCTGCCTCAGACTTCGGAGCTGCTGGGATTATAGGTGTGCACCACCATGCTGCTTTGTATCTGTTTTCTTTTTTCTTTTTAATTTTTTTATTAGTTGCTCAAAACATTACAATGATCTTGACATATCATACATTTGATTCAAATGGGGTATGAATTCTTATTTTTCCACATGTACAGATTACAGTATCACATTGGTTTTACAGCCATGATTATACATACAGCCATACTAGTGTCTATTGTATTCTATTGTATCTGTTTTCTTAGGCTGAAAAACCTTGATTACTAAAAACACTAACAAATACCTAGTACACTGGGTTCAATCCTCAGCACCACATAAAAATAAACAAATAAAATAAAGGCATGCTATCCATTTGGTTTTTTTTTTCCTTTTCTGTTTGATGTTTTAAATATATAAATATTCCCATTTTTTATTTAATTGATTTTATTTTTTTAAATACACAACAGCAGAATGCATTACAATTCTTATTACACATATAGAGCACAATTTTTCATCTTTGTATATAAAGTATGTTCATGCCAATTCATGTCTTTATACATGTACTTTGTTTTTTTTTCCTGCATTACAATTCTTTTTTTTTTTTTTTAAAGAGAGAGTGAGAGAGGAGAGAGAGAGAGAGAGAGAGAAGAGAGAGAATTTTATTTATTTTTTAGTTCTCGGCGAACACAACATCTTTGTTGGTATGTGGTGCTGAGGATCGAACCCGGGTCGCACGCATGCCAGGCGAGCGCGCTACCGCTTGAGCCACATCCCCAGCCCTGCATTACAATTCTTAATACACATATATACCACAATTTTTCATCTCTGTTTTTTCAAAATTAAAAAATGGAAAGACATACAGAGAGTTTATCCATGTACCCCCACCTGGACCCCAAAGGGAAGCTTTATTAGAGATCTACAGATCTATACTCACAGATCTGCTACTCAATCACAGAGTATTCTGATTTATACATAAAATAAAGTATCAAAAAGGCCACTGGAAGGGAGGGTTCCTTTCTGAGTTAGCATAGTTTTCCGTTTGCTTGCTCTCTGAGACAGCTGGAGCCCATTCTCTCAAGTGCCTTCTGTCACAAACCCACAGTCTCACTCAACCTCTACCATTAGGAGAATATCTGTCATAGTTTTCTTTTTTTTTTTTTTTTTTTGTGGTGCTAGGAATTGAACCCAGAGCCTTGTGCATGCCAGGCAGGCACTCTGCCAACCGAGCTATATCCCTAGCCATCTGTCATGGTTTTCAAGCTACACCTATGAACTTGTTGGAGTACTTTAAAGGCAAAAGGGGGGGGGGCGTGTGCCTGTGCTACCTGTTTTGAAGATGTAATCATTTTTTTTTTTTTAATGCTACTTTGCAAAAATGTCCTCCCAAGCTTGGGAAGGAAAGGACAGATTTCACCAAGGGAACAGAAACAAGCTCAAGTAGGCAGAAAATGGATGAGGCTTCATTGAAAATGCCCTGAAATAGAGAAATAGGTAGAATTCAAAATGATCTGAGCGCCAGACGAGGTGGTGCACGCCTCTAATCCCAGCCGCTCGGGAGGCTGAGGCAGGAGGATCATGAGTTCAAAGCCAGCCTCAGCAACAGTGAGGCCCTAAACAACTCAGTGAGACCCTGTCTCTAAATAAAATACAAAATAGGGCTGGGGATGTGGCTCAGTGGTTGAATGTCCCTGAGTTCAATCCCCAGTACCAAAAAAAGAAGGATTGGAGAAAATTCCATGAGATGTTTAGCAAAATCCTTTAAACACTGAATTTTTAAAAATTTAGTTACATACAATTCAGGAAGACACAGTCTGCCAACAGAAAGAAGATTCTTTATAGACCACATAAACATTTCCTAGCACTTTGGAAAGGAAGTAAAAATAGCACCCACTTACACAGCATTTACTCTGTGCCAAACACAGAGTATTTATTCTAACTATTTTACACGTATTTATTAATATAATCCTCCCAAAAGCCCTTTGAACTAAGTCACTATAGTCCTCTCCATTTAACAGATTAGAAAACTGAGGCTCAGAAAGCTTAAATGAGTTCTTCAAAGCAAGTCAGTGGCAGAGCTGGCCTTGAACCCAAGCCATCTGGCTCCCAGATTGCCTTTCTCTGACCCTGGTGGGTGGGGCTGAGGCCTCCTGGAGGCTTGCTTCTGACATAACTAATGGAATTTAGAGCAGCAGGAGGCAAGTCAGAGGCATTTGTTGGGAAAAGAATTGTGTTCCACAGAGAGCTGGCAAGGAATATAGCTGATTGGCTGGCTGATAAGAATGGAATGGGGTTTGGAGAACTGCATATTCTCATGAAATAAACATGTGTTTGTGACCTTCCAGAAGTGACAGAAACTATTCAAACTATCCTATTTTTATCTTTTCTCCCCTCTCAGCCTTCACGTTAGACTGGGCTGTCCTGGCAGAATCTTGCTCAAAACTGGCTATGCCTTTCCAAAGCCAAATCAATGCTTAGACACATGCAATCTGAGAAACAAAGATACATCCTGCCTTGTAAATATCAAAAAGACAGTTTTGTTGTGAGTTAAGGTTATGGCATCTTACACAAAAGCTCCTCACCTTTTCTGTGGATGCAGGAACTTGAAGTCCAGAAAGATTAAATATGATTTGCCAAAAGTCACAGAACCAGACCATTTAACAGCATCCATAGGAGCATAGTCAAATTTCCTCAAGATGGGTGAACTCCTATCCTGGATGCCGTGCCTCTTATACATAATACAAATGGTAGTTAGCAGCCCACAGGATTAGCACCACCTAGGAGCCTGTTAGAAATACAGAATCACAGCCAGGCATGGTGGTGCATGCCTATAATCCCAGAGACTCGGGAGGTTGAGGCAGGAGGATCATGAGTTCAAAGCCAGCCTTAGCAACTGCGAGGCACTAAGCAGTTCAGTGAGACCCTGTCTCTAAATAAAATATAAAAAGGGCTGGGGGTGTATTTCAGTGGTTAAGCACCCCTGGGTTCAATTCCTGGTACCAAAAAAAAAAGAAAAACATAGCATCTCAGGCCCCCACTGCAGACCTGCTATATCAGAATCTGCATTTTATCAAGATTTCCAGGCAATCCATATAAATAGTAAAGTCAGAGAAGTACTGCAATGATAACTAAGTCTATGTCATCCATTTTCAAGATATTTTAGTTGCAGGAAGGGTAGTTATTATTGATTCTATATGTTACACATGCAGCACTCTCTTGTAAGGTATAGTCTCTGTCTCACCTTGTAATTTAAATTGAAATTATCTTCCTGATGCAAAAAAAATTCAGTGTGTTTTTATAGTAGATCTAGACCTTTTAACACCGAGTTATTCCTTGGTGAGCAGACATTAAGGCTTCAAATGTACAAAATTATGTCTCTTATCAGACCCTCAGAGAAGTGACCAATATCCCTCAGTGACTCACACTGGTGTCCTTTCTTCAAAGCAGGTTAATCATCTTTCCCAAATTGCAGCAAATCCTGTTAGTATAGATGGCAAATAGAAATTTCAGCCCAGTTCCTGCCTGGGTTAACAAAGGTTACCAGAATAATAACACCTACTTCTTACGTGGTGCTTAAAATGTGTTCAGCACTATTCTGAGAGCTTATTGTATAAAAGGTCACTTAATCCTCACACAAACCCTATTTTATGGATGAGAAAAGTGAGACACAGAGAAATTAAGTGGCTTGCTCAAGACTGCACAGCTGGTTCATGGTAGGTATTCTAACTCACCATCTCTAGAGTCCACACAGGTAAGTAGTGACCTGTGCTGCTTCTAGAAATCAAAATTTAATGCTACTCATGGTTCAAAGAGGCTCTTAATATTAAAATGCTCTCAAATCAAAGAGAATATAATTCACTTTGGAGATTTTACTTGAGAAAAAAGAAACAATAGAGGCTAGCAGCTACCAAAACATTATTTGAAAAAATTAAGAAATGGGACTGGGGATATAGCTTAGTTGGTAGAGTGCTTGCCTCCCATGCACAAGGCCCTGGGTTCAATCCCCAGCACCACACACACACACAAAAAGTTAAAACATTACCTCTGGTCTCTAATTCCTGGTTGCAATTGTAACACCACATGGTCTCCTGCTTGGAAATGCTTTAAAATGTCCTGCCTATAATTGGAACCAGCTTCAACCTTAAAATTGCCTTGTGTTTTCTATAAATGAAAAACATTTGTAAACTCTAAGGATTCATGATATTGCTGGCTTTGCTTATCTGTTAAATCACTGATCCAAGTTCTCTTTTTAGCTGCAGACAGCTCAAATCTTTTTCTAAATGAAATCTTACAGATAATTCCAATACACGCAACCGGACAGTCTTGTGCTTTGGCTGAAGGGGAGGGGGAACTACCTGCCTTCCACCATCCACTCCCTGAAAGTTATGTCCCTAGAGTCCTAGAGTCCCAGAAGCACAATGAAAAAATCACACGGGACAGAGGGAACAGTTTCACAACTGCATTAACAAAGCTCCCCTTAGACCTCTCTGTCTGACACTATACCCAGTGATGTCCTTTGGCCTAACTCCAGGAAGGGCCTCACAGGATGCTAACTCTCCTCTGCAGACTGAAAGAGAGGAAAGTGTTCACAAATAGCGGAAAAGGGCACTGTTCAATGCTGGGCAAAAGAGAAACGGGTCACAGAAACACAAAGAAAGGTCATTTCCAACTGAGGCAAAGTAAGCAATAGGCCTTCCAGCAGGTGGAGAAAAGTCAGCTATGCTTAACAGAGAGAACTTGGAATTTTTTTTTTCTTCAATTACTTGTGTGTACACTGGAAACAAAAAGCAAAATAATACATGCATCTAGACATGGGATATGTTAAAAAACTGTGGTTATAATACAGAAGAAAGAAAAACTGGTAAATCCCAACCTATAATCATAACCAGTCTGTTAACCATGTAATGCATCCTATTGAGTGGTAAGTTAGCAGCCACTGCCAAGGCATTATCCTCATTGGTACACATAAAAAGTTAAAATTAAAATACTAATAAGTGAGTATTTAAAATAGTTTTAAGTGCTGGTGGTCCGCTGGAAGAATGACAAAGTAGTTCCCAAGATCTTCATGTTCTCGTGGCCAGGTACCAGACCCTTCACAGATCCCCTCAGATCACTTTTGATCATTTCTGGGACCCCCTCTAGCCCCAAAGTTAATGGCCATAACCAATGACAAGTGGATGTGGGGGAATGAATGCCTAGCGGGTAAGAATAACACTGAATCAGACCCATCTTCCACCATCCCTATCAGGATCAGGTTAAAGCCTCCCTCTTTTAGGACTTTGCCTGAGATGGTACCCTTGCTTGACTTCCTCCCCAACTTTGTCCTGCTTCCTTTTACTACTCCCAGGAGCACTTTCCTTAAAATCACTTGCCCAGGAGTCTGCATCTCAGGATCTGCCTCTGAGAAACCCCACCTGAGAAAGCATGCTACCCAGCTCACCGTTACCTCCTATTGGCTGGTGTGAGGAATCAGCCTCCCCAGCAAGCGGTTCCAGTGTGTAAGAGCACAATGTTTGCCACACTTCTTTCCTCCCATAAACATGTCCATAATGTTTACCATCAATTGATTCGATGTGACAAAAGGTGGGGCCCTAAACCTAAACAGTATAAAGTCTCAGCTATACACAGGGCATGTTGTGTATGGGTTAAATAAAGGGTCAAATTAACTCTTAAAAACCACCTCTGTATACTGCAGTAGTGTGCTTCCCTTACTTACTAAGTTGGTCATAAATAATCTACATAAATCTTTATGGAGCAGAGTGGGTCCTGTTCTTTGTTCTCTTGTTTGTTTCTTAAGGGCAGCAATCTTGTAGTGCCAGTGCGCTTTAATTCAAAGCATTAAATAGATACTACAAGTGAAAGGGATTAGGATAAATCTGCACACATATTAAGACATACCTTGAAAATCGCTTTTTGACCAAATTCTTACATGGATATGTACCCTTGTAATTTTCTTAACTGTATGAGTTTGCACACAGCAAAAAAAATTTGGGGTTCCCTTAGGTTGTACTTATTCTGATACCTCTGAAGCAAGATCATCCCGTGAGACACAAACTATAATAAACCTAGTGAAAGCCAACAATGGGGCCAGCCCTATGTTATATCATGCCTCATATTTCACAGACATACAATAACAATATGGCTTACCTTTATTCCCAGGGCTTCTCCAGAAATGACAGCAATTGTCACACCATCCTTACTGGGCTTGGGGATCTCTTCACTTTTCAATTCCTGGTACTGTGGCTCCACCATCTTCTCTGAGCTTCTCAAATTAACCCACAGTTGCAGACCATGGGCTGGCTCCTCAGAGCAAGGCATCTCAGCATGCAGAATGCCCCGGCCGGCAGTCATCCACTGCAAACATCAAACCAACAGGAAAGATAAGGTAGCCCAGCCCCTAACACATCTGCATGTGGGACCATTACAACATCATCTCTAAGTGATGTATCTGACAGATGCTGCTCTCACAGTCCTTGGGCAATATGAGAAACAACAAACATCAATGAAAATTGCTAGAGCCCTTTCCAATTTTCCAAATGCTTGCCATGCTGCTTCATTTGAAATCGAAGCATCAGAAATGGAATTCCTGCACATGGAAGAATCCTCTCCAGGATATCCCTGAGTGTTAGGTTGAGCTCCAAGATGGAGAGTTGCAGGCAGATAATATATTGGGGAGCGCTCTTGGGAGATACAACTTAAATGAAGAAAGCAGTATTGGGCAGGGGGAGAAGCCAACCAGCAATGCAGTTACAATACAGGGCTGAACCAATCTGAGAGGGAACTCTGGAGTAGAGAAAAACCTTTAGGAATGTCCCAAGTTGGGGCAACGTGGCCAACTTTGGGAAAGGAGAGATGGAGCAGTAAGCCATCAGCAACCAGTATGCCCAGCACCTGGAAGATATATGTGTGGGTCTAAATACACATGTGGTGTTACCTTGTTTTTTTTTTTTTTTTTTTGTCTGTGTGTATATATGTGACTGCATGACCAATATGTGCTCGGGTTGTGGTTTAGCAGTGGAATGCTTGCCTAGCATGTGTGAGGCACTGGGTTTGATTCCTCAGCACCATATTAAAAAAAATAAAATAAAATAGAGGTATTATGTCCATCTACAACTAAAAAAAAAAAAAAAAAAAAAAAAAAGAACATATTAGGGGCCAGCTCCAGAAACTAACCTTGGAACTTGGGAGTGAAGGGATGGAGCCCAGCCTTAGGGGTACATTTCCTGCTTGTCTTAGCTTGGGTTATGCCACAGAAGAACCTGAAACAAGGGCCTATCTTCAGATAGTTTATTTGGAAAGTGATGCAAAAGCACAAGTGCAGGTGATAGGGCAGAAGGCCACAGAGGGGTATTAGTGAGCAGGGTATCTGGACACCTGGGACTCAATATCACTGGGGAGTACACTTTAGAATTACTGCATGGAGGAGAAGGGAATCTAGGACATTTTTAAAAATTTTTTTCTTTTTTAGTTTTCAATGGACCTTTATTTATTTATATGCGGTGCTGATGATCGAACCTAGAGCCTCGCAAAGCAAGCGCTCTACCACAGAGCCACAACCCCAGCCCAATCTAGGACATTTTGATTTCCATTTGCATCCCTCCATATTCTTGACATCAAGGCTGCTGGTATAGGGGCTGGAGAAAGCCCTCCAGAAGAGTAGCAGCACTGGAGATGCTGTGCTGTGTACACACCTAAGAACTGTCACCACCTGAACTCAGAGGTGGGCCAAGAAGCTATGAGGCAATATCATCCTCCATCCAGCCCTTATGGGAGGAAAAAAATCCTTAAATAAATCATTGCATAAAATCACTCTTGACTTCACAATTGCACTCAGCACTGTGCCACGGTTCTATGAGAGCATATGATGTGGTGGTGCAGTTCAAAACAGCTTACCGGAAGGTGAAACTTTTAGGCAGAGTAAGGATTGACTAAGGGAAGGGGGAGAGAAAGGGAAGGGGGAGAGAAAGAGGGCTCCAAAAGGTAACAGTAGCATATGATAAATAGATTTCTCTCTATCGTCCATTTAACAAGGCTGATTAAATCTGAGATCCAAAATTTTTTTGTCTGACAATAGCTATTGGTGTTCCTCAAAGACATCCTCCCAATTTAAAGCATTTTCCTATTCCATCAACAGTTCATCTCTCCATAGTTTCAATGCTTTGTTAACCTTTTCACATAACCTAGGTTAGTAATACTTTTCTTAAAATGGCCCACCCATTGGATTTACAAGGGGAGAAAAAGGTTCTCTTTCCTCACTATTTGCTAGCTCTGCAGCCATGGGCATCTTTTTATTTTTTTAACATCTTGAAATCCTTATTCTCTCATTTTTAAAATGAAATAAAAATAGTACTTACTTCAATGAGATCCTTCATGTGAAAATGCTAAATAGACTGAAAAATACTATGCAACCACCATCCTAACCAAACGTGAAGTTATAATGATAGAAGTGTCGGCCAGGGGCTGGGGATGTGGCTCAAGCGGTAGCGCGCTCGCCTGGCATGCGTGCGGCCCGGGTTCGATCCTCAGTACCACATACAAACAAAGATGTTGTGTCCGCCGAAAACTAAAAAATAAATATTAAAAATTCTCTCTCTCCTCTCTCACTCTCTTTAAAATAAAAAAAAAAAGTGTCGGCCAACAGCCTGATGATGTCACTGCCAGCAGTCCCCGCTTCCCATAATCTGGACACACCCACTCATTGTGTCTACCTTTCCAGATGGGCTCTATTTTTATGTTCTGCTCCAGTGAGAGGTTACTATTGACTTTCACCATGACTTTTTGTCCTTTTTGCTTTTCTGTCTTTAAATTTTGTATTCTTTGAAATACCGTAATTCACATATGTGCATTTATCATCCCACAAATATATAAATGATCCCAGAGAGTATCTGATACAGTGTTCAGATTTCTAGAACTGACAAAGATGATCTAAGCATTTCTTGGGGATTTTTAATTATCATATATCTCAGGTAAGACTGGGATGGGGCAGGAGTTGGGTTATTGTCTTAAATGACAACACCTAATCCTTCAATTGAGTTAGAAGATAAGTAGTAAATCATCTCTGATGCTGCAGAGAGATCTAGAAAGATGAGGACTGAATTTGGCAATTCGAACATCACAAATGATCACTGCCTGAACCATTTCGTGAAGCTTTGAGAAGGGGCTGCTGAGAAACCAATCTGATTCAGTAAGCAGAAGGGGGAAAATGGAGGAAAAAGAAGCTGAGATAGTTGCTCTTGATTATTCTTTTGAAAAATGTGGAAAAAAAAAAAAAAAGATAGTTGGGAACCAGAAAGTGACTGAGGAGGTCAAATACACCTGTGCAGGTTTCCAGGCTAAGTGGAAGGATCCACAAAAAGGGAGAGATCAAGCCAGGCCCAGTGGGATACACCTGTAATACCAGCAGCTTGGGAGGCTGAGGCAGGAGGATTTCGAACTTAAAGTCAGTCTCAGCAAAAGTGAGGAGCTAAGCAGCTCAGCAAGACCCTGTTTCTAAATAAAATATAAAATAAGGCTGGGGATGTGGCTCAGTGGTTGAGTGCCCCTGAGTTCAATCTTTGGGATCCCCCTTCCCCCCCAAAAAAAAGGGAGAGGTCAGAAATAGTACAGAGAGAGGACAGAAATCGTGAATATACTAGAAATGAGCAAGATCAAGGACACACCCAAAAACTATTCAACCATCAGCAATCCCTTCCCCTTAGCTATACCTGCAGATCTCCTGGGTTCATTTTACCAACATGTCCACAGAAGTCTTCATGATCCATGCTTCCCCCTTCCAGAAGATAAGATACCTTTAAAAAACAAACAGAAGAAAAAGTAGATCCTCTGCCCAATTTAAAATTAGATTATATGTGGTTTCTTGCTATTGGCTTGTATGAGTTCCTTATCATGGTTTGCAAACTATTTTCTCCTATTTCAAGTTGCTTTCCCATGGGGGGAGAAAACGGACAAAGAAACTGAATACATATTTTTTCAAAGAAGACATAAAATGACCAACAGGTATAAGTGAAAATGTTTAGCATCACTAATTATCAGAGAAATGCAAATCAAAACCACAATGCCATATGACTTCACACCTATCAGGATGGCTATTATTAAATGGCCAAATATAATGAGTGTTGATGAAGATGATCACTGCCTGAACCAGTTCGTAAAGCTTTGAGAAGGGGTTGCTGAGAAACCAATCTGGCGTAAAGAGAACCCGTATATATTCCTAGTTAGAATGTAAATTGGTAGAGCCACAATGGAAAACAGTATAGGCATTCCTGAATAAATTTAAAAAACAGAACTATCACAGGATCCAGCAATCTCATTTCTAGGTATGTATTCAAAAAGTAAATAAAATTATTGAAGAGATATCTGCTCTCCCATGTTCACTGCAACACTCTTCAGCCAAGGTCTGGACACAATCTAAATGTCTGCAAATGGATGAGTAGATAAAGAAATTGTGATACAGTAGAATATTATTCAAAGTCTTAAAGAAGTAGGATATCCTGTCATTTCCAACAGTATAGATGAAGCCAGAGAACATTATGTTAAGTGAAATAAGCTAGACTCAGAAAGACAAATATTGCATGATCTCATTTATAGAAACAGAAAGTAGATGGGTGGTTACCAGGGATACAGGAAAAATACAGAAATGTAGTCAAAGGGTATAAACTTGCAGTTATAAGATCAAAAATTTCTGGACACCCACTGCACAGCATGTAATTAGAGTTCTTAATAATGCACTGTATATGTGAAATTTGATAAGGTAGTAGATCTTCAGCATATACACACATACAAAGTAACTATGTGAGGTGATAATCATTCCATATTGAATACATATATCAAAACATCACATTGTACATTTTTTAACTTGTCTTCTGTATCTCAATAAAACTGGGAGAGGGGAAGACAAAAGTATCAAGTGTCAGGGAAGAGTTGTTTGATTTTTCCACCAAAAATTTGTTGAGGAAAATGTCAAGAGTGCTGGGCGCAGTGGTGCATTCAGTAATCCTAGTGGTTTGGGAGGCTGAGACAGGAGGATCACAAATCAAAGCCAGCCTTAGCAAAGGCAAGGTGTTAAGCAACTCAGCAAGACCCTGTCTCTAAATAAAATACAAAATAGGGTTGGGGATGTGGCTCAGTGGTTGAGTGCCCCTGAGTTCAATCTCTGGTACTCAAAACAACAAAAAAAAAAAAATGTTGGGAATAATTAAGAAAGTAAAGCAAGCTGAGGGAATCTCAATGACAGGGTCACACTATCCACCCATGCAAAGTCTTTGACAGCATTTCAGATGCAACAGCCCTGGCATGCCAGAGCTCACAGCCAGTTACTGGGCTCACTCCCTCAGCAGGTAGATGATGGCCCTGTAGCTCAGGGTGAAAGAGGGCAACTCCTGTTGAAATAGTAAGGTCCCTGCTACCAAGGCCTTGTTCACAGGTTTGTGGGATGATGCATCTCAGATCTCCATACCTTCCCCTAAAAGCCAATTCAGAGAGTCCAAAGGAAACATTTCTCACACCAGGCACACAAATTTACTAGGTACTCAATAAATTCTTATGAAATATGTCAAATAAATTCACATAAAGTCCACTTTTCTGTATTTATGTCCATATTGAATCTAAAAATGGAAATTCTGTGCTATCCAACAGAATAGCCACTAGCTATGTGGAGCTGCTGAAGTTTAAATTAATTAAAATCAAATAAAATTTTAATTCAGCTCCTCAGATGCACCAGCCACATTTTAAGTGCTCAATAGCCCCAAGTGGCTAATGGCTACCATAATGAATGGGGGGAATATTACAGAATATTTCCATCTCTCTCTCTTTTTTTTTTTTTTTTTTTTGGTACCAGGGATTGAACTCAGAGGCACTAGACCATTGAGCCACATCCCCAGCCCTATTTTGTATTTTGTTTAGAGACAGGGTCTCACTGAATTGTTTAGGGCCTCACTGTTGCTGAGGCTGGCTTTGAACTCATGATCCTCCTGTCTCAGCCTCCCAAGCTGATGGGATTACAAGCGTGCGCCACCATGCCTGGCAAATATTTCCATCTTTACAGAAATTTCTATTTGACAATATGATCTAGAAAAATGAATTTGAAAATCAACAGTCAACAATGATGAACATTTTGTATGGGTGGAAAATTCTGAAAAGCAGAAGAAAGTTGAGCCTCCCTCCTATCATTATTTTACTAAAAGGAAAAAAAAAATCAAGGGAGAAAGTACTGGGGAGTGTTATTGGCCAAATTATACTGCTATATCATGTGCATGTACAAATTACATAACAACATCTCACCATTATGTACACCTATAATGAGCCAATAAGTATGTGAAAAACATAATTTTTATAAGAAAAAAATCAAGCAGTTCTAAAATTCTCATTTTTAAGGCTATTATGATTACCCTAGAAAACAAGGATTAAAGAGAAACCAAATACTTAGAATTTTTAATTACCTAAGGGATGTGGTAATATTGTTAAAATGCACAATTTAGCATGTAAGACTTAAAATGTCATGTGTGTCAAGATACAAGGATCTCTTTGTACATTCTATTTAGATTTGACAACCGTTTTGCTCAATTTGTAAACATTTGTGAAATTCATCTGTTACTCCTACAGGAATTGCCAATCAGCCTAGATAGTCCTGAAAAGAACATGAAAAAAAAAATGCTGTTTATCTGCAAACCACTCAGGGCTCCTTACCTCAGGCTTAAGGGTAACAACTTCTAACATTTACATTATTGGATGACTTTTTCATACTTTAGTTATCCCAATGTTTTCCTAATGTCATTATCTTTTTTAATACCAGAAATTTCACTTCAAAATTTTATCAACCATCATTAAATGAATGAACCAGAAAAAGCAAATTGTGGTTAAAATCCCAACATCTATTGTTATGTATCCAGACTTAATTTTCAACCAAATATAGCAGTTTGAGTCAGTATTTAAAAAGAATGAATTATGCTTCGTACCAACTTCTTGAACTTGCAACTGTTACCAATTCCCTAAATCTCAACTAAAAAAAACAAGTGAAACTATTATTTAAAGAAGAAGGGGAAAAAAAAAAAGCTATACTGAAGAGGTAAGAAAAACTAGTTATGGGGCTGGGGTTGTAGCTTAGTGGTAGAGCACTTGCCTTGCAGGCATGAGGCACTGGGTTCAATCCTCAGCATCACATAAAAATAAATAAATAAAATAAAGATATTGTGTCCATCTACAACTAAAAATATATATATTGGAAAAAAAAAACTAGTTATGTCTGGGCATAGTGGCCTATGCGTGTAATTTCAGTGGCTCCGGAGGCTGAGGCAGAAGGATGGATCACAAATTCAAATCCAGCCTCAGGAATTCAGCAAGGCCCTAAGTAACTCAGTGAGTGTTTTAGTCAGCTTTTTTTTTGCTGCTGTGAAAGACCCAACCAGAACAAATGTAGAGGAGAAAAGGTTTATTCAGGGGCTCATGGTTTCAGAGGTCTTAGTCCATAAACAGCAGGCTCCATGAGGTGGACATCATGTTGAGGTGAGGTAGACATCATGGCAGATGGAAGCAGCTCTAGGTGATGATCAGGAAGCAAGGGAGAAAGTATCTACTCTCCAAACACAAAATATATACCCCATAGCCATGACCCAGTCAATCACCTCCTCCAGCAGCACCTTACCTGCCTCCAGTTACTACTCAGTTAATACCATCAGGGATTAATTCACTGATTGGGTAAAGGCTCTCACAACCCAATCATTCATTTCTCCTCTGAACCCTCTTGTATTGTGTCACACATGGACTTTTGGGGGACACCTCACATATAAACCATAACAGCGGGCTGGGGATATAGCTCAGTTGGTAGAGTGCTTGCCTCGCATGCACAAGGCCCTGGGTTCAATCCCCAGCACCACAAAAACAAAACAAAACAAAAACTAAACCATAACAGCAAGACCCTATCTCATAAATAAATAAACAAATAAAAAGGGGTGGGGATGTGGCTTAGTGATTAAGTGCCACTGGGTTCAATCCCCAGTGCCTAATAAAAAAATAGGCCAACACTGTTAGGCCTCTTATCTGAAATAACTCAAAAAAAAGGGGGGGGTGCTGGGGTTGTGGCTCAGTGGTAGAGTGCTTGCTTAGCATGTGTAAGGCACTGGGTTTGATCCTCAGCACCACATACAAATAAATGAATAAAATAAAGTTCCAGCAATTAAAAAAAAAAAAAAAGTAAAGGGCTGGGGATGTGGCTCAAGTGGTAGCGTGCTCGCCTGGCATGTGTGCGGCCCGGGTTCGACCCTCAGCACCACATACCAACAAAGATGTTGTGTCTGCCGAAAACTAAAAAATAAATATTAAAATTCTCTCTCTCTCTCTCTCTCTCTCTCTCTCTCTCTCTCTCTTTTAAAAAAAGTAAAGAAAAACTAGTTATGAAGTTCTTAACATATACATCAGATACTTCTGTTTTACACAAACATAATTATTTTCTCCTCAAATATATTCAGGCTAGATTGCTTTTGTAGTATGTCTTTGCTTTATAACAAAGTATAAAAAGTAGACCTAAGTAGCCATTTAACATGAAAATTCAAAAAGTTATTTTATAAGTCATAAGTGGCAAAGGGTTTTTAAAATCTTTTTTCCTATAAATTTGTGTTGGGGGAAATAATCATAAGATCATCAATTCAAAGGTATAAAACCTATGATAATCATTTAAAAATATTAAGAAGATGAATTCATCTACACTATTCCTTTATAAGTTCTATATATTACGTTGGGAGATTAAAAACAAAAAGAGTAGATAAGACAGATATGTTAATTGTCTTCATGAAGCTTCTATTCTCATGGGAAAGACAAATATCAGGCAGGAAGTAAAACAGAGAACTTGCATCCTGCCAAGTTAGAACAGGGTGCTGATAAGGACAGGTGGGTATTTTACTCACACTTGTGTGCAAGGTAAAGCTCCTCAGAGGAGGTGAGTATATAGGATTATACCAGGAAAAAAAAAAAACAAAGATGGTGGTGATGATGAGCAGGAAGTGTATTCCAGGCATGTGTGAAAGTTAAGAAGTGAGGGAAAAAAAAAAAAAAAAACAGGACTCTTCCAACAAATGGGAATGGCAACAGGGAGATGAGAAAGTTCCTAGAAATAAAACCAATAATAGCACTATTCTGGATTGATCCATAACTTTAGCCTCCCACTGCCATATTCTCACCCATTCCATGTGAGTAATGCTCCATCAGTCACAGCTGATTAAACCAGGGCAGGACCTTCCACAAAGGCTTAGGGAGAACCTGTGCTCCCTTTTTTGATGCATCCTTCCACATGAAGAAAACTTCATTAATGTTAATACACTTTGCCTCTTTTCTTTTGGAGAGGGCTACCAAGGATTGACCTCAGGGGCACTCGACCACTGAGCCACATCCCCAGCCCTATTTTGAATTTTGTTTTGAGACAGAGTCTCGCTGAGTTGCTTAGCACCTCACTGTTGCTGAGGTTGGCTTTGAACTCATGATCCTCCTGCCTCAGCCCTCCTGAGCCACTGGGATCACAGGCGTGTGCCACCGTGCCTGGCTTAACTTTGATTTTCATTCCTAGTCCTGGGCAGTGTAGCTCTTTCTTGGTTTTTTGTTTGTTTGTTTGTTTTGTTTTGTTTTGTTTTTGTTTTTTGTGGGTTTTTAAAAAAAACTTCTCCAAATAGGTGAGTTGATTTTTGTTTCTTTTTGTTTTCTCACTTTTTTGAGGGGGGAGGGGACCAGGGATTGAACTCAGGGACACTCAACCACTGAGCCACATCCCCAGCCCTATTTTGTATTTTATTTAGAGACAGGGTCTCACTGAGTTGCTTAGGGCCTCGTTTTTTCTGAGGCTGGCTTTGAACTCATGATCTTCCTGTCTCAGCCTCCCAAGCCACTGGAATGACAAATGTGTGCCACCTCGCAGGCCACACTTTGCCTCTTATAGTATCTCACCCTCCCCTTCACAGTCGGGTAGACTTGAAAGAAGAAACTGAGCTTGCAGACCTGAACTGCTTTCTTTCCCCTTCGTCTTAGATCTCAGTGCCACCCCCCCCCCCCCCAAGAAAGTAAGAGTCCTCTTTGGCTCTTGGCCTCTGTGAGGGGACCAGCCCTCATAAAAGTGGTCTGCAGGGGTCCAACACTGTTAGTGAGATCTGAGTATGTCTGCCTAGTTTTCAAGAGCATGACCTGCCTGCAGATGTAAGCCACCTTCTCCAATATCAGCCTTATCAGAAATGAAGGTACATGTTTGTCTGCCATGTTTCTTTCTTTCTTTTTTTTTTTAATCTTCTCAACTGGTTGACAACTCAGGCTGGGAACCAGCTTATTATTCATTATGCCTCTTCATATCCCAAACCAAGGCAATAAAAGACCTGTATTGTGGTGCTGTTGAAGTTTTATCTTGTAGCCTGAGAGTAAACCCTCCTCTTCTTGAGCTAACCGTTTTCAGTACCAGTTCTTAGAACCAAATATTTATAAAGCACTTACTATACTACAAATCCAGGCTGGCTAACAGAGGACTCTCCATGTTTCATCGTGCAAAACAATGCTGTTAAGGTTCACTGTGTACAGAACAGCCTAGGCAGAACCTTTACTCTAGCAGATGATAGGCAGATGGCTTCAGAAATTAGAGGTTATAGGTTTTTAACTATAAAACTCATCATACCTAGAGACTTACTATGGTAACAGTGACAGTACAACATTGACACAGGAACAAAAGAGTCATTTGTATGTGAAATTAATATTTGATAACAGTGATCTTAAATCAGAGGGTCAGACAAGTATTTTCCAATAATCAGTATTGGAATTACTGAGTGATCATATGAGAAAACCCCCACCAAATAGAAAACTATATTCCAGTGGATGAATTAAATGTAAATAATATACTTTCAAGATTAGAATCTAATGAGACAGGGGCTGGGGATGTGGCTCAAGCGGTAGCGCGCTTGTCTGGCATGTGTGCGGCCCGGGTTCGATCCTCAGCACCACATACCAACAAAGATGTTGTGTCTGCCGAGAACTAAAAAATAAAAATATTGAAAATTCTCTCTCTCTCTCTCTCCTCTCTCATTCTCTTTAAAAATAAATAAATAAATAAAGGGTGAAGCAAGAAGGAAGGAAGGAAGAACAATCCCTTCTGCGTTTAAGTATACTCAATTTCGCAACATTTAAAAAAAAAAAAAAGAATCTAATGAGACAAAATAAATACAAAATGCCTGCACAAATCTATCCTTTGCAATATTTATTACAATAGAAAAAAAGACAGAAACAATCTAGGTAATGGATTAATTATAATATAATTATAATTAATTATAATATAGCCATATAAGAGAATACTATGCAACTGATAAAAAGTGGTATAGATCTCTATTGACACAGAAAAAAATCAATGATTATTTAATCAAAAAAACAGGTCAAAGAACAGCAACTCCATTTATAAAGGAGTCAAATACAAGTGTTTTTAAATGGGTTCAATCAGTAAAATTTTATCCAGTTATTGTTAGTGTACATGAAGGTGCTCAGATAGACACATACCCGAAATGTGAACAGCAGTGACAGGATTGCAGGTATATATTATTGAAAATAAATAAAAATGGAAAGAAAATCTTCCATTTTTCTGATAGTTTGAATTTTGGCAATGATTAATTTACTTTTCTAATGGAAATAGCTTTTTATTTTAGAAAAAATAAAGATGCTGCCTCTAATCAGCGGGATGAGAGTAAGTGGTCTGCTTCTTTCTATGCATGTAGATGCTGGTAAATATCTGTTCCCTGCTTAGGTGAACAAGAGATGAACAGGAAAGCAAGGAGACATAAGAATAAATATGAAGAATAAGAAGAATAACTCCCTATCACATGTAAGGCCATATAGCTCAGACTTTAACATGTGCTACTAGGGGTGGAAAAGACCTGTGATTTTTATAGAGGACATTCATGTCAGAATAGGAGCAAAAACCTTCCAATTTTCAAACAATCAGCTAAACTCTAAGAAGTGAGTCTAGAATGGCAACCCCAGCCCTACATATACACTTTCATACACAACCCCAGCCCTACATATACACTTTCAATTTAAATAATTGGATAAGAAAAGCCATTCCCATTGTGTTGGGACTGAAGCTCCTCTTTGGGTTCTCAAATAGTCCCTTTCCAATCATATTCTTTTCCATCCCCAAATTTTCAGTTATCCAAACCTAAGGACTTTCAACTTGCTAATCATCAGAAAATATGCCAGAGAACTTCAAAAAAATAAATTGTGTTGTGACTCATTTAAAGATGAAAATTTAAGTGGACACCAAGAGAGGAGAAGGTTTTTTTTTTTTTTAATTTTCAAATTTGATTTTAAAGAGTAACTTCAACCCTGTTCTCAAAGACTGCAAAGACACTCATCTCCCTTTTCCTTCATGTTTGCAGAGTGGACCTTCTCTTTCTCCCTGATTATTAATAAAGTAAACGTCGTTTCTCCCACCCCAAAGACTATAAAATCTGAATTAGAAGTCTGGTCAATGAAGAATTACTGAACACATAATGCCTACCTTTTACTACTTAAAGCAAAAAAAACCCCTCAGAAACCAAGGAAACCCTGACCTTTTATTATAATCTTTTATTTTTGGCTAAGTGCTATAAATGTTATCCTGAGACCTTACATATAAATTAATGTCCGTAGAGGATTTCTTTTTACAAAAAGTCAAGCAGTACTTCTGAGAGTTGACACAATCCAGATGATTTTTGAGGGCATTACATAATCACAAACACCTGGAGAATTGCCGTGGGTGGCTGACGAATTCTGAGTGTTATGTTTAAAGTCAAGGGTTGTGTGTGTCTAATTAAGTAAGAAGTTTGTAATCTGAACCAGGTGTTTTCTTAAAGCAGTTGATGTGCTTCTTGGTCTGTCTTCCTCTTTTCCTCCTTCTAGTCCTTTCCATGGATCTTTACTAAATATTTTTGCTTCCTTGTCAGTTCTTATTTCTTTGTGTTTGTGTATGGAGGGAGAAAGAAACAAACCCATAACAGTGATGACAGAAAAGTGTCACTTGCCATATGTAATTTAGGAAAGGTGTCCTTCAAGGAACTATAAATTAATTCTGAAGAATTACAACCCAAAAGAAAATATAGTTTGTTGTTTAAATGGTACCTAGAAGGAAGAGTGTTGGTGCTCTGTTTTGCAATAAGATGCAAGACTTTTTCTTTATTATTCTTTATTCTGTTTTGCAATAAGATGCAAGACTTTTTCTTTAAAGTAAAAAGTTTATATTATAGGGGAAATTATATTTTTCTTTTTTTACATTTGCCCTTAAGTGGTAGCTTTTTCCCCCGCCTCTTTGTAGCTGAGTAAAACAAAACAAAAACACAAGTTGAGGTCATATATGGCTGATGAGAAATGCCACCAAGGAACAGCCTGCATAATAGACTCTGCTAACTAGTGTCAGGGATAGAAATATGACGTCTGAATCCATACAATGAAGAACACAAGCTAGTTTACACAAATAATTTAACAATGATTAACAATGATTTGCCAACTTGAGCAATCACTCAAAAACCTAAAAATATCATCCCATTAAATTGATTCATCTAATCCAAAACCCCACATATGTACCTTCACAAGAAACAAAAAGTAGTTTTAATTAAAAAGGAAGAAAATGACCAACACAGTTCAGGTGTTTAGCCCACAGGCAAACCCAACTACTTTAAATTCTACTAGGTCCCTTCATGACATTTCTGTGTCACACCCTGAAGAGGCCCAGATGCTTCGGGGACTCCTGCTTTCACTTCCCATTGTTGACATGGCTCTGTCTCCAGAAATCAGTCAAGTTTGGGTGCCCTGGTTGGAATCTCAAGTTTGCTATTTACCAGGTGCGAGATGTGGGGTGAAGTCCTTTAATTTCTTGGAGGCTCAATTTATGCATGTAAAAATGAACATTGGGCTGGGTGTGCTAGCGCATGCCTATAATCTCAGCAGCTCTGGAGGCTGAGGCAGGAGGATTGCAAGTTCAAAGCCAGCCTCAGCAATGGTGAGGCACTAAGCAACTCAATGAGACCCTGTCTCTAAATAAAATGCAAAATAGGGCTGGGGATGTGGCTCTGTGGTCAAGTACCAAAAAAAAAAAAAAGGACCTTGGAAGGAAGCTATGAGGTCATGTGTGCAAAGTACCTGCTCAGTAAGTTCTAGAGTTAGCCCATCTGTTACACCTCCTTGGGCAGAGATCCCATTTGTGGGTCCTCCCTCAGACCCTCATGCTTTCTGATATATATTTCCCCCAACGTTCTCATGGTTCACTTCCTCACTTCATTCAGGCTCAATGTCACTGCCTAAGTAAACCTGCCTCGACCAGCCCATTACATGTAATTTATCAATCTAGTTTTTATTATTATTATAATTAATATCACATATTAATTTTACAGTTTCATATCAATCTAATCTTTATCTCATACCCCGATTTGTTTCTTCCAGATTTTTTACTACATAACACTATATTATAAAATTATTTGGTTATTCATTTATTATCCATCTTCCCTAAAAGAACATAAAATCCTTGAGGGCAAGGACTTTTTTTAAACTCATCTTCAACAAAACCCAGCATACAGCTGACACTGAAGATTTGCTGGATGAATGAATGAACGAATGACATCTTGCCTTTGCATAGAATTTCAGCCTTTACAAAGCATCTGACGCTGGGTACATATCATCATCTACACATTGCTGATGAAAACATTGTGGCCAAGTACAATTGTGTGTGGTTCCTAAGAGCAGAGCAAGGACCTAAATCAACATTTTCTGTCTCTGAAAATAAAACTATTTTCACCCTCCCCAGTTGCCTCACAAATGCTGATGCCATGTAACATAGTGTTGCAAACACAGTGGTTCCTCTGACAGATCTGGCAGGTGTTGCAATAGCAGCCAGATTGTAGGGGTTTCACACAGGTAACAACAGGACATTACCAATGTCAGTGGCTTCAGGTGAACTGGCTAGCTCAGAGAAAGGATCTCATGCCTCAGTATGCAAAGCTGATAATAGGTTTCATGATTCCTAAGTGAAAAGAAGAGCTTAGCCAAGGGACCCAGAGCCGAAGTATCCTGATTTGAAGTGATCATATAGAGTCCTTCATTGGTATGGACATTGAGGAGTTCTACCCGATAATATCTAACTACAAAGAGAAAGAGAGAGAGAGAGAGAGAGAGAGAGAGAGAGAGAGAGAAATCTGGCTATTTTCCTCATATTTTTCTGTTGTTCACATTCTCAAAAGTCTCCCAAACCTACTCATTTTCCTTTTATTCTGATTAAAATTTCTAGACATGCACATTAATCATATTCACAGACCTAAGTATTCAGGCAAGCTGAATTGCAGCATCTACTTCTAGAATCACAGGGATAGGATGTCTCTTCCTCTTTGAATCCAGAACAAGTTCAAACTGTTGAGGAATCTCTTTGGACAAACTACTGCTGCCTGTCTATGTAATCAGTAGCCCAGCTTCCTAACTGGTACCACCTATATTCTATAAAATGTAATAAAGGTGCTTTACTTGCATTGTTTTACCTTCCACGTTATATTTAAGGGTCCTCAAAGGAATGATTTGCCAACTTCTACGATTACACAAAATCTCCCCCATGCAACAGTCTTCTGTCCACACCCAGTGGAGAAAGTAGGTAGTTACTACGACTGTTGCTTAAGAGCGCCCTCTGCTGACCCAAATGATGTGTGCTCACTTCCACAATCACGCCTCACCAAACCAGGATAAGTAAATACACCTTCTAGCACATGCATGGCACCTGAGCTTAAGAACTGAGTGTCAGTATAGCAGGCTGCCATCTTATCGCCAAAGCACCAGCTATGTTGTAGTTTAGAGGGAAGTTATTCTGATCAGCTCAAACTCTGATCAAAAATTGTCCAGGGAGACACCTGCGAATGAAGTGCCTGAAAACTACTCCAGCACAGAGTCCTAGGCAGATTGGGGCTTGTAGGGCTCTTACATAGGTACAGGTTTGAGAGGCTTGTGTCAATTTCCCTTTGGTTTTAATATTTAATTTGAAATATTATAGCTGGGCGTGGTGGCACACACCTGTAATTCCAGTGGCTCAGGAGGCTGAGGCAGTAGGATCACAGGTTCAAATCCAGCCTCAGTAACTTAGGGAGGCTGTAAGCAATTTTTACCAGAAATTTTTCCCCTAAGTGTAAGTTTGTACCCATTGATTAGATATGTCACTATTAAGTAAAGTATATACATATATGGATTTCACCAATTTTTCCACTAATGTCTTTTATCTGCTCCAGGATCCATGTCATCGTGTCTCTTCAGTTTCTTCCACCTGTGGCACTTTCTCATTCTTTCCTTGCTTTTCATGAGCTCAATAATTTTGAAGAGACATGAAGACTATATGGCCATCATTTTATAAAAGAAAGTCCATGTAAACAATCAAAAAAGAAATAATAGCAATATCTACATAAAAAAGAATCTTTCCAAAATTTTAAATAATTTATTTTTGGTACCAGGGATTAAACCCAAGGGCATTTAAGCAATGAGTCACATCCCCAGCCCTCTTTATTTTTTATTTTGAGACAGGGTCGGCTATGTTTATCCAGGTTGGCCTTGAGCATGTGATCCTCCTGCCTCAGCCTCCTGAGTAGCAGGGATTACAGGTGTGTATCACCACACTTGGCATTATTTTAAATAAAATAAATTTATCCCTACTATTTTCTTAATCATTTTTCTGTTTTGCATTTTGGCCTGCACAGGGGGAAATATAATAAAAATCACAAACAGGAAGTTAGGAATCATCAAGAAGGAACATAGTGACCATTACTTCTCTACCCTTAGGGAGCTACCATTCCAGTAGGGGATAAGCTATTAAAATATACAGACAAGTGTAGAAAAGATAAAGAGGAGGGCTGGGGTTCCTGTAGCTCAGTGGCAGAGCGCTTGCCTCACATGTGTGAGGCCTTGGGTTCGATCCTCAGCACCACATAAAAATAAATAAATAAAAATAAAGATATTGTATCCATCTACAACTAAAAAAAATTTAAAAAGAAAAGATAAAGAGGAATAGGGGCAGTTCCAGTGGATACACAGAAGGATTAATTCTGGTAAAAAAACAATCTGGAAGAATTGGGGAATCATTCACAGGAGAGGCATCTTTCCAGATGGGCCTTAAAAGATTGATAATATTGAGGAAAACCCAGGGTAAGATGGGGCCAGAAGTGTACAGAAGAAGAAAAAGAATTTTTAGTTTGTAATAAAATGTATGAGTGATTTAAGTATGAATTTGTTAACTATTATGTTATTAGATCATGAAGGGTCTCCTTGTGACTTTAGAAAGTCCTTCTATATCCAGGTATAACAATTCATTTTTTCATTAAACTAGAAGTTCAGATAAACAGCATTACTTTGCACTCTCAGGTAGGAAAATCTGGATCCCTAACCTCAGAAAACATCAGGTCCCATAGTAAATAAGTTTGGAAGAAGTATGGAATGTTTAATAGTTCTGTGATCTATGCTACTCATGCAATCTCATTTCTAATAGTAATAAAACCTTTTACTCATCGGAACATGTGAGTGTATTGAAAGAACATCACATGTACAGAAAGGCAACCTTGTTCTGGAAGGGAGTGGTAGTATGGAAGAGTGGACAAGTGTGGGCCTGGGATCACACGGGCCTGTCCAATCCTGCTCTGCAAGTGAACTTGACAAATCACCATTTCTTTAGGCTAAAGATGGTTCTGCTTTAACACAATTATTCAATTATTTCAGCTTGGGGAGTGCCTCATTTGTAAAATGAGGGGACAACAATTCTTTTCTTTTTTTTTTTTTTGGTACCAGGGGCAATTAACCACTGACCCACATCCCCAGTCCTTTTATTTTATTTTATTATTACTATTTTTGGTATTAGGGCTTTAACTTAGGTGCACTCAACCACTAAGACCCATCCCTAGCCCTATTTTGCATTTTATTTAGAGACAGGGTCTCACTGAGTTGCTCAGCGCCTCACTTTTGCTGAGGCTGTCTTTGATCTCGCGATCTTCCTATCTCAGCTTTCTGAGACATTACAGGAGTGTACCTCCACGCCCAACATAAAATAATCTTTTAATAACTAGTTTAGAGTCTTTTTACACACAAGCACACACACCAACTTTTCTACTTAAGAATTTTAGGAAAGTATTCTCGGATGAATGGATGGTTTCTGCTTGTAATTATAATGTAGCTTGGGTGAGATGGATGGGAAAATTTGGACTTTATTTGGATTATTTTCAAAAAATATTTCAGTTAAAGTTCTCCCTTCCTCTACGTGGTTTATGCCTGTTGACATAAACCAGGTTTTAATTCTTTGCTGTGGGACCTGCCCTGTGCACCATAGGATATTTAGCAGCATCACTGGCCACTATCCGCTAGATGGCAGTGTCATATCAGTTGTGACAACCATATAGAAATGACTATATAAATTGCCAAATAACCTGGGTGGGCAAAATTATCCAGTTGAGAAACACCGACATAAATAATACTCTCCAAAAAAGCTGAACTTTTAGGCTAGAGATGGCTCTATTTTAACAAAATTATTTCAACCTGACAGTTTCAGAATGTATAATATCAGCCATTCACTCCCAACTAGAGATCAAGCTTGGCCTTGAAGACCTTCTCCAACAATGACACAATCTATAGCTTTAGATGCCATCACATCCCCCAGCCCCATCCTGCCCTTGTACATACAGGGTTTGGTTTGGTTTGGTTATACCAGGGAGTAAACTCAAGTGGCACTTAACCACTGAGCCACATTCCCCAGCCATTTTATTTTGAGACAGGATTTCACTGAGTAGCTTAGGGCCTTGCTAAATTGTGGAGGCTGGCTTTGAAACTGCAATCCTCCTGCCTCAATCTCCTGAGCCGCTGGGATTACAGATGTGAGCCACCATGCTGGGCTGTTCATACAGTTTTTAAGCGTGACGAGGCTACTTACTGTTTCTATTATATCCTCTAAACCAGGATTTCCACACTTAACTTGCACTATCCAGTCAAATCTTACTTATTCCTGAAGGTCTTAATATAAATGTCCACATTCCCCCTGAAACCTCCCAGATCCTCTGTTAGAAGTGATAGCTTCTGCCAGGTGCAGTGGCATACCACTCAGGAGGCTGAGGCAGAAGAATCACAAGTTCAAAGCCAGCCACAGAAACTTAGCTGAGGCCCTAAGCCATTTAGCAAGACCCTGTCTAAAAAGCTGGGATGTAGCTCAGTGGTTAAGAGCTCTTGGGTTTAATCCCCAGTATCAAAAAAAAAAAAAAAAAAGGAGTGAAAGTTAACAAACTTCCCACCCCTTCTCCCTTGTCATCCAGAAATGTTCCCTAGAAACAATGTCACCAATTTCTTAAGTACCCATTCAGAGATAATCTAGGTATACCCAAGAATTTGTTGTAGCTGTAATGATTTGTTCATTTTCTTTCTAAGCACCACTTCTTTTGGTACTGTAACATGTGTTTTGTAATGTTATTTTCTTTGATTCCGTATAGTCTGTGGAAGTAATCATGCATTAAAATAATTCGTCCTCCTAACAATAATCCTGATAATAAACCATTAAACAATAAAGGTATACCTTTTGCTTTTATATAAATCCTTCACTGTGCTATAATTTCTATACCTTGCTTCTGTCGCTTTCCAAATATCATGGGGTTTGTTCTGTACTAATACCTACCAAACTGTGTTATTCTTCTTAAGGACTGGGTAGTGAGCTATTACATAGAAACTAGATTTAAACTACTGGTTCTCAACCACAGGTGATTTTGACCCTACTTCCTCCCACCCAGCAGACAGTTGACAAGATTTGGGAACATTTTTATTGCAGTAATTGGGGGTAGATGCTATTGGCATCTAGTGGGTAAAGGCCAGGGACACCATTAAACATCCTACAACACACAGAACTTCTCCCCTCCACCCCTGCTGCAGCAAAGAATCATCCATCCAAAATGTCAATAGTTGCTGAGGTTGAAAAATCTCAACATAAACAGTCTGTGATTGATAAATATTTAAACAGTTTACAACATTATCTTTATAAATAATGCAGCTTAATATTTCATTTTCCAGACACATAATAATTTCCTCATATATAATTTCCACATATGTAATTATCACCCTATTACTCTGAATAACTTTGTTCTTTTCTTTAAAAAAAAAATGTACTAGGGCAAACATGTATAATAAGCCTTTGTTCTTACTCTGGGCTGTTTTCCAGGAAATTATTAGATTCATAGAAGTAGGATTACTGTGTTAATGGGAAATAACTTCTTTCTCTGGAATTATATGAGGTTCTTATTTGCATTAGGAAGAGAATGTTTTCCCTGAATTACATCTGTTTATTGCTTTTATGTAGAAAAGTGGTTGATTTTTACATAGCTATTTTAGATCCAGCCATTTACTTAGAGGTTTTGGTTGACATTCTTAGTATGGTGGTGCCCAGGGATGTCATATGGGTGGGGATGTCCCTCCTATCAACTCTTAGCTTCTTTCCAAAATTAACATATATTCTAAAATCCATATGCCTCACTATACCCACAACTTTAGGACAAGTCCTGAGTCCTCCAATCACAATTTCTTATGGTTCTGAGAACTTTGAACCATTACTAATAAGAGTCTTAGATATTAGAAAGGAGGAAGAAAATTATTCGTTTGTAGGTAATATGATAACAAAAGAAAATTCACAGTAGCTGAATCCAGTTTGGGCTAGCAATATCTGAGTGTTAAATATGACATAACTACTATCATGCATAACTAATTAGAACAAATTTTTAATAAATACATATGACATAAGATACTCATGAAACAATAGTCTCTATGATATTAGGAAAGTATCATTTCCCAATTTTTCCAGAAGCTTTTTTTCTTCCCATCAAGCGCTCTTTCTCTCTCTCTCTCTTTTTTTTTTTTTTTTTTCAGCCTTAATTCAGCCTGGATGATATGGTTTGCTTTTGAAAATGGCGCATAGCAAGCTAGAAGAAACAGGCTGTGTGGGAGATAGGACGCTGGAATTTGGTCATAAGTTTTAGGTGTGAATCACTAGAGCCTTTCCCTTCCTCTCTAGGATATTGTTCAGGAACTGCCTGCAAATGCTGCTGGCTACCAACCAGTTATTATGAGTGTGGCTTTTCTGATAGGCACACCCTTGGAAACAGGGTGGTTTTGTTCTCATGAAGAAAATCAAAGGACCTGCTGAGGCTTGTAGTGAAAAACTTTTTTTAAAATACTTTTTAGCCTAACTAAGAACATGATGAATGAGACCATCCTAAAATGACGCAGGAGTAACCACTAACCATCTCAGTTTATCCAGGCCTGAGGGGTTCCCAGGGACATGAGACTTTTCAGTGATAAAACCTGGGAAGATTTAAGACCATAATTTAAGGGTGGTTTTGAAAGACACAAAATATGTTTCTTCTCAGGGTAGGTGTGTGCTGTGAGTACGTCTTTTTTTCGGGGGGGGGGGGGAGGCGTGCGGGTACTGGGGATTGAACTCAGGGGCACTTGACCACTGAGCCACAATCCCAGCCTATTTTGTGTTTTATTTAGAGACAGGGTCTCGCTGAGTTGCTTAGGAACTCACCATGGCTGAGGCTGGCTTTGAACTCACAATCCTCCTGAGCTACTGGGATCACAGGCATGCACCAACATGCCTAGCTAAGTACCTCTTTTTTGAACTAAACTAAACTTGGGCAGGGCGTTATTTTTTAGATCATCCTGTGCTTGTGACCATTTATAGCTGCCTTAAACAAATTATCATATCAGGAGAGACTAAAAATTGGATAACTGCAAAATTATTCCACCCCTTACTGCTCAGGCCTCTTTAAAATCTTTTGGTCCTGGGAATTGAATGCACGGGCACTTAACCACTGAGCCACATCCCCAGACCTTTTTATTTTTATTTTGGGACAGGCTCTTGCTAAGTTACTGAGACTGACTTTGAACTTGCCATCCTTCTGCCTTAGCCTCCTGAGTCACTGGGATTATAAGCATGCACCGCCACACTCAGCTTAGAAAGTTCTTCTATTAGTTAACTAGTATCTATGCTTTGTTTGGAGACATGCAAAACAATCTAATCTTTCTTAACACTATTTCACCTCCTATCACTAAGAGGATCTTGCTTCCTTAATATATAAGGAACTTATGTAAAATAATAAAAATAATACCAATAAGGATAAACCTTGAGCTGGGTGTGATGGCGCATGCCTGTAATCCAGGCAGCTCAGGAGGCTGAGGCAGGAGGATCACAAGTTTAAAGCCAACCTTTGCAGTGGTGAGGCGCTAAAGCAACTCAGTAAGACCTTGTCTCTAAATAAAATGCAAGGGGCTGGGGAGTGGCTCAAGCGGTAGCGCAGTCGCCTGGCATGCGTGCGGCCCAGGTTCGATCTCAGCACCACATACAAAGATGTTGTGTCCGCTGAAAACTAAATAAATAATAAATATGCAAAATAGGGCTGGGGATGCGGCTCAGTGATTGAGTGCCCCTGAGTTCAATCCCCAGTATACCCCCCCACCACCCCTGCCAAAAAAAATAAATAAACCTTGGCAAGTCCTGCCAAAGTTTAGTTTAGCCTGAAAAGGAGATACTTATGGTTTACACACTATTAATAATACAGCACAACAGAAAAAATACAGGCCAGAGATCTAAATATCTATGATAAATGAATGTTTTAAAATGAAAAGAAAATCAACCTTGCTCAAATAAAAGAAATGTCAATTAAAACTATGATGAGGCATTGTTTTTCACTTGTCTAAATAGCAAAGATTTAGCTGGGATCCATGGCACACATCTGTAATCCTTGCAACTGAGGAGGCTGAGGCAGGAACATCACAAGTTTCAGTCCAGCCTCAGCAACTCGGCAAGGCCTTAAGCAACTTAGTGAGACCCGTCTCAAAAAAAAAAAAAAAAAAAAATTTAATAAAAGGACTGGAGATATGGCTCAATGATAAAGCACCCGCCCCTCAGTTTAATTCCCAGTCCAAAAAAAAAAAAAGAAAGAAAGAAAGAAAAAGGGCAAAGATTTAAAAAGTCAAGTAAATGCATTATGTTGGTGATGTTGAAGGAAAACAGTTGCTTTCATACTTCACTATGATAATGTCAATTGGTACAATCATCATGACAGATACTTAATGAGACCAATAAAAGTTAGGTTTTTGAAGAATATTAGAAAAATGCTAACAGTATAATGTTAGGTAAAAAATGCAAAACATATATAGCAAGATAACAGAAAAAAAGTACTGGAGGAAAATAGATCAAAAATAACAATATTTTTGTACACTAAGATAACATAACAGCAAATCCTAATTTTGTTCTTTATATTAGCCAGCATTTTCAAAATTCATAAGCCTGTATAAGTTAGATAAACCTCTGAAGAAAAGGTGATGAGAGACTACAGGTGAACTTGGCTTTAAATTGTAGACTTTTTAAAGTCCATATGAATAGACAGTTGCATCCCTGGCTTACCAACCCTGGTGGGGAAAACCAACACAGTCATTTCTCATGATTCAAGGCAGTTATGTTTTATAAAGTTACCATGATCACTGGATTAGTGAATGCTGAACCACTGTTCCTACAGGAAATACAGGATTGGGTTCCTTCAAGCCTCCATAGTATTTTTGTCAACCTGTCAATATCTGACTCTGTTTTATGTGTTTCTGTGTAAAGACACATTATGTAATATGTATTGTCAATTAATTGACATTGAACTCTCAGCCAACAGTGCTACAATTCATACATGAACACAGTTTATGTAAGATACACTGTTCTCCATGAGAAAAGACACAACAATTACTAATTGGGCATTATGTAAAATTGTGGATGTGTAACCGACGTGATTCTGCAATCTGCATTTGGGGTAAAATTGGGAGTTCATAACCCACTTCAATCTAATGTATGAAATATGATATGTCATGAGCTTTGTAATGTTGTGAACAACCAATAAAAAAAAAAAAAAAAGAGAAAAGACACATTAACGGTATTCTTTCTTTATTTATTTTTAGTTAATGAACACAATATGTTTATTTTTATTTGTTTATTTTTATGTGTTGCTGAGGATCGAATCCAGGGCTTCACGCATAAGAGGCAAGCACTCTACCACTGAGCTACAACCCCAGCCCTACATTAGCTGTATTCTTGTGTGTAGGGGTTCTAGACAGCACTGTGGAACTATGCTTGGGAGCCACTTTAACAGTGAAATTACCAAGAAGAAGCATGAAAATATAAGAAATGTGACACTAAGACCATGAAAAGGACACTTGCTTACATTATGAGAACTGAAACAAGAAAGCCGAGCATCACCTTATTCAACCTTAGGTGGGAACATGAACACTGGGCAACTCCAATGTTGCACCACTCCATACATGTCCATGAATTACCACAATAGCCCCACAAGTATTGATTTGGGGTTACCAGTGAATTTTCCAAGTAGGTGAATTCATGAAAATGCAATCCACAAATAATGCACATCACCTGTGATTACTGATTTACAGATTTAAGGAAAATTTTTAAAAAGAAAGCACCAAACATGGATATTTGACAGTTGAGTTTTTAAAGTTGAATGCCTTCCAATATATAAAATAGTCTCCTTAGAAGGCACTTTCCATAATGGAAATGAAAGTAATATGTTTCCCCATTCATTTTATTAAATATACTTGTTGTCTTCAGCAAAAGTCATCTTTATTATCCAATTAATTTTAGCCAGTAGTTACTGAAGCAATTTACAGTTTTCTTGGGTGTGGTGAGGGGAGGTTTTGTTAAGTCCCAACTCTAACACAAGACAGACAGAAAATGATCAAGACCACCCTTAATGTATAATGTATGTGAGACTAGTAAAAAATATAACACTATGCAGATCAAACAAAGGAGAAAGTGCATCCTCTTGGGATTGTCTGGAAAACTTGATGGACATTATGACGTTTGAAAAAATTTTTAAGGGATTAGTAAGACGGAAACTAGAGGGAGGTATACAGAGACAAGTTCTGGGAAAAGTGTTGGAATCCAACATAGAACATGAGACACATGGCTCCCGAAATTGCTGTTATGTAAAGCACAGTGCTCCCGATATATTAGCAGAGATGAACTAGATGGCAAATTGCTAAAGGAAGACAGATCCCAACTACCCTGATCCTGTTTCTAGAAGTTTCTGGGTTCGTTTAACTTCTACACTATGGTGGCTAACTCTCTAGCCAGCTTTCATATCCTTAACTAGACCACATATGGATATGAGTAAGGATCATGCCCCATTCTTCTTTAGCCTCATTCCTTCTGCCTTGTACCAACAGTCCCCAACACACAACGAACACACGGAAATACAAAAGATCACCCTATACCAACACTTGCATGTCACCAGCCTTCAGTAAATATTTACTTATTCACTAATTGGCTTTGCAAATATATTAAACCTTTAACAAGCCCTGGATTGTTTGTTAAGAATAAAGAGCAGGTCTGGGGATGTGGCTCAAGTGGTAGCGCGCTCGCCTGGCATGCGCGGGGCACTGGGTTTGATCCTCAGCACCACATAAAAATAAAATAAAGATGTTGTGACCACTGAAAACTAAAAAATGAATATTAAAAAAAGAATAAAGAGCAAATGGCTAAACTTTGTAACAGGAAGTGTCACTGAGTTCTCCCAGAAAAAAAAAAAAAAAAAAATATATATATATATATATATATATATATATATATATGGAAAATGGAAAACATTGAACGTGCCACAATATTATATTGCATATTTTTTCCATATCTAACCAAAACTAAAAATATTATTCAACAGAATCTCTAAATTGTGCAATTAAACTTGCAAAGGTCTAAGTATGTCCTCAAAACCCTAATTTTTAGGCTATGTTGCATTTTGGCCCCCTGATTCTATAATTTCTTAGAACCTAGTATAAATACTCACTGAGTTCTTGAATTGTCTTTGGGGGTTTATATTACATGAGGTTAAATGTATCTATTCTTGCATAGAAATATATATATATATATATATATATAATCAGATCTTAATAGTTTTTTCATCTCCAATAAATTTTTTTAATTATAAAAGTACTTTAAGAAGCCAATTTTTGCTTATTAACTGCTCAAATGAAATGCCTCCAGTGGTACAAATCCAAAGAATATTAATAGTAAATACTTAAACTTGAGTACATCTCATGTAAAATTGATATTGCAGTTCTATGATAAGACAGTGCATAGCCAGAAACTTATAAAATGAATTTTAGTCTATTATCCATTATTCCAAAATTGAATTTTCAATTAGAAGTGAGTTTTAAAATACACACTTTCACAGGCAAATTGTCATACTTACTGTTTCAAAACCTCGATGTGGATGATCAGGAAACCCACCAGGTCTACCTCCTTTAAATTCATCAAAAAGTAAAAACGGATCCAGATTTTTTAACTGAAATCAAAATATAATTCATCAGATTAGATGTGTTTTTTCAGCCATGATACCAGAGACTGCATTCATGAACAGATTTAGCAAAACTCATCAAAAACTACATAGCCAGAAAGCAACTTCTTGTAATGAAAATTGCTTTCAGAAAGAATTCCTTATTTCTGCCTGTACGGTGGTACGCACCTATAATCTCAGTGGCTCAGGAGCCTCAGACAGGAGGACCTCAAGTTCAAAGCCAGCCTCAGCAATGGCAAGGTGCTAAGCAACTCAATGAGGCCCTGTCTCTAAATAAAATACAAAATAGGGATGGGGATGTGACTCAGTGGTTGAGGACCCCTGAATTCAATGCCTGGTACCAAAAACAAAATTTTTTTTTTTAAAAAAAGAATTCCTTAGAACTCCTTATTCCTGAAACAATAGGGAATTTTTTTTTTTTCTGATTGTGTTAGAGAGTTGATGTTTTACTAAGAGTGAACAAACATTTCATAATCACTTGAGATATAAATAGTGAAGTACAAATAAGATTATCTGTGTCCTAAACAGATTCATAATGGAACAGACTACAAAACCAAGTATTGCAATGTGATTGTAAATGCTCTAAGGAAAGACAATTTTACACATGTGAGAATGAGGTAGAATAAAGGAGGTCTTAAAGTACATGTAGGAGTTAATCATTAAGCTGGGCATGGTGGCACAGGCCTATAATCCCAGCAGCTCTGGAGGCTGAGGCAGGAAGATTGCAAATTTGAGGCCAGCATCAGCAACTTAGTGATGCCCTAAGTAACTTGCCAAAATCTTGTCCCAAAATAAAAAATAAAAAGGGCTAGAGGTGTGGCTCCGTGGTTAAGCACCCCTGGATCTAATTCTCAGTAGAAAGAAAGAAAGAAAGAAAGAAAGAAAGAAAGAAAGAAAGAAAGAAAGAAAGAAAGAAAGAAAGAAATGCTAATTAAAAGGGAAGCAGAGCTTAAAAGATTTGGAAAATCCTCAGCCTACTTGGAATAAAGCTTTCTCATTGTAAAGAAATGTGTGGGAGAAAAACCAAGGATGTGGCCAAATCACCACTTGATAAGGAGCCATTTTAAACAGAAGCTAGGATATATTGTCCAAAACAATGGAAGAATGAGCCCACTCTTGGTGCCAATTTTCTTATTCTTTTTGAGGTGCTGTAACAATATACCATAAACTGAGTGGCTTATAAATGACTATATATATATATATATATATATATATATATATATATATATATTATTATATATATTATTATATATATTATTGTATATTTCTTATTGTTCTGGAGGCTAAGAAATCCAAGATTCAAGATTAAGGCACCAGCAAATTCAGAGTCTGGTGAGGATCCACCCCCTGGTTCATAGATGGCAACTTCTAGCTGTGTCCTCACATACTGGAAGGGGCCAGCTGACTCTATGGTATTAATTCCATTTGTGAGTGTCCCAGCCCCAAGACCTACCTCTAGAGGGCCTCCACCTGCTAATAATATCACCTTCGAGATTAGGGTCTCAACATATCAATTTGGGGACAATTTCAACCATATCAAAACTATTTGTAATACTGGTCACCAATCCATAATGTAGGAACACACACAGGAAGAAAGCCATGACCAGGAAGAGATTACAGAAGCCAGGGGGTTGGTTGAAGCGAGTCAGAGAGATGACCTTGATAGGGGACAGACAGATGAGGATGGTGGGAACACAAGAGAATAATCCTATAAGATGGACCCACTGTGCTGACCCCACATGCTTTCTTTTTCAAGAAGTGATTTACCTGCAGCCCTGCAGGGCATGATTGGACCAATATGTCACATTCCTGAGCAAACTACCTGTTAACTGCAGGAGAAATGCAGACCCAAGATAAAGTTGATGGGAGGAACCCAGGAGACTTTGGTGACCAGATCCTGAAACTCAGGAAGATAAGGGTAATTCCTCCTAACCATAAAATCTTAACCTAACCATAAAATCTTAATCATAAAAGAATGGTTAAGAATCCAATTAGAACCAGTCAGCAGGGCCCAATATAACTAGAGTGGTCATGGCAGTGGGGATGTAGATGTCTGATGCCTGTCTGATGTCACCCTGCTGTCAGTCAAAAGTCAAGAGGTGAACATGGGTAGGAGTCTCTGGAAACTTCTCTGGGATCCCCAATAAAACTGGAGTGCAGGAGAGGCAAACTGTCCCTTGTATCTCTCATAGGACCCTCTCTCTCCCTTGAGAGTATCTCCTTTACCTTTTTCTATACCTTCAATCAATTCTTGCCTGTTACTCTGAGTGACATGTCGGAAATCTTTCTGACTTGATCGAAATAACTGGGGTTTGAAAGGAGGCAGGGGGGGGGGGGCGGTCTCTGCATGCCTCAATTTCCCAGAAGGCCCCAGCTCTGTAACAACCAGTTTTAGTGGCCAAAAGGTGAAAGATAGTGTTAGAGACTATCTTTCTCCAATAAGTATGAGTATCTTGTGTTAAACTGTTGTACTAAAGTGTTATTTGCAGGGTCAAGAATTAGTACTTGGGGCTGGGGTTGTGGCTCAGTGGTAGAGCACTTGCCTTGCACATGTGAGGCACTGGGTTCGATCCTTAGCAACACATAAAAATAAACAAAAAATAAATAAATAAACAAAATAAAGATATTTTAAAAAAGAAAAAATTAGTCCTCATCAAAGTTCCTAATATTTTCTAAACATTGAGCATAGATTCCACAAGGTGTTAAATAAATATGTGTTATCTGTATATAAGATCAGTTTATATGAAAACTGATTTTCTAACATGTTTTAACTAAGACCCCAACTCAATCACATCTTTCTTTCTCTACATATTAAACTGATGCTCTTTAAAATTTTTCCTTTCCTGTACACTCTTCCAAATCCTTTAACTGCCAAATTCAAGCTGTAGCTTCCAAGTTATTTCTTTTGATCTCCTGAGAAACTCAATCAAAATCTGTGGTCACCACCCCTTGGCCCACAGCACTTCCATAATAAAACTCCAGCAGCCTGGTATTTGTTTAAGTCAGGAAGCACTGGAAGTACCAACTAGGAATGGCAGTTCCCTGGGGATAGGACACATGCTGTGCTTTTGTTATGATGCTAGGGCTGTGCTTTTGTTATGATGCTCCACTGAATTTAGAATACTTCTATATACAAGGAAGGTACCCCACAAAAATCCTGAGTAGTACTTGTGTTAGATTCCCTAGTTTTCTGTAGCTAGGTGTAGTCATATGATTGAAACTGGCCACAATGTAGAAATTACAGAGTGGAGCCTTTAGGAAAATTCCTTATAAAAGGGGGATGGACAGCTGAGGTGTGTTCTTTTTCTTCTCCCCTCTTCCTCCTTTGTGTAACAGAGTGTAAATGGTTGTTGATGCCCTTGTTGTTGCTTGGATATAAGGTATGCCCCCCGCCCGCCCCCCAGCTCCTATGTTAATGCAGGAATATTCAGAGGCAAAATGATTAGATTATGAGAACTGTAACTTAAAGCATCCATCCAAGTTTGAATGAACTAATTGTGTGGTAACTGTAAGCAGGTGTGGCATGACTGGAGGAGGTGGCTCACTGGGAACATACCTGGAAGGGTTCATCTTCCCTATGGCCCTTTACCCCTCTCTCTGCTTCCTGGATTCTTCCCCTCTGTTTCTTGGCTGCCAGAAACAGTGCAGCACTCCTCCACTATGCCCTTTCGCCATGATGTTGCTTCATCTCAGGCCCAAAGCAATGGAGTTGGCCAACCATGAACTGAACCTCTGAAACCATGAGTCTAAATGTTTCCTCCTCTAAGTTGTCTTGTCAGGTATTTCGATCACTGCAATGCAAAGATGACTAACATAGCCCTAATAGTTGTCTTGGACCATAAGGAATAAACAAGGATTATGACCTATGATAGAATGAGTAACAGTGAGGCCTTTAACCCCCTGACTGCCTATTTTGGGGCTTTACAAAAGAGAAATACAAACACTTCTGTTATCCACTAGTTTTGGATAATGCTGTTACACACAGCTAAACCTAATCCTAAATGATATAAAGCCAATAATACCTACGGTAGCAGGGTACAATTGAGTGATTCTACGTTAGCCTACATCAAGACAAGATGGCAGCAAAAAAAGGAGGCCCTCCAGCAGCTCAGAGGCTTAACCTCCTAGGCTTACTCAGCATCTATCTAGACCCTGGCCTGAGATTTCAGGAGACCACAAGCACATATCCCAGATGGAAATCTACATAAAGCCTTGAACTATCTTGAGCTGTGACTCTTACACCCTCTACCTTAACTCAGTATCTTGATAATGGTGAGCACCAGCTACAGGGGCTAAATCCATGAAGACCAAGATTTGGCAGGGCTATTTGATGATATTAAGTAATTATTTTAAGTTATAAGTGTGATAATGGGATTGTTTTCATACATATATTTTCAATTTTTCTCTTTTATAGACACAGACTGAAATATATATAAATGAAAAGATGGCTAGGGTTCCCTTCAAAATGCTTTAAGGGGAGAAATGGAGGAGGATATACACAAAATAAGATTGCTCATGAGTCAATCATTGTGGATGCTAAAAACATGCATATGAGCCAGGCGCAGTGGCGCACACCTGTAAAGCAGCTCAGGAGGCTGAGGCAGGAAGATCATGAGTTCAAAGCCAGCCTCAGCAACAGTGAGGTGCTAAACAACTCAGTGAGACCCTGTCTCTAAATAAAATATAAAATAGATCTGGAGATGTGGCTCAGTGGTTGAGTGCCCCCCGAGTTCAATCCCTTGTACCAAAAAAATAGCACTGAGGTCCAATGTTTATGAGATATTTCTTCAGAGATATAAACCTTGGTGCAGAGAATTTGAAAAGTAACTTCCTTGACATTAGACAAATGGCTTTATTCTCTGTTGATGAGACTAGGGGTCTACCTTTCTGACAAGATGGTAGTGCGTAGTGCTGAGAAAACATGGCAACATTCAGGACAGTGGCACACGCCTGTGATCCCTGCAGCTCTGGAGGCTGAGGCAGGAGAATCATGAGTTCAAAGCCAGCCTCAACAACTTAGCAAGGCCCTAAGCAACTCAGTGAGACCCTCTCTCTAAATAAAAAAGGACTGGGGATGTGGCTCAGTCATTAAGTGCCTCTGGGCTCAATCCCCAGTACCAAAAAACAAACAAACAAAAACACAGCAAGAACCTAAATGGTCAAAAATAGGGTCATGAATAACTTAGTGAGGAGGGTCTCCCTTTTCTGCTGCCATCTTGTCTTTTTTTAAATTTCATTTATTCATTCTTTTTAGTTGTTGATGGATCTTTATTTTTTATTTATATGTGGTGCTGAGAATCAAACCCAGTACCTCACATTTAAGGCAAGTGCTCTACCACTGAGGCACAACCCCAGCCCTACCATCTTGTCTTGATTCAGGCTAACCTAGAATGACTTGATTGTACCCTGCCACTTCAGGTATTATTGGCTTTATATCATTTAGGATTAGGTTCAGCTGTGTGTAACAGCATTCTCCAAAACCAGTCTCCCTCAGTTGATAAGGGTCTCACTAAGTTATCGAGGCTGCTTTCAAACTTGCAAAGCTCCTGTCTCAGCCCAAGGAGTGCTGGCACTACAGGTGTACAGCACTGCACCAGTGGTTCTCGAATATTTTAACCATATTGTAGTATAAAATTTTTTCTTGGTAATCCTCTGTGGTTTATTTTACGTATTTATTTATTTTGGTACCAGGGATTGAATTCAGGGTGCTTAACCACTGAACCACATCCCCAGCCCTTTTTAATTTTTTTGTTTTGTTTTGTTTTTTTGTGGGGTGGTGGGTGGGTACCAGGGATTGAACTCAGGGATACTCAACCACTGAGCCACATCCCCAACCCTATTTAGAGACAGAGTCTCGCTGAGTTGCTTAGCACCTTGCTTTTGCTGAGGCTGGCTTTGAACTTGCAATCCTCCTGTCTCAGCCTCCAAAACTGCAGGAATTATAAGTGTGCACTACCACACCCAGCTCTTTTTTTTAATATTTTTAAATTTAGAGACAGTAAAGCCCTAACCAACTTAGCAAGACCCTAAGTTGCTGAGGCTGACTTTGAAATTGCAATTCTCCTGCCTCAGTCTTCCATGTGGTTGGCATTATGGGTATGCACCATAGTACCCAGCTATTTTATATATCTAAAAACATTGTTTTGCAAAGGAATTTATAGGTTTCACCAGACCACCAAACAGATCAAAATTTCTTTTTCAGAAAATCCTCAGCAAATGTGTTCTTTTTTTTTTTTAGCAAATGTGTTCTTGATGGTTGGACTCATTAAAGTATTAGCTACCCTTGACATACAATAACAGTTAACTGTAGCGTTTGAGAAATCTTTCCAATTGTTCTGTTGTTGATGGAGCATAGTAGAATATGACACCACCTCCATCTGCCTGTACGCATTTAGCTCAGTATAAACCGGTCTGCATGTACCCTTAGCAAACAATATTTGATGGGCCTTGAGAGATATTTGTGGGTAAACAAGAAGTTAACCCTGTAAAGAGAAATAGCAAGGGAACAGCCAGGGAAACCTGGCAGGGTTGCTGCAGAGTTAGGTTGACAATTCACCCCCTACTTCAATGGCCAGTCAGCAATGTTCATGCTCAGTGAAATAAAGTCAGCACAAAAGGATAAATACTGCGGGATCTCACTTATATGTGGGTCTAAACAAGTAGAATCAGAGAACAGTGGCTACCAGGGGTGGAGGTGGGGATCCTGGAGAAATGTTAGTCAAAGGTCACAAAATTTCAATTAGGGAACAAGTTTAATAGATCCATTTCACAACATGGGGACTACAATTAATGACAATGTATTGTACCCTTGGAAGTTGCTTAGACCACGGATTTTCAGCATTCTCACCACTAAAAGAAAAAAAAATGATGTGAAGTAATACATATGTTAATTAGCTGCTTCATTTAGCCATTTCACAATGTACACATATGTTGTGGTTTAGATGTGAGGTGTCCCCCAAAAGCTCATGTGTGAGTCAAGGCAAGAAGGCTTACAGGAGAAATAATTGGATTATAAGAGCTTTAACCAATCAGTGAATTAATCCCCTGATGGGATTAAACCAGTGGTAACTAAAGGCAGGCAGGGTGTGGCTGGAGAAGGTGGGCACTGGGGGCGTGGCTTTGGGTGTATATTTTGTATCTGGAAAGTGAAGTTTCTCTGTGCTTTCTGATCATCATGTGAGCTACTTCCCTCTGCCACACTCTTCCACCATGATGTTCCGACCTCATCTCAGGCCCGGAGGAATGGAGCCAGCCGTCTATGGACGATTGGACTCATTAAAGTATTAGCTACCCTTGAAACAATGAGCCCTCAAATAAACTTTTCCTCCTCTAAAGTTGTTCTGGTCAAGTCTTTTAGTCACAGCAGAGAAAAAGCTGACTAAAACAGCATAGATGAAAGCATCATGTTGGTACTAGGGATTGTGCTTAAGCACTGAGCCACATGTCCAACCCTTTTTAATATTTCATTTACAAACAGGCTCTTGTTAATTTGCTTAGGGCCTGACTAAGTTGCTGAGGCTGGCTTTGAACTCAGGATCCTTCTGCCTCGGCCTCCTGAGGTGCTGGGATAGTATATGCAATTTTGATTTGTCAATTCAAAAAAATAAATAACTACTTTTTTAAAAATATCCAATCTATCAACAATGCAGAGCCATATTCACTGAGGAAAGCCAGGTTTTAAAAACCCTGTAAGCAATTTTCAAAGATACTTTTTGTTTAAAGGTGCAGACAGTAAGCCTTATGTAATGAGTGGCATAAAACTTAGGTTTAGCCACAAAGTAGCAAGATACTATCTGAGGGGCTGAGGTTGTAGCTCAGTGGTAGAGCACTGGCCTAGCAAATGTGAGGCCCTGGGTTCCATTCTCAGCACTGCATATAAAAAAATAAAATAAAGGTCCATTGACAACTAAAAAATATTTTTATTTTTATTTTTTTGAGAGAGAGTGAGAGAGGAGAGAGAGAATTTTTAATATTTATTTTTTAGTTCTCAGCGGACACAACATCTTTGTTTGTATGTGGTGCTGAGGATCGAACCCGGGTCGAACGCATGCCAGGCGAGCGCGCTACCACTTGAGCCACATCCCCAGCCCCTAAAAAATATTTTTAAAACAAGGTACTGGCCAGGCACAGTGGTACACGCCTATAATCCCAGTGGATCGGGAGGCTGAGGCAAGAGGATCGCGAGTCACAGCCAGCCTTAGCAACAGTGAGGCTCTAAGCAATTCACTGAGACCCTGTCACTAAATAAAATACAAAATATGGCTGGGGATATGGTTCAGTGATTGAGTGCCCTTGAGTTCAATCCCCGGTACCAAAATAAACAAATAAAACAAAACAAAACAAAAAAGGTACAATCTGAATAGAGTTTAAGAGGATTGACAACTCAGCCTTACTTCTCAAAATGGAATCCATTTCTCTTATGCATTTCCTCTTATTCAAAAATAATTTTGGAATCTAGTATGGCCCCGGGGCTATGACTACTATTTGATACCTCTTATTTATTTTTTGGAATTGACAAATAATAGATACTAAGAATTTATTCCCCTTTAAATCTCAAGTTCCTAATATAATTCAAGTGAAAAGATTCTCTAATGTCGAAAATATCTATTTCACCTTTACTGAGTCCCCATCTATGGGCCCCTCACCAGAAGTCTACAGAGTTGAGTCTTAGCAATCTCTCTGTGAATCCAAATCCCTGACACTTTGGGATTGACCAGGAATAGACACCTGACCCATGCTAGGCTAATCAATTCTGTCTCCTGGGAATTTAGAATTGAGACCCAAAATTACTCCCAAATACTTTGAATTGTGAGCATATAAACTGAGGAGCTGTATGTTCAGTGATGCACATGCTAAATCAGAGAGCAGGTCAGCCCAAGGTAGGACATGGATGTGCAGACAGAAGCAGACACACTTCGTGAAGCTCAACTATACTTGTTGCCCTGGACTTCTGTATTCACATTCTAGAAATTCCCTTTAGGATGGGGATGGTCTGCATGTGGCCTCAATCATGAAGCTTAGAGTTTGTATCTATGGCACCACACAGGGAAGCTCATGCCCATCTTGGCCCTCTCTTCCCAAATCATCCTCAACATCCCACTAGTTCCTTCTGAAAAGAAAACAGGAGCAGCCACCCAACCAACATACCTCGGGTCTGCCGATGCTTCTGCGCACCCGTGCTCCAACCCCTTCTGACTGCTCCCGGCTGAGCACTGAGATGGTAACCTTCTTGGAAGACCCCATGTAGAAATCCAAAAGGAGAGTGTTCTGATGCTCTGCCATAGAGGATAAAAGGCAAGAGGAGGGAAAACAAAAAAGAAGTTATACAGAAGAAAACATCCAAGAACTACAACATAAAGGATATTAAAATTAGGACTTGCCCAAAGGGTAACAGCTATAAATTGATTGATTGATTGATTGCCAGGGATTGAACCCAGGGGTGCCTTACCACTGCGCCACATCCCCAGCCCTTTTTATTTTTTTATTTTGAGACAGGGTCTCCCTAAATTGCTTAGGGCCTCACTGAGTTGCTGGGATTAGAGGCGTATGCCACCACGCCCAGCAACAGCTACAATTTATTGAATGTATACAGGGTGTGGATTAGGTGAGTTAAAATAACTATAATGATAGTACTTTCTAGGTGCCCAGTACCCTGCTCATTATTTCATGTAATCTAGTTATCTTGTACTACATCTGCCTTATGACACTGCACTCTATTGACTTCCCCACACAGTCCCTAGTACCACCCATGAAGTAGGGAGTCAGATAGAGGAGGATTTGTGTGGCAAGATAGGAAACACAAAACCAAGAGGTCCATGACTCTCACCAGAACATTCTGAAGATCTTAGCAATGAAAGGGATCTTCAAGGGTCATTGAATTAAAAAATACATCTATCCCTAAAGTGCAAGGCCAACTTTCTAGGCAAGAAATTTTTGAGCTTTCTAAAGCTCAGGCAACTCATGGATGAACTGCCCTTGAGGGTGCACTCCATACTCTGGAGGAACTATACTCCGCATTTATTATTGAAGAGTGTTTCCTCTTTGAGGGGTGTAACTTCTAACCAATGGACTATCACAGAATAGGTATAATTAACTTCACTTCCGCTTCAAGTATTTGCAAATAGTACCTTCGGTTCTCTAAATCTCTTCTTCAAGTGAAATAGAACTAATTCCTTCAAAGTTTCCTACTGAAATTCAAAAAAATGCTTGAGCGAGAAGCAGATTCTGAAGCCAGAAAGCCCAGGTTTGCATCCTACCTTCACCTTTGACTTGGGACTCTATGCTTCAGTTTTCCGCACCCATAATGTGGGAGTAATAAGTGCCCATATCAAAGGGGTGTGGTTAGTGCCAGAAGAATGTTAGCTGCTATTACTCAGGGGGGCTCTACCCAGCAATACCCTCCAGTTACTCAAGGCCCATCCTAAAATGTATCCTCCCCCAGTGGATAATTAGTAAATATTTATTGGGCGACAGAATGCAAGGCAGAGAAAGGAGTTTAATACTCAGAGCTGTACAGACCTGTCAACATCTATAAGAGAGCAACTAGAAACTTTGTTTACCCGCAGCTAGACTATTCTGGGTCCTTCCAGACTCCCACAATTAAATTCTATGCCTGTGAACAACTGATGAGGTATTTAACAGGCTTCAGTGCTTTGAGGAAAGAAAAGCCAACTAGCACTGTGACAAAATCTCAGTACTATTGATTGCAGCATCTTTAGTCATTTCAGGAGTCTGAAGAGGGTGGGGAAGGTGGTATCTTGCCAACCGATCTGCAACATGCTCCACCCTGCCCACCTCTGGGGGAGCCCCAGGCACTCACACAGCGATCGCGGCGGCCAAGGAGCGAGGCGCGGCGGCCCCTGGAGCCTCCGTGCGGTGGGGGACAAGGGAACCGCACCGAGCGCACCGCGGGCTGGCTCTGAGGCCGCTGGCTCTGAGGCCACAGGCTCCTCACCGTGACTCAGCGCTTCGCCCAAGGCAGCCTCTGGGAGGCGGGAGTCTCTGGGTCTGCGGGGCCCTGACCGCCACTCCCTTTATTCACGCTCGGCGCAGATCCTGTTGCTCCGCCCTTCGCCTCCCTGGGGCCAGTTCTGTTGCCCTTTGGTCTCTGCGCCGCTCCGGCACCGCATGGAAGAGATGCGCGCCCCGGCAGCTTGGGGGCGCGCCAGGTCCCGGGAGGGGTGTGCGGGCCCAGCAGGTGCTCTGATCAGAACAAAGGCCCCCAATTTGCCTTCGCGGGAAACCTGTCTTTAACCACAGACTAGTTGTCACTCAAACCGCAGAGCTTGGCTGCTACCTGCACCACCTGGAGGCATCCTTTAGTGTCATCTCAGGCAGGTGGCTCAGTTTCTCAGTGCCTCAGATTCCTCTTCGGTGAAATGAGGATGCTGATGATAATAGTACCAGCCTCATGGGGTTATACTGAGAACTAAAAGAGCCTGTCATGTCCTAGGCACCATAAAATTGCTTGTTATGTAAGTTTCCTGCTGTTTGCCAGTTAGAACTGAGGGTAGGAGGAGGAGCCAAGAACCAAGAAAGACATCTCCCTTCCTACCTAAAGAGAAGGAGGGTTCCAGCTGGGACAATTGGTTAAGAGCTTCCATGTTGTTGGAATACAATGAACAGGCTTTGCAGAGTTTCCCCTGGAGATGAGGAGTGGCCTCCAGTTAGCCAGGCAATCTAGTTAATTGCTAGGACTATTAATCAGAGGTACAGGCCTGGCTGCGGTTCCTGTACGCTAAACACCAAAAGGCTTCTTGCCTGGTTTTGAGAAAGAAAAGAAAGGGGTTCCTTTAACAAAAACAACAACAACAACAACAAAAAGGCCCGCAAACTGTGTCTGTAAAGGACCAGATAGTAAATATTTTTTACTTTGCAGAACACAGAGTATTTCCCTGGAGAGTGCTCCAGTTTGCCTTTATAGCAAGAAAGCAGTCATAGATAATACTTAAATGAATGGGTGTGCCTATATTTCAATAAAGCTTTCATCATAGATACTGAAATTTGAATTCAGATGATTCATTTCATTTTGAGTTCATATAATTTTCACTTGTCACAAAATATTATTCTCCTTTTTATTTTTATTCCAACCACCTAAAATGTAAAAATCATTCTTAGCTACCTGGGCACCGGTAGCACACATCTGTAATCCCAGCAGCTTGGGAGGCTGAGGCAGGAGGATGGGAGTTCAAAGCCAGCCTCAGCAACAGCGATCTGGGCTAAGCAACTCAGTGAGACCCTGTCTCTAAATAACATACAAAAAAAGGGTTGAGGATGTGACTCAGTTGTTGAGTGCCACTGAGTTCAATCTCCCGCACACCCCCCCCCAAAAAAAAAAACCACATTCTTAGTTCTCAGACTGCACAAAATAGATAATTTTGGCTGCAGGCCTTATTTGCAGGCTCCTGCTCTTAAGAACAGGTTAATAGAGGAACAAAGACTTTCCCCTCGGCTCTTTACATATCAGTGGGGCTTCTCTACCTTATTTGTGTGATGCAAGTCTAAATGAGATAATACATATGACCATTAAAAGCATGATGGAATAATGTATTGTTTCTTATCACCATTATATTACTTTTGCAACTGTCTCTGTTTTAAGTCAGCTTTTTCACTTTAGTAGAGGCAAAGTTTATTTGAGGGCACTCAGTTTCAGAGATCTTACTCCATAAAAGGCTGGCTCCATTCCTTGGGGCTCAAGGTGAAGAACATCATGGCAGAAGAGTGTGGTGGAGGGAAGCAGCTCACATGATGATCAGAAAGCAGAAAGAGGGGCTGGGGCTGTGGCTCAGTGGTAGAGTGCTCGCCTGGCATGTGTGAGGCCCTGGATTCGATCCTCAGCACCACATAAAAATAAGTAAATAAAATAAAGGTATTAAAAAAAAAAAGCACTTAAAAAAAAAGGAAGGGACATCACCTTTGTCCTTGGAAAGACCCACAGAGCACTCCTAGGCACATTCCCACCCTGCTAAGTAGTTTATCTACAAATAACAGGAGAGATCTGCTGCGCCAGGTGTCCCTGACTCATTTGGGCTAGGTGGGGACCCATAGCAGCCCCCTAGCAGCCACCAATCAGCATGAGACAGGGAAATACCTGGGATGCCAGATGACCCTCCCAGTGGTTTATGGTGGTTGATAACAAGTTGGGAAACCATGTAGTTCAGCATGTACACCCCTCTTGGCTTAAACCAATCAGTTCAAATGAATCCCCCTCTTGTAGTAACCAATCACCCCTACCCAACTTGTTCCTGCCAGTGAATGTGCTAATCATGTTATAGAGTTGTTATTTGATTTTCCCGCGGTGTGTGATGATTTGCTAAGAGATGCTATGATGTATGTGGGGGTACCTGCCTTCTCCAAAGAGTGTATAAAACTGCTGCAAACCCTGGGCTAGGGGCCTCTCAGCGTCACCAGTTGCTGTGTGTGTGCGCACAGAGGACTGAGCTAGCTCGCAATAAACACCTCTTTGCTGCTTACATCAATCTTGGTCTCTGGTGGTCTTTTGGGGGTCCCGAATTTGAGCATAACACAACTTCAACCAATTCTTGGATTCCTGGAATGCCAGGTCCCCCCTCTCACTCTTTCACTTTGAAAACCTAGAGATTCTGATTCCTAAGGTCTTTCAACATATCCAGTCCTTCCCATTTTGACTACCACAGTCCATCTTCTCCAACAACCACCCACTCTTCCTGCCTAGCTAACACATTCTCTTAAATCATAGGTAAATGGGGCTGGGGTTGTGGCTCAGTGGTAGAGCACTTGCCTGGCACATGTGAAGCCCTGGGTTTGATCCTCAGCACCACATAAAAATAAATGAATAAAATAAAGCTTTGAAAAAAAAAAAGTTACCTCATTTTTTAAAAATTGTAGGTAAATGGAATCAAAATTGCTTAAAACCTTCAATAGAAAGTTCTGTGATATCTTTGAACTGGCCTTAATACACTCTATCTGAAGGGTAAATACACACCAACTTATTTTAGGTTCTGGAATGTGCATGCTCCCTCTCATTGGTTTGCTACACCTCTGTCTGGAACATTCTTTCCTTCTCTAGGATCTGGCTTATCCCCACTCATCTTTCAGCTCTTAGCTTCCATGTGTTTCTTTCTGGGAAATCTTCAGCTATCCCTTCAAGTCTAGGGAAGATGTTTGGCCTGAAAATCCTCACACCTACACATTGTTTCCCAGAGCCATTGTTTGTCAACCTTTGAAAGATTGTTTTCCTATGATTCCCTGAACAGTGTTTCTGATCTCAAAAGCTCTTGTTCTGCAATGTGACTTTCACACTCAATCAAAAGTAGAGGGTCCTAGCATGCACAAGACCCTGAGTTCAATCCCCAGCAGCACACACACACACACACACACACACACACAAATTAGAGGGTACATCTCTTCCTCTTGAGTTTGGACAGAGATTGTGGTACTTTGACCTGCAATATGGTGGAAGGGACACTGTGCCAAGCTCTGAGTGTGGCTCTGAAATGGCCTGGCAGCTCGCATTTCCTGCTTCAGGGAAGCCAACTGCACTGTAAGAAAAACAATGACCTAGCTTGTTATGGAAATCTTGCTCTTGCTTGTTATGGAAATTGCACTCAGCAAGAGATGAAGCTCAGTTGCTCCAGGGTTGGAGAACTGAGGTTTATTTACACTGGCAAACCCAGATGAGATAGTGAGTACTCTGAAGTTCTGGGCCCTGAACTGAGGTACAGGGGGCTTTTATAGGAAGTTTGACATCATTTCTTAACTATTACAACATTGGTGGGTTTGAATTGTTGGCCTATGTGACCAAAGACCATGCACAGTAGTTCACAGGTATAGAACAAAGACAGTGGTCTTCACCACAGGTAGCAGTAACTCAAGGTAAATTGGGGGGCTGGGGATGTGGTTCAGTTGGTAGAGTGTTTACCTCATATGCACAAGGCCCTGAGTTCAATCCTCAGCACTGCAAGAAGAAAATCTAAAAAAAAAAAAAAAAAAAAAAAAAAAAAAAAAGTTGTTTTTATCTCCCTAAGAGCTACATTTAAAAAAAAAAATATTGTTTTAGTTGTAGATGGACACAATTACTTTATTTATTTTTATGTGGTGCTGAGGATCGAACCCAGTGCCTCACACATGGTAAGCAAGCGCCCTTCCACTGAGCTTCAACCCTGGCCCCTAGAGCTATTTTTCTAAGAAGTAAGCCTAGGAGCTCATAGTTTCAGACAGCAGTTATTGGCATAGCAATTAAATGATGTGGCTACATTCCTGCAGACTTCAGAAAGTTTCAAAGTATAAGAAGAAATGACTTTTTTTTCATAGGCACCTGTTGCATCTGTGGCCTTGAAAGTCTGTCACAGGGATGTTTACATTTTCAAGAGAGGAGAACTCCTAGAGAAAGCTATTTACAATCCAATAAATAGGGACCAGGTGGTTAAGTAGGTTCCCTGAGGAGAAGCTGAGATTGGGGAGGGGGAGCCTTAACTTTTCCCCCAGGCATTGGTTCTTCATCATAATTTTCTTATAATTATATTTTATAATCAGGTCTGATTCCTCCATCAAACAGTGCAGTGGCACACACCTCTAATCCCAGTGACTCTGGAGGCTGAGGCAGCCTCAGCAACATAAGGAAGTCCTAAGCAATTTAGTGAGATCCTGTCTCAAAATAAAAAATAAAAGGGCTGGGGATATGGCTCAGTGGTTAAGCACCCATGGGGTTCAATCCCTGGTACTAAAAAAGAAAAAGGAAAAAAGAAAGAAAAAGAAAAACAATGAACTTGAGGTCACCATTCTGGAAGAAACCCATACCACAGGAAGGAAAAGCCCTGGAGGAAGGCACCATACAAAGAGACAGAAGCCAACAATCCTGAGGCACAAAACACAAAGAAGTCATCATGGAAATGGATGCACCAGCCCCAGCTGCCCCTGCCCATGCCATAAGGATAAGACATGAGCACCCAACCCCAGCCTTCTCAACTTCCTGACCCACAAAATTGTGAAGAAAAAAAAAAAGGTTGTTTTAAACTATTCAGTTTCGAGTAGTTTGTTTGGTAATAATGGACACATGAAAAGTGTGCCTTTATGCAAGACAAGGCCAGGCCCAGTGGTGAATGCCTGTAATCCCAGCGGCTCTGGAGGCTGAGGCTCTCAAATTCAAGCCAGCGTCAGCAATTTAGCGAGGCCCTGTCTTAATATACAAAGGGTTGGGGGTATGGCTCAGTAGTTAAGTGCCTCTGGGTTCAAACCACCCCCATACCCTCCCTCCTCCCCCCCAAAAAAAGAAGAGAAGAGGTAGATTTTTAAAGATATCCAGCCTAATGACAAACTTTTACAAATATTTATCTTTTCAGAAAGTGGACATTCCATTTAAATTATTACCAAGGTGACCGGCCACCAAATAAGTTAAATAATTGTTAATCTAGGCTTTAGAGATTAAATGTTTCATCCCACTGGCCATAGCAGTGACCTACAAAAGTGCAGATGTCTCAAAAAGGCCCCTCTGTTTTTGTTTTTCCAACTGTTCTACTTTTTTTTCTTTTCTTTTTCTTTTTCTTTTCTTTTCTTTTTTTTTTTTGGTTCTTTTTAGTTACACACAACAATAGAATCTTTTTGGACATAATTATACAAGTATGGAATATATCTTGTTCTAAGTCTGACCCTAGTACCTCTCCTTCCCATTTCCTCTCCCCATCCTTGATCCCTTCCTTCTATTGATCCTTCTGACATTCCCCCCCCCTTTTTTTAAAATAATTTCCTGTAAATGAAACAATGGTGAGATTCACTGTGATTATTCCTATATGTACATAGGAAAGTTAGGTTAGATTCATTCCAGTGTCTTTCCTCACAATCAGCATTTACCAAGACAACTTTATAATAAAAGAGAACAAGGGGGAATAGCTTAGATGGTCATTTTCACCCATCTCTTTACTGGATCTGCAATATTCTTGGAGATGTTTCAATTTAACGCTATACAGAGCTCCCTCTGGGACTCAAAATCCCCTTCATCTCCACGACCATAATAGGAATAAGAGCAAGCTTCCCCTTCTTTATAGAAGTCTTTGAGAAGTTGGCCTCTGGTAGAAGATAAATTCAAGACTGTGTGTGGTCAGGGCAAAACAGGGAATTCCATTTGCTGGTCCCTTGAGGGAAAAAAAAAAAAAAAAGAAAGAAAGAAAAAAAAAAGAGAAGTTTTGAAGAACTCAAAGACTTAAAAATGAGGGTGAAAAGGTGGCAGAGGGAAGAATGTTTAGAAATGGAATAAAGGGTATTTGATATTTCACTATAACAAGGCCCACCTTTGAAATGACAAGCATGACCCTGTACATTGAACCTTGAGCCATTTTTACCATTTCATTTGAAATCCAGGATTTCAATCACCTTTGAAATCCTGGGATGCATAACAGAAAGCTTCACACTCATATGACAATGAATAATGCCTTCCCTAAGTGACTTTAAATAACACTGTTATAGGGCTGGGGCTGTAGCTCAGTGGCAGAGCGCCTGCCTTTCACGTGTGAGGCACTGGGTTCCATCCTCAGCACCACATAAAAATAAATAAAGGTATTGTGTCCAACTACAACTACAAAATTTAAAAAAATAAAATAACACTATTATAATCTTTAAAGACCCCCCCACACACACACACACACACAGAGCTGGGTGAGGTGGTGCACACCTGCAATCCCAGCAACTTGGCTTGGGAGGCTAAGATAAAAGGATCGCAAGTTCAAGGCCAACCTCAATAACTTAGGAAGGTCCTAAACAAGTCAGCAAGACTCTGTCTCAAAATTTAAAAAAATGTAAAAAAGGGCTTGCGGGGCTGGGGTTGTGGCTCAGAGGTAGAGTGCTCGCCTACCATGTGTGAGGCGCCAGGTTTGATCCTCAGTACCACATAAAAATAAAGATATTGTGTCCACCTATAACTAAAATATAAATTTAAAGCAGGGGGGGCTGGGGATGTGGCTCAGTGGTTAAGTGTCCCTGGGTTCAATCCCCGGTACCAAAAAAAAAAAAAAGACCCCCACATTTTATTTGACTTTTTTATTCAAAAATTTTATTTTCTTCATTCATATAACTGAATAAATTTCTTTTCAAAGATACATTTTATACAAGTGTGTGGACATCTTAAAAACTTCATCACTTGCGATCGTTTTTCTTCTTCAAGCTATCAACCAAAAATTCTATCCTGTAGATTTTGGTAATTTGTCTCCTAGGACAGTGTAGCGGCTATTCATTAAGTGACAAATATCTCTGAAATATTCCACATTAGGGATTCAGACTCACTGAACCCAGGAAATTGGTTGGCTTCAAATCAAGGACTGATTATTTTGTAGACATTGGTTTCTGAAGCCCATTAACATATTGAGTGGTTAAGGACTTCCAAATATATCTAGAAAAGATGGACACATGTGATGCCCATTTCCACCCTGGTGAGAGCACACAGCCTGGTCTGTTCCATCAACCAGGCTTCTGACCTAGAAGCTACATGTGGCCTACTATTGCATAAAACTCCTGTGTTCCTCTCTGTCTTTCCTGTGGGTTTTTGGCAGCATCCCAGAAAAGCATAGCTTATGACCCTCTCTTCAAAGGCACAGAACATTCCTAGAATCCATCACAAGCAAATCACTCTTGGCCCTGAAAGGCTGATTCATCTCTGAACTAGGAAAACAGAAAAATTTAGCTGAATGATTCCCCTGATACTTACCTCAATTACTCTGATAACCTTTCTCAGTTTTCAACCTTGGTAAAGTCGTTTTTTCTAACCAAATTAGATGAGGACTGCTTTCAGGATTGTAGTGTTGGAGTTAAAATAAAAACCAATTTGAAGTCATGTCTGCTGAGGTCTATATGGATGACACATACCCAAATCTGAGATTTACTCTGAATACACCCAAAATAATAATAAGTTAGAGGGATGAATGAATAGTTATATGACAAAGCTAATACAATAAAATGTTAATCGTAGACTCTAGATGATGGTGTATGAATGCTTCAACCTCTTCACTTTTCTATATGTAGAGACTTTTTCATGATAAAATTTCAAGAAAAAAATAATTCAAATCAAAGTGGGAATCAGGACTGGAAGGAGTCCTTAATGATACCTTGTTTGTCCACTTTCTTTGCCTCTAACTCTGGCACCTGTGCACAGTACAATTGAGTCAATGTCTGTGAAATTGAGCTGTTGAACTGAATTCCAATCTACTAGGTCACTTCTGCAGACAGCAGGATTTTTTTTTTTTTTTTTTTAATACTAGGGATTGAACTCAGGGGCACTTGACCACTGAGCCCCATCCCCAGCACTATTTTATATTTTATTTAGAGACAGGGTCTCACTGAGTCACTAAGTGCCTCACTTTTGCTGAGGCTGGCTTTGAATTCATGATCCTCTTGCCTCAGCCTCTCAAGCCACTGAGATTACAGGCCTGGCAGGATTCACTAAAGCACGAGTTAGAAAATTTAATCTGGGAAGGTCAGATAGTAAATTTTTGACACTTTTCAGGTGTAGTCTCTGTCATAACCACTCAACTCTGCCATTATAGAATAAAAGCAGCCAGATTCGATGTACAAATGAATGATAGCTCTGTTCCAATGTGTTTTATTTACAAAACAGATGGTACTTCATCTAGACCCCAAATGCTTACCTCCCACCAAAAATTGGGAATAACATTGATGAACTGCCAATAGCTTATGTAAAGATTTCATAGATGTCAGGAAAGGTTGTAGCAACATTAAACAATAAGACTTTTAGTGTGTACCTCAGATCCCTTACTCAACTATCTCCTTTCATCAGGAGCAAGGTTGTTTGCTGAACCCAAGGTTTGAGAAGCAAGCATCCTTAGGAGAGACACTTTATTAATCTACAATTCCAGTAAGTATGAACAGTGCACATCAGATTCCAGGCTCCGAGCAGAGTATCAAAAGGAATAAATGCAGACAGTGATGGAGTGATACCCCCTGAGGAGAGATAACCACAGGAAAAGCTCAGGCTGCAGAAAGAAGCTGCTGGCCCTTGTGGGCTGACTCTTTAATAAAGACAGACAATAAAAGTGATAAATAAGTAAATTATGCATTGTGCTATAAGGTCATAAGTATTATGGAAAAAAGATAGAGAAGAGTAAGGAAGTTGGGCAAGCTGGGTGGGGGTGAGATTATAATATTAACAGAGTGGCGTGGGCAGGGCTCATTAGTAAGAAGCTATTTGAAACAGAGCTTGGAGATGAGCCAGGCAGATTTCTGGGACAGTTGATCAAGCAGAGGATAGTGACCATGCACAGGCCCTGGGGCAGATGGTACTCAAAGCATAGGAGGAGCAGCAAGTGGGCCAGTTTTAGGAGTGGTAAGATGAAGGAAAATAATATGAGATGATGTTAGAAACAGTACTCAGGGACCAGAAGAGGAAGGAATACTGGGGAATTCAGACTGGAGAAGTGGGAAAGATTTGATATACATTTAATCTGGCTACTCAGTGAGGAATACCTGTAGGGTGCAAGAGTGGAGGAAGGAAGAAGAGTCTGGAGGCTAGTGCAATATTCTAGGTGAGGGATGATATTAGTTTTGGCCAGTAGGTAGCAGTAGAGGTATTGAAAAGCGGCCAAATTTGGGACACATTTAGAAGATAGAGCTAACCTTATTTCAGTAATGATTGAATGTTGAGGTGTATGGGAATGCTAAAACAAAACAAAACAAGGATGATCGTGCTTTCTTTAGCATGAGCAACTGGAAGGATAGAGTTGCTATTTGCTGAGAAGGGGAAGACTGTGGAAGGGGCTAGTTTAAGGGGTTAATCAGTAGGTCTGCTTTGGGCATATTAAATCTGATACATCTATTAGGTATTTCAAGCATAAATGTACAATTTGACAGTGAAATGTGACTCTAGAATCCGGGGTGGGGCTCGGGGAGGCGGAAATCTTGGCTAAAATTTGGAATCATACGCATATAAGTAATGTTTAAACCCATAAGCCAGAGGAATGTATCTTATTCTAAAAAATGTAAGCACAAGTGAAGAAGCTTATTCATGTTGTAAAGTCAAATGAGCCAATGTTGTGCTGTACTTCCTGCTAAAGGTTTACAGGAACAAGCTTTAGGGTAAAATCCTAAGGGCCTCAACTGGGTGAAGGTGACGCGGCAGTTTGAGCAAATTAAATCATGTAATTGAAATAGCAAGTTGTCAAAAATTAGGATTTAACTGAAGATATGGAAAATGCAGAGTTAATGCAAGACTCAGGAGAAGTAGCAGAGGAAGTGAATGAATAGAAGAACTAAATAAATCTATGACATTTTGACTTGGAGGAAACCACTCCTCCCAGCTGCCTTTGAGTGTTTTAAGCCCCGAGAAGGGATGGAAATTCCAAGAGATTGTGCCCATAAGTTTCCACAGTTATACCACCTCCTCCTTTACCTCCTTAAATTTACTTTTTATTCTAAAATCCATCTTTTACCGTGTTACCATATGTAATAAGCAGTGGCATAAATACAAAGCACCATATGGGAAAAAAAAAAGTTAATTGGCAGAAGGTAGAACTTACTTTACCAGGTTGTTATGCTATCATTACTCTGCTTTGCTCCCAAGATATCAATGACTGCAAACTTTATCCTTAGAGGATGGAAAGCTATTTGGAATTCATCAGTGACTTTTATTTGCTATCAAAGTATAATCTACACTCTTGAATTTTCTGAAGGACTCTTTGCCCTCTCGCAAATTCCAGTTCCCAAACAGAAATATTAAAAATGTCTCTGCAAGTTCTTTTTCACACTCTACTGGAATTAAACTGTGATTTGTGCTCCTCCCCCATTAGACATAAGCCCCCCGGAAATGTGGGCTGCCTCTGTTCTGTTGACTGCTGTGTCTCTCAGTAAGATTTGACTGAATGAATAGAAATTATGCTATTTCTTTGTCCACCCAAAAGAATACCTCTTTAACACCAGGTGTGCCGGTGTATGCCTGTAATCCCAGCAAATTGGGAGGCTAAAGCAGGATGATCTCAAGGTTAAGGCCAGCCTTGGCAATTTAGCGAAACCCTGTCTCAAAGTACAAAAATAAAAAAAAGATTGAGGATGAAGCCCAGTGGTAAAGCACCCCTGGTATATATATAAAAATACCTCTTTGAAAGTCAATAGTTTTGCTTTCCTCCAAAACTTTATCACATCATAGATGCTTATGAGTAAGTTAAAGCATTCAAAAATTTATGTTAATACAGTATATCAATGCATGCCAAAAGAATGATTGATTTTCTTGGGTATACATAGCAGAGTCTAAAACATGTCATTAGATTTATTATATGTGACCAGCCAGTGTGCACCAGAGAAAACGGTGGAACTGTCACAGTAAAGCAGGGAGCTGAAACTTCAAATCTCGGTTCTTGTGTTCTGATGAAATAAAATTTAAAGTCTGACTCCAAAAGTCATGCAAGAGAACTTTATTTTAGTCTAGAAAGTAAAGTAAAAGCAAAGTGAGGCTTAAGCAGAGAACACTCTCCAGAGAGAGTGAGCCATCTCTGAGCAGAGAACAGCAAGGAGACAATGCTGTCTACCAATTTATTACTGTTTGATGTTTACCAGGGGAACTGGCAACACCTTCTGTACTCTTTGCCAATCAGGTGTTCAACTCCTACTTCACATTGGATGGTGGAGTTTTTGACCTTAGTTGGTCCTCTCCAGAACTGTCATGATGGCCATCCTATTTAGGGGGGCTTCATCTACAAGTCAATCTCATGTTAATGTGGGCACAGGGGGCAATAGCTGGTCAGAAGTTACCTTAGTGCACCTTTACTGTTAAAGGAATCTTCCTTCCCAGACAATTGGAGACACTTATAGCCATAATTCCTAGCTTTACATCAACCTTACTTATATGCGTATGTCAAGAGTTAGTCCCATTAATTCTTTTCTCTTGATGAGTTTTACAAATAGCTCCCTTGCTACTGTTTATTTTTTAGAAATTAACTACCACCCTTTGCTTTCTCATCTATTTTGGAAGTCACTTAAAGATCCTAAAGTAATTTAAAGAACACTTGTGACCTTGCCTGCATTTCACTGCTCATTGGTTGCTACTACCTAACAGAACGTGTAAAGCCAAACATGGTGATATTGTCAAGATATAAAGTAACAATCACACCTTTTCATTGTAATCTTGTACTGAACTCCTTTCTGTTTCTAGATTCTTAATTGCAACTGTGGAAGTGTGCTCCTTTTTGGTCCTAGGAACTATTCTTTTATCTTTTGCAGGCTCCCTTTGTCCAAGTGTTGAGTTGAAGTTTTCATTGCTTATTCTCTGTGCCCTTTGGCATTACCTAATGGTTTCCTGACCAAGAAGTCAGCGTCAGCAGTCCCGTTTTGCTGAGAGATTTTCTTGTTCTTTCCAGCACAGAGTTCTCTAAACAAAGGCAGGGTTATCGCATGTACCCGAGTGCTGCCTGGGAAAAGCAGGAGCTGTAGTTATCAAAGTTGGAACCTTTATGAAATATGCTTTTGTCTCCGTTTTTGTTGCATTCAATCAGATCAACAAGTGTTGGCTAAGTGTTGAGCGTGGTTTCCTGTAGGATTGTGTAAGGCCCTGCAGGACAATAAACGTTTGGGGGGCACTGAGTAATGTAGCCATTTCTGACCCAGCAGCCAAGAAAATGTGAGCCGATTTGCTGCTACTGGGAAGAGGACAGCCTCAGCTGTGTTCCTGGGAGAGCAGATTAACTTCACCACAGTGGACCCAGGCGACCAAACAAGCCAAAATGGTGGGTTTTAGTGGCAGGTGACTGTGCACTGTCACATCCTACAAGAAAATAGATTCAGATCCAGGTGTCATGGGGCTTGAAATTATAGGAAAAAGTAATACCAAATTATGAATATGAAATTGTTGGGGCTTCCCCTGGCACTTTGGAAGGTGTAATTTGGGAACCAGAGGCTTAGACTGCTATTGTGAATTTACTGCTTGCTCAAAATCTCATCAAAAGCTATCAAATTGTGCTATTTCCTCTGCTAACTGCTTTTTATATTGACTTTGTAACTGCTTTCAAAAAGACAGAATTTTCACTTATATCTTCTTGTCTTTATACTTTCATGATGTTAATTTAGCTATAAATATTGGTTCTTAGTTTCCCGAAGTCTCCCTAAATCAGAGACTTGGTGGTATTTTGGACAGACATAGAAAGATGAGAAGGTTAAGTATATAGTTACACTGAAAGTTCTTGTGGACCATGATCATTTCATTGGATTTTTAAAAATAGTACAAATACATCGTGCTCTACATCACCATTTCTCAAGCTCTATGTGCACATGGATCACTGGGATCTTGCTAAAATGCAGATTCAGATGCACTAAGTCTGGTGTGGGACCTGAGAGTCTGCATTTCTAATTAACTCCCAAATGGTGCCAATGTTGTTAGCCTACAGACGGACCACACTTTGAGTAACTTCCAAGTTTTCATTTGTAAGAAATATGATGGTACAATACACCACCAAAAAGGGACTGGTTCAACCTGATTTTAAGGTAATGAGTGCCAGGATGGGAAGTCTGAAACAAATCTACAGAGCACTTGCTTTGCTTTTTTTTTGACTTGAGAATTCAAGAGGAGATCTTTCTGCCTCCTATTAACTCCTATGCCTAGCAGTTGGAGGCAGGGGGATGAAAAGTGAAATTTGATCTTCGGGCTTCAGTATTTTAACTTTACTATGGTCTACTTTTAAATTTTGCCTAGGGAGTGGGAAGGTGAAGGGGTATCTTTCCAGAACATCTACTAGGGTGCTGGGCATTGTTACTACCACTTTCTCTTGACTCCTCATAACCTTTCAAGGTGGCTATTGTTTTTACTCCCGTTACAGATGGGGAAGCTGAGGTTTGGCAGGGTGAAGTAACACATGGGGTTGCATAGAAACAGCAAGGATACAAATGAACCGAAACCTGATGCTTTCACCCACATCAACCTAAGCAGCATTATGTGGTAAACTAATCCAGCTTGTTTAGCTCATGGATTGATCACTTTTTCTTTTGCTCCTAAGGGAAGTGCCCCAAAAGAGTGCCTTGGGCAGAGGGGAGGTAACAAAAGAAAAGTGGTTGCTGCAAAGAAGAAGAAAGGGCTTACAAAAGCTCTAGAAAGTGCTGAACATGAATTGCACACTCAAAGCAAATTTTAGTCCATCAGGAATAGCATTGAAATTTTGTTTTCTTTGTGAGAAAATAGTCCTCCCCAAATGTCTGGTTTTTCATAAATTCCTTTCAGAGTAATTAATTTATGGTGTTTCAAAATACTGAGGATTTCAGTGTCCATGTTAGAGTTTCTGTCTGTCATACTATGCCAAGATCAACTCCAATTTTCTCTGTCCTGCATGTGAAATAGGAATTTGTCAGGTTTTGAGGAGCTGGTATTTGGTTTTGACCAGCATAGTAAGACTTCTTAAACCACTGCCTGCCACCTGATTCTGAGTTAAGCTTCTTGATCCTGTTGAGACTTGCCATTGTACTCTGTTTAGTTATTTAGCATGAAGATAAGCAGGTCTGGCTTTGGGCAAATATTTGAAGATTAAGTTTGTCACTGAGTCCTCAGATTTCCCTTTCAGACCCTGCCCAGTCCCCTCTTGGAGAATCTTCCTCCTTCTTCTCATACTCCCTCCTCTACTGTCTTCTCAACATATGTATTGTTTAACTACTTGACAGTAATCAAAATCATTAGCTAAAAATGACATGTAAAATAAAAAGAATATAACTGAACCAAGTAAAAGGACAAGGAATTTCTGTCCTCATCTCTCATTCCTGAAGAAGAAAGCCGTAAGGCAGAATTATGAGCCAGTCAGGGAATAAACTTTTTGGTTCAATAGCTCTATTTAAACACATAGACCTTTCCCCACTCCTTGGGTGCCTCCTACGCCTCTTCGGTACCACTTAAAATTTATTTCAGTCTTTAAGGTCGCATGTTCTTATTGACTTTCAAAATGTGAACTTCTTACTCTCATAATATTCTTTCCTTAAAAATCCTAAATAATCATAGTGATTACAGTCCTGTTAATTCAATATGTGCCTTTTGTGTATTTAATAGGTTACATAATGCTTACTGGCTTCTTTGTAGAAAATACTGTATTGATTTCAGCTAGTGTTTTTTTTTTTCTTCCCTATGTTTTAATATCTCTCTAGTTTTATGTGTTTATGGAAATAGGCAGCCTGGGCTATTTGGTAAGCAAATCAGTATTTCTATTCTACATGGGAGGTAATGAGAGTCCAGCCAAATCCCACCTGCTCCTCTATGGAAATAGATTTCTGTTTAATGCTAACTAGGTGTAGGATCTCATTATATTTTGAAAAGTTTTTCTTTCACCTTCTCAACTGAATTTCCCTTTAATAAGGGGGTGCGGGGGTGGGGAAAGGCTGAGCAGAGAAGGGTTTGCCAGGTGTTGGACAGGCATTTGAATCAACCAACAGTGGTACCTGAGCCTTGTTTATTTATCGTCCTAATACAAGGAAGAAGTCATTACATTTCTAAAAATTAGTCATCACCAATTATCACCCCTATATCAAGTGAGACCATAGAAATGCCTTTAATTTAGAATCTAGACTATTTAGAGCAGAAAGGGGAAAATATAGAGACAGAGCAAATAGAAGGGGAACAGTGGGTGTAAGCCTGAGTTCGAACCACAAAGCTTGTCTTTGAAGAAACTCATCAGGAGATGACAAAAGCATGCATCATCAAAACAGGGCTTTGAAGTTGGTTAAGGAAGCCTTGGAGTCCACCTTGGGGAGGAGAGTTCTGAGGGACTGGCTCTCTGAGATAGAACTTCAAAGACTTGTGGCTCCAGGTGTTTGTTACATAACAATAGCATATTGCAGACCCACATGCACAAGATGTGACCCCCATCTTTGTAAAAATAAGCATGTGCCTGTGTATATTTGAAAAAAAAAAGAATCTAAACTTACATTCTTTCACCTACTTGTAGTTCTTGGTTTTGAAGAATAAACCTATACCACTATAATTTTAGAAATGAAAGAAAAAAATTCACAATGGGCAAGATTTTGAAATGAACAATTATGTTGAAATTAGACAAATTTTATTTTGTCAGATGCAACAAGCCTTGTAAATCCTGGGTGATTTATTGAAGAATCTTGAGGGCTTCATACCTTTCTTCATTTCTACTCAATATTCTTCTTCTCTTCAATAGACACAGGAAAATTTGTGGATGTGTCAGTGGTTTCTGCAACTCATTATTTATTTATTTGTTTGTTTTGCGGTGCTGAGGATTGAACCCTGGGCCTTGTGCATGCGAGACAAGCACTCTACCACTGAGCCACCTCCCCAGGCCAGCAACTCATTAATTTTTATATAGAATTTTGAAAAAAAAAAAACATTTTAAATGTGATGCATATGAAAGTTCCATACATAGAAAAGTGTGTATATCATCATGAACAGCTGGGACTTTGGGTCTTGCATTTTGTAAAGTGTCCTTAATGTCATGAATTTATTCGGCACCTGAAAAAATTCTAAAAAGCAAACTTTCTGTTCAACCAACCAGATCTATTTAATTACCACTCTTCTTTAAAGAGTAATATTTAGCTGTAGGCATAAAAGAGATTTGGCAAAAGTTTTTACACTTTTCTCTTTCTGCTTTATTAGTAAAAATTTTAAATATGGAAATGCAAGTGTGCCCTGAAGCTCTGTCTAGTGTTTGGCTCCCCCAAAGGGGTCTACATCTCACAAAAAGTATACCTGCATGGTTTCCGTGAATTTCAAGCAGATTCTCAGCTAGCTATACATTTTGGATGTAAAAAATAAATTTAAACTGGATGAGGTGGTACACGCCTATAATCCCTGTGGCTCAGGATCGCAAGCTTAAAGCCAGCCTCAGCAATGGTGAGGCACTAAGCGACTCAGTGAGACCCTGTCTCTAAATAAAATACAAAATAGGGCTGGGGATGTGGCTCAGTGGTCCAGTGCCCTGAGTTCAATTCCAAGTACCCCCCCACCTCAAAAAAAGAAAAGCTTATCTAGGCAGGCATATGCATAGAGTTTCCAACCAAGGCAGAGATGTAAGGATGGTGTGACATCTATCTGCCTCTGTAGATCCTGCCAGCTCCACTCCACCCTGATCTCTGCCCTGTCTCCTAGCTCCAAGCAAAGAAACCAGTGACCACTGTGGACAACACCCACTGTGCTCAAGAGAATCCACTCCACTTTTCTACCTCTGCAAAAGAATTATCCTATTTTAAAACTCAGTGAAACAATATCCAAAGCAAAAAGTTATTATTTTTAATGAATAAGATTTTCACTACTTCTGTCCATAAGTCAAGCAAAGCCCATGGAGGCCATTTTAGGGATTAATAAATAGTCTCCTCATTAATAATAATAAATAGCTCTCCTGTGAGCTGTCAGGAGTGCCATTTTTAAGTAAATAATAAAGGCAAATCAATAATAAAAGCTGGTTTTCCAAATTCCCTCTTTCAGAGTTGCATAGTGTATGTCAGGAGGAAAGGTGGCTTGGACCAATGGTGGTTTATACAACATCTGGCTATCTTTCTTAGTCTCCTTTTCTTTTCATTTCTGGCCATAGTGGGCTCCTCATAGTCCTGAGCCAGTGAGAATTGATTGGATGGATTTACCTGGCACCTGCCTCCAGTGAGACAGAGCAATGCCTGTGTGGGTGCTTCCTGATCAAGAGTGATAAATAGGATGCAAATATCTTCTTTTTAAAGCCCAACCCTGGCATAGCCAGAGGAAATATGAGTGATGGTGGCTCGGAACACTAACTTTTGCTTAGAGCTTGAGAGTTAAACTTAGGGACCCGTGTAGACTTCGGCTCTAAGGAGTTTGGGGTAAGTAAATTATCTCAGATCATCAAACAAAGATCTTAACTAGTAGACATCTAACTATAAACAATGATGTAGTTTGAGAAGGCAAAGAACAAAAGAAAGTTTATCTCCTGTGGCTTACTGCCTAACATCCGTCTTTTTCATGATCAGATTTGAGATCAGACTGAAGTTACAACAGTCTTTGAATTTATTTTTCAAAAATACCTTACTCAATGCTTTACATGCTTCTGATAGAAAAGCAAAAGTGTTTTTACTCTGTAAATGTACTGATTTTTTTAGGTCTTTTAAATCTCTTTTGATATAAATTGTGTTGAATTTCCAAGTATTTTCTTCCTTTTATTCTATCTTGAGGAGTCACTTTGATTTTAAAATCTCTGAAATATTTAAAATTATACCCATATCCTTTTTGTTGAAGATCTGACCACTACAATGTCATCTGCCATGATATTTCTCTCACAAACCACTAGCCACATAAATGGAGGGAAATTTCAGTTGATCAATTAATTCATATATGGTGAACTCTCTGAACTGCAATTTTTTGAAAGTTTTATTATATCCTATTCAATTCAACAAACACCTAAGGAATGCTTAAGGAATAAAGAACATTGTGATAAGGTGGTCTAGAGGGTGGTGTAAAGATGGTGAATTTATGGTGCAGACTGGGAAATGAGTTCATTATTCAATTCACAAAATGCTTTTAAAAATCAACATATTTGGGTTGGACTCAGTGGTAGAGCGCTTGCCTAATACGAGCAAGGCACTGGATTTGATCTTCAGTATCACATAAGAAAAAAATAAATAAAGTTTAAAAATATCAGCATATTTATAAAATTCAGAACAAAGGCAGTAGAAAAAGCTGTAGGTATGTGTGTAGTTATTTATAATCTTATTTTTTAAAATTAGCATATAGATTAGTCCTAAATGAGAAATAGTTGAGTAAAATATAGGAAGGCTAAAAGAGAACCTGGCTAGAGGCTACACTCATTCAAATTATTTTATTTTATTTAGGACGATAATATGGATTCAAAATCCATTCTAGAAGAACTTCTTCTCAAAAGGTCACAGCAAAAGAAGAAAATGTCACCAAATAATTACAAAGAGCGGCTTTTTGTTTTGACTAAAACAAACCTTTCTTACTATGAATATGACAAAATGGTGAGACTCTATTCCATTGTTTTTATACTGTTTATTATTTTTCCTAAGTCTCCACAAAGTACTTGATTACAGTGAAAGAATATCAGGTTTCTCAGCTTGTGCAGTGAAGATCAACTGGCATCCACTGATTACACTGCCCTTCCTTAACCAAAGTGTGATGAATTCAAAATGAAGGGTTTTAAAAATTTTTTTTTTTTATTTTGGGATAAAAAGCAAGAGTGTTTTTACTTTGTACATGTTGTTTAACTTTACTAAAGTAAATTTTGACTTTATAAGCTCCGTGTGGTGGGGCATACCTGTAATGCTAGTAACTTGGGAGGCTGAGGCAGGAGGATCACAAGTTCAAAGCCAGCCTGAGCAACTTAGCAAGACCCTGTCTCAATATAAAAAGGGCTGGGGATGTGGAGATGTGGCTCAATGGTTAAAGCCCCTGGGTTCAATCTCTGGTATCAAAAAACAAAACAACAACAAAAAAGATGACTTTAGAATAGTAGTTCTCAACTGAAGGCATTTTTGCTTCCCAGAGAACACTGGGTAACTACTGGAGACATTTCCAGTTGTCACAACTAATTATGGGGCAAGTACTACTGGCATCCAGTGAGTAAATTCCAGGATGCTACTAAATATCCTACAATACGTAGGACAGACCCCATAGCAAAGATCTCACCAGCCCCAAATATTAATAGTGTTGAGGATCAGAAATGCAGCTTTGAAACAACACTGGATAAACAAATATCTCTGCACAGGTGAGAATTTTAACTTTGTAAAAACACACTAAATACTGTCATAAAATTGAAATGAAGTGAAGAAGCTTTGGGGAATTAAATTTCTTGATTTTCCTGAGTATATTAGCCACATGGCAGGTGATTTGAAACACATTTTATGATTCTCTCTTTTTTTTTGGAACTGGGGGGTCGAACCCCATTTTATGATTCTCAAACAAAATTTTAACTAGTGCTTAAACACTTGCTTTTGGAGTATGTGTGTGTTTACACTTGACTACTCTAGAGAAAGGGAAGTGATTCTCCATTGATCATACCATCTCCAAATCTCTCTCCCAATCATAACTTTAGCTTTATGCTTTTCTCTATGTACCATGGCGTATCACATGAGAAATCTAATATTTTGTGTTTTAATTCAGAAAAGAGGAAGTAGAAAAGGATCAATTGAAATTAAGAAAATCAGGTGTGTGGAGAAAGTCAATCTCGAGGAGCAGACACCTGTGGAGAGACAGTACCCATTTCAGGTAAAACAAGGCACAACATCAGCTCGAGTAGTTGATTCTTCACTTTGACATTTTCTATCATGAACTCAGTATATCTAGGCAAAATAATAATATTGCAAAATGATCTGTTAAGAGAATGATGACTTGGAATATTCCTGAATGGGAGTTGCACATTTTGCTAAAATTCTGTCTACCAATCTGCATCCCTTGGAGGGAAGGGAAGCAAGATGAGAGTATAAACTGCAATGGCCTGACCTGCCTCAGCTCTGACAATTTCTGCTATCAAACATTGCTGAGTGTCTCTGCTGGGTTCCAGGTAGTAGAAACATTATACAGAATAAAATATTCACCCTGCCCCAAGGTAATTTACAAGGGACATAGCAAAATAGACTAACAAACAAGTGGTAAGATGGAGGTCAGCATAGTATATCCACTGTGCTCCAGGAAGCGGAAGCTAGCTTTGCTCCTCACGCCAAGATGTCAGGTTAGGAAGGACAAATAAGTGTTTAAGCCAGCACAGAAAGAAAAGGCAGCAGAACAAAAGAACAGGACTGTCAAGGCACTGATGTGTGAGATAGGAGTCACTCTGAAAAAGAAGCCTCATGAGAGAGACAGAGATGATCCAGGAGAGGTGGACAGGGCAGAATCATGAAGGACTTTGCACATCATTCTAAGAAATTTTAATTTTACCTTGAAGTATGGTATGCTACGGAAAGTATCCTTTCAGTACCTTTTGGAAGTGGCTTGATTTAAGTCATGCCCTACTTTTATTATATAATCAACACTTCTTTCTGATTTAAAGACAGATGGGTTGTCTTTCTTTTTTTTAAAAAACATTGTTTTTTTTAGTTGTAGATGGACACAATATCTTTGTTTTATTTATTTTATGTGGTGCTGAGGATCTAACCCAGTGCTTCATGCATACAAGGCAAGCGCTCAGCCACTGAGCTACAATCCCAGCCCTGGATGGGTTGTCTTTCAGATGGCCAGATTATCCAGTGCTAGTATTGGGGACCTGTAGTCAGAAATGAAGTACAATAATACAGTTGATCAACAACCCATATTTCCAAGTATAACTACATTACCGAATTGGGAGAAACCAGGGAAGAGTGTGCTCAAGGAAGAGGCTACAAATTCACATCACAGAAGCATAGGGTACTCAAAGGCACACAGACTTTGGAATCCTGCAGAGCTCCTAATCCTACCAGGTGTATAGCTATAAGCACATACTCAACTTTTCTCTGAGTATGTTTTCTCATTTGTTAACAAAAAGGCATACTCATATCTTTTTCATAGAATCGAAATAGGATTAAAATATTATAGTACCTAGTAAAGAGCCCAGAAACTAGTAGGTGTTTAATAAATTTATTAAAAATTATTATCAAGAATAGAATAAAGTAGAGAGGGATCTTGAGAAAACATTATAATCTTCAAACATTTAAACAAGTTTCTTTAGAAAAAAACAAACAAAAGAATATTTATTCTGGAGATTTCCAGGGTGCCATACAAAGCAAGACTAAAGTAACAAGTAGACATAGTTTTATTCAATGTAAAGATGAACTGTAAAATGATCAGAATATATGAAGACCGACAGATGACCTGAAAAAAATAAAGAATATTCCATCCTTAGACATATTTTTAAGGATAAAGCAGTTGGTTTTCAATGGGCTGTAAAAGGAATTGATCAATGGGCAAATGGATGGGCCAGAACCCTTGTAAGACACATGCAATGTCTAACATAATTCTCCACGGTCCAGGGCATCCCTACTGACACCTCAATGCTCACCGCTGTCAGATGCATCATTTCTATGATTTTCCAAAGATTTGAACTGTCTGGGATAAAATAAATTGAAAAGTGGAAGATAAAAACAAACAAAAAGTATAGATTTTTCTCCATCTAATTCCAAAGCTAATAAACAATATATTATATCAAAATGAACCACATTCTTTCCTTTCCAGATTGTCTATAAAGATGGACTTCTCTATGTCTATGCATCAAATGAAGAAAGCCGAAGTCAATGGTTGAAAGCATTACAAAAAGGTAATAAAAATGTCATATAAAGGAGACTCATGGATTGAATTCTCTTGAGGCTTGGTGGAGGAAAGATAAAGCAGTAAAAGGACCCAATGCCAAGAAATAATCTACTGATTTTCCTACTAACCTCAGGGAATATGCCAGACGCATCCTCCTTTTGCATTCTCATTGTTAACAAACAGGAAGCCTGAGGATTAGATTCCCGCCCCCCACCCTGCTCAGCACAGAGCTCGCTATTGTGTCTTGCCAGCAGCTGGGGAAGCTAAGCCACCTGCTTTCCACCCACTGTGCTTGTCTTTACCAGGGCAAAGTCCAGGTCTTACTGGGACTGTGTAAATCCTGTAGCTACTGTATTTTGAATTTTTATAGAAAGTTCCTCTTATTGTCATTATTAGGTGATGGGAGTGCTGCAGTGCAAACTTTTGGACTAGATTGGAAAAAGAATTAGCTGCTCAGGAATCTAAATCCACACAGTAGGAAATCCTAGGAATCTTGACATGTGAGACCAGGAGCTTAGACAGCAGGAAGACAAGTAATGTGCCCAAGAAATTCCAAGGATCCTTTGGAACCAAAATCAGAAAGTTGTGTTTTAGAGTCTTTATTCCTTTTGCTTTCTGTGATTTTTGTAATAATTTTCGGTAGTGAAGTTTTTTAATGCCAGCATTTTTAGCTAAACTGAACTGAGTTAAACTAAGGGAATGATTACAAAAGCTGAACACCTATTTTGGGGGCCAAATATTTATATACATTATCTTATATCTTCCCAGTGACTCAGCAAAATATTTATTATTATCTCCATACACTTCCTTGAGTAGGTTCTAAAGGAGGAGCAGATCTTCTGAGATTAAAATAAGAAATCCCCCACCTAGCAGTGCTTCTTAAACTAATCTCTATTAAGACCTTGTAAGCTTCTCTGTTGTATTTCAAAAGAGGCTAAATTGTTATAGATTTAGTATTATATACCAAGATTAGAAATTAAATTCTTTGGATTAAATATTGATGTATTCCTATAGTTTTTTTTTTTTTAATATGTACCTATTCCATGAAAAGTAACCCATAAGCCATTCATTAAACATGTCAAAGTCATGAAAGACAAAGGATAAGAAACCATTCTATGTCAAGGGCAACTAGATAAATAAATGTCACATTGACTCTGGAGTGGATCCTTGATCAGAAAAAGTAAGTGACTATAAAGGACATAATTGGAACAGTCAAAAAAATGTTTAAATGTGAAATTCATATTATTAGTAATATTTTATCACTACTAGATTTCCTGAATGTGATGATTGTATTATGGTTATATAAGAGAACACCCTCTTTTTAATATATATATTTTTTAGTTGTAGATGGACACAATACCTTCATTTCATTTATTTATTTTTATGTGGTGTGAGGATGGAACCCAGTGGCTCATGCATGCTAGGCAAGTGCTCTACCACTGAGCCATAACCTCAGCCCCAGAATGCCCTTGTTAATAAAAGTTACACATTGAAGAATCTATGGTTGACATTATTTAGGTCATAATATCTGCTATTCACTCTCAAATTATTAAGCAAAATTTAATAATGATAAAATTTTTTAAAATAATGATATGTATAGAAAGAAAGATGTTTAATTAATAATTGGTGAATATCTGTTAAGGGTACATGAATGTTTATTATACTATTATAACTTTTCTGTACATTTGAGTGTTTTCAAAATAAAAAGTGAAGGGAAGTGTAAGCTATAAGAATTTTTGTCTCCTTGTTAAGATCTAGTCCTTCCATACTAGATCTATGGATGAATTTCTAAAATTCAACAACAGCAAGCTGATTTGTATATGCATTTTTACTAGTGTTTTTTAAAGAATGATATGTTATTGTGTTGTTCTCACTATGCACATAGCTAAACTTTTTTCTTTGTGGTTTATTAACTTCTGAATGAAAGACATATCCTTCAGGAACCACTGGCTCTTACCTCAGTTATTGGCAAATGGAGTTTTTATTGTTCTGCCATGACAGTGCTTGCTGGCTGTGTTTCTCCTCTTGAGCCAACATCTGCTCACATCTTGTTTCCTTTCTACCTGCTCCTCAGAGATAAGGGGCAACCCCCACCTGCTGATCAAGTACCACAGTGGGTTCTTCGTGGATGGGAAGTTCCTGTGCTGCCAGCAGAGTTGCAAAGCGGCCCCAGGATGTACCCTCTGGGAAGCATGTAATGCATGACCCCTTGTTGGACTAAACCCTGGGTGGATGGCTCCCCCCCATTAGGACCAAATTTCTAGATTCTGGAACACTTTGCCAGGAAACCTCACATTGTTCAAGACTTCTTACTTGGTGCCTGGCAATTTGGCCTAATTATTAAAGGCATATGATTCAGATTGGGTAATAAACCATATAATCGCTCCACTGATAACGCATACAGTGGTTTCATTCTCACAGATTGGGCATCTATTTCCATGTAAAGGTGGAAAAGAAATCAACAAATATCATAAGAACAGAAAGCATGTAATAATTTATTTATGTATCATGAATTATTTATTCATCTTCAATAATTATTAAAATATCTTGTATGAGCCAATCAAAGAGGAATCAGACAGAAATACTGACCCCTAGGCTCATATGTACTACCTAACCAGATTAGATATCTGTGACTAAAATATAGGATAGATATGAGGTATAAATTAATAGTTTATAGGATTTAGAGGAACTTGAATTTTCAATCCACATTTGCAAAGTTATTAATAATTGATGATAGAGGAGTGGTGTTTGAGTTGGGCATCATACAGGAAAGCTACAGAATTATTCCAGATGTTGTGTTTGAATTCAGTGAGTCTGGATTATTGTTCACACAATCTGTTTCATTCTCTTAATTCTTTTTTAAAATTATTTATTTATTTATTTATTTATTTATTTTTTTGGTAGCAGGGATTGAACTCAGCGGCGCTCAGCCACTGAGCCCCATCCCCAGCCCTATTTTGTATTTTATTTAGAGACAGGGTCTCACTGAGTTGCTTAGCACCTCGTATTTGCTGAGGCTGGCTTTGAACTTGCGATCCTTCAGTCTCAGCCTCCTGAGCCACTGGGATTACAGGCGTGTGCCACTGCGCCCGGCTCCTTCTCTTAATTCTTTTTTTTTTTTTTTTTTAATATTTTTTAGTTGTCAATGGATCTTTTATTTTATTTATTTATTTTTATGTGGTGCTGAGCATGGAACCCAGGGCCTCACACATGCCAAGCAAGCACTCTACCACTGAGCTACAACTAGTTCTTAACATTAGTTCTTAACATTAGTTAGTTAAGAGCCCATTAGTTCTTAACACTCTCTTGTTTTGTTTTTGTTTTATTTCACATTCCTTCTGATAATACTTGGTTTTACATTTCAGATGCTGATCTGCACATTGCCGTCAATGAAGAGAAACACAGAGCTCCCTTTTTCCCAGACAGGGTGGTAAGTCAATGTTTTTTGTTGTTGTTGTTGTTGTTTGTTTGTTTTAATGTTTTTCATTGTCAAGATATATTAAACGAATGAAGAGTTGCCAGATTCAAGACCAGAAAATGTAGACTTCATGCAGATCACTTAACAAAGAGAGGAAAAATGTGAGCAATCACTACTACCTGTGGGTGGTATCAAAATGGATTCAAATAGAACCATTGTAACATTTTATATTGTTGTATTAACTACTAGGTATTTTCCTAACCAGTAAACCTATGAATAGTGACACACACACAAAAAGGGTGAATGGGAGAGAAGTACTTAAGATGGTGTCTCGTGTAACCAGCAACTATTAATATCGATCGATCATTGTTTCCCTACCACCAGCATTGCCAACACTGACTCCTGGAGATATCCCAGTGAGGGAATGAGACACAAGCATAAAACAACATCATTTTTCCCTCCGTGATTCTTCCAAAGCTGCCAGAAAAAGTCTTAGGCAGATTCCATAGTTTTCATTCACTCTCAGATGATGTTTTGCCCTAATTGCTAGTAGTTACAAGAACAGCCTCTGAATTGTCCCATCCAATGTTATAATCACATGACTCCAAACATTATTTTGAGTTACACCTTCACCACTTTACCTAACTTGAGTTGGCATCAGCTGGCAGCTTGCTTTGGGGGAAGGGTCATAGAAAGGCTTAGATTTCTGACCCTTTCAGGGTTAAAGCCAAAGGAGATGTAGTGAAAAAGAGATGCTCCTACATAGCTGGCTCTATCGTGATTAGGTATTGGTAGCATCTGAGTGAGCTTCCTAATGAGCTTCCTAATTCTTGGTCTTATGTGAGAACTATGCGAAGATCTAAATAATTTGAATTTTCAATCCACATTTGCAAAGTTACCAATATTTATGACAGAACAGATGTCTTATCTTCTTTTTTGTGTGTGGTGCTGAGGATTGAATCCAGGGCTTTGTGATACAAGGCAAGCACTCTACCAACTGAGCTATATCCCCAGCTCCTGAAAGAATAATTTTTGTTATTTTAACCCATCAAATGTGCAGTGATTGGTTATGGCAGCCAAAGGAAATAATTATTATGGTTTGGAGTTTTCACTTTGTTATCAGCAACATTGCTGTTTGGATTTGGATACTTGCTCCAGTCCTAAAAGCTTAAAAATTATGACCCTTGGGCCAGGGGTGTAGCTCAATGGTTATCTAGCATGCACAAAACCCTGGGTTCCATCCCCATCATCACATTAAAATCATGGCCCCAACAGCAATGTCCAGATTCAGCAACTCTATACAGACAGAGGTCAAATAATGGTTGACTAAGGCCAGAGTGGAAATGGAGATTGGCTGTCAGTGCACACAAGGGATTTTAATGGGGTGATGGAAATATACTAAGAACAGATTATGATGGTTATACAACTTGATAAATTTAGTAAGAGTCACATAATTCTTCACTTTAAAAGTGTGAATTCCAATGAAGTTTGTTTTAAACAAATCTAAGCGCAGAAGATAATTAAGAAGTTAGAAATGATTGCTTCTCACCTCTGGCAGGAAATTCTTTGGGAAATGTGTTGAAACTTATCAGCCAAGCAAATCAGCGACTAAGGGTTCCTAAGCCTATTCTGATTATAAACTGCCCAAATGAACCAGAGTTCAGAAAGGGTATTGTGAAAAGCATTTTTTTCTGTTTTGTTCTTACCAAAGCACTAAATAGAAGACATATTTTCTGAATGGTAGAAATAAAAATCAGCTTGATAGCCATTCTATTCAGATTTCCATTTAAGGAACTTTCCAATGCATTTATCTTTAGAAAGAACCCATTTTATAGCATATATATATATATATATATATGCTCTATATATATATATAGAGCATATATATATATATATATATATATCCTGTGTAACATATATATATATATATATATATATATATATATATATATATCCTGTGTAACAAAAAATTTCCAGAATGTCAAAGCCTCAACTCCAAATAAATGAAACACCTGAAAAAAGAAAAATAAATTTGAAAAAATTAAATTTAGAGTTCACACATGTATGCTCACATGCTTATACACACACACACACACACACACTCACACAATTTTTTTTAATATTTATTTTTCAGTTTTCGGTGGACACAACATCTTTATTTTATTTTTTATGTGGTGCTGAGGATCAAACCCAGCACCCCGAGCATGCCAGGTGAGCACGCTACCGCTTGAGCCACATCCTCAGCCCCTCACACAATTTTTGATGAAGTATAAAGCACACAGATCCTAAATGTTCCGCTTGATGAATTTTCACAAACTAAACACATCTGTATAAAACATATTCAGATTAAAAAACACAACATTATAGAACCGTATGTTCCCTTCCAGTCACTATACCCCATCAAGAGTAATTGCTCGCCTAACTCTCAATATCATAGATTATTTGCCTGGTTTTGACCTTTACATAAGTAGAATCATAAAGTATATAGTCATTTGTTGTTTGTCTTTTGTTCAAGTTATGAGATTCACATTGATTTAGTGTATGGTTGTAGTTTATTCTTACTGCGTATAGAATTCCATTGTATGACTATGCCACTATATTATTTTGTTATTGCTGCTCTAAGAAATTACCACAAATTCAGTGGCTAAAAACAACACAAATTTTTTATCTTATAGTTCTGAAGGTCAAAAGTCTAAAATGGTTCCACAGAGCTGTATTCATTCTGGAGACTTTAGGAGAGGATCTATTTTCTTGTGTTTTCTAGTTTTTGAAGGTTATCTGTATTCTTTGGTTCCTGGTTTCTCCCTTCATCTTAAGAGTCAAGAGGGTTGTAGCCTCTCTGTTCTTTGACCTCTGCTCATATCTTCTCTCTAATCCCTGACCATCTTCCCTTTTAAAAGGGTCCCTTTGATGACATCAGTCCCATATCTATAATTCAGAATAATGTCTCCACCTCAAATTCCTTAATCACAATCTTCAAAGCCCTTTGTATTATGTAAGATAATCACAGCATCTGGGAATTAGGACATGATCATATTGGGGAGCTATTACTTAATCTACTGCAACCAGTGTATTTACTATTTTATCCTTTTAATGAGCACTTCAGTAATTTCCAATTTTTATCTAATTCAAAATATTCTGCTATGAATGTTGTTTTCCACATCTTTCTGTTTCACTATTATATATATACGTGTGTGAGTGTGTGTGTGTGTAATCTCTGGTTCATAGAGTGTGACTGTGTGTGTATAATTTCTGGGTCATAGAGTATATGTGCATGTATGTGTGTGTGCACGCCCATAATTTCTGGGTCATAGAGTATATGCACATCCATCTTTAGTGCATTCAGCAAATAAGTTTCCAATGTGTTTTTACCACTTTATATTCCAACCAGCAAAAGTATACGTTACGGTCGCTCCATATCCTTAACAATACTTACTATGCCCCTCTTCCTTCCTCCCTTCCTCCCCTCTTTCCTTCTAATTTAAGAGCTGATATACTTTAGTTGTTAGTTCCTAGTTCCTGAATCTGTGCCTCACCACGATGTAGTAAAATCTCCTGTTCTTCAAAGCTAAAGATTCCGCGGGCAGTTCCTATTCTCAAAATGGATGCACCATCTTCAAGTATTACTCTACCTCAATATGACGTTGATGCAAAGAAAAACTTCAGTTCCCAGCCAGATGTCAACATGCGATATATTCCAAGGGAAGACTGCCCTGACTGGTGGCAAGTAAGAAAACTGAAAAGGTAAACCTCAGCTTTTGGGCTGTCTGCTCAGCATGTAGATAATGTCCCCATGATCCCACTGCCTTGGACCTCACCCTCAAAACCGCTGATGCAGGCTTTAGCTGAGATAGGGCTGTCTACTCAGAAAATGTTCAGTACTTGCACTAGAAAACTGGGGAAGCGTGTGGTTCTTCTGGGATTGAGCAGCATAGACTTGCCGTTTATATTATCTTATCTAATGTTTTAAGTGATACTTAAGCATTTGATTCCCTTCTGTTCCCACTTCTTCCAAAGAACTGCACATTTCAGACACAGAATCTTTAAAATATGTTCTGTATATGAAAGATGGCTTAGAAGGAGCTTACTTGATTAGTCTTTTCAAGTTTTTCAGCCTAAAGTTTCTATCTAAATACCTTGAAGGTATATAAATTGTATATATCTCCAGGGTCTGGCACTGTGTCTGGACCAATTTGATGCTCAATAAATATTAAATTAAATCATAAAATGATCATGGAGAAAGGGTCATGCAATTTCTCTGTTTTTTTGTTTTTGTTTTTGATGAGTTAACATTAGATTATTTATTTTGCTTACACAAAATAAGGACAAGGGAACTTCATTATTTTGCCAGTTGAGAATGGCTGTTCTCCCCCCAATCTAGATTTCTCTTGGAGGACCAGATGTGTCAGCTTGGTTTGAATGACTCCATGTTTCGTTTTTTGTTTTTTTTTTCCCCCCTGGAATATTGTCTTGTTGAAAAACTGGCTTCACAAAGAAGGTGGCAGCAGGAAAACTTCAGAATCCAAAGCTTAAAAATAAGTCTTGGGCAGTGTGGGGTTATTTTCTGTCTCTGGGGGGGGATCATCCAGAGTCCGAGGCCTGGGGACAGAGGGAAAGTCCCCAGCCACCCATCTAGGAGATGTCACTCCCAGCAGCTTCTGGTGTCCTGACCTGTGCTTGCCCAGGATGATGGTGGGTAAGGAGCAGCAGGTCACAGGGTTCCCCTGACCCTCTGGGAGACAGAACTCTCCCTGGGCAGACCCCGGGGCTGAGGGTCAGCAGCCAGGGGAGAATCAACGACTGTCTCCGCCTGTGGTCCCTGAGGTCCTGGGGCAGGGATGCAGGAGGCAGCCAGTGTCACAAGATGTCCCCATCCCCAGCCAGGCCGGGTGCCTAGCTAAGCGAGGAGAAAGAAGGTGTCCCTCCTCAGGGTCTGGCCCCTGCCCCTGGTCTCACTTCCTCCCCAGCACTGCCTGGAAGGGGAGGAAGTGACACCCAGGGGAAGGCTGGGAAGTGAGGCCACTGTCACATTCAAGTTCAGGATGTGACAGCTCAGTCTGCCTCCCAACAGGCCCCATATTCGGCTCCCCTTCATGGGCCACGTCCCTCCTGAGAGTCACGCCCTGCCCTTTATAGGTACAAGGACCTAGAAGTTTCAGGGACCCATCCATGTTTAGGCCACCGGATCTGGAAGTTCCTCAGGCTCACTTTCATGTTTAAGGCCCAGGATCTGGAAGTTCGTCGGGTGCACATCCATGTTTAAGCCTCCGGGTCCGGAAGTTCTTGTTTTTGTTTTTGAAGAAACTTTACAAATTTTTATTTATTTATTTATTTATTTATTTTGGTACTCAGGGGCACTTGACCACTGAGCCCCATCCCCAGCCCTATTTTGTATTTTATTTAGAGACAGGGTCTCAACTCAGTTGCTTAGCACCTCACTTTTGCTGAGGCTGGCTTTGAACTTGTAATTCTCCTGTCTCAGCCTCCCAAGCTGCTGGAATCACAGGCATGCACCACCACACCTAGCCATGACTTCCCTTTCTTATTTGCTGCCTCAGACTTCCTCCCCACCACATTGCCCACTGTCTGCCATCTTTTCATCCAGTTGTGAGCCTCCATACAGGATACCCATGTCTGTCTTTCCCCACAGTGATGCAGATCATCTCTCTGACTTATCTTTGTCTCTTTGTTTTATCCCTTGTCTTCTTATTCCTCTATTCTTTCCATGTTCATTATTTTTTATCTAAAGCAAATGCCTCACTGTACCAATGATACAGCCCCAAGGCCATATGGAATTTGAAAACCTGTAAGTGGATTCTTCTAGTTTGTTGTTGTTGTTTTGTTTTGTTTTTTAAATATAATAAGCTGTGGTCCCTTTCATTTTAAAGTGGAACTAGATCCAAGTGTATTAATCCATACCTGGTACCTGAGGGAAAAGGCTGCATTTATTTGCTTGTAGCCCAATGTTCCTATAGAAGGAGGTGATCACCAAGCCCAGATCCAAGGACAGTGAATGTCAGGTTAAGTTTTTCCAGGTCACCTCCCTGATAGAAGGCCCAGTGATTTCCTGAGGGAGGTGTGTGGTGAAAATGACTGTACAATTTTCACATTTTCATAAATTGCCAGATCCTATCTGCATTTCAAAAGTTGATATTTTGTTCAAAGGTTTTTTTAGCATTAATTAATATTTCCATAAAGACTATTTATCTTGAATACTAAGTTTTTGACATGTACCCTTACATTTTGAACCACCTTTAAGTCTGACCCTGGATTTGCCCTAGACCTTCAGAAAGCTAATTTTTTATACAAAGGATTGGTCACTCACATCTTAGCATGAGCTACATTACATCTATGAGTGAATTAGAATACTTTAATACTTGTTAAAAGGTCTTCATGGAGCTTGAATTTTTAAAATTCAAATGTATATGCCTCTAAATGTTTTCTGTGTACATGCTAAAATATATATATCTTATAATTATTATATATATTTAAAAATATGTATATATATATATATATATATATATATATATATATATATTTTAACCAAAGCAGATTCCCATTGCTCAGTCTTCTTTGCCCTTTGTTCTTTTTTAAAAAAAATATTTTTTTAATTGTAGATGGACACAATACGTTTATTTTATTTATTTATATGTGGTGCTGAGCATCGAATCTAGTGCGTCACACATGCTAGGCAAGTGCTCTGCCACTGATCCACAACCCCAGCCCCTGCCCTTTGTTCTTTTCACTTGACATCTGACATTTTTTTCCCATCTGAACACATGAAGATATACTTAATTTTTAAATTTTATTTCAATTTTTAATTGTGGTAAAATACACATTTATCACAATCAGTCATTTTTTACATGCATAGTTCAGTAGTGTTAAGTACATTCACATTGTTGTGAAATCTACCTGATTATTTTTAATGTCTATAAAGTATTCCTTTATATGGATAAACCAAAGTGATGTACTATTGATTGCTACTCTACACAAACTCTTCAAAACAAGAAGGCTAAATAAATTGCTTACCCTTTATATTTTTTATTTATATTTATTTTTTAGTTGTAGGTGGACACACAATATCTTTATTTCATTTTTATGTGGTGCTGAGGATTGAACCCAGTGCCTCATGGGTGCTAGGCGAGCACTCTACTACTGAGCCACAACCCCAGCCCTGCCTAGCCTTTTTAAATAAAGACTTTTCTTATGAAGAGTTAAAGCTGAAAGGTCATTCTGGTGGGCCAGGTTCTGTGGGAAGGTGGGAGGGAGGCATTGCAGTGTTTAAGGGCTTTCTCTAGACATTCTTTGAGATGGAGCCAGAAGAGCATTTCCTTGCCAATGAAGTGTGGTTTTGAAAAAGAGCCTGGTCTATGACAGCAAACAGGAAATAGGTCCTACATTCCAGATAAAACAGTGTTGGGGCTTTGGGAGGAAGGCACTTCCTCAGTCTCTTAACACCCAAATTGAAGAGATAAAATGATGGGTGGTAGAGGATGAAAATCCTGTTTATCCATTTATGTCCACATAGAGTTCACAGTTTAGCATTTTGAAGACTTGATTATAATCATGACAACAAAGAGGAGAATAGCTTATTTTAAATATATAAGTGACAGAATGCTTACATATCCATAAGAAAATCAGAGCAAACCTAGGTCAAATGATTTATTAATCCAGGTTTGTTATTATTTGGGGTCATTATAAGCCATTATTATATAGGCACATTGCCAAGCTACTGCTTCTTATTGAAGTCCCTGAAAAGACCACTGGGAAAGTAATTAGTTAGCTTAAATTTCCAAACCAAATGAAATGTGTGGGTCTAAATGTCAAGTAAAGCTAAATCATATTTGAACAGAATTACTTTTGTCATTTAAGATGTATAAGTATGCATAAATTTATAAACTTATGAAACATCTCTTGCAGCAGTGAAGATGTTGCATGCAGTTATCAGATGGAAAGAAATATTGTAAATCACAGCACCTCAAAGATATCATGGTAAATCTAATGTAGATATTAATTTATATCCAGGATTGGCTTCCATTTGTAGGAAAGCTAACCAAATTTGCAATGATTTTGCAACTAGGCTTTACGTATAAGGTGAAGATAAACCAGAAATGTCCATGTAGTTTGTCTCTCTGAACCCTTAAGTGGGTCTGAATCCATGGTTTGTGGGTTACAGTTCTCACACTGATTTCTCCTAGCCAATCTTCATGACATACTCTGGTGTTAGCATGAACATTAATCTAGCTGATTCAGGCATCTCTAGCAGGAGGGAAACCAACCTGGAATTGATTTACTCTTCCCTAAGAATAGCTCAATACGCAGCCCAAATTGTTTTTAACTTCATATTATCCCCTAAAGGGGATGTATTTCATGAGCCCACTATTTTGAAAAAAATCAAAGCATGTTATATGGAAATATCACAATGAAACCCATGCATTTGAATTTGTACAATTAATTTTTACTAATAATTATAGTTTAAAAAGGAGAGAATTTTTTTTTTTCTGTGGTGGGGATTGAACCCAAGGCCTTGTGCCTGTGAGGCAAGCACTCTACCATCTGACCTATATCAGAAGGCTGAGATAGGAGGATTGTGAGTTCAAAGCCAGCCTCAGCAACTTAGCAAGGTGCTAAGCAACTCAGTGAAATCCTGTCTCTAAATAAAATACAAAATAAGGGCTGGGGATGTGGCTCAGGGGTCAAGTGCCTCTGAGTTCAATCTCTGGTACCAAAAAAAAAAAAAAAAAAAAAAAAGGAGAGAATGAAAGACATCTATATTCCTAGGGGGCTTTCTGCACTAAAGAGCCATTTTATCACTAAACTGAGCATAAGCCCAACTTTTGAGTGACTGTCTCTTCACTTCGCTGATACCTTCCTTAGTGCAAAAATGAATCCTTAACAGTCTAGATTTTATTTATGTGGATTGAAGAAGGGTGGGGTCTAATATTGTATTACTGGCACTTTGATTGTTTCATGATGATTTTTTTCATTCATGTTGTTCCTTGACTCTTGTTAAGGGGGTTCCCTGAGTCAAGTTCATCTGAAGAAGAAGAAAACCTGGATGATTATGAGTGAGTATTGAAAGTCTTCTGTGCTCCTCTAAGATTAGGCAGAGATGTTTCTATTTGATTCCTCAAAGGCATTAAAACAGATGGCTCAGACTTTCTCAGGAGGCTGTGTTTACATGGGTAAGCTCATGTGGGTTCTAAATGACAGGTGGCAATGAGCTAGGTTATTATCAATGATGATATTTCCCCCAATCTAGGCTTTCTAAATTGGCTGCACATTTTCACTGGATTTGTCATTATCCAGTGTTCCCCTTCATTTCACTTGGTCTTTATAAATAGAGCATATGATGTTTCTGTTCATTTTTTTCCCTGAAAGGCCTTTCTTCAGGCCTTATTAACGTTGAATTGGTGATTTTACAAGGTAGCAGCATCCTGAGAACTTGAACATGGCAGCATTTCTGATGAGAGATTCCTATTATCAGGGTGACCTTATCATTTAGTACCAAAATTGAAATGCTTTAGAGAGAGAAAGATTTCACTAAACATCTGGCATAAACTGGATTATTCTAGGCAAATAAGAAAGTGTAGCCATCCTAATTATATTGGGTTTCATTGATTTAAGTGACCATTAAGGTTCTCTCCAAAAAATAGGGTTCTAGCATTCTACAAATAGCAACATATAATTGTTCTCTAAACAATAAAGATTGATGTTAAGGAAAGATGGGAGTAATAGAGCATATTGCATTTTTTACACACTTTATGCCTCAAATTATAAACTTTGTGTGGACACTAGACTATGCATATTTCTAGTTCTGTTTTCATATGAGGGTTGTCATTGATTCATTGGTTACACGTGAAAGCAAGAGCTTTTACAAAGTATATGTCACTGTTTGAACTCTTCCTCTTAAACTCTAACCCAGCCTGGTCCTGGGTGTGCCTGTAGCACTAGGGTAGATGTGCTATAATCTCTATCCCTTTGCAGTATGATCTCTTCCCCACATTCCAGCTCTCTTTTAGCCCCACTTTCTGCCCTCATATCTACCCTCAGGAAAGCATCTGGTAGCATAATTTATATTAAGACATGCAAGACTGAGAAGGACCAACACAACCCTTCCCATTCACTCCCATCCTCCTCACGTACTTCTTTCTGCCTCAGATACCCTGCTGTAGCCAGGGGGTCCTCTCAATCCTTCAAACCTACACCCTATCCCACATCATACTCTACTCAGTTTGTTATTAGTACATTGTTATTAGTACAAAGCCAAAGGCCACAGACATTGTTGACTCCACATGAGAAACAGCTCTTTGCCTGTTGAGCTCTGTATACAATGTAGGACATGATGTTCTTGGCTAACTTAGTAAAAAGGATGATATTTAAAGGTTATTTTCAAAGAAAAGAACTACTCCTGTCTTCCCCATATCATCTTTTTCTCAGTTCCATCTCACTAAACCAGCCCTAATATAATCTTAGATGCTTATCTATAGCTATCCTGAAATATTTTTTTAAATTTTAAAAAAGCATTTGCTTTGACCATAGATGATATATAGTATGTTTCTTTCAGATCATTAAAAGAAAATGATGGAGTTGAAAGACAAGAGCATTTATCCTTGGCAATTCTGAATTTTATATTAGAAGAGTCTTCATTGGACTAATCTCTGGCCCTCTTGCCAAGTGGTGACATGAAGGATAACTTACAAAACAGGTCACCTAGAAGGAAGCCAGAGGTTCCTGAATACCAGCCCATTTAAAACTTCAGATGTTCAGGCTCTGCCCTAGAATCAGAATTGGGTAGTAGAGTCTCAAGGATCTATATATTTTTTTTCAAGGATCTATATTTTTGAAAATATCTTCTGGTGATTCTTTTGAGGAGTCAGGTTTTAAAACCCCTGATGTGGGCCAATGCCTCATTTTATTTTAATAATTTGAATGCAAGTGATGCAATTTAAAAATTATTAATTCTCAAATATGGAATCCTTTCCTCTTACAGTTGGTTTGCAGGTAACATCTCCAGGTCACAATCTGAGCAGTTACTGAGACAAAAGGTAAGTGGTATTCTTTAAAATAGCCCCTAAAATCTCTTTCTCTTTTTAAAAACTATTTATTTACTTATTGCACCAGGCCTCATGCATCTAAGTACACACTCTATCACTGAGCTACATTCTCAGTCTAGAAATTTCTTTGTATTAGTGGGCCCAGAGGTTAATCCAATTTTCATAGAAATATTGCTAAGTATATAGTCAACTCATCATAGTGTTGGTTGTCCAGACTTTGGGTTACCAGGCCCTTGATGTCCAACCATATTTTCTCTTCCATTTTCTATTGCTGCACAATAAACCACCCCAAATTTTGGTGGCTTGAAACAAGATTTTTGATTCCTCACAATTCTGAGTCAGCTGGCCCAGATGCACATTTTACGTAGGCTCACTCTTGTGACTGCATTTAATTGGTGGATTGACTGGGGGTGGAATTCAGCTGAGGCAGTCAACTGAGGCACCATAGTTCCTCCTCTCCATGTGCCTAACCTGGGCCTCCTCACAGAACTGCAGTGGTAAAACAGGACACAGTGCAAGCACTTATGAAGTTGCTGCTATTGTCATGTTTCTTGATGTCCTGCCCAAAGTCAATGTAGGAAGATACTGCACAGGACCATGAATAAGAGAGATGATTTTTTTTGTTTTGTCTGATTTTTGCAGTACAGAGGATAGGACCCTGAGCCTTATGAATGCTAGGCAAGTGCTCTACCACTGAGCTACACACCCAGCGCAAGAGAAATGATTTATTGAGGACCATCAGTGTAACCATTTACTTCAGGTCTGTCACCACTCATTAGCATCTAAATTCCCTATTACAGCAGATGTAATAGGGAATACATTTATCTGATTTTATCACCAATTGATATGGAATTACCAATAGCAACCTCTTTTATCTATAAAAATGATACTTTGATATAATTTAACCTAATAAAATAGTGAACATACCAAATATTTCTTTGAGAGGTACTTGTGAGAATCTGATGACTTCACTTGGTGCTTTGTCACATTTGTAGTTTATCATCTGCTTTTTCTGAATCTGGATCTGCTTACAATTAGCACAAGTCATTGAGAAAGACAAGTCAGATGTAAAACTTTAACAATGATTTATTCTGCATGCCTCTTTGGTTTTCTAAAACCTTCCAAGGACATAACATGGTGATATGTGGTTCTAAATTTTATTTTGTAAGCATAAAAACATTAGGCTTGCATAAGTATGAAGAAAAAAAAAAGCAGATAGAGTTAAAAAATTAACTGGAGAGAAAGAGTTGAAACACACCGAATAGATTTTTTAAAGATATTGAGTGGGGGGGCTGTGGCTGTGGCTCAGAAGTATTCCCTATTACATCTCTCTTTGTCTTAAAAAAAAAAAAGGTATTGAGTGGGCTGGATATTGAGTATTATCACACTGGCCTACCATGTGCAAGGCCCTGGGTTCCAACCTTAGTACAGAAAAAGGGAAAAAAAAAAAGATATTGAGAAAAGTAGGAAAGTAAAACTGTGGGACCCCGTCTATGCTAACTATTGGATAATCTGGACCCTCAGTGACATTTAAAGTGAATCTAAAAGATTTCTTTTCCTACTGCTTATGTGAAAAATCATTGTCAAGAACTATAAAGGGGAGGCTGGGGATGTAGCTCAGTTGGTAGAGTGCTTGCCTCACATGCACAAGGCACCACACACACATACACACACACACACACACACAAAAAAAAAAAAACTATAAAAATAATCCTTCCTTTTCAGGGAAAAGAAGGTGCATTTATGGTTAGAAATTCCAGCCAGGCGGGAATGTACACGGTGTCCTTATTTAGTAAGGCTGTGAAGTAAGTATGATATAGATTTATTTCTCTTATCCTCCTGCATATGTTCTTTGAATAGGCTGATCACTTTGTCACATTTTAAGGTAAGACACCATCTATAAATTCTGAAATTTGGGGTCAAAGTATTTTTATTGAATGTGACCATTTGTAGTTGTCTTTTTTTAATTTAAATATTTTTTAGTTGAAGAAGGACCTTTATTTTGTTTATTTGTATGTGGTGCTGAGAATCAAACCCAATGCCTCACATAGAGTGCAAGCACTCTACCACTGAGCCACCACCCCAGCCCTGTTGTTGTCTTTTTACCCCCACTTTCTTTTTTTTTATTGTTGGTTGTTCAAAACATTACATAGTTTTTTACCCCCACTTTCAAGAGACTGTTTTCTGGGTGACCTCCTCCCTCCCACCCTAGACAATGGCAGAGTGCCCAGAGAACAACATGCCTCAGTAAATATTTATTAAAAGACTCAGAGGTGGTGACTGAATTAGAACAAATTATATTTCATGTGTCTATAATGATGTCAAAATAAATTATATTGTCATGTATAACTAAAAAGAACCAATTAAAAAAAAAAAAGAGGTTCATGGGTGATTGCCTTTAGGTCAGGCCTAAGCTTAGAAAGAAAAAAATACACAATGGCAGCCCCACACTCTCAGCTCTAGCCACCTGCTGAGCTCAGAAAGCTACCCCAGTGTTCAGTTTTAAGTAAGCTTTTCTAATGAGGATCGAATCCAGTGCCTCATGAATGCTAGGTAAGCGCTCTACCTCTGAGCCACAACCCCAACCCATGTGTAGGATCTTTTTTTAACAGCTGAATTGAATGACCATTGGCCTCGGTGCTTTTCCTAGGTGCTCTACTCCACAGTGCTTACCTGTGTATTTATGATAATAAAGTGATAAAAAGTATTTTGAGAATTTTTTTTTTTACAGAGTACTTATGTCCAATTGAGATAATAGGGTGTATCCTGAGTGACCACGTGGCGTTTTCCAATGCCAGAAGTCATATCCACAGTGTAGCTCCTATACTAGGATGCACACAGATGTCAACTAAAACCAATGCAGCTAGTTAGAAGTGGGAGAAGACTGTGTTTACTGAGTGACCTCTGTGGCCCTCTGGCCTGGCAGTTTGGGCCAAATCTAATATCAGATGTTCTCCTAATCAAGCTTCTGAACTCCAGATTCATTTTTGAAGGGGGCCAGGTAGACAAATTAGCAAATAGATAAGAAATCAAATGAAAATAATCATGATCCATGAATATAGAAGCCTTCCTTTATGAAACCTTGTCAGTGCACTTGAGGGAATTTCACACTGACACCAAGACCAGATTAGCCACTTGCAACAAAAAGGAGCACCCTTTTCTCCTTTTTATAATTGCAATTTTAAATAGGTTGGCATTCTAGCAGCAATAACTCATTAACTGCTTCTTGTGGGTCACACACACACACACACACACACACACACACAACCTCATCCAACACTAGACAACAACTAGAGGAAGTAGCTAGCAAGTGTTAGAACCAGATTAACAGCCTGGTACTTGACCACAATGCCATACTCTAAAATCTAAGACAATCATATTATTCCTGATTAGCCTAAATCAATGTGCATCAATTATCTATGATTTCTAAAAGGAGAGAAAAAGAAAAAAATGTTTTATATAGAAAAGGTACTGGGATTGTAGCTCAGTGGTAGATCACTTGCCTCGTAAGCATTGGGCACTGGGTTCAATCCTCAGCACCACATATAAATAAAATAAAGGTATTGTATCCGCCTACAACTAAAAATTAATAACAACAAAAAAGAATCAGGGCTTGTTGGATAAGGATGACTGTTAGTCTTTCCTCCCTTCAGTCCATCAGAGCAGAATAAATATATATATATATATAAAAGAAAAGGTATTAGTTTATATGAGGAATTAAAGGACATCTCCACCCACTCCATCCTATGTGTCTTACTCCCAAAATAATCTCCCATCCATGCTCTGGGGTGAAAAGACCCACAACCTAATCATCTTTGTCTCCCAGATTTTCATTTCTATTATTATCCTGAAAGAGAATTTATGCTCAGAAATGACCCTAAAGAACTGCAAGGCTCTTAATGATCAAAGAAATATTCTATTTTTATATTTACTATGGGAAGAACAGTCTGGAAAGTTGGAATTTAATTAGTCATGAATTTTGTATGTGTACAAAGGATACATTGAGTTCAGAGAGCAGCCCTCTTCCATAATTACTGTCATGGATACCTTTGGAAAAACACCAGATGTCAGGACTGAGAAACCCACCCTGACTTCCTCTCCAAAATTTGCAAATGCATCCAAAATAATTATTTAACCACCATTTAATCAAGCCTCAATTGTTTGTTTGAAGTGTTGTAACAATCTTTTTTCCTTACTAGTGATAAAAAAGGAACTGTCAAACATTACCATGTGCATACAAATGCTGAAAATAAATTATACCTGGCAGAAAACTACTGTTTTGATTCCATACCAAAGCTTATTCATTATCATCAACACAATTCAGCAGGTAATTTATCTTGTATGGGTCCTTGTGGATAAATATCAATTTTCTTGGATACTACTGATCCTCCTAATACTCTTAATTATATAAGGAACCAAGAATGCAGGGGAAAATGCAACCCTTTGTCTACTATCTTTCACTTATACTTCTTGAAGTATAACAGGATACATGCCATAATGCCGGCAAGAATAAAGTTGAGGGTCGTGTGTAGTGGCGCACGCCTGTAATCCCAGCAGCTCAGGAGGCTGAGGCAGGAGGATCGTGAGTTCAAAGCCAGCCTCAGCAACTTGGCGAGGTGCTAAACAACTCAGTGAGACTCTGTCTCTAATAAAATACAAAACTGGTCTGGGGATGTGGCTCAGTGGTTGAGTGCCCCTGAGTTCAATCTCTGGTACTGCCCCCCCAAAAAAAAGAATAAAGTTGAGTGATTTGAGTGACTTAGAAGGATAAATTCTGTTTATAGAAATATTCGTTGATTTTTGTTCCTTCCTATGGTAGTAAGTTGATTGTAAAATTCAAATATTAAGGAAATACGCATCATAGATAATCCCCATGAACAAATTAGTTTCAATTATGGCAGATGTTTTTAAATGCTTACAAACACTTTTATTGATCATAAATATAAATCATATGTATAAACATTGCATTTTTACAGATATAAGATCATTTTCCATGTATTAAGCTTGTATTCATTCTTCACTATGTCTTTCTTTGTAAACACATGTAGCTTATTTTGTTCTATTTAACAGCTTCATAGAATTCTATTGTAGAGTTACCCTATACTTTATTCACATAGCCCTCTATTGATCACCAGTTGGATCATGTCCTATATTTGCACATTCCAATGGATATTTCATTGCACGGAGGTCTCATACTCTTAGTTGACTGCTTCTATAGCCAATTCCTAGAAGTGGAATTTACAAGACAAAGGCTAAGAATATTTAAAGCTTGGAAATTGTTGAATGCTTTTCAGGAATGTAAAATCCCACTAACAATTTCTCTTTCATCTTCCCCAACATTGGGTACTATTATTCATTTATAATTTTGCCTAATGGACTGGAGATTAAATATAAATAAGATGGAATGTGTATGTGTGTGTGTGTGTGTGTATGTGTGTGTGTATCCCCTCTGTTTTCTAGAATAGTACCACTTAAGGATAGTGACTAGGAAATTTCCAACTATAAGTGCATAAAAATAAACCATGGGCTCAGCATTGGATTTGTGTTGCTGCATCTGACTTGGTTATTATTTGCAATTTTCTTTTATCCAAATTTCTTATTTCAACTTGTAGTACCTCAAAAGTATCTTTTGAGAAAGGTATTATGTGAACAGACATCTTTAAATGAATGATTCCACCTATAGGATACACAAGAAACTTTATAGGGGATAGGAAGAAGAGATTAAAATGTTTATTTAGAGTTTTTTTTAAGTCTCACTTTCTTAAGTTTTCTATTAATGTATTGTATGATTCACAGATGAGTGGATAAAGAAAATGTGGTAGATAAGCTGGGTGTGGTGGTTTATGCCTGTAATCCCAGTGACTTGGGAGGCTAAGGCAGGAGAATTTCGAGTTCAAAGCCAGCCTCTGCAAAAACGAGGCCCTAAGCAACTCAGTGAGACCCTGTCTCTAAATAAAATACAAAATAGGGCTGAGGATGTGGCTCAGTGGTTGAGTGCCCCTGAGTTCAATCCCCAGTACCAAAAACAAAAACAAACCCAATAAATAAAAAACAACAACAAATGCCCAGAAAAAGGAAGAAAAATGAACTTGGAAAACACCCCAAATTTGAAAGAAGAATTGTTTACATTTTTGAATGGGTTCTTTCAAAGCACTGTAAAAATTATAATGATTTTAACCAAGCTTTACCATAATGCTATGTAAATTTAGTAGCAGGCTTAATTTGGTAATAGGTTTATTTTTTTTTTAAAAAGACAGGTGGTTTATTTTTTTAATGTATACCCTTCCATATCATTGAAATGTTTGCCAAATGAATGTGTTGTTTGTACACATATTTAAGTGTAGGACTATAAGGAGACAGCAAAATAAAAATAGAAAAAATTTTAAAGTGAAAGATTCCATCAAGCTACTAATTTCGACAGATTTTTTAAAAATCACATTAAGCGATTTACTCTTTTTTGTTTTGGATTTAACCTAGTTAGGTCAAGCAAATTAATACAATTACAAGATGAACATAGTCAGAACAGATTCTCTTTCTGCATCTCAACTACTCTGGAGAGAGAATAATTATAAACTAACGCTATGTGAAGTGATATAATATGTGCAATGATATGATGCTATTTCATTGCAGGCATGATTACAAGGCTCCGCCACCCTGTGTCAACCAAGGCCAACAAGGTCCCAGTCTCTGTGTCCCTGGGAAGTGGTATGGATACACCTTTTGGCTCTTAAATTTCATTTCCCACCATTTTTGGTTGAAGCATAAATAGTTAACTAACTGGAAAAATGACGGAAGACAGGAAGGAAGGTCCTGTTCAGATTGTTCCAGGGAGGGCTTTAGCTCTGGAGATTGAGATTTCTTCTTCTTCTTCTTCTTCTTCTTCTTCTTCTTCTCCTTCTCCTTCTCCTTCTCCTTCTCCTTCTTCTTCTTCTTCTTCTAAAGTTGTTGATAGACATTTATTTATTTATTTGTTTATTTATTTATTTATATGCGATTCTGAGACTTGAACCCAGTGCCTCACACATGCCAGGTGAGTGTGCTACTGCTGAGCCACAGCTTCAGCCCCTTGAGTCATTTCTTTTCATTCTATCCACCCAACTGAAATCTGTACTCTCCCCAGCAATACCCAAAAGATTATCAAATTTTTCCTCTTATTTGATCCTACCATTATTCTCTAGCACCCCATTGCCTGTCCTTTTACCTAGCTTCTGGGCCCATTCCATGGAGCTAGCCCTCACCTTAGTGTTTTGGATAATAACATCCACCTAGACTACAGTTTCATTAACAAAATTTAACAATATTTTACCAACCTAAGGGCATCAAACACATTTTGACACTGATTTCTCCAAGATGCTTCTGGTTGGTAGTATTTTACTCTAGGTCTTTTTTTTTTTTTTTTTTTTGATACTGGGGATTGAACCCAGGGGTGCTTAGCTGCTGAGGCACATCCCCAGCCCTTTTTATTTTGAGACAGGGTCTGACTGAATTGCAGAGGCTGACCTTGAACTTTTGATCCTCCTGCCTTAGCCTCCTGAGCTACTAAAATTAAACTTTCTTATTGGTAATTGCAGCTGCTTTAAGAACAGTGTTTTCCTGAACAGTGTTATGTGTGTCATAAGACCGCATCATTAAAGATTTTTTTTTTGAGTTACTGACTTAAATTTAAAAGTTTTGGCCAGGTGTGGTGGTGTTTACCTGTAATCCCAGCAGCTCAGCAGCTTGTCAACATGCTGAGGCAGGAGAATGAAGAGTTCAAAGCCAGCCTCAGCAATTTAGTGAGGCCTTAAGCAACTTAATAAGACTCTGTCTCAAAGTACAAAAAGGGCAAGTTTTGTTGTTCTTCATATGTCAATATAAAAATCTCACTAAGGAGGAAATCACTTAGGAAGCTGTTGGTCCCAAAGCCTTCTGTACTCATCCTCAAGAGTGTCTGTCTTGCCTTCTTAGGAATCTGGGAACTGAAAAGAGAAGAGATCACCCTGTTGAAGGAGCTGGGAAGTGGCCAGTTTGGTGTGGTCCAGCTGGGCAAGTGGAAGGGACAGTATGACGTTGCCGTTAAGATGATCAAGGAGGGCTCCATGTCAGAAGATGAATTCTTTCAGGAGGCCCAGACCATGATGTGAGTTTCTCCTAAGGAATGACATTTTGGCTTTCATCACAGGAGGGCATTAGTACTCATGAGCCTGTCCCTAATATATGTAAGGCCTGAGCAAGTGTCCTCATGTCATAGAAATATTTAGAAGTTACAAGTTGAGCTAACAAACTTAAATAACAGTTTGTGCTGTTACTATTACTTTGACACATCATAACAGTTTGAACAACCTGATTTGAATTCAGAATTCTGACTCTACAGTGTGACCAGCCTTTGGTCCTCCAAACTCCACCCTTGCCCTTTCTCCTCCCATCCACAGGTAATTCAAGCAGACAGCATTCAGCCCAGGCTCCCTCCTGTCTCCAGAAACAACCATCTATTAGCTACTGATCTTAACTAGAGGTAGCAAGGTTCGCCCTTGAAGGGATAGACCCAAGGAGTGTTCTGGAAGAAGCCTCAGGACTATATGGACAAGGGGGTCCAGAGTCCCGGCACCCCAAGAGTGGCTAAGAAAGGGATATACAGGCTGTGCAGGAAGGTCTCCTTCACACTGTGGCCTTTCTGACCCTTGAGGAGGTGCATGGTGGGATGAGGGAGAGAGTGGTGCTACTACCCAGGACTAAGACGACACTGTAAAGTAATGCGCTATCACCAATATCCTTTTCCTTCTTGATACCTTCAATACAGTCTGGTAAAATTCCCTTCTCACCCTACTGTTTTTCTTTCCTGATAAATGAAGATTTCCTTCCTATTGAATCTAGATTCCAAGCATAATCCTCAGTTCTTAGCAACACATCTCATCACTCGTGTGTGTGTGTGTGTGTGTGTGTGATGTACATAATTCACCCTCTTCTTGTCAACATGGTGAATCAGACTTTGTAAGGTAACCAATCCTCCAGGTTTACCTGGGACTTCCCTGGACGTACCACTGAAAGTTCTGTATCTCAGAAACCCCTCAGTCCCAGGCAAACCAGTGCAACTGATCCCTCTACTTTGGAGGAACCAAGTATCAGGGTATGAAAACATTATTATAGTAGGGGTTTTGTCAAAGATAATTGAAATTGCAAATCCTAGCCTATTTCAGATTAAAAGCATATTTAAACTTTGTACTGACAATCCTTCTTTTTCAGGGCATCTGGAAAATGGAGTAGAGCACTGAACTTTGAAAATCTATTCTTTCCAGGAAACTCAACCATCCCAAGCTGGTTAAATTCTATGGAGTATGTTCAAAGAAATATCCCATATACATAGTGACTGAATATATAACTAACGGCTGTTTGCTCAATTATCTGAAGAGTCATGGAAAAGGACTAGAACCCTCCCAGCTCTTAGAAATGTGCTATGATGTCTGTGAAGGCATGGCTTTCTTGGAGAGTCACCAATTCATACACCGGGACTTGGTAAGCTAAGCCACTGGAAGCTCGAAGAATGGAAAGGAAGTGTCCACCTCCAGGGATGGGCCACTCGGAAGGATAGCAAGGAGGGCATCATCTCTTTTACTTTGCTTACTTGTAACTTGTATAAGCACATAACACTTTTGTAATAAAAATCATGACTTTAGAGCTGAGCATGTTGGTGCACGCCTATAATCCAGGCAACTTGGGAGACTGAGGCAGTAGGATTGCAAGTTGGAGGCCAACCTCAGCAACTTACTAAGGCCCAAGGCAATTTAGAACTTAATGAGACCCTGTCTCAAAATAAAAAATGAAAAGGGCTGGGAATGTAGCTCAGTGGTTAAGCACCCCTGGGTTCAATCCCTGATGTAAAAAAAAAAAGGAAATGAAATTTGTGGATCCTTGGGTTGGGATGGGAATGGAATGGAGAGCATTGTGGGTGGCATTACCTGAGGTCTATTTTTAGAGATGTTCTTGTGGTGCATACAAACAAGCCATGCCCATCAGGCCAGTGTATTCATTCTATAAGTCACTGGTGCAGTGTTTATATGACTTCAAAATATTTGTTAAAGTTCAGTATCCAGTGGTAGAAAGAGCACCTAGAAATTTGTCCTCTCTCCTTGGTAAGCTAATGTTGTGTGTTAAATATATACTTTCATATTGTTTGATAAGAATGGGTGCTGGGTGAAAATTCTTATGGGAAACACATTTGTATTTTGAAAAAATTGAAAATTGCAAGGAGAAAAAAAGACAACTTCAAAGTATTTGGAGCCTGGGATAGTGGTGCATGCCTGTAATCCCAGTGGCTCAGGAGGCTGAGGCAGGAGGATCACAAGTTCAAAGCCAGCCTCAGGAACAGCAAAGCATGAAGCAACTCAGTGAGACCCTATCTCTAAATAAAATACAAAAAAGGGCTGGTGATGTGGCTCAGTGGTCGAGTGCCCCTGAGCTTACTCCCCAGTACCCCCACAAAAAAGCATTTGGGGTTATTATAGGCAATATTAGATTTTGCCTAGAATTCTGCTGCAGCAGAAAAAAAGTGATTCTGATATCAGGAAATTCTTGGGCACTTTTATCACTCAGAGATTTGTTTTTCCTCCAAAGGCTGCTCGGAACTGCCTGGTGGACAGTGACCTGTCTGTGAAAGTCTCTGATTTTGGAATGACAAGGTAAGCCAATAATCAGCTTTTTTTTTTTTCCTGATGTTTGATATTACAGTAGAGATTTCTAACATATTTTGCTGTGTAGCATTCTTATCAATTATATTCAATTTTTTGACTTCTGAAATTTTCATTCTCTTATTTTGTCTAGTTGATTCATTTTGTTTGTGTACTAGGGTTTCTTTTTATTTTTTTAAATTTTTTTTAGATGTATGGACCTTTATTTTATTCATTTATTTATATGTGATGCTGAGAATCGAACCCAGCGCCTCACACATGCTAGCCAAGTGTTCTGCCACTGAGCCACAGCCTCAGTCCCTGTATTAGGGTTGTTTTTTTTTTTTTGTGAGCAAATACATGGTATTCCTTCTGCTAATTATATAAATAATATGCATATATTATAATAAATATAGCATTAGTATGTAAAGTAAAAAATAGAGTCTACCCCAAGTCCTCCCGACCATTTCAGCAATTTAACAAGGCCCTAAACAACTCAGTGAGACCCTGTTTCAAAATAAAAAATAAAAAGGGCTGGGGATGTGGCTCAGTGGTTAAGCTCTCCTGAGTTCAATATGTAATACCAGAAAAAAGATCAGAAAATACAAGCAAAAATATACCTTTTGTGTTTTGCTATTTTCAAAGTTACATTTTCTAAATATTTGCAAATCATGAGAAGCCTTTAATTAAACTGACACATGGAAAGGAAAGCAAAAGATCCAGAAAACCAGGGCATTCAGCTAAGATTCTGGATGCCCTTCACCAGCCTATTCTACCACACAGGCAATAGTGGCCAGCAGAGGTTGTTTTAGTCAGCTTTTTTGCAGCTGCGACTAAAAGGTCCAACCAGAACAATTATAAAGGAGAAAAAGTTTGTTTATGGACTCACAGTTTCAGAGGTCTCAATGCATAGACAGCAGGCTCCATTCCTTCGGGGAGAACATCATGGCGGAAGAGTGTGGCAGAGGGAAGCAGCTCACGTGATGATCAGGAAGCAGAGAGCAAGACTCCACTCTCCAAATACAAGATATATACCCTATAGCCATGCCCCCAATGCCCCACCTCCTCCAGCCACACTCCACCTGCCTCCAGTCACCACTCAGTTAATCCCATCAGGCATCGATTCACGGATTGGGTTAAGGCTCTCACAATCAGATCATTTCTCCTCTGAACCTTCTTACATTGTCTCACATGTGAGCTCTTGGGGGATACCACATCTATACCATAACAGAGGTCTTCCCATTTTGCATCACCATGTACTTAATGTCTGTGTTGATGTTTCTCCCTAGGTATGTTCTTGATGACCAGTATGTGAGCTCAGTAGGAACAAAGTTTCCAGTCAAGTGGTCAGCCCCAGAGGTGTTTCACTACTTCAAATACAGCAGCAAGTCAGACGTATGGGCATTCGGTAAGGAAGTGGCCACACAGGACCTGGCCCTGTTTCAAAAGCTGGCTTCCACAACAGGAAACCACAAGCGCAACAACATCCATTTTAAAGAGGCCATTTTACAAAATTATACATATGGCTTGAGACAAGCAAGAAATTGAAGAAGATGACTTACCTTCTTAGGTCGGGTGTTAGGATGTCCTGTGCACATCGCATAATTTACATCCTGCTTATATTTTTTTCATAAAGTCAAAGGGGATAAAAACTCTTCCAATGAAGATTTCAAACAGTTTTTAAAGGAGTCATTAAAAACTAAATCTGAGTTTGCTTAAAATCCAGAAAGTTGAAAGACTTAAGATGGAGTCATTTTCTGTATGAAAGTAACTGATAACTATTCCCTTCTGAATAGACCAATTCTTTGGGCATCCCTAATGGAAGCATCAGACATGACTCAGCACTTTCTTCAGCTTGGTATTAGCTTTTCATCACTATAACATATATCTCACATAAATCAACTTATAAAGAGGATAGGTTTGTTTTGGCTCACAGTCTTGGAGGTTCTAGTCCATGATCAATTGGCTTCATTGCTTTTGGGCCTGTGGTGAGGCAGCACATGGTGGAGCAAAGCTGCTCACCTCATAGCCAGGAAGCAAAAAAAGAGAAGAAGAGGGGCTAGAGTTATGGCTCAGTGGTAGAGCACTTGCCTGTCATGTGAGAGGCACTGGGTTCGATTCTCAGCAACACATATAAACAAATAAATAAATAAATATCCATCAATAACTAATAAAACAAATTAAGGAAAAAAAAAAAGAGAAGAAGAGGAGGAGCAGGGGACCCACTAGCCCCTTTAAGGGCACACTCCCAAGAACCTAAAGACCTTCCACTAAGCCCCACCTTTTAAAGTGTCCACACCTCCCAATAGCATCAACCTGGGGACCAAGCCTTTGACATATGGTCTTTGGAGGACATCAAGACCCAAACAAGAGCAAGTTCAGTCCTCATTTCAAGTAGTCTCCTTTCCTTGTTAAAATTCATAGTTTAGATTGGGGGCAGGAAAAAAAACAGGTGACCTATTTCTGTAAATAAAGGGTTTTTTGGTTGTTGTTATTGTTGTACCAGAGATTGAACCCAGGGGCACTTAATCACTGAGCCACTTCCCCAGACCTTTTTAAAAAATATTTTTATTTACAGACAGGGTGTCACTAAGTTGCTTAGGGCCTTGCTAAATTGTTGAGGCTGGCCTTGAACTCACAATCCTCTTGCCTCAGCTTCCTAAACCACTGGGATTTCAGGTGTGTACCACTATGCCCACCTATAAATAAAGTTTTATTGGTACACAGCCATGGTCATTTAATTCCACATTGTCTGTGACTGATTTTATGCTACAACAGCAGAGGAGAGTAGTTGCCACAGAGGCCACATGACTCAACAAAGCTTAAAATGTTTATTAGGCAGCCCTTTACATAAGAATTTCGTTAAATCCTATTTTATTAAAATATCTAAATTAAAATTTAGTGGTAGAGTGCTTGCCTGGAATGTTCAAGGACCTGGCTTCAATCCCTAGCACTGCAAAAAAAAAAAAAAAAAAAAAAAAAAAGGTAAAGGTAATTAGGAAAGGGAATCAATTCTTGTGACTCTATAAATTTTGAGTTTTTTTTTTTAATGTGATGAGAATGTCAACACTGTTTTCAATCACTGTCAGATGGGGTCCAGGATAAGTAATCTAAATTATCATAAAATTATAAAACATATTAAATATGACAGACCTATTTCATGCCTGTCTTAGTTCATAAGTGCAATTTGACTTACTGCTTAACACTTGCAAGATGGTCCCCCAAAAGAAACATTTCATTAGTCATTTATTTTTCTATGAGACACAGTTTTTCTTTTGGGGGGAGGTACTGGGAACTGAACCCAGGATGCTCAAGCACTGAGTCATGTCCCCAGCCCAATTTTAATTTTTTATTTTGAGACAAGGTCTTGCTAAGTTGCCTAGGGCCTTGCTAAGTTGCTGAGGCCATTCTTGAATTCATAATCCTCCTGCCTTAGCCTCCTAAGTTGTTGGGTATGTGATAACATTTTTAAAAATAACTCTTCCCTTTGGATATTTGGCATTATTCATTGGAAAAAAAATCCAATATACACAGAAAAGAAAAATCATGAAGCTAGCATTTTGCTGAATAGTTAATGTCATTTTTGTATTGATTAAATTTTGTACCTTGTTGTCAAAATTAGTTTCAATATCCACACATCAGTTGATATGTCTAATGAATGATATCTTAAAAATCAGCACTATCATTTAATAGTTTTAACTTGGTTTTGGCCAAAACTCAGCCTATCCAGCCTGAATATTCACTTTTTGCAATAAAACTTGGCTCTAGATATTTCCTGGCTGCTTACAAACAATAATCCATTCTTCATTTTTTTCCCCAGTGTGGATATACAAAATGAATCAGGGCCTCTGAAAGCAGTTCCCAAAGAGAAGCCCCACTGATTTTTTTTAGCAGTGATGTTAACCTTGAAATAAATGTTTAGACTTCCAAAGAGAAGGTTGTGAGGGAGCAGCACTCTCCTGGATAGTTGTTTTAGAATGTGTTTTTTTTCTTTTCTTTTTTTTTTTTTTAAAGAGGAGTCACACTGGGCATGTGATTCAGTGGTTTAGCACCCCTGGGTTCAATTCCTGGTACCAAAAAAAGAGTCACAACAACTTAAAAGATTGCTTTATTTATACATATCTTACCAAAAAAATGTGTAACCTTGAAATAAAAAAAGAGTATCTCAGTTATGGCTTTAGAAAAATTTTCTTCTGGTTTTCCAAGATTTTGAATTTGGCAGAATGTTGAAATTCTCTGTCCTTAGACAGAACAGCACTATTCAGACAGCACTTAAAATGTCCTGGAAGACTTTCAAGTATATTGCATGCCATGTCCTACTGAATCTTCATGGCAAGTACATGTGGTATAAATACTCTTTTATATGCAGGGAAACTGAGGCTGGGAGCGACTAAGGAATCTACCCAGCCTATAAGTGGCAGAACTTGGCTTAAAAGTTCTGACAGAGCCGGATGATGGTGGCTCACTCCTTTAATCCCAGTGGCTCTGGAGGCTGAGGCGGTAGGATAGCAAGTTCAAGACCAGCCTCAGCAATTAGCAAGGCCCTAAGTTACTTAATAAGACTCTGTCTCAAAATGAAAAATAAAAAAGGTTTGGGGATGTGGCTCAGTGGTTAAGGACCCCTGGGTTTAATCCCTGGTATCAAAAAAAAAAAAAAAAAAAAAAAGTTCTGAGTGATTTCAAATGCCACCCTCTTGGCCATCATGACCAGAACTCGGTTTCTTAATGTGGAGTCCACATGCCCTGAAGGATTGTGAACACCCTGAAATTGAACACAAAAATGCTGAAGGGAAAGGCAGTGGCAAGAGAAGGGGAACATCATCAATGATTTTATCTTTTTTAATTGTTTTGGTATCAGGGATTGAACTAGGGGGCACTCAACCACTGAGTCACATCCCTAGCCCTATTTTGTATTTTCTTTAGAGACAGGGTCTCCCTGAGTTGCTTAGGGCCTTGCTTAGTTGCTGAGGCTGGCTTTGAACTCTTGATTCTCCTGCCTCAGCCTCCTGAGCCGCTGGGATTACAGGTGTGTGCCACTGTGCTTGGCTGATTTTATCTTTAATTCCTCTGAAAGGTAATTCGTGCAATGAAGTTGTTGCACATAACCATCACAGCAGAGAAAGAGAGGGTGAGGACTTCAATTGATTACTCATAAAGGTTGGGGCCGGGGCTCCCTACACAGGTTGTTGTCACTGTGAGCAGAATGAGGCCCCAGCTGCCTGCCTGGAAAGGCCCAAGAACCTTGGCCCCAAGTGGCCTCCTCTGCACTGCCCTTGCCATTCAATCTCATGGGATGGAGGAAGAGACCTTGGGCTCCAGAAATGAAGGCACAGTCCCACCCTCCATGCCTGCCCTTTTCCCTAGGACTCACTCCCAGGGATCCCTGGCTCTGATCATGGCCTTCTATACCTGGATGTGAAGCTAATTCACACTCTGTGCCTTCTCATGTTGACTCTTTGTTTTTTTGGTCTTGTTTTGTTTTTGTCTGTTGACCACCCCTTGGGTGTGGTGCAGGGATCCTGATGTGGGAGGTGTTCAGCCTGGGGAAGCAGCCCTATGACTTGTATGACAACTCCCAGGTGGTTGTGAAGGTCTCCCAGGGCCATAGGCTCTACCAGCCACAACTGGCGTCGGACACCATCTACCAGATCATGTACAGCTGCTGGCATGAGGCAAGTACACCCCGAGTGCATCCAGGGTGGTTGCTGTATCACCACTGGGACAAAATTTTTTCAGGGAAAGCACTTGCTAGATAGAGAAGAGGTGGAAATGGCCCCTGGCTTCTGTCTTCAAACGGTTGAGATCTAAACAAATTGTCAGTTCAGGTGCTGACAATTTACTGAAAGACTTGTGTCCAGCACTATACTATGAACTTTATAAATTTTTTTTTAAAGTTTTTTTGGGCGGTACTGGGGATTGAACACAGGGGCATTCGATACTGAGCCACATCCCCAGCCCTATTTTGTATTTAGAGACAGGGTCTCACTGAGTTGCTGAGCGCGTCACCACTGCTCCAAACATAGTGCTTGGTGCATGGCTGCTTTGCAATTATATGTGCAATAATAATAACAAACAGAAAGTGCTGACTATATACCAGGTACTGTTCTAAGGACTCAATAGTAATTTACCCAATCCATACAATAATCCTTTGAGGAAAGTACTATTTTACAGTGGAGCACAGAGATGTTAGGAGGCTTGCAACTACTGAGTGATTATATCCTATAACAATATTTTATCACATATCCTTAAATGCTTTCCTAGAACTTGGGCACTTTGTAGTTCCCCACCCTACGCCACTTGGACTAATACGTAAGTTTCCCCTACCCTTTCCTACCCCAAAATTATAGTCCAAGAGTCTCAGGCTGCACTAAAGGGTCAGACCACTCACAACCAGGCTGACTTACTGCTGTCACCTGTCTGAAGAAGAAGAGCAGAAAAGGGTTTTTCAGACGAAGTTGGGCACCTCCTGGGCCTCCCAACTCTAGCTCCTGGGAATATGACTGGCCCATCAGATAGACAGGGGCCCTAAATAGGGAGGAACTGCCTGCTTCTCATGGTTGGTCCATGAAACTATGAGTTATGACAGAATCTATGAAGAGGATTGCACAGAGACAATACCCAGTTAAAGATTCTGCATATGGTGAGTAGAGTTTAGAGATTTGGGTTCCCCCTCTTTTTAAATATTTTACTTTGCAACTTTCAAATCATAAAAAGATTAAAGAACATTCAAATATTTCATTAGATTCTGATTTATCCTTCTGGGAATTCCTTGTGCAAAAAATGGCTGTATGTTTCTCTTTTTTTCTTACAAAGAAGTAGCATATGCATTATTCTTCACAGGGGTTGCCCTGCTAGCAATGGAGGTGAATATCTGTTTCTGTCACCAATGGAGATCGTTATCAGCTTTCAAATTTTTGTTAATCTGATGATGAAAAATGGCATTTTAGTATAGCTTTAATATGTATATCTTTAATTATGAATGAGGTTGAGCCTCTTTTCTTATATTTAAGGGTCATTTTTATATCTTTCTTTTTTAAATTTATTTTTTTAGCTTTAGGTGGACACAATATCTTTATTTTATTTTTATGTGGTGCTGAGGATTGAACCCAGCACCTCACACATGCCAGGCGAGCGCGCTACTACTTGAGCCTTATCCCCAGACCCTCATTTATATATCTTTCTGAGACCTATAATTCCCTTTTTTTTTCTATCAGGTGTTAATAATTTCTTTATATATCAGGCATATTAATTTTTGTCTGAGATATAAGCTGTATTTTCAAATATTTCCTCTCAGTTTTTCAGCTATATTTTGATTTAAGTGTTTTTGTTTGTTTGTTTTGGCCATGCAAACATCTTTTTAAATATAGCTGAATATATCAATATTTGCTTTTATTGCTTCTGGAAATTAAGTCATAGTCATATAGCCTCTCCCACACCCAAATTATAATGGAATTCGCTCAGATTTTCCTCTAATACTTTTCATTATTTTTTATTTAAGTCTCTGATCTAGTTTGTGTTTGTTATGCTATACAGTATGAAGTATGGCTCCAAGTGGATTGTTTTAAATGTTTATTCAGTTATGGGAAGCACTATTTATCAAAAGACCATCTTATCTCCAGAGATGAGATACCATCTTAATTGTAGTGAAATGCCACCCTAATGTTACTCTAAATTTACATATATATATTTGGATTTATTTCAGGACTTCCTCTTCTGTTCTTTGTTCTCTCATTCATGTGGTAGCACCACATTGTTTTAAATATCTAGAGACTGGACAATGTTTTAATACTGAGTAGGCTAACACACCACCCCTCCCCACATTAATCACCTTTTTCTATAGTTCCCTAGCCATTTTGCATATTTTAACAATCTATGAACCAAAGAATCAATTTGTTTAGCTTGAAACAAACTCTTTCATATTTGTTAGGAGACTGTATTTCATTTGAGAAACTTGACATCTTTATAATACCGACATGACTCATTCTAGAACGTATGTATTTTTCAGCAGTGTTTTAAAGCTTTCCTCATTGGGGAGGGGAAGTACATTTTTAAGTATTTCATTTTGATGATGTTGCTATTAGAAATCGAGTTTTCTCAGGGGCTGGGGTTGGGGCTCAGCAGTAGAGTGCTCACCTAGCATGTGTGAAGTGCTGGGTTTGATCCTCAGCACCACATAAAAATAAGTAAATAAAAAATAAAGGTATTGTGTCCAACTACAACTAAAACAAAATATTTTAAAAAAAAGAAATAGAGTTTTCTGTGATATCTTTTAACTGGTCATTGTAGGTATATGTGAAGGTTATTGATTTTGTATCTTAATTTTATATCCTGCTCTCCTGGTACATTCCTTTATCACTTGAGTTGGTTCTATCATTGATCCTCTTGGGTTTTCCAGGCACACAATTATGTCTATGCGAAAAATAATAATTTTCCTTTTTCAATTTATGAGGCTGTAGTTTTTTTTTTTTTTTTAACTAGGGATTGAACCAGGGGTATTCAACCACAAAGCTACATCCCCAGCTCTTTTTTACATTTTATTTAGAGACAGGGTGTCCCTGAATTGCTTAGGGCCTTATTAAGTTGCTGAGGCTGACTTTGAACTTGCAATTCTCCTGCCTCAGCCTCCTGAGCCATTGGGATTATCGGCCTTTAAGTGTTTTCACATTCTAATATCTTCAACATGATGTTCAGAGTGATGGATATAGCAGGCCCCTTGCCTTGTTCCTTACCAGAAATATCTATGGCTTTCACATTTCAAAAGTTATTAGCTTTAGGACTTAAGTATAAATATTTGATTTTTAAAAATTTTTAATTATAACTTTCACTATCTAAAACACTGGATATTTCTTTAATTTAGCTTCCAGAAAAGCGACCCACATTTCAGCAACTCCTATCTTCCATCGAACCACTTCGGGAAAAAGACAAGCCTTGAAGAAGAAATTAGAAGTGCTGATGAGAATGAATGTAAATATTGGCCAACATTTTCATTCTTTAAAAGGAAATTAGCAGGACTGGGACTGGGGCTCAGTGGTAGAGCGCTTGCCTAGCATGTGTGAGGCACTGGGTTAGATCCTCAGCACCATATAAAATGAATAAATAAAACAAAGATATTGTGTCCATCTACAACTAAAAAATATTGAACAGAAGAAAAGTAGCAAGTCCCAATGTAATTTAGCTAGTTCTTAATAGCATTCTGCATGCTGTTTGTCTGTTCATATTATCTAGAAATGAATAAGATAGGAAATAAAAAATTTCCTTGAAATGTAGGTCAAATTAGTAATTTCCTTTATGCTGCTTTTATTGTAACACTTCCCAGTCTGTAGCAGAAGTACATTTTCATATTGCAATATGGAGAGAGTGTGTAGCATGTGTCAGGATTGGGTAGAATTGAAAAATTATTTGTTAGATACTTGTTCTTTTCTTTCTGTTGTCATTATGATAATTAAATATACTATCAGGTGCAGAAATGTGGACATTTGCCTTTGTAAGTCAGTGGTCTCAAACTTTAGCATGCATGAGAATTAAATTAAATTTTTAAATGGAGAGTTTATTAAACACAGATTTCTAGGAACAGCCCCAGAGATTCGGATAGAGCAGGCCCGAGTGCAGCCTGTAAATCTGTATGTTTTCACAAGCTCCCAGACATTGCTAATGCTGTCATTTGAATTACCCGAGTGCACCTCATTTTGTGGTGGGGCATTGTTTTGTGGTCCATGATTCAATCCAAATGGTACAACTATCATCTGATATCCAGATTAGAATACCGATTGTTTACCTCATGTATACATATATAAAACTAAAGTTAAATAATATTATTCAACAATATATTAAACGTGTTTCACATAGAGCAAATTTTAAAAGATGCTAAGGTACAATTTGATATCTTTTTCCTTAACCTTAGCCTTAACCTTGACTATGATCAATCACAACTCAGTGAAACCAGGGTCTTTTTCTAAAATGGATGTTTTTGAATCATTTTACATTCTTGAATTTGGAGCTTTGGGGCTTTTGGCTTGTTTGACAGCTGAAGTTTCAATTTCAGTCTTGGATCTTAACACAAAGATGCAGAAGTACTATTTTAGCTTCAAGAAGCTAAAATATAAGGCTATTATAAAGGGTATTTCTTAATTTTAGAATGTTTATGGGAGTGTCCTACTTTGCAATCTGCTGCTGACTCCATTAGGGTTGTTTTTGTTATTTTTTTTTACTTATTTAAGGACCTTTATTTTATTCATTTATTTATATGCAGTGCTGAGAATCAAACCCAGTGCCTTACACATATCAGGTAAGTTCTCCATCACTGAGTCACAACCCCAGCTCTAGGTTTTTTTTTTTTAGTATCTTTTGGAATATTTCATTGTCTTTTCTGTATTATCAAGAAGGGAGAAAGAAATGCTATACGGGGCACTATTTAAAAAAGCAAAAAACTCCAATTAAACCCTACTGTTATTTTTCAGATAAAAATTAATACTCTCCCTTAAGAGACATCCTGTTTACTCCCTCACCCACCAGATAGCTCAAATGTTCTCTCTTACTTATTCATTTATTGACATTTAATTAATGATTCCTTTATTTCAACAGAAAATTTACATTTGAGGCTGGGGCTGGGGCTCAGTGGTAGAGTGCTTGCCTAGCATGTGTGAGGCATTGCGTTCAATCCTCAGCACCACATAAAAATAAACAAATAAAATAAAGGCATGCTGTCTATCAGTGAATAAAAATTTTTTTTAAAAAAAGAAAATTAAGGCCAGGTGCATGCCTGTAATCCCAGTGGCTCAGGAGGTGGAGGCAGGAGGATCACGAGTTCAGCCTCAGCAATTTAGCGAGGTGCTTAGCAACACAGTGAGACCCTGTCTCTAATAAAATACAAAATAGGGCTGGGGATGTGGCTCAGTGGTTGAGTGCCCCTGAGCTCAATCCCCCCCAAAAAGAAAATTAACATTTGATCATCATCTATTTTGAATAGAGGTACACAAATCTCAATATATAATGAAATGTACTTTAAAAATAATCACCATGTCATTTATACATTCATTCATTAATTCTTTTATTTTGTAATTGCTGTGTGCCCCATTCTTTCCTACCCACAGGAAGAGAAGGAACAAGTGACACAATCCTTCCTTCTCTATGAGCCTGCAGACCAGTGGGAACCTGCATCACAGACCGTTAATCTTTGTTTTTGGTCTCCCTCTTGATTGTTTTCCTTTATTGTCCTTATTTTTGTCTATTTGATCTTTTAAAAAATAATCTGCTTTATAACAAAAGTAGTACATGCTTGTTGCAAAATTCAAACAATACAGAATTGTTTACTATGAAAAGAGAATAAAGCTTTGCTTAGAAACCTGACTCCTGAAACCAAGTCAAGCAAGAATTTAAGGTACCACTAGAGGCTTACCAGAAAATAAGTCCAAGAGGAGCAAAACAAACAAACAATAAAACAAAAAAACCCCCCAAAACCCCAAAAAACAAACAAACAAACAAAAAACAAAAAAACTTCATATATTTAAAAAATGCATAATGACTTTTAAAATGTGGTTTAATTGTGTTTTGTGATGATATGCAGCATTCATGGTTATAATTTTAAACAGAAGTCTGCCCACATTCTCAGGGGAGTAAAGAAAAAGGCACAGACTTCTTTGTTAAGAAACTTTCCCAAAGGGCAAGCCAGAGAGCAACTTCAGAGAAGAGATTTTCTAGATGAAGTCCAAAAGTCTTGCTGAGCTATTTCTGATCTGCTAAAAGTGAAATGCAAAGTCAAGAGAGTCTAGCAAAATCCATATCATATCTGCTTGAATTAAGAGAAAGATTCTAACATAGTAGACTTATAAATTTGAGTTTCTCAATTTTGATTCTGACTCTGACTCTTAAGTGAATGAGGAGAGATTGGACCTAAGGCCCCATCTTTACTTAATGGGGAAAGCATGACTTTCAAATGAGGGAGAATAATTCATTGACAGACATCAGGGGAGAGGAAGGTAGCATCTGCCCTTTTTGCTTTGATTACTTTTCTACCAACCCCATCCCATAAAAAATAATTAAATTCCTAGGAAGTAAACACTTAGTGAATGTCTTCTGATTCTATAAACAGATGTTCCTTCTGTCTCTGAACTCCATGATGGCTTGTTCACATTCATAATTTCATTTAACCCTTGCTTCCTTAGTCAGCAAAGTTTGCCTGGAAAAGGCCCTGTGAGATGGGCAAGGTGGTGCATTCCTGTAATCCCAGCAACTCAGGAGGCTGAGGCAGGAGGATCACAAGTTTCAGACCAGCCTCAGTAGTTTAGTGAGGGCTTAGCAATTTAGAGAGATCCTGTCTCAAAAAAAAAAAAATTTTTTTTTTTAAAGGGCTGAGAATATGGCTCAGTGGTAAAACAGCCCTAGGTCCAATCCTCAGTACCCCCCCCCCCAAAAAAAATAAACAAGGCTTTGTGAACTGTACCATCTCCGAGTCAACTACCCAACTCTGCTTTGTAGCATGAAAGTAACCCTAGACGGGGCTGGGGATGTGGCTCAAGCTGTAGCGCGCTCGCCTGGCATGCCTGCGACCTGGGTTCGATCCTCAGCACCACATACCAACAAAGATGTTGTGTCCACCGAGAACTAATAAATATTAAAAAAAAAAAAAAGATTTAAAAAAAAAAAAAGAAAGTAACCCTAGACAATATGAAAATGAATGGATGTAATTGGATTCCAATAAAACCTCATTTATGGACAATGAAATATGAATTGCCTATCATTTTTATGTGTCATGAAATATCATTCTACTCTTCCTGCAGCCATTCAAAAATACAAAAGTCATTCCTAACTCTGGCCATAGGAAGGCAGATGATGGGTGGGATTTGGCCCACAGGTCACATTTTGCCAATTCACATCCTAGGCTCAGTGTAAGACCCTCTTTGTAGAGTCTCCATCCTCTTAGAGGATCTATTGCACAGGCAAAGGACCACAAAGCTTCACCTGGGGGGCAAAGTGAGAACGGCACTGGTGAAAACCCCAAAATCAAGTAGGGAAATGAGCAGGTTTTTCTAAATTCTGAGTTACAGCTGAACATTATGTCATGTACCCATAGATCCTTTCCATTGGCTGGGGAGACTCTTTTGAAGGTGTTAGGTGATGAAGTTGGTTCCTGTAGAGGTTATTTTTGCACTGAGTTGAACCAAAACAAGGACTGAGAACTTCATAAAGAGAATGTGGCAATTTAGATAACAAGAAGCTTGGCAAAAGATTGTCATGATGTATTAGAGAAGATAGGACATACTCAAGATACAAGGATGCCAATGAAATGGGTATGTAAATAAGGAGATGTTGTTGTAAGTTATCCCAAGCTGTGGGCCCAAGGAATGACGTGAAAGTGAGGTCGAAGGTGATAAAGACAGACATGGGTTTCATGCTAAAATAAAGAGTTCCAGTTTTGCTACCTGAGTATAATTAAAAAGATATTGAAGAGCTTCAAATGACTCGGCCTGATTTAGCTATCTTGAAGCAATTTTATAGAGGATTTTGAAAGTCATTCTCTCCTGACTCGGGGAATTGATCTGCCATTACCATTATCACATCAAATTTATTAAGCATGAGTTACTCTGACATTATGCTGGTTACCATATATATGTGCTCAATGGGTAAACTTTTTATATGTTAATCTATTTAATCTAGTTTTACAATCATCAAGTAGGTAGTAGATGCTGTGCTCAGAACTGGGCTGGATACTCTAAGAAATATAAAAGTAACACTAGGTTTGCTTCCTAACCTGACAGTATAATACAAAATAAATACAACTCTTTTTGACCTGATTTTACAATTTCTTTGTCCAATAAAGCAATTTGAGAATTAGGATATCTTCCAACACATTTGGGAAGTCAAAGGTCTCGGACAGTAAGATGACAATTTTGTCCACAGAAATGAAAAGCAGATAGAACGGACAGAAATCCCAGTATATAAGAACACATAAGACTACAAGAGTGTATATATCTAATAAGTATTTATTGCGTGTCTGTTTTGTGCTCAGCACTTCTCAGATACAGTGGGTATACAAAAAATTTAAGAGACTGGGTATCCACTTCAGAGGATGAACACTCAGTTGGAGTTTCCACTCACTCTACAGTTAAAGAACAAAGGAAGCAAGTTTCTATCAGACATTCTCTGGAGGTTCATGGAGGCCCTTGTGCTAGTTTTGTGTTGTCAGGGAGATGTTGATCAAGTAGCTTGAAAGTGAAAAAATAATATTCTCTACTATTCTCTGACTTCTCCTTTCCTTGTTAGACATGCCACCCTGAAGAAGGCATGGTCCATTCTAAACATCACTCTGAGAAAATTACTGCAGTATTTGGATTAAGTTAATGTAAAGAAAATGTGCCATTCTTTATCTCTGGCACTTGGATTAAAGTGAACAGTGTGTAGCATTCTCAATCTGGCAGCCCCAGCAGCTCACAGCACAGATTCCATACAAGGTCCAACACTCTCTATCATGATAGTCTTCTTTTTCCCAACTCTGATTACTCAACAGATGTTTCCATTTCCATCGTCTCTAGCTAGCCTGTGAGGCCAAAGGCATACTCTCCCTATTTTACTCTAACATCAGCCTTCCTATCAGAAATCAGAAGAGAAGTCAAGTTTAGAGACAAATATAAATACTGACAGCAAGGTCAGGGAAGATGCCCACTGATCAATCACGATATCTTTGGGCACTTGTTCCTGAACAGAGTCATAGTTTTGATATTTAATAGCATTATTATAATCTCATACTTTTGGTACCATGAAATTAACATGCACATACAATAAAATCACCTTAAGAGGAAAAATATTTTTCTAAAATGAAGTCTGAACATCATCAATGTTTTGATATCCTGGATTATTTTCTCCTTTACCCATTTCCATGGAGGATTCGGCGTAAGGATTTTCTTCTCGTTTTGTTTGATTTTTCCTGTTAAATAAAATGGATGTTAGAAGGAAACTTTTCATTGATCAGACTGATGAAGATCAAATGGCTTGATGGTATCATGTCTAAGGACGCGAGCTGGGGGAAAAAAGAAATTTCATAAATTGATGATACAAATATACACCGATTCAGCCACTATGGAGAGCAATTTGGTGATATTTATCAAAATTAGAAGTGAACACTGACTTTGACCCAGCTCTCCCACTTCTAGGACTTACCTTGCACCTATATTGGCACACACAAGAACCTGACTGCATTAAGCCATTGCACCTTTTTATTAAAAGTCTACCAGTAGAGGACTTAGGTAACAAAATTATGATCTATCCATAAAATGGGAAACCACATTGCCCTAAAAAAAAGATGGAAATCTCTTTGTACAAGTGATATGGAAAGATCACTAAAACATATTGAGTGGGAAATTAAAAATGCAGAATATTATACATAATTTGCATACACTAAAAAAAGTATATATAGCTATATATCACCAAGAAACTGATCATTTTGGTTAACTTTAAGAGGGGAACTTAAAGGCAAAGGATGACAAAGATTCTGTATTCTTTTGCATTTTTAACAATTTTAACTAAATATGAAATGTACTACCTAGTCAATGTCTGATTTTAAAAATGAAGCTACTTTGGAGAACTAAAAATTATAGTGAAGAATATTAAGTGAAATAAATTAATATATGCAGAGGTTCAATCAAGAACATGTTCTATTTGAAGTGTGCATAGTTTTGTATAGATGTTATAAAATATTATTAACCTATTTCATAAGCCCAGTGAAACTTATTTCTTAAAGTTAGCAGAAAAAAACTAGTGTCAAGTAAGACTAGAAATCCAATCTCTAGCCAGGCATGGTGGCACATGCCTGTAATCTCAGCGGCTTGGGAGGCTGAGGCAGGAGGATCACAAGTTCAAAGCCAACCTCAGCAACTGAGCAAAACCCTGTCTCAATATAAAAAATAAAAAAGGCTGGGGATGTGTCTCAATGGTTAAGTGTCCCTGGGTTCAATCCCTGGTATCAAAAGGAAAAAAAAAAAATAAGTAAGTAAATAAATAAATCAGATCTTTTTTTTTTAATATTTATTTTTTAGTTTTTGGCGGACACAACATCTTTGTTGGTATGTGGTGCTGAGGATCGAACCCGGGTCGCACGCATGCCAGGCGAGCGCGCTACCGCTTGAGCCACATCCCCAGCCCAATAAATCAGATCTTTAATGATTTAAATCCTCGGTGAATTTTGATCTTCAACTCAAGAACAAATTTGAGAGTACCCGACCATGAATTAAGATGATATGGAGATGTGGCTTGCTAGGAAGGTGAGTGCTAGTAAATTTCTAGAGAATGCCTCAGAATGTTTGGGGGCAAAATTGTCCAATTAAGTAAATGAACTATATAACCTGCCACTTACTGGAAGTTTTCCAATTAGTATTCCCTAAATCTTCCTGTTGGAAGATAGGTCTAGGAAAGCACACTTACCTTCTTCGATCTCTGATCCCAGTGAAGATGAGGATGACAATGCCAACCACTATCAATCCCATCACAACTCCAAAAACAATCAGCCATATGGTGACAGGTGGCTGGTAAGGAGGTCCAAGTGTTGGCTGAATCCCCAGGAATTCCAGGGTGTTATCATCCAGGCGGAACACTCCATTGATGCGGCCCCGGGACATTCTATTTCCCCAAAGTGAAACAGTAAAGGGGACAATTAGGCAAAATAAAATTGTGTTTAGTTATTTACTCTTTATATCATTGTTCCGAAAAGAATTTAATTTGTATATCATAAGAATATACATCTAAAGTAATGAAATTAGGCGATCAGGTCTAATGAAAGACACGAATTTTTTTGACAGTTATGTATCTTTGATATCTGGAACCTAAATTAGATTTGCCAACAGCTTCACTGAAAAACTGAATTGCAAATATGGAAATGTGCAAATGGTTGGTATTTGTGCATTTGTGACTGCTGTGCTTTAAAGGCAAAGTGAGCAAATTTGGTAATAATTTCCTGTCTGCCAGAGTATATCTGCTGTGACTTGATATCAAATAATGGAAAAGGATAATTTGATATCTCTCTTGTATAAATAAATCACATCCTACACCCAAGTTTCTACAGTAGAATTTCCAGCATTGAGGAGTAACACAGGAAAGAGACCTTGGCCAATTTCTCTAGCACTGGGATGGGATATGGCTAAATTTTATGGAGAAAAAAGGATAAAGATCTTTTAAAACAAAAACAGTTGAAATGGAGAACATTCTGGATCAAAGACTGAAGTGTCTAGTATCACATCCTCCTATCCTTGGGTATATCCCAGATTAGGAGGTCTGAACACACCAGAGAGAGAAAGAGGACAAAGCAGAATTAGCCATGTAACCCCTGGCAACTTTGGGGGTTCATATCTCAAGCCATTCTGGAATCAGAAAGTTTGAGGTGTACTGGTAGGTGACTGGGACTCCAAGAAGGCTAATCTCTTTTACAAAGATCTCAGCCAATACTTCTACTGGTTTTTGGAGACAAGACTTCTGAAGCAGTGACTGAATCTTTGGGTGTGGTTGAGTCATACACCTCAACCCAGCCAGATTTTCTAGGCACATTCTGCCCATCTGGTCTTAGATCTGCTTTCAGACAATTAACATCACTGATGCAGCTCAAGAGGGCCACCTACTGAGCTCCCTAGTAGCAGTGGCTATATTAAGCCTTTTTTTGTGTGTGAAAAGGAGAACCATATATGATATCAATGCATCCATGACTTCTGCTGTCTTGTGGGAAAGAACTGAGGCAAATAGAGCAAACCATTTCTTCTAAGCCTTCATTGCCCATACTAAGTCCCTCTCCCAATATGGACAACCAATGTCCAAGGAATCCTATGTTTGTCAACTTGTTGCAGGCTTTGGGCAGTCAAATGAATCCTCCGTCAGTGTCCCTCTAGCAACTGATGGTAATACCTGTCCATGTCCTTTCTGCATTTTCCATGCATGCTGGTTAGACTTCCTTCAGCCAACACCTACTTCCCTTTGCCTGTGAGCACTGCTGGGGAATTAATGTCACCTTGAAGCAGTTCCCAGCCCATGACTGGTGAGTGGTGGTGAATGGATGATGACCGAGCTCCCTCAACTCTCTGATGGGACAAGTCAGGTGCACATTCCCCACATTCTCCCAGAGTTGCCCACAAGGAAGTATTAAGCTCTACGTGACAATGGTGGTGATAAAGTGTAATCTACTGTCTTCCCTCCCTTCTCCATAGCCTGTCCACATTTTCTTATCAGTGCTTCTTGAAATGGCCTCCCAAATAAACTACTTATAGTTAAATCCTTGCCTAAGGGCCTGCCTCTGGGGGATTCTAAATCAAGAGAATTCTCTTGCCATTAGATTATTTTTCATCTTTACACCATTTCATTATAAATTTTAGTGCATGTTAATTGTACAAAATATAAGTTCTTTGTGACATTTCATACATGCATATAATGTACTTTGATCATGTTTACCCTCCCTATTACCTTCTCTGCTATTGGATTCTTCTAGAATTAAAACCCAAATTCATGGGATGAGGCAAAACATGTGAATGATTCACAACAATGCCTGGCCCTAAATATTAGCTATTGTTGCATTTGTTAACTCCTTCACCCTTTACATGGATTATTTGAAAGTAAAATCTTACCTGATAGCCTTTTCAACATCAGTTCTAGGGATAATGTCAGACACATTTTGAGGTGCAGTGACAAAGAAGTTGAAGGAAATTCTTGGTTTCAAATCACTCACCCATACATCCTCCTCTCTGTGGAGAAACAAAAGCAACATCTTCCCTTTGGGCTCAGAGGACACAATAAAAAGAATGACATTCCCCCCTGGTAAAACTAAGTTAGCCAGACACAGAGCAGAGGGAACAATGACAGGAGATAAGATCCAAAAAACTTTACCAATGCTCCAAACACATGAAATCAACTATATAAGTGTTGTAAAGGCAAAGTGAGCAAATTTGGCAATAATAATAATAAATATGTCACATTTTGGCACTCTTTCCTCTATCATAAAAAAATCCATATTTTTTTCAATGATAGATTTCCAACTGAAAGACTGAAGAGAATCAGCAAGAAATCATTGATAGCTTGGGACTGTGATAAAAAATTTGGTAGGCAAAGATGGCTCAGTATATCAGGGAAAAAAATGGTGTGTTAATATTCCCTCACCCAACCACACCCAGCAAAAAACATGGTGTTACACTCATGGGTGAAGGGAAAAAGTAAGGTTTAGCATACAATGTGACAAGATTGTGCTGTCATAGCTGCCAGAGTGATACTAGTAAAAACTAAGATGGATCATGTGGCTCTAGTCCTTGAATCAATACCTATCTCTCTCAGAATAAGAGCCAAAGTCTGTAGAATGGCCTTCAAGGCCCAGAAGAACTTTCTTTACCCATTCCAGCCCTCCATGCCCAAATCTCCTACTAGTAAATACCACTCCATCTATACTGGCCTTCTTGCTGGTCCTTCAACAAGCCAAGGACAGTCTTCCTCAGAGTCTGTGCCTGCTGTGGCCCCCAGCAGATACATTTTCTCCCATGGTACTCTCTCTGCCGCTTCACATATTTGCTCAAATATTAGTGAAGTTTTTTTTTTTTTTTTTTTTCCTGACCATTTGGGTTAAAATTGAACTGCTCCTCCACTCCCCAGCACTCCCTAATCTTTTTCCTATTGTGTCTTTCTCCCCAGCACTTATTGTGAATAGATAAGGGTCAGGCAATGGGCCTCAATTAAGGTCTTATTCCAAGGCAGAGACCACGCCCCAGGCTAATCCTCAGAAATATTTACTGCCACCATCAAAGCCTATTTCAAAAGTAAAAGACCTTGAGGCTTTCCAGCAGGAACATTTCTTCCTACCTGAGAGGGGGGTAAACATCAATGGTGGGAGTGAACCCAAATAGGAATTAGGGAAGGATTAAAACTCAGGCTCAAGGACACAGCCAATAGCCTTGGTGAAGTTTTCAGTGCCCGTTTAACATAGATTTTGATCCATGCTCAAACTATATGAGCCCTTAAGCTAGCACTCCAGCATGGGTTTTATTGCTATCTGGCCTCTTCTGGCATCTCAAGAGTTACATCTCTTCTCACTTAAATAAATCCTACTCATTTAGAATTCCCTTCCTTTATTGTCCATGGAAGCAAATTGGCTAAGCAGGGAATGTAAGTCTCTCGCAAAACTATCATATTTCACTTACCTTCTCTCTTTCTCTCTCCGCCCCCCCCCCACCCCAAACCAGAATATAAGCTCCATGAAAGTGAAAATTTCTTTTTTTTTCTTTCAGTGCTAAGGGTAGGTAAGAGCATTTGGACAAGAGAGCTTAATAAGAACAAGAGCTGCTTAATAAGAACAATGTTCTTGCTATCTACACGTTAAATAAACCACAATTATCCCTAAATAGAGTCACCCAAACTTCAGGATGTCCAAGAAGTTTAAAAGTTAGCAGGAGGTTTTTCTCAATTTCACTTGAAGACTCAAGAGTAAGAGAATTGCTGGTTGGAGAACCTAAGAACTCAGCAAATCAACTCACCTAAAAGGAATGGTCTGGTTTTTGACTTCTGAAAAATACATTCTCATGGCGTAAGCCACAGATGCCCGGAACAAGTACATCTCATTGTCATTCCATTGGTACTGCAAAATGAGAAGACAGGCGCTGCTCATTAGGGATCCTAAGACATATTTAAAGCTCAATATTCCTCAGGCACTATTTTTAATATTCCAAGGACTCTTGCTGTTCATTAAGCCAGTGACCTCCAATGTGAGTACACAGCAGCAGCAACTGGATGGTTAAAGCAACCTTAAAGTTTCTGATACAGAAATCTGGAATGAGAACACAAATTTATCTCTAATTAGCTTCCAGGTGGTGATAATGCTGCTGGCCACGCAACCATGCTTTAGGAACAATTGGGATCACAATCCTTTCATTTAGTTTGATTTAAACTGAAATGAGCATCCTGAGGATAAGTTTTAAATGGGATCAAACACAATTTGTGGGTTTTACTTAAAATGTCTGTATTTTGGAGATAAACTGATTTTATATATATATATATATTTTGGGGGGCAGGTACTGGGGATTGAACCCAGGGTCACTTAACCACTAAGCAACATCCCCAGCCCCTTTTTATATTTTATTTGAGGCAAGGTTTCGCTAAGTTGCTTAGTGCCTCGCTGATTTGTTGAGGCTGGCTTTGAATTCGAGATCCTCCTGCCTCAGCCTCTTGAGCTGCTGGGATTACAGGCGTGTGCCACAGCGCCCAGCAGTTCTCACTATTTTTATAGTAAGTTCTCGATATGTATAAAGAGAAAATAAAAAGAAAGAAACTGGGGGCTCAAGGGAAAAAAAATAAAGTGTTATAAACAGCAAGGTAATCTGTTCTTTTTTTCTGATTCTAAACAAATGGATGGCAAATGCATAGTCTTTGAAGACCTGCTTAAAGAGGAAAAAAAATGTACTGTTTCCTCCAGTAGATGGCAGTAGAGATCAGTGAATAGCACAAGACTTGTTTCTCCTTTCCCTTTCAGGCAAAACATGATTTCACAAAAAATAAAAAATAAATAAAAAATTATTACATTCACCTCAATTTGTTTTTCATCCATCTTTGAGGAAAAGGGAGTCTCTTTAATAGTAATAATGATAGTATTAACATTGTTACAAATAATATTCTGGTTACTATTTCCATATTTAAATTTTTTTAAAAAGTCTGAGTTTTCAAAAATAAGGCCATAGATCTGGTTGATAATCACCAGAAAATTACTTGAACAGGGCAAATATTTTGGCCCTGATGTGTATGTGCATTAAGATTATAGTCCTGACCTCATCAAAGCCAACTGTTGCTTAGTGAATTGGTCTCAGAACATTATACCATCAAAACTTCTGAAGACTATTAGCCAATTCCTCACTGCATAGAAAATATGAGCACAAATATCAAGAAAAAATGTTTTTTATAAAATTTATTTATTTTATTTTGGTACTAGGGATTGAACCCAGGGGTGCTTAACCACTGAGCCACATCCCCAACCCTATTTTGTATTATATTTTGAGACAGGATCCTATTAAGTTGCTTAGTGCCTGGCTAACTTGCAGAGGCTGGCTTTGAACTTGTGATCCTCCTGCCTCAGCCTCCCAAGCTGCTGGGATTAGAGGTGTGTGCCACCCTGCCTGGCAATTGAAAAGAGTTCTGATCTGTCATGAGTAATTAAAACTTATTAGGCCAAGGGAAAGCTAATAAAGTATGGCAAAGATGAAAAAAAATCACACTCAATGATTATTAAAAAATAGAAACATGAACTCAGAGTTTGGGAAGAAAACTTCTATTTTTGTTATTACTTTCTTAATATTCATTTTTCACTCCTGTTATTTATATTTTGATGTCTAACTTATCTATGAAAATTATACAAAAAGCATTTTTGAGTCTTGGAAAATATTTAACTTTTCATCTTTGGATCTATACGATGAGATGACAATTTTCTGTAGTACCTTGGACTTTTTATCTAGTAACCCCAGGTTGGTTTCTAAACCTGCAAAGCCTTCAGGTTGCCACCCAGGCCTTTGATCCCCATCTGCCTGAGATTTCCTGTCCTCTCTTTCCCAATCAAAGCTGCTACTGTACTTCCTTAGGCTGGTTCACTTAAGACAGGTGTTCAGAAGGCAACAGCTGACTCAACTAATGCACGTGATAAGAGTGAGCTTTGCTGAACTTAGAATCCCACTGAGAGCTTTTAAAATTCTTAATGCCCAACTCTCTTTTGGTTTGGTATGAGTTGTTTTGTTTTTTCACATGGCTTGGCAGGTTTCTTTTCTTTTTTTTAATTGGTGCATTACAATTATACATAATAGTGAGATTCCTTAATGCCCAATTCTTGATACCACACCTGGGGCAATTGAAGCAGAATTTTTGGGGATGGAGCCCATATATAATTTTGAAAACTTTCCATGTGGCTCCAATGTGTGGCGGAGCTTGAGAAGCAGTGTTCGAAATCAGAGCTCCCCAGACTTTACTGTGCATACAAATCATCTTGAGGGCTTGTTAAAATGCAGATTCTGGTTAAGTAGGTCTGGGGCTGGGGCCTGAGAGTCTGCATTTTTAACAAGCTTTCAGATTTGAATGCTGTTGGTCCATAGACCACTCTGAATAAAAAGAGAGGCTGTAGATGGACCGATTGATCCAAAACAAACAAAACCCCATAAAGATACTGCTTCTAAAAGGAGACATCCTCTAGAAATATAACCATGTCCTCATCCTCAAATACAAGTAATGGTGAGAAGTTAATGGGAAGGATGGGTATTGATGTTTAAGGATTGGTACAGATATTTTCATGTTGAGCTTCAGAAAAAACTCAAGATAATAGGTAATAAGTAGGCACGACCAATTGGTTGTAGGGAAAGTAAAAAAGCTGGAGGCCAGAAGCTGGGGCTTATAGCATTTTTTTTTTCTTTTTGGGTATTGGGAATTGAACCCAGGGGCACTCGACCACTGAGCCCCATCCCCAGCCCTATTTTGTATTTTATTAGAGACAGGGTCTACTGAGTTGCTGAACACCTCACCTTTGCTGAGGCTGGCTTTAACTCGCAATCCTCCTGTCTCAGCCTCCAGAGCCGCTGGGATTACAGGCATGTGTCACTGGGCCTGGCCAGCATTTCTTTGTTTAGACCATACTGGATTGGGCTGATTATGTACTATTTAAGGGAAAAAGAGTGTGCTGGAAAATAATGGATGCACTGTCTGGAATACTCACTGCTTCTTCTCCAAGAGCTGATTTTAGGCTTATCCTCACTTTGATGCTTTGGTCAGTATCTGATTAAAAAGAAATTGCAGACTCCTGGTTACAGATTGACCACATGTGTTTACTTCCTTTCCCTCCCAAGGTTCCACAAAGGAATTTTTTACAAGGTATAAACACACTTTTGGAAAATGAGAAACGATGGGAGACGGCTAACTGTTTTCTCAGAGGACAGGAAGCCATGGCCTGAGGGGTACACAGAGGGAGTCCAGACCCAAAAGAGTCAGAGAATCCCAGGGAAGCTTTGGTTCAGGTACAGCAGAGGGTGGGAAGGGGATACTGGGCTAAAACCAAGGACGATGGACTCAGGGTGTGGTTAAGCTACTGGGGGAACAGTTGATCCTCTTACCCCTATGAGCCTTTGCTCAGACAGTCACCTGGAGCCTGTGCACCAACAAAACAAGAGATAATCCAAGAAAGAAGGCATGGGATTCAGGAAACAGAGGGTTCTCCCCAGGAGAACAACAAAAAGATGACTCATGCGGAAAACTGGGGTCTGAGTGAGATAGGAGGATTCAAGACTCCAGGAGGAAAGTGTCCAGGGGGAGAAACTGAGGCTGAAAAGAACATATATGTTGGAATAACTCGGAGAAAACACACACCATGCAGGTGGTAAATTAGATATACTGAAAAAAAAAAATCGAGACAAGTACAAATTCCAGAACAAACAAGTCACATGAGAAAGGATACCAAATGATATATAACTTGGCTCTGTAGGCAAAATTATAAAAGCACTGATAACTGCTTTACTAAAAATCATGATAAAGCTTCACTGGGAAAATGAGAATGGAAAAGGAGGCAGAAGTGGATGCCTAAAACTGATTAGAAAATAACAATATATACCTAATTAGAATAAATTAATTAATAAAAAAGAAAATAATAATATAATTTAGATGTATGAAAGTAACTGCCAGAAAGAGGAGGTGATAGTGTTAAAAGTTTTTGTCTTTGAAGAGAAGATTCAAGTGCAGTGGTTTGGAGATTGTTACACTCTTATTTTAAACACGAGACTAATAAAACACTTGAAAGAGTTTGAAGCACAGTTAGAAGCAGGTTCTACACAGAGGGAACATGCATTCAGCTGTGTCACCACCCTCATAAGGCTGGGGCCAAAGGAGACTAGGGTGGCAGACAGGGAGCAATGCCAAACATGTCAACTCGGTGTACTCACAAGGGCTCCAGTCGGTGTTCCACCCAACAAAAGAATTCCTGTTCTGGTCTTTCAGCCAGCCAAACAATGGTTCAAAGTAGTTGAGCAGTGGTCTTACGTCCATGTTCCTTGCTCCTACCACATTTTCCAGTGCTAAGGTCCAGGGTTTTGACTTTCCAAGACGCAGCATATTGCTACATGAAAACAGAGGGGGTTCAGGACCTCTTGAGGGATTCCATATGTACACATATGTACATCTATGATCTACAATTTCTTTTCTTTGACTTAGCTAAATTTTCTCCCAGCAGATAAGAAAATGATGCATATTAATGGATGGATTCATCCTTCAATCTCTCTTTCCTTCCAATTACAACAAATAGAGCTCTATAGTTCTGACATGGAGAGAGGAGGTGACCCATCCAGCCATTTCATGGGCTGGGTTCCTGTGTCTGACCACAAATTAAACATTTACTTTGTGAATGAGGAAATTTTGAGGTTCCAAATTTCTTTTTTAGAACAAAGAAATCAAATTCAAAACAGGCACAGAAATAAGCAACATTGGACATTAGGAGAGGGTCAGCATTTTTTTTTTTAAAGCTGACTTTTTTTGGAATTTTTTTTAAGTTGTTGATAGACATTCATTTATTTATTTATTTCTATGTGGTGCTGAGGATCGAACCTAGTGCCTCACACATGCGAGGAAAGCACTCTACCACTGAGCCACCACCCCAGCCCAGAGAGGTTCAAAATTTTGAGACATTTCTTACAGCAGCTTCTGCCCAGCTTCGGTGGAATTTGAGATGTCACATTTGTGGAGGGGGCCTTCATGTTTAGCTGCTTGACAAAGGGCTTCTTGAAACTGGAATTGATAAATGGTCCGTGTGTAATATCTGTGCAAGAGATAAAGAAACAAACAGAAAAGTCTGTCCCATGTTTAGTTACTGTGGTACAGTCATAGATTGGGGCATATATGTAAATTCTGGGGCCCAAGTAACTAAAGAGATAGTAGTCAAACTTCTTTCTCTAGGAAACCTAAACATGAATTCTATAGATTCATCATAATCTACCTGCATTTTTATGTGTTAGTTGATAAACAAGACAGTAATGATTATATCAAAACAAGCCCCACTATTAGGTTTAACTATAATGCACTAATAAAAATATTCACAAAAAACAAGGTGATATCATTATCTGTTAATTGTTTGCTCACATTGGTACTGTTTTACAAATTTGTAGTATAAATTTCATATAAATGATGCCAATCTACAAATATAGAAACTGAGGCCCAGCCAATCTAAGATCTAGGGATAATAGGTGAAGAACATATGATTTAGACTTCAAGTTTAAAATGCTCTTTCAATACATGGTGAACTCTGCCAGTAAAAAGAAGACAAACAAAAATACTTTTCATTTTTCCCAATAGTATTGTTGATTCCTTGATGACGGAAAAATGATCTCCCACAAGTTTTATTTAAGCCAACAAATCATGTTGGATTCAACTGCATTGAAATTGATCATGTATATTGAGTTTAAGGGTGGGAGGTGGAGAAGGAAAAATCATAATTATCACTTCATTGAGCCCTATGTATCTGTCATAGCATGGCTATCCACAAATTCTCGAAGTTAGACAGAAGAAAATTGTCATTTACCGGATGAATGAGAAATCATTAGAAACATGGTATAGAGCTGCGGGGTCACAGTATGTTTCGTCATGAGGCACAGGCTCCATCACCCCAACTATCTCTCGCCTTTGGGAAGAAAAGGAAAAGATACATTAGTTGTAGATCAACCAACGTGAGAAGGTAGAGTTGGGCACAACTTCAGCAGTTTCAGTAGACAATAGCATTGATCATTGAAATTGGTTGTCAGGTGAAATGAAAACAGAATGATATATCAGAAAAAGTAAAGTTCCTTGAGTTGTTATCTCTCATTGCTTTAATTTAACCAAAATATCCATTGGAAAATAGCTGTATCTTCAAAACACTAATTTAAGAAAATTCATAAAGTGCTTTGCTTGTCCAAAAACATATAGTGAAAGCCCTAGAAGTTCCTCTCAGGCACCATAGTTTATGTGCCTTTGGCAGATATTCATTTTATAAAATTGAAATCTTAGGTTTTTTTCCTTAAGTGTAATTCTACTGGACCTTCTTCTGTAAGCAGCCCTGATATCACCCACCTTCTAGCACAATTGATCCTTCAGTCTCCCTTAGCCTTCTCTAGCTGTGTCTCCTTGCCATTTCTTTCTCTCTGTCATAGTTATTAACATACAACTCCTTGTCCTGGAGAGTTGGACACCTTGGGGATGGGGGCTGTGCCTTGGTCATCTTTACAGTTCTAGTGCCAAACATGGTGCCTAACTCTAAGGGAAAACTTCATTCCTATTTGTTGAATGACTAAAGGAATCACTAAATTACTTTAAAGGTCAGATTCCATGTACCTTTAAAATAAACTGAGGCATTGCCAGGCACAGTGGTGGATGCCCGTAAACCCAGCAGCTCAGGAGGCTGAGGTGGGAGAATCACAAGTTCAAGGCCAGCCTCAGCAATTTAGTGAGGCTCCAAGCAACTTAGAGAAACCCTGTCTCAAAATAAGAATAAAAAAGACTGGGAATGTAGCTCAGTGGGAAAGCACCTGTGGGTTAAATCCTCAGTATTAAAAAAATGACAAATAACTAAGGGATCAAAAAATCAGTCCAATTAGAAAAAAAAGATAAACTATATATTTGGCATTGTTTCAAAAGGGATACATTTGTCCTTTATGACTGTGAGGTCCTTATGGCCAGCTTCAGTCATATTCAAACACTAGAAACACAGTTATATAGGTGCAGCCTCCTTCTTCCCAAGGAAGATTTATGTTAACATAGAAAAGCTTAAAGGAAGAATGGTACTAATTTAAACGTGTGCATGGGGGACTGAATGTCACATATAAGATCTTCACTTCAAAAAGGAAAAACAAGAATTAATTGACAGGGCTCTGACTACTATGCAACGGTAAAAAGATTTCTCTCTGTTTCTCTCATAATTGTTTCATAGCTGCATGTGCCTGACACAGTGCAGGGTATCTGGGATACAGTATCAGGTTTTCTCAAGCTTGAAATTCTCTCCACACACACCCGGCTAACTCCCACACCTTTCTCACGACTCAACATGGATGTCTCTCTTCATCTGGCCCCCCAAGGGCTTTAGATCTCCTCTTAAATACTCATGGATCCCTGTACCTTTCCTTCACACAATCACACAGTGGTTTTATCTTGCACGTTTGTACCTTAGACCAAAAGTTTGGAGCAGGGGATCAAGGACCACATTTGAAATGATCAGCAGTAGATCTCCATCCAGTGCTTTGCTCAAAATGTGAAGTCACCATTTTTATTTAAAAGAATGAGATGGGTGTGGTGGCCCATGCCTGAAATCCCATCAGCTTGGAAGGCTGAGGCAGGAGGATTGTAAGTTCAGGGTTAGCCTCCGTAACTTAGTGAGGCACTAAGCAACTCAGCAAGACCCTGTCTCTAAATAAAAATATAAAAATGGGCTGGGGGTGTGGCTTAGTGGTTGAGCACCCCTAGGTTCAATCTCCGATACCAAAACTAAATAAATAAAATAAAAATAAAGGAATGGACACAGAATACATAAAAGTGAATAGATTGATCATTTCCTAAATGGTATCACAATTTAAAATGTGATCCAATTTTTTTTTTGGTGGGCTAGGAGGGATTTTTTTTTTTTTAAAGAGAGAGTGAGAGAGGAGAGAGAGAGAGAGAGAGAATTTTTTAATATTTATTTTTTAGTTCTCGGCAAACACAACATCTTTGTTGGTATGTGGTGCTGAGAATCGAACCCGGGCCACACGCACGCCAGGCGAGCGCGCTACCACTTGAGCCACATCCCCAGCCCCAATTTTTTTTTTGTATATTTAAGAATATACACCATGAAGTAGTGTCACCTGACCCAAGATATGGGGCAGAGCCAAGGAGATTTTATCTGAGGAGATGGCACCCAAATGGAGACTGAAAAATCTTAAAAGGAGGCAGTTAACGTGTGTGTGTGTGTGTGTGTGTGTGTGTGTGTGTGTGAGAGAGAGAGAGAGAGAGAGAGAGAGAGAGAGAGAGAGAGAGAGAGAATACATACACGCATGCGTAGTATGATGGCATTCCTCTAACCTGAATACAGTTTTCTCTTTTTCACATATTTAACTCTAATCACCAGCTTTCAAGATTCACCTTTTCAAATTCTAGTGGTTTTGACTATAAAACATTGAGAACCCTGATCCTAGTTCTTTTAGATTGGATTCTCTCAGAAACAGACTCTTTAGATAAGGTCCTGGGAGGTGATCCCTGGAAACATCAGCAAAGGAGGGAGGAAGTGAGACAGGGAAATGAAAGCAACCCAAAAAAGATGTTACTGAGTAAGTTATGACTGTAAGTAATTGTAACTTATTCCCTCTGAAGAATCCTAGGCTTCATTATAGAGTACTCAGCACAAAGGCTAGTCCCACCTGAGGGCAGGGCAGCTGGGGTATTTATCCATCAACTCCCATAAGGTATTGGTTGAGGGCTGTTGGGGATGGCATTAGTTCCTTAGCTCCTCTTGCCCTTTGTGGGTTCTGATGGCTTAAGGAAGCCCCAAAGACAATGAAATACAGATACCAGTTGTGTGTGTGTGTGTGTGTGTGTGTGTGTGTGTGTGTGTGTACAAGCCAGTCAAACGCTTTAAAATAAACAACAAACTCATGAGATAACATTTTACTGATGGTGTACTCATTAACTTACTTCATCTCCCACCACTTTTTCATCCACTGATCTTTGGGAATTTCACCCTTAAAGACCATCCACCTCCACTTCTCCAACATGTAAGTAAAAGGTAGAGTTCCAACAATCGTTAGTGCTTGTTTGAGCAGGAAGTTTATTTCTGTTTCTGAAAGTAAATGGAAAAGGGCAAATAGTGAGATGAAGATGACAGTGGCTGTTTTGTGTTTAAAAAAAAAAAAAACAACTCTCCTAATTTCAAGATACGAGGCTTCAAAATAGATTTACTAGAAGGATGATTACATGAAGAATATTAATGGTGGACATAATAATATATGTATATATTCATTTTCTCAGCTAAGGGATTTGTAGCAGGGTGAAGCCCTGGAACAGAACAGGTACATAAAAATCCACATGTTGGCTGGGTGCAGTGGCGCATGCCTGTAATCCCAGCAGCTTGGAAGGCTAAGGCAGGAGGATTGTGAGTTCAAAGCCAGCCTTAGCAACAGTGAGGCGCTAAGCAACTCAGTGAGACCCTGTCTCTAAATAAAATACAAAATAGGGCTGGGGATGTGGCTTAGTGGTCGAGTGCCCCTCAGTTCAATCCCCAGTACCCTTCCACCCAAAAAAATCCACATGTTAATCCTAATCCTTATTTTTTTATTAGTTTCAGTCACCTTCCTTAAATACTCCTTATCATAGATAATTAGGGCTATTTCATCTACCTTCTCAGGCATACTATTTGTTCTTGAAAGCTCCATGAAGACAGTGACTGTTAATGTCTCATTCTACACTGTATTCCTTGTCCAGTGTCTGCTACATAATGCCCTCTTTGAGTCCTTGGTAAATAAGCAAACACTAAACATGTGGTGAAAAGCTAGTAAATCAGGAATGGGGGGAATAGCATGATGTTGCACAATAGATTGACTATAGATAACAATGTACTGTACAATTCATAGGCTAGAAGAGGGCTGGGGTTAGCTCTGTGGTAGAGCACTTGCCTGACCGGCATGAGGCCCCAGCACTGAAAAAAAAAAACAAAAAAAGGCTAGAAGAAAGGATTTTTGAAAGTTTCCATTATAAAGAAATGAAAACTGTTTGAGAACATAGATATGTTTACTCTAATTTAAACATCAAATGATGCCTATGTGTATTGGAACATCATAGGTTACTCCATTAATATGTATAATCTTTATATTAAAATAAATGTAATAAAAATATACATAAATAAATAAATAGAGCCCTCGTAAAGGGCACCATCCACTGGATATACAAAAAATGCAGTGTAATCTAAATATTCTGATTCTTCCTTACCAAGAATTTAAAATGCTTTTACAAGGAGAGAAGGGATGAATGAATTTATTTAGTATCATTCATAAATCAAGGTCAGAGCTAAGAAAAGGAGCAAGAGTTTTTTAAACCAGTAATTTAACCATGTCTGACATTATCTTAAGAAACATAGTGATACCATCATTTTTGCCTACCTTCAAGGAATATTAAATGATAAAACACATATTTGTGTGTTCATTGACTTAAGCAAATGATATTTTAAAATTGGGAATCAGGCGTAGTTGCCATGAACTTTCTTCCCTTTGTTGCTTTCTTTATTGGATGCTGACACAACTATTCTACATAATACTCCACTGGGTTTTTCATGATGACAATTTTATACTGGCCTACTCCCAGGTCCTCATGAGATCACCAAGGACCTGGAGGCAGAGATCAAGGCAAAGTGTATTGCCCACACAAGGATGGAGCTCATGACCTTGACCTCATTGACCAAATATTCTAGCCAGCAGAGCTAATTGTTGTTTCATAAACTGTTAAAATTCATGGAGGAAAATACACGGAAGAAGAGTAGGTAATAGGCTCTTATTGTCTTTCTTTTACAAGGAAGAATCAAAAGCCATGGCGTCGTCTCTAAAGAATCTGGATCTCCTGAGTATGTGTTGTGTTCAGTCATGTCCAAGACATTCACAGAGAAACTGACAGCCTCAGGTCAAGTGGGCTGCCTCAGGCAAACATGTTGACAGATAACCTGGGTCTGACTCTTTAAGCATCAGATGTTGCAGGAAAAAGTATGCTTCCACTGGATGAACAAAATGTTTCAGGCCCTTCAAATTTTGATTCCATCCCCTATCCTTTAAGAACTCCCAAATTTCAAGCTATACTTTGCATACTATTATGGGAAAGGCTTCATATTAGGGGTCTGGTTCTGGATCTGCCACTACATTGCTTTTAAAAAAATAGTTTTTTAGTTATAGATGGACACAATACCTTTATCCATTTATTTATTTTAGTTATTTATTTGTATGTGGTGCTGAGAGTTGAACCCAGTGCCTCATACATGCGAGGCAAGCACTCTACCACTGAGCCACAATCCCAGTCCACTGCATTGCTTTTTGACCTTGAGGTAGTATTTTCCCTTTCATTTCTTCAGTTTCCTCCTCTGTAAAATAGTTTTTAGAATCTATTCCAGTGCTAACATTGTGAGAAGTTTCTACCTAGAATCACAGCATATATTCAGAAGCCTGATACTAATTAGCTGGATGGCCTGGGACAAGCCATTTCTTAATTCTGTGAGACTCTTTCAGCATCTTTAAAAAAACTCACTGAGGGACTGGGATTGTGGCTCAGTTGGTAGAGTGTTTGCCTAGCATGTGTGAGGAACTGGGTTTGATTCTCAGCACCACATATAAACAAATAATAAAGGTCAATCAACAACTAAAAAAAATTTTTAAAAACTCACTGAGTTTCTAGTAGATATTTTTAGGGTTATAAGATCATTCAATCAGTTACCTCTCTTATTCCTTGTCCAAAAATACAAAACCACATATTGGCATGTTCTGATATATACTTCAAAAAAAAAAATTTTTTTTTTTTTTACCAGTAGCGATTCCCAGTTACCCACAAATACACTTTATGTGGCAAAAGCAAATATTTCCTAGACATGTTAATACTTTTGTGCACATCACACTAATGAGCCCCCAAAACAAACAAAGAAAAAAAAAACACACCATTGTCTTCACGAAAATCAGATGGCAAAAGACCAATGGACTTCAGATGCTTAGGTGTACTTGCAGACAGTGACATGATTTCCCCAACAGCTTCATGGAACCCTTCATTAGCTCCATTTCTTAGCAGGTAAGGTTGCATGGCATATGCCATGTCATACTGGATGTGTCCCATCTCATGATGAGCTGTCAGGAAGTTGTCCATTGTCACTTTTGTGCACATCTTGATTCTGTATAAAAATAGGCAAGAGTAAAATGAATGTCACTGAATTTCATTTAATCATTATAGTAGAGTTGTATGAAGTTTTGGTAGCATGAATTCTGTACAAGATTTATTCACCATTGAATTTTGTGTATGTATCTCTTATGTCCTTATATACTAGTTGCTCAATATGAAGTGATGGGTGGGGCTAACTCCTGTTCTCCCACTCACATACTGATAAGAACAGAGACATCCAGAGCCCTTCGCTGTCAAAACTCTGAGGAAAATACTCTATAAGTTATCAATAGACATGACCTTGGGCATAACAGTGAATGAATATAGCATAGTCTACTAGAAGCACCAAGGAGGGCATAACTAAGAATATGATGAGCAATTTTTACCTCAATCAATGTGCAGGAGATTGCCAAGTAGATGGCACAGAGACTGATATTCCTGGATGTGTTCAGTGATAATGATATTCAGGATACTACAAGCCTTTCACTATAGCCAGTATAGATAGAGAAGCAGTAGAAAGGGTTGGAAATTGAGACTTGAGGATCATTAATATGTAACTCATGGAGAGGATATGATTGATGGCTCATACAGCAAGAATAGAATGGAAAGAAGAGCCAAAGCCTTGGGAGAAGCCTCAGGGAAGATGGAGAAAGTGTAATTAGAGAGGCCAAAGGAGTCTGGAATAGGATGACAGTGCAGAGGTCAATTAAAAAAATGCCATTGGCTGGGTGTGGTGTTGCATGCCTGTAATCCCAGGGGTTCTGGAAGCTGAGGCAGGAGGATCATAGTTCAAAAGCCAGCGTCAGCAACTTAGTGAGGAACTAAGCAACTTAGCAAACCCTGTCTCCAAATAAAATATTTTAAAAGGGCTGAGGATGTGCTTCTGTTGTTAAGAGCCCCTGAGTTCAATCCCAGGTGCCCTCCCTTCAAAATGACATCGGACTCACTAATTAACGTCTTACTCAGATTTTTAAAGTTTACTATAATGATTTTCTCCATGACTTCTCATTCTTCCTACTCTTGAGATGACTGTATCAGTCCGTACCTGCAAGGCACTGGTTCTCAACTTGAGTGTGTTTGAGAATCCCTTGAAGATTTGTTTAAACTCAAAGTACTAAGCCCCACCCTGGAGTTTCTTCAGTAATTCCAGGATACAGCCTGAGAATTTGCATTTCTAGCACATTCCCAAGTGAAGCAGATACTGCTAGTCCAGGGAACATACTTTGAGAACCATCAGGCTAGGTTATTCTATGGTAACAGGAACAAACAAAACTAAAACAATAAAAAATAAAAGACAACTGGTAAGTACTGTAATGGTGCTGTGACCCCATGAAATAAGGACTGAATTTGGCAATTAGGTTGTGGTTCTTTTCAACTTGACAAAAGCATTTTCATTCAGGTGGGTGTAGGGGTCATATTTCAGTAGATTTCTAAATTAATTTTCCAACTACTCTGATCATGTCACACTACCCCCATAAATACCCTTTAAGGACTCTTCAATACTCAAGAATTAACTTGGCCTCCTTTATACACCCAATATTATTCCAATCTGCTGTTTTGACTTGTTTTAACAATTATAATAGCTCTTATATATTTATTGTCTATTGTAGGTAAGATTCTGTGCTAGGAAACTTACATGTATTTTCTCACTTTTAAGCCTCCCTCTAGTATCGGGGTTGGTATTCCATAGCCTGCTACCTGTTTTTATAAATCAAATTTAACTGCAACTCAGTCATGACCATTTGTTTATGGATAGCCTGTGGCTGCTTTCATGCCACAAAGGCAGAGTTGAGTAGTTACAATAGAGACTTTCAAAGCCTACACTTTTTACTATCTGGCCCTCTTCAGGAAAGGACTGCCAGTTCCTACTCCAGTGAGCACTGGTAGGCCTGGGCCCTTCCCAGGTCTGCTCTACTAGATAGATTACCTTCCCCCAGCTGTCTGAGTCAGTGTTAATAAGGGCCCAAAATGGCTTTCTTCTTCACTGGTTTGGCTAAATGAGAGGTGCCTCAACCAGGAGGTTATGTCTTTCCACACTTGGGGCAGACTACAGCCAAAGACTGACTAATAGAGGGTACGAGTGGCCAGCTTCCTTGTCTTCAGGCATGACCAATGTTAGTTCAAATTAGGCTCTGAAGAGGTTCATAGGATCAGGCGGAGGCCAAGTCTCCACCACAGATCTTATTCTTTCTTCCTTCCTTCCCCTGTTCCAGCCTGTTTCCCTTGCTCCCCTTTGCCTGGGTGCACTTGTATAAGAATCTTCATTGCAAACTGGTAAACCCAGCCTAAGACACTCACAACCAGCAAACTTGGATTACTATTCTGCTTCATAGATAAAGAGATTGAAATCTAAGAAGGTTAAATTCCTTGTCCAAGGTTACCTAGTCATTAAGTGACACACCTAGGATTCCAAAGCCTGTGCTCATCCTGCCACATCACAGAGACTCCCCTTCACATATTTGTTATTCTTGCCTAACTTGTTGACCCTGGTATACACTCCTGGGTCCTGCCTCTCTGCATCTAATCCTGCTGATCTCCTCCCAATTGTCCAAAGCCTTCTTGCTTTCCAGACCCAATTCCAATGCTGCCCACAAAGCCCTCTTTGATCTTCTGTCCTATTCCAGGTGTGGCAAGTTCTCTCCCAGTTCCCCATAAAGCATTCCCTCTGTCCCTCTAAGGACACGTAGCACTTTCTCCTTTTTATCCTAGCTTGTTATTCACTCATCCTATTTCGAAAGCAAAACACAGAGGGAAAGATCAATATCTGATTGACATCTCCTCTCCATAAATCTCAGCACAAAACTTCTCTAATGGGGGCACCACCATCCTCATGACCATGCAACTCTAATACGGGTATAATATTTCAAATGAGGCAGATCATCTAAAGTTCAAGTTAGCACCTGCTGGTAATCTTCAAAACCCAGATGTTCTCTCATGGACTCCCGATCTTAGTTCAAAGAGTTATTTAAAAGTATTTTCTGTGCTCAGAAAAGCAAAGAAGGAATCTCTGCCTTCATCATTTTCCATTTAGTATCTGGGCTATAAGTATTAATCCAACTACCTGAAGTCACCCTTCTGTAGATCCCAAGCTGTAGGGTGGCAGACCACTTTCCGGCCATCTGTTGGCTCAGTTAACATGGAGTTTTCCCAGAATCCTTGAGTCATATTAGGAAGGCCAACAGATACAAAGAACTTCTCAGCCTCTTTGAAGATCCTCACCGCATTCCAGTTCTAGGGGGAAAAAAAGAACAGTATTTAATTTCAGCATTAAAAGAACAGCATCCTTTCTGTTAGATATGTACATTGACAATAATCTTTCTAAAAGGAAGTTTGGCAACATGTATGAACAGCTTCCAGAATGGCTACACCCTGTTTCAGTAATTATGTCTCTCGAGAACTAACTTTGGAAATTAGATCAAAGAATTTACATTGCACTTATTTTTGCGGGGGTGGGTACTAGGGATTGATCTCAGGGGCACTGGACTACTGAGACACATACCTAATCCCTATTTTGAAGACAGGGTCTCACTGAGTTGCTTAGTGCCTAGCTTTTGCTGAGGCTGGCTTTGAACTCGAGATCCTCCTGCCTCAGCCTCCCCAGCTGCTGGGATTACAGGCATGTGCCATCACACTCAGCTGAGTGTATTTTTAATAGGGAAAAAAGTGGAAACAACCATCAAAATGTTTTGGAACTGCAGAGAGAGAGCCATAGACATCTGCCACAAAGCAAACTCTTCTTGAGATTAATGTCCCAGGAGATGACCAAGTCTTAGCTTAGGAGATAAGGCCCACATCAGGCAGGCTAAGTGGGTAACTAACAACCAGCTCATAAATCATTTTAATAACACAGATAACTTCCTCCAATCTTAAACACACGGTCAAGTTTAGTTTTTCTCCTATGTCAAACCTGGGAATAAGAAACAGAATATAAGACTCTGTTTTTTTTTTTTTTTAAATTCACATTTAAAGGCTTAGTATCAGGAAATTGGTATTGATGAGTATGTCATTCTTTTAAAATTTGAATTAATTCTAACTGATACATAAAAACTACATATTTCTGGGGTTTTATGATGTTTCAACACAAGTATACATTGTATAATGTTCAAATAAAGTTATATGTATCTGTCTCCTTGACCACTCCTAGATATATATCTGAAGGAAATGAAGTTAGCTTATAGAAGAGATACCTGAATGCCCATAGTTATTGGGGCACTATTTACAACAGCCAACTTATGGAACCAGCCTAGGTGCACACCAACAGGTGAATGGATAAAGAAAACATGGTATGTAACACAATGGCTTATGATTCAGCCATAAAGAAGAATGAAATCATGTCATTTCCAGGAAAATGGGTAGAAATGGAGATCATTATGTTAAGAAGAAAAGCCAGACTTAGGAAGACAAGTACCACTTGTTTTCTCTCATATCCCATATTTTCTCTCATATATGGAAACTAAGGAAAAAAGATGACCTGAAAGTAGAAGAGCGACTATTGGGGAATAGGTAGAGGACCAGGGAGAGAAGGGAGGGGGGAAAGCAAGAGAAGTCACAGGGAGGGTAGACATAATCAAGGCATAGTATATGAATATATGGAAATGTCACAGAGAAACCCATTAATTTATAAAATTAATGTATGCTAATAACTAAAAGGATGAGTTAAAGGATTGTTGTAATATTTTTTAATGATGATTTTTAAATATGCAAAAATATTCTAATTATATTCTTGGGCTTTTTTATTATTCATAGAGATGATTGATTACTTAGCAATGACTAACTTTGGAATGAGTGATGTCAGGCAGTTGGTAATTTGTACATCTTACTGCTTAGAGGAAAATTCAAGTCATCTTCATTTTGCATACCTCTCAACAAGGTCAATACCATATCTGTAATTTAAGCTACTTGAGGTCAGTGACATTATGAACAACTTTTCCATGAAAATATAGATACATAATAAAATAAGTTTAAACTAGTTTCAATTTTTGAGTTATAAAATTTCACATACAAAAGATAAGAACAGAAAGGATGGCATAAAAAGAAATGAAGTAGAGAATTTAGATCAAAGGAAATGAAGTTAAAGCTTCTTCTTCTTACCTGGTTTATCATTGCATCAGTAACATCTATATTTGGTTTCTCTGGAAAGGGAACTGTCAAAGAGTATAGATTTGTCCAAAATCTACCCCACATATCACCTGTTGTTAAAAAAGAATACATTAATATATGACAACGATAGCAGAAATATAGACCTGATTTTACATAGTGCATGAGGTTAGATTTGTAAGTAAGCCATATATTATATTAGTTCTAAACAATATAGTTTCTGTGCTTCCCTTTCACTACCAGTTTTTCACTTTTTTCTTTCTCTATTTTAGACTTGCAACATTTTCTTCTTCTACCTCCTCTAAAAGACTAAAATGGCAGGAGACTATGTGGTCAGGCAAAACTTGTTAGGGAATCATCCCAGTTTCCCCTATCTGAAACTATTACTCAAATGCATAATTTATTAAATATATGGAACATTATAGTTACTATAGATTAGAAAGAGATTTTTATAATCTATCATTCATGGGACAAAATACTACAAATTAAACTATCAATAATGCCTGGTATTGGATTAAAATAAGATCATATAAGATCACCATTCAAAAACTTCTTAAGCAGTAACCAAATTTCATTTTTATTACTATAGTGGGTGACTTTTCAAGCTTCCTCAACAATGTGAGGCTGGATTCCAAGGTCAGAGACACTAAAAGGGGAAATGGATCCAGAAAAATGTCATCAATCTAACAGCAAGCAGAATCCTGCCACCAAAGATATGGGGCAACACAACTACATGAAGAGTACTCCTGTGGATTCATCTTTATTTTTATTTTATTTTTAAAAAGAAATTAGTAGAGATAAAAGTTTTAAAGGAAAACTTATTCACCATAGAAATATACATGTGATATCATGATGAATCACATTTCACAGTAAAAGACCCAATAAGCACTATGGGATGGCTTCTAAAACACAAATAAGACTGTCAGTTAAACTGATAGAGTATCTAGAATAAAGATAGTCCTCATACTAATTTTTTTTCTACATCAACAATAAGATCTGATATGAAGTAACTGTTTGATTCTGAGCATGCCAATTGAAGAGGGGGATGTACAAAGTATAGCTCATCCAAAGGAGGATGAATATAGAAGTGGAATTTTAAGGAATGGTTGAAAATTTGTGGAGGATATTTAACTTGAAAAAAAGAAACAGTGTATAATTGACGATAACATGACAGCCATTAAAATGTATTGAATACATACTCTATGCTGTGTCTTATATGGTGGTTGTTTACATCTATCTGGAAGGTCATCTTGTAAAATAAGAATTGACATATTCTGGGTAAACTCATAGCATGGAAATAGTAATGATTAACGGAAGGCATTAGAGAACTGTTGATACAATTCCATATAAGTTAGAACTTTCTTATAACTGGTGCCATGTAGCAATAAGTTATTCTACTTTGGAAGGCAGAAAGAGCCCCATCACACCAAATGAATTTAATCAAATATTAAATTACTGAATAATGATTGTCAAGAACATTGTAGAAAAGATTTCTGTATTACTTTAGGGTTAAAATCTCCATGGGTCCTTTGTCCATATTCTCTCCTGCTATGAGATTTCACTGTGGAGGAAAATTAACTTCTAGAAACTTGACTTGACTATAGAAGGGATGTTATGTAGGCCTGGCATGCAATTTTCAAATATTTCTATCTTATTCGGCCTTGGCTCCTTGGGGTGGAGAAGAGGATGGTCACTCTTCTTCATTCATTACTCATATGAGTCCAAACCCAGTACTTTGCATCAAGACTAAATGGTGTTATCTGGAATGAACTCATGAAGCTTTCCAGGACATACCTTAATTGCAGAAAGCCTTTCTCTCACCCCTCCCATTTCTAGCCTAACAAGATTTTCTTTCTCTGACAATATAATACAAAAATCCCAAAGTTCACCTAAAAGTTAATTCAACCAAATTGAATACTGAAAATTATTTTCCTCATTTCTACTCTCATTTTATTTTTTAATTTTTTTAAAAAATTATTTTTTAAATTGTAGTTGGACACAATACGTTTGTTTTATTTATTTATTTTTACGTGGTGTTGAGGACCGAACCCAGGGCCCCACGTGTGCTAGGCGAGCACTCTCCCACTGAGCCACAATCCCAGCCCCTCCACTCTCATTTTAACCTGGAATTCTTTTCTACTTATCTTAAATAACTCCTTTATCCTTTGGATTATAGCCAACATAATTATTATGTATAAAAATAGTAATGTAAGAAAGAATGATTTAAACTGAACCTTCTGTTAAAGAAAGTGCCTTTAAAATTTGATCTCTATAATGTTCCTACAAGTACAGAATTTTTCAAAACTTTTATGTTGGATCTCACTCCAAAAGACAATTTTGTTTGTAGAAATAAATAACTGACAAAGAACACAAAAGACTCCTGAGGTTTCTTACCAAGCAAATGAGCAGGAAGGCATCCAGTTGGACTGATATAGGAAGGGTAGGTATTCATCAATTTTGCTCTCACATAAGCATGAAGATGTTCATATAATGGTTTAATCTGAAAAGCCCAGGAAGAAAGTTTAAGACCCAGAGGAGCCAAATCAAATTTCCAATACCCAACACTAGAAACAAGAGCTTCTTTATATAAGTAGAATTTCCTAAATGATTTCTTTTCCTCTCCAATATTCCAGAGAGTTTCAAAGCATTCTCTCTTTATAGGTATTGATGATGACTAGCCTTATCACATAAATCAATAAAAACACCTGGAAGAAGGCAGATCTCAGAAAAATAGCAGATACCCCAAAAATATTTTTTAAAGATGTTATCTACTTCTTTCATTTTTAAATTGAGGTATAATTTACATATCATAAAATTCACCCACTTTAAGTCTACAGTTTCATAAGTTTTAATAAATTAAAACTGCTGAGAAACCATTACCACCATCCAGTTTTGTAATACTTCCATTCCCACCAAATTTTCTTGTGCCTATTAGTAGCCAATCTCACTCTCATCTCCAGATCCCAGTAATCATGGAAATTATTCAGTCTCTATACTTCTGCCTATTTTGGAAATTTTATATAGACAAAATCATACGTGATCTTTTGTGTCTGGCTCCCTTTGCAGAGAACGATGTTTAGGTTCATCCATATCGTTGCGTGTATCAATAGTTCTTTCCATTTTATTACTAAGTAGTATTGCATAGTGTGAAAATATTAGAGTCAGTCTATCCATTCACCAGTTAAAACATGACTTGCTTATTTCCGGTTTGGTGCTATTATGACTAATGCTGCCATGAACATTTGTGTATGTCTTTCTTGGATATACGTATTTCATTTATCTCATATAGACAGCTAAGATTGGAATATCTAAGTATTATGGTAAGTGTACATATAACTTTTTAAGAAATTGTCAAACTGTTTTCCAAAGTGACTACCATTTTACATTTCTGCTAGTAGTCTCCACTGGTATTGTCAATCTTTTATTGCCATAGCCATTCTGGTGAATGTACAGTAGATTTTCATCATGATTCTAGTTTGCATTTACCCAATAACTTCTTACTCACTTTAGTCACTTGTGCAATTTTTTTGGGGGGGATTATTTATTTTATTTTTGGTACCAGGGATTGAACTCGGGGGCACTTGACCACTGAGCCACGACCCCAGCCCTATTTTGTATTTTATTTAGAGACAGGATCTCACTGAGACCCTCTTTTGCTGAGGCTGGCTTGAACTTACGATCCTCCTGCCTCAGCCTATGGAGTGGCTGGTATTACAAGCGTACACCACCATGTCTGGCTTACTTCCATTTTTGACAGTTCTGCCCAACTATGGTTGTGACAATAGATTCACATCAGAAGTTTGAAGGTGTAGAGATAAAGGGGAGGCATGGGAGGTCAAAATGAAAAGAGGGGCATAGTGAGAAGTGTCTATAGGACACTTCTACTTATAGTACTCTCTTCTCTATAAAAACTTCTTTAGTCAAGGGGAGGGAAAGGAGAAATACTAGGGAATGATATTGGTCAAATTGTTGACCAATATATATATTTGTATTAGCACACAATATAACAATATATATATTGTTATATTGTGTGCTTATACAAATATGTAACAACAAATCCCACCATTATATACAGCTATAATATACTAATAAAATATGGGAAAAACTACCTTAGTCAAAGGCTAATGAAATAATAGTATCAATTGTTCCTCAGAAAGGAGAAAACCTTATGGTTCTACTAATAAAGGAAGACATTGCCAGCCACAAATAGCTCACGAAAGCCATTCTTTATAATCTAAAAGATTATTCCTTCTTAGAATCTGTCTATTGGCAACTACTAATCAGTGAGTGAAAGGAGGAGTTAAGCAGAGCAACTCTGATCATGTGTAGGGGCTGCCCTATTATTCAAAAATCTTTTCAAGCTCTAATATTCCATAATTCTAGTCGGCCTGGGAATGGCTGCCCAGTATGTTAAAAACAACCCAGAATGCCTTTAGAGATTTTCCCTGCTTCCAGTGTGCTCCAGTTCCTCAATTACCTCTGCAAATGTGCGTTCCACATCTTCAATCAACTGGTTGCGGTTATAGCCATAACCATCTGCTCCCTCTGCTTCATAATCTCCTCTCCAATAATCCCCATAGTCTTCATAATCTGGTTTTCAAAAGCAAAACAAGAGAACATAAGTGAAAGAAAAGAGAGAAAATGGAGTTTGCAAAGATTAGCTTGCGAGGAAGTTAAAAGAAATTTAAAGGTTTATCACATTTTTATTGTCCTTCCAAACATCAACTCAAAGGAATATAAATGAATAACAACATTAGCTAATTCTGTTAAGCACTTGTTCTGTGTCAGGAGTTTAAATGTATTATCTTATTAATAAACACAAAACTATAGGAGATTGTTATTATTAGAGCCCTCACTACACAAATGAACAGCCTGTGCTTACTTCTGAAATAAATTGTATTGTGGATATTTAAGGTATACACATGATGTTATGAGACACAGACACATATTAAAATGTTTATGATAGTGAAACAAATTAATATAACCATCATGTTGCATCTTTCCTCCCATAGCAAGAGCAGCTATAATCTACTCATTTAGCAAAAATTCTGAATATAGGAAACTACATTAACTCCAGTCCTCATGTACATTAGATCTCTAGACTCATTGTAACCTGCTACTTTGTATCCTTTGACTTACATATCCCCATTTCCTCCTATCCCATCCCTAGTAGCCATGATTTTATTGTCTTTCTCTGTATATTTGACCTTTTTAAAAAAAGTTTTTTTGGTTCCACACATAAGTGAAACCATGCAGTATTTTTCTTCTTCTGTCAAGTTTATTTCATTTAGCATAACATTCTCCAGGTCCATCCATGTTGTAGCAAATGGTAGAGTTTTCCCCTTTTTAAAGCTGAATAACATTCTATTATACATTTGTTCCACAGTTTCTTATCCATTTGTCTGTTAATTGATACCTCTGTTGTTCCCATTTCTTGACTATTATAAATAATGTACAATGAACATGGGAGTGCAGATATCTGTTTGAGGTGGTGATTTCATTTCCTCTAAGTATATACAAAGAAGAGGGATTGCTAGGTCACATATAGTAGTTCTTTTTAAATTTTCTTTAGGAACCTTCACACTGTTTTCTATAATGGCTACACCAATCTACATTGTCACCAACAGCCTATGCTTAGAGCAATTAAACCACTAGGTCAAGGTCATATAGCTGGTAAGGGACAGAAACACACTTCTACTTTCCCAGCCCTGGGTCTTTACTCCATGTCAGTTTATATTATTAGCTTTAAAACACATGATTGAATCTCTGAATCTTTTTATTTTCATTTTATTCAGGACCTTAGATTTTCAGATATGATATAACCCATCTCAGACACTGTAACAGTGGGCCTGTGTTTGTTTGCAAATTATATGTATACATAGCACATCTCTCTGTGCTTCATTTAGTATCTAACCATCAGGAAAAACAAGCTTGTATTAGGGTATTAGCTAATAAAGTTTGCAAATGTATTTTAATAATTTTTATTTTTACACACACATTGGCAATGGATGATCAGGAAGATGAGGAAAGAAATAATTTGGATAGAAGGATATGCATGACATTATAATAAAATTGATGATAAGCTATTGTCTTCAGTTTGCCTAAGGCTGTGGAAGAAACTAATAACAATAAATGAAAAAAATTCTTACTCAACCCCAGAGGGCAGTGAATTATGAAAGCATAAAGTTATTCATAACACCATGACTTCAGCTCTTTATAAAGGTAGAAGAATAAGTTATGAGATATGGAAATTCTTTCCCAAATTAATATTTTTATGACTACTTGATTCAAGTTATAATTACAATGGAAAAAAAATAAAGGGTTTCCAGCTTAACCTGATTTTTTGTTTCTTTCTGAGCCATCACCCAGAGGTAGATATGTAAATGAGTTTCTAAAATTTTTTTTTAGTTGTAGATGGACACAATGCCTTTATTTTATTTTATTTACTTTTATGTGGTGCTGAGAATCGAACCTAGTGCCTCACATGTGTTCGGCAAGCGCTCTACCACTGAGCAATAACCCCAGCCCCTGTAAATGAGTTTTGAAAATGAACTATGGCCAGATGAGGGTTTATATAATGTCACTGTCTCTAATTCTGTCTAAGAAATAGGATACTAACTCAATCCCCTGATTCCCTCCTTCAGTCCCCTTGGGGGACTGAGACTTCCTTGGATAACTTATAATTAATAATTTCTGGACAATTAATTCCTTTGAGATCTTGTAGTTGAATCTCATTCCTGAGCTGTTTAAACCTTAGAGTTTCAATGCACCTCTTTATATGCCCCAGTAGTTTCCTGTTGAAACAGGTAACATGAATTGTTTAGCAAATGATTATTAATTTAGAGACATCTTAATATCAAGGTCAGGCTTAATAATGAATGAGAAATAATCCCATGGTCCCAGAGATCTCCAGGAACTCTAAGTCCAATAAACTTACTGTTTGCTCTTGCCATCTCATTTTTCAGGACCACGTACTCTTCATATAATGGCCTTAGCTGCTTGCCAACCTCAGACCTCCAACCTTCCCAAACCCAGAGCCTCTCACTGTAGTCGGTGCTGTTTGCCATTATTTCATCCAAACCTGTTATCCCAAAGCCCCAAAGGAAAATAAACATGCATTTGTAAAAAATTTTTTTGTAAACAATTATATGAATTTTAAAGAATTAAAAGTAAAGTTGGCAGACATCAACGTCAAGGTCATAAAGTTATTAAATGAAATCTTGTGATTAATTCACTTCCTTGCCCTTACTATAGATCCAAATTGTGTTTACAGAGAAAAATAACTAGTGCAATAATTTACTTGACAAATTACTTGAATGTGATAGAATTTATAATGAGATTTTTTTGAAGTTAAAAGAGCATCTATGCTGAAACACAAATTTGTAATCTTATCATCTTTCAGTTGCCCATCCGAAAAGTGAAATGTCATAATCTAAAGTCAATCTCATTTTTAAAATTTGGAATTAAAAAAAAGTAAATTTCACAATCAGTACTCAAAATTAATAGCCTACCTGGCTCAAGCAGTAGGCACTCTTGAAGTTTTTTTGGGTTACACACTTTTCCAGTACTGTAGATGGTGCTCATCGTATTTAGAATTGTGTTCAACTGCAAATTAAAGATAATAAATAATATTGGAAACGGAAAATGTGCTAAAGAGAATGCTAACTTAAAGATATCCTTTTGGTCATGTGGCTTTTTTTAGTATTTACTTTTTGGTTGTAGATGGACACAATACCTTTATTTTATCTACTTATTTTTATGTGGTGCTGAGGATTGAACCCAGGGTCTCACACATGCTAGGTGAGTTCTCTACCACTGAGCCACAACCCCAGCCCCCTAATGTGGCTTTTTGATCCCTCAGAATGCAACGATTCACTTCTTTTCCATATTTCTTCCTGTATGTAAGGGAGGAATACATTTAATTTTCCTCACTGTAAACTAGCACATAGCCTTATAAACACATAATAAATGTATGTGGAGTAATTGAAATGAACATATCTACCAGAACTCCAACAATGTTTCTCAATTATTTATAGGAAAATATGTGCATTTTTTCTTTTATTCAGCATTTATTGAGTCTCTACTATGTCCTACACTTTGACAATTCTGAAATAAACAAGTCACAGGCCCTCAAAGACCCCAGAGTCATGAGACAGTGAGGCAGCCATGAAATCAATAACTACATAACAGAATGACAAGTGTTATAATAACTGTCACCAAAAAGTGATGTGGCAGTATTGACGAGAGAGTAGAATAGGGATGTATAGCCTGGAGACTCACAAACGACTTCAAAGAGGATAAGACATTAGAGCTGTGTCACACAGAAGTAGGAATTAGTCTGGTACAGAAGGGAAGTAGAGAGAAGAGCCTAAACATGATTGGAGGCTGGAAATGATAATGCATTTTCAAGGAGTGGCAAGATGTTGAATAAAAGTGGATGTTCACTGGGGAAAATGGAGGAGATGAGAAAGACAGAGGTAAGCAGGGGCCAGATCATGAGGGACCATGTATGCCATAGTGAAAAATTCAAACTTTGTTCTGTAGGTCAAGGAAAGTGATGATAATTATGTGAAGAAAGGCGTGCTATGCAAAGCATGCCTCTGGGTCAGTGCAAGGCAGCAAAAGATCTTTTCCATGCTGTGGTAGGCACAGGAATTGTGAGAGTACATGTTTATAAGCTTTAAATGATTTGAAATTTCCATGGTATCTAAGTATGTAATTAATGAACTTAATCAAATATTGATTTGCTGTGGATTGGAAATAAAGGAAGAAAGGGAAGTGATGGGTGGGACTGGGGAAGGAGGGAGGAAGGGAAGATATGATTTAAGAAGCACTGTATTAAAGGTCCTGTTTCCCCTTTTTCTAGTTCCCTCTTCCATTATTTTTCTACTCTGCTACAGAGTCATTATCCTAAAACATTAACTAGATACCTTGCTTGAAACTTCCACAAATCCCATAGTCCAAGACAATAAACCTAGATTCTTTCCCTTGGCACAAAACTCCTCAGAGTCTCTTTCTCTATCTGCTTCCTTAATCTCCCTTCCTTCTCTTCACTGAACACATGCATCCTGGAGTCTCCCTCCTTCCCAGACACTTCAAGCTCTTACTTGCATTTAAGCAGTTTTCAGTTCTGGCTACCTATTAAAATTATTTGGGGATCTTTTAAAAATAGAATGTCCAGGTCCTATCCAGGCTAGAGTATGCTGCCTAAATTAAAAGGCCAAGATTTCTCATGGTGTCCTTGTGAAAACAATGGAGAAACATGGAATGGATAAGATAAAGAGGATTGATAACTCGTGGGATAATTGGATCCAAAGAATGCAGAATAATAAATATTAACTTGTAGAAATAAATACCATATGGCTTTATCTTTGTCCTTATCATGCATTTTTATTTTTATAAAAATGTCCTCGTTCCAAAGGACAAGTAACTGAGAAAGACGACTTTGATGTTAAATAACTAAATATTTTAGATAAAAATATTTCAGTAGGTTATAACAGGGGTCTGCAAACTATGGTCTGCAGACCAAGTCCTGTCTGTTGCTTGTTTTTGTTAGGTTTTGTTGGAATACAGCCACATCTATTCATTTATGTATTAGCTATGGCTGACTTCCTGCTACAATGGCAGAACTGACTAGTTGTGACACCAACAATATGGCCTGCAAAACCTAAAATAGTTACTATTTGTTCCTTTACAGAAAAAACTTTGCCAATTCCTGGGCTAGAGGAATGGAATGAGGGATGTTATTTTAACAGGGGTGAATATAGGCTTTCTCAAATTTGGACAAACTATCTAAGAAAACAAAATTTTAGAGTGCCATTTGAAAGCAACATTGGTGGAAGAGATTTGGAGACTCCATTGACAGTGAGGTTGACATGAGCCAACCATGGCATTTGGCTATCAAAAAACAAAACAATCTAATATAGTCCTTGACTGTCTTAGTTGGTGTAGATCACGGGGTGCAGAGTGACACATTCCTACTCACTTCTTTCCATATCAGAACCCAGTGTCTTCTTTCACCCTCCAAGATATGCCAGTTTGTATAATAAATTACAGTCACTTGACCGAGGTACAAATCTCTTTCTAATGTCAGCATTACTATCTTTGCAGATGAAGGAAGCATCCATGGGTGACATTAATGTTAATATTTCCCAAACATTTCAACTCTTGGGGGCAGTACTGAAATGTTCCAAAACATACCTGTTCCCTCTTATTGGCGGAGAGCGCTGAAGACCCACTCTGCTGAAGGGCCTGCAATTGACGCTTGAGTGTAAAATTTTGAATTTCTTGTAGTGGATAATCTTTAGCAAGCTTTGACTGCTCTTCATAAAAGGCAGACCATTTGGCCTCAGCCTCATTCTGAAATGGCAAAAAATAAAAAATAAAATAAAATTGAAGTTGGAAGAGCACAGATTAAATAGATAAAGCAGAAGATACAGTCCAGAGAACATCTGGTGAAACATATACTATTTCCTGAGTGGCTTAGTCCTCTACTTTGCTGAAGGTCAAGGTCAGGTTAAGGGTGACCAGGCCATTCTTGGTCACTCTCTCTTTCTGGCCCAGTGCCTAGTTTTCCCAAGGGTCCTGTCCCCAGAACTGGAAGTAAATTCTCACAGATAATTCATACTGTGAGGCCCTGGAATTTATGGCCTTCGTTCAGTGACTGGGTGAGTTGGCTAAGGATTCAAGGATGAATGCTCTTAAAGGAGAACTGAGTAGAACGCAGAGTGGACATAGTGGGAATATAGTCCCTCATGACCATGGGAACCAAGAGGAATGAATGAGAACCAGATCACAGTAAGCTCCTAGGTGTTATGACATAGCACAGAGATTCTGAACTTAAGTTGTGATCCCAAAAGAAGGCTTCATAGGATGTGGCTATTTGGTAGCCATGGAAACTTTCTACCAGCAAAATAAATCAATAAGCAGGATGCCAGGACACACTTGCCCCCCACCCCCAATCCATCTTGAATATCAGTAGGAAAGTGGACTTCTCTAGCAGTCTTCTCCCTCCAAAATAAATTCATTTCCATGTGTCAAAGATTAAAATGAACAACTACTTTGTATATCATACTTTCCTAGACCATACAAAAGAGTAGCATATGAAGTAGGTAAGAACTTCATCCCTGGAGTCAGACACCTCTGACTAGCTATATGACCTTGGACAAATTACTTAGCATCTCCAAGCCAGTTGCCTTATCTGAAAAATAAGAGTGATAATAGGACTTCTATCAAAGGGTTGATGGAAGGATTAGAAGAATTAATAATTAATAAAATGATTACCAGAATGCCTGACACATCCTAAATATTTAATAAATGTTACTTTATTATTTACAGAGAAAAAAATCCTTGCTCTCAAGTTGCTTTAATTTTATCAGATGGATAAACATCATGATGTTTCATTTATGAAACATGAGTATATAATACTGAATAAACTATGAGTGGCCCAATTTGTGTTATAAGAAACAAAAAATTCATGTGGGTGATCAGACTTGGCCAAGCCTTCATAGAGGAGGTAGAATGTAAGACAAACCTTAAAGTATGTATGAGTTGGATGAGTGTAGAATCCTCTGCAAATCATTTACCTCATTTGAGCTTTTATTTAATTTTTTGGTACCAGGAACTGAACCCAGGAGGCACTTAACCACTGAGCCACATCCCCAGCTCTTTTATTCTGAGACAGGGTCTCTCTAAGTTACATAGGGCCATGTTAAGTTGCTGAGGCTGGCTTTGAATTTGCCATCCTCCTGCCTCAACCTCCCGAGTCACTAGGATTACAGGCATGCACCACTGTGCCTGGCTTCATTTAAGATTTTAACAACTGTGAGATAGAAAACCACTGTGTCTCCATTAGGCTTAGAGAAATAGTGGAACTGGCAATCAATTACCAGCATTCAATCCTGCATGTGGCAGACAGATGGCTCCCATGATCCCTCCCTCTGGTGGGCACACCCTTTTCTTAAGAACAGACCTGTGACTTTCTTCTAGCCATCCGTGTACAGCAAGGTGATAGGATATACATATTTGTATCACAAAAGATTATAAACTTTATCTTCCTAGAAGTCTCCTTTGTTGACTTTGATGCAGCAAGAAGCCATAATACAAGCTATCTTATGGAAAGGGCCACATGGGAAGGAATCCAAGATGGCCTCTGACTAACATCCTGCAATAAACCAAGAACCTTAGTTCAGCAGCATACAAAGATCTGAATGTTAACATCAACCACACTGGCTTGGAAGTAGATCTCTCTCACCTCAAGCCTCAGATGAGACCCCAACTCTAGCTGCCACCTTGAATGTGACTTATGAGAATTAGAAATAGAAGATCCAGCTAAACTGTGCCTGGACTCCTCACCCACAGAAACTGTGGGAGAATACATGTGGGTTATTTTAAGCCACTAACCTTGTGGTAACTTTTAATATAATAGGTAACTAGTACAGATCCCACAGGCAGAACTACAGGCATGATTGCACTTTCCAGGCCAAGGAATTTTACTTTTATCCTGTGAGTATCAAGCAGTCACTGAGAAGCTTTAAACAGGCATGTGACATGATGAGAATTGTACACAACAGTCACAATAATGGACCAAAAAGAGATGAAGAAAAATAGTGGCAGTGAAAATAGAAAATATTTTTTTGTCTTTATTGAATACCCACAACCCCTCAGGAACTGCTTCTCAGTTAATCTTCACATGTGACAACTTTTTGAAGAAGTTGTCATCATCCCCATTTTTAAAATGAGGGAAATGAGACAGAGCAGGTAAGCAACCTTTCTTAGGTCACACAGCTAGTAATTGAAAGAACCGGGGCACCAACTCAGGTGTATTTACTTCCAAAGCTAATGCTCTGAACCACTGTCTTAGGGATTGTATTTGACACATTCTAGTTTTCTCTCTAACATGCAGGAGTGGGAGGGAGTGAACTGTGGAAAGAGGAATTTGGTCTACAGATAACTGTCTTATCAATCCCTACCTTTCTTCATCCAGTCCAGGATAATTTTTTCTTATGTAAAATTTCTGGTAAAACTTTGATGGCAAATTATAATGTTATTGCTGATCATTTTTGAAAACCACTAACAACTACCCCAAATGCTTCAGTCTTACAGCATTTTTTATTTTATTGCATGTGGGAACTTTTAAGCTATCTGATTTGATTTTATTTGTCACTACTATTTTACAAGTGTTATACTTTATATCACCAAACAGTTACTTCACATTGCCTTGCATTTTGGTCTCTGAGTATATACTGTTCCTTCCCAAGCTATTCTATTTAATATTATTTACAACTTATTTCATATCCTCACATTAAGGCTCTTGAGCCTAAATAAAACAGATTGGCTGGAATACAGAGAATGAAAGTCAGTTCATACATACTATTCAGATTGTTTAGAGAATGGTCAACAGCTACATGTAGTTTTTGGACCTGAATAATGGGTAAAATGAAACCTAGTACACTAGTCTACATAACTCCAGGGCTTGAGAGAAACTAGTACAGATAACATATGTGACATTCCACACTTGAGAGAAACTAGTACAGATAAAATAGGTGACATTCCACACTATCTCTGTGGAAGGCAGGAGAGAAGCAACTAAAAGAGGAAAATTTTCCATAGCCATATATGAGCATTTGGGAACAAGACACACATTGTTCATCTAGTACCTTGGAGCATAACAAGCTTGGAAGAAAACCTTGAGTTCCATATTCTGGCCCAGTTTCTAGATATGGCTCTCAAAGCCACATCAGGTTCAAAGATGAAGCTGCCCAGGTTACATTTTAAGTATACCCCTCCCCCAAACTGGCATTAAAAAATAACCCTTTTTTTAAAAAATATTTTTAGTTGTAGATGGACACAATACCTTATTTTATTTATTTATTTTTATGTGCTGCCAAGGATGGAACCCAGTACCTCACAAGTGCTCTACCACTGAGCTACAACTGGCTTTTTTTGTGTACTGGGAATTGAACTCAGGGATACTTAACCACTGAGCCACATCCCCAGCCTTATTTTGTACTTTATTTAGAGACAGGGTCTCACTGAGTTGCTTAGTGCCTTGCTAAGTTGCTGAGGCTGGCTTTGAACTCGAAATCCTCCTGCCTCGGCCTCCTGAACTGCTGGATTACAGGTGTGCGCCACTATACTAGGCTCCAAACTGGCATATTTTTAAAAACACTTATTTAACAGTAATATAACTTATATGAATATGAATTCCACCACTCCACCTTAAGATTCAAAATATATATTTTTTTGGTATTTTACATGAGAGTTTTAATAGTTGAAAACTTTAATTTTTAAACATTTATAAACTTTTTTGTTTTTCTGAATTTTATCTTCTGAGGGGAAAGTGCTCAGCTCTAAATTCCATTTTACTGCATTACAGTGTCTTTCCTTACTCCTATGCTTGTGTGTGGGTATTATGGGTACATTGAAGCATGGGACAGACCCGTTAGAGATAAGGATTAAATCAACATTTTTTTCCTTGAGTATAGAATAGTGGTTTTGAAATACCCTACTCTGCCAGGCACAGTGGTACATGCTTGTAATCCCAGCAGCTCCCGAAGCTGAGACAGGAGGATGGCAAGTTCAAAGCCAGCCTCAGCAATTTAGCAAGACCCTATCCAAAAATAAAAAATAAACAGAGCTAGGAATGTGGCTCAGTGGTAGAGTGTCCCTGGGTTAGATCTCCAGTACCAAAAAAAAAAAAAAAAAAAAAAAAAAAAGTGTGGGTCTCTAACTTCTGACAACTAAGAAGTATTTATGAAGTGTTCTTAGAGACCTTGCAGACTCCAGTAGGGCAGTCTTAAACGTGCACTCCAGTTTCATTGACAAGAGTTTGGAGCAGCTATAGTTGGTACTACCAAATACTAAAACAATGAACCAGGCTGCCTCTACTAGCAATGGAATCTTGCTCTCTCCAAGGATAACAATGGTCCAGGACCACCTATGTTGCTGGAGAGTTTTTGGCTTCACTATTAAAAATCAAGTGTGTTCTTTCTAAAGTTGCTTTTAAGGAGGTCCCTATTTTTCCTCTATAGCACTAGGTTTACCTTTGTGCAACTTTAGATCAGAATTGAGGTGCACTAAGAAAAGATTTTGATTACCTTTCTATTTGCTTAAACTCTTATTATTATTTACTCCATTGCATCTTCATAACTAGGTTTATGATTTAGTTTTCCTGCTGTTTACTAATGTTCTGATTAACGAACTTGCTAATTTCCCATATTTGTAAGCCTTAGAGAAGATTTACAAAGAATTCTATTAAAAAAAACAATAAAGTTACAAAGAAGGGGCAGTGCATAAAAGTATCATTTTACTGAGAGGTTAATTGTACTTTAACTGGTGAACATTCAATCTATATTTGCTGTAAGGCAAGGGGGCAAATTTATTGTGTAGCATGTGACAAGAGTTTGATTTCTAATTTTCACTGAATTTCTGAACTATCTGGAAACCTGCTTTGTTCAAAACAGATGTTTCCGCATATTAATTGCTGAACAGACCTACTAGTACAAAAGCCCAGATACAAATAGAAAAATTATCTTTCCAATAGAAAATTATCTTTCCACTAAAACATGTCCAACTGTCCAGATAGTGGTGATATTTTCAGCTCGTTAAAGTAATAGTTACCTTGATATAGCATGAATGTGTGTTGCCTCATGTGCAATTATTTATAGACCCAGCTTAGTTCTTCTCCAGTGTCTCTTCTTGGAGTTGCATCTGGTTTCATTACCAGTTTCCATCTGAATCCATTGGGGAAGTATATGATTTTGTTTTGTTTCTTGGCTGAGAATTACTTAATATTAAAAGTTTTGTAAGGCATGGTGGTGCAGACCTCCAATCCCAGCAGCTCGGGAGGCTGAGGCAGGAGGATTACAAGTTCAAAGCCATTTAGCCTTAGCAATTTAGCAAGGCACTAAGCAACTCTAGCGAGATCTTGTCTCAAAATAAAATATAAAAAGGGCTAGGGATGTGGCTCAGTGGTTCAATCCCCAGTATAAAATAATAATAATAATAACAACAACAATAATGTCTTGTAATAATACATAATGAGTGGAGTCAACCACATAAATACCATAATGACAGAGGAAAGCAGAGAGCTTTGCAAATCTGTTTTGAACCAAGATTTTTTCTTATCCCTATCTGATGTTCCCAGTCACACTCAAGGTAGGTAGCTTTTAGGACTCTATATTGATTAAGTTTGATGCCCTCTATTATTTTAAGTTATATTCTTACAACTTGATCTAAGGATTGCCATACTAAGTCATATCCATAGGCTGACAAGTCCATTATCCTGATAGGTCAAAGTTACACCAAGGAGCAATATGGAAATAGCAGATTATCTTTAATAATGTTAAACTGATGGGATATAAACATACAAATGTCATGCTGATTCCCAAATTTCCCTTCCTGTATAAGTTGTCTGTTACTACAATGATACTATATAAGAAACAACCCCAAACCATAATGCCCTAAGTATGTATTGTTTATGTGTCTAGAATCACTGGGGGTTGGCAGGTGGCTCTGCCAATCTTGGCTAGATTTCCTTACAACTCTGGGAGTTGGCTTCTGCTTGGGCAACTGTTCCACGTGTCTCTGGTCTTCAGTTGGCTAGCCCAGGCAGGTTTTCTTGGCAAAGGCAAAAGATGCAAAGAACAAGCCCAATTATTCAAGTGCATTCCAAGCCTCTGCTTTCATCATTTCTGCTAACACAAACCAAGACGCATGATGAAGTCACATAACCTGCTGTGGGACAGCACTGCAAACAGACTGACGTGACCTTAGACACTATTATAGGAAAGGATTAAGAACTAAGTCCATCAATGCAGTTGACCATACTTCCTTAAGCCACAGTGGATCTACAATTCACACATTTGCTTAAATACGTCAAAAAACCATTTACAGTTTTAAATGTCTCACGTTTTTTAGATTAAAGAATAGCTCAGTTTTACAAGTCTTATCAGTGTTGCCACCTTAGTATAAATGGCACTTCCTTCTATTTACTCTAAATTTATCTCTATTGAGCTTTCAACTGTACTACCTTTCTAGTATTAAGAGGTTCAGCCAATATAGTTGTGAATACTTCATCCATCCTTTCTTGTTCCATCTCAAACTATTCAGATTTTTTTTTTCATTTTGAGTCAGGTTTTCTGTAGCACCCAACTGCCTCTGATCCCCTTAAATCACTCTGATTGCTCTTTTTGGTGTAACAGTGTCCTTTTGTAAAATTCTTCCTTTAAACATGGCCACTAGCATTATGTTTCTAAAGACATGGGAAAATGTTTTCTCTTATATCCACAACTGTCTAGACTATTGTGGTCATGGAAACTTATTCAGTCTTCAGGGAACAATCTTGAATGATTTCTAGGTTTTTTTTTCCTGAGTTAAAAATGATTTCTAACAACTCATTAGTTCCCAGGAGAAAGCCCACATATATCCAACCTGGATTTTCTAGATTACTTCTAATTTATGTCATTTTACTATGTATTACAACTTTTGGTAGCAAGATTATTTATTATAATTTGATTTTTTTTCAAACATTTGCCTATGCATTAATAATCTGCCCCAAATCTGCTTTATGGCACCTTATATTCATGTCATTGGAGAACATTTTTCAGAATTTATAAAACCTCTTTGAGGAAATAAACAAATATATCTTCTTAAGGTATAACGATATCAAGGATTGAAACACCAAGTGGCTTTAAAATATTAATGGTAATTTCAAATATTTTACTTGCTTTTACTTGAGTGGATTATTGCTGAGCAAATGTTAAAACACTGGTGATTACAGGGGCAGTTATTTACTCTGTCCAAGAAGTTCATTTATAGTTTAATTCCAAAGAAAATAAACCAGATCATCAGATAGTCTCATTAAAATAAATCCACATTGTTTTTAATTTAGCAAGTTAGTACATCTTATAAGAACAGATGTTGGTCTGTAATAAAACATGAAGTCAGTAGTATATAAATTTATGGGGATGAATTCTCCCCTTTGTGCAGGAAAGGTTTGTTGTCAAGATACACAGTCAAAGGTTGATATTTGTTAATTCCTGACCCTGAGTTTGCTGCTTACAGGCCAAGAAGCAGGCAAAGGAAGGAACATTATGGCTGTTTCTGGGAACTGCATTGCCCCCAAGTTCATATCATTTCAGTAACTGCACTGCGAATATCAGAAGAGTCTCAGAGGTGGGAGACTCTCACTTTCCCTAGCTCTGACTTTTTCTGGTAAATATTTCTTTAAAAACCACCCACTGAAGGCAAGGGAGGATAGTAAAGAGGGGTGATATGATTAAAACATAATATATGCACGTATGGAAATGTCATAGGGAAATCCATTAATTTGTACAGTTAATATCAGTTAGTATTTATAATTTTTTTGTGTGGGTACCAGGGATTGAACTCAGGGGCACTCGACCACTGAGCCACATCTCAAGTCCTATTTTGTATTTTATTTAGAGATAGGGTCTCATTGACTTGCTTAGCACCTTGCTTTGGCTGAGGCTGGTTTTGAACTTGCGATCCTCGTGTCTCAGCCTCCCCAGCCACAGGAATTATAAGTGTGCACCACCACGCCCAGCTTAGTATTTATAATTTAAAAAGGGGAAAAAAAAACTACCTACTTGAGATAGCAGTGAGACTGTGGGACTTTCAGAATATAAAGTTCCTGAATAATATTATTGTGATGAACGTTGATGTAGAGAACTGCCAGACATGGTGCTAAGATTAAAATCATATGCATTCAAACACATAAATTCACCAAACTCAGTAATCTGGTACAGCATAGACTATATCACTAGTATTATGATAATAATCTTCAGTTTATAGATGAGGTAATTGGGGCTGAAGGAAGTTAAGAAACTTGCTCAAGCTGGGTGCAATAGCAAATGCCTGTAATCCCAGTGGCTCGGGAGGATCACGAGTTCAAAGCCAACCTCAGCAATGGCAAGGCACTAAGCAACGCAGTAAGACCCTGTCTCTAAATAAAATACAAAATAGGGCTGGGGATGTGGCTCAGTGGTCAAGTGCCCCTGAGTTCAAGCTCCAGTATCCAAAAGAAAGAAAGAAACTTACCCAAGACCCTCAATTTATAAGATTCAGAGGTAGTATTTGAACCTACCCAGAATAGGTCAGACCCCAGAGTCCACCCTTACTATAGCAGACACTTATACATGACCATAGTGTGCATATCCTTATAGCATAATAAATCTCAGCAATTCCTCATCTTTTTTTTTTGGTGTGTGTGTGTGTGTGTGTTTGTGTGCACATGCTGCTGGGATTTGAACCCAGGGCCTTGTGCATGTAAGGCAAGTACTCTACCAACTAAGCTATATCCCCAGTCCAGTTCTCTATTACATCTGCCACAGTACCCAGTGCATTAGGAATCTCAAGATGTGATCAGAGAATAGAAGGGGTCACTTCCCTCCCCACCTTCCCAAGTTAATACACATAGTTGCCCCTGAGTGCATTCGTGCTTCTTCTTCACTGCTGAAGGAGATACAGGACCTCTCATTTGCTTCTTGCATTTAAATATTCTCAATGTTCCTTTAAAGTACTTATACCTTTCTTCCAGTTTAGCCACATTTAGTAATTTATTGTCTTTCATTTCATTTTGTACAATTCAAAAGTGATAACACTTTAATGATTCAGAGATGGTTTCAATGAACATCACTACCTCTCATTCCATAACATGCCTTCTCCACATCTGGGCTCTCAACAGAACTGTTACATGCTTCTTTAAAAATCCTAACTTTGGGACTGAGGTTGTGGCTTAGAGGTAGAGCACTCACCTAGCACATGCGAGGCGCTGAGTTTGATCCTCAGCACCACATAAAAATAAAAACAAATAAAAATAAAGGTACTGTGTCCAACTACAGCTAAAAAGTATTTTAAAAAATCCTAACTCTGGGGTTGGGAATTTAGCTAGTGTCAGAGCACTTGCCTAGCATGTACAGGGTCCTGAGTTTGGTCCTTGGCCCTGGGAGAAAAAAAATTCTAACTCCCTGCTGTCTCTCCCTCCAGAGATGGCTCACATTCTCTCCTGAATGTGTATTTCTTGATCTATCCCCAAAGGTGCCTCTTTTGAGATGACCCACAATCTCCCTTGAATGTGTATCTGCTTTCCTAAATAAATCTGTCTCTGAAAACAAAAAACCCAACTCCTTCTCATACTAATAACAATGATGTCTTACTGTTCTCCCATGCCCACAAGCATCAAGCACTGTTCTGGTGGTTTTAAGACTAAATTAGTCTTCATAGCAATGCTATGAGGCACATATGAGTACTAGTTACTTTTTTCACAGATGAAGAAAATAAGGCTGACAAAAGCTAATTAAGTAGCTCAACTTCGCCCACCTAAAAAGTGGTGGAATCAGAATTTGGATGTAGGTAGTCCAGCTCTAGCTTTTGGGTATTATTCTAGTATACCTCATCATCACCCATGAACCATTGAGCGGAGAATGAAAAGAAACCCACAAAACACTGCAATCACCTCTAACAGAAATCAAATAAAAATGGAGGGGGTTCAATGATGAGATGAAGAGAGGTAATACCAAAATGTAAGATAGGACAAAACATCTTCTATGATAGCACTGGGCTGTCAAAATCTCCTGGCTTTCCTCTTAACTTTAGAAAATAGAAAAAAAAAATAGCTTGGGGGATTTCAAATGAGGCAGCAATTCTCAGATTGAATCTGTTCAGTGAATAGTAATTATTTAAATTAAACATGCAACACACTAATCATTTGGAAAAAAAAACCAAGCTTCCAAACTATAATACTTTTGAAAGAAGGAACTTGCTACACAAATAACACAATTTTTTTTTTCTGAAATTAATTGTGTGATTTTTCCAGCACTTAACTGTGTAAGGATACTGCTTAGGGAATCTGTGAAAAATTTCTTAAATCCTTGTACTTGTCAAATAAAGCATTTTGCTTTCCTAGAATATTCTGAGATTTTTTTTTCAGAACTGGTTTAATCATAGTTTTTCTTGGAGGGCTCTTCTGTCACTCTTGGAAGTCCCTCAGAACTCCGTGACAACGAAAGAAGGAATTCCCAAGTCCAGTCTCACCCAACCCCTGGTTAGCTTAATTACTAGCTGGTTCATTCAGTAAGCCTCCAGTTGCATTTTTTAGTCAATATGTCATTTTAGTCTTTAGATATCCCTGTTGACATTATAGACTAGAGAAAATTATTAACTCAATTACAGTAGCATTTCCATGAAATGCTTTATAACTCGGACTATAATGACAATTATTATGATCACGTTTTAAAGCATATTCACTTGTTTCTAGAATCTGGACTGAGACCAGTGAATGATTTTGCAGCCATTTTTTCAAATGAACTCCAAGGTCAATTAAGTTTAGTCATCTGGGACTACAGAATCAGGGATATAAAGGCAAACTTCCAGGCTTAGAGCTCAAGAGATTTCTTTCATTTCCCTTTTTAGTTTTATGGGCAGTAGTTCTAATCTGTAAGAAGCAACAAATACCCGCTGTGTAAACATGAGAACTCACCATCTTTTCGGTATTCTCCTTTGTGATATTTGTGTTATAATTCCAAGCAGCAAGTGAACGTTGATGATCCAGGTCTTCAGCTTCCTGGTTAAACTTGTCCAAAAATGTCTTGGCCAGTTCCTCGATGGTGGACTGAGCAGCAGTCACAGCAACAAAGCTGAGAAGGATCCAGGAAGAGCCTAACATCTTTCCCCGTGCGCCAGGACAGGATCCCATCCACTGAACAACTTTCCCTAGAGTAAAATTTCCTCATGAGTTTTTCTCTCTTCAGCCTTTGAACTTGGGTTGGGCATTGAGGAGGGAACAAACACACACACACACACACACACACACACACACACACACACACCAAAAAAAAAAAAAAAAGAAAAGAAGGAGGAGGAGGAGGAGGAGGAGAAAACGAAGAAGAAGAAAACAGTAAACAATCTGCTGAACCAATATAAACCTAATCCTGGAGAGGACAGATATGTAAACAGATTTTAGAATGATATTCTTTAAAGTAAAACAAATAAAGACATGTTATTCATTAATCCTAGAAAACCTTAGCTCTCCTAGCACTTTATGGCTAAATCAAAACTTGTACATTTGGTTAATATATTCCCCCAAAACTGTTAAATATACACTGAGGGTATTATGATTTTTCAGTAATGGAGAGGGTTAGAATTAGAGATCATGGGGTAATGCTGGCATTTATGTTTTTCTGATAATTCCATTAATATTCAGTTATTTCTCTTTTATTTTTATTTCTAGCTCACAGAAACTCAGTACTTGGGTAATATTTTCCCTTTTAAAGACTTTGTCTTTATAAAATCCATTTTTTGGATTAATTTTAATTTCCATGGCCATTTTTTTTTTAAATTATGAGACTACTCTCCACTGCATGGGCTAAGGCTCTGATCTAGCTGTGGAAAACTTCAAAAGGCTCATTTTCATCTTACTAGATGACCATGTTAAACACCAGTTCTAAGGCTGACTTGATGTCCTTCCCTTTCACTTACCTGTTCAAAACTCAGTTGAAGCTAAAGAGAAGTAAGAAATGCTGCCGCATGTATGAAATCCAAAGAGTGCCCATGTCAAGTTCTGGTCATCCATAGCCATAGGATCATGGCAAGAGAACAGAGAGATTTTAGTGGTTATCCTGTTGAATCTCAGGAGCTGGCATAGTGTTCTCAGTACCAGAGTGTAAGCATGTCACAGATAAAAGAGAGCAGCGACTTTAAATGGCAGGGCTCATGGACCTGCTTGATTGTGATTATGAAACCTTCATGCAGAGAAAACATTTCTTCACCCAGAAAAACAAGTCTTCCAGGTTCAGATGAAATGGCAATAACCAAGCCTTAAAAAAAATTCCCACTACTTAACTTTATTCCAAATTATGCATATTATTATAAATAAGAAATAAACAATAACTGTTCAAAGTGCTTTGTGTTGTAATATTTTAAATTTTTTATTGGTATACTATAATTATACATAATAATGGAATTCATTATGCCATATTCATATATGCACATATTTTATTTAAGCATCATAACAAACCTAAAGGCAAATATTTTTATTGCCATTTTATTGCTTATGAAATTGCTCATAAAATTACTAAACTTCAATAATCAGTGGTGGAGCTGAGGCATAGATCCACAGTCCGATTCTACAATATAGACCCTTAACTAAATATAGTCTACAGTCTAAGAGTGGTCATGGAGCTATAGTTAAAGAACAGCAGAGAGACTTGTGCCTTTAGTGAAGATGATGGATTTGGTACTACTACATCAAATATGAATCTAAAATATACTATTATTTGACAAAACAAAGTGGTTGACAAATTTAAATAACAAGAAAGAATGTTTAAAGAAAGTGAGATTGGGGGTGATCAGTATAGAAGTTTCAGTAAGGCTCCTCTCACATTCAAGGAAGCTGAAATCCACTCGCTTCTCTCACACATTAGGAGAAAAACAGGCTACAAAGACGGAAATAGCACATAAGTCTTTGAACAAAGAGTTGAGCTGTTACTTGAATAAAAGTTGAAACAATTCTCTATTCAGGTAATTTCCCGTATGAAATATTTAGGTTTGGGGGTGAAAATACAGTAGTCCAAAATCAATTCTCTCAGGCAGAAAATAAGATTAACATAATCAAATTGAAATGGAGAAAGCAAGAACCAAAATTCAAGCTAAAAATAGGTGGACAAGAAGCCTGAGATAAGAGTGAGACAGGAAAATGCTGGAAGCCAATAAACTTTGACAAGCAAGGGAAACGGAGGAATTGTTTACAGTGATTCTGTAGGAAAATGAGCTCATGATGCACAACTGCAAGCACTGACTAGAGTTTTGGAATTTGTGTTCTTTCTCCATCGAGAAGATATGATGTTCTGATAGAATGAAAAGAATCCATGAAAAGACCAAGGGGATGGGATCCAGTCAAACAACTGGCCCAAAGGAATGTATTGTCTTTAAGAAATCATGGAGAAGCAGAAAAAAATTAGAAGACTGAACATACAAGAAAGCTATTCTAACTTTCAAAAGTGCTGGAGGTGGGGGTTCATTTCAAAAGGATAGAGGAATGAGTTTGACCTTGACACTTGACAAAAACATAATTTTTAGAACGTGATTTGCACTTGGAAAAATGTATATCTACTTCACTGGGAATAAGCCAGATGTTGCCTCTGATAAAAGAACACAATAGGTTGGTTTTTTTTTAAAGCCATAGTTTATATTCCATTTTAACAAGGGATTTAATAAAACAAAGCGCTATGACTAGGTCCAAATGTCCCCTGAAACAACTACACAGTAGAAGATTAGGCAGTCTGATCAAAAAGAGTTCACGTCCAAAACAACAATAATCCTGGTTCAACCATTACTTGCTGACTACCTACTGTGCCAGGTACTGTTTTATACATTAGATATACACCAATAAATAAGGCTGTTACTATCGTATTATGTGAGGTGAGGGAAAGAAACAAAGAGTTGATGATAAATGCTATGCCTATGATAAGCAGGAAATAAGGGAAAGACAATAAGAAGTGCAGAGATTTTTCTGCAAGGACAGCCTCTCAAAGAGGTGACATTTGAGCAGAGAGCTATGCGGATAACGAGGGGAAGACTTTTCCAGACAGGGGAACCAGAAAGTACAAAGGGTATGGAGGAAGCTAGGGGCCATACCAGGAGGGCCTTAGAGCACTTGGGCTTTTACTCTAAGCAATGTGGGAAGACAATGGAAGGCTTCAAGCAGAGCGATTATCTGGCAAAAGTTTTTTTTTTTTTTTAATATTTATTTTTTTTTAGTTTTCGGCAGACACAACATCTTGGTTTGTCTGTGGTGCTGAGGATCGAACCCGGGTCGCACGCATGCCAGGCGAGTGCACTACCGCTTGAGCCACACCCCCAGCCCTGGCAAAAGTTTTAATAGGATCAGTCCACCTGCTGCTTAGAGAACAGTTAATGAATTCCTGCAGCAGCCCAGCCAAGATGATTGAATAAAAGCTTCATATCAACTATAAATCCAACTTGGATGCCCAAACAAAAAGTAAATCCATCTTAGACTATAGTGGACTGTGCTAATAGAAGTATGAGATACAAAATAATCTAGATAATAAATAAATAATCTATGTTCAAGTTTAGAGAGATACAAGAGACTATCCAGAGGAAAATAAATAAGATAGTAGATGGATCTAAAATAATATAATTTAAAGAACAGTTCAGATTTGGAAAGACTTGGGGTGGACAACTCTCCTCAATCGTGGCACTGTCATTGAGACAAAGACTTAGATAAGATAGTGAATTTACTCTTCCACTTATTAGCTATATGACTTAAGGCACTTAATATCCTCCCTGAACCTAATTTCTTTACTGAAAAGCTGATGATAATATTATATCCACCATAAAGGAATGTTATATTACATGAATAACATAAGAGTGTATATAACAATACCAGAAGCCTAATAATAAAAGACGCTTAAAATGAAAGAAGCAGTGTAATAAATAATAAACTTCCACACTAAAATGTTTAGGGAAACCATTTGCAGGTTCATCTTACAAGGACACTGCAGTAGAGCTTAGCTGAGTTTGACTCAAAGGTTTATTTGGCCTATAGGATTCTGCATTGTTGAAGTTTGCTAACCTGTGCTGAAATAGCAGGCTTGAGGAGCTCACTGATAGAATGAGCAGGGTCATTTGTGAAAGGAAAAGGGAGTCAGCCAGGGAGTCTGCATGAATTCAGCCACGGAAAAACTGTCAAGTGCTCTGATCATCAAATTTAGTCCTGGTACAAAACATCATATATAAAGATAGGAGAAAACTTGAGTCAATCACTGCTAACTTGAGGGACAAAAAAATGTTTTGAATGTAAATGATTCCTCCCGAAGTTCACATATTTTTGTCTTTGTGATGCATATACTTCATACACAGACTTTTCATAGCAATGTTTGTAGATAGGAATTGTGAGATCCATCTTATAATTAAGGAAACTGAGCTTCTTAGTGTTCCCATGATGCCCAAATTCCTACAACCGATAGGCAGTGGAGCTGTTTTTGATCCCAGGCTGTTTATGAGGTTTCTTTCTTCTCTCCATGGAGCCATAGATTCAGTTATCTGCTAACCTCATGTAGGAATAGTAAATCCCTTGTCAATCTTTCATATTCTGAGAGCAAGAAAACCCACATTAAGTAAAAGTAAAATTTACTGCTATGATTATACCAGTTTCATATTTTGAAACTATTTCAGATAGAAATTTTTCCAAACTATATTTTATCCTAATAGGGTTGTTGCTTGGATATTCGTGTGTGTGTCTGTGTGTGTGTGTGTGTGTGTGTGTGTGTGTGTGAGAGAGAGAGAGAGAGAGAGAGAGAGAGGAGAAGAGAGGAGAGGACAGGAGAGGAGAGAGAGAGAGTGTGTGTATGTGTGCGTGTGCATGTTCAGATGACTCAGCGTAATCATCTGGAACATTGTTTACTGACTAGGCTATAATGCAACAATGTCTTCAGGGCTTTACATTAAATGATTGCAAATACTTTATTGCTATTAATTCTACTGTCTCTGCACATTCGCTTCCTGGAATATTGACTTCTGGTAGCCCTACCCACCACAAATCTCCTCCCTGTTTTTGATCTGCTGTCTGTTAAGATTTAAATGGAAACTAGATAACCATGAAGGTCCATCAGGAATTTCCCTCTTCATAGGCTCAAACCACAGGATAGGTCTTTACTCTGCAAGAGCAAAGTGCATAGACTTTGAGATCATGTTTCTCTTGCTGCTCAACTTTTTATGGATTTCCAACTGAGTCACAAACGGTGAGGTTGCCTAATAGTTATAGGAAAACCTCTTCTAGTTCCCCAACTTGAGAGGATAACTTTAGTAGACATCAAAGAAGAAAGAATGTTTTGTATAATTCAACATTTTAAAAAATATTCTTTTTAAAGTTGTAGATGGGCACAATACCTTTATTCTATTTGTTCATTTTTATGGGGTGCTAAGTATTGAACCCAGCGCCTCACACATGCCAGGCAAGCACTTTACCACTGAGCCACAACCCCAGCCCTTATCTTAACATTTAGTAATGCTTTTGACAGGAAGAAGAAAGGCTGTCAGGAATACAAAGCACAGAGAAATTTAAAAGTTTACATGGCCAAGAACTGTTCCCATTTAGTACAATTGATTTTGACCACATGTTTATCACATAAAGTGAATTTATAAGTGCTTTACAAAACATAAATAACCAGTTGGCTTTTCTGCCTAAAGGAAAAGCTAAAAGCTCTTTCCTGTTTACATTTTAGTCTCGTAGCAGTCTGTTTTCCCTACAGATAGAGCAAAGATAATCTTCATTAACCAACTTGACAAATATTTTCAACAGAGTTCAAATTTGTAAGGATAAACTGCATTCCAGGGAGGTTGTACTGATTATGACTGGCTTAATTTTATGACAATACACTGCTTGCCTCAGTACTCCTAATTTATTTTCACACCTAGACACTACAAACTGTAAGCTAGCATTAGAACAAGGGAACCACTAATATAAATTTACATCTCAGGCCTTAGAAGCCCTAAGCTTCAAAAACCTGAGACTTCATTCTAAATGAAATGGGATCCATAGCAGAGTTCAAACAAAGGAGTGACATGGTCTTATTTATATTTAAGAGGAATCAATTTGGCCCAAATGTAGCATGTTCTCCATACAGCAGCCAGAGTGATTTCTCTGGGTAGTAAGACCAGTGAGGAACTACTGCTGCAATAACCCATGGGGCATCTGATAGTGGATTCATAGCAGCAGTGGAGTTGATACAATGTGGTTAAACTATGTTTTTTGAGGTTTTGCTTTGTTTCATTTTATCTCCTAAATTTTTAAATTGGTGTATTATATATTTGTACATAATCATGGGACTTATCATTACATATATGTACATGCACAAGATATAGTAATACAATTTGGCCAGTATCTCTCTCTAGCACTTTCCCCCTCCTTCCCACATCCCATCCCCTGGTCCTTTTCCTCTGCTGATCTCACTTTGGTTTTCTTGAGATCCTCCCCCACCTCTCTTTTCCTTTTACCTCTCTAGCTTCTGCATATGAGATAGAATACACAACCCTTGACTTTCTGGGTTTTACTTATTTCACTTAAATATAATGATCTCTAAATCCATTCATTTCCCTGCAAATGACATAATTTAATTTTTCTTTATGGCTGAATATAACTCCATTGTGTGTACATACCACATTTTCTTTATCTATTCATCCATCCATCAATAGACACATAGGCTGGTTCCATAGTTTGACTATTGTGAATTGTGCTGTTATAAACATGGGTATGCATGTACCCCTGTAGCATGATGCCTTTAATTCCATTTTTTTTTGTACCAAGAGTGCTTAACCACTGAGCCACAGCTACAGCTTTATTTTATTTTTTAACTTTGAGACAAGTTCTCACCAAGTTGAAAGGGCCTTGCTAAGTTGTTGAGGCTGGTTTTGAACTCTTGATGCTCTTGCTTAGCCTCTTGAGCTGCTGGGATTACAGACATATGCCACCATGCCTGGATGATGACTTTAATTCTTTAGGATAATGCTGAGGAATGGTACAGCTGGGTCATATGGTAGTTCCATGCCTAGTCTTTTCAGGAAATCACTACTGATTTCCATAGTGGTTGTACTAATTTACAATCCCACCAACAGTGTAAAAGTGTTCCTTTTTCTTCACATCCTCTCCAACATTTATCTATCTCTCTATTTATTTATTTTGGTACCAGGGATTGAACTCAGGGACACTCAACCACTGAGCCACATCCCCAATCCTTTTTTGTATTTTATTTAGAGACAGGGTCTCAATGAGTTGCTTAGGGCCTCACTAAGTTGCTAAGGCTGACTTTGAACTCGCAATCCTCCTTCCTTAGCCTCCCAAGATGCTGGAATTATAGGCATGCACCACGGTGCCCACCTCCAACATTTATTATTATCTGTATTCTTGATGACTGCCATTCTGAATGGTGTGGGATGAAATCTCAGTGTAGTTGGATTTGCACTTCCCTAACCTCTAATGATGTTGAATATTTTATTATATATTTGTTGGCCATTTGTATTTCCTCTTTGGGGAAGTCTCATTTGCCTATTTATTAATTGGGTAATTTGATTTTTTAGTATAAAGTTTTTGAGTTCTTTACATGATATTCTAGATATTAATCCTCTGTCAGAAGAATAGCTAGCAAAGATTTTCCTCCCACTCTGTAGGTCTTACATTCCTAATTGTTTCCTTTGCCATGAAGAAGCTTTTCAATTTGATGCCATCGCATTTATTAACTTTTGGCATTATTTCCTGAGCTTTAGGGGTCCTATTGAGAAAGTTGTTGCCCGTGCCTATATGCTGGAGTATTGACCCTATGTTTTCTTCTAGGAGTTGCATAGTTTTTGGCCGTCTTTGTCTCTTCTGATTAATTTTGTTTTACAGTCTGCTTTGACAGATATCAGAGTAGCTACTCTTGCTTTTTTTTCTCCATTTGCATATTTTCCATCCTTTCACTTTCAGTCTCTGTCTTTGCACATAAGGTGTGTCTCTTGCAAACAGCATAAAGTTGGGTCTTGTTTTTTAAACCATTCTGCCAGCCTATGTCTTTTAATTGATTAATTGAGACCACTTATACTCACATTATTATATAGAGATGTTTATTAATTTCTGCCATTTTGATTTATTTATAATGTTTAATTTGGTTCTGTTTTTCATTTACTTAGCTATTCTTCAAATGAGATTTGTTCATTCATGAGCTCTGAAGTTTCTTTTTTATTTCTTCTTTGTGAAGTATTTCTTTAAGTAAGTTCTGTAGTGTTAGTTTAGTAGGCATGAATCTTTTTGATTTTGAAAAATAGCTTTGCTGGATATAGCGGTCTTGGTTGATAGTTTTTTTTTTTTTTTCTTTTCCAGAACTTGGAATACATCATTCCAAGCCCTCCTGATTTTTAGAGTTTGTGCTAAGAAAAGCAGAAGTGATTCTGATTGGCTTTCCTCTAAATATAACCTTACATTTTTCTTTTTAGGCTTTAAAATTTCTGTCCTTGTTTTGTATATTGGGCATTTTAATTATAATGTGTCATGGAGAGGTTTTATTTTTTGGGGGGGGCCTACTGGGAATTGAACCCAGGGGCACCTAACCACTGAGCTACATTCCTAGCCCTTTTTTGTATTTTGTTTAGAGACAAGAACTCACTGAGTTGCTTAGTGCCTTGCTAAGTTGCTGATGCTGGCTTTAGACTTGCAATCCTCCTGCGTCAGCCTCTCAAGCTGCTGTCATTACAGACGTGCACCACCGTGCCCTATGAGAGGTTCTTTTTTGATCTTGTCTATTTGAAGTTCTGAATGTCTACTTTATCTGGATGTCCATCTCACTCTAAAGGTTTGGAAAATTTTCTGTTTTTATTTATGTAAAGAGGTTATCTATTCCATTAGCCTGCATCTCACAACCATCCTCAATTCCAATAATTCTTAAACTTAGTCTATTAATGTTGTCCCAGAGTTCTTGTATATTCTGATCACGGTTACTATTTTCTTTTCTTTAATGCTGTCTGAATGTTCAAGGTTGGCTACTTTGTCTTCTAGCTCTGTGATTCTATCTTCAGCATGATTGGCTCTGTTAGAGAGACTATCAACTTAACATTTTATTTGATTTATTGTGTCCTTCATTTCTAAGATTTCTGTTTGGTTCTTTTTCAACATTTCATCTCCTTATTGAATTTCTCATTCATATCCTGTACTGACTTCCTTAATTCATTCAGTTGGTTTTTAGTGTTCTCCTAGAAATCATTGGTCATTTTTATAATGATTCTTTTGAATTCTTTATCTGATATATCACTCATTTCAATATCTTTGGGGTCAGTTGCTGGTGAATCATGAACTTTAGGTAGTGGCATGTTGGCTTGTTTTTTCATATTTCCTGTATTTCTCTACTGGGTTTTATACATCTGTTGAAAGGGACTTCTCTTCCACTTTTATTTGTGGGCCTTTTTAGGGCAGTCTTCACTTGCCAAAGTGTCCGAGAGTGATCTTAACTGAGAGCCCCTTGTAGGTTTTGGTATCCACTGCTTTTGTGTTAATTCTGTTTTTGCAGTAGCAATGGATGTCCATGGGTGGGACCTGGTAGCCCATCCCTAGCTGTTTCTACTTGGGGTCTAGTCATTAGTTTGTTTTTCCCCCGTTTATTGGTGCATTAAAGTTGTACATAATGATGAGATTTGTTGTTATATATTTATATATGCACACAGTGTAACAATATAATTTGGCTAGTGTCACTCTTCACCACTCCCTCTCCCTCTTTACCTTGTTCCCTTTTCTCTACTGATCTCTAGTTCTCTACTGATCTTCTATTCTTTGTACTGAAGTATAGCTGAAGATTGAGTGTCATTAATTTGCAGGTGGAGCAAGGTGTGCAACAAAGTCTCTGTCCTGTGAACTTGTAGTGTCCCTATATGTCCCAGCACCTCACAAAACAGGGGGAAACAAATCATAGCATCAACCAATGCAACAATAAACAGTATTAAAATAAATACCTAGTCCCTACTGTGATATCTACAATGTTAATTACCACAAAAAAAAAAAGAAAAGAAATGGTGAGGTCAGCAATTACCAACAGCAAAAACAATAAGTAAACATAAAGTAGGTCTGGCATTGAAGCAAACAATAGGTGTCAACTATGTTATCCACAGCAGGAATAATTGCAACATTATTAACGGTGGGAGCAGGAATTATAAAAACCAATAAGTTCTAAAAGATAGTAAAAATACAGTTAAGAGAAAAGAAGATGTGATAGGAAGGTAGAAAAGATTTTACAATTTCAAAAAGCAAACAGAGAAAATGCAGAAGAGATATAGCAGATGATGGTTATAAGGAAGGAGAAGAAACAAAGGGAGAGAAAAATAGAGAATAATGGAATTTGGCTGCTAGCAGGAGAATAAAAGAAAAAGAGAAATGAGAGAAATAAATGAAAACAATACAAAACAAAACCAAAACACACAAACCAAAAATCCTAACCTTTAAAAGTCAAGGCAAGGAAAATGAACTATATTTTCAAAAGGCTAAAAATGAGAGGAAAAAATCCCCAAATATGCATATGTATATATGTCCACGAACCAATCAGCATAGCAAGCGCACGTACATACACACAGGAAAAAGATTCTTAATTAAATGGTCAAAATAGTCAATGAGAATGAACAGTCACTGTCTAGGCTCAGCTGTCCCTTCTTTTCATTTCTTCTTTTTTCCCCCCACCCTGTACTGGGGATTGAATCCAGGGGTGCTTAACCACTGGGCCATAGCCCAGCGCTATTTATTTATTTATTTATTTATTTAAAGACAGGGTCTCTCTAAGTCTCTTAGGCTGGCCTTAAAGTTGTAATCCTCCAGCCTCAGCTCCCCAAATCGCTGGGATTACAGGTGTGAGCTACCACACCCAGCTTTCCATTTCTTCCTGAGCTATGTACTGAGAACCAGAGCAGAAGCTGGGGGTTGTTAACTCCTTCCTCATTTGGTGTTGCTCTCCCAGCTGCCAGTTAGAGGGGCCTAAGACTGAAGATGGTTAAAGTAAATCCCAGAATCCCCTCTCACCAGTATGAGATAGGATGGAATGGGAAGTACTGACAGTTGGAGTCTTTGCAGAGACCAGATTGGTGTTGCAGAGTTCTATAAAGGGGAGTTCTGGCAGCTGGTGCTTAGGTCTAATCAGGCCTCAGCGGTTTGGGTGTGTGGTGTCTGCTCTAGGGAGATTAAATCAACACACCCCTAGGGCCCGGCTCTCGGTGGGCAATCTGGATCTCAGAAGCCTCCCCAAAATTCTATTCATGGGGGAAGGAGAGCCAATCCTCCATACACTCTGCAGCCCACGAACACAGCCTTCCTGGGCTTAGTCCCTCAGAGTATGGACACTCGCCTGCCCAGATTCCCCACCTGCTTCAGCTGCTCTTCAGCCGCCAGTCTCAAAGGAGCAGCGAGTTGGCTCCCTTTTGCTTTTCCAACTTGAATCCTCCTGTGTAAAATCTTCTCTGTGCCCGTTTTGCTACCGTTCTGTTAAGTGCACCCTAAGCCCCACAGCAGGCGCTCACCGGGACAGGGTGGCAGTGTCTGCTGGGATCCCAGGACTCCTGCCGCAGCTGCAGCGTGGCTACCTGGAGATGGCTCCGCCTCAGCTCTCCGCACCAGTTGGGAAACACAGGGCGGCTTTTCAAACACCAGTGCACAGTGCAGCCTCTGGATCAGCTAAGTTCAGGCTGCTTTTCTGATCTCAAGTTTTTCTGTACCAAATCTGTCCATTGTGCTCTGTGTGTTCTCCCTTCCCCTGGGGCCAACCAGCGCTGCTACTGCTGTTGCTGCCACAACCGGCTAGGCTCCAATGTCCTCTTTCTTCTTTGTTTCATGTACCCCCATTTCAGAGTCTCTAAGACACTCTGGCTAATATTGGATTTTTAGTGAAATCCCTCTTTCACCCACCTCGTTGAGAAGCAGTATTCCCGCTGTTTGAATCCCAAGCCACCGAGCAAGTAGGAATGCAGCCTTCCTCTAGGCCGCCATCTTGAATCTGCCCCTGTGGTTGGATTTTGAATACATTTTGTAAGGAAAGCTAACCGGAATTGCTGGTGAGTTGGAAGCAGGCTATGAAAGAAAGTGAGAATGAAGGATCACTCCAGCATTTTTGATTTTCCAATTTGAATCCTCCTGTGGATTGAACAACTAGAAGGAATGAAGTTGACATCAATTTACATGGTAAAATAGCTGTGGAAAGAAGACTAGGAGTTCATTAGAGTGTGTGATATTCATCAGAAAGTCAAGTGAAGATGTTGGGAAGGCAACTGGATATCTGGATATACATATACATATGCATATCTGGAGTTTGGCAGAGAGGTAAGGGATGGAGGTATATATTTGAAAATTGTTAGCTGAAGATGGTTAATCCAATATATCTTTTCAGCTAAGACCAAGAGGAAAAGATCTTACTTCTTCAGGATTCATGGTGTGCTGAAAATTATTACTTAGTTCAGATCTGAAGAGAGAAATGAGATATAGAAATAAGAAAAAAAAAGTTATTGAAACAAACTATCCTATAGAAGTCACACGAAGTTTTAAGAAGTTGGCCAGAGATGGGTGTGGTGATGCATGCCTATATTCCCAGAAGCTCAGGAGGCTGAGGCAGGAAGATTGCAAGTTCAAAGCCAGCCTCAGCAAGTTAGTGAGGCCCTAAGCAACTTAGAGGGACATTGTCTCAAAATGTAAATAAATAAATAAAAAGGCCTGAGAATGTAGCTCAGTGGTTAAGTAAGTGTCCCTGGGTTCAAGCCCCTCATATCAAAAAAAAAAAAAAAGGTTGGCCAGATTATCACATATTTTTCCTAATTTATAGCAAAGTAGAAGTGTCTCAGAAGCACAGAGTGATTGAGTTGATGGAAGTTGTAGGTTCGGGAAAGGCAGCAAGCATGAAAAGTAGTCAATGTCAAGGGAATTAGACCCAATTTGGGTTAAGGCTGCAATATTAGTGGGAATTCAAAGCATTGGAAGACTCATTTTAAAGTTTTCTATGTGAAGATCCTATCTCTCGCCTAGAATTTGAAGGTGACTGAAGAATTTTACATTTTGCAATGCTTCCTAATTGGTTCTATATATCTTAGAATAAGCCTTTGTTCTTTTTGGCTTCTACCTCAGTTTATGAACTAAGTATAAGAGTCATGCTTTCTGATCCAACAGAAAATGTTCAACAGTTGTTGTCATCTTGAGGTGTAGCAGACTTATATCATTGGAAACCTCATTTTATCCCTCCCTGCTCATCTTCTAAGGGATCTGTCTAGTCGGGTCATAAGTAGATCTTGGCCAAGCATAATCCCCAACCTCTGTATTCATTTAGAGTCTATCAACCTGAAAGAGGAGATCTCACAGAGAGTTAATGGAACAATACACAGATGGAAACAATTGTACTAATTTCCAAGGATGATCCTAGTAATATTGATAAATATTATAATTTCCTAATTTTATTAAACTCTGTTTGCTTTTTGCCAATCTGTCAACTCAGAATTTCTTCCATATTATGATTCTCTTTTTTTAATGAGTCAAGGTAAAGCGCTCAAGGTATCTAATCACCTTATTATTATTGATCCCTCCCCATCCCCACATACACATATATTGGCACTGTTTAGACAACCTCCATCCTTTATCGTCCATCATGGTACTTAATATCATCTGCTACCCTATGCACGTAATTACATTGTACTAATTTATTTTTATTTGTCTGCTTTCCTCACTAGAATATCAACTCCAAAAGTTCAGAGATTTTTTTTCCTCTTTTTTGCTCATTGCCATATCCCTAGCTGCTTAGAAAAGTGGCTGGCACCTGATAAATGTTAATTGAATGAAGACATTGTATATAAACTCAGTACTAAGGGGGAAAAAGAAGATTTTGTTTACTGTGTATGTAGCAGAGTTCATTTTAAGAAAAATAGTTTTAGTTGTAGATGGACACAATATCTTTATTTTATTTGTTTATTTTTATGTAGTGCTGAGGACGGAACCCAGTGCCTCACACATGCTAGGCAAGCATTCTGCCACTGAGCCACCACCCCAGCCCTGGGTTGTATTTTTAAAATATGTTATTGTTGTAGATGAACACAATACCTTTATTTTATTTATTTATTTTTATGTGGTACTGAGGATCAAACCCAGTGCCTCACACATGCTAGGCAAACGCTGAGCCCTAGCCCCAACATGCATTATTCTTTTTTTTTTTTTTTTTTTGGTGATGCTGATGATTGAACCCAGGGCCTTTTGAATGCTAGGCAGGCATTCTACTAACTGAGCTATATCCCCAGCCCGCATTATTCATTTAAAAAAAAATATTTTTTTAGTTGTAGTTGGACACAATACCTTTATTTTATTTATTTATTTTTATGTGGTGCTGAGGATCGAACCCAGGGCCTTGCGCATGCTAGATGAGCACTCTACTACTGAGTCACAACCCCAGGCCCCATAATTCATTTTTTTTTAGTTTTTTGTTTGTTTGTTTGTTTGTTGGTACCAGGGATTGAACTCAGGGGCACTCAACCACTAACCAACATCCCCAGCCCTATTTTGTATTTTATTTAGTGACAGGGTTTCACTGAGTTGCTTAGTGCCTCATTCTTGCTGAGGCTGGCTTTGAACTTGTGATCCTCCTGTCTCAGCCTCATAAACTGCTGGGATTATAGGCATGCACCACCATCTTTATGTCACAACTGCCATGAAGCCAAAGCTCACTGAAGACTGTGAAACTGGGGTGTCAAGCAATGAAGTAATAGCAATGGAATTTCTTCTAATTGATTTCATTAATAACATATTTTAAATGCATTATTAAATTGATTCACCTACTTTTTAACTTTAATTCTACATTGATTCATCACTCCTTCCCAGTGCTGTCCCATCTGTGGCATAAAGTAGCATCCCTTTTCTCTCATCTGTGGTTATCAGAATCCTTAGATGATGTATGGAGGATATTCTTTTAATAGAAATATCAAAATGAAATGCTACATAAAAGAATAGTATTCTAGAATATTAATATAAATATATATTTTTATTGTAATATGAACATAAAATATATTTTATATAATTATAAAATAAGTATTCTAGATTAAGATTTGGGAGATATATTACTCTTTAAACTCAGCTAGCAAAACATGGAGCTGGTAATCATAACATTATTAATTTATTCCATAATCTGGTGGTGCTCTGAATTAAAGAGATCAGAATGCCACCAAGAGTCCATACTATGGAGGTCACTATGTTAAGTGAAATAAGCCAGATGCAGAAGAACAAAGATCACATGTTCTCATTCATTTATGGAAATTAGTAGGTCAATCCTATAGAAGAACAGAATAGAATAGTAGTCATTATAGACTGTGATGAATGGGATGGGGAGGACCAAAAGAAGTTCAATAAGGGGTACCAAAACTGAGTGAAGAAATTACTTCTGTTTCTTCTTAAGCACAGAAGGGTAATTATTGGTTAAAACAATATATATTTCAAATTGACTAGAAAAGAAGAATATGAAATTCCCAATACAAAGACGTTAATTTTTGAAGAGGTGGAAATGCTTATTACCCTGATTTGATTATTATACTACATATATATATTTAGTACTATCTATAATGTACCCCATAAAGATGTACAAATATTATGTCTCATTAAAATATGATAAAGAGTTCATACCATGGCTTGAGGAGCTGGTATTCCTTAAATGTGGTCCTCACAGCCAATCACTAACTTAAGCAAAGATGATATGGGCAAGTAACCATAGAATATGAAAAGGTCAGAATCTGGCTAAGCTGGAAAGCAGCACTGGCAACCATGTTGGATGTACTCATCTCTACAGTGACAATGTATCAGGAGAACTAAGATGAGATCATTATGACCTGCACGTCTCAGAAGTGGCACACCTGTCAACAGTATATCTGGTACTGAAATGGGTGTGCTCATTTCAGAATAAATTAGCTAATATCAATTATAGAAACATAAGGTAACCTTATGAATCACAAGACCTTTGGGATTCTCTGGCAGGTATGACCCAGAATACTGATTCTTTAAGCTCTATTTCTGTGTTCCAAGGGATAATTATGTCACCCCAGCTTTATATGTATCATAGTTGATCCATAACTGATGATTGAGTGAGCAATTCCAAATAGAAGATTTGATTAATATGGTGAGAACCCAAAAATATAGTCAAGATACTTTCATGTCATAGTTTAGTGTATCACAAAAATAATATTCTTAAAATTGAGAGAAAGGAGGCAGAGGAGAAATGGTATTATAAAGACAGAATGGCATGGCTAGAGGATATGATAATGACTCTACAATGTATAGAATTCTCTTTTCTGTTTGTGACGTCTCTGACACACAATATCCCAGATAAGAATATATTAACATCAGTAGTGATGGAAGGATAATAAGCTTCAAGACTGTGGATGTCATTTTCCTTGAAGACATCAGACCTCTGGAAAACTAGAAGAACCAGGGTAAGGCTCAGAATGAAACCTGTTGGTCTGGTCTGTAGTACCAGAGAAGGGGAGTGTAATTGGGGCTCTGAAGTTTTCTTCTAGATTATCCTGTAAGACTGGTACCATGACCAAGAATGCTAATGTTTATTTGATTACAGAACCCTTTGTTCTCTCTCTTCAGAACCAAAGCAAATTGGAGAAATGTGAGGGAAAGTATACAAGATTATAGAATCACCTCCTATCTCAAATCATAAAGACAGGTACCAGATAAATCACTTTGTAAATCTTCAGGTGCCCAATATCTGAACTTCAAGGAGGGGAAGACCAGTCTGATAATAAAAAAATTAGTGGATAAGGGCCTCAATCTCATGCCCACATTAATACTGTGCAGTTGGAATTATAAAAACTTATCTGGGGCCTCAGTTTACCATATTTAAAATAAAAGTTTTTTGACTTTTAATAATACAGGAAGTGGGGCTAGGGCTGGGGCTCGGTGGCAGAGTGCTTGCCTAGCACACGTAAGGCTCTCGGTTCCATACTTGGTACCACATAAAGATAAACAAATAAAATAAAGGCATTCTGTCCATCTACAAGTACAAAAAAATTTTAAAAATAATACAGGAAGTATAATGTCACCATGAATACAAAAAAATCTAGAAGGTAAATTGGGCAAGAGCCTTACTATTCATTATCATCAAAGACCCTCCTTCCTATTCATTATCATCAAAGAGCAAAGGAGAGTGAGAATTCTAGAGCATTAACTAGAATGGCAGTTTATCTTCAAATCTCATCAGGAATCTTCTTTGGATAAGAAATATGTTCATTGCCCAGAAATTATACAAAATAAGTTTTAGGGCAGCATTCTGTTTTTTCTGGGGACAGTCAGAATATGGTAATGTCCTAATAATATTAACTTGGATTCCATTCAGAAAGGAATTAGGGCCTTATTGCTTTGGAATTTGAGTAATGCCATCAAGGTACAAAATGTCATTTTTATATCTTAATGATTCTCAATGTTTCAACAAATATTGAAAAGCAAACACAGCCTCCAAACATCTACAAAGATGAAATAATTAAGTAACTTGAAATTTGAAAATATGATGGAACCCTCAGAGTGAATGCTTCTGCTAGGCTTTTCACTGGATTTAGAAGTCAGTATTCTCCAAAGCTTTTTTCCTTCTCATTAACACTGAAATCTCCCTAAAATTAGCTGATAAGTAGGAATAAATTACAGGTCATTGAGCAGCTCTGATCATCTTTGGGCACTGACTCTGATCATCTTTGGGAATTGGATTATTTGTTCAATAAATCCATAAATCCAGTTCCACACAAATTCAATATGAATTTTAAAATTTCAGGGATTATATCCCTAAGGTGTTTCTGAATGATTCATGATGTTTGGGAGCAGGGGGCATTCTGGAGACACTTTTGTTAATCTGAATTTATGCCTAAAAATAATATTCTTCTTGGAAAAAATGGGAAACAGTGAGACAGGGCAAAACTCTGCAGCTATTACTCATTTTGGATCTCATTCCTGGCACTCTTCTAAGGCAAAAGCTGCTGGTATTCAAAATCCAGAGGTAACAAGGCCCAGGACTAGGCAATGTATTAGGTGAGGCCCCAATTTACTCATCAGAGAGCATTAGGCATCCACAATCCAGCACCCTGGAGAGCTCCACTGGGGTCACAAAACCTGGGACGTATATGGAGAATCTGTGAACCAGCTCCCTACTAGTAGTAATGAGTTATGGGTGGAGCCAGTCACAGAATGTACAAGAAACTACTTAGCTTTTTTTTTTTTTTTTTTTTAACAAGGGAGGAGAGAGCAAAGGAGAGTGAGAATTCTAGGGCATTAACTAGAGAGTACAGGCTTTTCTTTGTAAGTTACAAATGATGGTTAACATTTAAATGTCAGGTACTCTGTGGAGCACTTTACAAGCATTATTTATCTTCTTGAATTCTCACAGTCACCCTATGAATAAGGAACTATTATAATTTCCATTTAATAGGAGTATAAATGAAGAATTAAAGAGGTTAACTAAAGAGCTCAAGCCCAGTTAACAAGTGGAGGTGCCCATATTTTACCCTATGTATTTTCATGATGCTCAACTAATTAAAGAGAGGGCTTTATAAGTATTTATTATAAAGTATATGTATTATGTTGCAAAACTATTTCTTCACTCCTCCCTCCACCCACATCTTTTATGCCATGACTTTGCAGTCTTTCCCATCAAGAGGTGTAGTCTTCCTGGTGTAGTAGCACATGCCTATAATCCCAGTGGTTTGGGAGGCTGAGGCAGGAGGATCAAGAGTTCAAAGCCAGCCTCAGCAAAGGCAAGGTGCTAAGCAACTCAGTGAGACCCTGTCTCTAAATAAAGTACAAAATAGGACTGGGGATGTGGCTCAGTGGTTGAGTGCCCCTGAGTTCAATCCCCGGTATCCCCTGACCTCACCCACCAAAAAAGAGGTATAGTCTGTTTTCCCTCTCTCAAATCTGCTTTAGCCAAAAGAATGCAGCAAAAGTAATGGTGTGTCAGTTGTAAATCTAGGCCTCAAAAAGTGTCCATTCATATTAATTCTCCCTTTCTCTCTGCCCCCTACCCAGCATAGCTACCAAGTGAACAAGCCTGAGCTAAACTTCTTGAGTGTGACACACCAAGCCACTGGAACAGAGATGAAACAACCAAAGTGAGGCCATTAGGATGGCCATCTAGCCCCCAGCCTCTCTGGACACTGACTAGATACATGAGTAAAATTATAAGACCTATAGAACTTCTCAGGTGATCCCAGACAAAATTGTCAACCCATAGAATCATGAACTTACAAAATGACTTTTGATAACTGATAATATCTAAGTAACCTCACCAAGTTCTTTCCAAATTATTGATTTGGTTAGGATGCTTTAGAGTTGCAAGTAAGAAAACACTCAACTGGCTTAAACAACAAGGAAAACCTATTAATTCACATAAATAAAAGATCATGGTATTTTAAATCAAGAGTTCATATAGTGGCTTTGTGATATTAAATATCCTGTTTCCTTACGTCTTTCTACTGTGCCATCCTCATCTTGTTGATTTCTGCTCTGATGGAAGTTCCTTACATTGTCACAAGATGGATGCATCAGTTTCAACCATCACATCCAGAAATAACAACATAGAAGAAAGGAACTGTCCCTTCCCATGAATATTCCTAGCCAAGTTATGGCATCATCCTATGTGTCTGTCAACAACTGGAGGAGTGTGCTACCACATCTAGTTGGTAGAGCCCAGGGATGCTGCTAAACATTATACAAGGCACATGACACTCCCTACAGCCAAGAATTATTTGGCCTCGCTGGGCGCTGTGGTGCATGCTTGTAATCTCAGCAGCTCAGGAGGCTGAGACAGGAGGATTGCAAGTTCGAAGCCAGTCTCAGGGATTGGGGCTGTGGCTCAGTGACAGAGTGCTTGTCTAGCATGTGTGAGGCACTGGGTTTAATTATTAGCACCGCATAAAAATAAACAAATAAAATAAAGGCATGTTGTCCATACACAACTACCAAAGGGAAAAAAAAAAGAGTAAACAAAACAAAAACAAAAGCTAGCCTCAGCAAAAAGTGAGGTGCTACGCAACTCAGTGAGACTCTGTCTCTAAATAAAAATACAAAATAGGATTAGGGATGTGGCTCAGTGTTTGAGTGCCCCTGAGTTCAATCCCAAAAACTATTTGGCCTCAAATGTCAAATACCAATGTTGAGGAACTCTGATCTACCTAGTGCTATGACTGCGTTGCTCTAAGAACTAACGTGTTAATAATGCCACTTCCCCATATCTTTGTGTGTGTGTGTGTGTGTGTGTGTGTATGTGTGTGGTGTTGGAGATTGAACACAGAGCCTTGTGCATGCAAGGCAAACACTCTACCAACTGAGGTACATCCCCAGCCCTACTTCCCTTTATTTCAATCAAGGTCAAGAATAATAGTAAATCACCTACCCTCAGAAGCAAACCTACCGAAGGATTCAAGTACAAAGTACCTAATCACGTTTAGATGTATATGTGTGTATATGTGCAGTGGTCTCAATAACAAGTAGAAGCAGGAAAAAATAAATAAAACAGATAATTGGCCCAGATCAGAACAACACAGGAAGGAGAACTACCACTTAAAAGTATTTACTATGTGCTAGGTACCAACATATGTTAACTCCCTGAGTGCTCACAACCATATTTATGATTTGGAATTTGTTATTTGTCAAATACTCAGCAAGATTGGTAATTAGTTTGTGTCACCCAGTAAGAGAACTGGGGTTTAACCCATCAGTGTATTTCTAGTGCAATCCCTGGGCTCTTTCCATGGAATGTGGTAAATGTTCAGAAAAAATAGTATAATGGTTGAGGAAGAAAATAATTATAATTTTTAATGACAGATGAATGTGACAGAGTACTTTTCCCTTAAATTTAGCTGACGTCAATGCATAGAAGATATTACCTGGACCACCCTATCTATTGCCAGAAAAGAGCAAGAGAAAATGGATGGAGCAGACAATACAAGCTCATGTTTAGTGCTAAGGGAGAATTGCTTAACAGTTCTAAACAATGAATTAAACTAATGAAGGGAGCTGTATAATCTGCATGTCTGAGGGGTTCCATAGGACCTTTCCTTGGCAAGGAGGGTTTGATATGGCCCTGACCACGGGGGAGGACATGTATGGCCAGGACCACACTCAAATGTTACTCCAGGAATGATCCCTGACTGCAGACCAGCTGTGGCCTCTCCCCTCTTCCCTACACCACTCCCACTTCCTCTGTAAGAACCTCCAGTTCTCTGAGGAGTACAGCCAAGACCATTCCCATTATATCTCTAATGGACCCATGGGGAAGGGGTCCTGTCTCCTTTCACTCCCATCCTTCCCAGGACTCCATCTCTCTCAGCCTTTTATCAGGTCAGTTATGAATGGTTAGATAAAGGTAGGCAATATAATGGGTGTTCATTATACTATTGGTCCAATTTTTCTTCCTGAATGACCATTTTTATAATAAATATAGTGTGGAGGGCATTTTACAGGGACTGCAAGTAGATTGTGTGGAGACTTGTCACCATGTAGACATTCACTTCTACTCTGGGAGAAATAGTTAAGCATGAAGAGGTTTGAGTAAAGGAATAATGTAGTTTGATTTTTTGTTTTGACAGGATATATCAGGGGTTTCTTCCCCTTGATTTGTCTCAATACTAGAAGGATGAGGAGACTGTTCTGGATGTAGTTTTACCAGGAGCCTCTGAAATGTGCCCTGCATTACTCACAAGAAAAATATAAAGAGCAAATTACTTCAGTGAGATAATTGAACAGGAATTACCAACAAATGCTTATTCACAGTGCTAATATAAATTCTAAAGCAAAAACATAAAATCCTTATTTTTAAATGTTTCAGTTGTGAAATAATCTCAAATTACCTAAAAAATTCCAGTTTCTCTCTATGCCACTGCCCACGCATTCTGTGTTCGGTTTACACCAAGAATCATCCTGGCAATCACCGGCAAAATATTCAGTCATGCATTTCAGACATCCCAATTGGTTCTTGTCCTCCATGGAGTATACACCTGGCATAGCAAAGATAATATGTTCAAGTTACTCTGGAAAGAGGAATTTAGGATAAAGTATTCTTTAAATGGGAATAAGCTAAAGGTTGAATAACAATTAAAACTGAAACAAAAATAAAGCAGTCACTATGAAGTCTCCAATACAAGCTACGAACACTTTCAAATGTATATGATTCCGGCCAAGATATTGCAATTGGGCTGGGGATGTAGCTCACTTGGTAGAGTGCTTGCCTCACATGCACAAAGCCCTGGGTTTGATCCCCAGCAACACACACACACACACAAACCGATATTGCAATCAACAACTTAACTTCCATTCTTCTTTTATTAGGTAGAATTAGTAATACTCAACTTATCTACACAAAGGCCATTGTGTGAATTGAATGAAATAAATAACAAAAAGCAGCAAAAATGATTAAATAAGAATGATGGATCAAGTTTTTATAAAATAAAAAATGATAGTGAAACTGCTCAACTTGAATCCATAAAACAATGAAAAAGAATTTATTAAGGGATAATATCTTAATATATGGATAAATATTCTTATACACAATGACTAATCTTAGAAGATAACCTTGCCATCTGGAAAGATACAGAAATCAGAGAGGTGGTAGAAGGGAATACATAGATGAGTATCTATTTGGATTCTCAACACAGAAAAAGAAAAACTTTGAAACTGAGAAAACTGCCAAGTATACAGATTTCTAGCCCTTCATAACACCTTCAATTCCTCAGCCCCCCAAAAAACCTTGATATAATTCTCAAGGAGGTTTCATAAGTGGCATTTTATTTGCTGATCTTTTGGAATGTGCTTGTCAAAGCACTACTTTCTGAAGTCATTATACTACTGATATAAACTTTGGTATTCCTCCATTATAGCTGTATAGATGATAATCTAGCAAGCAAACTTAATATGATGAGAATTTAAAACAAGTCTCAATCATTCTTGGAATGTTAGCAAAGATATTAACATTAACAAACTTCTGCCACTTTTGAGTCAGCAGATTTTAGTCTTACATATATTCATTGAAGTTTTCTTTAGTTCTTAAGAGCAAGTTAGATCATCTAGAATTATCCCAAATGAAAGCCAAAATGTTTATCATATGAATGAACTGTTCCACTGCTAGTTTATGGCTCTTTCTTTTCTAGGGACCTTTGAGTCCTTGCTTGTGAGAACTGAAAATAATGAAGAAACAGAACAGGTGACTGAACTCCACATAGCTGGCAGACAAGTCAGAGACATCAATACCCAATATAAGAGATACTAAGTGTCATTGTCATTAGAGTTTGACCAAATGCAACATTCTACCATATTGACTAGTTAATTTAATGAAACACTTTGTACATCCCTCAGATAATATTCTCAATGATATGAATTGGTTGGGAAGCCAATTTTTCAATAAATGCCAAGTTGTTCAACTACTGTCAGAGTAAAATCAAAATAGTAACCATTTAAAAACATGATCATCATTACCTGATTAGATAAAAGTTAATTCTGGAATAATAACCTTCTCTCTGTCAATCACCCTCTCCAGTTTTTTCTTTGCAACTATTCCAGCAGAGTTTTGTAGTGTTTGGGTTTCATTTCTTTGTATTGAAAATTCAAATAGATACTTTATCCACGTTCCCTCACACTATTTTCCTACCAGATTTATATGGTTGGGTCTTTCTAGATGATGGGTTACCTTACTTCTGAGATTCAGCCATCATACATATGAATATGTATTCATATAGTAAAATATTTCATTTAAATGAACTCTTTTCAATATCTATTTTAATAAATAAAATTTGGGGCTGGGGTTGTGGCTCAGTGGTAGAGCATGTGTGAGTCACTGAGTTCAATTCTCGGCACCACAAATAAATAAACGAATAAAATAAAGGTCCATCAACAACTAAAAAAAATTATAAATAAGTAAATAAATAAAATTTCACAGCACACATTTCGTTTACTAATTTTGCTCTTTTTTATTATTTCGTTCTAGCAATAACCCATTGGGCATATATAGCAAGTATTAGGTCCTTTGTAAAGATAGTCTGTTCATATCAAATTTGGGACAAGTGTTTTCACTGATTGCTTCCTCTCCATTTTCATGAAACTCTGCTTTCCTAGAGCCACCCAGTTAGTCAAAAGTGGTGACAGAATTTAGGCAATGCAGGTAATGCTGTGCATAGATTGATTTGCTTCCAGTGGGATCTAGGGAGGCATCCTATCACTAAATATTTGAATATTTCTGTGTTCATTAATGTGATGGTTTCATTAAGTACAACAAATAAAGATCATAAAGTGTAATCAATGAAAACCATAGCATTATATCTATTCATGTCAGGTGTTGCAGCCAAATAGTTTTAAGGGGTTTTTGGATTTGGGAGTTGCAGATAAAGGATTGTGATTATGTATTCCTCTGGCACTGGTACTATCCACCACTATGTGAAGCAACCATCCTTTAATATGCAATGATTACTTGCACACTTTTTCTCTCTTACTGCAAAGCTTCTCTGTATAGCAAACAAGCTGTTTGTGGCCAACAGAAAGAACATTAACCTTAAGTATTCTTTCTATTGCTTTCATTGTGCACAAGATGCAATTTTCTTTTTTCTTTCACTACTAAGAACTCAATAACACTTTACACAATGTCACTCAAATAATTTTCACCTGTTTCTTTCTTTCAACTTGTTCTCTGACTTCTTTCAGAATGGTCATAAAAAGGTGAAGGAGGAAAAGGATAATACCATATTAAAGAATCCAAGAAAGGAGAATGTGTCAAGAGGATGACAAGTTCCCTACACTGTAAAATGCTTCAAAGACATTTAGGAGGATGAGGACCAAAAAGCTGTGACCTTGATAATCACAATTCACAGTGACCTTTGAGGGAGAAGTTTCCTCACAGTGTGGAATGGAAGTCAGAGTGTAAAGAGTTGAGCAGCAAGTTGATGGTAGTGAAATCAAACAGAGACCTTTTTCTTTCTTTCTTTTCTTTTTTTTTTTTTTTTTTTTTGGAAATAGGGTCTCACTATGTTGTCCAGGTTGGTCTCAAATCCATGGGCTCAAGTTATCCTCCTGCCTCAACCTCCCAGGCCTGGGGTTGTGGCTCAGTGGTAGAGCACTTGCTTAGCATGTGTGAGGCAGTGGGTTTGATTCTTTAGATTTATTTTTAATTAACCAGAGTCAATATCCTTTAACAGTTTTCAGACCTTTACCTGCTTATATTTCCTGAATTTAGTATGATATCTTGAATAGAGTGTTGGGAATTCAATAAATTCTTAAGGAAGGGAAAAAGGAAGAGAAAAGGGAAGGAAACTAAGAAAGAAGGAAAAAAGACTATTATGTGTTTGCTTGTGTGAATGAAGTAATGATATATGTGAATTTATGAAATGTAAAATGAGAAAATATTATGTTTAAGGGGCCTCATAAATTTGAAACAAAATCTGGGAATTTTTGAAACTTTGAGTTTCTTTTTTATTCTAAGCCTGTATTTTCTCCTATTTCTTGTTTCTTATCCAGGAATGATGATAAATGTGCACATTTCACACGATGATATTCACATCTGAAATCTGATCAGTTTTGTATTGTTGGAAATGGAACCTAGGGCCTCACACATGCTAGGCAAGCACTCTACCACTGAGATACTTCACAAGCCCACTACTTTCTTTAATGTTATGGTGTCTTGTATTGGTTAGTTCTTGTGGAAAACATGGATGATGAAACTACACAGAAAGAAAAACAAGTTATTGCCATTTACATTTCTTCTATGAAACAAGTCCAGGTATCACAATCCCAGCTAACTCATTCTATACTGACTTGGTTTTCAGATGTTCTGTCTTTCTACTTTCATCAAACAGATTTTGCTATGGATTTGGAGAGTGAAATGACAGCTGTATTTCCACTTGCTTTACAACAGTACATATCACCTCATAATGTGTTCCATCACGGCCCATTACATGATCATTAAATTAAAAATGAGAAGCGTGGTTGATGATTGACTACTCTCTAATTACTCAGAGTGTTTGTTAAAGGCAGTAGGCAGGAGACATAAGCTCTACTTTGCTGTTTATTGATTATGGAGGTTATAGCACATCTCTACTAGCATAAAAATCCTCCCCAACAAGGATGTTTAGTAAAGCAGACATTTCTCAGTAGAAAAAAAAATCCCCTCCCCACCAGAATAAACAGTGAATAAATGATCTAATGATTAAAATGGATTCATCCCAAGCCTTCAAAACAAGAAACATACCTGGAATCAGTTTTTCTCAAGCCTTTTCATAATTGAGACATATTTAGATCTTTTTCCTAATAACTCTCCTATGAAATTTTAATACCTTAGATATATTGTTTCTCTGTTTATTTACTGTGACCTTTCAGAGGGCAACAAATACAAGTGTAACATCTCATCACTTTTGCTATATTCCATTCATTAGAAGCAAGTCATAGGTCTGATATGCACTCGGGGGAGGGCATTACATGAAGGTGTGAACACCAGAGATGTCTTCCTCACTTCCTACAGATGTATCTCCTGAGAGAACTCCCCAATAAACCTACTCATCTTCAAATCCATATCTACTGGACTTGAAGATGTAGGCAGAGAGGTGAGATAGAAGGACTAGCTATAGCCTTGACTATGGGTGACAGTGGCAGAATACATAGCAAATTTTATTTCCATAATCATTATTAGAATTTAGAATGATTTGGGGGCCTATCCAGAAGCAGAATCAAGTCTATATTCCAAAAAGGAAATGAAATCAGTATTTTGAAGACACATTTGCACTCCCATGTTCACTGCAGCACTATTCACAATAGCCAAGAAATGGAAACAACCTAAGTGTCCATCAACTGACGAACAGAAAGAAATCAATATATATGTATACAATAGAATACTACTCAGCCATAAAAAGAATGGATTCCTGTCATTTGTGACATCATGAATGAAACTGGAGATCATCTATGAAGTGAAATAAGCCATGCACAGAAAGATAAGTTCCACATGATCTCACTCATATGTAGAATCTAAAAAGCTAATTTCCAGGGCTGGGGTTGTGGCTCAGTGGTAGAGCGCTTGCTTAGCCTGTGTGAGGCAGTGGGTTTGATTCTCAGCACCACATAAAAATAAATGAATAAAATAAAGGCCCATCGGGCTGGGGATGTGGCTCAAGCGGTAACGCGATCACCTGGCATGCGCAGGGCACTGGGTTCGATCCTCAGCACCACATATAAAAAATAAAATAAAGATGTTGTGTGTCCACCGAAAACTGAAAAATAAATATTAAAAAAATAAAGGCCCATCAACATCGAAAAATTTTTTTAAAAAAAGCCAATCTCCAGGAAGCTGAGCATAGAATGATGATTACCAGAGGCTGAGTATGGGAAAGGAAGGATGAGGAGAGGTTGGTCAAGGGGTATACTAAGTTGTAGTTGGATAGGAGTAAGAAGTTCTGGTGTGCTGTTATTGCACATTAAAGTGACTACAGATAATTATAATGTATTTTTCAAAAAGCTAAGAGAAAAGACTTTCAATGTTTTCACCATAAAGAATGATAAGTGTTTGAGAAGATAGCTATTTTGGCCTGATTTAAACATTATGCAATATATACATATATTGAAACATTACATGGTACCACATAAATATGTACAATTTTATGTCTTTATGTATCAATTAAAAGGTAAATTTAAATCAAAATAAAGTTTTAAAGCTAAAGGTATCCTCAAACAAGGACACAGAGAACAAAAATAAATCATTTCTAAGGTTGAAGATCACATTAAACAGAACTAATAAAAATTAAGACTGTGATCCACAGTGTGAAAATAAATCACAGACCACAATCAGTCACACAATCATAAAGAGGTGATTAGTGCTTTATTAAATTAGCATAGACTGAATTTTTACATATTGTAGAAACAGTCAACAAATAAAACTCTTCTATTAGAGACTGATATTCAGAAACTAGATAAGCAATATATCATGTTGGTATAACAGGAAAATTTCCATCCTGTGAATCAATATTCCCATTTTTATCCATTCTGTTTATAATAATTGCTTTTTACTTTTGCTTAGTCATATACACAGTGATATAAACAATATTAAAAAAGGATCCATTTTCAGTGATTGATATACCATGTTACAGGTATTATCCACTGTAAAATTAATTTTCCTCAGGTCTTTGAAGTGTGAAATATATATATATATATATATATATATATATATATATATATATATATACACACACACACACATACATATATATATATATACATACATATATGTATTTCTGACTTTACTTCTAGAAATGCTTAAATCAATAACTACAATACCAAATGACTACATCTACACACTGTATTGTCAGAAAAATATTTTGAGTAGTTGCCACCTATGATTTTAGTAGTCTTCATGGGTAAAATTGATTACCTATCACTTTCAAATACATTCAAAATTTCTTACAAAAGAAGAATGGCAAAATAAAAATATATAATCTGCCCTTGATATTTTAAGATGCTTAGCAGTCACAAAGAAACAAGTGTTAAGTTTCTTGAGGAAGCAGAACAGCAACCCTTCAGAGAGGGGTGAGCCGTTCATCCTCTGTCACAAAAACATCATTAATGTGCCCTCCCTTCAAGTCCAGGGGATCGCAGGGGATGCCATTTTCAATTGTGATGGTGTTTTCACATTTCTCTTCTGCATCATCCACTTCAGATGGTCCTTTGTTCTTCCTAAAAGCATATAAAAAGAATCAGTGGGATCTAGAAGGAGAAAATATGGCTGAGTATGGTCTTTGGTACAAATATGGAGGAGAGAATGGGGCACAGGAGCCTTTAAAGGATGAAATGATCAATATTATATATTTTCAAATAATTTTGAAGACCATAAAGAGCTGGTGAGTTGAAAAGATACTATGTAGATAAGACTTTGTATGGATAATATATACATATTTATAGGAAGAAGTAGTCTTATTTAGAAAACTAAAATAAATGTATACAAATACCTATATAAATGAATATATATATGAATAAATATAGTGCATGCATATACATATATACATGTATATTCACAAAAACTGCATGAAGAAATGTGAGGAAAATGTATGGTACATTGGCAAGTTGAAAAATTGACCTCTAGGAGAACTTAGTAAAAACTGAATTAAAAAAATCAATAAACTGTTCTCATAGGATTTGACAAGTTAATGGTTTGCAAATGTTGACAGAAAATCAAATTGAAATGCCATATTGGAAATAAAGTTCACATTATTTTGTAGAAAGTAATTGTTGTAAGTTGCAGATATCATTGGTTGTCTCTACTAATTACAAAGTAGCTGTCTTAATTTGTAAGTCAGGATTTTTGGACCCAGAACATTCTCCTAATTACATTATAACTCACAGCTGAAAGTACAAATCATTCCAAAAACTTCTACATGACAGGATAAACTTTTTAGTTTCTCATACTCTGAGTCTTTGTAGACCCTGCTACCCCAACCTAAGTGGTAACCAGATCCTTCATGTTTCCTTGGAGTATGGAAAGCTACGGCCTCAAAATCAAAAGTTTTTCCTGTCTCTTATGAAAGACTAACAAACTGAGCCAATTATGTTTGATATTATGGGGCAAGGGAAAGATGAGAGATTGGTGCCTATAGGCAACCAGAGGGAGAGGGGTTTCCCTGAGGGCTCATCACAGGTTGGATTTTGGGACACTACTCTGTGGTGGCACCCTGGAAGCATGATGTTAGGCATGAGATTCTCAGACTTGCCAAAGGTTCTCTTGTACCAAGAATCTGTGGACCTCCAAAGAGGCAGATCTGAAATGATCCTTCATCTAGAATGTTGTACATTCCTGTGGTGATCAGAGTGGACTCCCACTACTGTGGCACCTTGATGAGTCTCTGACAGGTGAAGAGGTAGTGAAGATAAACTGATGATGACTCTGATGGAAGTTCCTGTTAGTCATACTTGAGAAAGCATTTTAATTTGCTTTTTTTTTTTTTTTGTACTAGGAATTGAACCCAGGGGCAGTTAGCCACTGAGCCACATTCCCAGCCCCATTTTTTGTATTTTATTAGAGACAGGATCTCACTGAGTTGTTCAGGGCCTCGCTAAATTGCTGAGGCTGCCTTTGAACTTGTGATTCTCCTGCCTCACCCTCCAGAGTCGCTGGGATTACAGGCATGCACCACTGCACCTGGCTCTTATTTGCTTTAAAAAATACAATGGAGGAGTTTAAGCCTGTAATCCCAGCAACTCAGGAGGCTGAAGCAGGAGGATCCCAAGTGCAATGCCAACTTGGGCAATTTAGTGAGACCCTGTCTCGAAATAAAATTTAAAAGCAGGTCTGCGAGTATAGCTCAGTGGTAGAGTACTTGCCTAGCATGTGCTAGGCCCTGGTTTAATTACCACCAAAAAGAAAATAGTAGAGAAAAGAGAAAGTTTCTCTCTCTCTCTCTCTCTCTTTCTCTCTCTCTCTCTCTTTTTGGTGGGAGCTGGTTGAATTGTCTTTATTAACAAACGGGATATCTAAGGCCACTACATTGAGGAAGGGCAAGGGAAGGAGAAGGGCTACTTGCGGCTCACACTATATACAGATGCAAGCAAGGGGGCACGAAGGGTGAGAGCTTCATGCTCCCTCCCTCCACCAGGGAAGGGGAGAGGCTAGAAGAGATGGGGGCTAGGAAGGGGGGAATGTTTTGGCTGGCAGGGTCCCCACTCCATTCCCTGGGGCTTGGGGGGAATCATTAAAGTGCTGAGAAAGCTCTTCTTTACAGAAGAATGCCAAATAATATAGAAAGGGTAATAGGAATACAAAACCACAACTGTAGTAATAATTGATTCCAATGGAGCTCATCAATAGATACTAGTAAGAGATTATTGGGGAACAGGATATTCACATGGTCTCAAAATATCTGCTCCACAAATAATGTATTAATTACAAAAAAGACACTTCTATTTTGCCAAAGAGGAAATCTGATGAACTCCACCAACAATTAGACAAACTGACAAGTGCCTTCAGATATGATAAAAATGATTCCAGATACATGTGTTTTTTTTTTTTTTTTTTTTTTTGTATTCATGCACCACCCATTCTCGATTTTTTTCTTGTTTTGGTCCTGGGACTTGAAACCAGGGGCACTTTACCACTGAGCTACATCCTCAGTCCTTTTTGTTTTCAAATTTTTGTTTATTTTATTTTTGTTGTTTTGAGACATGATTCACTATATTGCTTAGTGCCTCACTAAATTGGTGAATCTGATCTCAAACTTGTGATCCACCTGCCTGAGTCTTCCAAGTCACTAGTATCATTAGAAGCATGCACCACCATACCAACTCTGTTCTCAATTTTTGACCTGAATTTCATAATGAGGAACTCATCAGAAAAATCCAAATTTAAAACAATTGACCTAGACTCAACCCAGCATAGGAACTCAACTCAGTGAATAATGGATCAATGGATGTAGATCAATAGCTGGTTGGCTATAACAAATTAGTGGATGGATGGATAGATGATAGATGGGTGGTCAGACAAATGAATGGATGGATGATGCATGGACTAATGCTTCAGGCAAAGTTACTCAAACATTAGTCCAACGTAGATCTTGAATGGGATCCACCACACACACATACACACATAGACAAATAAGTAAAAAAAGGAGGAAGGGAGAGAGGAAGGGAAGGGAAAAAAACAGAGGAAGGAAGGGCATATGAAATTTTTTGTCTCATATTTTTAATGGGTGGCAGAAAATATGCATTTTCCTATATTAGATTAGGAATTAGTGTGGGTTTTACCAGAATTCACTGATAATTTGCTAAATTATTTCAAATAGTTGAAGTTCATAAAGGAAAGTAGCATTCCAATGTCATCATTTGAAAGTATTTAGCCATTATGTATTCCACCATCAAATGCTACAAGTGACACTATAGGCAATCACTAAATTGGAATCATTGGATATTAAACATTAATTTGTAAAACCTTTGGGTCAATGCTGGTTAAAAGATGAGGTTGCAGTCCCAGAAACCTAGGAATAAATAGGCTGCTGTGTTTTCTCATATTCCAGATGAAGATTCACTAGCCATTCTAAACACTAGCAATCGATGATCACCAAGGTTAGGGTACACTAGATTTCAGTATGATGAGAGGGCCCTTCAGCCAAGTTAAATCACCCACTGAAAAACTAGAACATTTAGCCCCTCCTCCTGTGGACAGGAGTATTAGCCCTTTCCAGATCCCCCAGAAAGCGAAAGCAATTGACATTCTATAGTCATCAGTCACATCGCTTCCACTTATAGTATCCAACATTGCTTAACTATGTTTTGAACGCCTACCTGTGGATGAGACACAAGTCTCCTAAAGGAAAGAACTTGATGAAAGGAAAAAGTCTTCAAATTCACTCATCTTCCTTCTCCTCATTTTTAATGCTTTATAAAAGAGAAGAGTGATTTTTAGAGGAATTAAATGCTAGTAAGAAATGTACATTTATAAATTGTAATGAAAAATGCCTAGTTCACAAAAAGTGTCTCCAAATCTCTCCTCATTGCCGTTGGAGTGAATGATAATTTTCTATGACAATGGATTTTAAATAGTCAAATTTTATCCTGAATTTTCTGTTCTGAAATCTGTATATCAAAAATCTTAGTAGATGTAGCATTCTAAAGTAAGTGGCAATGCAATGGTAGTCTTAGAAATAATGAACGGCCAGTGTCTATTTGCCAATTTTAAAAACAAAAGATGTTTTTATAGAATTAGAAGACAAATGGCAGAGAGCTGAACATGTGCAGGTCAAAGTAAGGAATATTGCCTCCTCCTCCTCATCCAGGAAGGAAAAATAATCCATCAGGCATCACAGTGAATAGGAAAGAAAGAAAAGGAAGAAGCAAAGAGATGAAGAGACATTTCTTTTTTCTTAGAAAAAGGATAATTTCCCAACAAAAAGCTTCTGAGAGAAATTGCTGAGGAAATTTGTCCAATTGAGCTGTGTCAGTGACAAATTAGGTACTTATTGGTTTTTGCGACCTTAGATCCCGTTGTTCAGAGTCTTGGCATTGCAGGGCTTCACAAACTGCAATGTCAGTAACTTGCTAGCTGGTAGACATGATAAGCAGCTCAAAGGTTATCTAACAGTAATATAGCACTTTGTCACATTTCATAGTGCGCACTGTAATAAACTGATTCATTGCCTGTGCAGTGATACTGAGAATAATAAAACTTAACTGTCTTTCTGGATCATTCTGATTTGATATTCTGCTAAAAAAAAATGTGAGTTCTTTTTCCTGCAAAATTGAGTGTTAATGACTTTCACTGTTCCTGCAATGTCAGGTGGTTCAAGAAGAGCATGAAAAAACCATTACTAAACTACCTCTTAGCAGCCTTGAGAGTGGATGTCTCTGATAAATCCAGAAAGAAAAGAATCGAAGGAGGAGACAAAAGAAATTTCAGTGTTTGAAATATGTTATTCCAGGATCTTCTAGCTTTCAGAGTCTGTGTTGAGAGATCAGCTGTTATCCTGATTGTGAAATATGATGTATTAAGAACTATGTAATGTTTTGAACGACCAACAATAAAAAAAAAAAAAAAGAAATCTCAGGTAGCCCTTAGGGCTCCGGTGGGGGTGTGGGGGGGTTGAAGAACAGGGTTTGCTCTGTTCTGAAATAAAGTAGTGATGACTAAAAGCAGAAAAAGTATTTCTGTATCACTTTAAATAAAACATGGCTGAAGAGCTGAGGTTCAAGAATAACCAGAAAAGCAATATAGGACAGACAAATAAGTCTGAAAATTTTCATACAGGACAGAATTATTGGGGAATTGGGATTGTCCTCATAATCAGGCTTGGAGGAAATATCAGTATTACTAGAATGATTTGAGTGGGTATTGCAGCCCAATAAGATTGACAGGCTTTGGGAATCAAGCCTACATGGTTTTAAATCCTGGTACCACAATATTCTAACTATGTGATTGTAGGCAAGTTCTTTTACATTTGCCATGCAATAGCAATAATAATGATAATAATAAGTATCTATTATGTGGCAGAAATCAGACTAGGTAGCTGCTTTGTATATATCCGTTCATTTAAATCTCACAGCAACATTATGAAGATTTTTTTTTATTATCCCTGTTTTCCTGATGGAGAAACTGAATTTCAAATATGTACAGAAACTTGTCTTTCAATATGGAACAAGAATACTGAAAAGAGCTGATATAGAATTCTATTTTAGTCTTCCCAAGTCCCCTAAAAACACACTTACATTGGTTTCCTATTAGTTGTGTATATTTAAACACAGCAAAGGAAAACAATTAGCTCTGACATTTCTCATTTTATTTATACTTCTTTTAAAATATGATTTATTCATTTAATTATAACTTCATAAGAATGTGAAGTTCCCCTATATGAAAGTGTTGAATGAGCCCCATCTCCCTGAGTGAAAAGTAAGATTTGTGGAAATCCACATGCACTTCTATTTACTGCTGATCTTACAGGAAAGAAGTAAAACTAGAAACAAACCAAACAAATTTACTAATGACTTTGTTCAGCTGTGAGCATTAGCTAGGGTTCTGTGTCCTAAGTCCTTGACCTGGCTTTGATACCAACTGCAAGATTATCATCTCCCTGTAGGCAAGAACCATCCATGTTTGTTTCTTTCATGATATAAACTATAACTCATATCACAGAATGGATGGTCAATAAAAAAATAAAATTTTTGGTGGTGCTGGGGTTTGAACCCAGGGCCTTGTGCATGTGAGGCAAGCACTCTACCAAAAAAAAATTAAAAAAAAAAATATATATTTTTTTACCTCTCTGGGCTTGGATTTCTGGAGGGCTGAATTTAGGTAATTGGCAAGGTCTCTTTCTAAGACCCAGTTGTAACATTAAATTCAGCTAAGGTGTAACATTATTAACATTATAATAGTCTATTTATATACTGGATTTGTAAATCAACTCCCCTATGTACATGTAAGTCTAAAAGTGTGCTGTGTTTATGATTCTGTGACATTCCATAAAGTGGCAAGTTAAATTATCACTTCATATAACTGTTTTTTATGGTAACTTACATTGATATAGCACTTTCCAATATATAAAGAATTTATGGGTCTTCTCTGATTTTGTCCTCTCATCATTACTTAACAATCTGAGAAAATATTATTAACATTTTCAATTAGTGATCTGCTCAATGTCACTCAGCTAATAAATGCCAGTGCCTGAGACTGGAACCCAAAACCAAGAGTCTTGGTCAAATGCCCTTCTTATTAAAACATACATCACACCATCAACTCTGTCACCATCATCTCAGTCACCTTCATCATCATCACCACCATCACCATCACTGAACTTACAAAGCTGACCAGACAACTAAGATGTCTACTTCTGGGCTAAAGTGAGACACAGACCTAGCATTGACACTATTGCAAAGTACGTACTGTTGATACTTGCTGCCTTCCCACCTATATAGCTCCTTAATTGTTGTTCAAGAGTGAAAAGAAAAAAATCTTTTCTCACAAACTTCTATTTTCAATTAGATGTTACTAGAGAAGCAACCTCCTCAAATTGTTTCAAAAGAGGTGACAATTGTAATGGTGTGCTGGAGCTGGCAAGTATAGGACAGCAAGGGCTGCCTGCTAAATATTCAGAATGTTTGGCCTTGATAGGAAATTGGAAAATGCTACAAATAAACATAGATTCCTGAGAGAGCTTGTTAACTAGTTCATCACTACTCTAATGACCAGTATACCTCATGGATCATTTGCATTTTTAGACATGTATTTATTTTTTATGGTATTGGCATCAAAACAAACACACAGACCGATGGAACAGACTAGCAAGCACAAAAATAAAACCACACATTTATGGTCAACTGATGTTCAACAAAGGTGCTAAGGACACACAATGGGGAAAGAACAGGGTCTTGAATAAACAGTGTTGGGAAAATTGGCTATCCAAATGCAAAATAATTAAATTGGGCTATAATTGCACACCAAATACAAAAACCATCTCAAAATGAGTTAAAGTCTTAAATGTAAAAGTATTAAAAACTATTAGAAAGAAAACTATTGTAAAACTATTAGAAGAAAACTTAAGGAGAAATCTCTATGACAATTGTCTGGGCAATGAATTTTTTAATATGACCCCAAAAGTACAGGTAATAAAAGCAAAAAATAGACAAATGAGATTATGTCAAACTACAAACCTTCTGCACGGCAAAGGAAGCAATCAACAGAGTGAAGAAACAACCTGTGGACTTGAAGAAAAAATCTGTAAACAATATATCTCTTAGAGGGCTAATATCCAAAATATATAAGGAACTCAACAGCAAGAAAACAAATAACTTAATTTAAAATGGATAAAGAAACTGAATAGATAATATCCAAAAGAAGACATACAAAGGCCAACAGTTATATGAAAAAAGTGCTCAGCCAGGTGTGGTGGCACACGCTTGCAATCCCAGTGACTACAGAGGCTGAGGCAGGAGGATTACAAGTTCAAGGCCAGCCTCAGCAATTTAGTGAGCTCCTAAGCAACTTAGTGAGACCCTGTATCAAAATAAAAAAATAAAAAGGTCTGGGGAAGTATTCAGTGGTAAAGTGCCTCTGGGTTCAATCCTAGTACCCCTCCCAAATGTTTGACATCACTAATCATCAGAGTAATGCAATGAGATATCACCTCATATATTATGGTGGCTATTTACCAAAAAGAGGAAAGATAGCAAGTGTTGGCCAAGATATGGAAAAAAGGGATCACTGTACATTGTTGGTAGGAATGTAAATTAGTACAGTCATTATGAAAAAAAGTATGGGTCTTCCTGAAAAAATTAAAAATAGAACTACCATATGATCCAGCAATTCCACTTCTGGTATATATTCTGAGGAAATGAAATCAGTATGCTGAAGGAATGTCCACACTCCCATGTTCATTGCAGCATTATTCACAATAGCCAAAATATGCAATCAGTGGGTGAATGGATGAAGACAATGTGATACACACACACACACACACACACACACACACACACAATGGAATACTATTCAGCCTGTACAAAAGAAAGCCATGTCCTTTGCAATGTGTATGAACTTAGAGGAAGTTATACTAAATGAAATAAGCCAGGCACAGAAAGATAAATGCCACATAATCTCACATACATGAGAATCTAAAGAAAGTCCAATTTATAGATGCAGAGAGTAGAATGATAGTTGCCAGGGGCTGGAGGGTTAGGGATGGGGGGGTGGGGCAATGTTGGTCAAAGGGTATAAAGTTTCAGATAGATAAAATGAATAAGTCTGGGAGATCTATGTATAGCATGGTGACTATAGTTAACAATAATCTATTGTATACTTGACAAAATTGCCAAGACAGTAGATATTAAAAGTTCTCATCACAAAACATGATAAGTATGTGAGGCAATGGATACATTAATTAGCTTGATTTAACCATTTCATAATACATCAAAACATTATCCTGTATACCATAAATATATACAATTTTATTTCTCAACTATACTTTAGTAAAATGCTTGTTTGTTAACTAATAAAATTCTAGGCACTGTTTCAGTGAATTGGAAAATTTTCTATAGTATGATGGCAATATCTAGGTGGGAAAAGAATCCTTTCCTAGAGCCCCTTAATCACAGCACTGGGTTAAGCTGATCCTGAATAATAATAATAATTGCTACTTATTTAACTATTTAATTATTTAATACTTGATACTATATCCTGGGTACTTTATACACATTTATATAGTTCAATCCTCATGAAAGCCCTGTGAGATATTATATCCATATTACAGATGAAAAAACCGAGACTTACAAAAATTAGGCAACTTGATCAAGATCATACATGTAAACGACACAGATGGTATTTGAGTTTACCTGGTTTGGACTGCAGTCCAAACTTTCTACCCAGTTGTTCTGAATAATCAATATAATACTGTTACTGATGAAACCAACAGAATTGTTATAGCTTTGCTTGAGACATTTCCTCAATGATAAGTTTAAATATGCATACATCTTAGATGACTCTGGTACACTTCTCCATAGAAGAAGAACAGTGACTTAGATAACCCTGTGGTCCCTCCAGGTCTTCTAAGTTTAAGATTTGGACTATACAAACTATGTTCATTATTTTCTAATGTATAGATTGGATTGTTAAACATTTCTTTTTTTTTTAATTTTTAATATTTATTTTTTAGTTCTCGGTGGACACATCTTTGTTGGTATGTGGTGCTGAGGATCGAACCCGGTCCGCACGCATGCCAGGCGAGCGCGCTACCGCTGAGCCACATCTCCAGCCCTGTTAAACATTTCTTTAGATGTCTTCCTCAAAGACTAAGGGCTTGGGGCTGGGGATGTGGCTCAAGTGGTAGCGTGCTTGCCTGGCATGCATTTGGCACTGGGTTCCATGATTAAAGAAAAAAAATTTTTTTTGGTACCAAGGATTGATCCCAGGGTGACTTAACCACTGAGTCACATCCCCAGCCCTACAATGGGTTTTTAATTACAACTATCAGGGCTATCTCCACTTCAAATTGTACCCTCTCCTCATCTCTTAAGCAATATTTTACTCAGGGAAACCTACCACAGATTGTGTCAAACCTAAAACACAACAAACAATTTATCTCCAGGAGGTTGTCATAATTTCCCTGACTATAGTCGCTAATTATTGATGCTCTCCAGGTTTACACAAGAGATTGTCCATCTGTTTTCCTAGTTTGAACATGAAATGAATTTATGAAGGTAAGATTGGAACAACAGCCTCACTTCTCCCAGGCAACAAATTATAATGCTACATACCCAATTATCATATTACTGTAGAATCTGCTCAGAAGAAGATAACTGATCCCATCACAAACTAGCTGAAAGACCAGAAAATGACAAGATGATAAAATAATAGTAATAGCTAACATTTATTGAGTACCCACTGTGTATCAGATACCACTCTAAGCACTCTGCTGTATTAATTCTTTTATCCTATCAAGTTAATTATTTCCAGTACACTTTGCTGTTGCTCTACAAAAGTTATCTATGGACAGAGAGTAAAGATAAATTTAACAGATTGGCTCTAGCAACACAAACCACATTCTCCCAAATTCAGTTTCCCTGACTCATTGTTTGTGTTTCCTGGTATTGTATAGCTAATGGGTTATATACAAGGGCAGAATCTGAGAGATAAATACTTTAAATCTAAGCAGTCTAACTCCAAAATCCATTCTTCTAACTCCTACCTTATAGGAGGTGCTAGTGAGAAAATTGGGAACCAAGGAGATGAAGCAAATTCACTTAGGTTTCCAACCATAGCATTTCATAATTAATGCAAAATTTAAAAATGTTAAACATAGTTTTCAAACATTATTTGAAACATTATTTGAAATGTTACTAAGTAACATTTCAAAAAAATGTTTTGAAATGTTACTTAGTATTCTAAAAACAAAAACCAAATAAATACCTTGTAACAAGCCTTTTTGCATTACATATCATGTCAAAATCATTAAGAAAAGCAAGCAAGTGCAACTTGATTCTAATATTTGCATTTAATTTGAGGTATAGACATATGCCACATTTATTCCATAACATTTAACTTATTGTTTGTGAAAAATTATAATATGTAAGATTGAAAATGCCTACTCTCTGTTAGTAGCCAGGATAAAACATATGGAACGTAGTAAACATTTGGAGAAGCATCTGGACGAAACATTTGTCCAAACACATCCCTCATGTCTCCTTTTGAAAGTCACGTTCCTGTGATCCCCACTTACTAGAATTCCTCTTCCTTAGTATCAGAAAGGAAGGTTTAGAAGCATTAAAGTGTTCAGTGAAGAATCGAGGAATCTCCCATCTTTCCCCCTGGATTAGAGGTACTTACAAAATCATTTTCTCCTTTCATCATGCTGGGAAATCCTGCCTACTTTCCTTCCTACTGCCTCAGTACCTCTCCTGCTGGAATGAAATTCCCTCTTGAAACAATATCAGTAATTTAGACATCAAGGTTTGTGAGTGCCCCAGAATCCAGAATGAACTCAAGAAGTAGGACCCTGTATATAGGTTGTTAAATTGAAAGCTCTCAAACAAAACTAATTAGAAAAACTTATATATATTCATTGAAATGAATCCCTTTCAGAAATTCTAATTTAGTGAGTCTGAGATAGGGCCAAGGAACCTACATTTCAAACAAGTGTTCTGGGTGATTCTGACATAGGGAGTTGATTCAAAGACCATGAGAAACATAGTTCTATATATCATAGAGGGTAGCCTGGAGGCCCTGGGCCCAGAAGAGGCAAGCCATGGTAGGGAGACGTTCAAAGAATTGTGGAACTATTGGTATCTGGATGTGGATGACTACCAAAGATTAACTTCATCTACTTGAACTCTGCTTCATTCCATGTATCCAGCTTAGAAAATCACAACACAGATAAGAAATACTCATATGGTATAGAATAGAAAGAAAGTAAGTAATGGAAGGAGCTTCATTAAGCAAAGGACACTGAACTCTTAACCAAAAAGATGAAAGAATAAGTGATATTTTAAAAATCACCATTTTTTCAACTTTAAGGTATTACCTTCAGCCAGAGGAAAATCTTATTTTTCTAAGTCATGAGAAAATAAGTAAATACTTCTTAACTCATTCCCATTAAATAGCTTACCTTCTTCGTTGCCGGATCCCTGATAAAACCAGTAGCGTAATTGCAACTATGACGATACAAAATACCACACCAAAAATAATAATCCAGATGGGAACAGGTGGGTCCATGGGTGGTGCAATAGTAGAAGAAATTTTTAAAAATTCCAGAGTCTGGTCATTCAAAAAGAAGACATTGTTGATCCGGTTCCTATTCATTCTAAAATTCAATCATAATCAAAAACAAGCAAAAAATAAGACAATAAAAAGCACTAGAAACAAAGTATAGTACTGTCTCTCTACGATTATAAATATCTCTATAAACAAAGAATTCTCCTAGCAGGAGACTTCAGGTTGACTAGAAATTTTGCTAAGGACAATTGTGTTGAGATTTCATTTAGTAATTTGTAGTGCTGGTTGCCAGAGATGCCCATCTATTACACTGCTGACCTGCATTATTGTGAATCTCCTAGAAGTAACTAAAAGTCCTGAGCTTTAAATCAATCTGCCCACCATGTTTTATTTCCTGAGAAATAGCTTCTAGATTACAATAACAGAACTCTACTTAAGGTGCTTACATAAATACCAACAATCCCATGAGGTAAAACTGTATGTAAAAGGTGAGTGAGAAGAATGGGAAGAAAAGAAAACCAGGAACAGAAAAAACATGAACCAAGAGTGTCTTCAGATTCATCAACTTGATTTCTTTCCATCAACTCAACAAACATTTGCCAAAAACTTACTAAGTATTAGATAACTGTGTTAGGTGCTACAGATACAATATGAAATAAAAATGTTCAGGAGCTTACACTCTTGAAGGGTAGCAAATTAGTATATCCACACCAATAGTGCAGTGCTAAATGTTCTGTGAAAGAGGCAAATATGGGCACAGTGGGAGCACAGGAGAGGACCAAGTATGTTATAGTAAATGAGCTGTGCTTTGAGGGACAAGCAGGAATTCTTTAGACCAAAGTATGCAGTAAGCACAGTAATAGAATCATGGTAAAGTACTTCAGTAAACTGCAAGTGGTTCCATATGACTAAAGGCAATAGTGGTTCAGGAAACCAAAAACCTAGAAAAATCTCAAGGTAAATGTGTTACTTTTCCCTTTATTTCCCTGTATTTTTGGTGGTAACAATAGTTAGAAAGGCGTTGGTAGCAAAGACTTATTTAAATGAAAACAAATAAGTGAATTTCTAATTGGAATTACAAACTAGGTGAAACAATTCCTTGGAGATATGTTATGGTCTTTACTGAATTCACACTATACAAATAGACTTCATCTACCTTTAGAGCAGCCTGGAAAATAGAAAAATAATATGAACCTTATGTGACTTAAAGTTTCCTAGTAGCTTCACCAAAAAAGTAAAAAGAAACAGGTACATTTCATTTTAATAATGTATTTTTGTCTAACATATCCAAGAAAATATAATTTCAAAAATATTGATTATATTGAATTGTTTTATATTTTGTTCTATACTGCCTTAGAAATTTGGTATTTTACACTTAGCAAGCATCTCATTTTGGACTAGCTATAGTTCAAGTGTTTGATAGGTATACCTGGCTGGCAGTTCCAATACTGGACAGCCTAGGTCTAGAGCCTGATAGTAAGTAATGACTTGAGAAATGCCACAGACCAGCACTAGCCCATCAGAGAAAGCCTTCTTTAGCAAATTAAGAAGAAAAAAAATCTATAATGAGATCTGGGGTGTTGATCAGTGGCTGAATACCACTTAGTAGTATGTGTGAAGCCCTAGGTGCAATCCCCAGCAACACACACACACACACACACACACACACACATACACACACACACACACACACCCTATATTGAGGCAATCAGGTAATCTATAGCAAGGGATAATTTAAATGTTTTTATCAAACCAAGAAATGGTTTCCTTTTCATAATTAAATATTGATAATTTGGGACCACAATCCTTTCCACAAAATAATGAACCCCACTACTAACATATAACTCAGAGAATAATGAAAAGTTTTTCTGCACACTGATTCTACCTACCCGGTTGGTCAACCCTTTGCTGCACTCCAGGCTGGAAATGTATTCTATCACCTCTCAGGCTGAATAAAAGTTCTGGCTCATACACAGATTAAATCTCCTCCACTATAGGAGTTCCCATTTGGCATCAGTCACCATGAATATCTTTCAACTAGGACCAGAGTTGAATTTGGCCAGATCCTCACAAAAGAGCAACAGCATACATCTTAGAATAGCTGCCCCTTTCCTTGCATCATTCTACAGGTATAAAGAGTATAGATTTAAAACCACTGTAGGTATGGAAGAATATGCCTAGGTCAAGTCTTCACTCTTTTTAAACTTTCTAGCATAGTGTTATGGGTTAGATATTAGGTATCCCCCGAAAGCTCATGTGTGAGACTATGCAAGAATATCCATAGGTGAAATGATTGGATCATGAGAGCTGATCAGTTGATTGATTAATTCACCCAATCAGTGAATTAATCCCCTGATAGGGATTAACCAAGTGGTAACTGAAGGCAGGTAGGGTGTGCTGGAGAAGGTGGGCACTGGGGACGTGCCTTTGGAGTATATATTTTATATCTGGCAAGTGGAGTCTCTCTCTCTCTGCTTCCTGATCATCATGTGAGCTGCTTCCCTCTGCCATACTCTTCCCCTGTGATGTCCCACCTCACCTCCAGCCCCGAGGAATGGAGCCAGCTATCTATGGGCTGAGACCTCTGAAACCTCGAGCCTCCAAATAAACTTTTTCTCCTCTAAAATTGTTCTTGTCAGGCCTTTTTGTCAGAGCAATGAAAAAGCTGACCAAAACACTAAAAAGCTTTGGCAAATCAATAAATCTCTTTGATCCCCAGTTTCTTCATTTCTAAAACAAGGAAAATGAGCCTGTGTTAAAAAATTATTGGCATTAAAATTAAATGCCACAGATGCATAAGACATGATTTATGGACCAGAAAATGTTATGTAAATATGAGGTGGAACTATTTTGCCCAGCCACATAGATTCTTCGGCCCTGAAATTCCTACTCTCTAGGTATCATCTCCTTTCCCCTCCCCCACTCTATTCTTCCTTCTTAGCACTATTTCTTTTATTTTTATTCCAGTCTGGCATACCCTACTCATTCCTAACATAAATTCTCATTTTATTGGCCATCCCTACATCCTAAATAGCTTCTCTTGCTAAGGCCTTTGAAACAGACATTTAGTTGAGAACATTTATCATCTTTCCCTACCTTTACCCCAAACAATCTTCCTCCTCACATCAACTGAAGCCTAGTTTAACTACAGTGCTGTCATTTTCCCTGAAGCCCTCCCAGATCACAAGACTTGAACAAAATCTCTTTTACCATGAAATTTGATATTGCTAGTTATTACTCCCTAAGGGGTGGGTTTTAATTGTATTCTTTTTTAATATTCACTTTTTAGTTTTTGGTGGACACAATATCTTTATTTATGTGTGGTGCTGGGAATCGAACCCATTGCCTCACACATGCTAGGCAAGCGCTCTATCACTGAGCCACAACCCCATCCCTTAATTGTATTCTTAGTGGCAAAAATAATTTAGTTCAAAGACCCTTATTAGAACAGATTCAAACATTTCCTGTTGCTATAGATCCTCAGTGCTTTTGCTTCAGCAAGAAAAATAGACATTTATTCATAAAAATCTTTAGCATTTGATTAAATACTCATTATTTTAATTGTTAATATTTTATAGACAGTAAATGAGTTCTTTCACTAGAAATTTCTCCTTGGTAAAGAGAATACTATGCATTTCAGCAATTTGTAAAACTTTTGTGGGGATGGTTACTTTGTTTTGTTCTTTCTTTCTGTGGAAATAATTTAATTCCTCAACTTATTTTTTGAACATACATTTGCCCAACATCAATCACATGCAGCATTTGATGTTCTGACACACACAAAGTGTGAATTAATTGAAATAAAACCAAATTACATTCCTTTACTCCTTGAAAGTAAAAAATTAAGTTTCACTTTTGAATGTTTGCTATGATTCCAAGGAGGAAAGGGGTGCAACTCTTAGGAAAAATTGCCCCCTTGAAATGGGCAAAAAAGGTTACTCATTCCTAACATAAATTATCATTCTATTGACTATCCCTATCTCCTAAATAGCTTCTCCTGCTAAGACCTTTGAAACAGACATTTAGTTGAGAACATTTATCATCTTCCCCTACCTTTACCCCAAGCACTCAATCTTTTTTTTAACCAAATTTCCTTCTTAGTATTATCTTTTTGGGCAATTTCTACATCATATTGTCTTTGAGATATTTTGCAAAACTATAAGTTCTAGAAAACTAACATAATGCAAATTATTTTTGTCCATAGAAAATCAAATAAACTGTGTCTGGTAGAACATGATCCATAACTGCCTGATAGAATGATGGATGCATCTATTTGTAAATGTATTTCATCATTCTTAATTCCTATATATGTGTGGTTCCTTAAAGTCCCCTTTGAAATAGTTTCAATGAGCTAGGCACACTGATGCACACCTGTTATCCCAGCAGCTCAGGAGGGTAAGGCAGGAGGATCTCAATTTCAAAGCCAGCCTCAGCAACTTAGCAAGGCCCCAAGCAACTTAGCGAAATCCTATCTCAAAATAAAAAATAAAAAGGCTGAGATACAGCTCAGTGGTTAAGTTGAATTCCTGATACCAAAAAATAAAAAAGTGAAATACTTTCAACATCTTACTAGTTCCCTCATTAATTAAGGAGATAACAAAACCTTTGATAGTATTCATTTTTAATTTGTATGAGTCATGATCTTTTTTTAATATTCATTTTTTAGTTGGATACAATATCTTTATTTTATTTATTTATTTTTATGGGGTGCTGAGGATTGAATCCAGGGTCTCGCACATGCTAGGTGAGCACTCTACCACTGAGCCACAACCCCAGCCCATGAGTCATGATCTTTATTGTTAAATTATATTTTAAAGGTAAAGACTGAAAAAGATAAGTCTTCAGAGACTCAAGAAATGATGATATTTTTCTAGGTTTTAAAATAAAATTCAATGGTATGATTTGTTGCTTAAACTCCTTACATGTGGGCTGGGGTTGTGGCTTAGCGGTAGAGCACTCACCTAGCACGTGTGAGGTGCTGAGTTCGATCCTCAGCACCACATAAATATAAGTAAGTAAAATAAGGGTATTGTGTGCATTATACAACTAAAAATTTTTTTAAAAAAACTCCTTACATGTATTAAATCATTTAACCTATTTAACCTCAGTAGCTCTGAGAGAGGGGTACCATAATTACATTTTACAGATGATGAGAGGAAGGCCAAAAGAGGGTGAGTAACTTGTCTGTATTCCAATAGTTATCAACAGGCAATGCCAAAAATTAAAAACCTAGGCATTCTGGCTCCTGACAGCCTGTACCATTAAAGAATAGGGCCACAAAAGGGTTCTTGCCAAAAGGGGACAATAGCGGGCTGGGGCTGTAGCTCAGTGGTAAAGCACTTGCCTTGCAGGTGTGAGGCACTGGGTTTCATCCTCAGCACCACATAAAAATAAAGATACTGTGTGCTCATCTACAATATATATAAAGACAATAGCACGCATTCTTAGCTAATGGTTAAACCTGGGTTTCTTAACTATAGCATGATTGACTTTGAAGTCAAATAACTCTTTGTGTGGGGTGCCTCACTGTGCATCATAAGATGTTTGGCAACATCCCTAGCTTCTGCCTACTTGATGTTGGTGGCACACCTCCCACTTCGAGTTGCGACAAGAAAAATGTGTCCACACATTGTCAAAGGTCTCTTCAGAGACAAAATTGCTCCTGGATGAGAGCCAATGATCTACCTCTAATCTCTAATAAAAATTAAGAAAAATGAAATCTTTGACAACATAATCAATAAATCAAATGTGGGGCAGAATGAGAACTCTTCCACATCTATGAAATCAGCAAGTCAACTAACCAAAAGCAAGCATATTTAGGGGTAGTTACCTGATGGCCGACTGTACTTCAACAGCAGGAAGAGTATGATTTTTTGAAGGGTCTGTAACCACAAACCAGAATGACACCCTTTGGGTTACATTGCAAAGTAGGACATGGGAAATTCTGCAGACAATGGAAAGAAAAAAATACATCGTAAGAATATCATCCCAAATGGCATTACACTGTTTCTTCTGATGCAATTACCATTTTATGAGTCACCTTAGTTACATTTGCAAAGTTATTTTCTACCATTTGAAGGAATGACTTAATAAGAAAAAATTATATAGGAAATTCTCATTGCTTTAAAATCATATACTCAGGAATCATTTCTTAAGAAGGAATCTGCCACAAAAATTAAAAAGGAATTAGGCAGTGGAGAACATTAAGGATATTGTTCTCTATCATCTAGCAGCTGAAAGCTTCTCTGCTTCCTCAATACTGGGTCCCTGTCTAAACCACAGAAGCCTCTGGCATGTCTTCATCAAGTTTATTGGCCCCCTGTCCATTTTACCTTCCTCCTCTCAGATTCAATCAGAATCAATTTTTTATTCTTGATTCACTACTTGCACTGTCTGCCTCAACTTCTGTCCATACCCCACCACCACCACCAGAGCATTGGGACCCAAGAGGTGCCTTCCTCATGTACTTTTGAGGAAACAGTTCTCATGAACAGTTGCTTTTGTATAGCCTTGAACAGACCTCCAAACTTAAGTGTTATAATCAATTCACCAGCAGCCTTTGACTACGTGATTTGTAGTTACATGCTTTTCAACTACAAAATGGCAATGTGACTCACTCTATTCTATACACATGAATTACCCATAATTGAAAAGAGAGAAATGACATTGGTGTTTAGAGAAAAGACTATCTATATGAGGATGCATGAACCTCAAAACTATAAGAGAGTCCATATAAAATCAACAGTGCTAAATCATAAATTCTGGATGGCTTTCACTATTAAGAGCAAAGTAAGAAAAAATGGCATTCATATACACTGCATACAAATCAAACATAAAGCAATCACATTAACTGGAAAAAAATAGTTATTTGTTATTCTTTTAAAAGAGAATTTCATTTTATTATAGTCATTTTTACACTGTTGAAAGAGAGTACTCTTCTGTAAGTAGCTATCTGGAGAAATTCCTTCATTTTCTCCCTGGCAGGTAGAAAAGAAGATGCAAGTGGGAGGCCCCTCTGCCCAGGGCTGTGTCTGAGAGCACCAATGGGGAGGAGAGAGGCTTGAGCTTTCCTTGCGCTCCAGATAGCATGGGGCGCCCCACGTGCCACTCTGCCTCATGCTGTCCTCGTGTCCGAGGGGCAGGAGCCTGGCAGGTGCCAGATCCCTGCAAACGGCGCCCCACGCGCTTTGTCTGCCCCAACTGTCACTTGTTTCGTGTCTGGCTGCGACCACACACGTTGCGAAACGATCCCTACTCGAAGACACTGATCTTGCTCCACCGCTCTCATGGGACTCTACCTGAGCAGGTGCCTGCACAGGTACCTGGGCACACGTAAGCCCGCCCTAGCAGCACGGCCTTTGAGGCCCAGGAGAATCACCCAGGAGCACCGACCTCTGAGGCCCAGGCCTGCCCCCCGCCCCCAGGACCCTGGCATCTGTAAACCTGCCCCGGGACACCCAGAGCCCCAGGATCGCTCCCAAGCCCCCCACAAGGTTCTGCACAGTGGGGACCACACCAGGGGCAGGAGGGCGGTGGGCACCCCGCCTGCGAGGTACAATCCGCACAGGCTGCCCCTCTGGCTACTCCTGACACCCCAACTTACCGAGGTCCGCTACGAAGGCATGAAGCGCAGACTTCGCCACGCCCCAGACCCAGGTTGGCCCCACAGCCCTTTCAAAGTCCACAAGAATCCCGAGGGTCCAGGGAGCCTCTACAGGTGCCCACCTTCCCAGCCGGCCCCGGACCCCTGTGCCAAGGAGACAGTGCTAAAGAACCTCAGCCAGTGCAACAAAGGGAAAAGGAAGTTTGATGGAGCCCTGTGGTTTGAGGAACCCGAGCCCAAGAGGAAGCAGCAGAGCCCACAGCGCAGACCATCTGCCTTCAGGCCCGTCATCAGAAACGGAGTGGAGCCATCCTTCCTGCCCAGGCCTGGGCCGCTGAAGAGAAGCGTCCGCTCCAGGACATCTGCCTCTGTGAGGAAGAGACTGAGCCCTGGCCTGCCCTCCAGCCTTCCTGGGGCCTCCCCTGGCCCCTGCCTCACCGGCCCCAGCTCCCAGGCCAGCCCAGGACATGGTCTCACAGCCCCTGCTGCAGGCCTGGGAGCAGATGTCCCACTGTCCCAGGAGCCTAGGCCTTCCTCCCCTTCCCAGGGGCCACACCAGGAGGGCCCTGCTGAGCCCCAGCACACTCAGCCCGCTCACCTCCTTGGCTCCTAAGAGTCAGAGCCCTGCCACCCTCCTCTGAGACTCAAAGCCACAGTCCCTTTATCTTACAGGCCCCTCTACAAGACAGGAGTCACTGAGCCAACAGCTCACTTCCTACTGCTTCTGCCTGACAGGTCTGCCACCCCCAGACCTCCTCTCTCTACCCTGAGGAGCCCAAACTCTAAAGGGACTACTCAGATCACAACCCTGGACTTTCCCCTGCCAGCCCTCTCCTGCCTTCTCCCTGGGAGGAGGCTCACCAGGAAGGTGGCCTTCTTCCCATGCTCAGTTAGCTTAGTTAAGTGTTTGTTTTCATTTTATATAGTAGTAATAACAAGAGTTTTGTTTTACTAGAAATTGTCATATGCTTTCTTTCTAAGACTCCACAGCATGGTTTCTCCAAAAGTACTTTTGACATTTGGGCCATACCATTCTTGGTGGTTGGGGCTGTTCTGTGCATTGAAGGGTTTCAGCAGCATCCCTAGCCTCTGACTAGTAGGTGCCAGTAGCACACCCACAACTGTGCCAATCAACAGCATCTCCAGTGCCAAATAATTACTAGGGTTAAGGATAGGGAAGTAAATAAATAAAAATCACACTGGTGGAGAATCATTGAGCTTCACTGACCTCTACTGGCAAGAAATAGTCAATCTTATACTCTGAAAAAGTATGATTCTATAATATGTATCAGAGATACATATGTGAACAAAACAAAGTGGTGCATGCTGGACAAAAAATTATTCCACCTTTGGAGGTTTAGGCTATGGAACAAATATTTTCATCAATTTTCTGTAGAACACTTGGGCTACGAATAATTCCTGATATTTAGCCTTACATTTGCAGGAAATGAAAGCTTGTTTTTGAAAATGAACTACTTTAAATTTTTCAAACTGGTTAAAATTTAAAAATCAAATGATACCAAGTTCTGGTTCAGATTCATGGAATTGGAATCTCAGGGGGTGCCATGGGAGCCATTGGTTCCTGCCCCTCTGGAGTGGCATTTAGAAGTGTCTTCTAGAGTAGAGAGTATAGCTACCAGAAACTCTTGCAGACACTAATGAGAATGTTCTCTGCAGCACTTTTCATCATGGCAAAGAACCAGAATGACTAAATAGCCATCAACAGGGGGATGGATAATGTAAATATGGTATATGGTATCCAGGGAACATTATTCCACAGATCACAGGAAGAAGTAGACCAGAGTTTCTCAAGCTCAGCACAATTAGGCCAGATAATTCTAAGTTGTGGGGATGACCTGTGCGCTGTGGGATGTTCAGCAACAAATTCAGCCTCTACTCGCTAGAAATCAGTAGTACTATTGCCAGTTGTGACAATCAAAAATACTTGTCTGTGTTGATCTTTCCATCTACATATTATTCAAACATGAGTTTCATGGTATTCCCTATTGGAGAGAGAATGCAGCTGTAAACAAAGCCCCTTTTCCTGTGCACCTTGCTTTCTAAGGGAGGAGAACCAGAAGACCAACCAGTAAACACATGCATTCACTTAGGGGAAGCACAAGAGCTAAAAAGGAAAATTCAGCAGTAGAAGGATATAGACAATTCCATCAATGCACCTCTGACCCCAAATACTCTCCTCTGTCCCCATTACTACACCATCCCACACCATGAATTCAAGTTATTTAAATTTATTCATTGTTCCCACTGGGTGGCAACTCATAGAGTATTATAGTACCTCAGCAAACACAATGAAAATGTTTTATCTATTTAGTCATAAAGATTTCCAAAAGATTTAAATTGTTGCTGAAAACATTAAACCCTCAATTTTCAAGTGAGATAGTAATTGTCAGGTACAAAAAGTTCCTGGACTAAAACTCTAAAAATCAAGCTTCCATCTTGAAATTTACTACTTAACGATTGCTAGATTTGAGACAAGTCATTTCATTATACATGAAGTACTAAGAAGGGCTTAATCTCTTAGTGTGCCAGTGGGGGTGTGCTATTAGGATTTTAGTTGTGAAACTCCTCTTTAGGGAGAGAGACTTGCATCATGCTGGTCGTTTCTCACCCCCACCCTCTAAATACTACCCTCTAAATACTCTCCAGCCATAGATATAATCCCTAACACACCCCATGTCTATATGCTCAATGGGTGGGTTCAGTACCATACCCAAGTAAGAAACACTTCTACATCAACTTCAAAAGTTTCAAGATAATGAAAAGGAAAACAGAAACTGTCACAGAGTGGATCAGAATCAGAAGAAGCAGATTTTGGAATAAAAAAAAAGAACCTAACTAGAAAAATGGAGAAATACTAAAACTATCCATAGTTGAGTAATAATATTGAATGAATATTAATTTCTCTTTTACCACAGTTATTTAAAATACTATTAGGGAAACAAAGTGAGGTCCAGAGCAGGGTTTCTCAACCCTAATACTATTAACAATGAGGCCTGGATGCATTGTTAATAGTGCTGGGTTTGAGAAACCCTTTTTGGGGCTGTCTCAAGTTTTATATGGTACATAGCAGCAGAAAACACCAAATACACATTCAATTGTGAAAACAAATATCATCTCCAGACATTTCCAAATATCCTTGGGAGCAGTGGTGGGTGGAGGAAAAAAATCTCCCCAAATGGAGAACATGGGACTGTCTATATGATCTTTGTGACCTTTTAGCAAAATCTAAAAGTTTCCAAATTAAATACACATACACATGCATGCACAAACACAAATATAAGAACAAAGAGGATATTTAAAAGTTGCCTGAGTACTATGGATTTGTTTATAAGAAAAAAAAACTAGGCCATGCTTTAATAAAATGTTCTTACAAGCTTCATTAACAGATAACATACATACTTTGAAAATAACAAAGAGCTTTATAAAAATGTAAGATATTAGCACCCATCAGAATAAGGATGCCCTTAATAACGATCTAGTTTTTTAAAGTTAGCTCTGCTATATACTCAAATGTATGAAATATTTATTAGAATGCTTCCTGCTGTCCTAACATCTTAAGAAACAGCATACCTATCCTTCTCCATGATTGACATTAGGAAAATAGGTTGCTATGGTTTAAATATGTTTTGTCCAGTCTAAAACTCACACTGAAGTTTAATCCCCACTTAAGATATTAAGAGGATGGACTCTTAACCAATACTATGGTATTTACAGGTGGGCATTTGGGAGGTGGTTAAGATTATATAAATCATCAGGGTGGAGCTCCGGTCATTGAATACTGATGCCTCTATAAGGACAGGTAGAGAGACCAGAGGCAACACACACACACACACACACACACACACAAATGAACAATCTCCATCTCCCTTAGGACACTGCCAGCAAGAAGGCTATCACCAGACATGGGTCCTTGACCTTACACCTTCAGAAATATTAGCCAAAATAAATGGCTTTTCTTTTAAAAAGTAGCCTGCCTTGGGTATTTCATTATAGTAACACAAAACAGACTAATACAAAGTATATAGTTTTAGCCATTTGAAATCTTCTTCAACACAAGGATACTAAGTATCCTCCCAATAAAATTGTTCTGTCCAAAGGTATGATTCTTCTTTGTCTTAATAAATAGAAAACTAACCCAGTGATCGACAAATGTCAACCACAGAAATAAAGTCTAACGGATATGTTTGTATTTTGATTAAACATAAGCAGTTGAACTAGGAATTAATAAGCCTATCTCCTAAAGTTGCAAGGTTGTGGGAAAGGGGCCAGGGAAAGCACCACTCTGAAGACAGAAAGCAAAGGTTGTGTATGAAAATGGAGACACCTTTATCAGCTGGGGCTTCCAACTTGCTGGGATGATACTTTGCAAAACAAACTGATGTCTTGGCTCCCCCAGGATAAGAAATTGAGACCCACCAAGAGGGGAAACCCAGCATACAGAGCTACTTCTACTATGGCCATTGAATGCCATATCAACCATGGACACATTCTCCCAGGGTACTAGGGAAAAAGAAGAAGAAATGAGTGGGTGGGGCACTGTTTTCTTGTGTCTACTCTACACAGGCCCCTGGTTTAGGAGCACAACATAAATAAAGCATGCTTCATTCAATCACCATATTTACTAAGAGCTAACCTGATTAGCCAACATAGAGAGAGTGAACCTTCCCATAGTTTCAGGTACAAGAGTTGACAGATGCATATACCCTTGAATACCAAGGCCAATGTCTTGAGCCCACCAGAACATTAAGAAACAAGGTGAAAGCCAGTAACTCCTAAGATGCCAGAATCTGCACATAACTCCATGCCTTATCTGAGAATGGACCCAGGATATGAGGAAGTCAAAGGGCTTCTAGATTTCATGTGGCCTGAAAAGTCTTTGTCAGGAGGTTAGAATCTCTGCCCTGCTTTGAACTTCACAGTGTTTAAGCAAAGAAAACACTTTTAAATTCTATGAGCTAGAAGATAGCAAAGGAGATTCTCAAATAAATAGTTTGTTGACCTGAAACAAAACAGATTTATCTGGGTCCTGGAACATGAGGACAAAGTCCAAGTGTATCTTGTGCTGTAAGCTCCTCTACTCCTGAAGGGTGGGCCATGTGGAACTTAGTGGTTATAAAAGGAATGGATGGATGAAATAAGGATAACATCTCATTATTTCTGGAAATTTCCCCTGTAAGACCTTGAGAAAGGGCTGGGGTTGTTGGTCAGTGGTTATAAAATGAATGGATGGATGAAATAAGGATAACATCTCATTATTTCTGGAAATTTCCCCTGTAAGACCTTGAGAAAGGGCTGGGGTTGTTGGTCAGTGGCAGAGTGCTTGCCCAGCATGTGTGAAACACTGAATTTGAGGCTCAGCACCAAATTAAAATAAATAAACAAAATAAAGTTATTGTATCCATCTACAAACTATATATATATATATATATATATATATATATAACCTTGTGAAAAAATATGTTTAACAGGGGCTACAGTAAGAAAGGGAGGAAATAAAGGCAAAACTCCCCTACCCAGACTCAAAAATTCAGACACAATGTAACACAAAACTTCAGTAAAAGAAGCATCCTGGATATACTATAGATGCGGTGATCCAAAAGGAAATGTAAATGTTGGACAGGAATGGTGCTAAAAAGGAAGTAACATGAAGAACAATGGTAGAGAGTTCAGTAGTTAATTTATTAAGGAGTAAAATGATACCAGTTCCTTCCCATTATAGATTATGTTCATCTTGTGTGACTTCTCCGTGGTCTTTCTTCCAAATGTGAGTACAATGAATGTCCTTCAAGATTTGTACAGAAAGGAAAACTAATCAACCAACAAATACTTCTTGAATTAAGCACCTTTTTTTTTTGTAGTTGTAGATGGACAGAATGCCTTTATTTATTTTCATGCAGTGCTGAGGATCAAACCTAGTGCCTCATGCATGCTAGGCAAGTCCTCTACCACTGAGCTACAGCCAAATTAAACACCTTTTAAAAGTGTGTTTTGGGACCAGGGATGTGGCTTTGTTGGAGAGCATCCAGTCAGTATTCACAAAGATCTGGGTTCAATCTCCACCAAAAACATAAAATGAAAAGTATGTTTTCATGTATTAAATAAACTGAAATGCCACTAGCACCACTGAATACAAATCCTACATTTTCAAGGTTTTAAATGTGGAGTTTGATGGAATTGAGTTCACTAATATAATCATTTTCATCAACAGTTTTTTAATGAATTTTTTTATACTTTTATTTTATATATTTATTTTTATTGGTGGTGAGGGTTGAACCCAGTGCCTCCCACGTACAAGGCAAATGCTGTACCACTGAGCTACCTTAGGCACTGACTGATGGTTTTTTGGTTGTTTTTTTTTTGTTGTTGTTTTTTTAAACCAATAAATTATACTAACATACACAAGTAGTTCCTTTAACTAAATCCCTAAAAAGAAAAAAAAAATGCTTCCTCCCTCCCCTGAAGTGGGAGAAGCCCTGGTCTGAAGCAATTCTTTAAGAATTGGCTCTGCTGCCATTTCTCATCAATGGGGCCAGACAAGGCCAACGGTATCCAAGGGGTGGTAAGAATCAGGTTCTTGTTTCTGGAAATCAGAAGGACTAAATGGGAGCTGGGCTGCTGTTTTACAAGCACAAGACCGTTAATCCCCTTACCTTAGAGTGGATACAAGAGCATGTTGTTCCTTTTCAGATCACAAGACTTATCCTTGAATAATTAAGCAGAGGAAGAAATCCATTACATACCCTAAACCATTTAACTCAGAGAGAGAAAGCCATGCCTGAGTTACGCTTCTACCTCTATTGCTAAAAGTGATAAATTCCCTAAATGTCAAATTTTGCATAAACTAGAGAAATAAATTTCCCTGTTTACCTGGGAAATAGACTAAAAACTTTAAATGTAGACCATAGTTTTCTTGGAAACTCCTTAGAACATTAAAAAATTCCTGTGAAACTGCTTTAGTAAATCTGGCCTAAATCATGTCATAAATGGTGGAAAAAAAAAAAAACTGGTTGCCATCATCAATCTAACTCCCAAGGAAAACTCAACCTTATCTAATGAAACATAGACATTACTCTTAAATTCATTTTTTCATCCATCTTCCATTCTGGTTTTCTAAGAAATCCCAGCAAATATCAAGAAACGCATTTGTTAAGAACTGTAAATAATAATGGTTGAAGGAATTGATTGGTTCCTTTCTTTCTTTTTTTTTTTTTAGTTGCAGTTGGATACAATACCTTTATTTTATTTATTTTTTTTTTTATGTGGTGCTAAGGATGGAACCAAGGGCCTCGCATGTGCTAGTTGAGTGCTCTACAGCTGAGCCACAACCCCAAACCCTTGTTTCTTTCATATTTAATCTATCTTCCTATCTCTACCACAGCCAGGTTCATGGGCACAGGCTGGGGCAGAACAGGAATTACGCTCATGCCCAGCACACAGCAGGACTTCAGTGTAGGTTACTCAATTCCACACATCTGACTTCCTAGATGGCAATGAACGAAGAAATAGATGTTTCTGACACCACTGCCTTTGGCCCCTCTGTCAGTGCTTTCTTTCTCACCAGATGGCATCTGCAGCAGATGGTGTAGCCTTCCTGTGACTTCCAGCTCCTAATTAAAACTGGAACCTGCAGGTGCTCTCCTTCCAGCAGGTCTGGCCCAACCAGGGGCACTGAGTGTGGGCCCAGTCCTTCACCCTCTGGGCTCTGCTTCTGCCCTACACTCACTCCCCACTCCCAGCTACATCCTGGCTCATTTAGAAGTGGGGGCAAGAGGGATGGGATCAGACAAGACAAGCAAAGAAAGGCAAAGTGCATTCTCACTGCCCAGGGCCCTCTCTGGCTCCCTCTTGCTGTTGGTGGTCCTTGGTCGTGGTAGGCATCCACAAGCTCTCTATTCAGAGGGCTCCTATGGGGTCTTTGGGGAGCCCTCTGAGATCTTCTGCACTGATGGTGTCCCAGAAAATGATGCTGCACTCTGACTTCTTCCAGTCCCCCCTCCCAACCATGACTTGGCCTCCAGTGGTGCACCTGTGTCCTCACTCCACCATCTTGCCTTGCCCTGCAGTTGATGTTCTGCTCAACAGGCAGTGACTCCATCCAATTCTTCTTGGAAGCTTCCTCCTAGGCACAGGAATGTATTTAGGTACTGACTGTTGAGAGAGCTGCCCTCTCTCACCCCATCTCCAGATGGATCATGCCAGCCCTATAACTCTGGACTTCTCCAGCTGAGAGGCTAGTGGTCTTTTCTGTCCCACTGCACACCCAGGGACTTGGGATGCCATCCTATCTCTAGAACCCTAGTTGCTGCTATTCTGGTAGCAACTGGACAGAGTCCTGAGAATGTCTTTGATTGGGGAGCAGCCAACCAGGAGATAATATGCCATCTCCCCTCTCACAGACACCTCCACCCTCTGATTCTATCAGTTCTCTACCTGGCTGGAGGTGGCAGGCAAAAGAGAAGAGACCTCACCCCAAACACATGACCTCTGGTGTGCAATGGGCACCATCTAATCCTCATGGACCCAACTGTCCACACCCTGACTGGCTGCATTGGTGTCTGCACAGGAACCCATTCTGCCCTAAGTTCCCTGGGGAAGGGAGTGGCACTCTCACAGCCCTCTCTGCAGGCCCACACCTGCTGGCCCTCTGATCCTCTTAGGGAATCCCAGGATTGCGTTCTACCATCCACCTGCTCCCGGTGCCCTGACAAGATCGGCTCTCCAGCAAGTTCTGCATGGATGCAGCCAGGACCTCTCTTCAGAAGTCACATTCTCTTTCTGAGCTCACCATATACTCATGTCTTAAGTATATACCAATTCTAGATCTCGACATATGAACTGGCTTCCTCAGGAGAGAATGAGCTCTGTATCACTGATGGTAATTAAACCTAATGAGAGTTACCATAGTAAGGAGGGGGTCAGAGGTGGATGAAAACGAGAGAGGATTCAGCATTCTCTGAGTTACTTGAATCTCTACCTTCAGTTCGTCAAATGTGTTTTATTTTCTGTACTGAACAGCATCTTCACCGTCTTTTCCAATATTTATGGATAATCAGAGAGGCAGAAGAGTGAGTTTCAACTCTATCATGCACTATGTACCCCCCTTTCCACAGGAGAAGCCTGGGCATTCAGAATGCAGCTTTCTTTGTGGCAGGGCATGTAGAATACAGTCCAGCACATGGATTACATCTCAAACACATCCTGCTCATCACTCACTTCTCTGACAGCAGTACTACCAGGACTCACACTACCTAAGCCTTCAGAGAAAAACTTTTACTGATCCCTGTTCTAGTTCTGTACTTTTTGATATTTACAACTGGCAACACAAGAGTATAGATACCCTAGGTGTAAAAGTCCAAGCAAAACACATTTCGTGCAAACTGATCACATATTCTTAGACTCCTACAATGTCTCAGCTTCTGAAGGAAAACATTCCAAAGATGAATTCTTCAATACTAATCCGAAATGTCACATATTTAGTTGATTTTTACCACGAAAGGGAACATTTTGCATAGCCATGCATCAGGTAATTTGAAGGTACTTAGAGGAAGTAATAGTGCCATGAACACAGCAATGTATAAAACCTGCAAACAAGAAGGAGTAATAGAGAACACACAGACACCATACGGGTTAGCACTACCAGATAACCAGTGGCTTTGTTTCCTTTTCAATTTCTTATAATATAATCACCTTGTTTTTACTGAAAAAGTTTTATATAGTTGTGAAAAGAATGCTGCAGTTTTATACCATAACAGTAAATACTTTTTCTGTGAAATAAGAACAGAATTTATTATATCTCCTTGCAATGTTTTGACTCATGTGGAATATTTTGGTTAAAAATATACACTAAAATTATACATGAGGGCTGGGGTGGTGGCTCAGAGGGATAGCGCGCTCACCTAGCATGTGTGAGGCACTGGGTTTGATCCTCAACTCCATATAAAATAGCATGAAGATATTTTGCCACTTGTCACTCAAATTATATATGAAAAAATATATACACATGGGATTATTACATCAAATTAAATCCAATATTATATATAACTATAATGCATTAATGAAAACATTAAAAAGCCTTCCATACCCATACTGTCTCAGACAGAGCTGAGCTGAGGCTGGTCTTACCATGCACTGAAGGAATTTGGAAGATATTTAACACTCCATATGAGACACCTACCAATCTAAGTACTCCTCGGCTGTCAACAAGTATATCCTTACAGGTGTGTATGTCTCCCAATATCAGTGGAGACTGGTTCTGTCCTCAGCTAGCAAGTGACACTAAGAATGACTGGTGGGGGGCTGGCTGGACAAGCTAGCTTCCAAAGAGAAAGGAACCCACACCCAGGTTCTCCATCCAGCTTAACAATCAGATAAGACATTTCACCTCTCAAAGGGAGGCACCAGAGAGGGAGTAGAGAGAAACCAGGAGTGTTACTCTCATCACAAATAGTGAAGGAAGGAAACACCATGAAGAGAAGATTCCTCCAGTGTAACAGAAAAAAATGTGAAACTATTCAAAGTTGTACTATGTGCTTTTAAAGAAAACTTCCAAGTTGCTATGACAGATACCAGTTAGGGGAAGAACCTATACATATTTCTGTTATTTTTCAAGGTGAGAATAGAGTTCCTTACTACCTGCCTATTGATCCATCTGTCCACCCTTCTTCAAGAAAAGTTATATGTATACAATAGAAACACAGAAGCTTAAGAAATATAACTGCAATTTTGGAAGTTAGTTATCTTTATATTGCCTGCTGAATGAAGAGCACCATTGAAACATGATATAAGATGTAAGCTAAGCTACATTACAAAGATCTTTTAATGTTTAATAAAAATGGAGGACTTTTCCAACTGGCTACAAATTTATGTTCAAGATCAAGGATTAAAATAATCCACTGTCTTACATACTATTGCAAATAATCAGTTAAGATTTTGTACTGTTTGCTTACTCCGTTGTTTCTCTATTGGGAACTTTTCTCATGGAGAAAGCCACCATCGCTCTGAAGAGATATTCTTCATTTGTATCCCAGACATACTGAAAGAGAAGGAAAGAGAGGTATGGGGTTAAAAATGGTCCATTATGGGGCTGAGACTGTAGCTCAGTGGTAAAGCACTTGCTTCGCCTGTGTAAGGCACTGGGTTTGATCCTCAGCACCACATAATAATAAGATAGTATGTGTTTATAACTAAAAAATATTTTTAGAAAACACTCCATTAGATGCTACACTCATTCTCATAGTCTCCACACTCCCACCCCATCTACTTTGTACACAAAAAACTGGAGAACATGATAAATCATGTACCATAGCATCTGGAGTAGGGCTTTTGGGACATTCCATAATTCCAAGTTTGATGTGTTTCCTGTTGTGCTCTTTCTTAAAAATTGCCATATTAGTAGCCAGTCAGTCAATAAGGCATTTGGACAAATCATCCTGGCCATATACTATAAGAGTTTAAAAATAGTCAAATGGTTCATAGCATAGCCCCTAGCTTTTAATAATGTATTTGGTTCCAAAATTAGTTTTACTCAGAATAACTATAGTCCAATCTAATAAGATCAAGACATAAAGAAGAAACTAGTCCAGTTATAGACAGCACACAAATACTATTCAAACAGGGATGCACTGTTTTCAGATTGGGGAGATGGGGAATAAGTCTGTTCAACTATAGGAGAATGATAATCCAGTATAGCAAATAACAATGAAAGATGCTAATCAGACCTTGCCAGGGCATGAATTTAAATTGCTTTTCAGATCTAGGAGATGATCTGACTTGATCTCCAGTCCTTTCATTGGTTCCCCTTAAAAACAAGAATATGATTTGCCTCAGTAGGAGTCCCGTTGGGGTCACAGAGCAAAGCCCCAAACTACGTGGAAGAGTACAGGATTGACCAGATCCACATCAAGGTGGATATCCTGCAACCCTCACCAGTTGATCTTGAGTAAGGGTGGAAGGATTGAAAGCGAGTGCACTGGAGGTTACATATTTCCACAAAGGCATTCAAAATGTTTCACTGAGTCTCTACATAGAAAAGGAATCAAGCACATGTACCACATAAGAAGAAAATGGACAACTTAAGAGAGGATAAGAAAAGAGGTGCCAATTTAAACACAGGAATAATTTCTAACCCAAAGTTCTACTCCTGGCTAAACAGTCTTGCAAAAAGAAAGCTTGTGGAAAAGATATATACAAAAATGTTCACAGCAGCTTAAGTACCTGTTGCACATACTACTTGATGCATAACAGGTGCTCAAAAAGTGTGTGAAACTGAAAACATCTTTACATACCACATGTGACTCCAAGACCACATGGAGCATATGAGATGTATTTATTCATCCATCAGTTCAGATTCCTTGGTTCCTCACTTCAATAACATTTATGCCAAGGCCCTAATGTCCCAGCTCACCTTGCTTTCTGCATACATCTCAGGACCCTCAAACCCAGGCCAACCCCAAATTTTAGGTGAGTAATACAACATAATTGGAGAAAATCACAAAACAGGGACTATTGGCTTAACTCTAAATTCATAATGACCTACCCCCAAATTGCCTGGGAATCCCTTAGGTTTCCTCTCTCTCTCTCTCTGATGGCTCACAGGACTATTTTAACCTCCTATAGGTCTGCTGACTTATTATGCTTTCCTTCACACCTCACTTTCACTAGACACTGTTGCTTTATAATTTACAGATACATCTCAAGTCATCAACTTGAACTCCCTCATCCTCTTGACACCAAGATACAAAACTTCGTCCATAGAAGCACACCCTGTCCATCTTCTCTCTTGAAGGGCCAGACATGCGGTGCCTCTCCTATCAATGGCTATTCCCCCTACCTCTTTTAGGAATGGCTTTCCTGGCCCTTCTGATCATATAAACAATATCAGTTTTCCTCCCTCTTCTGTGTATTCAAATCTACCTGCAGCCTGTCCACTGCTCAAACTTTTCCCTTTGAGACAACAGTACAAATAAATCACTTCACTCACTCTTCCTTTCATTCATGCACCATCTCTCTCCTACTCTTCATAGTCAAAAGTCCATACTTCTGTTTACACATGTTCACCACCCATTTATATTTCATTCCACCTACTACACTCCCTCTAATATCTGCCTTCTGGCTGTCAATCCACAAAAGAGGCTCTCTCTAAAGTGACCACTGACCTCCACATTGCTTAACACAACAAGCGTGTGTCAGCGTTCATGTTGCTTAGCTTCCCAACAGCATTTGAGGCTCTCAAGCACTTCTTTCATGTTCAAGCAAAACTCTTTCATGCAGCAGCCTGCATACTCCTGGGCCCAGTCCCTTTCTGAAACTAGAAACGTGATGACATGCCCCTTTGCTTTTTACTGCCCCACTTCCAGACACCTTAGCCTTCCTTCCATCCCTCATTCTTAGCAAGCTCCTTCACATATGCTGTTCCCTGTGTCATTCCTTCTTTTATCCATGGTTCACTTCAACTCATGGACCTTATAGAAGGGCCAGATACTAAGGATCCTGATGAGGCCAAAGCTAGTAATATTGTCAAGATTGCACATTTGCTTTTCTTTACTACATCTTTAATGGATGACTGATTCTCCCACTACCAAAATCCCCATAGGGCAGGGACAAGTCTGATTTTAGGGTCAATGCATCTCCACCACCCAGCATGGCACCCACTCTAAGGATCTTAGGATGAGAAATCCTATACACTGGGTTAGGGGAAAGGGTATAGAGTGGATTCTGCTGTCAGTCTGCCTGGATACAGATCTGAACTCTATCACTTGGTGGCTTAAGGTCCTGAAAGGGTCACTTCATTTCCTTGCATCTCAGTTTTCTTACCCATCCAATGAAAATAAGAGTACCTATACCACTTTCCTTAAAAGGTTGTTGTTAAGGGCTATATGAGCTGATAGCAGTCAAGTGCTTAGAAGGCTCCCTGCTAAAAAGTAAATTAAGTTCGCAGTCAATTCTGGGTGTTATTTGCAATTATAATTCACAAAGTAAATAATACAATGATATGTTGGTGGACTGTCCTGTAATAGAATTCCTGAAAATTCTTTTAGCACATTTTTTTGGGGGGGGTTTCTAGTTGGAGGCCTCTTAATGACACCTGTGGGGGGAGTAATTTGCACATCACTCTGGGAAGCTGACACTGAAATTTGATAATAACTGACTTATTAATTCAAGTCTCTTTACTGTTTCTATATCCACAGAGGCCCTATGAGTATTTCTAAGCTTTGGTTTCAAAAGTATATGACATAGTGTCACTTTGGTGGTTCTAAAGAATTTAAACTTTACATTAGAATTTGAATTCTTGTGCTATGAAAGGCTTTCTGTATTTAGTAGCATTCCTTCTTTTCCATGACTAGAAAACAAGCTGCCCAGATTCCAAGGACTACAACAGTGAGGGGCAGATCCAACCCAGACCCTCAGTCTCCTTTGCTCCACAATGCTGGATTGAGAGGTTCAAGTTCTCTAAATTGGTGCCATACAAAACTTCAATGTCTTCCTGCATACACTACAGATAAAGAACCTCAGGCAAGCCTATTGTAAACAATTTCTATTTTAGGATACTCTACCTTTACATTTAGAAAAGATCAGACTTCCAAGTCTTTAGAAATGATATATTATCATTACTATGTAGACAGAGGCCCATCATCAGAGAAAGCAAGCACAGTTCTTAGGTAACAAAATTCAAAATGAACATGCAGGTGTTCCACTTACTGCTTTATCACCAAGAGCTCTTCTGATACTAAGTCTCACTTTAAAGGCGTTTTCTGCATCTGCCAGAAAAGAAAAAGAAACAGCAGTATATGATAATAAAATCTGCCCAAACATAGCCCAATTAATCCTAATATTTAATGAACTAAAAGCAACAGAAAACAGAACTACAAGGAAACTGTCCCTAAACACCCCTGAAAGTTGGATGGCAAGGACCTTAGGTGGTTTACATTTTCTTTCAAACTCATAAAACAGTCACAGGCTAAACTTAAAAGCCACAATATGCCTGCAGATTTAGAAAAATAAAGATTTCTTTCAGTCAATGACTTGGTAAGCTATTGTTAAGTTTCAAGGCTACATACCTGGTTGACAGAGTTCAGCATGAATAACAGTCACTAGAAAAAAGAGGAGCCACAACATTCTTCTGGAGTGGAAAACACAAGGCAAACTGAGAAAAAAAATCCACCCTCCACTTAAAGCTGCCTTAGCCATTCTGTGACCGGATTAGAATATCAGAGAAATCAGTGAGCCACCATCTAAAAGGTTTAATAATTAACACCCATACACTTGGGTTAATACTGCAATAGAAGTGGCCCATCTCCTGTCAGTTATTTACAAAAATCTGTTTGAAAAACAGATTAGTTGTTTTTCCCAAACTCTACCTCAGAAGAATGTTTCCTCTGCTGACACCCCACCCCTTCTGCAGCCGCCTGGTTAAGTGCACAGTGGAAGGAAGGGAGTCCTCAATGGAGGTTTTCCTTGGCATGAACTTTCCACCTTGTCAGGGCTAAACTACCTGGTTCACAGATAGGCTCTTTGAATTTGGGAAGCAAATATCACTCCTTTCTATCTCTGGGGAACAAAGGATGCACTTCCCTGAGTGTCCTCTTCTGACTCTTACCTTGGCAGGTAAACATCCCAGGACAGCTTCCTGGGATGGTTTTGTTTGGCCCTAGGGTTTGGCCATTATTGAAAATCCAAGTTAGTGATATGGAGCGGTGCTGCCCAATGGACCATTCTGCTTCTTTGTTTTGTTTCTGTGACACTGGAGATGGAACCCAGGCTTTCCACATGCTAGCTAAGCGCTCTACCACTGAGCTGCATCCTAGCCCTAAATGAAATACCATTTGATGATGGAAATGCGCTGTGCTTGTGCTACCCAGTATGTAGCCCCTGGACATAGGTGGCTGTAGAGCAGTTGAAATGGGGCTGGTGCTGCTGAGAAGCTGAACTTTTTGTTTAGTAGCATTTAATATAGTTTAGCCACAGTAGCTAGTGACTGCATTGGTCACAGCTACACAACTGTGACCTACAGCTACCTACCATGAACTAGGCTCACTGGATTATTCTGCTAAGCCTCAAAACAACACCTCAGTTATTATAATCACCTGACCTGTGAGAGAACCAAGGATCTGGTGTCCAAATTGGCAGCAATGCCTTGAGTGGAACAGGTTTAGTGCCTAGGCTGACTACAATGGAACCCAGGTCCACCACACAGAGTGTCTCGTCCCCATAAATCCAAACGGAAATTGCAACAAAACCTCATTGGAATTTTACTGAACCATGAAGAATGAAATTATAGCATTCGCTGGTAAACTGATGGAACTAGAGAACATCACGCTAAGTGAAATAAGCCAGACTTAGAAAGCAAGGGTCAAATGTTTTCTCTCATATGCAGAAGGTAGACCAAAATAAGATAAGTGGGGGGGGGGGGAGTGAGGGAAATTCTATGAAAATAGAAGGGAGATCAGTGGAGCAAAGAGGACTGAGGGGGAAGCAAAAGGGATGGGAAAGGAGAACTGTGGGAAGAAACTGGCCAAACTATGCTATGTACATACAGAAAGTTAATTTCACCTTTATGTATATCTATAACACACGAATTAAAAACTTTTGAAAATTCCTTAGGCATCTTACTGACACCAATAGAAGTCCCCAGGCCCATGTCAGAGCTTTCCTCTCCCAAGTTGCCTCTTCATGAATTCAGTCCCCAGATTCCACCTCTTTCCTCAAAAATCATGAATGGAAAGTTTAGATTGGGTGCCCTTATGTTAAAGAGGAAATCAAGATTTTAAAAGCAACAATGAGGAAAAGATCAAAAATGGCACTTCTGCAGCATTTTAGAGACACATTGTTTCCCTTTCCTAGGAGGGGTGAAATTTTGTTGGAGATGACTCCTTTCTCTTAGTGTAATTCACCTGAAGGAGCTCTTTCTCACCCCCTTTGCTTTGGCTGCAAGGACAGAGTCAGAAAAGCTGTACCACAGGGAGGGGCTGCCCAGAGTTGGCCCAGCCAGTGTGGCAATTTCACTGTGACCTGTAGTGGAAATTTCCTAGAAGAGCTCACTTAACTATTCCCGGGGGAAAAAAAGGCAGAATAAATGAAGTTATCTGGGGGAGGAAAAGTCAATACACATAGAGTTAGAGATTATAACAAAGTATTTTATTTGTAGAGTGCTTGCCTACCATGGGTGGGGTAGGTCTTTAGTTCCACCCCAATTCTGGAAAAAAGGAAAGAAAAAACAAGATATATCATGTAATAAAGGTATCCTTTTATTTATAATTATCAAAAATTATTTTAATCAGTTATTTATATTCCATTTATCAATTAGCTTTTCATTATCTATAATTATTTTTGTAGTGTTTTTGCCATTTGTACATTATATTGATACATTTCTTTACATTTATTCAATTTATTTTTAGCATGTTGGTCAAATTAATTGATAGATTTCCCCTTACAATTTAAAACCTTGGGCTGGGGGTAGCACTCAGTTGGTAGAGTGCTTACCTCAGACACACAGGCCCTGGTTCAATTCCTAGCACCACCACCAAAAAAAAAAAAAAAAAAAAAAAAAAAAAACACTTTTAAACTTATTTTCTTAAGAGAATATCATGTAGCTTCAAGTGCTGATTTTTGAAGTGCTCCCCCTTCTAGGTCCTTACACTATCTCCTTGAAAATGAAGTAGAAATATTTCTAATATTGTCCATTTTTAGAAATATTTACAATGTATAAGAATGAAGAATTTGGACCATGCATATTATAGAAGAAGAGTTCTTTAAAATTTTTCATTTCTTACATGATAATTTATTTCAGCGATTTTTGGTTTGGTTTTGTTTTCTTCCTGGAGGTGCTAGAGATTATATCTAAGGCCTCATGCTTGCTAGGCAAACACTCTACCACTGAGCTACATTCCTTAGCCCTGGCTGTTTACAATTTCTAAGAAATTATTTATTTTCATATAAGGTATTCCAATATTCTCATGGACTTTCTGAAATATTTCCTATAAAATGTGTACATTTGTTGCTATGTTCTCTTTGTTTTCTAGTGTATATATTAATTTTTCTCATTTTCCATTAAACTTGCCAGAGGTTTATCTATGTTGCAATTTAATCAAAGAACAATATTATGGATCTAATTTTCAATTCTTTTCTGTTTTCTAATTCATCATCTTATACAAATTTCTTAAGTCCTTCTGTGGTCATTTCATTTCTTATTTTTCTAACTCTTGAGTTAGTAGGTTCATTTATCTTTCACTCCTTCTCAGTTAATAATTGCAATATGTAAGATTATAAATTTTCTTTGGTCTACTATTCTGGCCATATGACATAAGGCACATAGATGTAAAGTGATCTCATTCTTATTTTCTAAATAGTTTATAGTTACAAGTTTGATTTTTTTTCTATATCTCAGTAATTTCCTAGAAAAGTGTTTCCTACTGGAAAAAAAAAAAAAAAACTAGCAACAACAAAAATCCCTGCAGCCCATTCATAATATAGACTTTTGTAGGTCCTGCCACATGAATGGAAAGACAAAAGCTCAAATGACAAATATGTGCTACCAATTACCTAATTTTGAATATGAAGATGCCATAAGTTACTTGTGACATGGAAAGAAGTAAAAATAAATTCATTGTTAAGTAACTTAAGGAGATTTCAATAAATAGATGGAAAACAGAACTTCCATCGGTGTTTTCTTGCTTCTCAACACACTATCTTAATTCTCTTTCTTTTTACAAAGCCCACATTTAGTGTCTGTTTTGATGTAGAATTTGTTTTTTCAGTACTGGGGACTGAACTCTGGGCCTCATGAATGCTAGGTAGGGGGGCTCTACCACTGAGCTACATCCCCAGACCTTTTTAATTTTTAAAAAATATTTTTTGTAGTTGTAGATGGATACAATACTTTTATTTTATTTATTTATCTTTATGTGGTGCTGAAGATCAAACCCTGGGCCTCACATGTGCTAGGCTAGGGCTCTACCACTGAGCTATAACCCCAGCCCCAGTCCTTTTGAATTTTGAGACAGGGTTTCACTGAATTGCCCAGGCTGACCTTGAACTTGTGATCCTTCTGTCTCAGCCTCCAGAGTTGCTGGGATTACAAGAATGCACCTGGGGTGAAGTACAAATTTTAAGTAGTAAATTTCCAGAGGATTTATATTTGTATAATTCACTTCATAAACTGTTTGTTTCAGCAATTTCACATGAGAGCCTAATAACTTATTAGTAACCATGGCAATCTTGACAAATGAGGCAGTTTCATTCTGAATATGCTATATTTACTTCTAAATGTTCTAGACAGCAGAAATTAAAAGTTTAGATTATCGTTGCCATGAACAACACAAAAGGTAACCCAGTATCCAGAGACAGGAAAAAGAAATTGATTTCTTTGTTTTTTATACTCCACAACACTATTGCAAAGCAGTTTCTAGGTACATAACTATTGATCTACAGCTCTGGGGTAAATAAAATATGAGATCACATGAAATAAGAACATTTGTGCTATTCTTTTGACTCACCTTTTAAAGTTCACCAGAGTTAAAAGCATGTGGGGATATGTAGGCTCCATTTACCTGTAATAAAACAAGAGGCAGGGAGGGCCAATGTTGCTTTTAAAGTTGACCCAAATTACTGTGTTTCTTCATCACAAACAGCAATGATTTTAAGCTCTTTAGATCTCCAATTAGTAGTCAGATGCATGGGCTATGAGAAACACACAAATGAACCAAATACAGTCTCTGCCATCTAGACACAATTTTGTAGGAGAAAAAATTAAATCATGTTGACATTAGATGTATGTACAAATATGAAAAAGATATTTTTTGTCTATTGTGTGAAAATATTCTATATAAATGTAGTATTTTTTCAGTCAGGGTGATTTTGTCCTCTGGAAGGCACTGGCAATGCCCAGAGACATTTCTGTCCATCACAAATAGCACTGAAGAGAGAACCAATGGGCATCAGATGAATGGAGACCAGGGATGCTGCTAAATTAACTTCAGAAACATCATTCAAGCCTGTATCTGCTAACTTTTTTTTTCTTGTTATAATTGGGTTAATGGAAATAACACATACAGGAAGGACAGAATATAAAAGAGAACCAAATTTGTGTGTGTGTGTATATGTGTGTGTGTGTGTGTGTGTGTGTGTGTGTAAAATTAAGCATACTATAAGAATGCAACATTATTTGTTATATATGATATAATTAAAAATGAACTCAATTATCTGTTTATTAAGAAGGCTAACAAGAAAGAATGATTTCCTGGTTATTGGAGCCCTGGACACATATGAACTGAGTAAATGCCAGCAAATTGGAAACCCACCATCATAGAAAGAACTTCCTACCTTCCTACATTTCATTGTCCTTCTCCTGGTCATTTACACTGCTACTATTTCCACATTAAAATCTTCATTAGCACTCCAGTGTCAATGTAAGAGAATTCAAACTCCATGCTCTTAAGTTCTGAACCAACTTGGCTTTTCAGGTGCATGAACACTTAAGTACCCTCCCTCATACCCCTGAGCTGTTCTCCCAGCTAGTCACTGCAGGTTGATCATGTTCTACTTCTGTCTTTGCTTGTGTTTGTTTCACAGGATTGATTTCTTCAGTTTGAATCCTGTGAGTTTCATTTATCTTTAAGCATATTATCCATTATTTCAAGTCTATCTTATTATCATCTCCTTTGAGAAGCTTTTCTTTTGCCTTTCTTGTACAGTTTTATAACTGACTTGTCCAATCCACAAAATTTTTATTCTTCCAAATTCCCAGAGCATTTTGTTCACATTTGTATATGCATCTGTTGCCAATATGATTTACTTTTGTGTCCTACAAAAATTTAAGTTTCTAGATGGCAGAGATATTTAGTTCATTTTTGCATTTCTCATAGCCCATGAATGTTTCACAGACTAAGGAAACTGAATTGACTAATATGAACCATAAAGTGGAATTCTAATAAACTTGAGTCTATGAGAGTAAAATACAGTACCTTGAAATACTTTGGCCTTTATTTTTTTTCATTCCTAGCCAGAGAAAAACAGTTTCTAGTATTTTTGATCTAAATAAGGAGTCCTGGGCTTTGGAATATTTTCATCTCTATCCCCCTACCTCATGCCATTTTTAAGATGAGAAAATCAGCTACGATATTTGAAAAGCTCATCAAATTTTGTAGGTTAATCAACAGCCATATCCATTATGAACTTTGTCTTATTTTCCACAGGTTAACATTTTGTTTGTCAGAGAAAGTTAATCACTACTGCCTGCAAATAAAAATTAATTCAGACAAACTAGGTGAATGTAATTCTGCAAACTTCATATACCTAAAATAGTAACTTAAAGGACAGTTGTTTAAACTGAATGTGTGAGTGTCTGTGTGACTAATCTTGACATGGAGACCAATATTTTATAATGAATCTCATGTAGTAAAAGCAAAATTTCACGAGCATTTTTCCTATGTTTCTGTTTCCACTGTTGCTCAGGTATGTTAAACAAAAATTATGTGACCTATTCTTTTGACTCAGCTCCTGCACTAGTCCCAAGAGCCCACAGCAAACCAAAATGGAGTCAGTCATGTTAAATGCTGCATGATCAAACTGAGACTTTAAGGAGGAAGATACATTGCCAAAACAGACCAGTTTTTCTTGAAAACAGGAAACCCCATCTACTTAGGTCAACATATGTAAGAAGGAAGTCCTTCTGCTTTAACCTTATAAAAAAGTAAGCCAAAGGAATTTAATATTAATCAATCAGTATTTCTTCTCTTGTTATGTTTCCTTGTTTCTGACTTACAAAACATACTGTTCTCCTAATGCACACTGGGAGCTTTCATGATATTTTCTAGAAAAGAGGATGCCATGATTCATGAATCACTAATAAATGCAAATTAGATCTGTAACTAAATCTGTAGTAATTTTGTCTTGGGACAGTTCTGAGTTTTCTCCTGGTTTGGGCAAGTCATAATTTCTTTCTAGGCTAAAATTATTGCAGACATGCTCTATGGTATAGTAAAATCCATCCTTAATATTCTTTTTTACTGCCACCTGGAGGTCACGCAGTCACATTTAATACTGTCTACATGTACTTCCCTTGCCAATCTCTACAGAGGTGGAGGAAGGTCATCTGGCCATGTAACTTTTAGGCTGTATGTTCTTATTTTCATAACAGAATTTTAAACTGCTCTAATTCTGGGGCTGGGGCTGTAGCTCAGTGGCAGAGTGCTTGCCTAGCATGCGTGAGGCACTGGGTTCCATCCTCAGCACCAAATAAAAATAAATAAATAAAATAAAGGCATTCTGTCCATCTAAACTACAAAAAAAAAAAAATTAAACTGCTCTAATTCTGATTGATACAAAAGATACAGGAATTAATCTCTCAGAGTTTCCACTCCAGGGTTTTAGTGAGCAAAAATGACCTGATTTTCATTAAAAGCCTCATCATGAGAAATGTAGACTGCATAAAAGATGTGCACACAAAAACGCCATTACTGAAATCAGAGATGCTAGATATGCTGTTGCTTACAGACACTTACCCATCCTGTGCCCACAAAGACCTTATTAATCTGTTACAAGACTTTATCCTTCTGAGCATGGACTCAGCTACAAAACTTCCCAACTCACTTATTCAGCCAGCCAATATGAATGGAAAAGATTTGACATGTGAGTGGAACCTGATTTGCCATCCAAAGGAAAAATGATCTAAATATCATCTAAATATCACCCTGAATTAAACCAGAACATTGAGGATTTGAGTACTTAGTTAAACTGGAAAGTTTACATGTTCATAAAATTAATTTAATGTACTATGTTTTGTGATCGTGACAACAGTTTACATACAGAGGATCTTTGGGTAACTCCATAGGATACATATTTCTCACTTAACTAACAGCATGATAATAGTGAGGAATTGGCATGTCCCTCAGGACTAAAAAGCTTAAGAAAAATTGTGTTTCTCAAAAACAAAATCCCAACTGTTTTTTATGAACACCATAAAACCTTAAAATTTTTATTGTACCCACCTTCTGTATCCGAGTGTATGTAATTGACTGCTTTATTTATTCTTCCTCAATGAGTTACCCCTCTGGTTCTTTGAACTATTTCTCTATACAATGTTGTTTAAATTTTGGTAAATTGCTTCAAATAATTTGTAGTAAAAGGTGAATATAACTATGTTATAAAAATCAAGGCAGTAACAGAGTGTACTTGGTCCTATTTCATGTGAGTTTATTTTTTCAGGCAATAAATGATTGGCATTTGAAACATTTTCTATAAATGGGAGTTCTCAGGGTCAAGGTATACACAAGAAAAATATTTTGTTGAAAACTGCTGTTTACTCTGGGCTACTTTTAGCTCAGCATTGTTAATCCCCTCCCTACTATCTTCACAGCAGAAGTGGAAGGAAGGTGAACAGAGAAAGGAACTCATACTTCATATCTGATCATAAAATGTTGACTGCTCGATGTCAAAATAGGAAACAAGATCTTGACTGCTGCCATATGTTGAATTATATGTAGCCAATCTTACTATGACAGAGGGAAAAACTACAGCCCTCTACACAAGTTAAAAAGGGCACATTTTCAGTGAGGATTTATTGAGAAGTTGTGTAAGGGGTTGTCATAAGTACTTTGAAAGTGGTTTCCTTTGTTTTCTGCCCCCAAATACTGCTGCTAGTTCAATCAACAGACCAGCACTTACCAGATCCTTTACTACCAATCAATCCCCTTACTACACCATTTTTAACTTTCTCCTTATTTCCTGCCCTATCCAAATCCAAGTTGGGGGAACTTTTGCCTGTAAGCTCCTTGGGATATATCTTATTTGTACTGGAATATAATACTGGATGAATCTTCTTGAATGAATGCATGAAAGGTGAATAGAAAATGTCCTTCCTGCAGGAACTTCTTCAGAAATTTCTGGGCAGGAAAAAAAAAATTAAAGCTGATAGTGACCTCCTCGCTTTTTTCTTGTAGACCCCAGAATAGTAAACAGAGGAAATACAAGAGTAATCTCTGAGAGGACAGCAAGCAGAACTTTAAGTGTGGTGGTGTCTCAACAAGCCCTAAACACCATGAAGGAACAAGGAGCAGAGGGAGTGTGTGCTCATGCCACACACACACACACACACATCTGCCTAGTATTTCAAGGGTGCTCAGGGGTGGAAAGGACACAGTTTCAGATGGCTCCCTAGGGGGGGCTAGAGGACATGAAACCTAGTTGGAAGGAACAGGGTTTTACCACTGGTTTAACAGTTCTGCTTCCTACCTGGTTTCTGTTCATTAAGAGGTGGTATTTAAAATGCTGAGAGAAACGTGAACAAAGTCGATTTTTAGAGGAAGATCAGAGAATCGTGGGCTCATTTCACGCTATAAATGCCACCGGTGTCCAACCCTGGGCAGGACAATTTTCTAAGGAGACCTGCCTTCCTTCTTGTAGCGGGACCTAGTCCTGGCGGGAGAGGTGTCACCACAATGGAACTGAAAGTGAGTGGCCTGGGAACACAGTGACAAGCGAGAATTAAGGCATGCAAATGCGCATGCGCGGGATGGGAGCGACTACTGTGAGTCCAAGATTGTGGCGAGTAGCCTGGGAAGACTGCTAGGATTGGCCAGGACGGAGGAGTGTAGCAAGAGGGAAGGGATAAGACAGGAAACCGGGGCCCTAGCCTGGTCAACGACGAAGGTAGGGGCCTGGGCACTGAGGAGCACAGGCCCCAATGCCCAGCGGAAGAGCCGAAGCCCGGGCGAATCGCCGCGGCGAGACCTGAACGAGAATATGGCCTGTGGGGGCAAGGGAGGGGCTTCGGGTGGGCAAGATGGACGTGACGGGCGGTCAGGAGGATGTAAAAGGCCTTATGCTCAGTGACGTGGGCTGGACGGAGCGTGGGGGCGTGGCCACGGATGGAGGTGGGCTATGGAGTAGCGCGAGGGAGGGTCGGGCACAGGGCCGGAAGGAGGGGCCTGAGTAGGGGCCTGAAGTAGGCGGGGCGCACGTAGGTGCCCTGAGCTTGGGCAGAGTCTGGCCGTGGCCTTCCTGCTCTTGCACGTAATAAGAACAGTGACACCTGTGGAAGACGGTGGCGTGGTCGCGGCGAGAGTCCGGTGGTTGGTATAGACGGGACCCACCCGTCTACACTAACAAGGAAAGGAGTCTAGAGCGGAGAGCATAGTATTCATAGAGGCGGTGGTTGGAAGGACCGGGGCGTGGCTTGGCGAATGTCGTTTCCGGCGTGAGGGGCGTGGTGAGGTGCGAGAGAGCGTTGCCAAGATGGCGGCGCCCATGAGCCTCGGCCTCTTAGTGCGAACGACAAAGTTCCGGTCCTTTAGGGTACTGTGACAGTTCGTAGCGTGACCCACAGTGGGGGCAAGGTATGCCACAGAGTACAGGGAATACACGGTGTCTCCACATTCATTATCACCCTCCACGAATGGGCCCGGAGCCTAGGAACATGTTGGTCCAACGTGTACAGGTTCTTGGAGGGGCTTCTCTTAAGAAGGGCGGGAGAGTGGCAGCGGGGATAGCTCCCTTTCCGTGTTAGCTCAGTTTCTCCATTGTGAGGATCACAGACACTCTTTCAGGAAGCCGCTCATTTAAACGTAGAGAAGTTGTTCCCAGAGACTGGCAAATAAAGAAATTGCAGTTCCAGAAACCGCGGTACACGAGTTGGGACTCTCTTGGATCTGCATTATTGAGTTTGTCCCCGATTGTGCCAGGGGCAAAGGACAGACTCACAGCTATCGCCAGTGTAGAGGATCACCAGCACAGTTGTGTCTTGTGGATAAATCTGAGCTTTCTGCACTCTTCAGTTCCTCCTCCTGCCCTTTTTCTCTCGAGTGGTACCCCAGAGCTGGAGGAGAATAATCTCCAAAATACAAATATTGGTGTCTGGGATTCTCCTTCAGCGTTAAGTGCTCCTATCTGAGGCTGCTGCTAACTGGTTAGTGTCAATATCAGTGTAATTACCCCCCATTTATTTTTGCTGGAAAAGCTTGAGAAATAGGTGAAGTTAATAAAGATGTGTAAATCTTACTTTGGATAGCATTTGGTGTCAGGCACCAAAAATCATTGTTCTCTGCCTTTTCTGATTCCTTTACAGGAATTCTGCCCATTTCCACTCTGCTTTTTAAAATCTTGCTATCTATAGTTTGGAGAACAGTCAGGAATCTCTGCTGAGAAAAGCACTCTTATCCATCTCTTAGAGAAGTTATATTGCAGCATATATGGGAAATTCATAGGGCTGGAGTTCACCAAAAGGCCAAAAGCAACAAGGGTACACAGTTCTCTGTACCAATACACACCTTTATCTTCCCTGAATTCAGGCAGAAGGCTACTGCTGTTTACAGTTGGAATGCAGTGAAGACTGAGTAAATTGTGAGTGAAAATGAATATTAGGGAAATGATGAAGAGAGGGAAGTGGTGCATTGCATTGACAACACTAGAACAATTACTTTCAACACACAAATTAAATATAATAAATGTATTTTGAAACCTTTGGCAACTCCAGATTGAGTTTTGCCCTCAGGGAAGAAGTGGGCAAAAGGAAGAAGTTAAGCTTTCTTCAGTGACAACAAAATCTTTAAGTTAGGTTTGGGGGAATTGCAAAAGATGGCTTCCTTCCAAAATCAGGAGGTGAGAAAATAAAGGGTCAGTTTGATGACAAGGAATTTTTTGATGTAACTGTAACCATTAACCAGTACTTTTTTGCATGAGTGTAAATGGTTTAATCAGACAGTTCAGTCTGTGTGGCAGTTAATCAATACCCAATTTATGAATGGTTTTAAATACTTAGAATATTTTTTCCACATGTTTCAAAATCTGCGAAACAATCAGTAAGGAGTGTGTTAGAAAAATACAAGGCATGCATAAACACTGGTAGCAAATGACATGTAGCACATTAAGGCTAGCTCCCATAAGGCTCATCAAGCCAAAGTCAATCACTTTTGAAATAGAGCATTGGATATATAAGTAATTTATTACATTATTTCCACTGTATTTGTATAATTTGACATTACTCTTACAAAGTTGGGAAAAGGCAGAAACGAATTCTATATTCAGATAATTTTTGGCCTATTGCTTTTTAAATCTGCTCAATGAATTCAGGTGATGAACACACTCAAATACCCAGTTCTTGCTATGCATAGTGGCACACACCTATAATCCCGGCAACCTGGGAGGCAGAGGCAGGAGGATTGCAAGTTGAAGCCAGCCTCAACAACTTATTGAGGCCCTAAGCAATTTATTGAGACCCTTAGAGACTCTGTCTCAAAATTTAAAAAGTGCTGGGGATGTGATTCAGTGGCGAAGCAGTTCTGGGTTCAATCTCCAGTACCAAAAAAAGTAAAATAAATAAAGGTGCTCTTACCTGGTTTAAGGTATTGCCATGATAATGTATTGAAAGTTTATATACAGTCTGTTTTTTAAATCCTAAGCCATACTTGTGTGTGTGTGTGTGTGTGTGTGTGTGTGTGTGTGGCAAGCACTCTACCAACTGAGGTATACCCCAGCCCCCTATACTTTTTTTTATTGGTACGTTGTAATCACATATAATAGTGGGATTCATTATACCATATTTCTACATGCACATAATAATTTGATCCATTGCATTTCCCAATGCCTTCCCATCCCCTCTCATCTTTGTTCCCCAAATCCACTTGCTCTTCTCCCTTCTTTTAATTTTTTTGTGCAGTATAATTATATACATATAGAATTCATTATGATTTGTTTTTGCATTGACAAGCCTGATGCAACTTTTACATGGCTTAAATAAGGTGAGTTATATCTCAGCCATTTTGACAATTCTCACTCTTAAAACTATGTATGCAAACACACATGCAAAACTCAACAAAAGTGAATAAAGCCATCTAGTTAAATTGAGCCTAATTGTTCCCTTAAAAAAATGTAGACGTGAGATCCTAACCATAGGGAATAAATTTAATAATGCTCATTCTTTTTCCTGGGGTAGGGGCCAGGGATTGAACCTAGTGGCACTTAATCAGTGAGCCACATCCCAAGCCCTTTTTATATTTTATTTTGCAAAAGTGTCTCAATGAGTTCCTTAGGGCCTTGCTAAATTGCTGAGATTGGCTTTGAACTTCCCATACTCCTGCCTCAGCCTCTCCAGCTGCTGGGATTACAGGCATCTGCCATTAAGCCTGGCATTTACTTTACTTTTTTAGATTAACTAAGGCAACTGCAGAGACACAGTGTAAATTAATCCAAGTGAGAGATGGTAAGATCCTAAATGAAGGCTCTGGCAGTAAAATCAGAAAGTTTTACAATAAATGCAATAGGATTTGGGAGTGGGGTTCTTTTCAAAAAAGCAGAAGGTAAAATTAGTCATGACCTTGAGGTGTCTAACTGAGATAGTTCAGGATAGTGAAGCCAGAAAGGAAGTTAACAAGTGATGGACAAGGAATAATTTACCAAGGATTAGTGAGTGCATAAAGAAATAGATATTCTTACAACTTTTTCTGTAATTTAGTTTTAACTGTTACATCCAAAAGAGAATATTTTATGGGATCATCCCTAAAAAAAGAATTGTGTCTTCATGTCTTCACTTCCTGTCTAATTCTTACAGGGAGAATGTATTTCTCTGAAGCATCTTCTGTGCTTTAGATGCAAATAGATTGGGGCTATTAGTATATCATGCCCATCAGGGGGTGGGAATGAACAAATGCTGATCCCTCACTGATACTCATTATATGAATTTTATTTTTTCCCAAAATATCGATTGTTGTTTTTGCCCAAAATTTCCCTGTTTTTATAATCTCATTTTATACCTGTCATGCTTTTCTCATTAGCTTTATTTGGGATTAAGAAATATCCAGAGTATACAAAGAACTCAAAAAATTAGACAATAAGAAAACAAATAACCCAATCAACAAATGGGCCAAGGACCTGAACAGACACTTCTCAGAGGAGGACATACAATCAATCAACAAGTACATGAAAAAATGCTCAACATCGCTAGCAGTCAGAGAAATGCAAATCAAAACCACCCTAAGATACCATCTCACTCCAGTAAGATTGGCAGCCATTAGGAAGTCAAACAACAATAAGTGTTGGTGAGGATGCGGGGAAAAGAGTACACTTGTACATTGTTGGTGGGACTGCAAATTGGTGCAGCCAATTTGGAAAGCAGTATGGAGATTTCTTGGAAAGCTGGGAATGGAACCACCATTTGACCCAGCTATTCCCCTTCTCGGTCTATTCCCTAAAGACCTAAAAAGAGCATGCTACAGGGACACTGCTACATCGATGTTCATAGCAGCACAATTCACAATAGCAAGACTGTGGAACCAACCTAGATGCCCTTCAATAGATGAATGGATAAAAAAAATGTGGCATTTATACACAGTGGAGTATTACTCTGCATTAAAAAATGACAAAATCATAGAATTTGGAGGGAAATGGATGGCATTAGAGCAGATTATGCTAAGTGAAGCCAGCCAATCCCTAAAAAACAAATGCCAAATGTCTTCTTTGATATAAGGAGAGTAACTAAGAACAGGGTAGGGACGAAGTGTCGGAGACCAGCTCCAACAGGGGGTCTCAGGAGACGAACGGATGGTGAGGAGTCGGCGAAAGAGGGGGTGGAGAAACAACACAGACACCAAAGTGAAGGTGTTGATCCCAATCTTTACTTGTGAAGTTGATCATATATACTTTTCATTTTGGCAGGCTTACAGTACTTTGTGGTTACAAAACAGTAATCATTATTCAAAGAAACAAAATATTACGTAGTTACAATTAGAATAGAAGAATGTATTTTGGCTTATGCATAAGCAAGCATTTGTACTTTCAGTTCGAGTTTTGTTTTGAGCTATTTCTGCTTAGTTAACTTTTAATAATAGTTACAAATGTCCCAAAGTATTGGCCTATACCTTGACTATTGTTTCTTGACTTACTGACTGGAACCGGTGCCATGGTTACGGCAAGTGGTTGATTTGTTATTACTTTTAATCAAACAAAAGTAAGAGCACAAACCATTGTGCACAGGAACAAGAACAAGTTGCCCAGTACTAAGCACTAATCTATCTTCTTAACATTAATTTTTCTTCTCTAGATTTTAATTTAATTTCTCAAAAACTTCCTTGACAGGAATACAGGGAGTTTTTCATTAGACATTAACAATTTACACTCCACAGCTGAATCATTGCATTTAGAGCAAACAGATCTGTGCTTTAGAAGTAGTTGCATTAATTGGGAAAGTCATGATTTTTCCTTCATACTTAATGGTCATATGAGAAATCACAACTATACTTATTAAAGGAATACAAAAACAAATCAGCCCATTCCCAGAAACATACTGTGCTCCTCCAGAGGATGAACGCCTTGCGCCATCCACCTCAGTAGGGCCTTGCCATTACCTGAGTCAGGGGAGGGGCGCAGCAACGAAGAGCATGAGAAGAAGATTAACATTAAACGGGGATGAGAGCTGGGAGGGAAAGCGAGAGAGAAGGGAAATTGCATGGAAATGGAAGGAGACCCTCAGGGTTATACAAAATTACATACAAGAGGAAGTGAGGGGAAAGGGAAAAATAATACAAGGGGAAGAAATAAATTACAGTAGAGGGGGTAGAGAGAGAAGAGGGGAGGGGAGGGGATGGGAGGGGGGATAGTAGAGGATAGGAAAGGCAGTAGATTACAACAGACACTAGTATGGCAATATGTAAATCAATGGAAGTGTAACTGATGTGATGCTGCAATTTGTATACCGGGTAAAAATGGGAGTTCATAACCCACTTGAATCAAAGTGTGAAATATGATATGTCAAGAACTATGTAATGTTTTGAACAACCAACAATAAAAAAAAAAAGAAAAAAAAGAAATACCATTAAATGTAACATATTGACTGAGGTTGTTAGTTTATTTGGAAGCAAACTTGTAGGGTCATGTGTTAAACCCACTTTTAACCCCGTGTCAGCTGCACTGGGTATGTTGGAGTGAAGTCAAATTTGAAAGCTGCGAAGATGCAGTATTGGAAGAAAATGGCCAAGCCATTTTTAAAACTTTTTAAAAAAACAACCTTCATCAACTTTAAATGAAGAGTTGTAACAGAGTGAACAGATAATGTTGCAATATTGTCATTTACTTCAGGAACACTGGGATCAGTTAATTGGTATTATAGATAATGCTTGATATACGACATTGTAAATACATTTTAAATAGCATAAAACTGCTGTGACTACTATACTGGGCATTTGAAATGTGGTTAGTGAGACTGAGGAGATGAAGTTTTAATTTCATTTAATTTTAATTCATTTACTTTTCAATCTAAGAACTAATATTCAACTCAGTTATTAGAAAAGTTTTAAGAGTTTGCAACCAGTTCCAGTGTGTTTATGCATGTTTTTAAAAAATATTTTTTAGTTGTAGTTAGACACAATAACTTTATTTTATTTATATGTGGTGCTGATGATTGAACCCTGGGCCCAGCATGTGCTAGGCAAGCACTCTACTGCTGAGCAACAATCCCAACCCTGTATGCATGTTTTTAGATATGAATTTTTTGAAATCTAAACACAGATCAAGTATTTTTATAAACATTTTTTTAAGTTATAGATGGACACATCTTTCTTTTATCTTTTTTTATAGGTGCTAAGGATTGAACCCAGTGCCTCACGCATGTGAGGCAAGCTCTCAACTACTGAGCTACAGCCCTAGCTCCAGATCAAGTATTTGTGATAAAAATGTAGCAAATTGAGATGTGGTATAGTGTAAGAGATATATAACAGGACAGAGAACATGCAAATTGCCACATTAATAATTGTTCATAGTGATTACATGTTGAAGTGATAATACTTTGAGTATATTTGGTAAAATAAAATACTTTATTCAAATGAATTGCACCCGCTTCATTTTACTTTTTGAACGAGCCTACTAGAAATGTGAAATTACCTGTGTCTTGCATCATATTTCTGTGTTTAAGCACTGGAAGAAGAGGATAAAAGCAAATAACTAAGTAAATAATGGCTAAAATGTGCCATGCCTTAAGAGTATATTTATTTATTTATTTATTTAATTTTTTTTATTGGTTGTTCAAAACATTACAAAGCTCATGACATATCATCTTTCATACATTAGATTCAAGTGGGTTATGAACTCCCATTTTTACCCCAAATACAAATTGCAGAATCACAAAACATGGATATGTAAGAGTATATTTTAAACAGAATAAAAGCAAACAGCCATGGGAAATGATCACCAAAGGAGCTAATATTTATGAGTGCTGTGTGACTCCATATTTGCCAAGTGCTTAGTGTATCTTCCCAAGAGCTTTCTGTTGACACTAATATTGTCTTCATTTTTCAGATGAAGATAGTGAAGCTCCACAAGGTTAAATGCTGTCCTGCCAGGTCACACAGCTAGCTAATGGAGAAATAAATTGCAGATTCCCAGACCACACTTGGTTTGGGGGGAAGGAGGACTCTGAGCTCCGCAGGCTTCCCATGAGCTCCCTGCTTTGGTCCTACCCTGGAGGCCTAGTGTTTTAAGGGTACCCAGGGTTTGTTGTAATCAGGCCTGGAAAATGTGCAGAATGGAAATGAACTTCATGAAGGAAGAAGATCCCTCCAGGTAGGAGGCCAGGCACACCATGCAGGGCCACATGGAGGAGCAGCAGGGTCAGTCAGGAAGCACCAGGGCAAGGGCAATATGTGGGCAAGAGCTTTATTGGGGTCTCTGTGGCAAGGAACAGGCAAGGCAGGGTAACCTGGATTTAGTACTTGGCTACTTGAATAATTTCAGCTACTGGGGCCCAGGGCCCTTCCCTAGTTTCTGATACCTGACTACTTGGAACAGAGAAATAATCACTTCAGTGTAACAACCTGAAAAGGGGATGGTTGGGGCTAAGTTTGCATGTGAAAGGTGCACTCCCAGTTGTTCTCTCTAGGAATCAGCAACCTTGGGAGAGACAGACCCCTGGTGTCACCAAGGTCCCACAAGTCCAAGCATGAAAGAAGAACTCAAAAACATGGTTATTAGGCCCCTGGAATGGGCCCTTGAGGCCTTGGGGATCTGCACTAAAAGCCCAACTTTCCCATCTTTCCAGAGCCCCTGTGGCCCAAGGCCTGGTGAGGCAAGGGGAAGATAAACAGAGGTGGGGGCACCTTTCGCTGCAAACTGCAGACATGTCTGCAAGTAGGTTGCTCATCTGTTTTGTGTCTAAGCAAATTCAGTGATGCTTGTAGCCTTCTAAATTGCCAGTTTAAGTGTACATTCAGATTATGATTTGATTTGAGATAATCACCAGGTGGTTGATTTCAATTCATGTTCCATTTCAGTCCTACCATGGGATGCCAATTGTTTTTGATATTTTCTCTTTTCTTGTTCCTTAGCTACACAAACATCAAAAAGAGAGGAATTAGTAGATACCTTCATATCAATTAAGCATAAGGTAATTTTTTTTTCTGGCGCACTTGAAATATACTTTATTTTCCAATTTCAGACATTAATAGGCCCTTTGTACCAGGAAGTGTAATTAGGTGACCTGTGTTCAGGTTCTTCTTCAACACTGCCGAGGCAGGGAACTTGACATTTATGATGCTTGTGTTAAGAGCCCCCGGCCCTGGGTCCCACTGCAGGGCACAGACGTGACTACATTGATGAGCACTGAGCTTTCTACTTTTGCTGCCATGCCACTGGGACTCCAGACTCAGGAACATACTACTTTCCCCTCCTTTGTTCCTGACACCAGCTCCTTGCAAGTCCTTGTGAAAACACCCTGAGGAGCAGTCTTCTTTTCTATAGTCACCTCCACAGGGAAGGAGCAAGAAAAGTCCTTTAGAGACTTGATTTGTCTGGCTGTAAAGAACAATGACCCATGTCCCTGTCCAGTCCCCAAGATGAAGGCCTCCACATTTAGATGTTTCTCATGACCAAAGCAGAAAAAATGAGTGGAGGAGACCAAGGAGAAGTAGATGTGGAACCAAAAAAAAAAGGACAGTAGCAAGAGATCAGAAGATCTGTTTAAAGCTTGGTATTGACCCTGTGTTAATTTCTTAGTTAGATGGATGCATCACGGATATATAAGATACCACTGGGGGAAGCTGTGGGAAGGGTATTAACCTCAGCATCACTGATATTTGGGACCAAATCATTCTTTGCTGTGGGAACCATCCTGTGCAGTGCAGGATGTTTAAGAGCATGGCAGGCCTCCACTGGATGCCTGTAGAAACTTACCATCCCCTACCCCCACCCCCACTGCATACTAACAACCAAAATGTCTCTGGATCTCCTTTAATATCTACTGAAAATTCACCCCTGGCTGAACACAACTGATATACACTATTCTCTATCATCCACTAACCAGTGAAATCTTTTCTCTCTTGTTGCATGAGAAGAAGGGTCAGGAGTTTGCAGTGTCTGTGAGAATGTCTCTAATCAACACTGGTTTGTTTACCAGTAGAGAGCACATTTAGGGTGGTTCACATACTACTGTATGTAGTTCACCAGGAGAAGGCTGGGGTTTGTCAAGGCTCTTTACAAGCCAGAATAACACCCACTGGGTTATATTACAAAAAGGATGTGGAGCCCCATGTGCTGGTGCACACCTGTAATCCCAGTGACTCAAGAGGCTGAGGCAAAAGGCTCACAAGTTCTCAGAAAATTAGAGAGACCCGGTCTCGAAAAATAAAAAGGGCTGGGATGTGGTTCAGTGGTTAAGCACCCCTGGGTTAAATCCTCAGTACCAATAAAAAAGATGTGGAAAATTCTAGAGACATGGGAAAGATATACTATAAGAAGCCAAGGCCCCAAAGCATCAGAGTGTCCACTTTGATGCCATTTACTCTCTTAACAGATATATACCTATGAAGTCATTCTGTCATGAAAACTAGCTTCAGAAAAAAAATGATACCATGGGACTCTCTTTTCTAAATCACATAGATGGAGATCACTTCTTAAATAAGGAATTGGCCCCAAAGTGACCTCATAAGGAATCGAGAGTGTTAGGGATCTCGTTCCCTTGCACCCACTGGCTCATCCCACCCTAAGTCCCCTTAGTCCCCTCCACACTCAAAACTTTGGCACTTCCTCATTAAGCCTATTCAGTGTCTTTACCGTTCAGTCTTCCACTTCAAATCTGGACTACATGAATGCCCTAAGTAGAATTTGTTGCCTAATTGCTTGTATTTTTGGCCCCTCCCCCTTCCTTTTTGGCATTTGGGAATTCCCAGTTACACACATGCTTTTGAGGGAAATGTTCTCAAAAAATACTGCTTAACAGACTTCCAAATATAAGTACTATAACCAATTAGTAGCCCTTGAACAATTAAAAGTAAATCTTTGAATTGGTGTGAATATACTGTATATACAACCAGAGATATGAAAAATTGTGCTCTATATGAGTAATAAGAATTATATGCAATCCACTGTCATATATAACTAAAAGATAAATAATAAATAAATAAATAAATAAAAGTAAATTCTCTTAGTTGTACATGGACTCCATACCTTTATTTATTTATTTTTATTTGATGTTCAAAATGGAACCTAGTGAGTCAGGCATGTGAGGCAAATACTCCACCAGCTATAACTACAGCCCTGGAGAAATTTTTGTATTCTCTCCCTGGCGATGTCAGAAATGTAGACACAGATGCGAGGCCCCTCTGCCCAGGGCTGTGTCTGAGAGCACCAATGGGGAGGAGAGAGGCTTGAGCTTTCCTTGCGCTCCAGATAGCATGGGGCGCCCCACGTGCCACTCTGCCTCATGCTGTCCTCGTGTCCGAGGGGCAGGAGCCTGGCAGGTGCCAGATCCCTGCAAACGGCGCCCCACGCGCTTTGTCTGCCCCAACTGTCACTTGTTTCGTGTCTGGCTGCGACCACACACACGTTGCGAAACGATCCCTACTCGAAGACACTGATCTTGCTCCACCGCTCTCATGGGACTCTACCTGAGCAGGTGCCTGCACAGGTACCTGGGCACACGCAAGCCCGCCCTAGCAGCACGGCCTTTGAGGCCCAGGAGAATCACCCAGGAGCACCGACCTCTGAGGCCCAGGCCTGCCCCCCGCCCCCAGGACCCTGGCATCTGTAAACCTGCCCCGGGACACCCAGAGCCCCAGGATCGCTCCCAAGCCCCCCACAAGGTTCTGCACAGTGGGGACCACACCAGGGGCAGGAGGGCGGTGGGCACCCCGCCTGCGAGGTACAATCCGCACAGGCTGCCCCTCTGGCTACTCCTGACACCCCAACTTACCGAGGTCCGCTACGAAGGCATGAAGCGCAGACTTCGCCACGCCCCAGACCCAGGTTGGCCCCACAGCCCTTTCAAAGTCCACAAGAATCCCGAGGGTCCAGGGAGCCTCTACAGGTGCCCACCTTCCCAGCCGGCCCCGGACCCCTGTGCCAAGGAGACAGTGCTAAAGAACCTCAGCCAGTGCAACAAAGGGAAAAGGAAGTTTGATGGAGCCCTGTGGTTTGAGGAACCTGAGCCCAAGAGGAAGCAGCAGAGCCCACAGCGCAGACCATCTGCCTTCAGGCCCGTCATCAGAAACGGAGTGGAGCCATCCTTCCTGCCCAGGCCTGGGCCTCTGAAGAGAAGCATCCGCTCCAGGGCATCTGCCTCTGTGAGGAAGAGACTGAGCTATGGCCTGCCCTCCAGCCTTCCTGGGGCCTCCCCTGGCCCCTGCCCCACCGGCCCCAGCTCCCAGGCCAGCCCAGGACATGGTCTCACAGCCCCTGCTGCAGGCCTGGGAGCAGATGTCCCACTGTCCCAGGAGCCTAGGCCTTCCTCCCCTTCCCAGGGGCCACACCAGGAGGGCCCTGCTGAGCCCCAGCACACTCAGCCCGCTCACCTCCTGGCTCCTAAGAGTCAGAGCCCTGCCACCCTCCTCTGAGACTCAAAGCCACAGTCCCTTTATCCTACAGGCCCCTTTACGTGACAGGAGTCACTGAGCCAACAGCTCACTTCCTACTGCTTCTGCCTGACAGGTCTGCCACCCCCAGACCTCCTCTCTCTACCCTGAGGAGCCCAAACTCTAAAGAGACTACTCAGATCACAACCCTGGACTTTCCCCTGCCAGCCCTCTCCTGCCTTCTCCCTGGGAGGAGGCTCACCAGGAAGGTGGCCTTCTTCCCATGCTCAGTTAGCTTAGTTAAGTGTTTGTTTTCATTTTATATAGTAGTAATAACAAGAGTTTTGTTTTACTAGTGATTATCATAAGCTTTCTTTCAAAATTAAGTGTTTGTTGGTATTTTATATAGTAGAAATAATAATAGTTTTGTTTTAGTAGTGATTGTCCTATGCTTTCTTTCAAAGTTAAATGTTTGTTGGTATTTTATATAGTAGAAATAATAATAGTTTTGTTTTACTAAAATAAAATGGTTTTGTTTTGTGTTTGTGACTGGGCCTGTCCTATGCATTTTGGAGGGTCTGATCAGTATCCTTGGCACACCTACAGCTATGGCTACCTACAGTGTGTCCCAGTAATTTCCAAAGAACCAAATCGCCCTTAGTGGAAGCCACCAATCCGGAGCTAAATTTAAAAAAAAAACGAAAAGGTTAAGTCTCAATAACATGCTTCCAAATGAAAAAGCATAGTGTATATATATATATATATATATATATATATATATATCAATCATAATGTCATTTACACACATTACATGTTACATAATTATTATTCAATGTAATCATGATGTAATTTAATTCATATTCATGCATATATCTCTACTTTTATATAGTATAGGTATATCAGTTAAATATGAATTAAATTAATTACACTGACTAAAATATTTTAATATATCATTAATAAATATAGTGTAGTATTAAATTTAATACAATTAATATTATTCCATTATACGAATTATAGAAAAAGAAATACAAAATTGTATTTCTGACATAATAAAGAAGGCCAGAAACTAGGCACAGGGTCATATGTCACCGATGCTGTTCTCTCCATCTAAAGTCTCTTGATACATTGTTCAAACATGAATTTCAGCTTGTTTTCCGTTGGAGGGCCAGGGAATACAGCTATGAACACAGCAAAGTGCCTTTGCCTGCGGAGCTTGCTTTCTAAGGGTACAGAGGCAGAAGATAAACAAGTAAATACATAAAAACACTTTGGGGTGGGGATAGGAGGGGTGGTGAGCACTCTAAAAACAGCAGGGCTGTAGTAAAACCACAAATCAAGGTTTTTGCTTGAAATTTTCCACTCTCTCATCTGTGGGGTTGACAGGGCACTACATGTAAATGACATAGAAGTAGGGGCTTGGACTCTGATTGCATTAACTGAGATGCTTTTGGCATTTGGGTGTGGGATGTCCCCTCTTGAGTGGGACTGCCCTGAGCCTTGGGCTACATTATTTATCTCCAGTCTCACTTCTAATTGCTACAGTACTCTCCAGTCATGGATGTAGGTCTAATCCCTGACACCCACTCTACCCTGTCCCTGTGACTGCACACACGCAATTTCCTGGGTGGAGTCAATACCATCCATACCCAGGTAAAGACTTTATATTACTTCCTTCTCGTTATTTCACGTTTAGATGTTTTATTCTTTTTTAATTTTTTTTTTAGTTTTATGTGGACACAATAACTTTATTTTTTAATTTTTACGTGGTGCTGAGGATCGAACCCAGGCCCTCACATATGTTAGAGGAGCCTCCACCACTGAGCTACAGCCCCAGCCCAGAAGTTTTATTCGTTAGATAGCTTTAGAGTTTACCAAACAGTGAGTTATTTGAAATGCTGCCCTGATTTATGATGTAGGTTTTTGTAGACATTAATCCCAAGGCTCCTTTCCACAAAACTTCTATTTCAGCTGTCAGTTAAGATCATCCAGTGGTATTAAACTCTAATACTACAGTAACACATATCCACAAATTCCTTCCACTTGTCCCTTCCAGGGTGAGGCCCAATTCCTCTTCCCTGAGTGAGAGATTCCCTTCTAACTGATACAGGTTTGGAAAGGGAAACTTGCAGATGCCACCTAGTCCAAGGGATGAAGGTGAACATAAAGCGAGGTCCTGTGGACATGATTTACCTGACACTGTATGCTCTCTCATTTCCTTCTTCAAAATCCCAATGTCTTGGATAAATGATGAGGAAACAGCGGCCAATATCCAATTGGGGACTTTTACATAATATCTGAGCAGCCCTCTTTAGAAGCATCAAGGTCATGAGAAACAATGAAAGACTAAGACATTGTCACAGAGCGGGGGAGGAAAGTAAATCCCAAGATGAAAGAGGACATTAACAGAAAATCTGGGGAAATACAAATAAAGTACTGAATTTACTTAATATTAATCTGGCAATAATTTCTTTAATTTTGATGACTATGCACTGGTTAGGTGAGATAAGAGCCTTAGGGGGAGCTGGGTGAGGGGTAAAAGAGCAGGCTTTTCTATATGGGTACGACTGACCCTTGGAGGTAACTTATTGCTTTGGGGACTGCCCAGAGCTTGTGGGAAGTTTAGCAGCCTTCCTGGCCTCAACTAACTACGTGTCAGCAGCACTTCTCTTTCACAGTACCCTGCCCAACCAGCCATTACTGAAAGCTAGCAATGTTTCCATGTAGTTCCAAAGTCCTGGGGCAGCACTGAGACACACAACCACCCCAGGAATGAGAACCCTTGTTACACAGGAACTCTGTATCTCTGCAACTCTTTTTTTTTTAATCTAAAATTACTTCAGGGGCTGAAGATGTAGCTCAGTAGTAGATCATGTGCATAGCAAGTGCAAGGTCCTGGGTGCCATCCCCAGCACCACCAAAACATTCTTTTAATCATTTCAAATTGAAACGTGTGTGTGTGTGTGCACGCGTGCACACACGCAACTGCGCAAGTAGATATACAAATGTATTTTAACAAGAGCTAAGCAATTATTCATAAAGTTGCCTGGACATTGTAAAGTGAACTACAGTTATGACAGAAGCCATGAATAAGTAACAATTTCTAATTAGCATCATTGAAAATGATATAACAGATAGAAATGTGCTTTGAATAGAGCAAGATGTATTCAATACCAAGATATAAACACCCTGACCTTATAAGAAAGGTCAAAATAATTAGCCTAAATTTTCAAATACAGGCAAGGGCGAGCTACATCTATGACCCCTGCAGGCCATATCCACCCTCCCACAATATGAAGGTGCAAGAAGAGGAAGAAATGGCTGAGCAGGGACTGTGTTCTTGTATCCTCTGTACCTGTAGTCTTTTCATCCTACAGGACCCTCTACCCCTAAAGGAGTCACTGAGCCAACAGCTCACTTCGCATTCCTTCTGCCAGACAGGTCGGCCACCCCCAGACTTTCTCTCTCTACCCTGAGGAGCACACATTCTAAGGGTAGACTGTTCAGATCACAACCCTAGACTTTCCCTTGCCAGTCCTCTCCTGCCTTCTCCCTGGAAAGATGCTCACCAGGAAGGCTGCCTTGTCCCCATGGTCCCAGTTTGCATAGTTAAATGTCCTCTACTGACAAGAAACAGTCAATCTTGTTTTCTGAAAAAGTGTGATTCTATAATATGTATCAGAGATACATATGTGAACAAAACAAAGTGGTGCATGCTGGACAAAAAATTATTCCACCTTTGGAGGATTTGGAGTGGGAACCAATATCTTCATCAATGTTTTGTAGAATACTTGGGCTACGAATAATTCCTGATATTTAGCCTTACATTTGCAGGAAATGCAAAATTGTTTTTGAAAATGAACTACTTTAAAATTTTCAAACTGGTTAAAATTTAAAAGTCAAATGACACTAAGTTCTGGTACAGATTCATGGAATTGGAATCTCAGGGGGTGCCGTGGGAGCCATTGGTTCCTGCCCCTCTGGAGTGGCATTTGGAAGTGTCTTCTAGAGTAGAGGGTATAGCTACCAGAAACTCTTGCAGACACTAATGAGAATGTTCTCTGCAGCACTTTTCATCATGGCAAAGAACCAGAATGACTAAATAGCCATCAACAGGGGGATGGATAATGTAAATATGGTATATGGTATCCAGGGAACATTATTCCACAGATCACAGGAAGAAGTAGACCAGAGTTTCTCAAGCTCAGCACAATTAGGCCAGATAATTCTAAGTTGTGGGGATGACCTGTGCGCTGTGGGATGTTCAGCAACAAATTCAGCCTCTACTCGCTAGAAATCAGTAGTACTATTGCCAGTTGTGACAATCAAAAATACTTGTCTGTGTTGATCTTTCCATCTACATATTATAACATGAGTTTCATGGTATTCCCTATTGGGGAGAGAATACAGCTGTAAACAAAGCCCCTTTTCCTGTGCACCTTGCTTTCTAAGGGAGGAGAACCAGAAGACCAACCAGTAAACACATGCATTCACTTAGGGGAAGCACAAGAGCTAAAAAGGAAAATTCAGCAGTAGAAGGATATAGACAATTCCATCAATGCACCTCTGACCCCAAATACTCTCCTCTGTCCCCATTACTACACCATCCCACACCATGAATTCAAGTTATTTAAATTTATTCATTGTTCCCACTGGGTGGCAACTCATAGAGTATTATAGTACCTCAGCAAACACAATGAAAATGTTTTATCTATTTAGTCATAAAGATTTCCAAAAGATTTAAATTGTTGCTGAAAACATTAAACCCTCAATTTTCAAGTGAGATAGTAATTGTTAGGTACAAAAAATTCCTGGACTAAAACTCTAAAAATCAAGCATTCATTTTGAAATTTACTACTTAACGATTGCTAGATTTGAGACAAGTCATTTCATTATACATGAAGTATAAGAAGGGCTTAATCTCTTAGTGTGCCAGTGGGGGTGTGCTATTAGGATTTTAGTTGTGAAACTCCTTGTTATGTGGAATTGTCCCAAGTTTTGCATCATGCTGGTCGTTTCTCACCCTGACCATGTAAAAACCACAGTACTCTCCAGCCATAGATATAATCCCTAACATACCCCATGTCCATATGCTCCATGTGTAGAATCACTACCATACCCAAGTAAAAAACACTTCTTGTTTTTAATTCTTTTTTAAAAAATTTATTTATTCCATTTTGTTATACATGACAGCAGAATGTATTACAATTCATATTACACATATAGAACACAAATTTTCATATCTCTGGCTGTATATAAAGTATATTCACACAATTTGTGTGTTCATACATGTACTTAGGGTAATGATGTCCATCTCATTCCACCATCTTTCCTACCCCCATACCCCTCCCTTCCCCTCCCTCCCCTTTACCCTATCTAAAGTTCCTCCATTCCTCCCTGCTCCTCCCCACCATCCCCATTATGGATCAGTATCCTAATATCACAGAAAACATTCAGCATTTGGTTTTGGCTTACTTCACTTAATATTCTTCAACTCCATCCATTTACCTGCAAATGCCATGATTTTATTTGCTTTTATTCTTTATCCATTCATCTACTGAAGGGCATCTTGTTTGGTTCCACAATTTAGCTATAGTGAACTATGCTGCTATAAATATTGATAGGCTGCATCCCTGGAGTATGCTGTTTTTAAGTCCTTTGGGTATAAACCAAGGAGTGGGATAGCTGAGTCTTAACTTCAAAAGTTTCAAGATCATGAAAAGCAAAGGAAAACAGAAACTGTCACAAAGTGGATCAGAATCAGGAGAAGAAGATTTTGTAATTTTTTTAAAAAAAGGACTTAGAAAAATGGAGAAATACTAATAGTGTCCATAGTTGAGTAATAATACTGAAACAATATTAATTTCTCTTTTGATCAATCTACCGTGGTCATTTAAAATACTATTAGGGAAACAGGGTGAGGTCCAGAGAAGGATTTCTCAACCCCAACACTATTAACAATGTGGCTTGGACACTTCCTGGATGTCAGGGACTGTATAGTACAAAGCAATATATACACTAAATACACATTCAATTGTGAAAACCAATAATATCTCCAGACATTTCCAAATATCTTTGGGAGCAGTGGTGGGTTGGAGACAAAATTTCCCAAAACAGACAACACAGGCTTATCTGTATGATCTTTGTGACCTTTTAGAAAATCTAAAAGTTTCCAAATTAAATACACATGGACATGCACAAACACAAATATTAGCAATACGCAGTTATTTAAAAGTTGCCTGGGTCGAAGGAAATTGTTTACAAGAAAACTTGGCCATGCTTTAATAAAAAAGTTCTTGATAGCTTAATAGATCACATACATATGTAGAAAATAACAAAGAGCTTTATTCAAATGCAAGATATTGACACCCATCAGAATAAGGATGCCCTTAATAACGATCTAGTTTTTTAAAGTTAGCTCTGCTATATACTCAAATGTATGAAATATTTATTAGAATGCTTCCTGCTGTCCTAACATCTTAAGAAACAGCATACCTATCCTTCTCCATGATTGACATTAGGAAAATAGGTTGCTATGGTTTAAATATGTTTTGTCCAGTCTAAAACTCACACTGAAGTTTAATCCCCACTTAAGATATTAAGAGGATGGACTCTTAACCAATACTATGGTATTTACAGGTGGGCATTTGGGAGGTGGTTAAGATTATATAAATCATCAGGGTGGAGCTCCGGTCATTGAATACTGATGCCTCTATAAGGACAGGTAGAGAGACCAGAGGCAACACACACACACACACACACACACACACACACACACACAAATGAACAATCTCCATCTCCCTTAGGACACTGCCAGCAAGAAGGCTATCACCAGACATGGGTCCTTGACCTTACACCTTCAGAAATATTAGCCAAAATAAACGGCTTTTCTTTTAAAAAGTAGCCTGCCTTGGGTATTTCATTATAGTAACACAAAACAGACTAATACAAAGTATATAGTTTTAGCCATTTGAAATCTTCTTCAACACAAGGATACTAAGTATCCTCCCAATAAAATTGTTCTGTCCAAAGGTATGATTCTTCTAATGTCTTAATAAATAGAAAACTAACCCAGTGATCAACAAATGTCAACCACAGAAATAAAGTCTAACAGATATGTTTGTATTTTGATTAAACATAAGCAGTTGAACTAGGAATTAATAAGCCTATCTCCTAAAGTTGCAAGGTTGTGGGAAAGGGGCCAGGGAAAGCACCACTCTGAAGACAGAAAGCAAAGGTTGTGTATGAAAATGGAGACACCTTTATCAGCTGGGGCTTCCAACTTGCTGGGATGATACTTTGCAAAACAAACTGATGTCTTGGCTCCCCCAGGATAAGAAATTGAGACCCACTAAGAGGGGAAACCCAGCATACAGAGCTACTTCTACTATGGCCATTGAATGCCATATCAACCATGGACACATTCTCCCAGGGTACTAGGGAAAAAGAAGAAGAAATGAGTGGGTGGGGCACTGTTTTCTTGTGTCTACTCTACACAGGCCCCTGGTTTAGGAGCACAACATAAATAAAGCATGCTTCATTCAATCACCATATTTACTAAGAGCTAACCTGATTAGCCAACATAGAGAGAGTGAACCTTCCCATAGTTTCAGGTACAAGAGTTGACAGATGCATATACCCTTGAATACCAAGGCCAATGTCTTGAGCCCACCAGAACATTAAGAAACAAGGTGAAAGCCAGTAACTCCTAAGATGCCAGAATCTGCACATAACTCCATGCCTTATCTGAGAATGGACCCAGGATATGAGGAAGTCAAAGGGCTTCTAGATTTCATGTGGCCTGAAAAGTCTTTGTCAGGAGGTTAGAATCTCTGCCCTGCTTTGAACTTCACAGTGTTTAAGCAAAGAAAACACTTTTAAATTCTATGAGCTAGAAGATAGCAAAGGAGATTCTCAAATAAATAGTTTGTTGACCTGAAACAAAACAGATTTATCTGGGTCCTGGAACATGAGGACAAAGTCCAAGTGTATCTTGTGCTGTAAGCTCCTCTACTCCTGAAGGGTGGGCCATGTGGAACTTAGTGGTTATAAAAGGAATGGATGGATGAAATAAGGATAACATCTCATTATTTCTGGAAATTTCCCCTGTAAGACCTTGAGAAAGGGCTGGGGTTGTTGGTCAGTGGTTATAAAATGAATGGATGGATGAAATAAGGATAACATCTCATTATTTCTGGAAATTTCCCCTGTAAGACCTTGAGAAAGGGCTGGGGTTGTTGGTCAGTGGCAGAGTGCTTGCCCAGCATGTGTGAAACACTGAATTTGAGGCTCAGCACCAAATTAAAATAAATAAACAAAATAAAGTTATTGTATCCATCTACAAACTATATATATATATATATATATATATATATATATATATATATATATATATAAAACCTTGTGAAAAAATATGTTTAACAGGGGCTGCAGTAAGAAAGGGAGGAAATGAAGGCAAAACTCCCCTACCCAGACTCAAAAATTCAGACACAATGTAACACAAAACTTCAGTAAAAGAAGCATCCTGGATATACTATAGATGCGGTGATCCAAAAGGAAGTGTAAATGTTGGACAGGAATGGTGCTAAAAGGTAGTAACATGAAGAACAATGGTAGAGAGTTCAGTAGTTAATTTATTAAGGAGTAAAATGATACCAGTTCCTTCCCATTATAGATTATGTTCATCTTGTGTGACTTCTCCATGGTCTTTCTTCCAAATGTGAGTACAATGAATGTCCTTCAAGATTTGTACAGAAAGGAAAACCAATCAATCAACAAATACATCTTGAATTAAACACCTTTTTTTTTGTAGTTGTAGATGGACAGAATGCCTTTATTTATTTTCATGCGGTACTGAGGATCAAATCCAGTGCCTCATACATATTATGCAAGTGCTCTGCCACTGAGCTACAGCCCCAGCCCAAATTAAATACCTTTTAAAAGTGTTTTTTGGGACTAGGGAGGTGACTTTGTTATAGAGCACCCACGTAGATTGCACAAACATCTGTGTTCAATCTCCACCAAAAACATAAAATGAAAAGTATGTTTTCATGTATTAAATAAACTGAAATGCCACTAGCACCACTGAATACATATCCTACATTTTCAAGTTTTTAAATATAGAGTTGATGGAATTGAGTTCACTAATATACTCATTTTGATCAACAGTTTTTAATTAATTTATTTTTATATTTTTATTGGTGGTGAGGGTCTAACCCAGTGCCTCCCACGTACAAGGCAAATGCTCTACCACTGAGCTACTTTAGGCCCTGACCAATGGTTTTTTGGTTTTTTGTTTGTTTGTTTTCTTTTTACGAATAAATTATACTAACATACACAAGCAGTTCCTTTAACTAAATCCGTAAAGAGAAAAAAAAATGCTTCCTCCCTCCCCCGAAGTGGGAGAAGCCCTGGTCTGAAGCAATTCTTTAAGAATTGGCTCTGCTGCCATTTCTCATCAATGGGGCCAGACAAAGCCAACGGTATCCAAGGGGTGGTAAGAATCAGGTTCTTGTTTCTGGAAATTAGAAGGACTAAATGGGAGCTGGGCTGCTGTTTTACAAGCACAAGACCGTTAATCCCCTTACCTTAGAGTGGATACAAGAGCATGTTGTTCCTTTTCAGATCACAAGACTTATCCTTGAATAATTAAGCAGAGGAAGAAATCCATTACATACCCTAAACCATTTAACTCAGAGAGAGAAAGCCATGCCTGAGTTACGCTTCTACCTCTATTGCTAAAAGTGATAAATTCCCTAAATGTCAAATTTTGCATAAACTAGAGAAATAAATTTCCCTGTTTACCTGGAAAATAGACCACAAACTTTAAATGTAGACCATAGTTTTCTTGGAAACTCCTTAGAACATTAAAAAATTCCTGTGAAACTGCTTTAGTAAATCTGGCCTAAATCATGTCATAAATGGTGGAAAAAAAAAAAAAAACTGGTTGCCATCATCAACCTACCTCCCAAGCAAAACTCAACCTAATCTAATGAAACATAGACATTACTCTTAAATTCATTTTTTCATCCATCTTCCATTCTGGTTTTCTAAGAAATCCCAGCAAATATCAAGAAACCCATTTGTTAAGAACTGTAAATAATAATGGTTGAAGGAATTGATTGGTTTCTTTCTTTCTTTCTTTCTTTCTTTTTTCTTTTAGTTGCAGTTGGATACAATACCTTTATTTTATTTATTTTTTTTATGTGGTGCTAAGGATGGAACCAAGGGCCTCGCATGTGCTAGTTGAGTGCTCCACAGCTGAGCCACAACCCCAAACCCTTGTTTCTTTCATATTTAATCTATCTTCCTATCTCTACCACAGCCAGGTTCATGGGCACAGGCTGGGGCAGAACAGGAATTGGTATACGCATGCTTTTACCCTCATGTCCAGCACACAGCAGGACTTCAGTGTAGGTTACTCAATTCCACACATCTGACTTCCTAGATGGCAATGAAGGAAGGAATAGACTTCTCACACCACTGCCTTTGGCCCCTCTGTCAGTGCTTTCTTTCTCACCAGATGGCATCTGCAGCAGATGGTGTAGCCTTCCTGTCACTTCCGGCTCCTAATCAAAACTGCACTCCTGCCAGCAACCTGCAGGTGCTCTCCTTCCAGCAGGTCTGGCCCAACCAGGGGCACTGAGTGTGGGCCCAGTCCTTCACCCTCTGGGCTCTACTTCTTCCCTACACACACTCCCCACCCCCAGCTTCATCCTGGCTCATTTAGAAGTAGGGGCAAGAGAGATGAGATCAGACAAGACAAGCAAAGAAAGGCAAAGTGCATTCTCACTGCCCAGGGCCCTCTCTGGCTCCCTCTTGCTGTTGGTGGTCCTTGGTCGTGGTAGGCATCCACAAGCTCTCTATTCAGAGGGCTCCTATGGGGTCTTTGGGGAGCCCTCTGAGATCTTCTGCACTGATGGTGTCCCAGAAAATGATGCTGCACTCTGACTTCTTCCAGTCCCCCCTCCCAACCATGACTTGGCCTCCAGTGGTGCACCTGTGTCCTCACTCCACCATCTTGCCTTGCCCTGCAGTTGATGTTCTGCTCAACAGGCAGTGACTCCATCCAATTCTTCTTGGAAGCTTCCTCCTAGGCACAGGAATGTATTTAGGTACTGACTGTTGAGAGAGCTGCCCTCTCTCACCCCATCTCCAGATGGGTCAAGCCAGCCCTATAACTCTGGACTTCTCCAGCTGAGAGGCTAGTGGTCTTTTCTGTCCCACTGCACACCCAGTGACTTGGGATGCCATCCTATCTCTAGAACCCTAGTTGCTGCTATTCTGGTGGCACCTGGACAGAGTCCTGAGAATGTCTTTGATTGGGGAGCAGCCAACCAGGAGATAATATGCCATCTCCCCTCTCACAGACACCTCCACCCTCTGATTCTATCAGTTCTCTACCTGGCTGGAGGTGGCAGGCAAAAGAGAAGAGACCTCACCCCATACACATGACCTCTGGTGTGCAATGGGCACCATCTAATCCTCATGGACCCAACTGTCCACACCCTGACTGGCTGCATTGGTGTCTGCACAGGAACCCATTCTGCCCTAAGTTCCCTGGGGAAGGGAGTGGCACTCTCACAGCCCTCTCTGCAGGCCCACACCTGCTGGCCCTCTGATCCTCTTAGGGAATCCCAGGATTGTGTTCTACCATCCACCTGCTCCCGGTGCCCTGACCAGATCGGCTCTCCAGCAAGTTCTGATGGATGCAGCCAGGACCTCTTTTCAGAAATCACATTCTGTTTCTGAGTCCACCAAATACTCATGTCTTAAGTATATACCAATTCTAGATCTCGACATATGAACTGGCTTCCTCAGGAGAGAATGAGCTCTGTATCACTGATGGTAATTAAACCTAATGAGAGTTACCATAGTAAGGAGGGGGTCAGAGATGGATGAAAACGAGAGAGGATTCAGCATTCTCTGAGTTACATGAATCTCTACCTTCAGTTCGTCAAATGTGTTTTATTTTCTGTACTGAACAGCATCTTCACCGTCTTTTCCAATATTTATGGATAATCAGAGAGGCAGAAGAGTGAGTTTCAACTCTATCATGCACTATGTACCCCCCTTTCCACAGGAGAAGCCTGGGCATTCAGAATGCAGCTTTCTTTGTGGCAGGGCATGTAGAATACAGTCCAGCACATGGATTACATCTCAAACACATCCTGCTCATCACTCACTTCTCTGTCAACAGTACTGCCAGGACTCCCACTGCCTGAGCCTTCACAGAAAAACTTTTACTGATCCCTGTTCTAGTTCTGTACTTTTTGATATTTACAACTGGCAACACAAGAGTATAGATACCCTAGGTGTAAAAGTCCAAGCAAAACACATTTCGTGCAAACTGATCACATATTCTTAGACTCCTACAATGTCTCAGCTTCTGAAGGAAAATATTCCAAAGGTGAATTCTTCAATACTAATTCGAAATGTCACATATTTAGTTGATTTTTACCAGGAAAGGGAACATTTTGCATAGCCATGCATCAGGTAATTTGAAGGTACTTACAGGAAGTAATAGTGCCATGAACACAGCAATGTATAAAACCTGCAAACAAGAAGGAGTAATAGAGAACACACAGACACCATACGGGTTAGCACTACCAGATAACCAGTGGCTTTGTTTCCTTTTCAATTTCTTATAATATAATCACCTTGTTTTTACTGAAAAAGTTTTGTATAGTTGTGAAAAGAATGCTGCAGTTTTTTTTTATTTTGTAGCCAATTTATTTATAGTATTCTCTTTTTTTTTATTTTATTCATTTAATTTTTTTTTACCAGATTTTTAATTTATTTTTTTAATGTTGGTTGTTCAAAACATTACATAGTTCTTGATATATCATATTTCACATTTATACCATAACAGTAAATACTTTTTCTGTGAAACAAGAAGAGAATTTATCTCAGGGAAAACTTTCTTTTACTATATATATATATATATATATATATATATATATATATATATATATCTCCTTGCAATGTTTTGACTCATGTGGAATATTTTGGTGGCTCAGAGGGACAGCGCTCACCTAGCATGCGTGAGGCACTGGGTTTGATCCTCAACTCCATTTAAAATAGAATGAAGATATTTTGCCACCTATTACTCAAATTATAATATTAAAAAATATATACATGAGATTATTACATCAAATTAAATCCCATATTATATATAACTATAATGCATTAATAAAAACACTAACAAGCCTTATATACCCGTACTGTCTCAGATAGAGCTGAGCTGAGGCTGAAGGATGCACTGAAGGAATATGGAAGATATTTAACACTCCATATGTGACACCTACCAATCTAAATGCTCTTCAGCTGTCAACAAGTATACCCTTACAGGTGTGTATGTCTCCCAATACCAGTGGCGACTGGTTCTGTCCTCAGCTAGCAAGTGACACTAAGAATGACTGGTGGGGGCGCTGGCTGGACAAGCTGGCTCCCAAAGAGAAAGGAACCCACACCCAGGTTCTCCATCCAGCTTAACAATCAGATAAGACATTTCACCTCTCAAAGGGAGGCACCAGAGAGGGAGTAGAGAGAAACCAGGAGTGTTACTCTCATCACAAATAGTGAAGGAAGGAAACATCATGAAGAGAAGATTCCTCCAGAGTAACAGAAAAAAAATGAGAGACTATTCAAAGTTGTACTATGTGCTTTTAAAGAAAACTTCCAAGTTGCTATGACAGATACTAGTTAGGGGAAGAACCTATACATATTTCTGTTATTTTTCAAGGTGAGAATAGAGTTCCTTACTACCTGCCTATTAATCCATCTGTCCACCCTTCTTCAAGAAAAGTTATATGTATACAATAGAAACACAGAAAGCTTAGGAAATATAACTGCAATTTTGGAAGTTAGTTATCTTCATATTGCCTGCTGAATGAAGAGCACCATTGAAACATGATATAAGAATTAAGCTAAGCTACATTACAAAGGTCTTTTAATGTTTAATAAAAATGGAGGACCCTTCCAACTGGCTAAAATTTATGTTCAAGATCAAGGATTAAAATAATCCACTGTCTTACATATTATTGCAAATAATCACTTAAGATTTTGTACTGTTTGCTTACTCCGTTGTTTCTCTGTTGGGAACTTTTCTCATGGAGAAAGCCACCATCGCTCTGAAGAGATATTCTTCATTTGTATCCCAGACATACTGAAAGAGAAGGAAAGAGAGGTATGGGGTTAAAAACGGTCCATTATGGGGCTGAGGCTGTAACTCAGTGGTAAGCACTTGCTTCGCATGTCTGAGGCACTGGGTTCCATCCTCAGCACCACATAAAAATAAGTAAAGATAATATGTGTTTATCTATAACTAAAAAATATTTTAAAAAAACACTCCATTAGATGCTACACTCATTCTCATAGTCTCCACACTCCCATCCCATCTTCTTTGTACACAGAAAACTGGAGAACATGATAAATCATGTACCATAGCATCTGGAGAAGGGCTTTTGAGACATTCCATAATTCCAAGTTTGATGTGTTTCCTGTTGTGCTCTTTCTTAAAAACTGCCATATTAGTAGCCAGTCAGTCAATAAGGCATTTGGACAAATCATCCTGGCCATATACTATAAGAGTTTAAAAATAGTCAAATGGTTCATAGCATAGCCCCTAGCTTTTAATAATGTATTTGGTTCCAAAATTAGTTTTACTCAGAGTAACTATAGTCCAATCTAATAAGATCAAGACATAAAGAAGAAACTAGTCTAGTTATAGACAGCACACAAACACTATTCAAAAAGGGATGCACTGTTTTCAGATTGGGGAGATGGGGAATAAGTCTGTTCAACTATAGGAGAATGATAATCCAGTATAGCAAATAACAATGAAAGATGCTAATCAGACCTTGCCAGGGCATGAATTTAAATTGCTTTTCAGATCTAGGAGATGATCTGACTTGATCTCCAGTCCTTTCATTGGTTCCCCTTAAAAACAAGAATATGATTTGCCTCAGTAGGAGTCCCGTTGGGGTCACAGAGCAAAGCCCCAAATTACATGGAACAGTACAGGATTGACCAGATCCACATCAAGGTGGATATCCTGCAACCCTCACCTGTTGATCTTGAGTAAGGGTGGAAGGATTGAAAGCGAGTGCACTGGAGGTTACATATTTCCACAAAGGCATTCAAAATGTTTCACTGAGTCTCTACATAGAAAAGGAATCAAGCACATGTACCACATAAGAAGAAAATGGACAACTTAAGAGAGGATAAGAAAAGAGGTGCCAATTTAAAGACAGGAATAATTTCTAACCCAAAGTTCTACTCCTGGCTAAACAGTCTTGCAAAAAGAAAGCTTGTGGAAAAGATATATACAAAAATGTTCACAGCAGCTTAAGTACCTGTTGCACATACTACTTGATGCATAACAGGTGCTCAAAAAGTGTGTGAAACTGAAAACATCTTTACATACCACATGTGACTCCAAGACCACATGGAGCATATGAGATGTATTTATTCATCCATCAGTTCAGATTCCTTGGTTCCTCACTTCAATAACATTTATGCCAAGGCCCTAATGTCCCAGCTCACCTTGCTTTCTGCATACATCTCAGGACCCTCAAACCCAGGCCAACCCCAAATTTTAGGTGAGTAATACAACATAATTGGAGAAAATCACAAAACAGGGACTATTGGCTTAACTCTAAATTCATAATGACCTACCCCCAAATTGCCTGGGAATCCCTTAGGTTTCCTCTCTCTCTCTCTCTGATGGCTCACAGGACTATTTTAACCTCCTATAGGTCTGCTGACTTATTATGCTTTCCTTCACACCTCACTTTCACTAGACACTGTTGCTTTATAATTTACAGATACATCTCAAGTCATCAACTTGAACTCCCTCATCCTCTTGACACCAAGATACAAAACTTCGTCCATAGAAGCACACCCTGTCCATCTTCTCTCTTGAAGGGCCAGACATGCGGTGCCTCTCCTATCAATGGCTATTCCCCCTACCTCTTTTAGGAATGGCTTTCCTGGCCCTTCTGATCATATAAACAATATCAGTTTTCCTCCCTCTTCTGTGTATTCAAATCTACCTGCAGCCTGTCCACTGCTCAAACTTTTCCCTTTGAGACAACAGTACAAATAAATCACTTCACTCACTCTTCCTTTCATTCATGCACCATCTCTCTCCTACTCTTCATAGTCAAAAGGCTCAAAGCAGTTGTCCATACTTCTGTTTACACATGTTCACCACCCATTTATATTTCATTCCACCTACTGCACTCCCTCTAATATCTGCCTTCTGGCTGTCAATCCACAAAAGAAGCTCTCTCTAAAGTGACCACTGACCTCCACATTGCTTAACACAACAAGCGTGTGTCAGCGTTCATGTTGCTTAGCCTCCCAACAGTATTTGAGGCTCTCAAGCACTTCTTTCATGTTCAAGCAAAACTCTTTCATGCAGCAGCCTGCATACTCCTGGGCCCAGTCCCTTTCTGAAACTAGAAACGTGATGACATGCCCCTTTGCTTTTTACTGCCCCACTTCCAGACACCTTAGCCTTCCTTCTATCCCCCATGCTTAGCAAGCTCCTTCACATATGCTGTTCCCTGTGTCATTCCTTCTTTTATCCATGGTTCACTTCAACTCATGGACCTTATAGAAGGGCCAGATACTAAGGATCCTGATGAGGCCAAAGCTAGTAATATTGTCAAGATTGCACATTTGCTTTTCTTTACTACATCTTTAATGGATGACTGATTCTCCCACTACCATAATCCCCATAGGGCAGGGACAAGTCTGATTTTAGGGTCAATGCATCTCCACCACCCAGCATGGCACCCACTCTAAGGATCTTAGGATGAGAAATCCTATACACTGGGTTAGGGGAAAGGGTATAGAGTGGATTCTGCTGTCAGTCTGCCTGGATACAGATCTGAACTCTTATCACTTGGTGGCTTAAGGTCCTGAAAGGGTCACTTCATTTCCTTGCATCTCAGTTTTCTTACCCATCCAATGAAAATAAGAGTACCTATACCACTTTCCTTAAAAGGTTGTTGTTAAGGGCTATATGAGCTGATAGCAGTCAAGTGCTTAGAAGGCTCCCTGCTAAAAAGTAAATTAAGTTCGCAGTCAATTCTGGGTGTTATTTGCAATTATAATTCACAAAGTAAATAATACAATGATATGTTGGTGGACTGTCCTGTAATAGAATTCCTGAAAATTCTTTTAGCACATTTTTTTGGGGGGGTTTCTAGTTGGAGGCCTCTTAATGACACCTGTGGGGGGAGTAATTTGCACATCACTCTGGGAAGCTGACACTGAAATTTGATAATAACTGACTTATTAATTCAAGTCTCTTTACTGTTTCTATATCCACAGAGGCCCTATGAGTATTTCTAAGCTTTGGTTTCAAAAGTATATGACATAGTGTCACTTTGGTGGTTCTAAAGAATTTAAACTTTACATTAGAATTTGAATTCTTGTGCTATGAAAGGCTTTCTGTATTTAGTAGCATTCCTTCTTTTCCATGACTAGAAAACAAGCTGCCCAGATTCCAAGGACTACAACAATGAGGGGCAGATCCAACCCAGACCCTCAGTCTCCTTTGCTCCACAATGCTGGATTAAGCGGTTCAAGTTCTCTAAATTGGTGTCATACAAAACTTCAATGTCTTCCTGCATACACTACAGATAAAGAACCTCAGGCAAGCCTATTGTAAACAATTTCTATTTTAGGATACTCTACCTTTATATTTAGAAAAGATCAGACTTCAAGTCTTTAGAAATGATATATTATCATTACTATGTAGACAGAGGCCCATCATCAGAGAAAGCAAGCACAGTTCTTAGGTAACAAAATTCAAAATGAACATGCAGGTGTTCCACTTACTGCTTTATCACCAAGAGCTCTTCTGATACTAAGTCTCACTTTAAAGGCGTTTTCTGCATCTGCCAGAAAAGAAAAAGAAACAACAGTATATGATAATAAAATCTGCCCAAACATAGCCTAATTAATCCTAATATTTAATGAACTAAAAGCAACAGAAAACAGAACTACAAGGAAACTGTCCCTAAACATCCCTGAAAGTTGGATGGCAAGGACCTTAGGTGGTTTACATTTTCTTTCAAACTCATAAAACAGTCACAGGCTAAACTTAAAAGCCACAATATGCCTGCAGATTTAGAAAAATAAAGATTTCTTTCAGTCAATGACTTGGTAAGCTATTGTTAAGTTTCAAGGCTACATACCTGGTGACAGAGTTCAGCATGAATAACAGTCACTAGAAAAAAGAGGAGCCACAACATTCTTCTGGAGTGGAAAACACAAGGCAAACTGAGAAAAAAAAATCCACCCTCCACTTAAAGCTGCCTTAGCCATTCTGTGACCGGATTAGAATATCAGAGAAATCAGTGAGCCACCATCTAAAAGGTTTAATAATTAACACCCATACACTTGGGTTAATACTGCAATAGAAGTGGCCCATCTCCTGTCAGTTATTTACAAAAATCTGTTTGAAAAACAGATTAGTTGTTTTTCCCAAACTCTACCTCAGAAGAATGTTTCCTCTGCTGACAGAATGGGGATCCGCCCCCCACCCCACCCCTTCTGCAGCCGCCTGGTTAAGTGCACAGTGGAAGGAAGGGAGTCCTCAATGGAGGTTTTCCTTGGCATGAACTTTCCACCTTGTCAGGGCTAAACTACCTGGTTCACAGATAGGCTCTTTGAATTTGGGAAGCAAATATCACTCCTTTCTATCTCTGGGGAACAAAGGATGCACTTCCCTGAGTGTCCTCTTCTGACTCTTACCTTGGCAGGTAAACATCCCAGGACAGCTTCCTGGGATGGTTTTGTTTGGCCCTAGGGTTTGGCCATTATTGAAAATCCAAGTTAGTGATATGGAGCGGTGCTGCCCAATGGACCATTCTGCTTCTTTGTTTTGTTTCTGTGACACTGGAGATGGAACCCAGGCTTTCCACATGCTAGCTAAGCGCTCTACCACTGAGCTGCATCCTAGCCCTAAATGAAATACCATTTGATGATGGAAATGTGCTGTGCTTGTGCTACCCAGTATGTAGCCCCTAGACATAGGTGGCTGTAGAGTAGTCGAAATGGGGCTGGTGCTGCTGAGAAACTGAACTTTTTGTTTAGTAGCATTTAATATAGTTTAGCCACAGTAGCTAGTGACTGCATTGGTCACAGCTACACAACTGTGACCTACAGCTACCTACCATGAACTAGACTCACTGGATTATTCTGCTAAGCCTCAAAACACCACCTCAGTTATTATAATCACCTGACCTGTGAGAGAACCAAGGATCTGGTGTCCAAATTGGCAGCAATGCCTTGAGTGGAACAGGTTTAGTGCCTAGGCTGACTACAATGGAACCCAGGTCCACCACACAGAGTGTCTCGTCCCCATAAATCCAAACGGAAATTGCAACAAAACCTCAATGGAATTTTACTGAACCATGAAGAATGAAATTATAGCATTCGCTGGTAAACTGATGGAACTAGAGAACATCACGCTAAGTGAAATAAGCCAGACTTAGAAAGCAAGGGTCAAATGTTTTCTCTCAGATGCAGAAGGTAGACCAAAATAAGATAAGGGGGGGGGGGGGAGTGAGGGAAATTCTATGAAAATAGAAGGGAGATCAGTGGAGCAAAGAGGACTGAGGGGGAAGCAAAAGGGATGGGAAAGGAGAACTGTGGGAAGAAACTGGCCAAACTATGCTATGTACATATAGAAAGTTAATTTCACCTTTATGTATATCTATAACACACTAATTAAAAACTTTTGAAAATTCCTTAGGCATCTTACTGACACCAATAGAAGTCCCCAGGCCCATGTCAGAGCTTTCCTCTCCCAAGTTGCCTCTTCATGAATTCAGTCCCCAGATTCCACCTCTTTCCTCAAAAATCATGAATGGAAAGTTTAGATTGGGTGCCCTTATGTTAAAGAGGAAATCAAGATTTTAAAAGCAACAATGAGGAAAAGATCAAAAATGGCACTTCTGCAGCATTTTAGAGACACATTGTTTCCCTTTCCTAGGAGGGGTGAAATTTTGTTGGAGATGACTCCTTTCTCTTAGTGTAATTCACCTGAAGGAGCTCTTTCTCACCCCCTTTGCTTTGGCTGCAAGGACAGAGTCAGAAAAGCTGTACCACAGGGAGGGGCTGCCCAGAGTTGGCCCAGCCAGTGTGGCAATTTCACTGTGACCTGTAGTGGAAATTTCCTAGAAGAGCTCACTTAACTATTCCCGGGGGAAAAAAAGGCAGAATAAATGAAGTTATCTGGGGGAGGAAAAGTCAATACACATAGAGTTAGAGATTACAACAAAGTATTTTATTTGTAGAGTGCTTGCCTACCATGGGTGGGGTAGGTCTTTAGTTCCACCCCAATTCTGGAAAAAAGGAAAGAAAAACCAAGATATATCATGTAATAAAGGTATCCTTTTATTTCTAATTATCAAAAATTATTTTAATCAGTTATTTATATTCCATTTATCAACTAGCTTTTTATTATCTATAATTACTATCATAGTGTTTTTCCCATTTGGTGCATTATATTGATAAACTTCTTTATATTTATTCAACATTTAAATTGGATTTTAAAATTTATTTTTAGCATGCTGTTGGGATTGTTTGCTGGATTTTCCGTTAAGATTTTAAAATACGTATTTAGACGAATATCATGTGGGTTCAAGTACTGATTGTTAAGTGTTCCCCTTTCCAGGTCCTCACACTATCACCTTGAAAATGATGTAGAAAGATTTCTAAAACTGTCCATGTTTAGAAATATTTACAATGCATAAAAATGAAGAATTTTGGACCATGCACATTATAGAGGAAGTCTTCTTAGAAATTTTTAATTTCTTACATGATCATTTATTTCAGGAATTTTTGGTTTGGTTTGGTTTTCTTCCTGGAGGTGCTAGGGATTAAACCCAAGGCCTCATGCTTGCTAGGCAAACACTCTACCACTGAGCTACATTCCCTAGCCCTGAGTATTTACAATTTCTAAGAAATTATTCATTTTGTTAAGGTATTACAGTATTCTCATGGACTTCCTGAAATATTTCCCATGAAATACCTACATTTGTTGCTATGGTCAGTTTATGTTTTCTAGTGTGTATATTAATATTTCACATTTTCCATTAAACTTGCTAGAGGTTTATATATCTATGTTGCAGTTTATTCAAAGAACAAGATTATGGATCTAGTTTTCAATTCTGTTCTGGTTTTCTGACTCATCATCTTGTGTACATTTCTTAAGTTCTTCCTTCTGTGGTCATTTCACTTCTTATTTTTCTAACGTTTGAATTAGTAGGCACATTTATCTTTTACTCCTCAGTTAACAATTGCAATATCCAAGGTTTTGAATTTTCTTTGGTCTCCTATTCTGGCCATATGACAAGGCACACAGATGTAAAGTGATCTCATTCTTATTTTCTAAATAGTTTACAATTACAATTTCCATTTTTTTTCTGTATCATAGTAATTGCCAAGAAAAGTGTTTCCTACCAGGAAAAAAAATAACAACAACAAAAAAACCCCTGTAGACCAAAATGGAACCATTCATAATATAGGCTTTTATAGGTCCTGCCACATGAATGGAAAGACAAAAGCTCAAATGACAAACATATGCTACCAATTACTTAACTTTAAATATGAAAATGCCACACAGTTACTTGTGACATGGAAGTAAGTAAAAGTAAATTCATTGTTATGTAACTTGAGGAGATTTCAATAAAATAGATGGAAAACAGAGCTAGATATCAGGACTTTTGCTTCTCAACATACTATCTTAATTTTCTTTTTCACAAAGCACACATTTAGTGTCTGTTTTGATGTAGAATTTGTTTTTTCAGTACTGGGGAGTGAACTCTGGGCCTCATGAATGCTAGGTAGGGGGCTCTACCACTGAGGTACACCTCCCAATCCTTTTGAATTTTGAGACAGCCGTCTCACTAAATTGCCCAGGCTGACCTTGAACTTGTGATCCTACTGTCTGAGCCTCTGGAGTCACTGGGATTACAAGCATCACCTGAAGTGAAGCATAAATTTTAAATAGCAAATTTCCTGAGTATTTTTATTTGTGTAACTCAGTTTATAAACTGTTCCTTTCAGCAATCTCACATGAGAGCCTAATAACTTATTAGCAACCATGGCAATCTTGACAAATGAGGCAGTTTCATTCTGAATATGTTACTATTTATTTCTAAATGTTTTAGACAGTAGAGATTAAGAGTTTAGATTACCATTGCCATGAACAACACAAAAGGCCACCCAGTCTCCTGAGACAGGAAAAAGAAATTAATTTCTCTGTTTTTTATACTCCACAACACCACTGCAAAGAAGTTTCTAGGTACATAAGTATTGATCTACTGTACATAACTATTGATCTACAACCTCTACAGACTTTTGACTCATGTAAGATGCATTATTGGTGTCATGGTTCCTGTACCCATTGTCCCCTCATTGCAGCCCCTCAACATGGCTCTGAACTTATGACTCACCTTACCCACTTTTCCCTGATGAGGACCCTGAAGCTCAGAGTACTTTTAAAAAATATTTTTCTTTCATATTTCCTTGTTTCTTCTTACAAAACATACTGTTCTGCTACTGTCCCCTGGGAACTTTCATGGTATTTTATAGAATGGATGCTGCCATTATTCACTAATAAATGCAAATTAGATCTATAACTAAATTTGTGATAATTTTGTTCTAGATAGTTCTGAGTTTTCTCATGGTTTGGGCAAGTCATGGTGTCTTTCCAGGCTAAAATTATAACAGACATGCTCTCTGGTGTAGTATAATCCATCCTTAATATTCTATTTTGCTGCCAGCTGGAGGTCACCCAGTCACGTTTAATACTGTCTACAGGTACTTCCCTTGCCAACCTCTACAGAGGTAGAGGAAGGTCACCTGGCCATGTAACTTTTAGGCTGTATGTTCTTATTTTCATAACAGAATTTTAAACTGCTCTAATTCTGGTTGATATATAAGACATAGGAATCAATCTCTCAAAGTTTCCACTCCAGGGTTTTAGTGAGCAAAAATGACCTGATTTTCATTAAAAGCCTCATCATGAAAAATGTTTTGTGGACTGCATAAAAGATGTGCACACAAAACCCTTATTACTGAAATCAGAGATTCTAGAAATGCTGTTGTTTGCAGACACTTACCCATCCTGTGCCCACAAAGATCTTTTTAATCTATTATAAGACTTTGTCCTTCTGAGTACAGACTCAGCTACAAAACTTCCCAACTTACTTATTCAGCCAGCCAATATGAATGGAGAAGACTTGATATGTGAGCAGAACCTGATTTGCCATCCAAGGGAAAGATGAGCTAAATATTACCCTGAATTAAACCAGAATATTGAGGATCTGAGTATTTAGTTAAACTGGAAAGTTTGCATGTTCATAAAATTGATTTAATGTACTATGTTTTGTGATTGTGATAACAGTTTACATACAGTAACTCCATATATATATATTTCTCACTTAACTAACAGTATGATCAGTGAGGAATTGAAATGTCCCTCAGGACTACAAAAGCTTAAGAAAAACTGTGTTTCTCAAAAACAAAATCCCAATCGGTTTTTATAAACAATGTAAAACCTTCAAGTAATTGTTATCTGCTCTCTTCCTTTATATATATATATATATATATATATATATATAGTTATACATGGACACAATATCTTTGTTTTATTTATATTTATGTGGTGCTGAGGATCAAACCCAGTGCCTCACACATGCAAGGCAATCACTCTATCACTAAGCTACAAACCCAGCCCATTATTTGCTCTTTTCTACGGCTATTTGGAAGCTTATAGTCAAACCTATTGCCCACCTTCAACTACTCTTCCGGATCCAGCTTTATTTATTCTTCCTCAATGAATTTCCCCTATGATTCTTTCAACTATTTCTTTTATATACTGTTGTTTATATTTGGTGAGCTGCTTCAAATCATTTGTAGAGAAAGTAAATATAACTAATACTATAAAAATGAAGGCAGGCCTGGCACAGTAGCCCAGCCCTTTAATCCCAGCCAGCAGGGAGGCTGAGGCAGGTGGATGGTGAGTTCAAAGCCAGCCTCAGCAAAACTGAGGTATTAAGCAGCTCAGTGAGACCCTGTCTTTAAATAAAATTAAAAAACTGGGCTGAGGATGTGACTCAATGTTGGAACCAAAAAAAGAAAAAAAAAAATCAAGGCACTAACAGGTATACTTGGTCCCATTTCATGTTAGTTTATTTTTTCAGGCAATAAATGATTGGCATTTGAAACATTTTCTATAAATGGGAGTTCTCAGGGTCAAGGTGTACATAAGAAAAATATTTTGTTGAAAACTGCTGTTTACTCTGGGCTACTTTTAGCTCAGCATTGTTAATCCCCTCCCTACTATCTTCACAGCAGAAGTGGAAGGAAGGTGAACAGAGAAAGGAACTCATACTTCATATCTGATCATAAAATGTTGACTGCTCGATGTCAAAATAGGAAACAAGATCTTGACTGCTGCCATATGTTGAATTATATGTAGCCAATCTTACTACGACAGAGGGAAAAACTACAGCCCTCTACACAAGTTAAAAAGGGCACATTTTCAGTGAGGATTTATTGAGAAGTTGTATAAGGGGTTGTCATAAGTACTTTGAAAGTGGTTTCCTTTGTTTTCTGCCCCCAAATACTGCTGCTAGTTCAATCAACAGACCAGCACTTACCAGATCCTTTACTACCAATCAATCCCCTTACTACACCATTTTTAACTTTCTCCTTATTTCCTGCCCTATCCAAATCCAAGTTGGGGGAACTTTTGCCTGTAAGCTCCTTGGGATATATCTTATTTGTACTGGAATATAATACTGGATGAATCCTCTTGAATGAATGCATGAAAGGTGAATAGAAAATGTCCTTCCTGCAGGAATGCTCCTTCGAAATTTCTGGGCAGAAAAAAATATATTAAAGCTGATAGTGACCTCCTCACTTTTTTCTTGTAGACCCCAGAATAGTAAACAGAGGAAATACAAGAGTAATCTCTGAGAGGACAGCAAGCAGAACTTTAAGTGTGGTGGTGTCTCAACAAGCCCTAAACACCATGAAGGAACAAGGAGCAGAGGGAGTGTGTGCTCATGCCACACACACACACACACATCTGCCTAGTATTTCAAGGGTGCTGAGGGGTGGAAAGGACACAGTTTCAGATGGCTCCCTAGGGGGGGCTAGAGGACATGAAACCTAGTTGGAAGGAACAGGGTTTTACCACTGGTTTAACAGTTCTGCTTCCTACCTGGTTTCTGTTCATTAAGAGGTGGTATTTAAAATGCTGAGAGAAACGTGAACAAAGTCGATTTTTAGAGGAAGATCAGAGAATCGTGGGCTCATTTCACGCTATAAATGCCACTGGTGTCTAACCCTCAGCTGGACAATTTTCTAAGGAGACCTGCCTTCCTTCTTGTAGCGGGACCTAGTCCTGGCGGGAGAGGTGTCACCACAATGGAACTGAAAGTGAGTGGCCTGGGAACACAGTGACAAGCGAGAATTAAGGCATGCAAATACGCATGCGCGGGATGGGAGCGACTACTGTGAGTCCAAGATTGTGGCGAGTAGCCTGGGAAGACTGCTAGGATTGGCCAGGACGGAGGAGTGTAGCAAGAGGGAAGGGATATGACAGGAAACCGGGGCCCTAGCCTGGTCAACGACGAAGGTAGGGGCCTGGGCACTGAGGAGCACAGGTCCCAATGCCCAGCGGAAGAGCCGAAGCCCGGGCGAATAGCCGCGGCGAGACCTGAACGAGAATATGGCCTGTGGGGGCAAGGGAGGGGCTTCGGGTGGGCAAGATGGACGTGACGGGCGGTCAGGAGGATGTAAAAGGCCTTATGCTCAGTGACGTGGACTGGACGGAGCGTGGGGGCGTGGCCACGGATGGAGGTGGGCTATGGAGTAGCGCGAGGGAGGGTCGGGCACAGGGCCGGAAGGAGGGGCCTGAGTAGGGGCCTGAAGTAGGCGGGACGCACGTAGGTGCCCTGAGCTTGGGCAGAGTCCGGCCGTGGCCTTCCTGCTCTTGCACGTAATAAGAACATTGGCCCCTACGGAAGACAGTGGCGTAGTCGCGGCGAGAGTCCGGTGTTTTTTTATAGATCGTACTCACCCGTATACACGTACTGGGGCAGGGAGCTGGGAGTGGAGAGCGTGGCCGGGGCGGGACTTCCGGCTTCATTGGTGCGGCCGGAAATACAGGGGCGTGGCCTGGTGTAGCGAATGACGTTTCCTGGCGTGTGAGGCGTGGCGAAGTCTGTGAGAGTAATCTAGATGGTCGCGCGCCAGAATTTTGACTGTCTAGCGGTAGCGACAAGGTTTCCGGTCTTTCAGTGTCGTTTGACAGTGTGCAGCGCTAGCCACAGGGGAGCGTAGTTTGACAGTGGGAGTACACCATGTCTCCACACTCATGATCACGCTCCACAAATGCACCCTGGAGCTGAAGAAGCTGTAGGTCCTGTCTGGCCGAGGTCCTGACAGGGCTTCTCTTATGAAGGGCGGGAGAGTGGCGGCGGGGATAGCTTCCTTTCCGTGTTAGCTCAGTTTCTCCATTGTAAGGATCACCAGACACTCTTTCAGGAAGCCGCTCATTTAAACGTAGAGAAGTTGTTCCCAGAGACTGGCAAATAAAGAAATTGCAGTTCCAGAAACCGCGGCACACGAGTTGGGACTCTCTTGGATCTGCATGATTGAGTTTGTCCCCGATTGTGCCAGGGGCAAAGGACAGACTCACAGCTATCGCCAGTGTAGAGGATCACCAGCACAGTTGTGTCTTGTGGATAAATCTGAGCTTTCTGCACTCTTCAGTTCCTCCTCCTGCCCTTTTTCTCTCGAGTGGTACCCCAGAGCTGGAGGAGAATAATCTCCAAAATACAAATATTGGTATCTGGGATTCTCCTTCAGCGTTAAGTGCTACTGTCTGAGGCTGCTGCTAACTGGTTAGTGTCAATATCATTGTAATTACCCCCCATTTATTTTTGCTGGAAAAGCTTGAGAAATAGGTGAAGTTAATAAAGATGTGTAAACCTTACTTTGGATAGAATTTGTTTGGTGTCAGCCACTGAAAATCAGTGTTATCTGGTTTTCCTACGTGCTTTACAGGAATTCTGCCCGTCTCCACTCTGCTCTTTAAAATCTTGCTAGAGTTTGGAGGACAGTCAGAAATCTCTGTTGAGAAATGCAGCCTTATCCACCTCTCAGAGAAGTCATGTTGCAGCATGTATGGGAATTCACAGTGAACCAAGTACCTGGGCTGGAGTTCACCAAAAGGACAAAAGGAACAAGTGTACAGTTCTCTGTGCCAGTACGCCCCTCTGTGTTCACCCTGAAGTCAGGCAAAAGACTGCTGTTGTTTACAGTGGAAATGAAGTAAGACTGAGATAATTGAAGTGAAAGTGAATATTAGGGAAATGATGGATAGAGGGAAGTGCATTCCATTTCATTAGCAGTGCCAGGACAGTTAGTTGCAACATACAAATCAAGTGTAAAGACTGTATTTTGAAACCTTTAGCAACTCTAGATTGGGATCTTGCCCTCAGCGAAGAAGTGGGTAGGAGGCAGAAGGTAAGCTTTCTTGAATAACAACGAAATCTCTTAAGTTATGTTTGGAGGAATTGCAAAAGGCTGGCTTCCTTCCAAAATCATTTTGATGACAAGGAATTGTTCAATATAATCATAATCATTTACCAGTACTTTTGCTGTCCTTTCCATAATTATAAATGGTTTAATCAGACAGTTCAATCTCTGTGTGGCACTTATTCAATACACAATTTATGATTGCTTTTAAAGACTTAGAATATTTTTTTACACATTTCTAAATCTGCAAAACAGCTGGTAAGGAGTGTGTTAGAAGAATCCAAGGCATGCATAATCAGTGGTAGCAAAGGACATGTGGCACAGAAAGGCTAGCTCTCATGAGGCTCATCCAGCCAAAATTGATCACTTTTCAAATAGATCATTGGATATATAAGTAATTTATTATATTATTCCCACTATATTTATGTACATTTGATGTTTTTCCTAATAAGGGGGGGTAATAGGCACAATTGGATTCAATATTCAGATCATTTGTGGCCTATTGCTTTTTATATCTGCTCAGTGAATTCAGGTGATGAACACACTCAAAAACCCAGTTCTTTCTGGGCACAGTGGCACACACCTGTAATCCCAGCAATTTGGGAGGCTGAGGCAGGAGAGTTGCAAGTTCAAGCCAGCCTCAGCAACTTATGGAGGGCCTTAGAGACCCTGCCTCAAAATTTTAAAAAGTGCTGGGGATATGGCTCAATGGTTAAACACCCCTGGGTCAATCTCCAGTACCAAAAAAAAAAAAAAATGTTCTTACCTGATTTAAGGTACTACCGTGATGGTGTATTGAAATTTTATTCCTAAGCCATACTTTTTATATTAGTGCATTGTAATTACACATATTAGTAGGATTCATTATACTGTATTTGTACATATACATAATAATTTGATCTATCACATTCCCCAGTGCCTTCCCATCCCCTCTCTTCCTCCCCAGATCCACTTGCTCTACTGATCTCCCTTCTATTATAGTTATTTTTAGTGCAGTATAATTATGTATATATAGAATTCATTGTGATTTGTTTTTGCATGGACAAGCCTGACTCAGTTTTATATGGCTTAAACAAGGTAAGTTCTATCTTAGCCTTTTTGACATACTCACTGTAAAAACGGTATGTATTCAAATACACATGCAAAAGTCAACAAAAGTGATTTTAACTTTCTAAAACCTTTTGGGTTACAAATGCAGGCATACTTTTTGTGTCACTAATGGGTATGAGTTGAATTGAGGCCCCCCCCCACACACACACAGAGTCATATTTAAGTGTTAAACCATGGTATCTTAGAATGCGACCTTAGAAGGAGATTGAGGTCATTAGGTTATTCCTTAGTACATTAGGACTGGTGTCCTAATTAAAGGGGAAATTTGGATACAAACACAGTGAGAAGGCCCAGTGAAGACTGGAGTTAACACTGCCACAAGTCAAGGAATTACCAAAGGTGAGGTGTAGTAGGATTCTCCAGACAAACAAAATCACTAGGGAGTGGAGATTTTTATTTTAAGGAATTTACTCACATGAGTGGGGGACTCAAGCAAATCTGAAATCTGCAGTGCAGGCCTATAGGCTGGAAACCCAGGGAAAAGTTGATGTTGCAGCTCAATTCCAAAGGCAATCTAGAGGTAGAATTTCCTCTTCATCAGGAATCTCAGTCTTGTCTCTAAAAGCTTTTGCTCGATTGGATGAGACCCATCCACATGAAGGGTAATCTGCTTTTCTCAGAGTTTGATGATTTACATGTTAATGTCATCTGAAAAATATCTTCTCAGTGAACTTTAGACTGGTATTTGATCAAATATCTGGGTCCCATGGCCTAGCCAGTTAACACATAAAATAAATCATCCAAACAGAAATGCCTGGACAGATCTTTCCCAGCACTCAGAAGGAACCAACCTGGCTGATGACTGACTTGTGTGTCAGACTTCTAGCCTCCAGACTGCAAGACAATAAATTTCTGTTGTTTAAACCAACCAGTCTATAGCACCATATTACAAATTAATGCACTAGTCTAAAGACCCCAGGTGTGGGGGGTTGGGCCTGGAGGTGAGGAGTCTCATGGGATTCACTATTTACCCTCTAGTCCCCTTTAACACAATAGCCACACATTCCTGCCTCTCTGCTTCCCAGTATACATTAGCAAAATGATGCCTACACAAAGCACCATATTGTGCTTCATTTTACAAATGATTTTCTCTTCTTACGCTTAGATGTAGCCTTCTTCCCTCTACCTAAGAGGGAACATGATCAAGTAGTACTGAGAAGAGCCAGTTTATAGCCAACTGATAGGGTTGTGTATTGAAAGGGAAGGTGAAATAATGTTTGTTTCCTTATTGAATATCACTGGGGACTGTGATGGGTTTTTAAAATATATGTTTATACTTTTGGGAAAGTTATGTGAAGAAATAAAGCTCAAATCTAAGTAAAATGTGTTAGTGACCCTCAACTTTTCTTTGTATTTTGCCACCCACTCCCTGCATGGCCATATTCCTTTAGTATAAGACAAAACCTGAGGAGGCATGAACACTGTTATGAACTATTTTGCTGTTTCCCTTCCTGTACTATGTGCATTTCAGGAGACTCCTAAAAGAAGAAATTTCACACCTGGAAGGTAGACATCAAACCTGGTTGATCTTTCCATCTCAGCACCTGATATGGTGCCTGGAACAAAGGAAATGACAATAAATGTTGAACTGAAAATGTGTATTGATTGAGTTCCCATCTCAGAGCTTTGTCAGGTTCATATTTGGGTAGGTTCCTCTTTTGGATCAGGCAGGACTCTGTGGGTCCATCAGATCTTATAAGGAGAAAGATGAGACCCTGCTCTTAAAGGATAAGCATCCACATCAGGGTGTAAACTACTAGTCTGAATATTATGGTCCTACTTCAGGGTTTCTATGTGATTTTCAATCTGTTTACACTTTTTGCTCCTCTGCCCTCTAGGTTTTTAAGTTCCTACAAGTTATTTGGCAAATGATAGAAATTTTACACTAAAGATAGTGGTGGTGAATAGCCTGAGGGTCATTTGCTGTAGAGAAGGTTTTTGGTCCCCCCGCCTCTCCTTCAATCAAAGCTCTACAGTCTATACCTAAACTGAGCCTTTGAGTACCACACTTTCTTAAAGAGCAAAGAAGCTTGTTGGGCTGAACATTTAAAGACAAGATGTCACCGGCAGTCCAGTGTGGGATTGTATGCCTTAAGAACTGTGAGCATGACAGTTTTCATAGTGATCCATTAAAATAAATGTAGAGAGTGCTGTCTTGACCAGTTTTAGAATGGTAAAATGATTTCATGCAGAAACTGGGCAAGAAGTTTGTCCACTTTCAAACATTTTGGAACCTGATATTTTTATTGTCTCTTTTTAGCAATGGTCTTTTTACAAAGGCTGAGCCACAGACTGCAGATTATTTCTGTGAATCTTAACTTTTCTGAAGTTGCATATTAATGTTTCTAAGCAGTCCAGTAACTTCATGTTCCATAATATTCTGTCCTGATTTACAAATGCCATAGTTAATTCTAGCTGACCAGCTTGCAACTGTGTGCTCTGCTATAAACACTGGAGATCAAGTAAAGCAGCAGATGGTCTTCTCAAACTTCCTGTTTTTCCCCTGGAAGTATAAGTTAAGTGTCCCTGTCAGGTTGTCTCAGAGATTGTTTACCACAGGACACTGACATAGGAGGTGGATCAGTCTTATTGTTGGGAACTCTACTAGCACTGTAGGTGCTTTAGGTGTTGAGTGACATCCCTGATCTCTACCAGTAGCATCCTCCCATAGATGATCTTGTTTGAAAAAGTCTCAAGACATTTCCACATCTCCCCTGCAAAAGGGGGATAGCAATATAACACTAATAGAGAACCACTGGGATGATAGAATATGTTATGTTAGTGAATTGGCTAAGTTTATCTTTTAAGTAGTTATTTTGTATATTTTCCATTATTCACAGTGAATTAACACAGTTTTCAAATATTGCCCTTCAAGGTTCAAAGTCTTTCAGCTTTTTTTCCATTTCACCATTACTCTCTTTGAACTGATATGCACATAAGAAAAGGAATTTCTTAGCATTGCTAATCTGGCTAAACCTGCTACCTTGAAAGGGCTCCATGAATATATTTTTATTGTGTTGTTTTTTTTTTCCTCCAACACTCACTGAATTCTCATTGAAACGAACTGGCCAGGATTATCGTAAATTTCTAGTGGCTTTGTGTGTCCACATCCCACCTACACTGACACTTTGTGGTCTAAAACTTAGAATGGAAAAAAATTAGTAATACTTAACTAGTTCTTAATGTTTTGTGAGTATAGGGTTTTTTTCCCCTTTACTTCTTTTTTGTTTGTTTTTATTTGGAGAAGTTGAAAATTAAAGGTCCAAAATCAGTGTATTTATGTCCTTAGGATACTTTGTTGCTTTTAGTGCTAAGAAAAAATAAAGATAGTAACCTGAAGAGATGGGACTTCAGTTGCTTAGTTTCTCACATCATAGGACACATTCTTATTTCCAAGTTGGTAGGCAATGGCACAGTCACCATTTATTTGGCTGTTGGCATACTGCACTGTGCTGACCTATTTTCACCCAGAATTTTTTGGTCTTTGCTTTGTCACTGAGCATTTCCTCTTCTGATATCCCGACCCGACCCCTCACCTTCTTAGCTATGTAGACAGCCTTTATTGTTTTTGGCAGCCCAGTATCCCAGTGTACTGCCAGGAGACCAAGAATGACCCAAGATTATTGAGGGATAGAAAAGATAACATGCAAAATCCTTTGCTGGCGCCTGCGTCACAGTGAGGACTCGGTGTTGGCTGCCACTTCGGTAAAACAGTTGTCATCATCATCATCATTGTTACCCTCAGTGCCTTCCTCAGATACTTAAACCCAACCATTTTTAAGATGCTTAAATCCAATCATTTTAAGATGAGGTGAAGCAGTGTAAGGAATGAATGAAAGCTGGAGATTACAACATATTCCTTAAGCAAAATTCATGTCATCCCTGTGAGCTCTGCTTGTATCTTTGCTTCCTGTGGTTCATCTTTGGCTGTCAACTCAGATTGCTGTTTGCCATTATCTCAGTTAATAGACTGTTAACTATTGAGGGTCTTAACTGTGGGGAATTGTAACATAATAATGAAAAAAGCCTACACCTATTAGTCAAGATGAAAATAAAATCAGTTTCACTTAGTGTGCCATCTAGTGAAATTGAGCCTAATTTTTGCCTAAAATTTAGATATGATATTCTAACCATAAGAAATTAAATTTGATTATCCTCATTTGGGGTGGGGTGGGGGTAACCAGGGATTTAACCCAGGGGCAGTTAACAACTGAGCCAAACGTGCAGCCCTTTTTATGTTTGTTTTTTTTTTAATTTGAGTTGGGGTCTCACTAAGTTTCTTAGAGCTTCACTGAGTTTCTTTTTTGTTTATTTTAGTTGTAGTTGGACACAATACCTTTACTTTTTTTATGGGGTACTGAGGACCGAACCCAGCACCCTGCACATGCTAGGTGAGTGCTCTACTGCTGAGCCATGTCCCCAGCCCCCTCACTGAGTTTCTTAGGGCCTTGCTAAGTTGCTGAGGCTGGCTTTAAAACAGCAATCCTTCTGCTTCTGCCTCCTGAGCTGCTGGGATTATAGGAATGAGCCACTACATCCAGCTAATAATGCTCATTCTCAAATTAATAAGATAAAAAGAATATCAGAATAGAAATGGTACAAATTTGATATTATATAGTGATTGTTAATGATCATGATCTCCCTACTTTTAAAAAGAAGAATATATCTTTTTAAATAACATGACTTGAATAGCACTGACTAAAATGTAGCCACAAACCACTTATGGTTTTTTACATATAAATTCAAATTTATCCACATTTCATAGCCACATATCCTACCCCTTACAATTTTGTACATTTCCATCTCTAGAGAAAGTTGTATATAATAGCATTGATCTATATTATAACTGTTACCAAATTGTTCTCCTATTTTTCCAATCAATTTTGAAGATCACCAAACCTAAAGGGCTATAAGTATTAAGAGGTACCCTTTGCAGTATCTTCACAAAGAACTCTCATATAGTCTAGGATGCCCCAAACTGTTGTCATTCACTAGCTTTCCAATAACCTTGAGAAACAATGAGCTGATTAAGAGCTCCTTGGAATTGCACAGTGGCCTTGGATTTTCTTCAGCTCCCTGCAGATTGCCCTGGACTGATCACAAAAAGTATAGGTTTTAGTCTCCTGTGCTGATAATGGCCATGTATCTGGTGGTAAATGAACTCAGCCTCAAAATGCCTCTTAGAGTACTAGAGTTCCAAGAAGACAATTTGTGATTTTGTGATCATCCTCAACAAAGTCATACAGAGGGTCCCTGTGTATCCCATTACTGCCCTAACGGCAGGGCCTACAAAGATGACTTTCAGTTCCGTGAAGAAAAAGTACATCCCTCACAAAAGGGCAGAACATAGCAAGGGACACAATAAATAGCAAATGAGGATAGAAGGTGATACTATCCAATAGATACATAATACCAGCCAGAGAGGTAATTCTGATTTTTCTAATGGGTTAGAAAAGGGAAAAAGAAAAAAAAAATGAACTGAATTTTGGTAATATATTTTATTTAATCCAGTATTCAGGATAGTCTTTCTTTAACATGTAATCAGTATAGGAATTATTCACTAGCAAGTTTACATTCTTTTTACCAAGTCTTCAGAGCCTAGTAGGTGTTTTTCCATTTCCACCACCTCTTGCTTTGGATCAACCAAGGGGAGCAACAGGGGAAGCCCAGAGCTTGGGAAGGAGGAGGAGGAGGAATGGGATAAGTGAGAGAAGCTTGAATAGGAGCACCGGGGCCCTTGGACACAAGTTACAGGTTGATGTACAGTTGTTAGGAGGAATGCAACACAGCAAAGCTGATGATTTAGGGAAACTGCTGAGTGTCAGAACACAGGATCCAGGGGTGTGGGGGAGGAGGGAGGGCTTCATATGAAGTCTGGGGTTTAGGGGCCTCAACTTGGATAGTGGTCATGGGCAAGGCAATTAAGAAATGACCTGAAAGAAGTAATGTGGAGCTGGGTGCAGTGGCGCACACCTGTAATCCCAGCAGCTTGGGAGGCTGAGATAGGAGAATCCTGAGTTCAAAGCCAGCCCCAGCAATGGCGAGACACCAAGCAACTCAGTGAGACCCTGTCTCTAAATAAAATACAAAATAGTGCTGGGGATGTGACTCAGTAGTTGAGTACCCCTGAGTTCAATCCCTAGTACTAAAAAAGAAGAAAGAAGAAGAAGAAGAAGAAGAAAAGAAAGAAAGAAAGAGAAAAAGAAAGATAGAAAAGAAAAAGAAATAATGTGGTAGAGCTGGGGATATAGCTCAATTGGTAGAGTGCTTGCCTCACATGCATAAGACCCTGGGTTCGATCCCAGCACCAAAAAAAGAAAAAAGAAAAAAAGAAATAATGTGGAGATCAGTGGGGCAAGAGGAAATAAAACAAAAAGGAGAATCCAACCTTCCCAGTGATGCTTTTCATCCTGTAATTCCATACATGAGTATTGATGGACCACCAGCTTGTCTTGCAGAGCAGAGAGAGGCAGATAATTAATCACATGCACACAGTTGTAACTAAACCTGTGTAATAAGTGTTGCAAAGAAAAACATCAATGCTTTTTTTAAAAAAATCATAATATGTGAGAATCATGTCAGAAGAGGATAGGAAGAGAAAGGAGATGATGACCAGGCAGGAAGTAATAGGAGCAAGCAACCAGTGAAATGAGGGGAATTTGATTGGACCAAGCAGGAGGATCAGGAACTGAGGGGCTAAGGAAAGAATGAACTTTCCACATTTGAAGACCTGATGAAATAGATGGCATAAACATAAAATAAATGAGACCCAGAACTAGTCATATAATCAAACTAACTACATCCTTACCGTGAAATCTAAATGGGTTTGGAGTTTTATTGCTCATCAGTGACAGATTACTGATGCCTCTTTAATTACACAATCACCATCTTTGTTTCACTTTCTACATATGAGAAAATACTGAAATAAAGCCTCTGTTAAAACACACCATCATCTTCCTATTGTACGGGAAAATATGAGCCAACAACCAAGAAACTGGCAGTTTGATTTTTAAATGGAGGAAAAACAGAGGAGGGGAGAACAAAAAATGTGAACTTGTCTTTAGAAAAACAAGACCTTGGCAAAAAGCTGACTTCAAAAAGGAACAAGGACCAAGTTCTCCCACCCCAGTGGGGGATGGGCTAGGTTAATAAAGGAGGAGGTGGTCAGAGGAAGTAAACTCTGCTAAAGGCTGAACTTTTAACCAAAGGGCATTCTTGATGGCATTATGGTCATGAAAGGGCAGTGAAGGAATGAACCCAGTTTTCTTGTGAGTATGAGAGTTGATGCTTTCCATTTCCTGAATGAAATGGCCAACAACTAAAGAAGATCAAGGAAAGAAATAAATAAACTTCATGCTAAGTGGGAAAAAAAAACGATGACCAAGGGTATCATCTTAGGGACCTAATCACTCTTCAAGGAGACCATTGTTAATTGGCTCTGAAGAGTGTGAATAATCAGCCACAATATCACAGAGTAGAAGATGTGTGATCTCTTTGTGCCAGGCATCTTTAAAAGAAAATCAAGACTATTTGAGGGCTTTCTAGAAGGACACTGCATTTTGGTCATATTATAATGTTTAACTAGTATGCCAGCTTAAATGCATTTTCTATTTTAGGTTTCTGAAATAGGAAATAATACATCTTCTCTAAGGAATAAGAGAAAAATTAAAACATTAGGTTCAGATCTCTCCAGAGATAAAAGAATACTATACTATAGGAAGGGATTTTAAAAAGAAGAATATTCTAGGTTTCCATAGACCAGGATTTCTCAACTGTGACTGACACTCAGCATTTGGTGCTGGATGGCTGTGGGTCATTCCTAGTGTTTACCCACTAGATGGCACTATCACCCTCTAGTTCTGACAACCAAAAATGTCTCCAGACATTGCTAACTGTTCTCTGGAGACAGTATCACTGCCCCTGTTGAGAACCACTGGTCAAGAGACTTCCAGAACACAACTCAGTGTCTATGCTGCTGAGCTGCTGGGGCACTTTTATACCCCACCCCCTCCAAAATAACAAAGCCAAAACTTTGAATTTTTGTCTTTGGGCAGTTAGCAAAGCAAGAGAAATGTCTTTTCTATCTGAAGAGTAGAGGCATGTTTCTGTTCTTTATGAAAGTAAGATGCCCCTGACACAGGGCAATGCACTGGATAACAGAACAGCTACCTTAGTCAAATCCTTACTCATTCTTAGTGGTGGGGCAAGATGCAGGGGCCATTGGCAACGACTTCTCTCCATTCACATTTCCAGTTGATTTTGATTCTACCCATCCATGATGCTTCTACAAGGCTGGGAACTGGACCACCCCAAACCACTAGATGAGGGTTCCATTCATCACATGTGGGTGTCTCAACAGGTCTCTGTTAGCAGGAAGTCCACTGATATTTATTGCTGCAAAGCCCTGGGGCTTGATTCTGTGGGAAAGAGTCAGCATCAGTCACATCGTCAGTGGCTGTGGGGGACAAACCATGTATACACACCATAATAGATGATGTCCACATTTGAGTGACAGGCCGGGAACTTGAGGGACCTGGGCAATGTTGATATTCGCCCTGGCCTTGCATGACGGCTGCCTGATGGCTGGCACAGGGGTGAGCTCAGCGTGCACACTGCGCATGTCAGCAGTTTACCCTAGCCACCCAGCTGAAGACGCTGCACTCGATGAAAGTTTGCTTTCCAAAATTCTTCCCCCATTCCCTTGGCTCAAAATGAAGTCTGTCACTGGAAATTAAATTGACTTGACTTTGTGTTTAAAGCCAGTTGGGGGCTTGGGACATTAGCCATGAAACAAAGAAATTCACTTGTGAAAACCCCATTTGCAGCTGGCACTAATCATTTTGCTGTTGTGACAGGACTTGACAGCACTGAGTTCAGGGGACATTAGTAGGCAGATGGGACATGTTGGCTTTTCAAGATGGCAGACATGAGCCCATGCAAGGTGCTCTCTGGTCTGCCTTTATCCTGTGCTTTAGGCAGTTGAGGCTCTGAGTCGCTAATTCCAAAGACTTCCAGTTGCCATTGGCCTGTGTCGATTCTCCCCAAGTGGGACTGCCTCCTGCTCTTGCTCATGGTCCCACCCTGCTCTCTCCTAGTGCATCCACTCTGGGAGAGTGTGGACCTGCTTCCTGGGGGTGATCGTCAGTCACCCATCAATATCCGGTGGAAGGACAGTGTTTATGATCCTGGCTTAAAACCTCTCACCATCTCTTATGACCCGGCTACCTGCCTCCACGTCTGGAATAATGGGTACTCTTTCCTTGTGGAATTTGAAGATTCTACAGACAAATCAGGTAAAAACAAGATCTGGTGGTTCTATTTGCAGATAAAGGAAGAGTGTCATGTCAACATCAGACACATCACACTGTCTCTCTCCATGGCAGTGTGGACCCCTCTGTTAGCAGTGGCACAGAACTCATTGGTCTTATTTTTATTTATGGTAAAATACACATCACATAACATTTACCATCTTAACCATTTTTAAGAATACAGGTAAGTAATATTAAGTTCATTCACATTATTATGCAGCCATCACTACCATCTATATCCAGGAGTCTTTTTATGTTGTAAAACTGAAATTCTATATGCATTATACATAAGTCCCTATTCTCCTTAATCTCAGCCCCTGGAAGTAAGATCTATCTGACTCAGTAGATCTTACTATTCTAAAGACCCCCTATGAGTGGAATCATGGTATTTTTTTTACTAGCTTATTTCTTTTAATATAATGTTTTTGAGAAGCTATTTGTAGCCAGGTACAGTGGCGCACAGTGGTAACTCAAGTACTCAAGAGGCTGAGACAGAAGGATCTCAAGTTTGAGGCTAGCTTCCTTTAGCCACGTGGCGAGACACCCACCTCAAAAAAAAAATAATAACAATAAACTGGACTGGGTAGCACACACCTGTAATCTCAGCAACTCAGGAGGCTAAAAAAGGAGGATCACAAGTTCAAGGCCAATCTGAGCAACTTAGTGAGGCCCTAAGCAACTTAGCAAGATCCTGTCTCAAAATAAAATATAAAAAGGACTGTGAATGTAGCTTAGTGATAAAATACCCCTGGGTTCAATCCCTAGTACCAAATAAATAAATAAAAGAAGGGCTGGGGATCTAGCTCAGTGGTAAAGTGTCCTGGTCTGCCACCAAAAAAAAAAGAAGTTGTTTGTAAAGGCCTACGTAGTAGCATATAACATGCAGTCTTTTTAAGACTGAATGAAATCCTATTGTATGGATAAATCACATCTTGTTATCCCTCACATTTTGTCTGCTATGAACATAGGAGTACAAATGTCTCTTTCAGACATTTGTTTTAGTTATTTTGCATATGTGCCAGAGAACTGATGGGTCATCCATGGACTATTTTGAATATATGTAAAAATTCCCTTTGTCGTTTTTTTTTTTTTTTCCTACAGATTTGGGGATTAAACCTAGGGTCTCACACAAGCTGGGTAAGTTATCTACCACTGAGCTATATCCCCAGCCACATTCTATTTTTTATTCGTATTCACCTTATACATATAAACTAAAGCGGTTTTTTTCTTTTTTTATTTGTTCTTTTTAGATGTACATGCAGTAGATTGTATTTTGACATATTATACATATATGGAGTATAACTTAATAAAATTAGAATCCCATTCTTGTAGTTGTACATAATGTGGAGTTTCACTGATTGTGTATTCATATATGAACATTGGAAAGTTACATCCAATTCATTCTACTGTCTTTCCTATTCCCATCCCCCCTCCCTTCATTCCCATTTGTCTAATTTTATGCACATTTCCTTCTACTTGTATAGGCAATATTTTCTGTTAACAAACACATATATCTCTATGTATAGATTTTATAATTGGTGTACAAGATAGGACATGAAATGAAATAAAAGCTTTGCCAGAAATCTATTTCCTTTGTGTGTGTTGAATATGTGCTAATTTTCCATTGCCAATTTTACAAATAACTTCTCTATTAAATAGCAATATTGTTTAATCAGATTTTAATTTATAATACTTCAATACAGAACAAAAGGATAATTAGGCAATAAAAATGAATTTTATAATTTTAGACACATAATAACATTTATACATTTTGTCATTCATTTTTATTTAGTCATTTAATGCTTACTGAGTGTCACCCCTGTGCCAGGTACTACACAAAATGCCAAGAATACTACTCCAATTCCTGATAACCCCAACTTCGAAGTCTAGTGAAAGGAGCACACCCAAAATTAGAATTTTAAAGTGAGTGTGATTTGAAAAAGTTTTCTCAAAGAGCTGTGGGACCACAGAAGAAGGCTTGTGATATAGACTACTCAGAGGAGTCTATGATGATTTCACTATAAAGGGGATGTTTATATTGGGTATTGAAGAATGAATAGGAGTTAGCCAAGAGGGCATTCTAGACTGAGGGAAAAGTAAGTGCAAAAGCAGATATAGTAGCATGCACAGGAAATGGCCAAAAGGCAAAGTGATGTAGCTGGATTGTAGAATGTACGTGGTGAAAGAGGCAGGAAGAATGGTGATCTTTGAAGCTTAATGGATAGATTATCAGCCAGGAGTTATTTTTTAAAAAGAAAGTGGTGTGGTATAATTTCACTTACTCGTTTTCTTAATTATTTTTAATATTAGCTCAGGCAACAATGCAGAGATACAAGGGTAGATTTAATCCAAGTGAGAGAAGGTAAGATCCTAAATGAAGGCTGTGGCAATAGAAATAGGGAAAGAATAAGTTTTAAAATGCATTTCTACAATAAATGCAATAGGACATGGAAGTGGGATTCTCTTCAAGAAAACAGAAGGTAAAATTAGTCATGACTTTGAGGTGTCTCACTGAGATAGCTCAGGATAGTGAGGCCAGAAAGGAAGGTAACAAGTGATGGACAAGGAATAATTTACCAAGGATTAGTGAGTGCATAAAGAAATAGATATTTTTTTTTAATTTTTAATATTTATTTTTTTTTTAGTTTTTGGCGGACATAACATCTTTGTATGTGGTGCTGAGGATCGAATCCGGGCCGCATGCATGTCAGGCGAGCGTGCTACCGCTTGAGCCACATCCCCAGCCCCAAGAAATAGATCTTCTTACAACTTTTTTTGTAATTTAGTTTTAACTGTTACATCCAAAAGAGAATATTTTATGTGATCATCCTTAAAAAAGAAATGTGTCTTCATGTCTTTAATTCCTGTCTAATTCTTACAGGGAGAATGCATTTCTCTGAAGCATCTTCTCTGCTTTAGATGCAAATGGATTGGGGCTATTAGTATATCATGCCCATCAGGGGGTGGGAATGAACAAATGATGATCCCTCACGGATACTCATTATATGAATTTTATTTTTTCTCAAAATATCAATTGTTGTTTTTGCCCAAATTTTCCCTGTTTGCATAATCTCATTTTACACCTGATTATCATGCTTTTCTCATTAGCTTTATTTGAGATTAAGAAATACCATTAAATGTAGTATATTGACTGAGGTTGTTAGTTTATTTGGAAGCTAACTTGTAGGGTCACTTTTAACCCTGTGTCAGCTGCACTGGGTGTGTTGGAGTGAAGTCAAATTTGAAAGCTTCAAATATGCCATACTGGAAGAAAATGGCCAAGTCACTTTTTTTTTTTTTAAAAGAGAGAGTGAGAGAGGAGAGAGAGTGAGAGAGAGAATTTTTAATATTTATTTTTAATTCTAGGTGGACACAACATCTTTGTTGGTATGTGGTGCTGAGGATTGAACCCCGGGCCGCACGCATGCCAGGCGAGGGCGCTACCGCTTGAGCCACATCCCCAGCCGCCAAGTCACTTTTAAAGGTTAAAAAAGAAAAAAACACCAACTTTAAGTGATGAGTTGTAGCACAGAGTGAAAAGATAATGTTGCAATATTGCAATTTACTTTAAGAACACTGGTATCAGTTACTTGGTAATACAGAGAATGCTTGATATACAACATTGTAAATATATATATATATATTTAAATATTTATTTTTTAGTTGTAGTTGGACACAATACCTTTATTTTATTTTATTTATTTATTTTTATGTGGTGCTAAGGATTGAACCCAGGGCCTTGCACATACTAGGTGAGTCCTCTACTGCTGAGCCACAACCTCAGCCCTGTAAATATATTTTAAATGGTCTAAAACTACAGTGACTACTATATTGGGCATTTGAAATGTGGTTAGTGTGACTGTGGAGATGAAGATTTAATTTTATTTAATTTAATTCATTTACATTTAATTCTAAGAATTCAACTCAGTTATTGGAAAAGTTTTAAGAATGCTTATAACCAGTTCCAATGTGTGTACACATGTTTTTAAATTTGATTTTTTTGAGATCTAAATACAGATCAAGTATTTCTGATGAAAATGTAGCAACCAAATTGAGATGTGATATAGTATAAGATATACAACAGATTTTCAAGACTTCTACAAAAAAAGGGAAACTGCCACATTAATAATTGTTCATAGTGATTACATGTTGAAGTGATAATACTTTGAGTATATTTGGTAAAATAAAATACTTTATTCAAATGAATTGCACCCACTTCATTTTACTTTTTGAACGAGCCTACTAGAAATGTGAAATTACCTATGTGTCTTGCATCATATTTCTGTTTTTAAGCACTGGTAGAAGAGGATAAAAGCAAATAACTAAGTAAATAATGGCTAAAATGTGCCATGCCTTAAGAGTATATTTTAAACAGAATAAAATGATAAAAGCAAACAGCCATGGGAAATGATCACCAAAGGAGCTAATATTTATGAGTGCTGTGTGACTCCATATTTGCCAAGTGCTTAGTGTATCTTCCCAAGAGCTTTCTGCTGACACTAATATTGTCTTCATTTTTCAGATGAAGATAGTGAAGCTCCACAAGGTTAAATGCTGTCCTGCCAGGTCACACAGCTAGCTAATGGAGAAGTAAATTGCAGATTACCAGACCACACTTGGTTTGGGGGGAAGGAGGACTCTGAGCTCCGCAGGCTTCCCATGAGCTCCCTGCTTTGGTCCTACCCTGGAGGCCTAGTGTTTTAAGGGTACCCAGGGTTTGTTGTAATCAGGCCTGGAAAATGTGCAGAATGGAAATGAACTTCATGAAGGAAGAAGATCCCTCCAGGTAGGAGGCCAGGCACACCATGCAGGGCCACATGGAGGAGCAGCAGGGTCAGTCAGGAAGCACCAGGGCAAGGGCAATATGTGGGCAAGAGCTTTATTGGGGTCTCTGTGGCAAGGAACAGGCAAGGCAGGGTAACCTGGATTTAGTACTTGGCTACTTGAATAATTTCAGCTACTGGGGCCCAGGGCCCTTTCCTAGTTGTCTGATACCTGACTACTTGGAACAGAGAAATAATCACTTCAGTGTAACAACCTGAAAAGGGGATGGTTGGGGCTAAGTTTGCATGTGAAAGGTGCACTCCCAGTTGTTCTCTCTAGGAATCAGCAACCTTGGGAGAGACAGACCCCTGGTGTCACCAAGGTCCCACAAGTCCAAGCATGAAAGAAGAACTCAAAAACATGGTTATTAGGCCCCTGGAATGGGCCCTTGAGGCCTTGGGGATCTGCACTAAAAGCCCAACTTTCCCATCTTTCCAGAGCCCCTGTGGCCCAAGGCCTGGTGAGGCAAGGGGAAGACAAACAGAGGTGGGGGCACCTTTCCCTGCAAACTGCAGACATGTCTGCAAGTAGGTTGCTCATCTGTTTTGTGTCTAAGCAAATTCAGTGATGCTTGTAGCCTTCTAAATTGCCAGTTTAAGTGTACATTCAGATTATGATTTGATTTGAGATAATCACCAGGTGGTTGATTTCAATTCATGTTCCATTTCAGTCCTACCATGGGATGCCAATTGTTTTTGATATTTTCTCTTTTCTTGTTCCTTAGCTACAAAAAACATCAAAAAGAGAGGAATTAGTAGATACCTTCATATCAATTAAGCATAAGGTAATATTTTTTTTTTCTGGTGCACTTGAAATATACTTTATTTTCCAATTTCAGACATTAATAGGCCCTTTGTACCAGGAAGTGTAATTAGGTGTTCAGGTTCTCCTTCAACACTGCCGAGGTAGGGAACTTGACATTTATGATGCTTGTGTTAAGAGCCCCCGGCCCTGGGTCCCACTGCAGGGCACAGACGTGACTACATTGATGAGCACTGAGCTTTCTACTTTTGCTGCCATGCCACTGGGACTCCAGACTCAGGAACATACTACTTTCCCCTCCTTTGTTCCTGACACCAGCTCCTTGCAAGTCCTTGTGAAAACACCCTGAGGAGCAGTCTTCTTTTCTATAGTCACCTCCACAGGGAAGGAGCAAGAAAAGTCCTTTAGAGACTTGATTTGTCTGGCTGTAAAGAACAATGACCCATGTCCCTGTCCAGTCCCCAAGATGAAGTCCTCCACATTTAGATGTTTCTCATGACCAAAGCAGAAAAACTGAGTGGAGGAGACCAAGGAGAAGTAGATGTGGAACAAAAAAAAAAAAAAAAAAAAAAAAAAAAGGACAGTAGCAAGAGATCAGAAGATCTGTTTAAAGCTTGGTATTGACCCTGTGTTAATTTCTTAGTTAGATGGATGCATCACGGATATATAAGATACCACTGGGGGAAGCTGTGGGAAGGGTATTAACCTCAGCATCACTGATATTTGGGACCAAATCATTCTTTGCTGTGGGAACCATCCTGTGCAGTGCAGGATGTTTAAGAGCATGGCAGGCCTCCACTGGATGCCTGTAGAAACTTACCATCCCCTACCCCCACCCCCACTGCATACTAACAACCAAAATGTCTCTGGATCTCCTTTAATATCTACTGAAAACTCACCCCTGGCTGAACACAACTGATATACACTATTCTCTATCATCCACTAACCAGTGAAATCTTTTCTCTCTTGTTGCATGAGAAGAAGGGTCAGGAGTTTGCAGTGTCTGTGAGAATGTCTCTAACCAACACTGGTTTGTTTACCAGTAGAGAGCACATTAAGGGTGGTTCACATACTACTGTATGTAGTTCACCAGGAGAAGGCTGGGGTTTGTCAAGGCTCTTTACAAGCCAGAATAACACCCACTGGGTTATATTACAAAAAGGATGTGGAGCCCCATGTGCTGGTGCACACCTGTAATCCCAGTGACTCAAGAGGCTGAGGCACAAGGCTCACAAGTTCTCAGAAAATTAGAGAGACCCGGTCTCGAAAAATAAAAAGGGCTGGGATGTGGTTCAGTGGTTAAGCACCCCTGGGTTAAATCCTCAGTACCAATAAAAAAGATGTGGAAAATTCTAGAGACATGGGAAAGATATACTATAAGAAGCCAAGGCCCCAAAGCATCAGAGTGTCCACTTTGATGCCATTTACTCTCTTAACAGATATATACCTATGAAGTCATTCTGTCATGAAAACTAGCTTCAGAAAAAAAATGATACCATGGGACTCTCTTTTCTAAATCACATAGATGGAGATCACTTCTTAAATAAGGAATTGGCCCCAAAGTGACCTCATAAGGAATCGAGAGTGTTAGGGATCTCGTTCCCTTGCACCCACTGGCTCATCCCACCCTAAGTCCCCTTAGTCCCCTCCACACTCAAAACTTTGGCACTTCCTCATTAAGCCTATTCAGTGTCTTTACCGTTCAGTCTTCCACTTCAAATCTGGACTACATGAATGCCCTAAGTAGAATTTGTTGCCTAATTGCTTGTATTTTTGGCCCCTCCCCCTTCCTTTTTGGCATTTGGGAATTCCCAGTTACACACATGCTTTTGAGGGAAATGTTCTCAAAAAATACTGCTTAACAGACTTCCAAATATAAGTACTATAACCAATTAGTAGCCCTTGAACAATTAAAAGTAAATCTTTGAATTGGTGTGAATATACTGTATATACAACCAGAGATATGAAAAATTGTGCTCTATATGAGTAATGAGAATTATATGCAATCCACTGTCATATAAAACTAAAAGATAAATAATAAATAAATAAATAAATAAAAGTAAATTCTCTTAGTTGTTCATGGACTCCATACCTTTATTTATTTATTTATTTTTATTTGATGTTCAGAATGGAACCTAGTGAGTCAGGCATGTGAGGCAAATACTCCACCAGCTATAACTACAGCCCTGGAGAAATTTTTGTAGTCTCTCCCTGGCGATGTCAGAAATGTAGACACAGATGCGAGGCCCCTCTGCCCAGGGCTGTGTCTGAGAGCACCAATGGGGAGGAGAGAGGCTTGAGCTTTCCTTGCGCTCCAGATAGCATGGGGCGCCCCGCGTGCCACTCTGCCTCATGCTGTCCTCGTGTCCGAGGGGCAGGAGCCTGGCAGGTGCCAGATCCCTGCAAACGGCGCCCCACGCGCTTTGTCTGCCCCAACTGTCACTTGTTTCGTGTCTGGCTGCGACCACACACACGTTGCGAAACGATCCCTACTCGAAGACACTGATCTTGCTCCACCGCTCTCATGGGACTCTACCTGAGCAGGTGCCTGCACAGGTACCTGGGCACACGCAAGCCCGCCCTAGCAGCACGGCCTTTGAGGCCCAGGAGAATCACCCAGGAGCACCGACCTCTGAGGCCCAGGCCTGCCCCCCGCCCCCAGGACCCTGGCATCTGTAAACCTGCCCCGGGACACCCAGAGCCCCAGGATCGCTCCCAAGCCCCCCACAAGGTTCTGCACAGTGGGGACCACACCAGGGGCAGGAGGGCGGTGGGCACCCCGCCTGCGAGGTACAATCCGCACAGGCTGCCCCTCTGGCTACTCCTGACACCCCAACTTACCGAGGTCCGCTACGAAGGCATGAAGCGCAGACTTCGCCACGCCCCAGACCCAGGTTGGCCCCACAGCCCTTTCAAAGTCCACAAGAATCCCGAGGGTCCAGGGAGCCTCTACAGGTGCCCACCTTCCCAGCCGGCCCCGGACCCCTGTGCCAAGGAGACAGTGCTAAAGAACCTCAGCCAGTGCAACAAAGGGAAAAGGAAGTTTGATGGAGCCCTGTGGTTTGAGGAACCTGAGCCCAAGAGGAAGCAGCAGAGCCCACAGCGCAGACCATCTGCCTTCAGGCCCGTCATCAGAAACGGAGTGGAGCCATCCTTCCTGCCCAGGCCTGGGCCTCTGAAGAGAAGCATCCGCTCCAGGGCATCTGCCTCTGTGAGGAAGAGACTGAGCTATGGCCTGCCCTCCAGCCTTCCTGGGGCCTCCCCTGGCCCCTGCCCCACCGGCCCCAGCTCCCAGGCCAGCCCAGGACATGGTCTCACAGCCCCTGCTGCAGGCCTGGGAACAGATGTCCCACTGTCCCAGGAGCCTAGGCCTTCCTCCCCTTCCCAGGGGCCACACCAGGAGGGCCCTGCTGAGCCCCAGCACACTCAGCCCGCTCACCTCCTTGGCTCCTAAGAGTCAGAGCCCTGCCACCCTCCTCTGAGACTCAAAGCCACAGTCCCTTTATCCTACAGGCCCCTTTACGTGACAGGAGTCACTGAGCCAACAGCTCACTTCCTACTGCTTCTGCCTGACAGGTCTGCCACCCCCAGACCTCCTCTCCCTACCCTGAGGAGCCCAAACTCTAAAGAGACTACTCAGATCACAACCCTGGACTTTCCCCTGCCAGCCCTCTCCTGCCTTCTCCCTGGGAGGAGGCTCACCAGGAAGGTGGCTTCTTCCCATGCTCAGTTAGCTTAGTTAAGTGTTTGTTTTCATTTTATATAGTAGTAATAACAAGAGTTTTGTTTTACTAGTGATTATCATAAGCTTTCTTTCAAAATTAAGTGTTTGTTGGTATTTTATATAGTAGAAATAATAATAGTTTTGTTTTAGTAGTGATTGTCCTATGCTTTCTTTCAAAGTTAAATGTTTGTTGGTATTTTATATAGTAGAAATAATAATAGTTTTGTTTTACTAAAATAAAATGGTTTTGTTTTGTGTTTGTGACTGGGCCTGTCCTATGCATTTTGGAGGGTCTGATCAGTATCCTTGGCACACCTACAGCTATGGCTACCTATAGTGTGTCCCAGTAATTTCCAAAGAACCAAATCGCCCTTAGTGGAAGCCACCAATCCGGAGCTAAATTTAAAAAAAAAACGAAAAGGTTAAGTCTCAATAACATGCTTCCAAATGAAAAAGCTTAGTGTATGTATGTGTATATATATATATATATATATATATATATATATATCAATCATAATGTCATTTACACACATTACATGTTACATAATTATTATTCAATGTAATCATGATGTAATTTAATTCATATTCATGCATATATCTCTACTTTTATATAGTATAGGTATATCAGTTAAATATGAATTAAATTAATTACACTGACTAAAATATTTTAATATATCATTAATAAATATAGTGTAGTATTAAATTTAATACAATTAATATTATTCCATTATACGAATTATAGAAAAAGAAATACAAAATTGTATTTCTGACATAATAAAGAAGGCCAGAAACTAGGCACAGGGTCATATGTCACCGATGCTGTTCTCTCCATCTAAAGTCTCTTGATACATTGTTCAAACATGAATTTCAGCTGTTTTCCGTTGGAGGGCCAGGGAATACAGCTATGAACACAGCAAAGTGCCTTTGCCTGCGGAGCTTGCTTTCTAAGGGTACAGAGGCAGAAGATAAACAAGTAAATACATAAAAACACTTTGGGGTGGGGATAGGAGGGGTGGTGAGCACTCTAAAAACAGCAGGGCTGTAGTAAAACCACAAATCAAGGTTTTTGCTTGAAATTTTCCACTCATCTGTGGGGTTGACAGGGCACTACATGTAAATGACATAGAAGTAGGGGCTTGGACTCTGATTGCATTAACTGAGATGCTTTTGGCATTTGGGTGTGGGATGTCCCCTCTTGAGTGGGACTGCCCTGAGCCTTGGGCTACATTATTTATCTCCAGTCTCACTTCTAATTGCTACAGTACTCTCCAGTCACGGATGTAGGTCTAACCCCTGACACCCACTCTACCCTGTCCCTGTGACTGCACACACGCAATTTCCTGGCTGGAGTCAATACCATCCATACCCAGGTAAAGACTTTATATTACTTCCTTCTCGTTATTTCACGTTTACATGTTTTATTCTTTTTTAATTTTTTTTTTTAGTTTTATGTGGACACAATAACTTTATTTTTTAATTTTTACGTGGTGCTGAGGATCGAACCCAGGCCCTCACATATGTTAGAGGAGCCTCCACCACTGAGCTACAGCCCCAGCCCAGAAGTTTTATTCGTTAGATAGCTTTAGAGTTTACCAAACAGTGAGTTATTTGAAATGCTGCCCTGATTTATGATGTAGGTTTTTGTAGACATTAATCCCAAGGCTCCTTTCCACAAAACTTCTATTTCAGCTGTCAGTTAAGATCATCCAGTGGTATTAAGCCCTAATACTACAGTAACACATATCCACAAATTCCTTCCACTTGTCCCTTCCAGGGTGAGGCCCAATTCCTCTTCCCTGAGTGAGAGATTCCCTTCTAACTGATACAGGTTTGGAAAGGGAAACTTGCAGATGCCACCTAGTCCAAGGGATGAAGGTGAACATAAAGCGAGGTCCTGTGGACATGATTTACCTGACACTGTATGCTCTCTCATTTCCTTCTTCAAAATCCCAATGTCTTGGATAAATGATGAGGAAACAGCAGCCAATATCCAATTGAGGACTTTTACATAATATCTGAGCAGCCCTCTTTAGAAGCATCAAGGTCATGAGAAACAAAGAAAGACTAAGACATTGTCACAGAGCGGGGGAGGAAAGTAAATCCCAAGATGAAAGAGGACATTAACAGAAAATCTGGGGAAATACAAATAAAGTACTGAATTTACTTAATATTAATCTGGCAATAATTTCTTTAATTTTGATGACTATGCACTGGTTAGGTGAGATAAGAGCCTTAGGGGGAGCTGGGTGAGGGGTAAAAGAGCAGGCTTTTCTATATGGGTACGACTGACCCTTGGAGGTAACTTATTGCTTTGGGGACTGCCCAGAGCTTGTGGGAAGTTTAGCAGGCCTTCCTGGCCTCAACTAACTACGTGTCAGCAGCACTTCTCTTTCACAGTACCCTGCCCAACCAGCCATTACTGAAAGCTAGCAATGTTTCCATGTAGTTCCAAAGTCCTGGGGCAGCACTGAGACACACAACCACCCCAGGAATGAGAACCCTTGTTACACAGGAACTCTGTATCTCTGCAACTCTTTTTTTTTTTAATCTAAAATTACTTCAGGGGCTGAAGATGTAGCTCAGTAGTAGATCATGTGCATAGCAAGTGCAAGGTCCTGGGTGCCATCCCCAGCACCACCAAAACATTCTTTTAATCATTTCAAATTGAAACGTGTGTGTGTGTGTGTGTGTGTGTGTGTGTATAAGTAAGTACATAGATAGATGTAATTTAACAAGAGCTAAGCAGTTATTGATAAAGTTGCATGGGCACTGTAAAGTGAACTACAGTTATGACATAAAACAAAGCCATGGATAAATTACAATTTCTAATTAGCATCATTGAAAATGACATAACAGATAGAAATATACTCTGAGATAAGCAAGATGTTTTCAAAGCCAAGAAATAAACACCCCAACATTATAAGAAAGGTCAAAACAATTAGCCCAAATTTTTAAGTATAGGCAAGGGCGAGCTACATCTATGACCGCTGCAGGCCATATCCACCGCCCCACAATATGAAAGTGTAAAAAGAGAAGAAATGGTTAAGCAGGGACACTGTTCTCTTGTATCCACTGCACCCCAGTAGACAGGTTGTTGGTTTAAGTGTCAGGAAATTAAGTGATATTAACTCACTCACCAATATTTACCAAGAATTAAATGGAAGTCAGTATGTTTAGGAAAGGTTCCCACTAAAAGGGCATTTGAATTCCATGAATCTTTGCAAATTATCAGGTGCAAGAATTTTATGATGCTGAGACCCTTGAAGATCAGGGCCAGTGTCTTGATCCCATGAGAATATTAAAAACCAAGGTGGAAGCCCATAATTCACAAGATCCCAAAGGTCACACATAATTCTATTTCCCATCTGAGAATAGACCCAAGACTCAAGGAGGGCAAAGGACATCTAAAATTTAGGTGACTTAAATGATGTCTTTATCAGGAGGGTCTGTAATTCCTTCCCTGCTTTGAATTCATGGTGTGCAAGCAAAGAACAGCATTTTAAATTTTATCAGCTGCAGGATGATCAGGGTAACTATCAAATAGTTCTTCCACCTGAAACAGAGCCGCCTTCTCTGGGCCCTAGGATATGAGAACAAAGCCCAACTCCATCCTGTTCTGTGAACTCCTTTAGGCCTGAAGGGTGGCCCATGTTTGACTCGGTTGTGAAGAAATGAATGAATGAGTTAATTAAACCAATGGATTAAAGGAGATTAACATCTACTCTTTTTACAACTTTTCCCTGTAAGACTCTGTAAAAAACTCAATTGAGCAGGAATTGCAATAAGAAATAAGGGCGGGAAGGAAGGCAAGTGTTTACTTCCTGAGACTTCCCTAGCCAGACCCAAATACACAAAAACTATAGTGAAAAAAGAATCCTGAATAAACTGTGGGTTAGGGTAGCCAAAAGGAAGTGTAAATGTGAGGAGAGAAAGTCAGTGCTAAAAAGAAAGTAACATGAAGTATTATTGCACTGGTTTAGTTGTTAGTTTATTAAGAAATAAAAGGATACCAGTTCCTTCCAATTAAAGATTATGTGTGACTAGTGACTTTTCCGTGGTTTTTCTTCCAAATGTGACTATATGGAATGTCCTCCAAGATTTGCACACAATGTAAAACTACTAGACAAACAAGTACTTATTGAGTAAAGTATGTCTTTTAAATGTGTGTTTTGAAAGAACAATGCCAAAGGCATCACAATTCCCAATTTCAAAATACACTATAGAGCTGCTATAACAAAAACTGCATGGTATTGGCATAAAAACAGACATGCAGACCAATGGAAAATAATAGAGGGTCAGAAATAGATCCACACAACTACAACCATCTGATTCTCAACAAAGGAGTCAAAAACATGCATTGCAGAAAAGGCAGGCTCTTCAACAAATGATGCTGGGAAAACTGGGCAGCCTCTTCTAGAACATTGAAACCAGATCCCTATCTCACCAGATTAAAAAAAATCAACTCAACATGTATCAAAGCCCTTAATGTAAGACATGAAACTTTGAAATTATTACGAGAAAACAGAAGGGAAACACTACAATATGTTGAAATAAGCAACAATTTCCTGAATGGGATTCCAATAAGTCAGGAAATAATAACAAGGATTGACAAATGAGATTACATCAAATTAAAAAGCTTATGCATAGCAGGGCTGGGGATACAGCTCAGTTGGTAGAGTGCTTGCCTCACATGCACAAGGCCCTGGGTTCAATCAGTAACACCACCAAAAACCAAAACAAACAAACAAAAAAACTCCTTATTTATGGCAAAGTAAACAATCAACAGAGCAAAGAGACAACCTACATAAAGGGAGGAAAATATTGTTTACCTGTTCATCTGATAGATGATTAATACTTAGATAAATATAAAGAACTCAAAATATTTAACACCAAAAGAACAAGTAATCCAATCAATAAACGGGCAAATGAGCTAAACAGAGATATTTCTCAAAAGAAGTACAAGTGACCAATAAATATATTAACATCTTTATTTCCATCAGGAAAACTCAAAATCAAAAGTACATTGATGGGGGGCTGGGGTTATGGTTCAGCAGTAGAGTACTCTCCTACCACATATGAGGCCCTGGATTCAATCCTTAGCACCACATAAGAATAAATAAAATAAAGGTATTGTGTACAAGTACAATTAAAAAATAAATATTTTTTTTAAAAAATTTTAAAGTATATTGATGGAGTAAATTATGTCATATACATTTATGGATATTTTAAAATGAACCCTATTATTCTGTATGATGACTAGAATGCACTAATAAAGAAAAACTACCCTGAGATTCCATATTACCACCAGTCAAAATGGCTATTATCAAGAAAATTAAGAAATAACAAATGCTGGTGAGGATGCAAGGGAAAAGGAACCCTTACACACCATTGGTGAGAATTTAAATTGGTAGAGCCACTATGAAAATCATTATGGGGGTTCCTCAAAAAACTAAAAATAGAAGTACCATATGATCCAGTTATACCACTCCTAGGTATATATCCAATGGAATCAGAGTCAGATACTACATAGATACCTGCACACCTGTGTTTATAGAGGCACTATTCACAATAGCCAAACTTTGAACTCAGTGTAGAGGCCCAGCAGTGGATGAATGGGTAAAGAAAGTGTAGTATATAGAGACAATGGAGTATTATTCAACCAGAAAGAAGAATGAATTCATATCATTTGCAGGGAAATGGATGGAACTGGAGATTATCATGTTAAGTGAACTAAGCCAAACTCAGATGTGTATCACATGTTTTCTCTCATGTGGAATTTAGAGGGGGGAAGGACAACATGAAAGTAGAAGGGACAGTATTAGGGAAGGGGAAGGAAACCAGGGGGAGGGGAGTAAAAGAAGGAATAAGAAGGTGGATACAATCAAAGCCTGTTATTTGCATGTAATGAAAATGTCATAATAAAACCCATTATATGATTGATATGAACCAATAATTATAATAAAAGGAAGAGTGAGTTTGAGGTAATATACTACAATGTCATTAGCATAACTAAACACAAAATCTACATTTTCAAGATGATAAATAATAAATGGGTCTGATGAATTCACTTCAGTAATCACTTTGACCAAAGGATTTTTTTTAACAATAAATTATATGAAGATGTACACGAGTGGCTTTTTAAAACAAATCTCTACAAAAAAAAGGGGGGGGGAATGCTCCCTCCATCTCAAGTGTGAGAAGCCCTGGTCTGAAGGTAATTCTCTAAGAATTGGCACAACTGCCATTTCTCATCAATGGGGCCAGAAAAAGCCAATGGTATCCAAGGGGTGGTAAGAATCAGGCTCTTGTTTCTGGAAATCAAAAGGACTAAATGGGAGCTGGGCTACTGTTTTACAAGCACAAGACCGTTAATCCCCTTAATTTACGATGAATACAAGAGCACGTTGTTCTTTTTCAGATCACAAGATTCATCCTTGAATAACTAAGCAGTGGAAGAAACCCATTATATGTCCTACACCATTTAAGAAAGAGAAAGCCAGGTCTCAATTACACTTCTAATTCTCCTGCTAATGGTAAATTATCTAAAAGCCAATAATGAGTAAACTAGGTACATAAACCTCCCAGTTTGCATGAGAAAGAGTAAACTTTAAACATAGATTATAGAGTCTGCAGAAAGTACTTCCAATATTTTGAAACTGCCTTGAAATCATTTTAGTAGATCTGGTCTAAATCTTAATGTAAATAGTTGAGAATACCTGGTTGTCATCTTTAGTCTAAGTCGCAAGAAAACTTCAAGTAGCAAGTCCTATAAAAATGGGAGTATCAAGGCTTTTTCTATTCATCCATCTTGCATTCTGCTTTTAAGAAAAACTAGCAAATAATGAGAGAACGATTTGACATCAAGATTTGGAGCCAGCAGCAATGATGTAGTCCTGTAGTCCAAGCAACTCAGGAGACTGAGATAGGAGGATCACTTGAGCCCAGGAGTTCAAGACCAGCCTAGGCCGTGCAGTGAGATAGTGGGACCCTGACTCAAAAAAAAAAAAATCATAATAATAATAATTTCAAGGAAATTGTCTGATTTCTGTTACACTTAGTCCATCTTTCTGTAATTTCTACTTAGGCTAATTTCTTGGGCATATAACCTTTGCATTTGCAGAAGCCTCTAACCCTAAAAGGACTCTACTCTTGGTTTAACAACCTGCTGTTACAGTCTTGAAATTGTTAATCATTTTTGAAGAAGGGGCCTTCTGTTTTCATTTTGTCCAGGGCCCTGCAAATTGCATAGCTGCACCATGAGAATTCCATACAAATTAAGAATATATGACACTCATGCATTTCTCCTTTATGCTTCAAAGGTTTTGACATATTTACTTAATTTCTTTGAAAGATAAAATTGATAGATGCTTAGCTTTTAATGAAACACAAAGTCCAATATACTCTAAGAGCAAAAAAGTAAACAACATTACAGATTCAAGATTTCAAAAACACATTACAATTTGTATTTCAAATGAGCTATCTTTATGACATATGCCTTGCTAGACTGATTTCTTTTAGTATCAGAGACCCTGCTCTCTGATACTAAACTTTTCATAAAGGGCCAGGTGCTACAGCTGTTCAGCTGTGCAGGCATGTGGCATCTGTCGAGACAATTCAACTCTGCATTTGTAGCAGGAAAATCTCCATGGCAGGAGATACACAAAAGCCTGAGGGTGTGTTCCAAAAACTTTTACGTGTGGAGATTGAATTTGGAAATTCAGATAATTTTCAGGTATCATAAGTCTTTTTCTCTTTCATTGTCAAACCACTTAAATATATAAGAATTAATGTTACCTTGTAAGTTGTATCAGACTGGATTAGGCCTTTAGGCCATGATTTGCTGATACCTGGTATACGCATGCTTTTATGCTCATGCCCAGCACACAGCAGGACTTCAGTGTAGGTTACTCAATTCCACAGATCTGACTTCCTAGATGGCAATGAAGGAAGAAATAGATGTTTCTCACACCACTGCCTTTGGCCCCTCTGTCAGTGCTTTCTTTCTCACCAGATGGCATCTGCAGCAGATGGTGTAGCCTTCCTGTCACTTCCAGCTCCTAATTAAAACTGGAACCTGCAGGTGCTCTCCTTCCAGCAGGTCTGGCCCAACCAGGGGCACTGAGTGTGGGCCCAGTCCTTCACCCTCTGGGCTCTGCTTCTGCCCTACACTCACTCCCCACTCCCAGCTACATCCTGGCTCATTTAGAAGTGGGGGCAAGAGGGATGGGATCAGACAAGACAAGCAAAGAAAGGCAAAGTGCATTCTCACTGCCCAGGGCCCTCTCTGGCTCCCTCTTGCTGTTGGTGGTCCTTGGTCGTGGTAGGCATCCACAAGCTCTCTATTCAGAGGGCTCCTATAGGGTCTTTGGGGAGCCCTCTGAGATCTTCGGCACTGATGGTGTCCCAGAAAATGATGCTGCACTCTGACTTCTTCCAGTCCCCCCTCCCAACCATGACTTGGCCTCCAGTGGTGCACCTGTGGCCTCACTCCACCATCTTGCCTTGCCCTGCAGTTGATGTTCTGCTCAACAGGCAGTGACTCCATCCAATTCTTCTTGGAAGCTTCCTCCTAGGCACAGGAATGTATTTAGGTACTGACTGTTGAGAGAGCTGCCCTCTCTCACCCCATCTCCAGATGGATCAAGCCAGCCCTATAACTCTGGACTTCTCCAGCTGAGAGGCTAGTGGTCTTTTCTGTCCCACTGCACACCCAGGGACTTGGGATGCCATCCTATCTCTAGAACCCTAGTTGCTGCTATTCTGGTGGCACCTGGACAGAGTCCTGAGAATGTCTTTGATTGGGGAGCAGCCAACCAGGAGATAATATGCCATCTCCCCTCTCACAGACACCTCCACCCTCTGATTCTATCAGTTCTCTACCTGGCTGGAGGTGGCAGGCAAAAGAGAAGAGACCTCACCCCATACACATGACCTCTGGTGTGCAATGGGCACCATCTAATCCTCATGGACCCAACTGTCCACACCCTGACTGGCTGCATTGGTGTCTGCACAGGAACCCATTCTGCCCTAAGCTCCCTGGGGAAGGGAGTGGCACTCTCACAGCCCTCTCTGCAGGCCCACACCTGCTGGCCCTCTGATCCTCTTAGGGAATCCCAGGATTGTGTTCTATCATCCACCTGCTCCCGGTGCCCTGACCAGATCGGCTCTCCAGCAAGTTCTGCATGGATGCAGCCAGGACCTCTCTTCAGAAGTCACATTCTCTTTCTGACCTCACCATATACTCATGTCTTAAGTATATACCAATTCTAGATCTCGACATATGAACTGGCTTCCTCAGGAGAGAATGAGCTCTGTATCACTGATGGTAATCAAACCTAATGTGAGTTACTGTAGGAATGAGGGGGGTCAGAGGTGGATGAAAATGAGAGAGGATTCAGCATTCTCTTAGTGACCTGAATATCTTTAATAAGTTACTCTTTACAATTTGAATTCCTGTTATTTTTGTTTAATTCTTTGTACATTTCAGTATCTTAAGTTTTCTGCAATATTCATACAATAAGAAATATGGGGGGGGGCTGGGGTTGTGGCTCAGTGATAGTGTACTTGCCTAGCACATGTGAGGCACTGGGTTTGATTCTCAGCACCACATACAAATAAATAAAATAAAGGTCAATCAACAACTAAAAAAATGAAATATGGGGGGATAAAAGACAACAGCCAATGTCTAAGATCCATGTAGTCAATATCTCTGAAAGGGATATTTCTATTTCTATAGTGTCAGTTTCCTGGGGCTACTGTGGCAAATACTACAGATTGAGTGATTTAAAGAACAGAAATATATTTTCTCACAGTTCTGGAAGCTGAAAGCTTAAGATCAAAGTGATAGCAATGTTGATTTTTTTCTCAGGCCTCTCTCTAATCTCTTCATTGTTATATAGGTGTCCCCAGCCTGTCTTCTCAGGGTCTTAACTTTGTGCACATCTGTATCCTAAACTCCTCTTTCTTTAAGAACACCACTCTTATTGGATTAGGACCCACTCTGATAACCTCATTTGACCATAATCACCTCTTTGAATATCCTATCTTCAAATACTCTCATGAACTGGGAGTTAGGACTTCAACATGAACTTGGAGGGGACACAATCCAGCTACAATTCAGATGGCACTGTGTCCACATTGCCAAGCTATTGATGTCTTCCATCCATCTGCCATGCTCAAGAGAGGCAGCCTGTGTGGGAAGCTGTTTTCAGTCCTGTCTTGCCTTATGTGGTGCTCTTCTCCAGAGGGGAAATCTGTTCATATAAGGGATGCAGCCTTCTTTACATGAGTGCATGTAGAATCCAGCCCAGCACAAGGAGTGCATCTTAAACACACCCTGCCTTGTTAAGCAGCCCTCATTACTCATCCCCCTGACAGCACTGTGCCTGGATTCATACCCCCCTGGCAGCATGATCAGCATGTCTCTCCATGCAGGGCATCCCGCCAACAGCCAAGTCCTCCTTCCACAAGCCCTCTTCTCCTTAGAGACTTCTTTTTGTTAATCCAATCTCAGCTTAAATGGCACCTCCACAGAGAGGCTGTCCCCTGACCACCCAATCAAGTCTCCACCATTGCATCTCAAGGTCAAGGAAGTCAATATTTATTTTTCTTTGTCACACATATTTACCACCAGTCTCTCCATCAGTGTATAGACACCATGACAGGTCACTTAAGTACACTCACGGTGGTCAACCATGTGTTCCAATTTTGGCTTGAGAAATTACGTGTACCATAAGCCTAGCAACATCTGTTACTTATGTCACTGTGCCTTACACAGTTTGTTGCTGCTTTTTCCTGAAACTTCACACAAGTAAAGGTATAGGTAGGTAAACAATGGTGGTTCCAAGGGATGGGGGTTCTTTAACCCATGTGGGTTTAGTCCATGATAATACCCCTCAGTACCACTCTAATAGCCACTCCATATAAAAGTGAGATTTTGGTGAAAGGGGAACATGCTGTCAAAATGTAATTTCAACATGAATCCCCTATATCCTCCCCAACTATTGGCACAGGAAATCTAAAGTCAGCACTGTCCCTGAGGATAGGTCTTCTCACTGGCTACTGAAAACCAGAAGATAGGTCTCATAGTCAATGTGAGATGGATGTTAAAAACTAATTTATATTGCAGTTAAACAACTCCCTTGAGTGTGAAGGAAAAGCTAGCTTTAGACAGATTCCTTTGTACTATCTTCAGACAGGAAAAGGTGATTTTCTGAAAGACAAGTAAAATTCAAATCCTCATTTTAGTTAATAATTTGAACATTCTCTTTCCTCAAAGCTACTTTCATAAATAGAAGGAAAAATAAGTTCAAGCATCGCTCTCCCCTGGGTTCTTTTCCTGTTTAAAGAGCAGAATTATAGAAAGATCTTAAATCTACAAATTTAAAAATCAAGCAAGGCCATTGTTGATAAGGGGGGACATTGACTATTCAGACAGGGAAGGCTTGTTAATGGAATGCAGGAGGTAAAAATGAAGATGTTAACCAAATTTCACCCAGAAAGTGAATTTAAATTGCTTTTTAGGTCTTGATGATGATTTGACCTGATCTGCTCTTTGAAGCAGAAGGGCTCCTCTTTAAACTAAGAGCATGAACTGGCTGGTGATGGGTAGGAGTCCAGTTTTGGTCACAGAACCAAGTCCAAGGTTTTTAGATCAGAACAGGATAGACACAGTTCTGGGCTGGTATCTTGCCAGTAGAATAACTTATGTTTGGTAAATGTGAAAGAATTGAAAGTTTGTGCATTGGGCATTACATTTTTCTACTAGAGAATTCAAAATGAGGAACTGAGTACATGAGCTTATGAGAAAATGCATCACTCAGGAGAGGATGAGGAAAGACATGCTGAAATGAAATATATGTATACTGTGACCCACAGTTCTACTCCTGAGTAAATATCCAAGAAATGAAAAATATATATATAAGAATGTTCATAGCAGCTTAGCTACCTGCTGTTCATATGCTTGACACATAATTAGTTCTCAGCAAATTTAGGTTATTGGATCAGACATATCTTTATATTCCACATGTGGCTTCCTTCACAGGTGAAGTGGCACATATTAGTTATGTCATCAGTTCAGATTTCTAGTGTATACTATAGATTAAATACTTGAAGCAAACCTGTTTTATTAATACTTTCCATTTTATTCTATTTTACTTTAATAAAACATCAGATTGTGGTCTTTAGGAATAATGTATTCAAGCTTAAGAAAATAATTATGTAGAAAGGCCCATTAATAGAGAAAGCACAATGTTATTAGAAAATTAAATTTTAAATGAACATGCTGGTGCTCTACCTCCTGCTCTATCTTCCCGAGCTACTCTGACACTGTCTCACTTTAAAAGCATTTTCTTGGAAGAGGCTTGGTTTGGGTCATTGTGAAAATCAAAGTTAATGACATATAACAGAGCTGTCCAATGGAACATTCTGCAATGATGGAAATATTCTAGATTTGGGCTGCCATTATGGCAACCACTTGATGTAGGTAGCTTGAGCACTTGAAAGAGCAGATGATAACAAAATGTGCTAAACAGAGCCAAATAAGTCCTAATACTTAATGCAACTGGAACAAACAGAAGACAAATCTACAATTAAAAGGCCCCAAGTATTCCTGAACATTTACCCTCAGTCATTTTGGATGATTTAATATTTTCTTCCCAAACTCATAAAACAGTCACAGTCCTAAATTTCAAGGCTGAGCTTGTCTGCAGATTTAGAGAAATAGAAAGTCCTTTAAGCCAAAGACTTAAACGACAGAAAACTTTTCATCTCTTATTAAGTTTCAAGGCTACATATCTGTTGACAGAGTTCAGCAGAAATAGCAGTCACCAGAAAAACGGTCACAACATTCCTCTGGAGGGGAAAACACAAGGCAAACAGAAGAAGGAAAAAAGAAAAAAATTCATCCTGTACTTACTTAAAGCTGTCTTACCTGTTCTGTGGTCTGGATTAGAAAATCAGAAAAACAAGTGAAACCCCATCTGAAAGACTTGGTGATTAACACACATCATTTGGGCTAATAACTCGCATTAGAGCAGACCATCTCCTATCAGTTACTCATGGAAATCTACAGATCAGTTGTTTTTCCCAAACTCTACCTCAGAAGAATGTTTCCTCTGCTGACAGAATGGGGATCCGCCCCCCACCCCACCCCTTCTGCAGCCGCCTGGTTAAGTGCACAGTGGAAGGAAGGGAGTCCTCAATGGAGGTTTTCCTTGGCATGAACTTTCCACCTTGTCAGGGCTAAACTACCTGGTTCACAGATAGGCTCTTTGAATTTGGGAAGCAAATATCACTCCTTTCTATCTCTGGGGAACAAAGGATGCACTTCCCTGAGTGTCCTCTTCTGACTCTTACCTTGGCAGGTAAACATCCCAGGACAGCTTCCTGGGATGGTTTTGTTTGGCCCTAGGGTTTGGCCATTATTGAAAATCCAAGTTAGTGATATGGAGCGGTGCTGCCCAATGGACCATTCTGCTTCTTTGTTTTGTTTCTGTGACACTGGAGATGGAACCCAGGCTTTCCACATGCTAGCTAAGCGCTCTACCACTGAGCTGCATCCTAGCCCTAAATGAAATACCATTTGATGATGGAAATGCGCTGTGCTTGTGCTACCCAGTATGTAGCCCCTGGACATAGGTGGCTGTAGAGCAGTTGAAATGGGGCTGGTGCTGCTGAGAAGCTGAACTTTTTGTTTAGTAGCATTTAATATAGTTTAGCCACAGTAGCTAGTGACTGCATTGGTCACAGCTACACAACTGTGACCTAGAGCTACCTACCATGAACTAGGCTCACTGGATTATTCTGCTAAGCCTCAAAACAACACCTCAGTTATTATAATCACCTGACCTGTGAGAGAACCAAGGATCTGGTGTCCAAATTGGCAGCAATGCCTTGAGTGGAACAGGTTTAGTGCCTAGGCTGACTACAATGGAACCCAGGTCCACCACACTGAGCCACATTGCATCTCCGGTCCCCATAGGTCAAAACAGAAATTGCAACAAAACCTCAGAGATGGTCTGAGTATTAATATACTAAGATGACCCATTCCTGTTATCTCAACCTAACTGAGGAAGCTTTTTCTCATCTCCTTCTCTTCTAGCTGCAAGGACAAAGTCAGGAAAAGCTGTACAACAGGGCTAGGGAGGCTGAGGCAGGAGGATCACAAGTTCTAAGTCAGCCTCAGCAATTTAGCAAGGCCTAAGCAATTTAGTGAGACCCTGACTCTAAATAAAATATAAAAAAGGGCTGTGGTTGTGGCTCAGTGTTTAAGCGCCCCTGGGTTCAATCCTTAGTACAAAAAAAAAAAAAAAAAAAAAAAAAAAAAAAGCTGTACCACAGGGAGGGGCTGCCCAGAGTCAGCCCAGCCAGTGTGGCAATTTCACTGTGACCTGTAGTGGAAATTTCCTAGAAGAGCTCACTTAACTACTCCACCCTGAAAAAAATGCAGACTGAATGAAGTTAACTGGGGGAAGAAAAGTCAATACATGCAGAGATAAAGATTTTGTAACAAAGTATTTTATTTGCATCAAAGCCAGGTAGGGGACACAGAAATGTGATTCAGCAATATTTTAGCCACTCTTAGCAAAAGGATCATGTCTCATTTGCTTTTATTGAGCTAAGTACATGACTAGGATCAAAGACAACAAAATACTAAGTTTTAGTGTAATTCCTTTGTGAAGGAAATATCTTCCCCCTTTGAATTATGATTTTTTTTTCAATTTGTTATCTCATATGTTTTGAAACAGCAAGAGAAATCCTTTCTAGGAAATACAGAGAAGCAAAAAGAAGAAAGTTAAAAACACTTGTAACTCTACCAGCATCAATGACCAAGGCTAATGTTTTCTAAATACTTAGAACCTATGTTTTCAGCCTTGTTTTTTCCTTTGAATGTATGTGTATAAACGCAGATTTTTTGGAATACTGAAGATTGATCCCAGGAGCATTTTACCACTGAGCTAAATCCTCAGCCCTTCATTTTTTTGAGTCAGGGTCTCCCTAAATGGCCAAGACTGACTTTGACCTTGTAATTCTCCTGCCTTAGTCTCCCTAGTTGCTGGGATTATAGGCATGCACCACAATGCCCAGCTATAGATACATTTCTTCTTCTTCTTTTTTAAATTATGCTTATATCTTTTTAAGTATCTTTATTTTATTTTTTTTATGTGGTGCTGAGGATCGAGCCCAGGGCCTGGCATGTGCTAGGCAAGTGCTCTACCGCTGAGCCACAACCCCAACCCCTAGATACATTTCTTCTTAAAAACAAAACTGAGATCATACTATTATACTGTTTTGTCCTCTTCTTTATTGAACTTAATGGTGTATTTTGGATGAATTTCCAGATCCTTAAATATTCTTCCATAATATAGTTTTAATGGTTATCTAATACTGCATTCAGTGTAGTTTTTTTTTTTTAAAGAGAGAGAGAGAATTTTAATATTTATTTTTTAGTTTTTGGTGGACACAACATCTTTGTTTGTATGTGGTGCTGAGGATCGAACCCGGGCTGCACACATGGTAGGCGAGCGCGCTACCACTTGAGCCACATCCCCAGCCCCTCTCAGTGTAGTTTTAATTTGCATTTCTCTAATTGCTAGAGATGTTGAACATTTTTTCATGTTTGTTGACCATTCATATTTCTTCTTCTGTGAAGTGCCTGTTCAGTTCCTTTGCCCATTTATTGATTACGTTTTTTTTTTTTTTTTGGTATTAAGTTTTTTCAGTTCTTTGTATATCCTGGAGATATACACAATGATTGAAACTGCTTTGTTTGTCATTGTTATCATAGTTACTAATAAGTTATGAAGCCCTTATATGTGAACTTGCTGAAATGAGTTTATGAAGCAAGATATACAGACATGAATCCTCTGAAGTTTACTACTTTTTGTACATCAAAACAAACACTAAATTTGTGCAAGGTTTTGAAAAGTGTGAGATAAGACAGTTTGTTGAGAACTCCACTATCTAGTTCTGTTTTCCATCTATTTATTGAGACTCTGTGTGTGTGTGTGTGTGATTGAGCCCAAGGCTTCATGCATGCCAAGCATATGCTCTATCACTGAGCTACACCCCCAGTCTTCCATCAAGCTACTTAACAATGAATTTGTTTTTAGTACCTTCCATGTAACAACTTGTGTCATCTTCATATTTGAAATCAAGTTATTGGCAGCATCTCATTATTTGTCATTTGAACTTTTATCTTTCTATCCTCTTAACAGGATATATGAAATTTCTATTTTGAATTATGCCAGTTTGGGCCACTGATTTGACAATTTTTTTACTTGTTGTTAAATCTAAATATATGAGCACATTGGCACATGGGTAGAAGTTTGCTTTATCCTGATATAAAACTTTTATTACTTTAAATTTCCATTTCATACCCATTGTATATATCTGCTTTAAAGTAATATGGAAATCATAGATAATGTTTTTGTTGTAAAAATAAAAATTTACTCTAACAGTGCAGCATTCATTCATAATTCCTTTACAAAGAATATTGACAGATGCTTATTTGAAGTTATTTATAAAATATATTTGGAGATCAAAAGGTAAACTCTAAGACTTCCTCTTATAAATTCTAAGATTAACATTCATTAAAATGCTTGATATTAATAAGAATAGTATTTAAAATATGATATATACATGTATTTATAGTTAAATCTGAAAAGCATTAAAGATTTAGAAAATATTTTTCTAAATAAATATTGGGTTATAGAAAAATAAAACTGTGGGGCTGGGGATGTGGCTCAAGCGGTAGCGCGCTCGCCTGGCATGCGTGCGGCCCGGGTTCGATCCTCAGCACCACATACCAACAAAGATGTTGTGTCCGCCGAGAACTAAAAAATAAATATTAAAAATTCCCTCTCTCTCTCTCTCTCTCTCTCTCTCTCTCTCTCTCTCCTCTCTCACTCTCTCTTAAAAAAAAAAGAAAAGAAAAATAAAACTGTAATTATAGACCATCTTGAAAATTAATGCTCATGAGATTATTGTAGCTATACTTCTTATGCCATGTGGTCAGAGCAGTACTCAGAGGAAAATTCATAGTCACAGATATTCTCTTTATTAACTTACACTAAAAATAAATGAGTTTATCCAAGTGGATCAAGGACCTAGGCATTAGACCAGAGACCCTGCTCCTACTAGAAGAAAAAGTAGACCCAACTCTCCATCATGTCGGCTTAGAAACTGACTTCCTCAACAAGACTCCTAAAGTGCAAAAAGTAAAATCAAGAATCAATGAATGGGATGGCATCAAACTAAAAAGCTTCTTCACAGCAAAGGAAACAATCAAGAATGTGAACAGAGAGCCTACAGAATGGGAGAAAATATTTGCCACCCGCACTGCAGATAGAGGTGCGGGTGGCAAACATTAGAACTAGATAGCAGAATTCTCAACAAACTGTCTTAATTTTCTTACACTTTTCAAAACTTACACAAATTTAGTGTTTGGTTTGATGTCCGAAAAGTAGTAAACTTCAGAGGATTCATGTCTGTATATCTTGCTTCATAAACTCATTTCAGCAAGTTCACATATAAGGGCTTCATAACTTATTAGTAACTATGATTAGGATGACAAACAAAGCAGTTCAATCATTGTGAATATGTTACTATTTGCTTCCAAACATTCAGAATTTAGAGAGCATAAATAAAAAGTTTAGATTACTGTTGCCATGAGCAACCCAAAAGGTCACTCAGTCTCCTGAGACAGGAAAAAGAAATTGATTTCTCTCTTTTTTATACTCCACAGCACAAGGCAGTTTCTGGGTACATAACTATTGATCTACTGCTCTGGGGGTAAATAAAATATAAGATCACATGAAATAAAAACATGGGTGTTGTTCTTTTGATTCATGCAAGATGCATTTTAAAGTTTCCGAAAGTTGTAAAAGCACACAGGTATATGTAGGCTCCATTTACCGGCCATAAAGCAAGAGTCAGGGAGGACTGCTGTCCCTTTAAAATTTGACCCTATTTATACTGTTTCATTGTCACAAACAGAAATTTATTATACTTATAGCATCTAAAACTAGTACAGAAAACTATTAAAACCATTTCAAATGTGATATTACTCCATTAATTTTTATGGAGTTTTAGGAAATGTATCTGGCTGTTACACATTAAAAGAAATCAAATAAAACATTTAATCACTGAATATGAAAATCTTTTATAGGATTGAAAATCTTATACTTTTAAAACTTGCATCTAAATTTTTTTTCTTGTGGTACTAGGGATTGAACCCAGGGCCTTATGAATGCTGAGCAAGCACTCTACCATTGAGCTACATCCCAGTCAACATCTAAATTACTTAGTACCACTTGGCAGCTCTCTAGATTCAAAATTGTAGATTTTTTTTTTTTTTAATCAAAAGTGATTTGTCGGGGCTGGGGTTGTAGCTCAGTGGTAGAGCACTTGCCTAGCACATGTGAGGCACTGGGTTTGATCCTCAGCACCACATAAAAATAAATAAATAAAGGTATTCTGTTCATCCATAACTAAAAAAAAAATTTTTAAAGTGATTTGTCACAGTTTAATTGAAATGATATTGATGTGTACAGAATAAACAACTTCAAAAGTTTTATAATATTATCCCAATACTTTGTGAATAATAAAGAGGTAACAAAATGATTCTACAATCTTTAAGCTATCATCCATATGTTAACAATTACACATACAATATAGATACAATTTTTAATATGAAATTTGTACTTAGATTTTACCCCCTTTAACTATTCCCCCCCACCCCGCCAAGTTTCTGTTCATGACTAAAAGGCTCAGGGGTCACTCCAGGTAAACTGGGCTAACTGGGCTGAGCAAAATAACCAACCAAGAGACACAAATACCTTTTTCTTTGGGATCGCTGTGATGGCTCCTCTGACCTTAAGGGTCCGCAGAAAGAGAGAGAGCGAGAGCACGCGCTGACCCCTTTTATTGAGGAGAAGCTATTCAAATGAGGCCAGGGGTCAGGTTTCAGGGGGCTGAGTCTATCTTCATGATGTCCACTGTCAGCAGGTTGACTGACATCTAGGTAAGCCACACCCAAGGGCAAGTAAGAGAAGGGGACACACACAAGGCACTTCCATGGAACATTCTATCCTAAACAGGGCAAGGGGTTATATTACAAAGGAACAGGTGAGCACAGCTCCACCCATGGGGCTGTAGCAAGATACACCCATGCACTAGACACCATCCCTGGAACCGAAGAAGGGTGGGGAAAGCTCTGCCACATTACTGTGACTGAGCGCCTCAGCACCCAGCCGGGGAGTGTGACTCAGTCATGTGCAAGGTTGGTCTCCCACACACCCCCCCTTTTTTTGATACCAAGGATTGAACCCAGGGGCTTTACCACTGAGCCACATTTCCAGCTCTTTTTAACTTTTTTTATTTTGAGACAAGATCTTGCTAAGTTGCTCCAGGCCACACTATGTGAATGGCCACGCCCTGTCAAAATGTCCCTTTCCTTTTTTTTTTTCTTTTTCTTTTGCAAGTGGGTACTAGGAATTTAAACTCAGGGGCACTTGACTACTGAGCCACATCCCCAACCCTATTGTATTTTATTTAGAGACAGGGTCTCACTGAGTTGCTAAGCATCTCGCCATTGCTGAGGCTGGCTTTGAACTTGAGATCCTCCTGCCTCAGCCTCCCAAGCCGCTGGAATTACTGGTTAGCGCAATAAGGCTAGCTGTCCCTTTCTTAAGTAAACATTTCACTGCTGGATTTCCACTGCTCCTTTATAAGATGAGTCTATGTGTTTGCAGTACTTTCCTCCTGGGAGCAATGGGTTGATTCCCACAAATATTTCTTGAGGAGGTAGCCACCTCTCCCTTCTTTTTGTCCTCAGGAAGGTCCTGCCAGCCCTCAGTTTCCATGACATCTTCCAGTTTATTACAATAGGACTGTTTGAAAACTCCTTTAACTAATGTACCTGGCCATTGCCATATCACCATGCATTCCATTCACTATTTTGCATTAACACCTAAATATTTAGTCCTTGCATGTAATAAGTGCTCAAAGTTTGTTTATAATAATAATAGGAAATTACAGATTTTTGATGGAAAAATGGAGTTTGTGTGGCTTTCAATGTATCGTGCGGTTCCAAAAGATTTAGTTGGAAAATAAGAATAATTGACAATAGGATCAAGAAAATTCTTGCTTAGGAGATGGGGTCTTCATAATAACTTTATATTTTAAATAAGATTGTAACAATAGCAAATTATTAAAGACTAGGTGACATATATTCTAATTATGGGCATGAACTGGCTATGTAAGAACTGTCACAGCAACTTCAAGGGTTAGTAGCATCTAGGAACAGGATTGCTCATCATGGCTTCATCTGAGTGAGGTAAGAACTAGCTCTTGTTGCAAAATCTTGCTTAGTATTACTTTACCTGTAATATGGATATTTTTATTTTGAGACAAGATCTTTCTAAGTTGCTAGATTTTGTGAGCATCAAGTAAGGTCTGTATGCTATGTACTTATATATTTCCTGGAACATGATAGGCACTCAATAAAAGCTAAGTATAACAATACTAGTAATAAACTATATAACATGTTCACAGTTTGAGGGGAAAAGATGAGAATAAAAGTTTGATTTGGGTTGTTTCCTCTCTTTTTCCCATCTGCTTCAATTTCAATCTCTTCAGTACATGTAGGAAGTTATTCATAATGTAAGAACTACTTTGATTTATGGGGGAAGGGAGCCCAGAGTTACAAAGTACAGTAAATACAGTCTTCTTATTTAAACTATCATGATGAAGCTTGACTTGCTCACTACATCCTTAAGCTTATACCATTTTAGGGTTCACTCTAAGACTAATAGTTTCACACTGAGCCTTTGTGATTAATTATCTGGTGTATTGTTACTAACTGGGCACTTTACACAAGTTAACTGAATTTGATCTTAGACAAATCTTCACTAAGCATCTGCTTCCTGGTTAGCACCATTTCAGTGAGCTGGGATGAGTATCTTTGAGGAGTATAATTATGAAAGTCCACAAATAAGTAAGGACAATATTAATTTTTGTTTAAAAAATCTGCTGAGTGTCAAAGGAACACTGACTACATTGGATTTTGAAGCATTGGTGAGAATTTCTGGAGGAGGGGACAGTCAGACTAGGTCTTACAAGACAGGCCAACATGAGAGAAGAGGGGAAAGATGACTTGAAAAAGAACCCGTATCAACACATAAAGAACCCGTATCAACACATAAAGAACCTGTATCAACACATAAAGCACAACATTTGTATGTTGTTTGGGGATGGCCACAGCATGCGATTGGAATGGAGGGATTGGGAGAAGCTGGAGAATCAGGGTGGGACCAGATGACAAGGGCTTTTATAGGCTCTGCTAAGGAGTTTGGACTTCATCAGGAGACCAATGACAGGCTAGCTAAGGTTTTTTGTGGGTTTATTTTTTGGCTTTTTTTTTTTTTTTTTTTGGTACTGGGGACTGAACCCAGGGGTACTTAACCACTGAGCCACATCCCCAACCTTTTTTTGTATTTTATTTAGAGACAGTCTCACTAAATTGCTTAGGGCCTCACTAAGTTGCTGAGAATGGCTTTGAACTCGCGATCCTTCTGCCTTGGCCTCCCAAGCTGCTGGGATTACAGGTGTGCACCACTGCATTGGGCCCAGCTAAGGTTTTAAGGAAAGAGATGCACACTGAGATTTGCTTATAGGAACCAGCACAGTGCACCGGTATGAAAGGGCCTGGGGCTGAGGCTCCAGCCATAACCAGTGATGAGTCAGGGAGAGGACGAGATGCCTCAATAATGGCCACTGCAAATACAGAAGTGAGGACAAGCTTGAGGAAACCTTCAGGAAGTAAATCCACAGAGGATTCTAGCCATTGACTATAGGGTGTGAAGAAGAGAAAGCGGTATTGGACCATTGAGCTTTGAAGTCCAGGGAAAGAGAATAGATGGAAGCAACTCTGCTCAGTTTATGGAACACAGAAGAAGCAGCAGAAGGGAAGGGAATTCAGTAATGTCAGCAGATGTAAAGGGTAGAAGATTCCAGAATAGGAAGGTGGGAGGGAGCAGCCCAGAGGCTCAACTCTGCTTTGTGGCCCTTGAGCCTGCTCATCTATTATTCCAACTCAAAATTTGTTCCAAAGATCCCTGTATTAAGATCTAATCTTCTGCTACTTCCACTGCCTCCTTTTCACCCCTATCATATCCGAAGTTTTCCTTCTTTGTGTGCTTTTCTGTCCGTGAGTCCTGAGGTTTTGTGTTTTTTTTTCTCCCAATTCTGGCATCTGTTAGTTCAGGAACTCATTTTCAGATGACCTAGCACCCACCTCAAGCCCCTAGCATTCTTTTCTCACATTTGTTCATAATTTGAAACACCACAGAGAGGTGTAGAATTAGCAATCCTGAGAGAAATCTCACATATCCTTTAGTCCAGGGCGTCTGTTTACAATGGAAATGACCAGGGTCCAGAAAGGGTGGCACAAAGTTTATACCAGCTGACTATGATTTCTTAACTCCCCTTCTCTTGCTTTCCCCTTTCATTCATTCCTTTTGTAAATTATCTGTTTCCTTTCCCTTCCTGCTGCCATAGCCACAGTGACCCTCCCCTGGGTGTTTGAAGCAGTATGTCCCACCTGTCCAAGATTCCTTGATTAGAAGGGCTCACTGTCATTGAGTGCTCTCTAACTTCCATTGTCCTTCTCCTTGGCATTTATGTGAAAGCCATTCTCACATTGCTATCTTTCTCTTCTTTAAAAATATTTTTTTAGTTGTTGATAGGCCTTTATTTTATTCATTTACTTATATATAGTGCTGAGAATCAAACCCAGTGCCTCACACATGTGAAGCAAGCACTCTACCACAGAGCCACAACCCCAGCTATCTTTCTTTTCTTTTTTTTAATATCTGTTTTTTAGTTTTAGGTGGACACAATATCTTTATTTTATTTCTATGTGGTGCTGAGGATCGAACCCAGTGTTTCATGCATGCTAGGCGAGCACTCTACCACTGAGCCACAATCCCAGCCCCTACATTGCTATCTTTCTTAGCACCCTAGAGCCAATGTCAGTGAATCCCAAAACTTTGTCCCCTAAATATGGACCCAACTTGGCTTTTTTGTTTTTGGTACTGGGGATTGTACCCAGGGGCACTTAACCACTGAGCCACATATATCCCCAGCCCTTTTTATTTTTCAGGTTTCGGAGAGGTTATCACTAAATTGCTAAAGGCCTTGCTAAATTGCTGAGGCTGGTTTATGAACTGGCGATACTCCTCCTTAGCCTCCCAAGTCACTGGGATTACAGGCTTGTGCCACTTCTGTCCTAACTTGGCTTTTCAGATGCATCTACACTAATGCTGCCTCCCCTATCCTCTTCAGAGCCATTGAATCTGCAAGTTGGTCCCATCTTACCTTTGTCCTTTGTATGTGTTTTTACAGGATTTCTTTAACTTACATCCTGCAAGCTTTTACTTTTTACCTTTAAACATCATGGCTCTTGTTTTAGATCTAACTTGACTATCACCTCTTTTCTTTTTATTTTGTTCAACAGTTTTTATAATTGATTTGTGAACCCACTTTTTATTCTCTCCTCATGTGTTCCCAGTTCCCGGAGGGCAGAGACTATATTTGGTTCATTTTTGTTTTTCTCATAGTTGAAGAATATTTGTTGAATATAATTGAATCAACTTGGTGGACACAACATCTTTGTTGGTATGTGGTGCTGAGGATCGAACCCGGGCCGCACGCATGCCAGGCGAGCATGCTACCGCTTGAGCCACATCCCCAGCCCCACAAACTGGAGTCCTACAAAGCCCCAAACTATTAGGAATGAAGTGTCTTGATCTATATTACACTTTTTTTTTCTCATTCATGGCCAGGCAAAAAAGGAGAACCAACTTCCAGAATTTATTAAACAAAGAAATTTGGATTTTGGAATCTTTTTGTCTCCATTCTTATATTTTATTCCTATTTTGAGGTGAGAGAATCTTATGAAATTAGCATATTCAAAAGGCTCATCAAAATTTTGTAGGTTAATTAATAGCATAGCTAATGTGAACTTTGATTTTTTTTCCCCCTGCAGGCTAACATTATTTTTTACTTCATGGAAAGTTAATCACTACTGCTTGGAAATAAAAATTAACTCAGACAAACTGAGTGTGTGTAATTTTGCCACCTTTATATTCCTAATATGAGAACTGACAGAATAGTTTTCTAAACTTTGATGCTTAAGTGCTTGTATGTGTGTCTCATTATGTGAATGAACACCAAAAAAGTGAGTTACATACAATAAAAGCAAGACTGGACTGAATCTTCTGATATTTCTTCTTAGATCTTCAATTGTTTTTTTTTTCTTTAGATTCTTGTTTACATTGCTTTTTTTTTTTTTTTTTTTTTTTTTTTGTGATGCTAGGGATTGAACCCAGGACCTTGTGCATACGAGGCAAGCACTCTACCCACCAAGATATATCCCCAGCCCTGTTTAGACTGCTTTTGTGTGTTATGTTAAAATTTTTCCATGGTCTTGGCACATAATGCCTGTTTTTCTAGGCTAAAATTCTTACAGCCATGCATGGAAATAGGAGTTAGAAGTTCTGATTTTTAATCACTTATTTGGCCACCTGTTAGAATTTGCTCAATATTGTTTAGCCTGCCCATACAAACTTTCTTTGGCCAGCTTTTATAAAGAGGTGTAAGTGGCATTGGGCCATATGCCACTTTTGTTAGATGCTCTCATTTTCATAACAGAAGTTTCTTTCATGGAACATGGGAGCTTGCTTGAAATGCAGAACTCAGGTTGTATGCCAGAACCACTGAGTCAGATCTACTTTAAAATGTGATCTCTAGGTGGTCCCTATGCACAGTACAGATTGAGGGGTTCTGGATAAATCTTCAGATATGGTTGTCAGGAAAGATGTCTCTAAAGAAATACGAGTTAGTTGAGAATAGAATGATGTAAACAATTGAAAATCTAAAGAAAAAAAAAAACAATTGAAGATCTAAGCCTTGTAAAGATCTGGACAAAGAGTGGTCCAAACAATGAGAGTAACTAAGGGAAATGTTCTGGGACCAATGTGGGTGGCACAACTTGAGAAAGAGGTCTTAAGCCTTCTACTGTCTGATATTTATCCCAGGGAGACATCATCTAATTGCTATCCTGAATTCAGCAGACCACTGAGGGCCTATGTATTCAAGTGAACAGAAAAGTTTTGATGGTTTATAGAATTAATTTAATGCACTTTGCTTTGTCATTGTGCCAGCAGTTTCCATTGAGGGGATCTGGGTACAAGTCTTTAAAACACTGAATTTCCAATTAGCTTGCTGCATCAATTTTAAGAGGAAACAGGATTTCCCTCAGGACTAAAATTCAAGAAAAACTGCGCAACTATAAAAATAAAACAAAAACAAATAACCCAGTTGATTTTTATCTTATGAACACCGGAAACCCTTAAAATGATTGCTGTCTCTTCTTTTCTGTAGCTAAAAAACTTAGGTTCAAATTTCTGTCCTGCCTTTGACAACCGTTCTGGATCTGATAGAATACAAGCTTAAATATTAATTTAAAATTTTTTTTTAGTTGTAGTTGGACACAATACCTTTATTTTATTTATTTATTTATTTATTTTTATGTGGTGCTGAGGATCAAACCTAGTGCCTCACACGGACTAGGTGAGCACTCTATCGCTGAGCCACGACCCCAGCCCCTTAAATATTAGTCTTATTAACCACATTGTTCTCCTTCCACTAAACTCTCCTCTCCCTGGTTCTGTCAAGTATTTCTTTCACCTAGTAATGTCTATATCTTAGTAATGTGCCTCAAGTAATTTATGGAAGAAGATGAGGTAGAATTATGTATATAAAAACCAACTCAGTAATGTATACAGGATTTATTTGTACCAATTTTTTGTGAGTTCATTTTTCAGACAAAAGAAATGACTGACAGCTGAAACATTTTATAAATGAGGCAGAGTTCTTAAGGTCAGAGTGACTTAATAAAAGTGTTCTCTTGAAACTTGTTCTTTTCCTTGTGGTCCTTCTAGGGCAACACTTCAAATATTCTCATTGTCTTCAAGCCAGAAATGGAATGGAGGGTGAGAAAAGAAAAACGAACTAGTATGTGATCACAAAATCTTTATTGTTGGCATATGAAGAAACATAAGTAGCAAAGCTTACAAAGAGAAAATTCTGATTATGTAAAAAGTAAAGATATTCAATAAAAAATTTATTGTATAAAACAGTGTACTAAGTATTATAGAAATTGCTTCCTATGGCCAAGTGGAGCATGCCTGTAATCCCAGCGACTCTGGAAGCAGAGGCAGGAAAATTACAAGTTCAAAACGAGCCTCAGCAACTTAGCGAAGCCCTAGCAACTTAGTGAAGCCCTAGCAACTTAGCGAAGCCCTAGCAACTTAGTGAAGCCCTAGCAACTTAGTGAAGTCCTAAGCAACTTAGTGAGGTCCTAAGCAACTTAGTGAGACCTTGCTCCAAAATAAAAATTTAAAATGGGGGGGGCTAGGGATGTGGTTCAGTGGTTAAGTGGCCATCTTCAATCCCCAGTGCTCCCTCCCCCCAAAATGTTCCTGTCAAAAATGTTCCTGACAATGGGATCAAGAAGACTTGTCATAACCAAGTCCTTTTTCACCTATCAACTCCTTGCCACAACTTCCCTCCCTTTCTCATCATTTCTTTCTTTTTTTCTTTCTTTCTTTCTTTTTTCTTTTCTTTTTTTTTTTTTTTTTTTTTTTGGTCACATCCAAATATTGGTTGGGGCAACTTCAGACTGAAAGGTCTTCAGACTGAAGCTTGTCTTGCTTGTCAGGAGAGCATATGCTTCATAAACATGGCTTGAGTGAATGAGTCAGAGATTTAAGAAAGCTGGTTATAACTTCTTCACGGTTTTCTCATGGACCCAGAGTTGTAAATGGAGGCAGCAAGAAGGTACTGAATGCCTAGGAAAAGTCATCAGAAGGAGACACCGGAAAATACAGCGTTTACTCTGTGCATTTTCCTAGCATTTAAGGTCGACAAAAGTCAAGGGGCTGGAAGGAACATGATCCCACAGTTCTGGTTTAGAGGATATGAAAATTGGTTGGAAGCAACACGGATCCACAGTTCAAGTTCAGAGGATATTAAGAAACTCGAGTAAATAGGACATGAAATCTAAAGGGAAAGTACACGTCCAGTGTTTGTTTCCCTATTGAGTCATCTGTTCCCAGCACATTAAGTCACGGTGTTTGGAGATGGGAGAAACCTGAGGAATGTCAGTTTTTAGACGAGACTCACTCTACAAATGCCGCTAGCGGTAGGCAGAGGGAAAGAGGTGGGGTTGGTCCTGTGGGAAAGGTAGAGGTGGGGACAGAGCGGAGCTCAGAGGCAAGTCTCGAGGCTCAGAGGGAAGAGGCTTTGGCGAGGTGGGAGGGGTGTGGCCAGGGCGGAGGGCAGGGGCTGGCACAGTCTGGTGGGCGTGGCCAGAGCGGTACGTAGGGAAGTAGCGGGACGCTAAAGTTTGGAGAGGGTGTGGCCTCGATGGGGGTGTGGCCTCGATGAAGGGGCGTGGCCCGAGCGTCTGGGGCGTGGCAAGATACAAGTGGGCGAGGCTATGACAGCCCAGTCTGTGGGTCCCGGGTCCTGAGAGGCAAGCGGGCTAAGAGGTCAGTGCTGTAAGGAACCGTTCAGGTAAGGATGGGCGGCCGAGTCGAGTAGGGGCCAGAGCGGGGACAGGCAGACCCAGAGAAGGCCGTGACGCTCCCCACGACCCTCCGCCCCGCCGCTAGATGTCTCCGGGCTGGGACAGCTGTTGGCCCTGCGAGTATTTTCTGCGTTCCCCTGGGGTGCGCCAGACCAGGAGGGCCTAACTGGGCAGTCCTCTCCACCCCAGCCCTCTTCCTTCACCCTGGGTCACTAGACGGCCAAACCTCCCTTAGGGTTTTTTTGCACTTGACTAGTGAACACCTACCTGTCCCAGAGCATTTGTTGGGGACGGAGGGCAATTCCTTAAGGAGGGCAAGTTGCCAGAGTTGGTTGAATCTGAATAACTTAAGAAAGTACAGCCTATTGTAAAATAGCCGGAGACGAGGATAAAGGCTACAAATCTGAGGTTGCAGTTCCAGAAACCGAGGCGCCGTAAGCTAGAACTCATTTGGCTCTTCATTGTATTTCTTCCCCACCCCCACCCCCATTCTGCCAAGAGCTGTGAACAGAATTGCAGCCGCCCCCAGAGCAGGAGATCAGCATCATAGCTGTGTCAGTGGAGAAATCTGAGCCTTCTACACTCGCAATTCTTTCTTCTGAACTTGTGTGTGTGTGTGTGTGTGTGTGTGTGTGTCTGTGTGTGCGCCCTACCCTAGACCTGGAGGAGAGGAATCTCCAAAATGCAAACCTTGTTGGTGGCTGAGATATTGTTTTTTTAAACTGCATTTGTTGTTAAATGCTTCTGCACTGAGGCTGGTGGCAACTTGTTAATATTAATGCCAATGCCCTCCCCTCTTGTGAATTTTCTCTGGGAAAGTTTGAGAAATATGGTGAGTTAGTGAATACATCTTAGTTTGGATAAAACTTATTCTTTCTGAGCAACTGAAAACCACATTGCTTTCTGCTTCTTCTTCCTTTCTGATAATCTGGCCATCTCTGCTCTGCTGTTTAAAAAGTTTGCTGGGAAATAGAGACAAGCTGCCCTGTTTCTCCAGTGAGAGAGGAGGGGTCCAGCCCCCTGAGCTGTCCCGGAACATTCCTCAGAGTGGCCACTATTTGCGGATCTGTTGGAAATGGAAAAACCTTTCAGCTCTTTGTAGAACTTTCCTCCTTTACTCAGATAATTTTTAATAAGTACCTGGACTGGAAAGCACTGGAAGGCCAAAAGCAGCAAGGGTACAGTTCTCTGTGCCAGTACACTTCTGCCCTGTTCTCCCTGAAGCCAGGCAAGAGGCTGTGACCACTCTCAGTTGGAACACAATAAAGTTTGAGTGAATTGTGAGTAAATGAGTGAACATGAGTGTTTTGGAAATCTAATAGAAAAGGATAACGTATTTCATCTCATTGGCCACAGTTAGTTGTAACATACAGAGCAATTATTAGACATGTATTTTGAAACCTTTGACTATCTCAGATTGGGATCATGCTCCAAGGAAAGAAGTGGGTGAGAGGAGGAAGCTAAGCTATCTCAGTCAAGACATGGCAAATTCATCTCAACTTTAGATTTCAGGGAATTGCAAAAGGCCTGCTTCCTTTTGATATTGGGAGGTGAGAAAACGAAGGGTCAATCTGATGAGGATCAAGTAATTTCTTTCAGTGTTATTGTAACCTTTAGGGAGAGTACATGTCTCTTTTTTGCTGCCCATTTTGCATAGATATAAGTAGTTTAATCAGAAAGAGTTCAAAACACTTGTCATATAACAAACACACAATTTATGAATGATTCTTTAAGGACTTTCAGAATCTCTGATTTTTCCATATATTTCTAAGTCTGTAAAACATTGTAGAAGGAACACATTGATCAAATCCAAAGATAGAAATAAATAATCAGTGATAACAAAGGGTACAGAAAGCTTGGCTTCTCTGAGGCCTATTGAGCCCATGTATAAACTTAAGCACAGATTTTTCACGAACTATGGTAATGTATGATAGCAGTTCGTTGTTATGTGCTATGTCTAGTAAACATTATTTATGATTCCACAAGCTTGAACATTATGACTTCAGTGAGTAAGTTTTGAATAATTGACTCTCAATAAATTCTTACTTTTAATTTAACAGAAGGGATTGGTCTTGGACCTGAACATTAAAACACCTTGTGTATTGTCATAGGTGTTGGAACCTAGCATTAGCTAAACTGAGTTTCTGTTTATTTGGATTTTCCAAGAACCTTATTCACCTCTGACCTCCAATGCCCTGTTCCTTTCTTGGATATCTTTGTTCCTTCTTAGTCTATTGACATCCTTAATTGCTTCTTTTTGTCTGTCTCTCTCAGAACATCTGTAACTCTGGGAGGAAGGAGTTATTCCTTTTGTTTCTTTCTAGCTATGTAATCATTTCTGAGCACCAGAGTAGCGTTCATCAACTCCCAGACCTTTCCTCTTGCCTGGACCATTGGGCATCTCAAATCCAGTATGATAAGTGGTGCAAATACAGTCTTTTCCTTTCCTCTTTCTCATGCTAGGTTCTGTCTCTTTCTTCAGGAATTCATCCTCATTCTATCAGCATTGCTCCAGTCATAAAATCACAAGATTTTCTTCCATTTCTTTGTTGGGTGCCAAGCCCTACTTTTTTTTTTTAATCAAACTGGCTTTTTTTTTCTCTCTCTCTCTCTTTTTTTTTTTTTTTTTTGGTGGGGGGGCAGGGAGCGTACCAGGGATTGAACTCAAGGGCACTCTACCACTGAGCCGCATCCCCAGCCCTATTTTGTATTTTATTTAGAGACAGTGTCTCACTAAGTTGCTTAGCACTTCACTGTTGCTGAGGCTGGCTTTGAACTCGGGATCCTCCTGTCTCAGCTTCCCCAGCAGCTGGGATTACAGGCGTGCACCACTATGCAAACTGGCTTTCTGTTGAGCACAATGTATCTTGCCCATCTCTACCATCGCTGCCCAGTTCAGTGCTTCATATTCTGTCACTTGGATTATTGGAATTTCACTTCAAACTCTGGATGACCAAACCTGGTCTCCTGGTTTCTCATTCAAAACCTATTCCACTCACAGTCTTCCCTATCTCAGATCATGGAAACTCTATCCTTCCAGTTGCTTAGGCCAAGAATCCCACCATAATCCTTAACTACTTTCTTTCATATCTTATAGGCTATATCTATAAGATATATCCAAAATCTAACTACTTCTTACCACCTCCACTTAGTTCAAGTTTCTGAATTATCCTAAACACTCTTTCTGCTTTTTTCCTTTCTGTCGCCACCCCACTACCCAAGGTGATGTTTTTGTTTTATTTTGTTTTGCATACTCAGGTCAAACCTAGGGCCTCGCACATGCTAGGCAAGTGCTCCACCCCAAGCCCCCCCAAGGCGATTTTTAATAGGTCATACTGAGTTGATCTTTTTAAAAATGTAAATCAGAGTGTTACTCTTCTGTTCAAAAATCTCTAAATTATCCCCATTTCACTTCAAGCAGTATTTCTCAACCCAGGGCAACCTCTCTCACCAAATTCTCAGGAGACTTTTTTCCCTTCAGCAGTCCTTTTTATTTTTTACTTTGAGATAGGATCTTGCTAAATTGCCAAGGATGCCCTCGAATTTGCGATTCTCCTGCTTCAGCCTCCCTGGTAACTGAGATTACTGGCATGTACCACTGCACCTGGCTGGAGTCATTTTTTGTTATCACACTCTAGTGTAGAGTGCATCTAGTGGCATCTAGTGGATGCTAGCCAGTAGGGATGCTGCTAAATACCCTGTAATGCAGAACAGAATACCTGTCACAACCAAGAATCATCTAGTCAAAAATGTCAACAACATAGCCAGGTGTACCACCATGTCCAGTGCACTTCAGGGTCTTGGCATGAGCATTGTCCCCTGCCTGGAATGGTCCTTCTTCTAGATGGCCATGTAATTCTCTACCTCTTTCAGTCCTTTGATCAAATTTTACTTTTTTTAATATTTATTTTTTAGTTGTAGTTGGACACAATACCTTTATTCCATTCATTTATTTTTATGTGATGCTGAGGATCGAACCCAGGGCCCCATGCATGCTAGCTGAGAGCTCTACCCCGAGCCACAATCCCAGCCCCAAATTTTACTTTTTTGATGGGGCCAAATACAATGCCTCTCTCCCCAATGGTACTCCAGATTCTGCTACTTTTCTTTGAATATGTTCTAATTGTCTCTACAAGTGGCTTATTTATTACATTTGTTGTTAATTGTCTGTATCTCCTGACTAGAAGACAAGTTTCATAGAGTTAAGATTTTCTTTTTTTCCCCAAGGAGCCTAGACGAGTGTCCGACATTTAGTAGATGTTCAATTAATATCTTGAAGAAAGAAAGAATGAAAGAGTGATAGCCGGGCTTGGTAGTACACAACTGGCAGCTCAAGAAGCTGAGTCAGGAGGATCTTGCGTTCAAAGCCAGCTTCAGCAACTTAGCAAAGCCTTAAGCAACTTAGTGAGACCCTGTCTCTAAATAAAAAATAAAAAGGGCTGAAGTTGTGGCTCACTGGTTGAATGCCCTTGTATATGTATAACAACAAAAAAAAAAGTGATGGATTTATGGAGGATGATTCAAAGAATCCCCTGCTTCTTGACTTGTAGCTCTACTCTTTCCCTCTCCTATCTGTTCAGTGCTCTGCTGTCAGTCATCAGAAATGATCATTTCTTCCTCCTACACACATGGAATAATATTTGAAAGCCTTCCAGCCTCTTGGAAACTCATATTCCCCAAATTTATCTCAAATCCTCACCCAGACTCACTTTCCAATGCATCCTTTGGGCATCTACTCAGCTAACGCATTGACAAATATTAACAGCAGACTTGGAATGGTGATAGCGGACAGGTTTGGGAATTTGTTTTTCTTTTGTTTGGTCAACAGGGTGTAAAAGCAAGTTGGCAGAAGTAGGGTCCCCTGCAGTGAGGTCAGTGGACAGAGATCCAGACTTCCAGACCACTACATGCAGGCCACCACTTGGTGATGGGCGTTGTAGAGAATGACTGAGCGAGGGAAAGTGATGTCAAGCACTCAGGAGCCTTTTCCTCCTATCCGTAAAGAGCCAATACACTTCTAGGCCACATGTCATCAGCCACCAGCCTTGGCATTATTTGCAGACAGCATGAGTGCTGAATGCAGGTCAGTCCCCAAGGCATGAACACAACCCTAGTGTTCATCCCAGCTTGTGGGGCCAGCTCAGCCTTCCCTCAATGCTTTCTTGATGACTGTCTGTCGGGCGGAGCCGAAGGTCATTTACTCACACTTCCTCTGAGAGTCAGGCTAACAGGCCTAAAACCTCCAAACAGCTTCTAGTGGAGCACTCTGTGCTTTGGCCACATGTGTGCCCACTCATCTGTTTGATCAGCTTTCATGGCCAGTTAGCATGCCCTTGGCCTTGCTTATCACAACCTTTCCTCTGAAGGCTGAGCCGGTACCTCCCTTCTGTTGAGTGTACATTGTACCTGCCATTAGCTTCCTGAAAATTACTAGATTATAAAAAAAGAAAAGAGTCTTTTTCACTTGTTTGCCCAGATCCCTCTGACTCTGGAATTGTTCCTTTAATAATCCTAAATTCTGCTTAGTTCGACCTCCATTGTCCTCTTCAGGCTTGATGTCTAATCACCCTACCATGTCCTCCTCATCATTCCTGAAATATCTCGTCTATCCCTCTGCCCTTGCCCCTTGAAAGTGTCTCAGATGCCACCCCTACTTCAAGCCTCTACTCTTTTTAAAAATTGTTCTAATTTGTTATACATTAGAGTAGAATGCATTTTGACATGTCATACATAAACAAAGTGTAACTTCTCATTCTTCTGGTTGTACATGACATAGAGTTATACCAGTTGTATAATCATATATGTACATAGGGTAATAACATCTGATTCATTCTACTCTCCTTCCTACCCACAAAGCCTCTACTCTTTATGTCCTCACTGCACTAAATTGAGACTGTCATCACATCCAGCTTTGATTAAGAAATATCTGTTTAATTTTGCTAACTAAAATAAGCCAGTCATAGACAATATTTATATCATTCCACTTATGTGAGATACCTAGAATCAGCAACACAAAGACATATAATAGAATAGAGAACCCAAGGAAGGAGAGGAGGCATTATTATTTAATGAGGACAGAGTTTATGTTGGGGGTAATGAAAACATTCTAAGTATAGATGGTGGCGACATTAATTAAATACATTGTGAATGTATTTAAGACTGATGAATATGTCTAATTACAATTGATTAAAATGATAAGTATTATGTACATTTTACCACAGTTTTAAAGAAAGTAAAAAAAAAAGAGCAGTTATTTGCTTAAATAGTTTTTGCATGTAGATTATAAGCTTTGGAGAGAGGGGAAGGGCATGGCTTATTTCATATTTATTTACACCAGTACATTGCTGTACATAAGATAATCATTGATTATTGCTTTGATTCAGGATTGAACATCAATGGAAGAGAAGCACAAAGCTGAGGCACCTCTTCCCCATATCTCTTGTCAGGTTTTCAATTTTCATTTTAGTGTCAAATCAACTAAATTCTGATTAGTGGCAGTTGTTTGAAGTTATTGGCTTAAAATGATATTCAAAGTCATTCAAAACTGCTTTCTATTTTCTTAGTTTTGGCATTTATAGCATGGTGGCATTTTGGCATTGAGTAATAATAACTTGCATTTATCTAACCCTTCACTGCTTTTTCCAAGAACTTTCTGATAGCTTGCATTATTTGAAGTCAGAGTCAACTTCTTACCATGTTACTAAATAAATATTTTTCTGTTCTTCTGGTTGTAGATTCTTGCATAAGTTCAAGGGTGTGTATTATGCTTTAATCTTAAACACTTCAGTTCATATGATCCTTTTATTCTGCCATACTGCAGTTATAAATTATGCACTTTCATCTAAACATAGACTTTCAAGTTAGAACCTAAAGTTCATCATTTGAACTCTCATCTGAGATGAAGATAGTAATCCCAAGGGTCAGGTTGAAGCCAAGAAAGTCTATAGTGTTACTGGGCTTTGACTAGTTTTGAATTTTGAAAAAAATTGAAAGTTTTCATATTCTGTAATAAATTACTACCAGAGGCTGTTTTATAAGATAATTTTTATGGAGAAGAAACTGTGCATTAGGGGGATATTTTCCTATGAGAAATATAATCATGGATAAGTTAATACAGATATGCTGAGACTTGCTTCAAAATAACCTAGGGAGGGAAAGCAAAGAGGAAGTAAAATAAAACATGATTGTCTATGAACAGGTAATTGTTGAAAAGGAATAATGGGTGCATGGATGGTTTTAGTATAGTATTCTCATTCTACTGTTGTCTCTCAATGTCCATGGAAGATTGATTCTAGAACCCCTTCAGATACCAAAATCCTCAGAGGCTCAAGATATTCATATAAAATGGCATAGTCACAATGGAACCTCATAAATATGTCCAATTTTTATGTTTTTATGTATCAGTAAAAAATAAATTTAGATGGCCTGTAGATTACTTATAACACCTAATACAATATAAATGCTATGTCAACAGCTATTATACTATATTTTTAGAGAGAAATAATAAGGAAAAAGGTATGTATGTGTTCAATATAAATACAAATTTTTTCAAATATTTTCAATCTGCAGTTGACCAAATCCATAAATATGGAAGGCAAATAGTATTTGTATTAGTTTGAAATTTTCCATAAGAGAAAATTAAGAGAAAGAAAGCAGAATCATATTCTGAATTGAGGTAATCAATAAATTATTGTTCTGTAAGGCTGCTCAGTTAATTCAGTTAAGGGAGGTATTTGAAAACAAGGTGCCATTATTTGTCTCAAGATACTATCAAGACATGGTGGCCCATGCCTGTAATCCCAGCGACTCCGGAGGTGAGGAAGAAGGATCTTGAGTTCAAAGCCAGCCTCAGCAATTTAGTAAGGCCTTAAGCAACTTTGTGAGATCCCATCTCAAAATAAAAAATGGGTTAGGGATGCGGCTCAATGGTTAAGCACCTGTGGGTTCAATCCCTGGTACCAAAAAGCAAGAAGAAAAATGATACTATCAAGATAATCTCTTGGGGCTGGGGATGTGGCTCAGCGGTAGCGCGCTCGCCTGGCATGCGTGCGGCCCGGGTTCCATCCTCAGCACCACATACCAACAAAGATGTTGTGTCCGCCGAGAATTAAAAAATAAATATTAAATATTCTCTCTCTCTCTCTCTCTCTCTCTCCTCTCTCACTCTCTCTTAAAAAAAAAAAAAAGATAATCTCATGAATGTTTATTATGAGATGTGTTTGAAGTCCCGAGTCAAACTTTTGCATATCTTGAATATGGTACATTTTGACATACATACTTCCTCCCAACGTGTATATCCACAAACACACAAATAAAACTATAGGCAAAACTGATCTTAATGGGTAGTGAAGTTCAAACACCTTTTAGGCAATGTACACACACTTTAGATGTCACTGGTCTGCAGACTCCAGGCAGAGTTAGTCCTGGAGGAGAGGAACCTCCAAGAGATTCGAAAATGTCCTTCCAATCTTGTGAAGGCTGCAAATCTCCACCTTGAGTCCAGCGTGTTCGTTGGCAAACTGATGCATACTCAAAGTGCGTAGGACCAGGCCAAAAGATTGGTCCAATTCTGGTCTGGGAAGATGGCTTGATGGGAGCCAGTTTGAGTTCTGCCTGGAGCCCTCAATTGTTCCTTGGAGTCTAGCGATAGGAAGTAATTCTCCTTTCTGTTTTCATTGGATGTGGCTTATGGGGTAATTTTCTCCTTTCACTCAGGTGGAGTCTTTTCCTTTCTAGCTCAGAAGGAGCAGGGTCAAACAGCAATACAGAAAAGAGTCAGTCAGGTCACAGGCAATTAAAAATAGGGATGTGCATAAAGAGAGAGGAAGATGGAATCACACTGTTTGACTCCTTGCTCAGCATTGATGGGGATCGTGATGTGGGGTTTTGTTTTGTTTTTTAATTTTACACTCAGAAAGAAAAATTCAAGTCTGTATACCAACTGCGTCTTTAGTGTCCCCTGAGTTTCTCTTGTGCCTTGGCTCCCCATCCCCCAAGTCCAGGCCAAACTTCTGAGAGTCCTCCTTTCGACAGGAGAAGGCAGAATCTATGAACTCATTTACTGTGTTTTCCTTATTCATCTTCTTTAAAAATAAGGACATTATTGATGTGAAATTTAATGTAAAATGAACCTCTCTTGCTGGGCGTGGTCGTGCACAACTATAATCCTAGCGGCTCGGGAAACTGAGACAAGAGAATCACGAGTTAAAAGCCAGCTTCAGCAACTTTGAAAGGCCCTAAGCAACTCGGCAATACCCTGTCCCTAAATAAAATTTTAAAAGGGCTGAGGATGTGCTCAGTGGTTAAGTGCCCCTGGGTTCAATCCCTGGTACCAAAAAAACAACAACAACAAAAAAAAAAAACAAAAAAAAAAACCTCACTTAAGTGAAGAATTCAGTGGCATTTAGTAATCATAAGTGTTGTGCAACCACCTCTTCTATCTAGTTCCAAAACATTTTCATCACCCCAAAAAGAAACCTGGAGCCCGCTCAGCAGTCACTGCCCCCTAGCAACCTCCAGTCTGTCTTCTGGCTCTGCAGATTTCCCCTAAGCATTTCATGTGCTTTTTTTCCCCCCAAGACAATGCATTTAACTTTACAACAGATAGAAAACTCCCTGATTGGTCTCAGTTGTGACGCACAGATAGTTTTAGATGGTCTTTTGGTGGACACCCATGCTGAGCAAGATTTTTCAATCTTCAAAACACTCAAGACTCAACAGAGGTTCTGCATTTCATATTAGTTTATAGTTCCAAGTGTCTTCCATTTTGGCACAGATTCCCTTTGAGGTACAGGGACACAGACAAAGCCATCTCTTTTAAAAATGAGTTTGTTCGCCTTAATTTCTTTATGTGACAAAAGCAGCATAGTCTTTAATTCTTATTTAGTCAGTAGCAGTAGTGGTGCCAGAAATTAATAACATCCCTTGTATGTGGCTTCTTTTACTTTGGCATCATGTTTTTTAGGTTCATCACATTTTAGTGTGTCCTTTTTATGACTTTCATCATCTTAGACTCACAGCATCCAACACAGTGCTAGAACAAATGAAATGATAATAAATGTTGAAGTGAAAATGTGCACTGAGAGAATTCCCATCCTTGAGAGACTAGGATAGGTTTATACACAGGTAAGTTCTTCTTTTAGATCAAACAGGACTTTGTGAGTCCTTCAGATCCTATAAGTAGAAATATGAGACTCTCCTCTTAAAGAACAGTATTTAAAAGCATATAAAAAATCCAAGCTGGGCCAGGTGTGGTGGGGCAAACCTATAATCCCAGCGGCTCGGGAGGCTGAAACAGGAGGTCTGGGTTCAAAGCCAGCCTCAGCAACTGTGAGACACTAAGCAACTCAGTGAGACCCTGTCTCTAAATAAAATACAAAATAGGGCTAGGGATGTGGCTCAGTGATTGAGTGTCCCTGAGTGTTCAATCCCAAGTAACTTCCTCAAAAAAAAAAAAAAAAAAAAATACAAGCGGGATGTGGTGGCACACACCTATGATCCCAGAGACTCTGCAGGAGGATCACAAGTTTGAGGCCAGCTTCAGCAACTTAGTGAGACTCTGTCTCAAAATAAAAAAAATAAAATGTGCTGTGGGTGTCAGTCACTCAGTGGTAGAGTGTCCCTGGGTTCAGTCCCTAGTACCTAATAATAATAATGATGATGATTATAATAATGATGCAAGCAACTCATGTGGGCTGAGCGTATAACTCAGTGGTAGAGCATTTGCCATATTAGAGGCCCTGGGATCCCCAGTATTGCAATAAAGAAAAATACAAGGTAAAGCAAAACAAAATAAAAACAACCCTACAAATGGGTAATGGTACCAATTGAAAAAATGAAAGACCTTTAGTACTGTCCCCAAACATGTGGGTAGTCACATCACAGTTCTCTATTCTTGAAATTAGAATCAACATCTTCCCCATCACCAAAGGAGCCTGCTCAGGTCCCTCATCTTGCACTCCCCGAACACAGGAACTGTGTCCCTAAGAAATGAAGCTATGATGCTGTGTCTCTAAGAGACAACCACCCCTCTCACTATGGAGCTTAGGTGCTGGGGAGGATTGGTTGCAGTCTGCCTTCCCAATCAGGTACTTAATTGAACTGCAGTAAGCACTCTGCTGCAGAAGAGTGCCTGTGCCGGGTTAACCTGGGGAGCACATGGTTGGGGGAAAGTTTAAAGCAAGTGGCACTAGAGTCGGTAATCTGAAGGAATCAACCAGACACAGAGGTAAGGAGAGTGTCCCAGGGAAAGAAGACCATCTTCACCTGCTGCAGAGGGCCTAAGGAGCTGGAGAAACTGAAGTCCACCTGGTTGGTGGGCAAGCAGGAAAACAAATGGACTCAAAGGGGCTAGGAGCTCAATGGGGCCAGGTCTATGCAGTCGTACCAGTCATGGTCACTCAACATCAGTTATGTCCCCAACAGCTGTCTGGAGGCATCCCAAGTAATCATACAAAACACTCGAAAAATCTATAGTGGAATGAATAGGGAACCAAGAGAAGTGTTTGTTTTCAATTTCAGAACTTGTTTATTCACTTGGGACAGGATTTTGGAGGAAAAGTGGATGAAGCCATAATGGAGCAGGAGTACAGGGCTGGTAGGCGAAAAGTGTTCAAAGTTAATATTACCATAATTTCAGAACCCCATGTTGGATACCTTGCAAAACATCATCTTCTGAGATTTTTACTGCAAGAGGTGCAGAGAGTGACAGTTCAAGAGTAACATTGTCTGTTTTTCCCATGTTCTGGAGCCATAACATTACAACAAGAATGGGCAAAGAGTCACAGATTGTATTTAAGCTTAGATTTCAAAACCACCCATGACTATTTTGGCAGGATATATTATTTAAAAATTTTTTCCTTTCTTTCTTTCTTTCTTTCTTTCTTTCTTTCTTTCTTTCTTTCTTTCTTTCTTTCTTTCTTTCTTTCTTTCTTTTCTTTGTTGTTGTTGTTTTTAAGCAATCCAAAAGCAGATGATTGTTTTTATTCAGCCTGGAGGGAATTTTAATCATTGAATTCTTCCTATATGGAAATACCATGCTGGGTAATGAATTGGGATTTCAGGGAGTAATTTTTTGTTTGTTTAAGAAACCAGCCAGGAACAGTGGTGCATGCCTGTAATCCCTGCATTTTGGGAGGCTGAAGCAGGAGGATCACAAGTTTGAGGGCAGCCTCAGTAACTTAGTGAGACCCTAAGCAACTTATTAAGACCCTATCTCAAAAAATAAAAAGGTCTGGGGATGTTGCTCAGTGGTTAAGCACTCCTGGGTTTAATCCCCAGTACAAACAGTTTTTTTATTCATGTAAATGAGGAGAATGTTTTCTCTGGGCCTCAAGTATTTGCCAGCCCTGAAAGGCAGGGCATATGAGTCAGTCATCTGGACACAGCTTAGTGAGGAACCAATGAGTTTGAAACCCAAAAGTGAATAAAACTATTGTCCCACGCCCTCCCCCCCCCACCTCAGGGTGTGAACTTAGATGTTTCCACATGATTTTCTTTCTCTATTGGTCATAGCTTTTCCTCTTCTGCCCTCCTCCTCTAGGTTTTGAGGTTCCTGCAAACTATTTGGAAACTGACAGAGATTTCCAGCTAGAGATGGTGGTGATGAATAGCTTGAGGGTCATTCTTCAAGCTTCTCCATGCAAATCACCATGGAGAAGTTTCCAGGTTCTTCAGTCCATGCCAGTGAGGCCCTGCAGTCTCTACACCTGCACTTATAAAAGCCGGAACCGAGCCTGTGAGTACATTTTCCTAAAGAGAACAAAATCGCTTGTTTGGTTTTTATAACAATCATTTGTGTTAAGCATTTGTAGGTATGGTGTCATTGGCAGTCTGGTGTGATTATATGTTGTAATTTTGAGACAGGGTCTTGCCAGGTTGCTTAGGGCCTTGCTAAATTGATGAGGCTGGAGTTGAACTTGTGATCCTCCTGCCTCAGCCTCCCAAGTTGCTGGGATTACAGGTATACTACTATGCTAACTTTTCTATTGATCCTCTAAAGTAAATGTGGAAAGTTCTTTCTTGGTCAGGTTTAGTATACTAAAATGGTGCAGAAATTGGACAAATAAGACTTCCAGTTTCAAATATCTTGGAATCTGATTATCTTGGGAAGCTGAGGCAAGACGATCACAAGTTCAAGGCCAGCCTCAGCAACTTAATGAAACCCTAAGCAACTTTTTTTTTTTTGTAATGGTACTGACAATTGAATTCAGGGGTGCTCTCCCACAAGCTACATCCCTAACTCTTTTTTTTTTATTTCAAAACAGAGTCTTGCTAAGTTACTAGGCTGGCCTCCAATTTGTGATCTTTCTGCCTCTGCCTCCCAAGTCACTGGGCTTAAAGCTGTGTACCACCAGGCCTCACAACCTGCTGTTTTTATTGTTTCTTGTTAGTAATGATCTTTTTACTAAGGGCAATCCACAGAGTACAAATTATTTCAGTAAATCTTAAGTTTCTGGAAGTTGCTTTAATTTTTGCAAGCAAGTCAGTGGCTTCACACTAAGGGATATTCTAACCGGAGTTACAAATCCTGGAGTTAATTCTAGCTGACTAACTTGATAGTATGTGTTCTGCTGTAAACACAGAAAATCAAGTGAGCCAGAAGGTGGTCTCTCAAACCTCTGATTCTTGCCCTGGGAATACAAATTAATGTCCACATCAGGATGTTGTAGGGATTCTCAACCATGACCTTGACATGGTAGGTGGGTCATTGTTGTTGGGAACTCTCCTGAGAATGGCAGGGTGTTGAGCAGCATCCCTGGCCTCTACCCACTAGATGCCAGTAGGACTCCCACCCAGTTATAAGAACCACAAATTTCTGCAGGGAACTGAGGATGTAGCTCAGTGATAGAGCACTTGCCAAGCATGTTTGAGGCCCTGAGTTCAATGCCTGCCACCAGAAAAAAAAAAAAAAAAGTCAGCAGACATTGTCAAACAAGCTCTTGGGGACAAAATTGCCCCCATCATTAAGAACAGTCAAGGTGCTGGGAGAGGATGTGGGTATTTGTGGAAAGATGAGTTTGAGTTTATGGAGAGATGAAGTGGCTAAGCATAGCATTCAAGAGAAATTTTTCATGTTTTCCATTATTAAAAGAAATTGACACAAAATTTTCAAATGTGGGCTTGCATCCAGGTTGGTCTGGATTTCTGTTGTTTGTTGTTGTTGTTGATCCTCTTTGACCCCAAATATATACAATACAAAGAATGGGTAAAAATTGAATGCTTATAAATTAGTAATGCTAATCTAGCTAAATTCAAAGGCTTGAAACTGTTTCATAAATATAATTTTATTGTATGTTTATTTTCTTTCCTTCCTCGTTGACTGTATTCTCATTAAATTAAACTGGCCTGAGTCATAATAAATTTCTGGTTGTTAGGTGTGGCTTCCTACCAGCATGCCCACATCCTACTCAGACTGGCGCTCTATGACCTAAGGCTTAAAATGGAAAAAATTAGTCATATTTAGTGAGTTACCAAAGATTTCCTTTTTTTTTTTTTTTTTTACAGAAAGATGAAAGTTAAACATCTAAAGTTCTGCATGCTTTTGTCTTTAGGACAGTTGAGGTACTTCTTTTATTTCTGACAAAAAAAAAAACTGCAGGGGTTTGGGGAGGTTTCACTAGATTAATTTACCACATTATATGACACATTCTTGTTTCCAAGTTGGTAGGACAAATGACATGGTCACCATTTATTTGGCTTTTGGTATACTGCACTGTCCTGACTTGCTTTCACTCAGGAGAATATTATAGTCTTTGCTTTCTCACTGAGCATTTCCTCTTCTGTTATCCTGACCCCTCGCCTACTTACCTGTGTCGACAGCACTCATTGTTTTTGGAAGGCCGAGAATACACTGGACCAAGAACCACCTAAGATTGTTAAGGGTTAGAAACTCAGTGTTAGGACTTGCTTAGTATGGGTGAGGCCCTGATTTCAATTTCTAGCACCAAACAACCACAAAAACTACCACCCCCCCAAAAAAAAAAAACCCTTTAGTATTACTAAATTCTACAAGTACTACTACTATGGTTACTAATTCGACTAGTACTGCAATTGTTATCATTAACTGTATTATCATTATCTTTATTTTCATAGGCTCAGTGCCTGCCACAGGTGTTTAAATCTGACCATTTTAAGATGAAATGAAGCAGAGTAAGGAATAAATCAAGTGGGAGGTTGTGACAAATTCAGAAAGCAACCTTATAGGTCAGCCTTGAGATCTGCGCCTTTACCTTAGCTCCCTGCCCTCCTACCAAGTAATCACTGGCTGTCAACTCAAATTGCTGTTTGCTGTTATCTCAAGAAGCAGGCAGCCCTGTTGGGGACTTACGGATTGTACACCTGTTACCCATGATGGAAATCAAATCAGTTCCACCTAGGGTATCATCTAATGACATTTAGCCTAATCATTACATTAAAAAAATTTAGGCACAAGATCTTGGACCATAGAAAAATGAATTTGATAATTTAGTACATCTTAATTTAATTAGATATATAAAGAATACAGTCTAGGATGGAAATGGTATATATTTGTTATTATTACAATGATTTTTTTTTTTTTTTTTTTTTTTTTTTTTGCCGGAGGGACTGGGGATTAAACCCAGGGCATTTACCACTGAGCTACATCCCTAGCTATATCCCCAGCCTACCCGACCATTTTTTTTTTTTTTTTTTTTTTGGTCCAGGGGATTAAACTCAGGGGCACTTGACCACTGAGCCACATCCCTAGCCCTACTTTGTATTTTATTTAGAGATAGGGTCTCACTGAGTTACTTAGCACCTCACTTTTGCTGAGGCTGGCTTTGAACTCTCGATCCTCATGCCTCAGCCTCCTGAGCCTCTGGCATTTCAGGTGTGCACCACTGACCCCGGCTTATTTTTAATTCTAAGACAGGGTCTTGCTAATTTGCTGAGGCTGACCTTGAATTTGCCATCCCACTGTCTCAGTCTCCCGAGTTGATAGGATTGTGGGAATGTACCACTGTGCCTGGCTTCCAGTGATTCTTATTTTTTTAATATTTATTTTTTAGTTGTAGTTGAACAAAATACCTTATTTATTTTTATGTGGTGCTGAGGATCAAACCCAGAGTCTTGCGCTCTATCACTGAGCCACAACCCCAGCCCCCCCAGTGATTCTTAATGTTCAAGGTCTCCCTACTTTTAGAATGATGACAAACATTTTAGGATAACTTGAACTAGAACTGCAGTGTACAAAATGTAGCCACTAGCCCCATGTGAATATTTATATGTAAATTTAATTTCATTCATATATTATAGCCACATACACTTTGTTTTCACCACACTGGATATTCCCATCATCAAAGTTCTGACAGCACTGATCTATATTATAACTGAACGGTTTCAATGTTGTTCTATTATTTCTCTATTTAATTTTGAGAAATACAAATAAAGCCTGGAAAACAATATTAAAAAGCCTGTCAGTGTTTTCTCAAGGAACTCTGATAATCCCTAGATAATTTACATCCAGGATGTCCCAGACTGTTGTATTAATATTCAAATACCTTGAGAAACAATGGGCCCATTAAGATCACCTTAAAATTGCATAGTGGCCTCAGAGTTACCTTCGGCTCTCTAAGACCAACAAATAACCCTGGAAGTGACCACAGGAAGTTTGGGCTTTATTCTCCTGTGCTGGTCATGACATGGGTATCTTGTGGTTAATGGACTCAGCATCAAAGTGCCTTTTACAGCCACATGCTGCAACATGGCAATTTATGATTTTCTCATTGTCCTCAACAAAATCATGTGCAGGATCCCTGCCTGCAACTGCTCTAAGGCCAAAGATGGTCTTCAATTACATGAGAAAACAGCACACTCCAAGGGGGAAGAAAAGAGTCCAGTGGCAAGGCACAGACTAAAAAGCCACTGAGGGTATAGAACGATGCTGTCCAGTAAATAAATAATGTAAGCCAGAAATATGACCCATATAGGTAATTCTATATTTTCTGATAATCACATTACTAAGGTGGATACACAGATAAGATTAATTTTACTGGTGAATTTTATTTAACCCAATATATCCAAAATATTATCATTTTAACATGAAGTGATGATAAGAATTATAAATTATAAATGAATTTTTAAGTCTTTATTTTATGCTATGTTTTCAAAGTCCCTAGTGTCATTCATTATAGCACATCTCAATTTAGACACATGGCAAGTGGCCACCATATTGATAAACTCAGGTATAGAGAGTGGGGAAGTCCTAAATTTTGATGTTCTAAATTTAATTACAGAGGTCCTGTGGGTGGAAGGGAAAAAGAGATAGAGAAGGTCAAATGCTTCTCTTGTGGGCTGTCTTCCTATCCCAAAGCTTCCCCTATCACAGGAGAGGGGAGAGCTGAAGTTCTAAACCTCGGTTCTTGTGTCCTGATGAAAGAAAATTTAAAGTCAGACATGAAAAGCCAAGTAAGAGAATTTTTTTTTTTTTTTTTTTTTTTTTTTTGGTATTGGGTATTGAACTCAGGGGCACTCAACCACTGAGCCATATCCCCAGCCCTATTTTGTATTTTATTACAGACAGGATCTCACTGAGTTGCTTAGGGCCTCCCTGTTGTTGAGGCTGGCTTTAAACCCGAGATCCTCTGCCTCAGCCTCCCCAGCTGCTGGGATTCCAGGTGTGCGGCACTGCGCCTGGCTAAGACAATTTTATTAAGTGAAAGTAAAGTAAGGCTAAAGCAGAGAGAGAGAGAGAGAGAGAGAGAGAGAGAGAGAGAGACCAGAGAACAATAAAGCTGCTTCCAAATTTACTTCTGTTTGATGGTTGCCAGGGGTCTTCTTCTGTACCCTCCACCAATCAGGAGACTGACTCCTCCTTCACATAAGGTGGGAGAGTTTTTAACCCTTCTTGGCCCTCTCCAGAACTGTCACGGCAACCATCCCATTCAGGGGGCTGTCATCTACAAGTCAATGACTGGACTGACTTCTGAAACACATTAAGAAACCTGTGGCCATAAATCCTAACTTTACAATGAGTCAATAACCCCATTGATCTTCCTCTCTTGACATATTTATTAATTGTTCTCCCTTGTTTCCACCTGCTTATTCTCAGGGTTAGCATACCTGTTGTTCTACAAGTTACTTGATTGTTCATTAAGGCTATTCAGAGAAGCCCCATGACCCTCCTATGTTATTGGTTCACATTTCACGGCTCATCACTAACTACTATCTAATATCCCTGCTTCAGATAATCCTGCCCCTATAATCTGTAGCCAATGTAGGTTTGATGTAAATAATCTATGCCTTCCTTTCTCAAATTTTCATTTTAAAGTACTGTGTATGTGTGTGTGTGTTGTGTTATGTTGTTTTGTTGGATCCAGTGACATTTTTCCAAGTGCTTTCTAGTCTTGGTTTTGGGAGCTTCAGAAACTTATCCCAGGACTGCTACTTTATTTCTGACTAACACCTAACCTGCGTTGGTGTGGTGGACCTTTTTGCTTCAGAGATCCTTTGGTCTCTTCCAGGTTTGGTTTAACAAGGGAATGGGTACTGAGAAGTCAGAGCAGCTAAAGGGGTGATTAAATTTAGGATAGGATTGGCAGGGAAGGGGAAAGAATTGACTTTGAGAACCGGCAAGAATTCTTTGATATTTTGAGAAACAGGTAGATCTAATCATGAGATCCCAGGAGCTATTTGGGCAAACCAGTTTGCCTGGTAGAGAGATGATGGGTGTGAGGTAAGAGTGGACAACCGGGCATCAACTCTGGTTTTTCTCTATCAGTAAAATAACCATTTAGGGGCTGGGGCTGTAACTCAGTGGTAGAGCACTTGCCTAGCATGTGTGAGGCACTGGGTTTGATCCTTAGTACTGCATATAAATAAATAAATATCCATTGACAACTTAAAATTTTTTTTAAAAAAATATCATTTTTAAAAAGTTGTAAAATATGACTATTTAGTGCCTCCTCTGTGCCTAGTACCAGGTTTAGCCCTGGAAGCTACAGAAAAAGTGCAGGACATGGGCCCCATAGGCTCGGGGTTGACACAGGCCCTTTGAACAGATAAAGCAAACACACATTACATGAGGGATTCTGGATGCTAAATGGTGTGAGTGAATGCAGTGTGAGTTTAAAAAAGCAAAGAAAAGAGTGGCTGGAGAAAGTGTCATCCCAAGGAGAAGATATGCAGTGGAAGATCTCCTAAGTGGTAAGGAGAATGAAGGTATCTAAGCACAAGCAAAAAGAGCTCAGTCTGTGCAGGTGGCAGTTGTAATAATTGTGGCACAGTCAAGGGTGGTGGCATGATAAGAAAAGCAGCACGGGAGACAAGAGCTTGGGAAGGAGGAGGAGGAGGAATGGGATAAGTGAGAGAAGCTTGAATAGGAGCACCGGGGCCCTTGGACACAAGTTACAGGTTGATGTACAGTTGTTAGCAGGAATGCAACACAGCAAAGCTGATGGTTTAGGGAAACTGCTGAGTGTCAGAACACAGGATCCAGGGGTGTGGGGGAGGAGAGAGATACCCCCAAGAGGCTTCAAATGAAGTCTGGGGTTTAGGGGCCTCAACTTGGGTAGTGGTTATGGGCAAGGCAAGGAAGAAATGACCTGAAAGATTCTTCAAGAAGAAATAATATGGTGATCAGTGGGGTAAGAGGAAATAAAGCAAGAAGGAGAATCAAACTGCCTTAGTGTGTTTAAGCTGCTATACAAAAATACCTTAGCCTGGGTGAATGATTGAAACGGTGGATTGAACCTGGGGTGCTTTCCCACTGAGTACATCCTTAACCCTTTTTATTTTTTATTTTGAGATGGGGTCTTGCTAAATTGCTGAAGCTGGCCTTCAACTTGTGATCCTCCTGATTCAATCTTCCAAATCACTGGAATGATAGGCATGGGCTACCATGCCATCTCAGCTATGAGATTTTTTTTTTTTTTTTGGTACTGAGAATTGAATCCAGGGGTGCTTAATCACTGAGTCACATCCCCAGACCTTTTTTATATTTTATTTAGAGACAGGGTCTCAGAGAGTTGCTTAATACCTCGCTGTTGCTAAGGCTGGCTTTGAACTTGTGATCCTCCCACATCCCTCAGCCTTCTAAACTGCTGGGATTATAGGCATGCACCACTGTGCCTGGCTATGAGATTCTTAATGACAGTGTTATTTTGCTCACTTAAGCCATGGTCGATACAATCACTATCTTTGTTTATTTCATTTTTTTCTACATAAGAAAAACTTGAAAATAAAGCCCGTGTTAGAATACAAAACAGCTCCCTATTTTGAGGGAAAATATGAGCAACTACCAGGAAATTATTTCAATCTGCTTTTTGTTTAAGTGGAGGAAGAGAAAGGGGAGGGAAGAACAAAAATGTGAGTTTATCTTTAGAAAAACAAACCCTTGGCAATGCTGGCTTCAATAAGGGGACAGTGACTAAGTCCCTCCACTTCCAATGGGGGATGGTCTAGGGTAATAAAAAGAAGAGGTGGTCACAGGAAGGAAATTCCACTGGGAGCTGAACTTGTAAACCAAAAGTCATAAATTGATGGCATTATGTTCATAAAAGGGCAGTGAAGGAATGAACCCAGTTTTCTTGTGTTAGTTAGTTCTCTGGGGTGTGAGAGTTGATGATTTCCATTTCTTGGATGAAATGGCCTACAATTAAGGATGACCAAGGGCATCATTTTAGGGACCTGATCACTATTCCAGTTCTTCCATAGTCTTCAGAGGAGATCCTCATGAACTGGCTTTAAAGAGTTTGAATTCTCTAATTCTCATATCTGAGCATCTTAGAGGTGAAGATCTGTGGTCTGTTTGTTTCAGGAATCTTTGAAACTGAATCAGGGCTGTTAAGATTTTCCAGGATATTAAAAAGAGGGCAGAGGGGTGAGAGGGGAAGGGAAGGAGTATGAGGTTATTAATGATGGTGGAATGTGGTGGACATTATTCCAAAGTACATGTATAAAGACACGAATTGGTGTGAATATACTTTGTATACAACCAGAGATATGAAAAATTGTGCCCTATATGTGTAATAAGAGTTGTAATGCATTCTGCTGTCATATATAAATAAAAATATTAATAAAAAATTTATTTGCATGTAAAAAAACATGCAAAGTATTATTATATGTTTTGCATGCTGAAGCATGGTCCTATGGAGATTACTCTTTTAAAAGAGAAGAAAATTTAGCCTAAAGGAATTAAATGATTAGTTCATCAGTAAAAGCCCTTTAGTGTATTCATATCAAAGACATCAAATGGACCATAGATGCATGGAGGGTTAATCAAGGAAGGACTTGAGTCTGATGTCCTTAAGTGACAACAGAGGTTTGCCTGTGTAAGAACTAGAGTAATAGCAATGACAATGTAACTTTTAAAATTACACAAGCATACAGGATTGCTTCATTTGAAAATAATAACACAGGACAAATGTGTCTCTCCTGCATAGTTAGAACAGAATAATACCAAACATTTCCAAAGTAATTCAGAAGAGATGTATTAGTGTTATTGTAGCCATTTTTTTCCTTAAAAAAACTGAAGTTTAAAGTAAGTTCTAGAAGAAAAGATTATTGATAATGATGCTTCAGACACTTAAAATAATAGACCACAATAAAACAACTATCTCAGCTCCTGCCAAAACATTCTCACTTCTTTGTGGTCAAACTTATCTACCCTGACCGCTTCAACCAACAGTTTTAAAACATAATTATGGGTTAAATAAATATTTTTTTTCAAACAATTAATATGAGAAATTTATCAAATTGAATATTTTTTTTCTAATAGAACACATTGTATGATAAAAGAGCTAAACCAGAATCTTCTCCATTCTGTGTGGTATGGAGCCATTGCATGCCCATGTCCTTTGCAAAGTTATCTTGGCAGTTAGTAATCATTTATTCTCCATGTGATTTAGCAGACAGCTTGTCAACTTTCATGAAAAATCCTGTTGAGAGTTTCACTAGAATTCCATTTAGTTCATAGCCAATTTTGGAGGAGAATTGCTGTCTTTATAATACTGTCTTATTTTATACAAAAATTATGTTTTATTTTCATTTATTTATGACTTCTTTAATGATCTTTAGTAATATTCAGTAATTTTATAAGGAGTAAGTTTGTTGTAGACCATATTTTATGCATTATTTAGAAAAGTATATGATTTCTATTTCAATTTCACTTTTAATCATGTTGTATGGAAATTATTTCATTTTACATATTAATATTTTATGTAGTAACTTTAATGAACTTTTATTTCTAAAAAAAGACACAAGTTGGTGTGAATATACTTTGTATACAACAAGAAATATGAAAAATTATGCTCTATATGTGTAATAAGAATTATAATGCATTCTGCTGTCATATATAAATAAAAAATTAATAAAAAACACAAAAAGAATAATTAAATAAAATACATAAAATTAAAAAAAATCAGCGTGAGTCAGGAATGGTGGTGCACACCTGTAATCTCAGCTGCTCTGGAAGCTGAGGTAGGAGGATCACAAGTTCAGCCTCAGCAACTCAGTGAGGCCCTAAGCAAGTTAACAAGATCTTGTCACAAAATAAAAAATAAAAAGGGCTGAAGGAGGGTGGGGTTGTGGCCCAGTGGTAGAGCACTTGCCTAGCATGTGTGAGGCACTGGGTTCGATTCTCAGCACCACATATAAACAAATAAAATAAAGGTCCATTGACAACTAAAAAATATATTTTAAAAATCAGTGTAATTTGAAGCAAATGTAGCTCCCCCACCCAACAATAGCAGTTGGATAATCAATAATAAAATTAAAGGATATATATTTAATTAGGCAGTATAGGGTGACAATGGAAGGAGGAAGATTTCACTCCTGCCCACAACATTGCAGTTTCATCAGATTAGAAGATGATGCATTGTATCAGTTCATACGCATTTTCTCTTTTACAGTTCTGAAACAGATCTTCTCTAAAGGAAATTCTTGTTCTTCACAAGTTCTTTTATACTAAGGTGGAAAAAAATTCAAAGTTGGGTTTGGACCTCTCCAGAGATAAGAGTACTATATTTTATGGGAAAAAAAAAAAGGAAAGAAAAAAATACTGTGAATCCTTACTCAAATTCGAGTAATCCTTACCCGAATCTTACCCCACTACTCCAATCCTTACTCATTCTTAGTGGTGGGGCAAGATGCAGGGGCCATTGGCAACGACTTCTGTCCATTCACATTTCCAGTTGATTTTGATTCTACCCATCCATGATGCTTCTACAAGGCTGGGAACTGGACCACCCCAAACCACTAGATGAGGGTTCCATTCATCACATGTGGGTGTCTCAACAGGTCTCTGTTAGCAGGAAGTCCACTGATATTTATTGCTGCAAAGCCCTGGGGCTTGATTCTGTGGGAAAGAGTCAGCATCAGTCACATTGTCAGTGGCTGTGGGGGACAAACCATGTATACACACCATAATAGATGACGTCCACATTTGAGTGACAGGCCGGGAACTTGAGGGACCTGGGCAATGTTGATATTCGCCCTGGCCTTGCATGACGGCTGCCTGATGGCTGGCACAGGGGTGAGCTCAGCGTGCACACTGCGCATGTCAGCAGTTTACCCTAGCCACCCAGCTGAAGACGCTGCACTCGATGAAAGTTTGCTTTCCAAAATTCTTCCCCCATTCCCTTGGCTCAAAATGAAGTCTGTCACTGGAAATTAAATTGACTTGACTTTGTGTTTAAAGCCAGTTGGGGGCTTGGGACATTAGCCATGAAACAAAGAAATTCACTTGTGAAAACCCCATTTGCAGCTGGCACTAATCATTTTGCTGTTGTGACAGGACTTGACAGCACTGAGTTCAGGGGACATTAGTAGGCAGATGGGACATGTTGGCTTTTCAAGATGGCAGACATGAGCCCATGCAAGGTGCTCTCTGGTCTGCCTTTATCCTCTGCTTTAGGCAGTTGAGGCTCTGAGTCGCTAATTCCAAAGACTTCCAGTTGCCATTGGCCTGTGCCGATTCTCCCCAAGTGGGACTGCCTCCTGCTCTTGCTAATGGCCCCACCCTGCTCTCTCCTAGTGCATCCACTCTGGGAGAGTGTGGACCTGCTTCCTGGGGGTGATCGTCAGTCACCCATCAATATCCGGTGGAAGGACAGTGTTTATGATCCTGGCTTAAAACCTCTCACCATCTCTTATGACCCGGCTACCTGCCTCCACGTCTGGAATAATGGGTACTCTTTCCTTGTGGAATTTGAAGATTCTACAGACAAATCAGGTAAAAACAAGATCTGGTGGTTCTATTTGCACATAAAGGAAGAGTGTGATATCAACATCAGACACATCACACTGTTTCTGTGACAGTGTTGACTTCTTTGTTAGCAAAGGAACTCATTGATATTATTTTTTAAATGTATAAAAAACTTCCTTCTAGTTTTTATTCAGATTTTCTTTGATTAGTATAAGTAACATTTTTATTACTAAATATATATATAATTGCTATAGAAAAGACGATGTGAAAATGAAACTCTACCAGAAGTTTATTTGGTTTGTGCATATTGAATATGTACTTTTTTTTCTGCTTGCTGACTTTACATGAACTATTACACGAAATAGTAATATTATTAATAATATTTAAATTGTCAGATTGTGGTGCTGGTGATCAAACCCAGGGCCTTGTGCATGCTAGACAAGAATTCTACCTCTGAGCTACATCCCTAGTCTGTCCTTAAAGGCTTAGGTGTCTCCACATCCCCATTTTCTGCTTTTTCTCCATGGTATTACATGGTACCAAAACTCTGAGTACCTTACTTCCATATCTCAAACTAAGAAGAATTGCTCATTTTTCCCCTAGATTCATGGGCTTCTTTCTTAAATTTTCCAAAACACTGGAGTGTGCCCCCATCTTAACTAGAAACCTATAATATTATCCTGTGTATAAGAATTCCAGAAATCCTCAAAGCAGCAAGCTAAATTTCCATGTTCCAGATGACTATTCTGTACTCTGGGAAGCTTGACTTGTTTCCCTTGGAACTCTTAACATTACCCCTGCCAGACCTAAACTAATTGTGTTGTAGTTTGGATGTGAGGTATCCACCAAAAGCCATGTGTGAGGCAATGCAAGAAGGTTCAGAGGAGAAATGATTGGGTTGTGAAAGCCTTATCCCAATCAGTGAATTAATCCCCTGATGGGATTAACCGAGTGGTAACTGAAGGTGGGCAGGGTGTGGTGTGGCTGTAGGAGGTGGGTCATTGGGGGCGTGGCTCTGTATATTTGTATCTGGTGAGTGGAGTCTCTCTCTCTGTGCATACTCATCATCATGTGAGCTGCTTCCTCTACCACACTCTCAAGCCATGATGTTTTGCCTCACTTTGAGCCCTGAGGAATGGAGCCAGCCTTCTATGGACTAAAAACTGTGGGCCCTCAAATAAACTTTTCCTCCTCTACAATTGTGCTGCTCAGGTCTTTTAGTCACAGCAGCAAAATTGCTGACTAAAACAAATTGATAGACCCAACTATGGAACACCAACTCTCATACATTCATTCTGTATGCATAGTAGTTCCTTTAAGTCTCAGACCTATCTAGGTCCGTGATAATCTTCTTTCTTTTCTTCTGAGGATCCTAGGTGTTGTTCAGCTTTTAAAGCCCTTGATAGTTTAGGGACCTTGTATTGCCAATATACCATTGCTACACCGAGTTAGAAATTTTAGGAAGTTGTTTAATGGGTTTCTTGAGAGCTTTCTAGGTAAACATCTGTTTGTTTTATTTTTCAGTCTCTTTTTCTTTTGAATAATAGATTTAAGATTATTTTCTGTGTGTGTGGTATATGGATCAAACCCAGGGCTTCATGCATGCAAGGCAAGCACTCTAGTACTGAACTACAGCACTTTTTATTTTATTTTGAGACAAGATCTCACTAAGTTTCTCAGGCTGGTCTTGAATTTGGGATCCTCCTGTCTCAGCCTTCTGAGTAGCTGGAATTATAGGTATACTGCACCCAATTGATTTAAGGATTCTTATCCATCCATTTGCATAAAAATTTTCTAATGGATAACAAATATTTTCATCAATAATAGATCTTTTAAAAACCTTAGTCTTCTCTTCATCCTACCTTCCCTACATGAAATGAATTTCATTAAAAAAATTTTTTTTACAAAATGTGTAAGAAAAATTGTAGAGAGTTTGATAATTTTTTACTTGTTTGGTCTGAATGAACTAAAACTGATAGTCCCATTTTATTATGCTTTAATAATTATTTTCTATAGGACACCAGTAAGTGCCTTTCTCCATCTCTTTTTTCCTTTCAGTGACTGCCTCTTATTTCCTGCTTTTTCTTCACTACTATTTCTCCATGCAGTTGCAAAACAATCAATAGCCGGGGGTGGGGAGAACAAGAAAAATATAAAAATTAAAAAAGAAAGCAAAGACATCCTAGAAATGAAGAGAAGGAAGGAACAATTCTAGAAAAGGAAGAATCTAACAAATATCAATGTCTATGAGTTTCAAAAAAACAACAAAAACCAACAAACCAACCCTAAGAAATGTGCTACTACTGCGTGCTTTATAAAGATCTGGAATAAAGTGAAGGAAAATGAGTCAGGAAAGGTTTGTAACAAAAGCTTTATAACAAACCTTATGGAATGCGGCTAAAGCAGTGCTTCGAGGGAAATTTATAGATGAAAATGCATGTAACAGAGAAGAAGAAATTTCTCAAATCAGTAACCTAGCTTTCCATCTTAAGAAACTATAAAGAGAAGAGCAAACTAAATCCAAAGCAATGAAGAAGGAAATAATAATTAAGAATAGAGCAGAAATCGATAAAATTGAAAGTTGGTTCTTTGGAAAGATCTACAGAGTTGACAAACCTTTAGTTAGGTGGACCAAAGAAAAAACAGGAGAGAGAGAGAAAGAAAGAAGACTCGAATAACTAAAATCTGGAATGAAAGTGGAAACAACACAATCTCTCTTAGAGATATTAACAGATTTCTAATAAGGTATGTGCATGTCTCATGTCACTCTCTTCTGGTTATTGTTTTGTTATCTGGTTCCCCAGAATAGGACACAATTACTGATTTTAATAAGTGCATGTGAGAAATAAGAAAATATTATAGGGAAGGGCAATAAACTATCCCTGGGCTAACATGGTTGACCCTGTAAATTATCACTTTTCCTGAAATTCCTTTTATTGACAGTCAAAAGGCATTAAATAGAAGGAGAGGAGAGGAGAGTCCCTTTGTTCTCCTCCTAAGGGTGTTTCCTATTTCAACCTGCTTCACTCCATGCTTTTATAGGGGATCATAGGCAGGCAGTGAACCTAGTAAGAATGCTTTCATAAAAATTTTAAGTTCTCCTGCCCCATTTTTGGTTCTATATTTACTTAAAAATATAATTTTTTTTGGTAAATTTACAGAGTTGAGCAAACATCATTACAATCCCATTTTAGAATGTTTTCATCACCCCTAAAGAGTTTTCATGCCCACTTCCTGCACTTACTCATTTTTGTTGTTCTTTGTTTGTCTTTTTTTTTTTTTTAGTACCAGGAATTGAACTCAAGGACATTTAACCACTGAGTCACATCCACAATCCTTTTTATTTTATTTTATTTTTTTATTTCGAGACAGAGTCTCACTAGATTGCTTGTAGCCTCACTAATTTCTGAGGCTGACTTTGAACCTGCAATCCTCCTGCCTCAGCCTCTGGAGCTGTTGGGATTCCAAGGGTAAATGCCCAGCCTTTTGCTTTTATTTGTATGGGTTCTGTGTGTTCCCTTTCTCTTGATCATGTCTCTGCTAGCTCCTTGACTTGCACATTGAAATGCAAAAGAAGGGAGTGAATATTATAGAGATTGCTTGCTGGGAGCCAGACTCCATGTTATTTTTTTCCCCCATACTTTTTATTGATGTATTGTAATTTTACATAACATGCTCCATGTTATATATTTTATTTTATTATTTTTTTAAAAATATCTATTTTTTAGTTGTAGTTGGACACAATACCTTTTTATTTTTTTTATTTACATTTTTATGCAGTGCTGAGGATCGAACTCAGGTCCTAAGTGAGCACTCTACCACTAGGCCACAACCCCAGACCCCAGATGTTTTATTTTTGTTACCTAAAATTCTTTATAAGTTTAATTGTTTCTCATCTTAGAGCACAGAAATAACAAAATACCAATGTCAAATACACATTTGCTATGTTGTTTGACTGTTCTCTTCTTTTTCTTTCTTTCTTTTTCTTTTTTTTTTTTTTTTTTTTTTTTGGTACTGGGGATTGAACCCAGAGGTGCTCTACCACATGCCCAGCCTTTTCTTTTTAATTTTGAGACAGGGCCTCCATAAGTTGCCTTGTCTGGCCTCTAACTTGCAATCCTCCTGCCTCAGCCTCCCAGGTTGCTGGTATTACAGGTGTGCACCACCACACCTGTCTTGTTTTCCTCTCTGATTTACTATCTTCTTTCTTCTCTGTCTTATTCCAGGTGACAATACTTTCCCTCTTCCACTCATCTGCTATACCCAACCCCACCCTTTCCCTTCCCATTTGTTGAGGTTACCAGTGATATCCCAGTTACCAGTGACAGCCACTTGACAGTCTATTTCTTTAGTTCCTCGTTTTATTGTGAATCTACTAAGTGCCAGACACTGTACTCAGAATAGAAAGAGGAAGAGGTTATGGACCCTGCCTTTAAGGAGCTTATAAGTGTGATGAGGAGACAGACCCTAGGAGAGATGATGCCATTGCAAAGTGCTAAGTGCTACGGCGGAGGTGTACACATGAGTCTGGGGAGAAAGGTTCTTGATAGAGGTGACATCTGGGTGATCGACATGGAGGTAGAAGTGAGAGGTGATGTGATCCTTGTGTTAGGTGTTACTGTGATTTAATGTGTAAGAAGGAGGTGACAGAGAGCAGGGCCAGAGGCAGGCAAGAGCTGATTCATGGTGAATTTTGTAGACCATGCTCATAGAGTAGGAATCTGGGAGCAATTTATCTGGGTGTTCTGGCTCTGAGTTTCTCATAGGGCTGTGATCAAGTTATCAGTTTTGGTTAGGATCTTATCTCAAGGCTTCTCAGGCAAACGATCCTCTTGCAAACTTACTCAGGTGCCTGTTAGCTTGGTTCTGTTTCTTTCAGAACCTCCATTCCTGGGTGGCTGATGGCTGAAGTCCACCCTCATTTCCTTACTTTACAGGCTTCTCCATAGGACAAGCAAGCAAATGGGGGAAGGTCAGAGAGGGCAAGCAGAACAGAAGCCAGTCTTTTTTGAAAGCTCATCCCCAAAAGAGACATCCTCTTACTTTTGCCCGTAGGAAGCAAGTCTGAGGTCCAGGTCACATCCAGGGGAGGAGATTATATAAGGTTGTGAATACCAGGGAATGGGGATCACTGGGCATTGAGTTAGAAGCTGCTGGCACATGTGGCAAATGACACATAGCCAATTCACTGAAACAGGGCTTTTTCCTACAAAGTGTGTGCTCTTAGCCACATTCCACAGAAGAATACTACACTGTCTCATCTCTCCCCTAGTACAATTTATATAGGTATGATACCCAGCACATGGTAGGGACTTAACTTTTCCAGGTAGCAAGTGCCAAAGTCAGATGCTGAACCACTAACCTTTTATCTCCCAGGGATCACAAATGCAGTTGTACCTACAGTCCAGGGAGGGAATGAGAATGAGTGAGACTGGGAATGAGGGAAATGGCAGAGGTGACCATGGTGAACAACTGGTGGCCTACTTAAGGGGGTATCCATTTCCTCTGCCAACCCTGTAGCCCCGGGGGATTGTGTTCCCACCATGGCCATGGCATTTAATTCTCATAAATGAAGTTGGAAACCTAGATTGGCCAGCATTAAACGTTGGCAACTAATTTTATTAAAATTTGTTTAGTAGCTTGTGCACCACCAACACTATGTAGGTGAATCAAAACTCACCGGAAGACCAATTCTGTCCCTCAGCCACCTGTTGGTGACATCTTCTCTTTGCCCTGTTTATCATCTTTGGAGGAGACACACAGTAAGGATCTAGAAGATGTTGTCAGGATTGTTCTAGGGACAGGAGAGGAGGGCTGGCCCTTAACCTGAGACCAGAATTTCAATTTTGTTCAACAGATTGGATTCAGTATTTGCCAAAATCATTCTATTTGGAGTTCGTGTAGAAAAGTAAGATTTTTTTTGACAGATATTTTATTTTGACTTCATTTCATTTTAGTACTATTCTTCTATTACCTAGTGAATCATGTGGTATTATTCTCTGCATCTCTCCTGCCCCCTAAAAAGAAGAAGTCATTGGTGTCTTCATTTGCCTCTTACAAAACTGATTTTTAGAGGAAATTATGTAAGAATTTTTCAAAGTCAGTAAGGTACATAGCAGACCATTTCATTTCAGTGTTATTTAGGCCTTGGGATTTCTGTACTTGATCATTTGTGTACATAAAATTCAACTGAGGATCATTAAGATGAATAGGATGGATGATTTTAATGATGCTATATTGGTTTGACTGTGTACAGATATTGCCAGGGTCTGGTCAGAGAGAGGAAATGAGGAACTAATATGCATTAGAAAATTCAAGGGGGAAAAATCAGCACGACTCAAAGTCTAAGGTGACTTTAACAGCTTACTTTTTCTGAATATTTATTTTCTCTATACTGTATTGATTTTACCAGTTCCAGAAAAGTAGTCTTGTTTGGCATATTAATTATTCAACCCCATAAAGGCTGCAGTAAAGTGTATAAATGGTTCACATTGTTCACTCTCTTCAAAGGAAGATGAATGATAATTTTTGTGTTTTTTAATTGACAATAGTTATGTGTATTTATGAGGTACAGTGTGATGCTATTTGTGTGTGTGTGTGTGTGTGGTGCTGGGGATTGAACCCAGAGCCTTGCACATGACATGCTAAGCAAGCTCTCTACCACTGAGCTACATTCCCAGCCTTTTGTTATTTTAAGATAGGGTATAGCTAACTTGCCCAGGCTGATCTCCAACTTGTGATCCTCCTACATCAGCCTCCCATGTACCTAGGATTATAGGCATGTACCTCTAGGCCACATGTGATGTTTTGATATATGTATACATTGTGTGATGTTATATCAAGCTAATTAACATATCCATCACTTCACATACTTACTCCTTTTTTTTTTAGTTGTAGATGGACATAATACCTTTATTTTATTTATTTATTTTTAATGTGGTACTGAGGATTGAACCCTGTACTTCACATGTACTGGGCAAGTGCTCTACCCCCAGCTCCACTTACTCTTTTTTTTTTTTTTTTTTGTAGTGAGAACATTTTAAAATTTACTTTTAGAAATTTTGAAATACACAATACATTATTATTAACTGTGGTAACCACACTGTGAAATAGATCTTGAGAAATTGTTCCTCCTATTTCACTGAAACTGTATACTCTTTGGCCAACATCTCCTGGGCAATCACTTTTTAAAATATTTTTTTAGTTGTAGATGGACACAATACCTTTATTTATTTTTATGGGGTGCTGAGGATTGAACCCAGTGCCTCACACATGCTAGGCAAGCACTCCACCACTGAGCCATAGCCCTGGCCAGCCCCCTAGGCAATCATTTTTGACTTGTAAATTTCCTATTTCATTTCTGTGAAAGGAAAAGAAATATTAATATCTCCAAAAGTTAAAAAGCAAATTGTTATTGCATAAAAAAGAGAGTATCTTTTGTCACTGTATTTGTTTTATCAGATTGGATTGAATAAATATGCTAAGAGAAACTTGCATATAGAAATGAGTCAAAAATTGGCCTTAACAGTTGCATGTAGCTTTGCTGGTTAAATCTTAATGCCATTTGATCTTGCCCTTATACATGTATTGACTGCATGGAAATCAAGTTATAAATACTTGTATATAATATGGTGTACTCCATTTCAGACAGTTCACAAAGATGGTCCACCTGCAGGTTCAGCCTTTTCCCCACAGTGTAAATAACTATCCCCTGAATTGTTGGATGTTCCATTTCAGTGATTGAAGGAGGACCCCTGGAACACATCTACAGACTGAAGCAGTTCCATTTTCACTGGGGGGCAATTGATGCCTGGGGCTCTGAGCACACTGTGGACAGCAAATGCTACCCAGCAGAGGTAGGTTGAGAAGGTCAGGAACTGGGACAACTGTGGAGAAGTGGGGATAGTTCTAACATTTCTAGTTCTAAGAAGTTAGAGGAAAGAATGAGGTTGTTCCTATAAATGCTACATAACTCAATCAGGGGCATATTTGATCATTTCTAGCCTAGACATGTAAAAATTACATACATCTGAAATAAAATGGTTGAAATGAACCTTAATATTCTGAAACTGTCTGACATGGTATCACACACCTGTAATCCCAGCTACTTGGTAGGCTGAGGCAGGAGGATTGTGAGTTCAAGGCCAACCTGGGCAATTTAACAATACCCTCAGCAATTAATTGAGATCCTATTTAAAAATAAACAATAAAAAGATGAGCTGGGCACACTGGTGCATGTCTGTAATTCCAGTGAGTTGGGAGTCTGAGGCAGGGGAATCACAAGTATGAGGTCAGCCTCAGCAATTTAGTGAGACCCTGTCTCAAAATAAAAAATAAAAAGTGTTGGGAATGTAGCTCAGTGGTAAAGAGGCACTGGGTTCAATCTCCAGCACCAAAATAAATAAATAAATAAATAAATAGGACTGAGGATTAGCTCGGTGGTAGAGTGCCTCTGGGTTCAATTTCCTGTACCACAAACCAAAATAAACAAACAAATCCTGAAACTGAATTCTTCCAGAATTCTAAACTAGGCTCAAACTATTGTGTAAAGTACTAATCCAGGAAACAATGCACAGCCACAGGTTGGATTAATCCAAATGAGAAATGTGGGGCCTAAATGAAGTCTATCACAATAGAAATAGAAAGAAAAAAATTTATTGAACATTTCTGAAATAAAAGCACTAGGACCTGGATGTTTATGGGATCCTCTTCAGGAGAAAAGATGACAAAGTTAACTCTGACCTTGAGGTGTCTCATTTGGAGGCTGGGTGATAATGCAGTCATATTCATGAATGATACATGAGGAATGATTTATAAGAAAATATAAAGAGAGCATAAGGAAATTGAATTTCTTCTTACAACTTTCCCCCTAATTCTGTTTGAAATGTTATGTTAAAAATGAAAACATGGGCTGGGGATATAGCTCAGTTGGTAGAGTGCTTGCCTCGCGGGCACAAGGCCCTGGGTGTTCAGTCCTCAGTATCGCCCCCCCCCCATCCCCACCCCAAAGAAAAAAGAAAACACATTGCAAATGGTTATCCTGCCAAGAAGAAATCTGTCTTCAACTCCTGTCTAATTTCCATAGGGAGGATCTCTTTCTGTTAGTATATAAACAGCTTCTCTCCCTTAGATGCAAATAGATTTTAGATATTAGTATTTCATGCAAATCAAGATGGGAATGAACAAATGTTGATTCCTTACTAAAATGGTACTTTGCTATGTGAATCTATTTTTCTCCATTAATAAATCTTTCTCTTCCAAAGTGATATTAATTGTTCTTGCCTAAATTTTCCCTGTTTTCAATATCTCATTTTATACACAATTGTCATATGCTTTTCTCAGTAGCTTTATTTGGGATGAAGAAACATGATTAAATGTGTATGTTGAAAGAGGTTGACAGTTTATTTGGGAATGATCCTGTAGGGTTATATGTTAAACTCACTTTTAACGATGTTCCAGCTGCACTTGGTACATTGGAATGCAGTCAAGTTTGAAACCTTCGAGGATGCTGCGCTGGAAGAAAATGGTTTGGCTGTGATAGGAGTATTTTTAAAGGTAATAAACACACCAAAAAAAAAAAAAAAACCTTATTAACTTTAAATGATGTCTTCTTGTACCCAAGAAATGCAAAGATAGCCGGGCACTGTAGTGCATGCCTATAATCCCAATAGCTCTGGAGGCTGAGGAAAGAGGATAACAATTTCAAAGCTAGCCTCAGCAACTTAGCGAGGCCTTAAGCAACTTAGGAATACCCTGTTTCTAAATAAAAAATATTAAAAAAGGGCTGGGAATGTGGCTCAGTGGTTAAGTGGCCAGTACTAAAATAATAATAATAATAATAATAAAATTTAAAAATAACTGGGCACTGTGGTGCATACCTGTAATCCCAAAAACTCTGGAGGCTGAGGTAAGAGGATCACAAGTTTAAAGCCAGCCTCAGCAAAAAATTGAGGCACTAAGCAATTCACCAAGACCCTGTCTCTAAATAAAATACAAAATAAGGCTACGGGTATGGCTCAGTGGTTGACTGCTCCTGAGCTCAATCCCTAGTACCCCCCACCAAAAAATAAAATAAAATAAAAGGGCTTTGGTGCGGATCAGTGGTTAAGCACTTCTGGGTTCAATCCCAGTAACCAAAAATAAAAAAGAGGGCTCACCGGTAGAGCTTTTGCCTAGTATGTGTGAGGCACTGGGTTTGAGACTCAGTAACACATAAAAATAAATAAATAACATCTACAACTCAAAATATTTTAAAAATCAAAAAAAATTAAAAAGTTAGAACATTACAATATAAGTTATTTATTTTAAGAGTATTAGGGTCAATAGTCTGGTAAAATAAACAATGCTTAAAACACAAGGTTATTATGAATATGTTTCAAATGATATAAAAGTGCACAGTACTAGAATCACAAGCCATCTGTGTCAATTGAACCCTTGAAACGTAGTTAGTGCAAGTGCAGAATAATTTCTAATTTTAATTAATTTAAATTTTAATGTAAGATCTGATACTTAATAGGGCCTGGAGGCACCTTTCCCTGCAGGCACCTGGCCTTTCAGCAAACAGCCTACTCATTTGTTTTGTATCTAATTGAATTCAGTGATGTTTATAACATTCTCAATTATCAGCTTAAGTCTAGTTTCAGTCCTGTGGTTTATTTATATGTAATCATCAGGTGGTTAATTTTAATTCCCATTCTGTTACAGTTTCTACAGCGAGATGTCTGTTGTTATTAATATTTTTGTCTTTGTTCTTTAGCTAGGCAAACATCATAAAGAGCTACAGAAGTTGGTGGATTCTTTGCCATCAATTAAGCATAAGGTAATATTTTTTTCTGGCTCACTTGAAATATACTTTATTTTCCAATCTCAGAGTGGAGACATTAATAGGCCCTTTGTACCAGGAAGTGTAATTAGGTGACCTATGTTCAGGTTCTCCTTCAACACTGCCGAGGTAGGGAACTTGGCATTTATGATGCTTGTGTTAAGAGCCCCTGGCCCTGGGTCCCACTGCAGGGCACAGACGTGACTGCATTGATGGGCATTGAGCTCTCTAGTTTTGCTGCCATGCTGCTTGGGACTCTGGACTTATGAACATACTACTTTCCCCTCCTTTGTTCTTGACACCAACTCCTTGCAAGTCCTTGTGAAAACACCCAGATGAGCAGTCTTCTTTTCTATAGTCACATCCACAGGGAAGGAGCAAGAAAAGTCCTTTAGAGACTTGATTTGTCTGGCTGTAAAGAACAATTATCCTTGTCCCTTGTCCAGTCCCCAAGATGAAGTCCTCCACATTCATCACCCCAAAGATCTGCTCCCTGGAAGTCTGTTTATCATTCCTCTCTTCTCCTCTTTCCCTCCCTCATTTTCCATCTCTCCCCCTTTCCATCCCCTCTCTCTCTTTCCCTCTCTCCTCAGTCCAGGATTCTGGCTCCTCCTGATTTAAACTGCATTAGTCTGTCTTGAATAGGAGAAGTCTCCTTGTTTATGCAGCAGTCACTACCTAAGATCTCCCAATAACAGAGGGGACCACCTGCTATAGGCTCATCAAAATTGAGGGAGACAATGGTTCTGACTGTTCTCCCACTAAGAAATATCAGAAATACACAGTTGATTGTGGAAACAAAGCCTGGACATGATTCTGTGTTAAGCAGAAAGCTGCCCAGGGTGCCTGGAGCTCCCTGGGACCACTGCTGGTTCCCAGACCCCCTGAGAATCATTGCCTCAGTGATTTTCTAATTCCTGAGTGGTTTTTACTACTGAATAATAGCTGGGTAACTTCTTCTCATGGCCAGGACACCCTTGTGGAATTTGGGTCATTTGACCCTTCCTGCATGATGCCTGCCTGCCCGGATTACTGGACATACTCTGGGTCTCTGACTACCCCTCCCCTCTCTGAGTCTGTCACCTGGATCATTAAGAAGCAGCCAGTAGAGGTTGATCATGATCAGGTATGTTGTTTTCACGTTTTCCATCTGTGGAGACCCTAGTTTGCCTGTCTAAAAAAAAAGGTTGGGTTCAAACTTTGACAGTTTTAATACCGTATCTTAATTTGGATATGATTTAGGAAATGCTTCAGATTAATTTGAAAGAAGAGTTCAAACAAGGAAGAACATAAGCTGCTTGCTTCTGTATTTAACAATTACCTATGTTTTATACATTGTGCATTTTATAGAGAGCATGAATCTCTATATAAATTCAAGACCCATTTAAAAGGAAGAATGGAGGCTGGCAATGAGATATATTCAAAGATCTTTAAAATTCTTAAGGGAATTTTGCAATAGAATCGCAAGATAAAAAGAATCTAACAATGACTGTCCAAGAATTTTAATGTAAGTTACTTGTTTTAAACCTGGGATTGGGGCTGGAGATGTGGCTCAGCGGTAGCGCGCTCGCCTGGCATGCGTGCGACCCGGGTTCGATCCTCAGCACCACATACAAACAAAGATGTGTCCGCCGAGAACTAAAAAATAAATGTTAAAAATTCTCTCTCTCTCTCTCTTCTCTCACTCTCTCTTTAAAAAAAAAAAAAAAACCTGGGACTAATTTTTTTCCCTAGAAAATAAGTTTGAGTGGTAGCTACTATGTCGATAAACAGAATCCTGTTTAATTCATATTATAACTAAAGTAAAATAGTATTTGCTCATAATTGCTTTATGGGATTTTAAAAAATTGACTATAAACCATTTTCACAAAAAAAGCCTTCTAAACTCTTTTTTTATGAAGTCAGGATTACCAATATTAACATCCATTGAAAATTGGACCCTTCCTCAAGAGTAAACTCTGAATTGGTATCTCTGAAGAACACACAAGCTAAAAAACAACAAACAAACAAAAAAAGCCCTAAAATATTAGAAATAGAATCCAAAATAAAAATCTACCAATACATTAGAAGAACTACATACTTTGTCCAAGTCGTGTATATTGTAGTAATGTAGGAAGAATGATTCATTATGAATGATATTAATATAATTCATTATATCAGTGAATCTAATGTTTAAAAGTCATGTTATTTCCATAGATTCTTTTTTTATTTTTTTGTACTGGGGATTGAACCCAGAGGTACTTTACCACTGAGCTGTATCCCCAGCCCTTTTTATTTTTTTATTTAGAAACAGGGTCTCTCTAAGTTGCTTAGGGCCTCACTTAGTTACTGAGACTGGCCTTGAATTTGCGGTCCTCCTGTCTTAGCCTCTCCAGTTGCTGGGACTACAGGCATGCTCCACCACACCTGGGTTCTATAGATTCTTAATAGACATTTGTAAATTTTTCTATTCAGTATTTATTTATTCTACATTACTTCGGATTGAACCCAGGGATGCTCTACCACTGAGCTATATCCCTGGCCTTTTATACTTATTTTGAAACAGGGTCTGACTAAGTTGCCCAGGCTGGCCTTGAACGTGCAATCCTCCTGCCTGAGCTTCCCAAATAACTGGGATTACAGGCATATGCCACTGTACTTGGCAGTTTTTTTTTAATATCTTTTTAGTTGTTGATGGACCTTTATTTTATTTATTTGTATAAAGTGCTGAGAATTGAACCCAGTGCCTCACACGTGCTAGGCAAGTGTTCTACCACTGAGCCACAACCCTACCCCACTCCACCTGACAGTTTTAAATAATTTTTAATAAAATAGAAATGAATAGAGACTTACTTAATATGATAAAAGAGATTAATCTCAGTTTAAAAGTAAATTTGAACAGAGCTAGGGATGTGGTTCAGTGGTAGAACATATACCTAATATGAGTGAGGCCCTGGGTTTCATCTCCAGCACTGAAGGAACAAAAAGAAAACAAAAGAAAGGAAAGTAAATACAGTTGTCACTTGGTATCTGCAGAGGATTAAGACTCCCCACAGATACCAAAATCTACAGATGCTCAAGCCCTTACATGGAATGGCATAATATTTGCATGTGACCTACATACATCATCCTGTATACTTTAATCATCTCTAGAGTACTCATACTACAATGTATATCCTATGTACATGGTTGTTATAATGTATTGTTTAGGGAATAATGACAAGAAAAAAGTCTGTACATGATCAGGACAGGTGCAATTTTTTTCCCCCAATACTTTTGATCCACAGTTGGAAGAATCCACAAATGTGGAATTCATGAATTCAGAGGACCAACTATAGTATGTTTAATATAGAGAGGATTATTCCAATATTAAATTTTATATTAAATTATATTCTGGAATTAGCAGGGTTTAGTGGTGTGTGTCTGTTGACCCACCTAAGGCTTAGGCAGGGGAATCTCTTGAGCCCAGGAATTTTGGGCCAGCTATGGGAAACAAAGCAAGACCCTGTCTCTTAAAAAAAAATGTTCTAGAAGTAGCTAATACAATTAGATGAGAAAATTTTAAAAAATAGGAGAAACAATAAAATATACTACAAAATATAAGTTAATTTGGTGATTACTGGAGTACAATATTAATTTTTTTTACATTTTTTAAGTTATAGATGGACACAATACCTTTATTTTATTTTATTTTTATTTATTTTTTATTATTGTTCGAAACATTACAAAGCTCTTTACATATCATATTTCATACATTTGATTCAAGCAGATTATGAACTCCCATTTTTACCCTGTGTGGTACTGAGTATTGAACCCAGTGCCTTATGCATAGTAGGTGAATGCTCTACCACTGAGCCACAACCCCAGCCCCTACCATATTAATTTATATAAATAAAAAATATATTTGAAATATGTAAATCACAATTAGTTAAAAGATATAATGGAAGAAAGAACCCTATTTATAATAGAAACATTATAAAATAATGTTTAAATTATTTTAAAATATAAAATACTTTGCAATAAGTTTAAGAAGAGAATTCAATAAGAAAACTTAAAATATTCCTGCAGGACACAAAGAAGATGAGTTAGTAAAATTCACTCTATATTATTGGACAGGAAGATATCATAAAAACACCTTTGCTATCTATTCTCCTGAAGTTGTTATTCTTCATGAATTGTTTATTCTCCATAAACTTAACATAGTCTCAATAAATATACCAATAAAAATTTTAGTTGTAGATGGACACAATACCTTTATTTTATTTATTTATTTTTATGTGGTGCTGAAGATCAAACCCAGTGCCTCACATGTGCTAGGCAAGTGCTCTACCACTGAGCCACAACCCCAGTCCCTATACCAATAAAATTTTAAATAGGTATGTTACTTCTAAATTCAAGTAAAAACAGATAAGTATAAATAACCAGGGAAAATTCTAAAAGAGAAAATGAGGAATGATTACATTCACAAAATTATAAAGACTCAAAAATTAAATACTATAGTACTGATGCATGAATAAAAAGAACAGTTAAGTGAAGTGTGCTAGGAATCTGCAGAGAAACAGAACCAATGGTGGGGAGGATGAATTAGTATTGGGGTCCTCTAGAAAAACAGAATAGAATGTATATATAAGAGGAGATTTATTAGATTGGCTTACATGATCAGAAGCTGGATGCAGGCTGGAAAACTGAGGAAATCAGTAACTACTCAGTCTAAGAAATTGGAAGTCTCAGAACCAGAAGGAACAACGATGCAGCCTCAATCTGAGGCTGAAGGCCTGGGAGCTCCCTGGAAAGTCATTAGTATAAGTCCATGTTCAAAACCTGAAAAATCTGGAGCCATATTCACAGCAATGGCAGCATCAAAAACTACATCCACTGTAGGAGAATGGAGCTTGCACAAATGTGAGCTTATGAGCATCCCCTTCTACTGCTTTTTGTTCTGTCTGGGGGCCCCCAGTCTATTGAATGGTGCACCCACATTCAAGGTAGGTCTTCCCCCCTCAGTTCTCTGACCCACATGCCAATCATTTCTGAAAACACCCTCATAGATTCACCCAGAGTGTGCTTTAACAATTTCAAGGCACCTCTCAATCCATCAAGTTAACAACCAAGATTAACCATCAGAGAGATGGAGATAGAGATTTATTTATAAGATATTTTCTCATTCGATTATAAAGGCTGAGAGTCCCAGGAAAGCTGGTAGGGTAGCCCAAAGACCTGAGACCTGATAAGCCAATGGTGTAGATTCCAGTCCTGGTCTGGAGACTGAGAATCAGGAGCTCCAAAAGGCATAAGATTGATGTCTCAGTTAAAAAAAAAAAATAGTCACAGAGCAAATTCAGCCTTATGCCTTTTTGTTCTATTCAGGTCCTCAGTGGATTAAATGATGTCCATCCACATTGGAAAGGCTATCTGCTTCACTCAGTCCACCAATTCAAATCTTAATTTCTTTAGAAAACACTCCCACAGACATATCCAGAAATAGTGCTTAACTAGCTATCTGGGCATCCCTGGCCCAATCAAGTTGGCACATAAAATTAGACATCACAGGAATAAAACAGTAAGTTCAAAATTATATCCAAATACATATGAGAATTTATTTTAGGATAAAGGTAGCATCTCAGCTCAGTGAGGGGAAATGATACAGCATTCAGTAAGTGCTACTAAGGAACAACTGAGGAGTTAAATGAGTGGGGGAAAAAAGTTGGATCCAGCATTCAAACTATTAAATGCAAAAAATACCATCATAAAAATCCTAGAATAAGCATAGGAAAATCCTTTCATACCTTCATATGAAAGAAGCTTTATCTAATTATAATACAAAACAAGAAGTCCAAAAGAAAACAGCTAGTAACTGAGACTGCGTATTTTTAAAAAATTCTGTAATATAAAAACCACCATAAATAAATGACAAATAACAGATTTTGGTTGCCCATAAGCCTAGGCTTTGTGGTTTACACATTTTCTGCTACTAGTCTTCATATTTATAATTTTCATAACACTAAAAAGTTAAAAAATAAATAAATCAGAAGGTCAGTAGCCCATGTAAGGAATTTTCAAATAAAATCTCAACACAGGAAATTCAGTTAAAAAACCATTTCCTGTCAACTAATCCTAGTAACCTGGAATCCTACCATTCAGTGTTATTCATTGTTTGGGGGAAATCCTGCAGGTCTTTTATCTATATAAATATATGTAATTTTTGTAACAGAATCATTCTGTGCATACCATTTTACTTGTCTTTTTGCTCAGTGATGTGCAGAACATTTTATAGATAATAACCATTATCTTCTATATAATTTTAATGGATATATACTAGCCCATTTTATTGATCTCATGTCACTTTTTATTACCTACTTTATGGTACTTGGGTTGTTTCTAATCTTTTTCAATTAGCTGAATAAAAAATTAACATTAACTACTTGTACAGCTTCCTAATTTCCTAAGGCATATGTGTAATTTGCAAGTACAACCACTCTGTTGGTACTTGCTTCTGATCATGTCCTACTTCTTCAGTTTTATTTGGTCTGAAGTCTTTACTTCAACAAACTAAATTCTCTTTTTTCTTTTTCTTTTTGTTGGACCTTGTGCTTGCTCGACAAGTGCTCTACCACTGAGCTACACCCCCAGCCCTCCAAACAAATTTTTACATGCTTACTTACTGTGACCCAGGTTATTCTATGTAGCCACAGTGGGCCAGATTGACTGAACAGATTTTCTGGCTAGCTTGAAGTAGTATGCTATAACATGGTTGCTAAGAAAGACAAGGGGCTATTGCCACATCAAAGAACAACATATTGCCTTAATATTTTGGGTTGCTGCTTCTGTATTGAGCTATACTATCCAACATAATAGCCACTAGCCACATATGGCCACTTATATTTAAATATGAATCAACTTAAATAAAAAATTCAGTTTCTCACACTGGTCACCTGGTCACATTTCAAGTGCTCAGTAGCCATATGTGTCTTGTGGTTACCAGGATGGACCATGCAGAGGATATTTCTACCATTAGAAAAAGTTCTATTGGACAGCACCAGTATGAAGCATCTCACAAGACCTCAATGTGTTATTTCTTTGCTCACAATACAAATTGCAGTGAGCAATCAATTACACAATTTTATGCTAATGATTTGGTAAATTTTTAAAAAACATACTTTTTATGCTGTTACTGTATGTATCAGGCCTTTCTTTATTATTTGGCTGACTGTTTTGCTCAATTAAATATTAAGTTCTTGAGAATCAAAGAGATAAAGTAACTCATCTTTGATAAATGGTTAATATGGGCGACAGGGCCTTTGTCCTCAGTCTTCTGATTCAAAGTGAATGGCTGGTTTCATCACCTTCTCACATAAGGATGGCAAAACATAGTATTTTATTCCTTGTGGAGGGTGAAGGTATCTTACTTAGAAATAACTTCTGCTTCTGAATCCAGTTTGAGACAAAATGTTTTAGAATTAGAAAAATGAAAGTTATTTATTCACGAGACAAAGCTGGATTTCTACTAAATTTATTTGTCCTTTTTCAAAAATTTTTTTTTTCAGCTTGAGCAATTTCGGACCTTGCTTTTCACTTCTGAGGGGGAGAAAGAGAAAAGAATGGTGGACAACTTTCGCCCCCTTCAGCCCTTGATGAATCGTACTGTCCGATCATCCTTCCGCCATGATTACGTGCTGAATATACAAAAGAACCCCAAGACAATTGCCAGCCAAATGACTCCCTAAGATGTTCATATCTAGGCAATATTTTGCTTTAATACATATTAGCTTTAAAAAATTGTTAACTAGACTATTTTAAGTACCTTCATTTTAATATCTTTAAATATATATTTCTTTCTCTTTTTTTTAGCATTTCAAAGTCACTATCCCAGCAAGGCAGGGACAGGGAAACAGAACAATAGAAAAACAACTGAATAGTTAATACGGGGTTACTTTAAGTTACAATTTTTTGTGTGAAAGAATTAAGGCAGAATTACTGCTTGAACAATGCCATGGTTTTAGGTCTACTTTATTTTAAAATGAGAATATTCTTTCATTATGGTTTCTCAATGAGTGTATTTGCCTTTATTTTTATTTGTTATTAGTAGTACATGATATACTTACTTATTATCATTGTATTATACAGAAAATTTGTTTTGTAATTATAAGAAAACAGGGGCTGGGGATGTGGCTCAAGCGGTAGCGTGCTCGCCTGGCATGCGTGCGGCCCGGGTTCCATCCTCAGCACCACATACCAACAAAGATGTTGTGTCCACCAAGAACTAAAAATAAATAAATATTAAAAATTCTCTCTCTCTCTCTCTTTCTCTCCTCTCTCACTCTCTCTTTAAAAAAAAAAATAAGAAAACAATATCTAGAATCCTTTACATTTCTGAAGACTAGATTACTATACCAATTGAAAATGGCCTGTTTGAGAAATTTGGCTATTATTTTTCTAGTCCTGGTTTCTCAGAAAGTGAGTTTTGTTTCTGCTTAGTCAAGTGGAACTTTAGTATGAGTGATTCCATTTTGATATTTAGCCTGGTCTGTTGGGGCCTAGCACAGGAACTTAGTCCAAAACAATGGCTTCCTATAATTTTTGTTGAACAATTTCCACCTTTTAGTCAGACTTTTACCACCTTTGGGCATTAGTACTCCTCTTAGTTACCATCATCTTGGGCTTCTGGTCTCAACATGTCATTCAAAGGTTAGATGTGTGTTTATAGGTATGAGTACTTAACCAATTTTTGAGAAATATTATTTGGTAAACAAATTATTTATTTGATTGATAACAGTGTTTATCACTGAAGTACCAGCAAGAGATACAAGTTTTTCTTAGGCAACCTGTTGGTAATTGTAATTTTTTTTTTTTTTTTTGGTACTGGGGATTGAACCCAGGGACACTTAAACACTGAGACACATCCCAAACCACAGCCTTCTTTGTTTTTTATTTTGAAACAGGGTATCACCAAGTTACTTAGGTCCTCACTAAGTTGCTGCAGCTGGCCTTGAATTGTGATCCTCCTGTCTCAGCCTCCCAAGCTGCTGGGATTACAGGTGTGCATCACCATGCTTGGCTGTATCTGATGTTTTTGAGCTATCTTTTTATACTTATCAATTAATGGTTCTATAGAGTTATAAGTAGGAATTATAATCAAAGTGATTAATAACTAGTAAAGGTATAGATACTGACATCACAGAACACAGGCTTTTCAGAAACAGCCACAGGGCCCAAACTGGTCCTTACTGCTTGAACAATGCCATGGTTTTGGGTCTACTTTATTTTAAAATGAGAATATTCTTTTATTATGGTTTCTCAATGAGTGTGTTTGCCTTTATTTTTATTTGTTATTAGTAGTACATGATGTACTTACTTATTATCATTGTATTATACAGAAAATTTGTTTTGTAATTATAAGAAAACAATATCTAGAATCCTTTACATTTCTGAAGACTAGATGTTTTACTTAATTGTTTGATCTCATAGAAAGCACTGCAGAACATTGTAAAGAAAAATGCTTAAAGTGCATATAACTTAGAATTCTTTCATGGAACACTTACAGAAATAATCTTCAAATGCAAATAGTATTATTTTGCAATATTTATACACCATTACATAGATTATGATATTTTCCCAATGATAGAGCTATCTTCTTTTAAAGCTTCCCTTAAAAGTATTCAAACTTAGGGTTGGCAATATAGCTCAGTTAGTAGAGTACTTGCCTTGCATGCATAAGGCCCTGGGTTCAATCCCCACCACTGTAAAAAAAGTATCTGAACTTAGTCTAGTGATGTAGTCAGTAGTGGAGTGCCTACCTTGCATTTGTGAATCCCTTATACTTTAGCATTACAAAAATCAAATAAAAAACTTTATGAACTTTATTTACTTATTAGTTAAGGTTTTTTTCCAAGACATGTGATCAACTTAAATGTCCCAATTTATACAGTTGTTTGGAAGACTTTTGGAAGAGGGCTAAAATATAAAATCTGGATAATTCTCCATAGTCTGAAGAATCCATGCCACTGTTGCTCTTGCTTATAAATATCTTAGAATGTTTCCAGTTGCCACTAAGGTTGTTTTCAGATGCAACACTGTATCAAAAACTAGAAATGTTTCATTAGTATGCTCGTCATCTAGTTTGTAAAACAAGGTTGGATGAATATACACTACCATTATTCAACTGTACACTTAAAGATGGTTAAGATGGAACTGGGATTATACCAAAATTAAAAGTGTCTGCTTGTCAAAGAAAGCATTCAACAATGTGAAAAGGTAACCGATGGAATTACCCTGAGATCCAGCAACCCCACCCCTACGTATATATATCCCAAAGAATTCAAACCAGGATCCCAGAGAAAAAACTGCACTCCCATATTCACAGCAGCATTATTCACAATAACCAAGAGGTGGAAGCAACCTAAATGTCCATCAACAAATGAATCAATAAAGAAAATGAGATAAATACATAAAATAGGATATTACCTTTAAAAGAAGAAAATCCTGTCACATATGTAATGTGGCTGAACCCTGAAGACATTATGCCAAGTGAAATAAGCTAGTCACAGAAAGATACTGCATGATTCCACTCATATGAAGTATCTAAACTCATCAAAATCATAGAAACAGAAAGTAAAAAAGGTGGTTGCCAAGAGCTATGGCGGGTGGCTGGGGTTGTGGCTCGGTGGTAGAGTGCTCACCTACCATGTGTGAGGTACTGGGTTCAATCCTCAGCACCACATAAAAATAAATAAATAAAGATATTGTGTTCATCTACAACTAAAAAAGTATTTTAAAAAAGTTTTAAAAAAAGAGCCATGGGGAGAGAGGTTAGGAATTTATGCATAGTGGATATAGAGTTTCAGTGATACAAGATAAAAGAGTTTTTAGAGATATGTTGAATGTGAATATAAGTAATACTACTGTACTGGACACTTAAAAATGCTCAAGATGATAAATTTTTAAAATGGTTAAGATGGTAAATTTTATGTGTATTTAACCAGTTAGAAGTAAAAAATAAATTCAGTAGGAAAAAATGGATAGAATTGGAATTATATATTCAAGTTGGAAGGGTATCTCTTCTCTAAGCAAAGAGGGGTGGTGAAGGCTTATGCATGTTGTCTTAGAAAAATGCATAAAATTCTTAAAAAGATAAACATGGAAGGCTGAGGATGTGTCTCAGTGATAGAATGCTTGCCTGGCACATGCCCTGGGTTCAATCCCTAGCACGGCAAGAAGAAAAATAAAGATGAACGTGGTATAAAAAAAAGTTAGTTAGCTTTATGTAGTTCATCTATTTCAAACTATAGTAGTTACCTTTTGTTATGGTTTGGATCTGAAATCCCCCCCCCCATGTTGAAGGCTTGGTCCCTAATTCAGCAGTGTTCAGAGGTGGGGCCTTTGAGAGGTGAAGGCTGTGACCTCATCAATGGATGGATTGAAAGCTTCATGAGCTTGAGGGGAGGAGCTTTGTTATAAGTGAGCTCTCTCTTTGCTCTCTGGCTGCCATGAAGCGAGCAGCTTTGCTCTCCTATGTGTTCCCTGCCATCATGGTCTGCCAGGCTACAGGCCTAAACTCCATGGATCCGGTTGGCCATGGACTAAAACTTCTCAAACTGGGAGCCAGAGTATATCTTTTCTCCTTGAAGTTGATTTTTTTTTTTCCAGGTATTTTGTCAGAGTGAAGGAAAACTGCCTTAGACACCTTTCAAAAGGTAAACATAAGCTATGCATCTTCCAGGGTACACAGACTTTCCTCCTAACCTCTTACAAACACTTAGTGCAAAACTCTATTGTGTTAAATCTGCCATTTTGGAGCAGGAATCAAGGTACAGAATGACTGTCTTGCCCTTATGTCTCACAGGTAAAAAGGATGCATTTATAAGATGACTGTGTATTCTGGTTTCCAACTCCTGATTTTCTTATACCTGGTGTTCTGGTGTAATTATAATGGCACCCCCTTTCCCTCTCAACCATACTCTGGTTTACATGATAAATTCTCAGTCACCTTCTGTACAAAAGTTATGGAAATTGCTTTGAGATTATGGTCTCTTCCATTTTATCTTTGTCATATGATTCTCTAAGGGCCATTACAGATCCCCTGGCAAGAAACTTTATGTCTTTTATGACTTCAAAAGTGATACCTTCCTAAATATAAAGATGGGAAGTGGGCCTAAGATCTGTCAAACGTCTTGAGAAAGAGTTTTGTATTAAAATTGCTCCTCATCTTCATTAAATAATCTTTTTACAACATTAATGCTTGTTTAATGACTTTTCTTTCATATGTTTTGGCATATAAGATGTTTGTAAAATTAGCAAGACACTCTTTAACGTGTAGATCAGCTAGCAACTGGAAAATTCATAAGGGATTTACTAGAGGAGCAGTAATGTGAAGAACCAGCTAATTTTGCACAGTTCACCTCTTTTCTGTGCACAGTCCAGTGCACACTTTGCTGACATCACCAAAGGCAAGCTGCCAGCCCCTTTCTTCTTTCCCAGGGTACATGGTGTGGAGCAGGTTCAATGTGTGCTGGGCACCCATTTGTCAGAGTTCAGTGAAACAGAACACAGTGGCAGAGAGCAAGTCATAGGAAGCAGATGCATTACTTATAGATTGCTGAGGGCCATTGCCAAGTAGGAATGACGCATCAATATTTCCTTGCCAGCGTACCCCATGTTAAATGGACTTGCCTTGGAAATTTGCTGTGACCTTGCATGTGTGTTTGAGAAAGGTGACCCTGCTCAAAGACCAGGGCGGATCCGGGTTTAGAGATGATCAGGTTTGAGGAAGTTTCCCCGCTCCTTGAGTTTAGGGCGTTCCCGGTCTGAGACAATACGGGTTTTAGGGAAGTTGGAGGTTGAAGATTATTGCTGCTGGGTTTAGGGTGTTCCTGCTGCTTGTTCCCGTTGAGTTCTCGTGATATTCAAATGGGATTTGGAAAAAGCCTCGTGGAGTAGGTGAAGGGGGCGGCAGAACTTGGATTTCCCCAGAACGTGTTTGTAGAGGCCGGTGTGAGTTGGGGAATAAAGGATTGCTGTTTGAATCTACAAGGTGTGTGGTGGCTCGTGATTCTGTGCCAAGCCGAGACTTTGGCAATAGATAGGCATCAAGGGACAAAAGAAGCCTAGGATCATTTATGAGCTGGTTCCCCCATGACTTGAGGCTTGAAAAAGCTACCACAGGGTAGATGGAGGCTTGACTACATGGCCCCACTTGTATCACAATGTGAGGGACCCCAAAAAGCAGTCCACCCCAGGTATATAACCCAGGGGCCACAGGTCCCACTGGGCAAAGTTTCAAAAGACATTCCATTTCCAGAGGAGAGTGGAACAAAATCTGGCGTGTCTAAGACTAGTTCCTCCCTACCTCAAGCTGGTATATTCCCAAGGAAGGGCATGAACAAGGTCTGGGTTGTTTCTCCATATCTCAGGATATTCATTGTGTTCCCAGAATATTCAACACTTATTCTGGAGATCTACAAGTGAGAAAGTTGGAACTGGGTTAGTTTGAAGTCACCTGGACAACTGTCTTGCATGGGGGTTATGGTAAAGTGGGTTCTTCTAAAACCAGGTATCTGTTCCTCAAAAGTAAAGGAAGATGTCTTTACTTATTGAATTCAAACGATGATAATTATAGTTTGGAAATATAATTGGCTTTTAGAGTTCCTTCTGTAATGAAATTAACTTGAGCAATTCAAGCTTGTTCATGAAAATGAATTCAGTGGTTAACTGTTGAAAATAAATGTCAAACTCCTATAAAAGGAAATTTACATTCACTTATAAATCATAATAAAACAGAACCTACATCTGTATCTTTTTTAATTAGGAATATCTTTCCAGAGGATATTCTTACTTATTGTTCTAAAGTAAAAGTCTGATCTGTTTCAATGTTACAGCAACCCAAACACCGATGCTTCCAGAATGGCAGAAACTCTCAGCATAAGTCCTATAAGGACCAGCAAATTGATGACTTACGTAACTACAATATTCTATGCATCTCAGGGTATTCTCTAGCTTGGGGATATAATGGCCAACCACAGCTTCAAAATGTTTAAGATTTAGTGCAAGAAATATAAAAGAAGACACAAAGTCCAGTACACTGTGATAGGTATTATAAAAGTGAAATATTTATGCTGGGAGTGTACTCACGGCAAGTACCTAATCTATTCTTGGGGGGCCAGGATCAGGAAGCTTTCATACTGATGATGGTGATGATAGTGGTGGTGATGATGATATGACAGCTAAAGTTTTGGGGGATACTGTTGCCAGGCACTGCTCATAAATAGTATATGTTATCCAATCATCACAATAAAAGCTATATAAGATGGGAAATAACATTATTATCTTGATTTCTACAGATGAAAAAGTTGAGGAGTAGACATTAAGGAATTTACTTGAGACCAAAGATGGTCAAAGCTTAAGTTTCCTGGCCCATTCAACTCTAAAGCCTATGTCTCCATGGAGCTTGGTGTTGCATACCCATAATCCCAGTGATTTGGGAGGCTGAGGCAGAGGGAACACAAGTTCTAGGCCAGCTTTGGCCACTTAGTGAGACCCTCAGCAACTTAGCCAGACCCTGTCTCAAAAAAATAAAAATAAAAATAGTAAATAAAATGAAAGGACTGGGGATTATAGTTCAGTGGTAAAATGCCTCTGGGTTCAATCTCCTGTACCAAAACAAAAACAAAAAAACAAAACCCCACAAAGCCTATGTCTCTAATTATTGAGGCACTGAGTTGGAAAGGTCAACCTGGAAGTGAAGGGGGCATTGAGTTGCTCAGATTGTAAAGGGTGAAGTTTATGCAGGCTTGGTCTTCAGCTGAAAGATTCTAAGAAGAGATTGGGGGAAGTGAGGGCAGTTTAGTAAGTGGGTATGTCTGTAATTTTTGGGGGGGAGAGGGGTACTGGGGACTGAACCCATAGGTACTTACCATTGAGTTACGACCCCAAGACCTTTTTATTTTTTTTTAAAGACAGTCTCACTCAGTTGCTGAGGTTGGTCTCAAACTTGTGATCTTTCTGCCTCAGCCTCCCCAGATGCTGGGATTACAGATATGCTCTACCAACTGGGGAAGGTATATCAATAATTTAATTTGGAGAGGAGAAAAACAAAGCTAAGCCAGGAAAGTTACTGAATCACTCAAAAGACTGTGGTCATTAATGTATACTAGGAAGAAAAGTTTTTTCCTTGTCCTTGTTCCTGGCCTTGTATGTGTACATCACAGTCTTATTGCTAGCAGGGCTGTTTTACTCTCTCAGTCTCTAATCTCATCCATCCAGTTTAGTTTCATCACCCCTCTCCTAGATTATGTGATACTGTATTTCAATTTTATGTTCATATGTTTGAGAGTGGGAGGGGGTCTCCCTACTTTGTTGTCCAGATTGGTATTAAACTCTGGGCTCCAGCGATCCTCCTGCCTCAGCCTCCCAAGTAGCTGGAACTACAGGCTTGTTCCACCCTGACTGGCTGCAGTTTTATCTTTTAATCCTTTATATCGCAAACCACCGTAATTTGCTTAAAACACAAATACCACTACAACAGTCCTCTACTTAAAAGAGATAGTTCCCTGTTGTTTACAGAACATTATTTTAGCCTTCATCCATAAGCTAGGCCCAGCTCACCTACACGGCTGCATTCCTTGACACTATTTATTTGCGGCTGAAATTCCATAAACGAAATTCTCGCCGTTCCCAGAACATTCGTTTCACCTCTTCATACCTTTGCTTATAATCATCTGCCTGCAACCTTGTTCTTGCCCTTCTCCACCTGGATAAAAGCCACGTTCCTTGGAAAAATTAGCGAGGTCCTAGCAATTTAGTGAGACCCTGTCTTAAAAAACAAACAAAAAACCCCAAAATAGGCTGGTTCAATCAGTGGTAAAGCTCAGAGGTAAAGCACCCCTAGGTTGAATACCACCGAGTACAACAAAACAAAACACAATAACAAAACAAACAAAACCAAAAACAGTATCAACACAAGCATCACTAAACTCTCTGAATTCCCAGGTGGACTATTTTAATTAAACTTCATCTTTGCCGGCAACATATTAACTTTTCTATGTAACGATCCTTCTCTGCACCTCAAATTGTAAACTCCTTGGGTACACAGGTTACGATTTTGCAACCCCTGAGTTAGCTCCCATTACAGGAGCCCAGCGGAGTGAATGGAAGGGGGTGGAGTCTAAAGCCTTGCTGAGGCGCTGATAGGTGGAGCCGCGGAAGGAGGCGGAGCCTGAAGAAATTCTAAGGGAAGCCGGGCTAGCAGTTCTGGGGAGAATGAGTATTCGTGAGTGAATGAGAAAACGGGGTTGGGGGGGAGGTACGGCTTTAACCCCCTGGCCTCCACACTCCCAATAAGAGGTATCGAAGCGCTGAGAAGAAAATGATTATTTCCTGAGCGGAATGAGTGCTCCAGAGGTTTCGGGAAGGAGACATTTATTTAGGCAGGGTTTTGGCAAACCAGTCACAAAAAGAAACCTCCCGCCTTTGGTCTTTGGTCCCGCCCGGGCTGATGCCGCGCGGCACCGACGCCTGCGCTCGCCTTCTCCATTCTTAATCCCTCCTCTTCCGGTCAAATCTTGGGGGTGGGGCGCGCCGGTAAAATGGCAGCGTCCGAGGCGATGGTTCCCGAGAAACCTAGGTAAGCTCCGCTTGAGGAGATGGGCTGGAGAGAAAAAGGGACGGAGCTGGCCAAAGCTGTCATAGAGGTTGAGCAGGCTGGAAGGAAAAGGGAGCTGGGCCCACCGCGCTCGTTTGGACCCTAACCCTTTCCCTGGCTGTCAAACCGTCGTCCGTGGGCTTAGGGAAGCGAGGAGGGGAACAAGTAGCAAATTGGAGAAAAACTGCTATTTGGGTGTGGAGGGATGAGGTAATAGTAGTTACATGTTCAAAAACACTGGAAGTGCGATTTCTCTCCCAAGCATCCGAGCGGTCTCCTGTAAGTGGGCGCCTGGAAGAGAGGATCCCGGGCAGCGCTGCGGGTGCGGCTGCTAACATTGTTGTGTTTATTTTTCGATCTTCCAGTCACAAAAAGTACAGGGCCGCCCTGAAGAAGGAGAAAAGGAAGAAGCGTCGACAGGAACTCGCTCGATTGAGAGACTCAGGTATCAATAGGCTCCTTATCCGGTTTTTCTGGGTATGAAATTGCTCGCTCTATTCCCGCCCAAGTTAGGGCCCCAGTGTCGGAAGTCAAGTACTGCATCTGATGAAGAATTGCTGTGACTGCTGTCTTCCAAGTAAAGCTATGTTAGACCCATTTCACAAACAATGTTAATGTCCGAGAGGGGGAGAGTCATAGTTAATCATCATCAACCGATTTTGTATTTATTAAGTACCTAACAGTACAGGTGCAGGCATTATGAATTGCAGCAGCTAGCAAAGCTCTTGTAAATAGTTTTTGGTGGCGAATATATTTCTTTGTAAGCCCAGCATGAGTTGAAAGTTTTAATTAGACACTTTGCAAGTTTTCCCCAAACTTATAAGAAACCTTTTCCCAAAACTTATAAGAAACCCTTTGTTTACTCAAATTATTATTATTATTGTGGTGGTGCTGCTGGAGATTGAATGAACCCAGGGGTGCTTTACCGCTGAGCTACAACCCCAGACCTTTTTATTTTTTATTTTGAGATAGGGTCTTGCTAAGTTGCTGAGGGTCTCACTAAATTGCTGAGGGTCTCACTAAATTGCTGAGGCTGGCCTGGGACTTGGGATCCTCCTGCATCAGCCGCTTGAGTCACTGCGATTATAGGCACGGGCCACAGTGTCTGGTTTGTAGCATGATTTTAGGTATACAGTTACATATATAATACAATTAGATATATTGTGTTTATATGTATCCTCTCATATATTTTGATTGTACATGTACTGAAAATGCTACACTCAGAACTGTTAATGGACACCTCTGTGGAGTGAGTGAGCTTGTTTGGCAGCAGGGGATGGGGAGTTGAGTAAGCCATTCAACGGATACTTTATCAACTATATGCAGGCTCTGCCTAATCTGTGGGCATACCTCGATGCAAGTCAGTCATATTTCTGGTCCTTTACATGCATTAGATCTTAATTTAATTGTCTTAATAATTATGTTAGAACTTAGCCTAAATTTTTTGCCTATTTTAATTACAAGTGCTGAAATAAAGTTTACTTAAGAATAATAAATTATTGTAGTGATCCTGGACTGGGTGAGTCTTTGGTTAGACCTATACTCAATATATGGCAGACAAAATCTTTTTCCTTTAAGTTTGTGTTTTTCTGTTACATTTCCTCAAGATAACTTTATCCCCCCCACCCCAATTTCACTTTTTTTTCCTCTCAAAATTAAATTTTGAATAGAAGATATATTTAAAATTATTTTACCATGTCTTTATTTTAAAATGGTTCCAATGCACAGAAAGTTGAAGAAACAGTACAGTAAATACCTATGAACCCTTCTGCTAGTTTTGTCAATTGTTAACATTTGGCCTTATTTTCTCTCTCTTTTTTACAGATACATACAACATTTTTTCTGAACCCATTACATAGCACTTCACCCCTAAATCCTTAAGCCTGCCTGTTCTAAGAATAAGGATGTTTTCCTGCAGAACCACAATGCCAAACTTGTACCTATGTAAATGAAGAGTAATTCAATAGTATGCATGGGTCTTATTGAAACTTTCTCAAACGGGGATTGACTGTTTTGAAAATTTCAAGCCAGTTTTCTTGTGGAATGCTTTGCATTCTGGATTAGTTCATTTTCTTGTTATTAGCATCAGGTAATAAATTTTTCTCATTATTAGCATCTTTATGCCAAAATGCTACAGAATGCATATTATAAACTTCTTATTGCATACATCATAAGAGCTATAATGACAGGTTGTTCCACTCTGAGTGAACAGATTGTGCTACTGTAAGTGCACATTTCCCCCTTTACAATTAATCCTCATCTGTGAGATGACATTTTTGAGATGATGTAAATATCCTCATTCCAAGAAACTTTCATCCAATGTTTTTAACATCTTTTTCTGAGTTAAGTAGGAGTTGTAAAAGTGATGATTTTTTTCTGCTTCAGTCTTTCTACATTTTTTAGTTGCCATTCTTATGTAAAGATGGATGTTCCTTCTAACATCCCACCACCTTTTTGAGTATCACTAGGGAACCATTGATTAATTTTAAAATTTTGATGTGTTTTCCACTACCATTATTATTATTATTTTGATGGTCACTTTGTACCAAATTTAGGCAATTAAAGCCCTTATTATTAGAAAAGCTTAAAAAATTTTTACCATAAATTTTATAAAGATTATATGTATGTTTTCCCTGAATTATTGACCAAGGATTTGCAATACTCAAAAGTTTAATAAACATTTGAATTTTCTCAGGAGTCTCACAGAAGGAGGAGGAGGAGGAAGAGGAGGAAGCTTTCATTGAAGAACAACAACTAGAAGAAGAGAAGCTGTTGGAAAAAGAGAGGTCAGCACTAAGTGAAATAAAGTGAACTCTGTTATTTTATAGGAGTATTATAAGTCTTTAGTAGCTAGTATGGGTTTGTTTTCTGTATAAAATCTTGTATAAAATGGGTCTTATAAAATACTCTGTATAAACTATTTAAAACTAGCTGATGGGCTAAAATTACATAATATCTTTTTTTAAAATGGAAATATTTTGTACTGTGTTTGCTAATTGATCAATGTTAAAAAATATATAATTAACAAGCATAGGAAGTGAAAGGTCTTTAATAAACAGCACACCCAAAGACAGCCACTACCAAGAAAGAAAATATAAATATCCTGTACAATTCTCAAATGGCATGATATTTATGCATATTTTTCTATAAATTGCTTTCTTGTTAGACACATAATACATATATTTCATGTTGATACAGGGATCTAATTAGACACATAATACATATATTTCATGTTGATACAGGGATCTAATTCAACCATTTTGATGTCAATACAGTATCCATTGTATGGATGTAGCATAATTTATTCTTTATTCATAATATATAGTTCTCTATTGGTGGACTTTCAGGTTATAATGGATTTTACTATTATATAAAAAGTTGCAATAAGCTTTGATGCTTATGTATCCTTGGTAATTGTCCTATTATTTCTTTAGGGAAATACCATGAAATGAAATTGTGATCAAAAGGATAAGTTCATGTAACATGAAATTGTGATCAAAGGATAAGCAGAGTTGAAAGGGTATACTGGTTTGCAATTTGTATCACTTTCAGCAGTGAATCAAGGTGACTATATCCCTATATTTTCAGTCACACTACCAGTTTTTTTAAATGCTGTAGTAAAAAGTTATATTTCATTGTTTCAAAGGTACATTTCTGAATTAGTAAAATTGAATATATTTATGGGTGTTTAATTTTTTTTGATCAGCACTGGGGATTGAACACAGGACCTTGTGCATTCTAGGCAAGCACTCTACCACTGAGCTCCATCCTCAGGCCTTTTTATTTTATTTTTGAGACAAGTTCTCACCAAATTGACCAGGCTGTCCTTGAACTTGAGATCTTCCTGCCTCAGCCTCCCAAGTAGCTGGAATTACAGACATGTGCCATTGTACCTGGCCTTTGTATACATCTTAGATTGCTTAAGTCTTACAGCTTTCTCTTTGGGGATACTTTTTAAAAAATGTATTTTATAAATAATGTTATTACTTGATTAAAGATACTAATTCTTTAACTGTCATGTGTGATATACATTTTTCTCCATCATTGTCAGTCCTAACTTACCTTGTAATTACTTGCTATGATTCAATTTTCATGTTGTCAAATTTCATTATAATATCTGCCCTTGTTGCCTGACTTTAAAAGCTCTCCTCTGTCATGTGATGATGAAAACTTCTATTTTTCTTTTAGTATTTTTTTCAGTGAATAGTTTGTGGTACACACCAATATGAATGTATTTAATGCTATTCAACTGTTCACTTAAAAATGGTTAAAATGGTATATTTTATGGTATGTACTTTTTACCACAATAAAAAGCAAGCATGATTTTTTAAAAAAGAGAATGAACTTTATAGGCATTCTTTAGCTATTTAGCATGATCAGTGGAAGTGTTGCTTGTTTTCTTGTAGTTGATTCCTGTTGTCTACCAAGGTACAGAAGTAGATGGAATTATCAAAATGTCAAAATATGTATGGAATGAAATAGGGAAGTAATTTTTGTTTTCCCACTTGAAATCCATCTTTTAAATTATATACATGTGTCTTTGTTGTCCTTGGATCTTTTGTTTATTCCTATATGAATATGCATACTCTAACTAATGTTGAAAAACAGGGAAATTAATGATAGGAAAGTACCATATGGATTTATGTCCTATTTTAAAGCAGATGAATAGTATATTCAAGTTATTAAATACTAAAATTTTTAACATCTTAATAATGTGGTCCTAAATTTATATACCATTTGGTTCAGTTATATACAATTAATGTGTTTCTTAAAAGATTCGTAAGTCAGAGTTCTGCACACTGAAACATCTATATGTTTCCCTAAAGCACACATAGGAACATTAAAATATGTAATTCACAGCCTCTACCATAGCTAAAAGATGTGTTCCTGGAATCTGCAGTTAGAAATGGAACATATTTTCCTAGAATATTTGAAACTGTGGTTAGGTCCCCAGGCTATACATAAAATCATATATAGCACCTAAAGTTGCTGTAGTAATAATAGAACAATTTCTCATGTTCCATTTCTAGTCTACAAAAATCAGTGGGAAAATGAAATCTAAGTTCTAAACACCTGATTTGCAAATAAACTTTGTAAATATAACCCCCTTTTAAGTTAGAAACTTGTAAGATCATATATCTGAGACTCTTGCCACTTTAAGATAACATCAATTCTTATAATTAGTCATTTAAAAAAAAATTAACTAGACACCATTTTTTTAAACTTCTTTTCATTTTAAAACCAAAAGCTTTCTTTATTTCAAAGACATGCTCATAGTGTAATTTTTTTTTCTTTTTTTCAGCAGTTTAGATGTTTCAAGGCAAACCACAAGAATCTCTTAACTGTGTGGAGTAGTAGTCCAAGGTTCATGGCAAACCAGGTTTTCATAGTGCTACAGTCATAGAGTTGCCATTATTTTTAAATGCTTAGAATGGGAAGTATAGTGTTTTCATAGTGCTACAGTCATAGAGTTGCCATTATTTTTAAATGCTTAGAATGGGAAGTATAGTGCTTTCATAATGTGAAAAGCTAAATGTTGCTTCAAAACTTATTACCCACTTGTTTGCACCTAAACATTAGTGTGATTAGCCTAAAGGGGAAGTCATAGTCTTTTTTTTTTTTTTTTTTTTACATAAAAGATGTCATAGTCACACACACTTATGAAACAGAATGAGTGATTGAAGCTTATTACTGTCTAAGATACTTGCTGATAATTAGTCCTTTTTTTTCTTTCTTCTTTTTTTTTTTTTTTTGTAATTGTAAATGGACAGAATGCTTTTGTTTATTTTTATGTGGTGTTGAGGATCGAACCCAGTGCCTCACACATGCTAGGCAAATGCTCTACCACTGAGCCACAGCCCCAACTCCTGATACTTAGTTCTTGTCCAAATTTTTTAAGATATCTTTTTGTTCTCTTACCCCATTTAACTGCTTTATAGAAAATACATTTCATGATATTTTAATCATTCTTCAAACATGTCTTTTTTGTTTCTTTTTGCTATCTTGTGTGTGTGTGTAGATTAATTCCCATTTATTTGATTACATCATTAATTAATAGGCAAAAATTACATGAGGAATGGTTGCTAAGGGAGCAGAAGGCACAAGAAGAATTCAGAATGAAGAAGGAAAAGGAAGAGGCAGCCAGAAAACGGCAGGAAGAACAAGAGGTACAGTATTAATCAAATAACCAATTAACTAAATAGTTAACCAAAATATCTCTCACTAAGAGTTGCATATCTGGGCTGGGGTTGTAGCTCAGTGGTAGAGTGCTTGCCTAGCATCTGTGAGGCACTGGGTTCAATTCTCAGCACCATATATAAATATAATAAAGGTCCATCAACAACTAAAAAATATATATTAAAAAAAAAAAAGAGTTGCATATCTTGCCGGCTATGGTGGTGCATACCTATAATCCCAGCAACTTGGCAGGCTGGGGCAGGAGAATTGCAAGTTCGAGGCCAGCCTCTGCAATCTAGTGAGATCCTGTCTCAAAATAAAAAAATTTAAAAAGGCTGGGGATATACTTGGTGATAAAGTATCCCTGGATTCAATCCCTAGTACCAAATATATATATGGTCCTTTTTACCAATATTTTTAGTTTTTCTTTTCATTTATTTGCTCTCTATGTTAAATGTTTTTTTAAAAGTAAGTCTGAAAAGAAATGACCTTTCCTTCTCTTCTGTTTTTTTTTTTCCTTTAAAGAGAAAGTTAAAGGAAGAATGGGAAGAACAGCAGAGAAAAGAGAGAGAAGAGGAGGAGCAGAAGCTGCAGGAGAAGAGAGAAAGAGAGGTGATTCCTGTCACAGGAGGATAGGCGCTGCGTATCTTCTTAGTGTGCACATGTGCTGGGTGATGGGTTTGAAGAAAAAGCTGTGGGCATGTCAGGGTTTGGATTTTTTTCTTGTTTCTTGTTTCATTTGTTTGGAAAGAGTCAGACTTTTCGTCTAGAAACACACTAATTTCTTTGTGATGTTCTTCTTTGGGTCATTCAGTGACAGATTCCTTAAATTAAGGTTTTCTTTTTTTTTTTTTTTGAAGTTTGTAGAGGAGACTCTTTTTTTTTTTTTTTTTTTTTTTTAATATTTATTTATTTTTAGTTCTTGGCGGACACAACATCTTTGTTTGTGGTGCTGAGGATCGAACCCGGGCCGCACGCATGCCAGGCGAGCGCGCTACCGCTTGAGCCACATCCCCAGCCCCGGTTTTCTTTAGCTTTTACCCAGTTTGCCCTTTATACCAGCGATTAGCAAATTTTTTCCTTAAAGGACCAGATACTGGTATTTTAGGCTTTGTGGTCTATATGGAACCAGCTCTGCCAGTGTACTCTGAAAACAGCCACAGGTTATATGTAAACAAATGGTTAAGGTGTTCTAGTAAAACATTTCTATAAAACAGTCAGCTGGCTCATGCTTTGTTCTGTGTACCACTCTATAGCAAGTCATGTTTTTTGAGGTTTTATTGTATATGTGTTGACTTCTTTAGAGAATATTTATATTGTTTCCACATTTATTTAGTTCTTAAGAAATTGGACAGTTTATGACACATCAACAAGAATTATTTGACTTAAAGAAATCAGAAGCTCAAATAATGAGGCATTATTTAAACTTTTTTTTTTAACTGTTATTAAATCATGACTTTCTAACTTGGGCTTTAAAGATAATTGTAGCTAACACACAGTTGTCATTTTAAAAAAATGATAATATGTATGTATGTATGTATTATCTATATTTTCCAGGATTCTTTTTTAAAGATTGACTTGGTTTGTTATGCTGTTATTCCTTAACAGTGTATTTATTTCAAAGATAACACAGCTCATCTTTCCTTGACTGATTCATCAGGATGTATCTTTTTTGGAATATTGCTAAATTTGAATAGAGTCAAATTGGGTAATAAACTTATAATGGGGAAAATACATATGTTTACATCCTAATCATGTTGGGGTAGAAGCAGCTTCCAATGCCTATATTTTTTGAGTCTCAGGCATTAGTTTCAGTGCAAATTTTTGATACCCTTATTTGAACACTGCTTTTGAGATGAAGCAACATAACATAGTAGGTTTTTAGGGAGGTGCAGAAATTATTTGGAGCTTATCATATTTTATAGAGAGAAATCAATTTCTGTCTTAATGGTAGAATATTCTTTTAGGGATCAAATAAAAACTAATGCTTTTATGCTTTTGTTTCAAAGGAAGTCTGGTTAAATATTAAAGAGAAGTGGGTCAAATAAAATAAATTCTGAGCATATATGAAGGAATATGGGCTGTGGATATAGCTTAAAAATGGAGCTCAGCAGTAAAGTAGTGGGCATGATCCCTAGCATGAGGGGAGAACATGCAATGTATGTTTCTGTTGTATGCATTTCTGTTGTGTATATGACACTTCTCTGGTGGACAGAAATAGAGCAGTGAAAAAGCACACAGTCTGTTCTCATTGAGGTACTTTTCTAGATGGGGAGTCAGATGATAAGTAAGCAAAACACATAACTTAAAATACAATAAGATAATGTTAAATGCTATAAAGGAAGAAAGCAGAGAGTCATGTGATAGAGTGATGGGGACAGGGGAGTACTTATTTAGATTGCCAGGTTAAGGAAGTCTCTGAAGAGGTAATGTTTGAATTGACACCTGAGTGCAGAGATCTTGGGGAGAAGAGGCTTGGAAGTGAAAAGAAGGGCAGGGTACTCAAAACATAGAGACTAAAGAAAAGTGAGTCAGGGTATCCTAAGAAGTCAGGAGGGTACGAAGTCTGATTATGCAAGGCCTTTTGGATTTGAAGGAGTTTGGATTTTATGTTAATATAATCAATGGAAAGACATTAAAAGGATTTTTTTTAAGCCAGAAGTGACTTCATCCCATTTGTAATATTATCTTCAATAGATCATTCTAACTTTTCATACAAAGAATGGGGGATGGTGAACCGTGACCAAGGAAGCGAGAAGGAAACAGTGTAACCAGTTTCAAGGCTGCCATTCCAGATGGGAGACAACAGTGGTTTGGATGAGGGTAGTGCTTTAAAAAGATAAGTTCACAGATTTGGAGTGCTGCGAGGCAGAGTTAACAGAACTCTAGCTGGCAGATTGAATGGGAGAGAAAGAGAAGAAAAGTGAGGGGAATTCACGTCCTATTTTTAGTTTTTGTTTAGTTTTCAAGTCCTAGTTTTAGTTTTTTTGTTTGAACAGATGGGCAAATGGCAGCACCAGTTAGTGAGAGGGATATTTAGGTAGGCGGGTGGGGGAGGACAACCAGTTCTGTTTGGGGTCTAGCATGTAGCATATGGCTCTGGGTTTAATCCCTAGCAGGAGGGGTGGGTAGACCTCTGTTGTGAGCCTTTTAAGTTACCAAGGACTCTTCCATGACCAGGTAGGTATCAAGTAAGCAGCTAGATACTTAAGTCTTATGTATTGCTTTAAGGAGCTAGTAAAGAAAAGTCTGTAGAACATAATTTAAAACTTCTTCAAATATCAATTAGGTAGAAATTTACTAGCATATTGCAAGACTCCCTTTGCCTTATTGAAAAGTTTGAAATTTCTCATAAATCCTAATTATTACTGGTCATAGTTTAGCTTCTGTTAAATATTTATAATGTTTTACCTAGTATTGTATTTTATAATATTCATTAATAAATTATCTTAAAAACTAGAAGGTGATATAGATACTCAAATATACTAAATAATACTGTTACTGAAACTATTATATTTTAAACCTTTTTCAATCTGATCTAGTCAGTTTTCTATTTGAATAAAAATTCTAAGCTATATGTCCTTTGAAAGCTTTTCAGAAGATTTGTGCTTAGAAAGAAAATCAAAACCTAAAACCACATGTATGTAGGTAGGTGTGTGTGTATGTGTATGTGTGTGTATGTGTATGTGTGTGTGTTTTAATTGTTACACATTAGATTCTTAACCAGAGAAACCAGATGTGACTTACCTGACTTCCAGGTTTTCATTAGTCCTATGTTTGCACCATTTATAGGAAGCTGTGCAGAAGATGCTGGATCAGGCTGAAAATGAGGTATTTTCATAACCTTTCATTAAGAATTTGAGATCAGTTTATATTTCATTAGAAACAATAATTTCAATAATGTTAGATTGGTGGTAGGCTACTTAGATCACACCTGGATAACTGGAATCACTTTTGTGGCATTTTAGTGTATATGACAATAAGTTTATTAATGAACAAAAACAAGTGGTATTGAATCACCCTATGAACTGTACTTATTTTGAGTCCTTAAGTGTGTATAAGCAACATCACATACTGTTAGCCTCAAATGGTCAGTTTACCTCGATTGAGAGTAACTTTTACTTTTCTCATGTTGGCTCCGTAAGTCTTTGGGTCCTCTTCAGAATAGATAAACAGAAAGGAAACCTGGTAGCAGTAGTGATACCTGATCAAGCAAAGTGACTGGGCAGCAGAGAAATTTATAACTTAAATATGAATGATTTTAACTGAAAACATTTTAATTTTTGATGGAAGCATTTGAATATTTTTGGAAACATTGAGTCTTTCATGGGTTTTTATACCACAAGTAAAGTTATGGTTATTTTCAACAGCTGGAAAATGGTACCACCTGGCAGAACCCAGAACCACCAGCAGATTTAAGAATAATGGAGAAAGATCGTGCCAATTGTCCATTCTACAGTAAAACAGGAGCTTGCAGATTTGGAGATAGGTAACATATTTTGCTTTATCATGTCAGAATGAAGTGATTCAAAATGGGAGGTTTTTGAGTACTCCTTTGGGGAGAGGCTCAATTTGAAATCATCAGGCCTCTGCTGCTTTTTTACTGACTCTGTCTCCCAAGCTGGTCATCCTCTGTACCCACCCTCTTCCCTAGGTGGGCTGAGCAGGGTGTGTCCTTTGTATTCTCTCTTTAACCTTTTGTTCTTGGTTTCCTCCTGTGCTCATGTGAGTCCACAGTGAACAACTTGGACAGGGAAATGATTGGAGCAGCTGGCCTTTATCTTTTGAATGGTAAACACTGTGCCCAAAATAGGCTTTTAAAACTTGACATGAGTAAAGGGACTCAGAAACAGACTCCTGGGTTCAAAAACTGGCTTCAGTAGCCTTCTCTTCAGAAACGTTAATTAAACAATCTGTGATTTAATTCCCCTCATGTGTGAAATGGGGTAGAAACACAGTATCATCCTTCTGAGGGGGCTGTGAGGCCGGAAGGAGTGAAGGAGTGAATGCCTGGCAAGCGCAAGGAACCACAGAGAGCACTGGGTGTTCTCTGGTGTTTTCATTATTGCTACGGTTGCCATCATTCACTGATACATTCTTGATCCTTGCCTCTTGGGATAATGATTTTGAAACAAGACATTCATTCATGTGGAAACCTAATGTTGATCTTTTCAGTCATTTAGCAAACATTTAAACAACTAGCTTATGCCAGGTAATGGTGATTTTTGTAATTTGGCTTATTTATGAATGAACAACTCCAAATTTCTAAGGGTGAATGAGTCCATCTGAAGCAAAATCTAATTATTTCTGTATATTCATCCTGTGGAAGAGAAGATCTAATGTCTTAATGTCTTATTAATCCCTAAAAAGGGATGAGTAGGGAAATTCATATGTATTTAATAAATATCTATATGTTGTCTCAGGTTTTCTTTTTTGACTCATAAAATTGTCCATGGCCTGAGCCCCCCACCCTCCTGCTTCTTTGAAAATATGAACTTTCTCTAGCTTTGTTTGTCTTTCTTTCTTTCTTTCTTCTTTCTTTCTTTCTTTTTGTTTTAATTTAAGCCTTCACACCATTTTTCATTTTTTAAGATTAATGGTTCTCCAACCCTGGATGCATATTAGAATCATCTAGGAAGCTTTCAAAACTTATGTCTCCCACCTCAAATTGAATAATTCAGAATCTTAGAGACTCAAATGGCCTTAGTTTTGAAATGTCCTCATGTGTTTCTAATGTGCCCTGGGATTGATGTCCAATATGTAACTCCCTTTACATTTTATGGCTGGGATTGTAGATGCCCAGAATACCTATAAAAGGACTTACAGGATCTGATATCTAGTAGAAAACCTCCTCTTGAGGAACTAGGGACTAAGGAGACTTTGTTCCCTTTGGTATCTTTAGAAGCATTTCCCATATGTACATTTAATCTTATCAAGAAACAGTAATAGGGCTGGGGATGTGGCCAGTGGTAGAGCGCTTGCCTAGCACATGTGAGGCACTGGGTTCAATCCTTAGCACCACATAAAACTAAGTAAAATAAAGGTATTGTGTCCATCTACAATTAAAAATTTAAAAAAGAAACAGTAATAATTAATATACAACAATTCCTACCAAAGAAAAACATACAGCAAAATACCTTTGTTGAGACAACTGAGTCAATTTGAATTCACATATATGTGGGTAGTTGAACCAAGTGGTCTTTTCCAGCCCCAGGATCCCTTGTTATATATATATTTTAAAAATATATATATATTTTTTTAGTTGTAGTTGGACACAATACTTTTATTTATTTATTTATTTTTACTTTATTTGTTTATTTCTATGTGATGCTGAGGATTGAACCCGGGGCCTTACATACGCCAGGCTACCACTGAGCCACTACTCCAGCCCCTTATTTATTTATTTTTATGTGGTGCTGAGGATTGAACCCAGCTCCTTGCACATGCTAGGCCAGTGCTCTACCACTGAGCCACAATCCCAGCCCTTGTTATATATCTTTAACACTTGTTTGAAATTTGAGACTTAAGGAAGCCTGAATCTGGATTTTTCTTCTGTTGGACCTAAGTGAGAGAAGGGGCAATGTCTTAAATGGTTGACACCCACTTCTTTGAGGAAAGGGGAGTGGCCTATTAGACTCTGATCCCATCTGAGAGTCATTTCAAGGAAATATGGACTGTAGTCACATTAGTTTGTGACCAATTTTCTTTTTCCTTTCTTGTGTTAGTAAAGATCGAACCTGGGATATTTTACCACTGAGCTACATCCCTGGCCATTTAAAAAAATTTTTTTTAATGGTGATATTTTTTTTAAAAATCTTCTATTTATTTATTTTTATGTGGTGCTGAGGATCGAACCCAGCGCCTCATGCATGCGAGGCAAGCACTCCACCACTGAGCTACAACCCCAGCCCAGCCCTTTTAATTTTGATATTTATTTTAATATTTTATTTTGAATTGCTGAGGCTGGCCTCAAACTTTAAATCCTCCTGCCTCCAGAGTTGCTTGTATTACAGGTGTGCACCACTGCACCTAGCAGTTTGTGACCACTTCTTTCTGTTTTCATAGGCTATGAAATTGCACTACTATAATTATCAAAATATGAGAGTGATTCAGGTATTTGCATTGTTTAAATGATGAATTGTGACATAAAATTCTGTAAAATTAGCAGTTAGGAAACCTAGCCCCATCGCTTCAGACAGTACATTGTCCCCTTTTACAGAGAGCCTTGGTGATTTGCTTCAGTTGATATAGCTGTTCTTTTCTTTAAGATTTGTCAGATTGTCACAGAAACACTTCCTTAACCTAAACATTTCTTTGGTTGTTTTTGTAATTAGTACGGAATCCAATTAGAACATTTCTAGAACTGACGTTTTTTTTCAAATGACAACTCCTTTGAAAGGAATTTTATTGTTTTCTTCTTAAAACAACATAATCACTGAGGAATTATTTACACCCCACCTACTTCCAGAAGTGATTTAAAGAAGGCTCATGATCAACTACATTAAGTTAAATTAAATAAAGGAAATTGAAAGCAAGGGAAGGAGGGGAAAGTGAGTTATTGTGAATGTATGATGCTTCTGACTCTGGATTTTAATGCATCCCATGCAGATACTAAGCTGTATGTTTCTTACTAAAAAAGAAGAATGAATGGTATCTTTGGAAAGAAAATTTTCTTGGCACCCGATTCTTTTTTTATTTTTTTAATTTTTAGTTGTATATTGACATGATACCTTTATTTTATTTATTGATGTGGTGCTCAGGATCGAACCCCGTGCCCCACATATGTAAGGTAAGTGCTCTATCACAGAGCCACAACCCCAACCCTTGGTACCTGAATCTAAATGTGTCTCCCATGGAATCTTGGATAAAGGCATTAGATATGAAGATGGACAGTAACTTTGATTTTTTTTTTAACACAATGCCTTTATTTATTTTTTTATGTGGTGCTGAGGATCGAACCCCAGTCCTGCCCGTGCTAGGCGAGCGCTCTACCGCTGAGCCACAAACCCAGCCCCAGATTTTTTATTTTTATTTTATTTAATTAATTAATTAATTAATTTGTTTATTTTTTTGGTGGTGCTGGGGCCTTGTGCATGTGAGGTAAGTACTCTACCAACTGAGCTATATACCCAGCCCTGATAGAAGTTTTATAACAGTTGATGTGTAGTTTTCATGAGAATGTTTCTTACAGTGACCTTTGCTAAATGATTACAGCCCACCTTTCACATGCAGCATAGTGATTCTATGAAAGACAAAGGTTGTGAGCACCAGAAATGCTCCCTTGAGATAAGGAAAAAGAAGAATAGTCAGTTAGTTGTTCCTGAGGGGTCCATTAGATACCCACACAATTTATTGGCATCCTTGGGCTAAATAATGTTCAACTCTGTGTTTTTGTGGCAGTTTGACTTGATTCAGGTATCAGTATCATGGGTAAATAGCATGCCAAATCTGGCTAATCATCAGGACCTGCTGAGGTGGTATTTCGAAAATATGGGTTCTCTACCCCTTGAGCTCTGGGGCAGACTGGAGAAATCTCTCTTCCAAGTAATTCTGAGAACCACACAGCCTTGGTACTACAGCATTAAACTCCTTCCTACATATTAGCTTTTTTAGCTGACCTTTCTGTGGGTGGTCTAGGGCTGCCTTTTGAATACCCTCAGATTATAATGACTGTCTCCAGGCCAAGCTGGGATTTTCCCTAGACAGGGACTTTGGCTCTGTTCTAAAACTGATGAATGTTCATTTGACACCCTGGGAACTAAGGCCAGTTTTATTCAGATCTAACAACCCCGTTAGCAGAATTTTAACCTCGTTAAGTTATTTCCTTGTCTAATTCCCTCTATATGTGCTTCACACTTATAAAATTTAATTCACCACAAACATTGCTGGCCAGGTTGAATCCTTGCTCTTAGTGCTGTCAGTAGCAGTACTTGGGAATATGGATCTAATTACAAGGTCTCTAATTGAATAATCAAGAAGGTCATTTGGAATATAGAAAATTTCACATTAATGAGCATTGGTGGAACATTTCTGAGTTGGGCATGGTGTGTGTTGTGCATTCTCACAAGTGTATAGATGGATATTACAGCTGTGGAAAGCGAGCATGAGTAACAGTCACTTCAGGGTCAAGGATTTTCCTCAATACTTGCCTTATTCTTTAACTTTTTGTCTTACTGTTTAAAAAATTTTTTTTAGTTGTAGATGAATACAATACCTTTATTTATTTTTTAAAAAATATTTTTATTTTTCAATTGTAGTTGGATACAATGCCTTTTATTTATTTATTTATTTATTTATTTTTATGTGGTGCTGAGGATCAAACCCAGGGCCTCGAACATGCTAGGTGAGCGCTCTACTGCTGAGCCCCAGCCCCACAATACCTTTATTTTATTTATGTATTTTTATGTGGTGCTGAGGATCAAACCCAGTACCCACATGTGCTAGGCGAGTGCTCTACCACCGAGGCACAACCCCACTCCTGTCTTATTGATTTTTAACTAGAAGCCTAACAAAGAAATTTTGTTTATTTAGAACTTTGAATTATATATTTCTTTCCCACTTTAGAAAAAGGAAACAAATAAAAAATTAAATTCATATAAAGGATTTTAAGAAGAATTGTTCACATGGAGTCTCATCAGCTTTTCCTTGTTCCAGTTTAAACTGTGAAAAGAAAATTCTTCATAGTGATTAGCCTTCATTAAATAAAAATTATATTTATTGTACTCTATAATGAATAGGTACCAGATTGTAGGTTAACTCAGATCTCCCAGATCTGTCTCTTCCAACCATATGACCTGGGCAGATGGGCTTCTCTAGGTTTCAGTTTCTTTCTTTCCAAAGTGGGAATAGTACTAGTACCAGTTGTCCTGAAGGTTTTAAGAATCAGAGGGAAAAATGTAAAAATGGCATGAAAACTATAAAGTGCTATACATAGATGAGATTAAAATTTTCTACTCATTGAAAATTCTTAGATTGCCCTATTCTCTATGCATGTAAATTAACTGAAGATCATGTAGTACCAAGATTCTATTGTCAATTTTTACTATCTTCCCAAGAGTCCCACGTGTGGCATCTCGTGCCTGTCACTATACTCTGTCATACCAGTGGGGCTTTCTTTTTCTCTATGGTTCAACATATAAAAAGCTTTCTATTTACTTTCTTTTGGTGTTGGTGGTGGGGTACTGAGCATCAAACCCAGGGCCTCATGCGTGCTAGGCAAGCATTCTACCAATGAGACACATCCCCAGCATTAAAAAAAAAAAAAAAAAATTACTGAATTTCATGGCATATGAAGTTGAAAATCGTTTACAGTCTGATTCTGTGTGTGTGTGTGTGTGTGTGTGTGTGTGTGTGTGTGTGTGTGTTACTGGGAATTGATGCAGGGGTGCTGTACCACTGACCTACGCCCCCATCCCTTTTTTATTCTTATTTTGAGACAGGGTCTCGCTAAGTTTCCGAGGCTGGCCTCGAACTTGCGATCCTCCTGCCTCAGCCTTCCAAGTTGCTGGGATTACAGGTGTGTGGATTACAGGTGTACACCACTGCACCCGGCCCAATCTGACATTTTAATGAGAAGCCAATATATTGGTCAATCTTATAACAGTTTTCTCACATGCTGAAACTTGACATCTGAGTAGGATTTATCTTCCAGGCAAGTCAAAACAGCTAAGTTACTTGAGTCTTTATCTCTTAAGTTTTTTACAAATGATTTTTAACTATTGGACTAGTGAATTGGGTTTTTTTTTTTTTCATATGCAGGTGCTCACGTAAGCATAACTTTCCTGCATCAAGTCCCACCCTTCTTATTAAAAGTATGTTTACTACATTTGGAATGGACCAGTGCAGGAGAGATGACTATGACCCTGACGCAAGCCTGGAGTATAGCGAAGAGGAAACCTACCAACAGTTCCTAGACTTCTATGATGATGTGCTACCTGAGTTCAAGAATGTGGGGAAAGTGATTCAGTTCAAGGTGAGTGTGTGTGGAGAGGACTGTTGTGCCTCCCTCTGAAGTACTCAGTGCATGAGAGAGCTGGGGCCCAGGCTGTTTACCTGGGTGGAGCCGTGTGCCAATACATGCCTGACCCAGGATTAGGCCCTCAGTAAATGTCACTTACTTCATCACTTCTCCTTTTCCACCTCCACTCTGGTGCCATATAGATGCCATAAAAAAAGGAATCATGCCATATAGATACCACATGAAATCATAAGTGTGTAGTAATGTGAAATTTCTGGACTAGTGGGGTCTGGGTTGGTGAGGATTTTTTGTTTATTCAGTACCTTTGTGCTGTTTGAATTCTTTTCCTGTTGGAACTCTCTGTATCAGGTCCTTGCACATAGCTGCCCAAGCTTTCACTTAAACACTGCCTTTGATGGGCAGTGTATCCCTTCCTTCCTCTGTAGGCACTTCACCTAGAGCTGTGGTGATGCAGCAGGACTCAGCTTCACTCCCTGAGCCTGTTGGTGCACTGTGTTAATGGTGCCTGCTTGCATCTTCTGCCCAAGATGCTCGTTCTTGGTTCTGGAACTACACAAGAAACATAGATCTTTTGATTTCTTTTCTTTTCTTTTTTAATATTATTTTTATTCATTGGCTACTTTCAGTACTGAACATAGCATCGCCAAAACCATGGTTTGTGATGACGTATACTAGATGAGAAAGAGGCATTCAGATGACACATAATTATTTTAAAACCTTGAAGGTCAGATGTGATCCCTGCTGCTCCTGGGACCCATTAGTTGAATCCTAACAATGAAGCCTCCTAACCTGTTTATTTGATCAGATTTGAACCTGAATGACTTTGTTTTGTTAGGGCAAGGAAAATGTCCCTTAGCTTGGGGGGAAAAAAAATAAATAAATAAATCTGATATTTGTCTGCAATTGGAAATGATAGTAAAGAGTTGGAACAGCTGAGAAACAGATATATTCATGAAATTCAAGGTCATGCTTCTATTAACTGATGTGAAGATCTTTCAAAATTCTTTTAAGATTTCTTTCCCACTTAACCTTTTGTTTCTGTGGAGTATGCCTTCCTGTCTTGGTGCTGCTCAGCACAAGCAATAACCTGTAAGTGGAAGTGCATGGTCACACCTACAAGATACCACCTTGAAGGAAGCACCAGCTGTGGAAGCAGTGTGGTTTGACCAGGCCTGTGCTCTCAGACTTGTCACTTTATCTTTAAGTGCTTTTTCACTTACATCAGTGGTGTCCCTCATGCGATTCTTGGATCATACTGTTTCTGTGATATGGTAGTGGTAGAGCTGCTTTTAAAACTTCAGACTGGTTAATGGAAATCATACCATTACCTGTGATAGGCTGCATCCACTGACCATGACATTAGGATGACCAAGCTCATGCTAATCACATTGGCAGTTACAAAAGGAAAGCTACTTAGTAAATTTTTACAGGGAGAAATTTTAGAATATCAAATTTGTTAGAGAAAATTAATAGCAGGTCCTTGGGAACCATTGGATTAAATAATCTTAAAGGTCTCTGGCACAGCTGACACTCCTCAGGACTTTCATTCTTCCTTTTAAGGATGGTGTTGCAAACTGTCATTGAGTATGGATCCTGCCTATTTTGGGATGCTCTAATAAAAATGCTCTGGAACAAATTTGTAAAATTATAGATTAATTTGGAAGAGAAAAACTAAACACCAGTCAGTATATTTGAGGACCTTCTTATATACCATATTAAAAAATAAACTTGTCATTTTTGAAGACAAATGATCAAGTATTCAGCCTAAATGATCAAGTATTCCTAGTAATTCCTAGTAATAAGAATAATGCATATAAAAGTCAGATATTATTCACACCTATTGGCCAAAAGATTATAAATTCTATTGATCCCAAGAGTAGATAAGGATGTATATATTAGTTAAACTTCTTCAGAGAGCAGTTTGTCAATAGTTTGTGAAGTGGAAGGCACACCTAAACTACACATTGGCATGTTCCTTCTGGTTGTGCACACTAGAGAGGTCCTTACACCCACAGAAGTGTGTTGAAGAATGCTGACCACAGTGCTATTTGTGGATGGAAAATTGGAAGCACCTCAGTAGCCATCTTTATAGGAGCAGATATATAAATTTGCTAATTTGATGTATCAGATGAGTCATTAAGTTTACACTATTATATCTTGAAAAAAGAATGTAGAACAAATACCATTTTTAGAAAGTTTTAAAACATACAAAACAAAGATATACATTGTTTATTAATACATATGCATATTTCCTTGCATATATATGCAGAAATATGTGTATTACAATTTTGAATAATAACCATTTGTATACATGTTACGTATTTTCTGGCACACATACAATGTATGTGTGAATGTGTGTGTGTATGTATGTACGATGTGTCTGTGTAAATCTATATATGTATACATGCATTAGTGTTTGTGTTTAGTAAAATAGGCTACCCCCAGCCTCTAGGTAGTGCCCACCTGTGTGATGGAGAAGGGAAAAGATCAGGATGGCAGGACTTCAACTGGGCCTTCAATGTTTTACTATTTAAATATTCTTGGTCAAGAATGAAAAATGTTAGTGTTAAACCTGGGTAGTGTTGTCTATGGGATGATTTACATTCTCTGTATTTTTATGCATGTGTGAAACATACTTATGGGTAAAAGCAGAACTGATCAACAAGAGATTAGATAATTGGGGCCTGCAGTGCTTCTCTGTGCTGAAGTATGCCTTAAATAGACACAAGAGTGGGCTAGTGTCTGTTTTGGAATCTTTGATTAGTAATTACTTTTGGGAATGTTAGCCTGGAAAAGCATTTGATGACTGAATGGTTTCTTTAAATTTTTTATGATAGCATTTTTCATTGTTCCTTAGGTTAGCTGCAACTTAGAACCTCATCTGAGGGGCAATGTGTATGTTCAGTACCAGTCGTAAGTATTGTGACCATACCATGTTTTGTCATGGTATGATCTTTTGTTTTTGTTGACATCTAGGACTTTTAAACTGGATATATACCCTTCATAAACATGGTATTTTTCAAAATGTTAATATTAAGAGCTGACATAGAAACATAGAAGACATGTGAAAATAATACATTTGTATTTCATTCTTTAAATATTAGGTTAGTTTTGAATCTTTTACAATATGGTTATATTATTACTTATATAACTTTAATTAAAGTTCAAACTGAAAAGGGATAACTAGAATAGAGAATATAAAATATAAATGTAAAAAGCCAGAGATCGAAGTCCCAAATGATCTCAGTGTGCATTTGACCAGCTAGGAGAATAGTTACTCTATCATTTCTGCTTGTCTTGCTGTTTCCCTAGGCCGCACCATGCCTAATGGGTTCAATTAGCCATTGTAATAAGGAGCACAGCAGTCCTAGCTAAGAAAGCACAGGCTCTAACAATGGAAAGCACTTCTGCAGTTTTAATGGCCCAGTCTTTTGGATTAAGAAGCTTTGACTCAAGCCAATTTCCATGCATCACAACCTCTCAGAGGGTTAGTAAAAAAGGCTCCTGAATAAATTGCAAGCTGCAGGAGCCCGAATGTTCTAATGAAGACTCCCTAGGTAGTATACAAACAGCAAACTTGGTGGTCCTATGATACCTGAGTAAAAGGGTTAATTAATAATAGGGTTAATGTGCCTATTAGAGTTATTATAAAGCACATCCTTTGATTTTTTTATTCAAAGGGAAGAAGAATGCCAAGCAGCCCTTGCTCTGTTTAATGGACGTTGGTATGCAGGACGGCAGCTTCAGTGTGAATTTTGCCCAGTGACCCGATGGAAAATGGCAATTTGTGGTAAGAAACAACATAATGATTTCCCCCACAATTATCTCACTATATAAAAGGATATTCTTAGGGGGAAAAAAGTTCTTTTAAAAGGATGAGACATTGCATTTGTTTCATGCAGATGAACAGGGACATCATGTAAAGAACACTGCAGTTTTGATCTGTAATAGACCTTGTGGGTCACTTGGTGGAGGAGGTGACTGAGGTCACAATGTGGTGGCAGAAGTTGGGTAGAATTTCAGTCTTCCAATCTTCAGCCCTAGACTCTTTTCTGACAAATCAGGAAGCCTAAGAAGTGTCTGCAGGCAGCCATGTTGTCCTTGTGGCAGTTTCAGAGGTATTTTCTATTCATTGGTTCTCTTCACTTGAGCTGTTTGTTTCCATCTTTTTTCTCTAAAACATCTTTCTCCTTTACCATAAACATTACCTATAGATAATGTTTCCCATCTTTGGAAATCATGCTCTTGTGCATTAGAAACCAAATGGGAGGTATAGGATTAGTTAAGTGTGCGTTTGATGAGTTCAGTTACACTGACTCATGGGGCAGTGGCAACCGAACCAGGAAGTGATTCAGCACTGTGTAGGACAGAGCCTGCCGTATTGAAGTGCTAGTTATTTTCCGATTTCTAAAAATGGGCTTGGCTGAATCTGTGTGCAAATTTCCCAGGTGAGAACGGATGATGTTCTGATGCCTCAGGAGTGTACTTATCCTTCCCTTGTGTTTCTTGGCTCAATGCTTTCACCTGCTTAAAATCTCAGTAAAAAATATATATATAATTTATAAAGTCTGAATCTTTAGCAATCTTATCTTAATGGATACTGTCATTTTAAAACCACTTATGAAGCAGGGGAGAGATTTTAGAATTCCTTGCTTAGGGAAACCAGAAGAACCATTAAATATCAAGTTTAAAGGCTCTGGGAATGAAAGTGATGGAATTGTTTTCTCCATGATTGTTTCTTTTCCTAGTTTGTGTGAATCCAGTGTGATTTCATGAGGTGCTTCTGAGTATAGCTTTAACTCTGCCAAAGCAAGAGACTATATTATTATTTTTGTGGTATTGTGGATTGAACTCAGGACCTTGTGCATTAGGCAAGTATTCCACCACTGAGCTATCCCCTCAAAACCCCCATCCCATTTTTTATATTTATTTATTTGTTTATTTTTTTTTAGCTGTAGACAGGCACAATATCTTTATTTATTTATTTTTACGTGGTGCTGAGGATCAAACCCAGTGCCTCACATATGCGAGTACCACTGAGCTATAAGCCCCAGCCTCCTCCCACTCCCATTTTAAAAATAACAGCTTTGTTGTTTTTCTTAGTGGCTAATGACCTTGAACATCTTTTTGTGTCTTTATTATTGGCCATTTCTATATCTTCTTTGGAGAAATATCTGTTTAGATCCTTGATCCATTTTTAATCAGGTTGTTTCTTCTTTTATTACTGAGTTCTTGATGTATTCTATATGCAAGTACCTTATCATAAATATGATCTGCAGGGCTGGGGTTGTGGCTCAGTGGTAGAGTGCTCGCCTAGCATGTGTGAGGCCCTGGGTTTGATTCTCAGCACCACATATAAATAAATAAAATAAAGGTATTTGTCCACCTACAATTAAAAAAAATATATACTAAAAAAATATGATCTGCAAATATTTTCCCCTATTCTGTGGGTTGTCTTTTTACTTTTGTGTTCTTTGAAGCACAAAAGATTTTTATTTTTATTTTATTTTTTTCAGTATTGGAGATTGAACACAGGGGCACTGTACCTGACTCAGCTATCTCTCTATCCCTTTTCATTTTTTATTTTGAGGCAGGCTTTTGCTAAGTTGCATCGATTGGCTTCAAACTTGCAATCCTCCTGTGTCAACCTCCTGAGTAGCTAGGATTATTGGTGTGTGCCACCATGCCTGGCATTATTTTATTTAAATGAAGTCCAACTTTCTTTCCTTTTGGGGGACTGGTATTTCTGGTATCATATCTAGGACTGCATTGCTTAGCCCAGGGTCTCAAGTGTTGTGTTTTCTTCAGAGTTATAGTTTTGTCTCTTACATTTAAGTCTCTGATCCAGATTGAGTTCATTTTTGTATATAGTATATGGTATAGGAGTATTTCATTTCTAGCTATTTTATCTATTTGGGGAATAGGAATTTAATGGGTTGTTTTGGTTTGTGTGTGTGTGTGTTAGTTACTGGGGATTGAACCCAAGGGTGCTTTCCCATTGTCTCACTGGACTACATCCTCAGCACCCCCCATACACTTTTTTGAGGTATAGTTTTGCTAAGTTGCCCAGGCTGTCCTTGAACTTTCAATTCTCCTGCCTCAGTCTTCCAAGCTGCTGGAGGTGTTTGTCACCATGCCTGGCTATAATCTTACTTTTAAAGCGTTAAGAAAATATAGGCTCATCTACCTATGATAGGCCTTTTCTTTTGACCAGTGGTTCTGTCCTGCCATCGACATGCGCTTTTGAGGTCATCACCACAGGGACCCCAAGGCCTGGCTCTTCCGTGTTATTAGGGATCTAATTACTGTAGAAAAGGTAATGTGGTCACCACTTGTTCAGTTGCACTCTGATGATACAATAGGTGTACAGAATATTCTGGTTAATTAAAACTTCTGATTTGATACCTTTCAGAGTTCCAGTTGTTAGACCATTTGAATGTTTTTGAAATTTTGAGAATCAATATATGTAAGCCTCTTAGCTACCAAATAATAGGAAGTAATTCAAACATATCCGAACATCAGAAATGTACCTTTGGAACGAAGTGCCATCTTCAGAATACACAGTAGTAATTGCTGTTTTTCTCACTGTGCCATTGCAGGTTTGTTTGAAATACAACAATGTCCAAGAGGAAAACACTGCAACTTTCTTCATGTATTCAGAAATCCCAACAATGAATTTTGGGAAGCTAATAGAGACATCTACCTGTCTCCGGATCGGACTGGCTCCTCCTTTGGTAAGAACTCAGAGAGGAGGGAGAGAATGGGCCACCACGAAGAATACTATGGCAGGAGGAGGAGAAGAAGCCCTAGTGCTGACCACAACTACAAGAGAAATGGGGAGTCTGAGAGGAAGAGGAGAAGTGCACACAGGGCAAAGAAATCTCACAAACACATGACAAAGAGTCGTGAGAGGCATAATTCACGAAGCAGAGGAAGAAAAAGAGACCGAAGCAGGGGCCGGGGCAGCCAGAGCCGGAGCCATAGAAGCCGAAGGAGCCACAGAAGCCGGAGCCGGAGCAGGAGCAGAAGGAGCAGGAGCAGGAAAAGCAGGAGCAGGAGCAGGAGCCAGAGCCAGAGCAGGAGCGGGAGTAAGAGCCGGAGCCGGAGCCGGAGCCGGAGCCGGAGTCGGAGTAAGAGCCAGAGCCAGAGCCAGAGCCAGAGCCAGAGCCAGAGCCAGAGCCAGAGCCAGAGCCAGAGCCAGAGCTCGTCTAGATCCAGGAGTTGTGGCGGGAGGAGGTCAGGTAGTAAAGACAGAACGATTCAGAGTCCCAAATCCAAATAAACCTATTTTATTCTTTAATGGTTGCATATCTTACTTATTATGGCTACTACATTCTTAGATAGAGGACTGTGTGCTCAGATGGGTTCCCGAGTCTGACAAAAGCCTATATAACCTGGAATCCTATTTTAAAATATTTTAACTCTTTGATAATCAAACTGAGTTTAGTATAGAAAATCTAATAATATGAAAATTACTTATAACTCTTACCCTGAGAGATTATTAAATTATTTATGTGTGTGTGTGGTGTGTCTACACCACACACACACATGCATACACACATATAATTATTTTTTTGGGGGGGTACTGGGGATTGAATCCAGGGGCATTTAACCACTAAGCCACATCCCCAGCCCTTTTCTTATGAGACGGCATCTTACTAAGTTGCTTAGGGACTCACTAAATCGCTAAGGCTGGCTTTGCTCTCAGATCCTCCTGTCTCAGCCTCCTGAGCCACTGGGTACACATATTTTTTTTATTCAAAGATTATATATAGCTCTAGTTGAATGTTTTCCACAAGAAACGTCTCATTTCATCAAGCCCACTTGTCATTTTATACACTGCACAGTGGGCCTCTACCAGTTTATGTACCCATATCCCTATTGGTGGATTTTTAATTTTGTACCATTCAAGAATCCTGTGCTGAAAACAATCCTGTGATGGATTTCTTTAATTAATCCCACATATTTCTAATCATATTCTTAGGATAACTTACATCAAAGAAGACAAGTATTATATTTTCAAATTGCCTTCCAGAAAGACTACAAAACATTTACTCTAGCAATAATAGGCTCTGCTGCTCTCACAACACTAAGTTATTTTAATCTTTGTCAATTTGGTAAATTTTAAATATTTGTTTCTGTACATATTGATTAAAGCAAACATTTTTTCTTCTGTATTTAATGGCCATTTTGTTTGCCTTTTAAAAATAATCTATTGGATTTTTCTGTATGCAAAAGCTGAATGGCTTTTTTTGCTTTAAAATTCATTTTGTCAGTTTTAAAGTAGTAAAGGATAAAGTACATTTCCCCCCTCCTACCACATATCTGTAGTACCTCTTCAGTTGGGAATTTTCTATCTACGTATATATATATTTTTTTAAGTTCTTTAGGTATAATGCTTATCTTTGTCATTTTTGGGAAAATCAGTCATTGCTACAGAATATGCCTAGTGTCAAAACAATTCTAGAATAGAAATCATAGAAGAGAGGTCAGGGAAGAAAACCTAATGTATAAAAAGCTTCAGGCACATTATCCCTAGATTTCAGATCATAAATAAGAAAAGATGCTCTCATGCCTTTCTATAAATTTTTTAGAACTATTTTCAATTGACATACTTTGGATCTCGAATTTCAGGGTATGTAGCATTTAGAAATTTAAGATTTGGGGATAAGAACTTAAAGATACACCAAATCCTGAAAAGCTAAAACAAAAAACTGAAACAGCCAAACTTTTTAAAGAATCAGATTTTTGCATGACATTCTTTGACTTCTGTAATCTGGTAGTTAATAAAAGTAGTATGTGGTTGAGAATAATTTCAGTTTAAAGAATCTGACTTGTTCCACTGTAAATGCCTGCTTTAATCTAAAAATGATTAAAATTTTCTTTATTTTTTAATAGTTTTCTAACTACAGACATGCTTATACAATTGGGGGTGCGGGTGGGTTTTGCTGGGGATTGAGCCCTGGTAGGGCCTCAAGCATGCTAGGCGAATACCATTTAAGTTATATCCCTTCTTGAGTTCAAGATGACTTGAGATGAAAAAAACAATTTTTTCTCCTTCCATTCTGAGGATTGAACCTAGGGATGCTTTGCCACTGAGCTACATCTCCAGCCCTTTAAAAAAAAACTTGAGACACATTCTAAGTTGCCAGAGCCTGGCCTTGAACTTGCAATCCTCTTGCCCCAACTGCCCAAATCCCTGTGTTTACAGGTGTGTGCTGCCACCACATTCAGCTTCCCTTGAATGTTAACAAGCAGTAAGGGAGAGAAAGGAAGTTTATAACTTCTGACTGGTTCATTACCCTGATAAAAATCCATCTGGAGATTAATATATTATTAAGGTATTATATGCATAACCTGATTACTATTTGTGACTTAAAAGCTCCAACTCTACATTGTTGGCAGAAGCCCATAGGCTTTTTACTGAATAGCTGCATTGACTGAGGTGCTTTAGACCTATGTCTTTTTAGTAGACTAGCCACTTAATTTGATGGAATCATTTCCTTGTTCTTAAAAATCCCAGCTTTAGAATGTAATATTTCCTGGGGTTGGAGTGGTGGCTCAATGGTAAAGTGCTTGCCTAGCATGCATGAGGCACTGGGTTCGATTCTCAGCACTGCATATAAATAAGTAAAGGTCCATTAACAACTAAAAAAAATTTTTTTTAAAAAATGTAACATTTCCTATCTACAGTAATAGAAAGTCCATAGCTCCCTCCCCACCCCCCAACCTGGGGATTGAGTCCAGGGCTTCATGCATGATAGGCAGGTGCTCTACATCTCCAGCCCAGGAGGCCCTTTTACTATTATGATAACCAAAGTGGATTTGTTGCATGTGCCAGTATATGGAAGATGAGAGTTTTCAGATAATATGGAATACCTTTCGATGACCTGGAATAATTTCGAGTTGTTCATTCAGAGAGTAGAAAAGTCAACTGCATCAAGGTTTTAAAAGCGGCATTTATTGATTGAAAATAAATGTGTTGGTAAGCTCTTGGTAGCATGGAATCCATGTTACTTTTCAATGAACTTGAAGTACATGAAGACTCCGTAAATCATCACCATTTTTTCTTGTGTGTGCTTATAAACCCACCACCACATTCAAATGGGGGGGGGCAGTCAAATGAAGGGAAATTTTCAACATTTTACTGGGGAAAAAAATCTTCCTTCAGCAGCTTGACAGTTTGACACACTTTTGGAAAAAGATAAAAACACACTACGGTGTTTGTATGTCGAACATTTATTACAGCTAATTGGCAATGTGATAAGACAGTGCTCACGTGGCCTGATGTTGGTCACAATTACAACAAAGCTTAATCCAGCCCAGCATATACAAGTGAAAGTGTAAACCACAGACATGTTTAGATATGTGTATGTATAAAAGTGATGCTGAACAATTATATAAGCTTTTAAAAATATAGGGCCACCTAATGCCATTTTACTTCAACTCACTGTTAAATGAAAGGTGTCTTTTTAAGATTTTTATACTTCTGATAACTAGGTAGTGCCATGGAAGGAAAGGAAGCTTCTGTAAAGTTTGCAGAACTTGTAATTGGAAGGAAGCAAAGGGAACCAAAATAATCTCAGCTTGAACAAGAACCCCAGAAGGAACATTCATGCTTTAAACAATGACTTTACACAACACTGTGAAGAGGGCAATGTTTCTGTAAGATACTGTTATGAAGAACTGATACACTAACATTTCTACTTCATTTGGGGGGCATCAAAAACAATCTGAGTAACTAAATGATTATGACCACCAAAAAAAAAAAAAAAATCATCTCAGGGTTCAAATGTGCCTTGGCCTTAAAAATTATGTGCTATTATAAAGCAATCTTTGTTCCTTGTCCCATTCATTCAGAATGCTTAGTTATTAATTTTAAATGACATCTTCCAATTTAGTCATCTAAAATAATCTGTATTCCCTTTATTTTAAGGTATGTAGTGTCCAATAGGGTTCTTTGGTATAAATTTGTTTTTGTTTAAGTTTCAACAATTAAATTTTCATTCATTCAATATGTGACATGTTGATTCCCTTATTTTTACCATATATACGGAAATGCTGCACTCATCTTTGGTTTCGTAAAACCAGGTTTCACATTATAATTTAACCTTCCTTTGTCAAGTACAGTAATTAACAAATGTACACTGCCGAATTGTTTGATATTGCTTGTACAGAGATGTGTCATTTTCACATATGCACATAGTCAGTTATGAGAAATAGACCTATAAATTTGAGAAATCCAAGTACTTTATGCATATTTCTAATCCAAATTGAAGTCCCTTTTCATTCAATTGATCAAAGTTCCCTTTAAAAAAAAATGTAGGCCTGAATGAAGCAGCTTAGCAAAACAGTAATACTGACAAGACATCATCTTACACCATTAGCTAACATGGACATGAAGGCAGTGACCATCTACAGTGTGTGAAATGCCACAAGAAGTCATCAACAAGGGAGGAGAGTTATGTCAGTCCAATTTCTTCAAGAACACTACGTGGGGTCTCAGCTTCCTGTGGAGGGAAAACGTGAGACTCTGGTAAGCAGATCCAGGGAGGGAGTCTTAAAAATGTGAAAAACTGACATAAAGGGCATGCCCATTTTACAGAAGAAATTCAGTGTTACAGGATCATTCTACTAGTGACAGCCAGTGGTTACCTAGGGATTTATGCCCACATCATTGGCGACCATAGAAGGATGTTCTCGGCATTCATTAAATACCAACTAATTACATACTAATGTGCTCGGTACTGTTGCCATAACACAAAAAGCAGTCAAGCTCAATGGAAACTCACTAGCAATGTATGAAATTGCTGCTACTTAATCATATACAGGAAAGATTAACTTACTTTTATAATTCAAATAAAAAGCAGGACCCGCCCCCACCAAGTCCTGAGTTCCCACAATGCTTCACCTAGTGTTTTCCATGCTTTTTTGTCACATACTGAAAAAACACTCTGGAACTAAAGGCTCTTTGTCTTATGTAACAACCAATACTTGTTTTTAAATGTTAAAGGTAGACAAGCAGCCATATGTAGAAAAAGTACTTCAAAATTTTCCAAAGGGGCATAAAAAAGGACCAAGTAGGTCAACTTTCAGGTATTATTATCAATTTTGTAATTAAAAGGTCACACAATATTTTAAGAGAAAAACAATGTAAATTTTTAGTATCTAATAATGAATAAACTTACTTTTGCATCCTATTCGTGGTACAGCACAAAACAAGGAAAGAAAACATTAAATCATAAATCTTTAGAACATTAGATTTAATTGTATGTAAGGCACTTCATGGTATAATCATACATAAGATTCTACAGTCTGTTTCCATAGTTGGAAAACAAGAAGAATGGTACTTACCTTCATGTTGAGAGTAAATGAGTTTAAGGCTCAGTGCCTGGTGTATAGAAAGTGCTCAAAAAATGTTAGCTGATAATGTCATTACGTGACTAAAATCTAAATAAAGGTATTTAGCATTCAGTGCTATATTGAAGTACTATAAACCAATTATATAAAGTTCATATGATGAGTTGTCAGCATGTTTGTGTAGTACTAGAAATGAATAAAAATTAGCTTGAGTGAAAAAAGGCCTTTTTAAAAAGGCAGTCTAATCTATGGAGTATGCTTGCCCTCTTAAGACTGAACTTCAATCTAATCAGGTTACAGATCTAAATAAAAATATAGATGAAGGATAAGAGAACAAGTAAAACATTGACACAAGAATAAAACGAGCCAAATACAGAATGGAAGAAATTTTATGGCATAAATACCCTGGTTCAAAAAAAAAAGATGGCAGGGGGATAAAAAGTAGGCTTGTGAAGAATTAAAACAGACTTAAGATGCATCAACTAGATACAATGTGGGCCTTGATTGGAATCTGGTCTTAAATCGGTTATAAAAAGACATTTCTCAGATAAGCAGAAAAAACAGGCAGGCAAAAGATATTAGGATCACTTACTGTTGATTTTGTTGCAGATACCTTCTAAAGTATTCTAGATGAAATGACAGGATGGAGAGGGCTTGCTCTCAAATACTGAGGCAAAAATAGGGGGAGCTGTGCTAGAGCAAACAATATTAAATCGATGGTTGCTGAAGTTGAGGGATGTGTGTACAGAAAAGTTCTTCATAGTATTCTCTTGAAGTCTGCACGTTAAGTTTTTGAAGAAATCGGATGGAAGTGATGGACCTTCAATGTTATTAAAGGATGCCTACACTCAATTCTATACAGTTTACATTCCCAGCTTGTCCATGTAAAAATGGCCCAAAACTATTCCCTGGAGCCAGTCACACACACCCCTACCACACCTGCTCATTGCTTATAGTCTCATATAGCATTTCCTGAAGAGAGTCAGATTGCTTTTTGAATATGAATTACTTAGTGTATTTGTTCTAAGAGGCCTAGTTTCATTTACATATTTTAATCCTTTCAAGTTGTACAAGTAGAATATTTCACAAATTATGTGTAAAATATAAAATGTACTTTTCACGTGTTCACACTGAAATCATAGCTCAACATTACCCAGAAAAACTATTATCTAAAGTCAAATTTATAGAAACAAAGTACAATGGTTTCGTGGAGAGGGATGTAGGGAGTGGTGGATTGATGGGTCTAGAGTTTCAGTTTTGCAAGATGAAGTTCTGGAGATTTGTTGCACAAGAATGTGAATATACTTGACACTATTGAACTGTAACCTTTAAAATAAACTCTACATTATGTGTTTTTACCACAATTTAAAAAATTACCTGGAAAAATGAAAATATAAAACATTATCTTATCAAAAGGGGTGGAGAAGAAAAAAGTCATCCACATGAGACAAAGTACATGCAATACTTTTATTTTAGACATGCAAGAAAAGCTATTTCAGAATCTACTGATTTCAAGCAAGCAGCTGTATACAGATAACAAAAGCAACATCTTGTTACAGCTCAGCACACAGCATCCAAAGCAAACAGGCATGAGACAATGCATATTTATGCAGCATTAAAACCAGATGAATAACATGTTGCAGGGCAGGGGGAGGGATGAAGGGGAAAAAAATGGAAATGAAAGATCAATGTTTCCCAGTGCGTCAAATGTAGTGTATTACAGCAAGAATGCCAAGAATGGAAATAACTGATTTGTTACCTGCCTAATACAAAGTTTCCTGGTAGGTTTTCTTTCAGTGATAAACTAGTTTGAGTATCATCTGAAGTTATTGTGTAATGAAAACTTACTTAACTCAGTCTTTAAATTCTCTAGATTAAAATAATGAATGATTTGGTACTTTTCCTTTTATGATAAAATATGCTACACGTTTTATTAAAAGCATGTACAATAGTGATCAATGTTAAAAATTTTAGTATTCAGAAATATAAAGCCATAATTAACAAAGCACTACATATTTAAATGAAGACTTAATATATTAGAAAACTATTAATAGTAAAATATAAACTTTAAGTATTGAACAGTATTGGAATTTTTGAAGTATATAAATTAGCTCAGTATTAATACTTGGAAAGGGCTTTCCACTGAGCAATAGTGCAGAAGAGACTTTTCTGACACAGCTTTCTGATAGTTCAATATCATTATATCGCACAAATGTGATTCAATAAATGTGGCACTACAAAATTTCTTAACTGAATGTTTTAACTTTGAATATTATATACTAGTACAAATTAATTTTATTTTATTGTATTATTTCCACATACCCTTTTATGTGATACATTAGAACATTTTAACTCAGTCTGCAAGACAATCACACTATAGTTTTTTTCCCCCCCTTCAACAATTGAAGACTGAACAACTAAATATTATGGCACTGCTTATTTTGACAGAGTAATTCAGTCATAGTCTCTTTGGTAAACAATAATGATTGCCATGTTTTCCTCTTTTAAGATTAATCACAAATGGTTCATTAATAGTAACATGCATGTGTTGAAGATGAAATATTACTTAAAACATTCACAGATCATACTTTGTCAGAAGAATTTAAATCAGTTGTGAACAGGAATAAGTTATATCAAGATCATATATAGAATGAAATAAAACAGGAAAGAGGAATGCAAACAGGAAAAAAATACAATTGTAATGGTACTGGTTCTGAAATGTTCTATTATTTTTACAAGATAGTCAGCAAGCTGAGGATATTTTCTTTCATAAGTATATCAGCTCTCTATTTCCTCTGTGAAATTCTGCATACTCGATGAGTAGTCATTTAGTACACAGGGACATTAAAATATTCATGACGTGGCTACAAGAGAAATGCATATATTCTTATACACAGTACACAAACTGATACAGACACAATCAGATTTCTAGAACATTTAGTTCACAGTAAAGTTGCCTAAAACTTGAGTTTTTGTTTACTTTTGTTCTTTGGTTTATGGCTGAACATTTAACTTCTTAAACAATGCCCAGGCATTCAGATTCATCTTTTAACTTTGTATGACGAACAAAATGATGACTGACATCCTACAAAATCCTACAGTACTGTATTTACTAATAACTCTGAAAAGATTTCCAGTGTAAGACATTTGGTCAGTTCTGAGTTAACTGAAAATTCAATTAGAATACTTTCTTTCACAGTGTCTTGAGTTCATCAGGATTTTATTATATCAAGCAGAGATCCCAGAGGAAAATCTTCCCTAAGCAAAGGGAAAAGTAGTCAACCATATGGTATTTTAAGTAGCAATAAAGGCTTTTAAATATTCACTCAGCTACAAAGACAAAAAATCCAAAGAATGCAACTTTGAGACTAAGGATATAAATTTTTTAAAAATCTTCAAAATAGATTTTTAAAGAACCCTTCAAACAGATTTGTTACATATCTATGCCTAAAAACTTATATAACAAGATGTTTCTCACATCAACAAGGGGAAAAGGTAACCTGAGGTGGGGTCTTAAACTGACCCTAGAGTGTCCCAGAGAGATGTCCTGGGCCTCCAAAAATTCCCTGAAATTAGAGGCAAAATTCTGTGTCTATTTTCCTAGGAAGAGAGCTCTTTACCCTTTAGACTCTTTAAGTGATTCTACCCCCACCAGAAGTTTATGACTCTAAAAAGTTTAAAACTTCTTATGTGAGTGTTTTGAAAGTCTCCTCCTTTTAGTATTTATTCAAGTTGGAACTCTGAATTATTAGGCTACAAATGCGTGGAAAGTATTAAAAAAGTAACAGATTCCTAAACTTACACAACCATAAATAAAAAGTATCTAAGAAGAAAAGCCAGTTATATTTTAATTCTCAGATGATTTCTAAACATTTTTGAAGAGACAGCTGTCCCTTTTTTCCCCACTCAGAATATATAGTAAAATGAAATAGCAAGCAATTAAAATAATAGTGTTAATAATAAATTACATCCCAAATACTTCCTTAATGAAGCTTCGTTTTCATAGGGAAATTCTACTTGTGTACCAGTGGCATTGGAAATTCACAGTATTTAATGAATACCTAATTTTTTCAATGAAAAATAAATTGTAAGCCCCAATGATAGATCACTATCAGAGCAAAATTCCCTATGAAAACATTTGTTTAAAAATTGGGACCATCCTTTAGGATTTATATAATTGAGACTTTCCAAGTAATGCTAAAATATAAATAACACACTTGACAAAATTATAATTACAAACTGAATTCACATATCCTACTACATTTTGATGCATGTCAGAACTCCAGCACGTATTCTAGTACGCTTTCTTACACCCAATGAAACTCTTGCTGTGATACATAGTCTCTGTTTTCTGGAGAGAGAACAAGAAAAGTTTAAGTCTGTCAAATAACCTTCACCTAAATACCAGTTCTTTGCCTTTATATTATATAGTTTTTAATGTTTTGGTTTTCTCTCTTAATTTTATATCACACCATCTAAAAACCAACTATGAAGAGTTTTATTTCCCTTAAAAGAAAAAGGTGGCTTCCCAAATAGGGCTGAGTATGGAGTCATTTCCCCCCCACAGAAGACTTCCTGAATGAGAACAAAAGTTCTATATGAACAATTCTGAAATGTGACTGCCCCAGGCATTTCCATCACTCATTATCTGATAGATCTTTTACTACCTTTAGAAAAGGAAAGGGGTGATGATAAGCCAAACTATTCTTCTCAGCCAATGATCCAATTACTGTACTCTAAACAAGAAATTAGCATTCATCAATTGTGAAGAATACTCTCTGTAGGGAGAAACCCATCTTCATTGGAAAAACATTCTTCAAAAAGAAAGAAATCCTTGCCTAGTATGTGCATAGCCCTGGTTCAATCCCCAGAAGGGGGTAAGGCATGGGCCAGGGGAGAAAAATGGAAAAGAAACTCTAAAATAATAGCACAAAAAGAAATGTTGGTACAAGAAATAGCATTCTTTTATCACTTTTAAGTTGGGATAATGTGTTTTAAATAATTTCCCAGTTATGAATGCCAGGGTCTGACAAAGTTCTGCTATAAGTAAATACCTTAATGACCAGTTAACATGAAGTTGATTTCAACTAAATGCTACAGACATGCCAATAATTAACCAAGAATATTTTTTCCTCTTGCATACGAGGATAAAATATAAATAAAATTTATATAATAAATTATATAATAAAAATATAATTTATATAATAAAATATAGTGGGTTCAATATAAACTGCAGTATTCTGTGCCTTCATACTATATCTTTTGAGTCACAGAAAAATCATTTAAGATTAGGGAGGTTGACAATAAAGTATGTCACAGCACATAAGGGACCCTATGCAGGACTAGGCCTACTGTCTTGCTGTTCCCATGGGTGCCTTTGGAAATAGTCATGTACACTACTCAGCAAACTATGAGCTTTTCAATACACTAAATTAAGTAGGAATAAAGAACAGAATGGTAGTGACGAAACAATTTTTGAATAAAGATCACAAATGTATTATTTTCAACCTGAAATGGGCCTTCAATCCTGGGCAATCCTTTGCCCATCACTAATTTGCACCCTAAGTCTACTGCCAACCCTCCACACTGACTTCATCTACCCTTCTCCTTCTCCCCAGTCACAACCATTCTCCTCTAGTGTCATCTCTGTTGGCAAGAAAACAACTTTCTCAATTTTGTTTATGCAACTCATAAAGGGGGGGGGGGGACCCTACACCTTTACACCGTTATTTCCTCATAAGGACTCTTCTTGTCCAAGAACAATGCTTTTGATTCCATTCCCTTTTTCCCTCCTCAAACAGTCCATTTTCCCCTTTATCCCTATTTGCCACCATTCTTTCCATCAGCTCCTTCTCCTTTATATACATGCATCTTTTCTTTCCTCTGCACTAAGAATAATTTTATTCTCAATCCTGTACAAAAAGGACCAGATGTAGTGGGAAGTGTAGGCTGACAAACAACAGGGAGGAATAAAATTGCACCTGTTCTCCAAAAAATGCCTACCTTCCTAAGAAAAGCCTGACCCCATTTACCATTCAATTTCCTAGATATCCACCATACTAGGCTATGACTCACAAGGAAAGCCAACTGGGAAGCGATAATGAATACTGGTAAACTAGCAATTATCTGCAGGCTTAAGTCTTGCTGAGATGAGAAGCGCTGAAGTAAACTAATGGTACTTAACACCCAAGCTGAATGACTAGTCTCCTAATTCTAGTATACAAGGTGGTAAAAGAGAAATAATTTACATATAATGAAAAGCAAATATAAATAAGTATATTTTCAAGTTATTGATCTACTGCAGATTTTTGGTATAGGGGCTTCTTCACTTATTATTTATACGATACTATTGTATCCTTTGTCCTTCATGTTCAAGAACACAATGGCCCTTTTTAATCCCCCTAAATGAACTATGTAGCAAAGCATGCAAAGTCCTTATGTTCAACTCTGGAACCCTATTATATGGGTTAAAGCCCCAAAGGGCCAGAGAGTATCTAATGTCACTAAGATCTATTTTGAGCAATGAATTTAAAAAGAGAAGAACTGGGAACATTTTATAAGGCACCTTTTAAATGATAGGGCTTATGGTGTCAGTCTTATTTCATGAGCATTTGTGAATTACTGAGAAAGTCTAGTGATTTTTTTTTTTTAACACTGTTAGGCAATGAGAGGCAAGATCTATGTGGTTGCTCCAGATGGTTACTGTCTAAAATGGCCAAGAGCAGACAAGTACTTTACGCTATATGCTAAAGCTTTATTTTAGTAAATTCTGCTCTAGTTGTACTATCTGAAGCAACACAATGTGTACTCTTTCATTCACACAGGAGAATTATTTTTTTTAATATTTATTTTTTAGTTGTAGTTGGACACAATACCTTTATTTTATTCATTTATTTTTATGTGGTGCTGAAGATCAAACCCAGGGCCTTGCACGTGATAGGCAAGCACTCTACTGTTGAGCCACAACCCCAGCCCCAGGAGCATTATTTTTATTTTTTAAAAAGTTCTAACTTTTTTTAAACATTTTCAGAGGTAACATTTAAGTTAGTTATTATCCTCTAATAGATTTTGTTTTTCCTCACTTGATATACCTTGAGTATCTTTCCATATTACACAGAAAATTTGGTCTTGAGGTTGTTTTCTGGCGGGAGTACCTGGGGATGGAACTCAGGTGTGCTCTACCACTGAGTTACATCCCCAGCCCTTTTTATTTTCAGACAGGGTCTTGCTAAATTGCTGAGGCTGGCCTGGAACTTGCAATCCTCCTGCCTCAGCCTCCTAAGTTGCTGGAATACAAGTGTGCACCGCAATACTCAGCTATGATCTCATTTCTTTTACAGCTATGATAGCAGCTGCAAATATGACTGTGTTGTGATATTCTTAACCTATTTCCCACTGATGGACATTTGGGTACATTCCGATGATCTAATATCTGAGCCACGTCTTGATGTATTTGTATATTTCCACTGAATAAAATTCTTGGAAGTGTAAGTAATGGGTCAAATGGCATAGTGTGCATTTAGTCACTAATATATATCTCCAAAGTAATCCTCCAAAACAAAATACAAGTTAAGTGCTCACAAGGAGGCACCAGAGTGTCTATCTTGCAAATCCAAGAAGAAACAAAGGTCTCCTTGATATTTTAATTTTCATTTCCTTTTCTTTTATTTGTGAATTGCTTATTCATGTCCTTGCTATCTTTTTCTGTTGTGCTGTTCATCTATTTCTATTACATTTGTCTTGAAAATAATGATGAGAGTAACTTTACTATAGCTTATAGATGCTGGTTAGCTATAAAATACTAAGGACAAATTACTTTCTCTGGCAGTTAACTGTACTTTTTAAATAAAAAAGGTAGAAAAATTAGCTTATCAAATATAATTTTAGACTATAAAGAAATATTTTAAGCTTATTCTAATTTACCTGTATTGTATTTGCCTTGAAATGACCTAAATTCAATCAGGGCTTTCTAAACAAAAAATTTTCTTGGAATCACAAACTCTAAAATACCTTTACTAAGTAAACTGTTTAAGGCTTAGAGGATGTAAAAGAACAATAACAAAAAGTCTAACTACACAACAAAAGAAAAGTCTATATGTATAAATTCTGGTCATTTAATCCATTCTTCTTTAAGAAATAATCAAATCCCTAAGGTAGATGGGGAAATGGGCAGAAAATTCAAAAGTGTTCTGCCTGCCCCCGCGCAGGGTAGACTCAATTTTGTTTCCACATAAAAATTCAATTACCTTAATAGAAGTGAACAGATTTGGTTGTTGTTGAGGAAATTAGATTATATAGTGACATCCTACAAGCCTTGCTGTGGGACAGGTTCTAAAGTCAACCACAGATTATCTTCCCAGTCACTGGTTATCAAGTAAAGATAATTTGGGTGAATAACTTTTATAGGCATTTATGTGTTTTTTAGCACATATATTCTTCTTTCATAATTTTTAGGGTTTTTTCTCTTCTCTTCCTTTTCCATTTTTGATTAATGTCTAAGCCAGTTATTTATACTATAGACTATGTATAATACTGAAACAATGTAGCAGTCTATAAATGTAAATGGGATTTTTCTTCCATGGTGTCAAATTAAACCAGGTTTTCTCAACCTGGACAGAACTGACACTGGGATTGGATAATTCTTGGTTCTGGTTCTGGGGGGCTAGGGGGTCTGTCCTGTGCACTGCAAAATAGTGAGCAGTGTCCATAGTCTTTACTTACTAGAAATCAGTAATAATGTACTACCAGTTGTGACAAGTATGTCCACATAGTTCAACAGACCCTGGAAAAGCACAAATGCCCAACCTCCACCAGAGAAGAGCCACTGAATTAATCTGGTTGGTGGGATAAGATTATATATTCTATTGTGTTTGCCTATATTTGCTCATTTTTCTATAATGGAAATTAACTTTTTAAAAAAAAAAGGCAACAGAGGAAACTAAAGAAATTACAATGTCAGCCAGAGAAAAAATTCAAATCTAAATTTTTCAGAAAGTACTATTCAATTGAAAAAAAAAAAAAATCACCACTGACCCTTCTGGAATGTGTTTTTTCCAGGCCCCAACCCTATGGCTCATGAAATCAATTTAGTAAGTCAGGATAAACATTCAAACACAGAAAAATAGAATATAATAGAAAATGAGAGATTACAAAAGAAGAAACCAGAGTATTATTCAATAATTTTTTATAGTTATGTACTATTGTGATATAAAAATGTATTACTGTGGGTTCTAGTCAAAAACGTTTGAAGATCAAATTTACTTGATCAAAGTTATTCCAACTTTTCATCATTACAAATAGCCCAAAGTAATAAGAAGTGATTCACAATAAGCTAGAAAAGAAACAGCAGGGAGGATAATTCTTAAAATTCTGAAAATCAGACAAAGGAAAAGGGCTAAAAATCACACACTACAAAATGATTACAACATGGAAACAAGTAACCAAGGACACTAGCCAAAGTGTTTCTTACTAAAAGTGAAGTAAACCAGGTATGGAGACAAACAATGGAATATTCCAATGACTTAGGAGGCTGAGGCAAGAGGATCACAAGTCTGAGGCCAGCCTCAGCAACTTAGCAAGACCCTGTCTCAAAATAAAAAAGGCCGGGGATGTAGCTCAATGCTAAAGTCCCCTGGGTTCAATCCCCATTACAAAAAAAGAAAAGTAAAAGGCAAGATTTATTCTGCCTTCTGTATATTCCCCCTTCTGGATTGTCCATCTCAAGAATCAATGTAACCAATTGGTTCTGGTAGACCCCAATTAAGATTACATAAAATTAAAATATGATGGCATAAAAGACTGTAGCTTTGTTAATTTTTTGCCCAATTTAAAAGAAAGAGGTTTAAGCTTAAAACTTTTAACATAAATAGCAATAATTACAAAGGAATTTCAGGAGTTTGTCTTATTAAAGCAAATCTGCCGCAGTCTGGCTGGGCACAAGTCTCTCAAGCAGGAACAAACTTTATTTCTGAACTCCCCTGAAAGCCACCCACATGGCCTTCTCCGGGACACACCACATACCAACCGGAACTCCCTCTCCTGGAACTTCCCTCTCCTGGAACTTCCCCCACCAACAACTTCCCCCACCAACTCATACTCCCCAGGCAATCCTCCAGAGAACTCCAAACTAGCCGGACAGTAAAGGTCTAATATACAATTGAATCAATCCAGCATCATCTTAATGGCTCCCTTCTCAACCATTACTTCTGGCAAAATGCCAGGGGCCATTCTGACTCGGCTGTGGCTCTCAGCATCTCCCCCCTTCTGTTTAATTAAACACCAAGCATGTGGCTTAGGGACGTGCCTGTCTTAGGTTGTCCAATACTACACAAATCTTAGGAGGATTTGTATCAAAATACTTTTTGCTGTTAAAGGGCATTATTATATATATTTGAAAGCATCTACCTCTTTTAAAACAACTAAGATATTCTTGAGTTTGACTAACATGCCCCAATATTCTTAATTAGCAAGGTGTAATTTTTAAGATAACTCATATCTTCATTTAAAAGGTATAATGTTATCCTTCAAAAAGTCCTTATTTACTTAAAATAATTTTAAGTTACAAAAGCCTCATTTTTTTAAAGAAATCACTTTTTCTCCTAAGATTCTTACCTTTCCATTTTATGCAGTCCCACAGATTTATTAATTATTGCTTTCACAGATACAGCATAGTACTAAGACATATCATGCAGCCCCCAGCACTAAAACAAATCAATTTTAGCAGCAGTAATTCTCCATAGAGTACCACTTTCTAAATGAGGCAGATAAACATCTGCAAATCCAGTAAATCTATTCATAAAGTGGATCATCTTGAAGTAGAAGCAAATTCATGAGTATAATAATGCTTGCTTTTGGTACCTCACTTATTTTCCATTGCAGATTACTTCAGTGAGAAACAATACCAACAGCAAACAAAGCTCAAAAGAAAAACCACCACAAATTTCAAAACGATGCTGTTAGTATAAAAAAGAAAGTTCAACACATCTCAAAGCGCTGATCAACACCATCATGCATCTAATGCTGAGGGTTAAAGCCCAATGCCCAGTATTTAACTATTTGATCTTCACAGATCAAGCAAGGACTTTAAATCATCTCACGTGCAACAGTGTTTGCATAGCACCCCATTTTATCCATGCCACAAAATGGTAAATTTAGTAGTTACCAATAAATAAGTTGGGGGTCAAAGGGACTAAAGCCTTAGACTGCTCTTTATCATAAGATATCCTCAGACAAACCTCCCCATTCTTCATTCTGGCTCTATAAAATTAAGGAGCAGAGAAAAACCGGTAAGTGGCTGATTTTTTACAGAAAAAAAATGCCATGCTATTATTTCCTTTGTCATTATACATGTATGTGTTTATAAAATAAATCCAACTGCATCATCATACTCCACTTCACCTCCAAAAAATCTGGCTTAAATATATATGTGTATGGTGGGGGTACTCCAAACATTGTAAAGAATATCTATCAATAGGGCTGGGGTTGTAGCTCAGTGGTAGAGTGCTTGCATAGCATGTGTGAGGCACTGGGTTCAATTCTCAGCACCACATAAAAAATGAATAAATAAAATAAAGGTCTATTGACAACTAAAACTATATATATATATATATATATATATATATATATATATATATATATATAAAATTACCAATTTAGCAACCACAACAAGTTATACTTTAATAATTTAAGAGTCAACTTTAGTACCAGTGGCATGTTAAGATGAAATGTTTAAAATCCCAACAAACATTAAAAATTGGAAAATGGGCCAATTTCCAGGCTTCCCCCCAAAATCTAATCCTGTATTCACACAACCAAATACCAAAAGAACAAGCACAGAGTTCAGTCTACAAATGCCAAAAATGATCCCTTGTTTACTAAGTAATTAACCACAATGAAAAAGGTAACATTATTCTTTGATTACTTATGCTGATATTTTAGCAATTATTATTTAAATATGCATTTGTTTTATTCTTATTAATGTTTATGCTGACAACCTACTTGAGCCAATGACAATCTGTCCTGTTTGCCTATAAGATGAAAGACTATCTAAATTATGTAACATTCATATAAATTGGGTAAATCTAATTCTTAAGGATAGAAACATTTTACAAGCTAAAAAAGAACTAAAAACCAAAATCATTTGGTGATTTCATTTATCTTTAAGCCCAACAGATATAAGTTCATTTTAAGTTGAAAGTTTTTAGAGCTTAGAAATAACCCAAATAAAAGACCTGACACTAAATAGAAAAAATTACAATGCTTTAAAAATTAGATTAAGAGCTGGGGTTGTGGCTCAGAGGTAGAGGGAGTGCCTGGCATGCGTGAGGCACTGGGTTCGATCCTCAGCACCACATAAAGTAAAATAAAGACATTGTGTCCACCTACAACTAAAAAAATAAATACTTTTAAAAAATTAGGTTAAAACTTAAGGCTGAATTTAATAAAGTATAGTACAGCCATATTTACAATTTTGGAAGTAAAATCACTTCATGACACTGACTAATTGAATACTACACCCCAAACAGCAAAACCAAAATAGGTAACATAAATTTAAGCATTTTGATAAATCTAACAAGAAATAATTTGAAAAATATTATTTATATCTACATAGTCAATAAAAATTTCTTACCACTGATAGTATGAACAACAAAAATCCCCAGACTAAGAGGCTAAAGATGGCATTTATATTAGGAATTATACTTCTATAGTAATGCTTTTATCCCCTAGTATATTAAGTACTATAAGCTAAACATAGCATCATTGCCATATATTATAAAGTACATAGTAATTTCCCAGTATCATTTAAAAAATAATCCAGGGCTGGGACTGTGGCTTAGTGTTAGAGCACTTGGCTAGCACATGTGAAGCCCTGGGCTCCATCCTCAGCACCACATAAAAAATAAATAAGTAAAATAAAGGTATTGTGTCCATCTACAACTAAAAAATAAATATTAAAAAAAAATATTCCAGGCACAAGGAGATATCAGTGCCTTAAACATCTAAGGAAAACATTAAAAGTAAGAAGCTGAACTTCAACAACTTCCAAAATGTTTTAAATGTTTAAAGCAAATGTAATTAATCAGAAAATGATGAAAAACTTGGAAGAAATACCAGGTTCTGATAGAACAGAATATAAGTCCATAATAATGAAATATAAAAGTGACCAAGGAAAAAGACAAATATGAAAAATTCCCAATTCCTCATCCTGGATTCTACCTAATATTTAAACGTTTGTTTAGTGAGCAGCAAAATAAGAAAGTACTAACTTTAAAACCAATTTTACAACCATACAACATATGCTTATAGTCAGCACACCTGATGCTAAAAATAAAAATCTCCAAATATAATCACTGTGGCAAACTGTACACAGAAGGAAAAAGGTCTGTTCTCATTCTACTACTGAACAGCAGATGGTATGAGGACTGCCAACAAATTCTTCACTTTTGCAGGTACCCTAACTATTCTTTTGATAACTACAAGATAATTAGGTGCACAAGGCACTGTTGTCACCTCAGCTTACAGCAACCCCTACCACTGAGTGTTGTAGTAGGTTTCCCTAGTAGTTCCCTCCTCTCCAGAGGCCAATAGTAAAGAAATTATAATGGAGAAAGAGAGTAAATCTTCTCTCATTTCATTACCTTAAAGCTTGCCATTTCTGTAAAAATAGAAATACTAAAAAACTGAATTTAAAGTCTCCTTTAGTAACTGAAAAAAAAGCAAGAACTGACAAATACATGTGTAATGCACAATGAGGGGCTAATATAAGCTAGAAATACAAAACCATACTTTCAATGCTTCTGCAAAATACACCTGTGAATCAAAAAAAAATCAACTTTTTATATATATGTACATATACACACACTTAACAACTGCCTTAATGAAAACACACTACATTGTTTTTTTTCTATTTACTGACCCTTTCTTATGTTATAAACTTTCTATATGATAAAAACCACAATTGGCTCTAAGGCATAATTCCATTTAGTACCTGAATTAAGCTATCATTAAATTTTTTTAAAAAGGTAGACTTATATCAATATGAAATTTTAAATTTCAGAAACAGAAAGTACATAAGTATCAAATACATGCATGGTTACCCCAGGATGACTGAAGTAATTAAAAAGGGAAGGGGGTTATTATGGTTCTGAAATATGGAGGTAAGATGAGAAAACAGTAGTTTTATAGAACATGGTTTGCTATTTAAGAAAAGCAAAGTATGAATACTTTTTAGCTTTATTAATATAAAACTAGAGAGTTCTACAAAATGTCTAATTGGAAATCCCTACCACTTGCTTGGCTACATTTGTACTTAATGGATATGAGGTGAAAATATGAACCAATCTGGAATGAAAATGCTGTAATCTCACAGTCAACTCCCAATTAAAAAGGAGGTTGGTTGTCTTAAGTAATTCAAAACAATGGATGGAGAGTTCTCAACTTGCTGTAAGGTTTAGCCAATATTTTCTCTTTTTATAATAGTCTGTCCTAGTAGGGTCCAAAACTGGGCCATCAAAAATAAGCTTGACCAATAGACCATCTCTAAAGTGAACCATCCATCCATAGATAACTGAGTTGATGTGACTGATACATATTTCAATCAATAAACTGCACATGGATAATACATGCCAAGCATGCTCTGGGTAACTACCGAAACTCTAAGAAGGATGACTGAGACTTCCCTAGCAAGAGCAAAACATGCTAGTGCCTAGTCAGGAAAACAAGTGACTTACCTCCTGTAGTAGATCAGCCTGCTCAATTGCTTTAAGGACATTTTTCTTGGATGTTTCCTGAACTTCCCCTCCCAAAAGAAACTCATCCAAAATAAAATAAGCCTTCTCGAAATTAAAGATGATATCAAGTTCACACACCTGAAAAACAAAAACAATACAAACAAAATCCCTCAAACTGTTAAAACTTAAGCAAGCCAAAGAAATCTGACCAAAGTGAATCAATTTTAACTCTTTCTAAAAATAGCAATCACATTGACTAAGCATCATTAATTTAAGTAAGCATAATTTTGAAATTTTAAAGTACTTGAAAAAACAATGCATACAAGATAAATAAGACATGTCTCTGCATACTCTCAATGTGAGCAACTTAGTAATTTTCTGCTCCTAAAACTGATCTTTAAATACTTATTTCCTGGGTTATGTGATTAAACTGCTAACCAAATCTGAATTCTGCACTAAGCACTACCATGATATTAATGTTTACAGTCAAGAGTCCTTTCTATTGTACTATTTTAAAACTCATTGTAACCATCATAATTAAATGAGTAGGTCTGTATGGCCAATGACCCTGTAAGTTAACTGAGTAGACAAACTGAGAAAAAGTTATTATTGCTTTCTCCCTGTAATCCCCAATATATGCAAATAATAAACTTGTTAGGAAAAAGATTTTTTTTTTTAAAAAAGGAGAGAGATGGTATTCAATTTCTTAAAATAAATACTCACACTGCCAAAATACTTGTCAAGTAATTCCACATAACGATGAATTATTTCCAGGGTAATTAGTTCATTGTCCTGATCCTCAATAGCGCAGCAAAAATACAGACTAGCATATCTATAACAAAAAACAAATGTGGAAAAAAAAGTTACCCCTATAATCATGTTTTCTAAATATATTTTCATATTCTATTGTGGAAGGTCTCATGCTATAAGCATGTTTATTTCTTTTCTTACAACAGTACAGAATTTTTTTCTCCTAGACTACAAAAGTAATAAATGCATGAGATATTTTGAAAAACACAGGCAAAAAGAAAAAAAAAAACACTAAATCATACCATCTAGAAAGAGTAACTGATTTTGCTCTTTGTCCTTTCAGGATCCTTTTTATAAACATTTGAAAACAGTTGACCCAGGTTTTTTTTACTACGAAATCTACTAAATTAGAGCAAAATACACCGGGATTAATTCAAACTACAAGTAAACAGCAAGTAATATAGATCTTTCTACTGAAGGACTTATTGAAGATATTGTCAGATGAGGTCATTGCCTTGGACATTTTACTGAAGCATAATATATACACAGAGAAGATCTCAAGTCATAAAAGTTCGATGAGTTTTCAAAGTGAACCCATTTATGTACCAGCACCCAGAACAGAATAGTACAGAACCTGAAGACCCTCTTCTTGTCACAACCTCTCATCACTATAGGCAATTGTAACCACTATGTTATCCTCTAACAGCACAGAACAGCCTTATTAAAGGAGGTTTCTAGGATTGTGGAATAATGTCCACCCCACAAAAAAAGAATGACAGCTCCAAGTTATTATAGAAGTTTGAGAAATAGAACAGAAAGTTCTTATTACGTAAGGGAAACTTGAGACTCATCCTCAAATTTTCCCACTTCCACACTGTTGAATTAAAAGGAGATTCTTTACCGGAGAAGACAGAATAAGGCTGGGACACTTACTCTCCTCCGAATCAGGATTCTGGCACATGGAACTGGGTTATGCCTGATCCCAAAAAAACACACTTACCTTGAGGCATAACAAGTCCTTTAGGGAGGATTAAATGAACATTTCAAAGTAGTTTAAGTGTACTTAAAGCTTTTGAAAGGAAAGAAAATAAAAACCTAAGATATTCTAAACAAGTCTCAGTTTAGATTGTACTTTTCAATGAGGAGCACTTATTATTTTTTAGAAAATATGACAGGCAATTACTGCTTATAGTATAATGTGAAATAATATAGAGAAAATATACACAACTTCAGTTTTAAGATTCAATGAGTCCCTGCTCAGTATAAAAACAACCTATTATTTACACAACACTACTAATTTCAATATTATCAAAACCATTTTATCTTATTGGATCTTTTCTTTTTTTAATATTTATTTTTTAGTTGTAGTTGGACACAATCTCTTTATTTTATTTATTTTTATGTGGTGCTGAGGATCAAACCCAGGCCCTCACACGTGCTAGGCAAGCGCTCTACCACTGAGCCACAATCCCAGCCCCTTATTGGATCTTTTCAACAGCAAGTACTATCATCTTTGATCACACACAAAAAAACAAAAATCAATGAAGCCCAGAAAACTACTGTGACAAGAAACTGGTCTCCCTCCTTAAATCCAGGTCCTTTACCCTCTCACTAGACTCCTTTGTCATACGTATCATGTCTTTATTTTTTCCAATTTATTTATTTATTTTTTAAATTTGTTTTAATGAGTTATTCATGACAGAACTAATTTTGACACATTGTACACAAATGGAGCACAACTTCTTATTCCTCTAGCTATACATGGTATAGTCACACCACTAGTATAATCACACATGTATATAGGGTCTGTCTCACATCATGTCTTTTTGCATGTCCTAACTTCTACCTAACTTCCATTTTCTGAAAGCTATTTAAAATGGTGGGTCTCCTGTAGTCACATAAAGTAGGCATCTGAATGTATTTGTTTATCACCCTGAAGGGAATCAATCATGAAGACATAACAAGGCATGGCTTCCAAATTTAACAAATGATTTCTCTCTTTCCCATCATTACCCTGTTTTTGATCATCTGTTCAAAAAGCAAAGGAATATTCCAACTCTAAGTTCTTCCTAATCCATGCTCTTTAGTAGAATTTTGAATTTGGAGAAATTCACAGAAATGATAAATAACATTCCCTGAATTAAGAAAACTACAGGGGCTGGGGTTGTGGCTCAGAGGTAGAGCACTTGCCTACCATGCATGAGGCACTGGGTTCAATCCTCAGCACCATATAAAAATAAAGCTTAAAAAAAAAAAAAAAGAAAAAGAAAAAACTAAAGATTAAAAGGACTCACATAAAAATGGTACATTAAAAACAAGCTATGCTAGCTGACGTGAACAGAATACCAAATAATTCTATTACACAGCATTTACTAATAATTTCCAGTAAAATTCCTTATTTTCAAGATTTCCTCAATGCTGGTATTATATAATCTAATGGCTGCACCATCGTTACTCCTTATCTACAGTACTGCCTTTTACAAATACTTAAGATACTTATTTACTTAAATATGACTCAAAGGTCTGAAATTATAGAAATCATTCAGAAGCATCAATTTAAACACCAACCAATAATGTTTTTTGGCAATAGGGATAGACCCAGAGGCTCTTTACCCCTGAGCTACATTCCCACCTCTTTTTTTTTTTTTTTTGGATAGAGGGTCTCAATAAAGTCTGGCCCCAAACTTTCCATCCACCTACCCTCAATATCTGGAGCCTCTAGGGTTACAGACATGTGCCATCATACCCAGCTATGGAATATTTTTAAAAAGAGGTACAAGTCCCACCCACACTATCTAAAAAATTTTTGTTTGGGTACTGGGGATCGAACCCAGGGCCTTGTGCATGCAAGGCAAGTGTTCTATCACTGAAATATATCCCTGGCCCTCTAAATGTTTACTTTCATTAAGAATGGAAAAGAGGGCTGGGATTGTGGCTCAGTGATAGAGTGCTCACCTAGTACGCGTGAGGCACTGGGTTCGATACTCAGCACCACATTAAAAATAAAATAAAATAAAGATATTATGTCCATTTACAACTAAAAAATAAATATTTTTTTTAAAAGAATGTAAAAGAAGCTGTCAAATTAATAAATTCTTGGGCTGGGGATGTAGCTCAGTTGGTAGAGTGCTTACTTGGCATGCACAACGCCACGGGTTCCATCCCCAGCAAGTGCGCGCGCGCGTGCACACACACACACAAAATTTAATGAATTCTTTTTTTCAGATGAACAGAAAGCTATCAGGATCATAAGCCTTTTCAGAAAGTTTAAAGAAGGAAGAAACAGAAGTCTGGCTCCAAACTTGAGTCCTCACTCTAAATGAGGCACTAAATGTTAGCTAAGGCTTCCTCATATTTTACCATTTTAATCTTCACTACCTTACCAGAGATACTATTATTGCTTGAGTTTATAGGAAATCCAGGCTTGAGTAATGTACCCAGAACAGCAATTTGACCCCACAGCCGAATTTTACATTAAAAACCATAGCCAGCAATCGTATTAAAATAAACCTGCACCTGGTAAAAATTAAACTATGCTCAAAGCAGTATTTTAAGAGCTTCAAAGGAGAGAACTAAAAAATGTCATACTGATTTTAGTAAAAGATTACCAAGAAAACCTGAAGTGTTTTCCCTATTTTTAAAATCCAAATGGTTTGAAAAAAAAAAAAAAACAACATTTTTAAAAATTCAATAATGAGCTCATTTTGTTCTCTTAGTACATATTTGTAAGTCTAAATCTGAAGTGAAATTAATAATAGACTAGTAAGAAGAAAGGTATGTTTGGTTATTTTTAGCACGGTGGATTAAGGCTTACTCTAATTACTGGCACTCAGAGAACATCTGAAAGTGCCTATTCTTATATTCAAACACATGACTTCTCTGCAGTCAGCTAAATTATCAGCTGACTATGGGTGAATGTAGCTAAACTATTCTCAATACCCACTAGTATGTCATTAAGAATTCTTTTGTTAGTAAAGAAAATCAATAAGTACCCTTTAACAAATTCTCAAGCTAGTAATGCATGAACATATTTTTAAATTAATTTAAGAAGACTAATCCAATGTCTCTTTTAAAAAGTGCTGCATAAAATAGGAATCAGAAACATACAATATTCTGTCTTCAAGAGATCTTTAAGAGTATCTATTTTAGGGATGAGGAAACAGAGGCAAAGTGACTTGCTTAAAGTCACAAAACTAGCTAATAGCACAAATGGACAATTCAGGTCCTCAGATTTTCAGTCTGTCTTTTCAGCTATATTTTCCTAATCTCCCCTACAGCTCCCCTCCCCAAAGGGAAATCTATATGCCAAACACTTGGAATGAAGAATGTGTATGGCCCAATTTAACAAAAAGGACATAAAAAACCTCTGCTGATATGAACAGCAAAAGAGCTGTTTGAACAGCAATGCATGGTGGCGCATACCTGTAAATCTAGCTACTCTGGAGGCTGGAGCAGGAGGATTGCAAGTGCCAGGCCAGTCTGAGCAACTTAAAGAGAAACTGTCTCAAGGTAAAAAAAAAATTTAAAAAAATAATAAAACGGTTGGTGGTGCTGCAGACATGGCTCAGTGGCAGAGTGCTAGTGCAAAGCGAGGGGTTAAATCACTAATACAAAAAAAAAAGTGCCTGTTCAGAATTTCTCAGGAGCTAAGCAGTAATTCTCTGGTTTAAAAGGCTTTTTCATCCAGTTAGAGCAGTGAAATCAAATCACCTGATAATATCAACAAAAATATATGAGGTGGTAAGAAGATGAAATGGGGGAGTATATAGAAAAACAGATTATAAATTCCATGTTTTTGGGCTGGGGATGTGGCTCAAGTGGTAGCGCGCTCGCCTGGCATGCGTGCGGCCCGGGTTCCATCCTCAGCACCACATACAAACAAAATTCTCTCTCTCTCTCTTTAAAAAAAAAAAATCCATGTTTTGTACATGATTATTTCAATAAAGCTACGTTTTTTGTTTTTTGTTAAGCTCACCTTTTACTTAAGGGAGTGTTGATCTAAATATTAAAGTCAGGTTAAATATTCTTTATAACTTTAAGAAAAAGAAGTGGCCCAATAGGGACAGGCTGAGTGGAACGCATAGGAACACCAACCAGTTCTTTCCTTTATTCCTTTTAACTGCGCATTCATAGGCTTGAGTCCCTTGCTGGTATTTTCCTCCTCCACACGGGGGACTCCTTCCCCTATCTAAAAATAAGCTTAAGCCTCTCACACCTTTTTTCAATCCTGTCCCCAACTCCTATGTCTAGGGGTGGTTACCACCTCTCTCACAGCAAAGCTCGCCAAAATAGTCTCCATGTGCTATTTAAATTACTCTACCTCTTCACTCTTTCCCCATTACATTGTGAGTTCTGTCTCTATTACTCCACTCAAAATGTTCTGGCAAAGGACAATTTTATAAAGTGCTTACTACAAAATCCACCAGATTCTTTCTTCACCTTCATTGAATTTTATGTGACATCTGGCATTAGTTGATCTTACTCTCGAAATACACTCCGCTTCCCTGACTTTACTGACCTAATACTTACCCTATGCCTTCCACTTGAAGGATGGATATGTAACACTTTTCGTCTAAGTTTCCCCAGAATTCCATGCCTATGCTCAACACAACCCACCAGAAAGTGAGACATTCCAAAACCAACTTGTCTAAAAATTAGCAGGGTTCTCTAATTTACCATTCATCCCATCAGCCAAATTAGAAATGTGAAGATCACCCCACTTCTCCCATTCCTTGGCAGTCCTCCCCACTTCTAGGTGTGACCAAGTCTGATAAAACTTCCCTAGGTAACAGCTCTCCTTTACAAGCCTCTGGGTTCAGGACTTTATTATTATGCAGTCTCCTACAGATCCTGCAGGTGCCAGTTTCAGTCCCTGTCCTCCCCCCACCCTTTGTCATTCTTCAATCTCTGAAAAGAAGCTCACCTAATCTTTTTTCACTCCTATTTAAAAGCTTTGCCTCCATACTTGAAATTTAAATTGCATCCCCCCACCCCCAGCAGCATATGACCTCCAACAAGTCACTTTTCCCAAATATATTGTTTTAATACAATAGAAATTTGATCAATATTATTATTTTTCAAATTCAGAACGGTTTCCTGTGCAAAGAGTAGAGGCCAAGTGAGCAGGGTGATGGGATACCTATGATTTCACAAGAGCAGTTCCATTTCTGCTTGTTTTATTTAAGACTCTATCCCTGGGTCAAAAAGCTTAAAAAATAAAAGAGTATTTGACCAGATTATTCCAAGATATCTCTCAGATCTCAAGTGCTACGATTTTTCTAAAATCTTTAAGAAACTCGCTTTGTCCTACAATGGCCACTTCCTTCCCTGCCACCCACCCCTCCACACACAAAATGAAACAAACAAAAAACCATCCACACTTGGAGTATAAAAGAGAAAAAACAGACTTCTCTTCTACCCTCATGGCATTCCATTCTGTTAGTTCACTGTATACTCCCCATACAAGAGAATTTTTTATATGCAGAAATGTTTTAATCTTAAATTCAGTAAATTATTCAAAAGGGAACAGAAATGGGGAAGAAGCAAATAATATCCCTTTAAAATATACTCTGTAAAAAAATAAATTATATTTCATTAAACCTGTTAAAGAACAATCCTAAAAATTTAAGATACTCAAAACAGTTTCTTCAGATACCAGTAAAATAAAGATATAAAGCATTTTTTTAAATATCAGTGTAAAAAAATTACCAAATTTTAAGAAACCTATCTTTGGCAAAATTATCTATCATATCTAAGAACACCTTCACCACAGCAACAAGTGTAATTCAAATTAATAAATACTATTAACAAACAGATCCTATACATACATAAAATTTTTAGACATCTGTATAATTGCAAAAGTCTATATGTAGCCAAGATATTTATAAGATTCTAACAGTCAGATACAAGGCATGTTAAATATTTGTCATTATTTTATAAAGATTCATGGGAATTAGACTCTCATCTATGCTTGCCTAAATTCAGAGAATTACTCATATAATTTAAAATACTGATCCTTTTTGCCCCTGAATTCACTGAATTTTCCCGAAAAGATGGTTGAGTATGACTAATCATTTATGTCTTTAATTATATAATTAAAGATGATTTCCCTACGTATCATTTTGGCCTGGGTAACTCATCAAAACAGCAGTTATCTTAAAATAAAAAGCTTTCCTTTAAACCTATTTCATTTAAATATTTATTGATCATTATTTATAAATGTTATTGCTGAAAAGTCTGCAACTTCCCTATTACAAATGACCAATGCCAGGTGCAGTGATGCACACCTGTAATCCCAATGAGACTGCCAGGAGGACCACAAGTTTGAGGTGAGCCTTAGTGACTTGATGAGACCCTGTTTCAAAATAAAATATAAAAAGGACTGGGGATGTGGCTTAATGGTAAAGCACCCCTGGGTTCAATCCCCTGTACCCCCCCACAAAAAAGACCTATCATTTCATTCTGCTATCCCACCTTTCTGATAATTAAAAATTATACCTTTTATAAACAATCTTCAGATCTCGCCACTCAAGGAAGCTGCACATTTTAGGTTTCCGTGCTAAAACGGTTTGAACAAGTTCTCTTGTGATCTTTTTCTTCTCTTTGTCTGAGAGTGGGACATACCATTTCTGCAGTCGGAGCTTTCCCTGACGACTAAAAAGCAACATAAACTGCATCTGTTAAGATAAATAAGAAAATCAATATTAAATGCAATACTTTGAGTCAATAGTTATAAGATTACATGTTTCTCAGAGAACCTTTGAGGGGTAGGTGTTTAACTGATAAATGATTAGCAGTCATCAATATGTTTATGCCAGTTAAAATAGCAGAAAATTATTTTAGAAAGATCTTACTACTTAGATGCAAATCTTCCCTTCCCATCCCACCCTGACCCACATACATGTGACCACATATGATATTCACCACACCATCTTTGGAGGGAAACGTGTGTATAAAAAGAAAAACAGTAATAAGATGGAGTGAAATTTTTAAGAAAAAGATAGCTTTGGTAATTTAAGAAACGATTTTCTACTCATACTATACATTCCACAGTGCCTACACCATGCATCAAAAAAGAACTATAGATATCAATTGGTTTAGGTACATTCGGAAGAAACAGGAGATCTACTGTTTTTCACCCCGAGGCCGTTCTAGTTCCAGGCTGAATTACTTGCAGACAAACTACTTATCATTTAGAATGCTCTCTTCAATTTATGCTAGCATATTTTAAGCAAAACAATGATCTAAAATATTAACTAAAAAAAGGATCGCATAAATATATTTTTCCTAATAAAAGCCTGATTTGAAGTTTATGTTTTCTTCTCATTAAAAGAAAAAAAAAAACACAAACACGTACACAATTAAGAACTGAGTTATTAATATTATGGAAGAGAATGCAAACCTTAAAAAGGCTAAAAATAAGAGGTATACATCGTCGGACAATACATGAAATACTTCATTTAAAACAAAAAATAGCGTTTACAGATGGAGTAGATGCCAAATTCTAATATATTTTATACTTAAACTAATTTGTATGGATTTATTTGAAACTTGCAAGTCTGTTGATCGGTGTACATCTTCTTTTAAAGCCAACATTTTTTAAAATTCAACTGGTTATCTTAACTACAAACGGTAAGTATTGTTTCTACAAAGTTTACTTAAAGGTAGGATTCAGATAGGTATTCATTTTTTTTTTTTTAACCTTTATAAGTGCCTTTAACAGTGCCACTGAGAGTAAGATTCAAGCCTTGACTCTTAATATTCACCACACCATCTTGAATTTGAACCTGGGGAGGGGGAATTTACACAACCAACAGAATAAAATGGGATCTAAATTCCAATAAGAAATTATTGCTGCTTTTTTTGCGATAATGCAAAAAGGCATCAAGATACCTGGAAAATTTATGACTTGGTAATTTAACTTTATTAAAGTTAAAATTAGCTTATTACTCTACTTAAAAAGCTTCCGTAGCACAAGACACACAGATATTTATTCAGTGGTATCAAAGTGCCTCCCATATAAGTCCTGAAGATAGCGGCATTCGAAGGGACAGCAAGTGAAGCATCAACTGCACAGTTATGCAAACCCGTTACCAAAACTTGGACAAGAATGGACCCTGTGTTCACAGATCCTGGTAGCCAGGAGGGGTGGGCGTTTGCTTTCGAAAAATACAGTATGGGTTCCCGGCTGTCTGTAGCAGGGTCCTGTAACCGCCCCATCACTTTGTCGGACGAAGAAACAATGTATCCCCCTTAAAATAAATCATGCGCTAACATGGGACGAAACCTGGTAGCAAGGCACAAGTATTGCTTTTCCTCTCTTTAAAAACCAATGCTCTGATTTTTGCCACAAATCACAGGGCACTACAATTCCTCGAGACTGGTGTCAAAAACAATGGGCTCAACCCTGGAGTGGGCTTGGGTCCAGCGTTCCTTGGGTCCCGACGTCTCCGATGCCACCCCCACTCCCGGGGCCACACTCCATCACTGACCAAGCACGGGCGAGGTGACAGGCAAGGAGCGGTGCAGACAATGGCATCCGCCGCCGCGCAGGGGGCGCCTAGAGTCCTCGGCCGCCGCCGCCCCCGGCCCCTCCCAAAAACGCCCCGCAAAACTTAAGTCGATTCTCGAACCACAGGTGCCGCGGGGCCCCCGCGGAGCCTAGGACTGGCCCCCGCATCCAAACGCAGCGCAGAGTAGTGTGCGGGGCGCGGACGTGGAAAGAAGTGAGTTGCGGGGCGCGGCGCCCCAGTGGCGGGCCAGGCGGGCGCGGGGTGGGGTCGTCGGGGCGTGCGCGGGGCGGCGGGGGGCGCGCCCAGCCATCCCTCCCTCTTCCCATCCCCAGCACCTCCAATTGTCCCTCGGGACTTACGGCGGCCGCTGGCCGCGGACGCGGCGGAGCTCGGCCGGCGGGGACGGCGGCGGCTGAGGGGAAGCCCCTGTCGCCTTGCTGAGGAAAAGAAGCCGTGGTGCTGTGGGGAGGGGACCCGCTTGGAGGAGGGCAGGCTTAAGCAGCGAGGGAAGGGCGAGCCAACAGACCCCGCCCCGGGGGCTGGACGAGGGAGGAGCCGAAGCTGCGGCGAGAGGAGGGGCAGGTTGGGCGACGCGCGGGAAGGCGCTCAGCCGTAGCCAACGGCTCTGTAGGCAGCGCAGATACCGCGTAGTCTGAGGTAGCCGATTGGCCATCTCTCCGCTCGGGGGCGTGGTTATAACCGGAAGCTGGGCCACGTGACCCGGAAGCGGCTTCTGCCGCGGCTGGCACGCCTGCGTACTTATGCTTGTGCCTCCGGGACGCGCGCGGGCGGTTGTCCCGGCTCTTTAGTGACTGGAGGATGGGGTTCTGCGGCGCCCTTAGTTGACCCGGTGGTGCAGGGTAGGGAAGGTCCGGACAGTAAAGAGCCAAGTTTGAGCTCCGAAGACTCCGGTGCCCCGAGATGGTGGCATGGGTAACGGTCGGTGATGATGGTGAGAGGAGAGAGTGCTGCAACTCGGGGGAAAACAAATCAGCTCTTTCGTGGAGCTGGTGCACGTGGCCCCTCCTTCACCTCGTATTGCTACAGCCTTAGCCCAGACACTTTCCCTCCAAGCTTCGCAAGAGTTTCTTCTATGGGCATGCCTCGCCCATTCCTCACGGTGGACTGGATGAGTTACTGTCCGTTCTCGGCTGAAAAGTCTAGACGGAATCCTCGAGATCCCGCTTCCTTTACACAGGGTCGCCCCCACCAGCCGCCTGGGTTCCAGTTTAGCCTTGCCGACGACTTGCTCTGCCTGGCATGTCCTTCCTGTCAAATGTCACATCTATGAAGCCTCACCCTAAAACCCTGTAAGCACAAGCCCCTCTTTCACCTACATGCCCATTAGCCTATATTTGCACATCTTGGATTTTATTCATTTTGCTTCCTAACCTGGTTAACTGCCTAGTATGTAACAACATAAATGTGAGTTAATAAGACTATTAAAGGGTAGATTTGTTAAGAGCCAAAATGCTGAGCTAGTTCTGGGCACATAATGGATAATGCTTTTTTTTTTGGGGATGATAGAATGGATGAATCATCTAGTTAAACTCATCTTTTATAGATAAGGAAAGGAGGGGGGACTCACAGGATTAGGTGACCTTGCTTGAATAGCCACGGGTTTCCCATGTCGAATACTATTCATTACCCCAGTCACCTAGGTTCTTACAAAAGGAACTGGAAAAATGCTTTTGTTGGGTTATTCCCTCTGTGGAGGTTACTAAACATGGTCGCCAGAATTTTTTTAATGGCCTAAAGTATAAAAGAAATACTAATTTTTTCATGAAAGTGAATTTGATCAATTTAAAGATATCCTATATTAGAGATTATGTTCATTTTGAGTTACAATGTCTATAAAACCAAGATGATGTAAAATAGGGATTTGAAGGCATTTGGGGTATTTTTAATGCACTGGTTTGACAAAATAAAAAATGTATAATACCTTCCCTTCTTAGTCCTACTATGCTGCTTGGAAAGTTTCCTAAAACATGTATGATTAATTTATACTGAAAGCTATTTTTAAAAAATGATAGACTGAAAGCACAGGGCTGTATCTCTATAGTTCTTTAGGCCCCCTGCTTAAATTTTTACCTGCTCTCTGCCCAAACATTCCCTAAAGGTGTTTACTAATGTCCTTTTTCTCCCTTACTACATGAAATAGATACCATTAACCAGTTCAAAGATAGCTCTAATACTATGCAATGAAAATTCGCCCTCTGATTTCAAATGCTCTTTCTTTTTCTGTACAAAACACATGTCCTCAAGGTTCCAGAGATAGACACCTCCGAGTTTAAACTCATTGGTTATGCTCCTAATGTTGGTCTGTGACTCTGAAAATGAGGACGCGAGATATGCTGATGACATATTGGCAGCCTCATCTCTGTGTTCCTAGCCAAAAAAAGTGGGGGTGGGGTAGAAAGGGGAAGGAATTATGGGAAAAATAATTAGCAGCTGAAAGCAGCTATTACATAATCTTGGCTGCTTATTAATTTAGCAGAAGGAATGGCTTATTAAATTCTAATAGCAACAGCACAACTGCAAACAACCTAGCAATTAACAGTGCAGGGCCCATTATTTTGTTAATATGTTCTCTTCTTTTGGCAAGTATATGAGAACAAAATTTATAGAAGCAGATGGTCTTTTTCAGTAGATTATAGATGGTTTATTCCCCAGTCTTAGCATTAAGTGCTAATTGTGCATTCACTGTGAAAGACAAAAAAGAAACATGGTTGCCATCTTTGTTAGTAATTAACTGTTTGACTCAACTTCCAAATTGTAGGCTTCATTACATACATGTTACTTTTCACCTAGTATCTTTTTTTAATGTATCATGGCAATAGGTTATCTTTTCTAATCTTCTGTTTTTGCTTTCTTGATGATCCTGATTTTTCAGTGTTAATAATGAAAGAAATTATAAGACTATATTTCAGAAAAATTAAAAACCAGATTTTATACTTTTTTCTTAAATTAAAAAAAAATGCCTTACTGTCACTTATGCTAAATGTAAGAGGTGAGAATGAAATAGGATTCTACCTTCTAAAGTAAAATTTTGAGATTCTTTATGTAATCATTTACAGTTTTTAGAAATAATTTTAGTTTCCTGTTATTTCTGTCAAATGTGTTATGGCCATTTGCTTTCATCCCTTCTCACTCTCCAAAGACCATTAAATGGAAAAAAAGAAAAATAAAAGTTTAAAATTTATACCCACAGGTATAGTAAGAGAGGAGACATTAGCATGAAGGTGTCAATAAGGATGTCAGCATACACTATCAACTTATCATTTAATCACTGATGATTTAAACAAAAATTGTAATATATTGAGAATATGGAGGAGCAGAAGTGAGGATAAGTTAAAATAATTTTAAAATAGATAATATCTGAAATAAATTCAGAAATAGAATTATTAGCATATTCCTTAGATACCAGGAAGTAAATTCCAGAAGCAGTGATGAATTTTTTTCCAGGGACAGAACCTTGAAGTAGGATGAAATAAAGACAATTATTATATTTCATTTAGATTTTTACTTAAATAATTCTTTAAAATATTGTAATGAAACAACCATTCCATTAGTTGCTAACTCCGTATTTCGGCTTCTATAGAGTTCTTTTAGCCAGTCTATAAATTATTTAGAAACTATTAAACAAAAATGCCTAGTAATGGAATTCAGAGCTGAAACAGTATACAAGACATGTATAAAAAAGATGTTTAGAGTTTGTGAATTTGCATCTCCAAAGATAAAGTTGTTCCTGGGAGAAAACTGGCCTAAAATAATGAGGTTTGTGAACTAGTTAATTTCAAAATAGAGCTGTCACTGCCAAAGGCCTCACCAATGAGTTAAAGAGAGATGTAGAACAACATATGCTCCTTCTTGAAGCTTGTTTCCATAGCTCTGAATGAAATGCAGAAATTTACCATATTAATATTAGGTTAGAGAAGTGATTCTCAACCTGAGCAATTTTCTTCCCTAGGGGACACTTGTCAGTCTCTGGAGACATTTTGTTTGTTATAACTGGAAGTGGGTGATGTTACTGGCATCTCGTGGGTAGAGGCCATGAATGCTGCTCAACATCCTACAGTGCACAGGACAGCTCCACAATAAAGAATAACCTAGCCCCAAATGTCAATAGTGTCAAAATAGCCAGATGTGGGTCGTGCATGCCTGGAATCTCAGCAGCTCAGGAGGCTGAGGCAGGAGGATAGCAAGTTCAAAGCCAGTCTCAGCAACTTAGCAAAGTTCCTAAGTAACTCAGCAAGACCCTGTCTGTAAATAAAATATTTTTTAAAAGGGTTCAGTGATTAAGCACCCCTGGTACAAAAAAAAAAAAAATAGTGTCAAGGATGAAAAATCCTGGGTTGGTCACTGGAAGAGTTAATACATGGTAAAATCTTTTTATAAACATTTCAAGAAATGAAGCAAGCACGATAGTCATTTAAGCCACCCCCCCACACCTTCTCACACAGAAGAGTTGGAGGCATTATTCTTAAAATTTATTAGATAAAACCTAAACTTCTGAAGAGGTTGGCTGGTCACATACATAAGGCAGTCAGTATTCTTAAAAGTTTATATGTGGGGCTGGGATTGTGGCTCAGCGGTAGAGCACTCGCCTAGCATGGGCGGGTCCCAGGTTCCATTCTCAGCACCACATAAAAATAAAGGCATTGTGTTGTGTCCATCTACAAAAAAGATTCTCTCTCTCTCTCTTTAAAAAAAAAAAAGTATATATGAATATATGATCTTTAAAAAAGTAAGCTTGTAACATTACTCAAAGTCAAAGTTACTTAGGAACTTGAATACATGAGATGGCTATTCCACCCTTTCATTGATTTATCATGAATGCATGAATGCTTATTGTGTATCTGTGCTAGGAGATAACAGAGATACAAAGATGAATAAGATACTGACTCAGTCCTTAAACTCCTGATACAGAATTCCAACTCTTTTGCAGACAGATCCTAGCTGGTTAAATTAGCAGTCATCAGTCACATATGAATGTATTTTCTTTTAGGAAATCCCTAGAGATACTTAATAGAACTTCAGATTTCCATGTATGACGCATTTGAAAACTATTTGCCCTCACGACCTCCCGGGGCTCTTTTTTTTTTTTTTTTTTTGTAGATGGACACAATACCTTTGTTTTATTTATTTATTTTTTAATGTGCTGAGGATCAAACCCAGTGCCTCACGTGTGCTAGGCAAGCACTCTTCCACTGAGCTACAGCCCCAGTCCCTTCCCAGGGCTCTTAGCAGCAATCTTTTGCATTCTATGAATTTTTTATCTCACTCTTAATTCATAGCAATATAAAAAAGATTCTATATGTTTTAAACAAAGTGCTTCCAAAGTTCTCTAACTCAATTTGAAATAGACCAGTGGTTCTAGAATATTCTCTTAGAGGACTTAGAAAGCACTGATTGCTGGGCCTCATTCCCAGAGTCTGATTTAACAGGTCTGAGGCAAGGCCTGAAAACTGTATTTCTAATAAGTTACTAGGTGATCCTGATGCTGCTGATCTAGGGGCCATACTTGGAGAATTGAGATCCGATTTTTTTCTTTTTGTCACTGACTTCATTAAGCCTGATCACATTAGGAGAGTCACATTCCCAATTCTGTGAATCTGAAGCTAAATCTATATGTACAACCCAGGGTGACATATGGTCATTATATGCCCTGTACTCTATAAGAAGATTCTAAGGCAGAGGAAATCAGAGTGCTTAGAGAAACCTGAAGGTTGTACCATAAAAATCAGAAGTTTACTGGATGAATGTCACTACTCTAAAAGTTTTTTCCAATTGTTTATAGCAAGTGGGAATCACCCCTGAACTATTTTATAAGCAACTCAGACATGGGCTGGAAAGGAGGAAGATAAGAGGGAACAGCTAGACAGAATCAATATCTTTGGGTAAGGCAGAGACCATTATGTAGTTAGTAATCAAACTTGCTCTTCTCTTCCTTAGAAGAACCCTGTTTCTCAGGCTCCTCTACAGTTAAGTGTGACCATGGAGCTGAGATCTGATTAATGAAACTGAGTCTCTGTCAGCCTGGGTTCCTGAATGACTGTATGGAGCATACATACACAGACCACTGCAACCAATCATTCCTACCATCAATTGTGCTTTAAGTGAATAAGACTGATTTTTCTGGGTTCATCTGTTACAGCTGCTAGCACTACTATCCATTCTTGCAAGCTGTTGCATGCGCAGTTACAAAGAGAAAGAACCATAGTAGTGGGAATAGAAGGTGAATTTTCAAGTGGATAGCACTTTTTCTTAATTCTAATCCTGCTTTATATCCTCCTTCCTTTGATGTTTGAAGATAATTGTCACATAGTCTGAGTCCAGAATTTAAAACTACTCATCTATCAAAAAGGCAAAAAAGACTTGAGATTTTTCTTTACATTTCTCTGATAAAGCCTGGCATTCATACCAGACAATTGATAAAACAAAGTAAAAACAAAATCAGAAGGCTGAAAGGGCTGAAAAATTAGAAAGGGTTGGGGTGGGAGGGACACATTTGGGTAAACTGTCCATAATGGACGCATGTGAATATTATAATCTCTTATAATCAAGAAACCAAACTTCATCTAAATACTATAGGAACAGTTAAAACATTTATACTAAGGTCCTATTAGCACTATTTAGATTGTATGGACTTTTGAATTAGATGATTGAAAACTTTTAGAAATACTGCACATATTTTAAGTATGGCAAATATATAAAACAATAGAATTAAAGGTAATTTTATTCAAAAACTTCATTTTACAAATGATGAAATTAAACCTCAGAGAAGTTAAGCAAATTATTCAAGATTATAGTACAATTAGTGGCAGGAGAGGAACCAAAACTCCTCCAGGCAATGTTCTTCGCATCACAGTACGTTGTCTTTTACAGCCAATCACTAGCTCATTGTCTTTAGGCAAAAACAAACAAATTAATTAAAAACCAAGAAACCACACTCACCCTCAAAACATAAACTCTTCAATTCTGCCTTCTTTTTTCTCCCTGCCTGGTATTAAGGTATCTGTACTTCTACTACTCAACTATTTCTACTAGCTACTCTACTAAGTTCTACTAGCTTACTATCTCTAGGTTTGGGATAACTTAAAAATTGATGTCTCATAACCTAATATAATGCTTTGCATAAAGTACTCAATGTGTTAATTAAATTGACTTGAAATGCCAAAAGAAAATTTAATAATGCCTTGTCTTATTACTTCTTGAATATTATCAGTTTTTATGAAATATTCTCCTGCTTTCCCTCACCACTAATATTTTACTATGTCAAACCAACAAACTGGACGTTCTATCTCAGCCCCTTCCCTCCACCTGATCCCATTAACAATTCCTTCTTCACATAGACATATGATTGTTTTTCTAAAACAGATCCTATAGAGAGTAGACCCTCTGTTGAAAATTCTTGAATTTCTTTATTATTTCATTCAGTTTATAAACTTGAGCCTAAACTGATCTTTGTCCGTTAAAGATGAAAAAATTTAGAAAAGTATTCACTCACTGAATATTGGGGGCAAAATAGACAGCAACTTAGACAAGGAACCTTCTGCCAAGTTCATATGGTATAATGGCGTAAGGCACAGCCTATAATTGTCAATCCCAACTCGGTGGAGCGTTTCAAAGCAGGGAGACCAGGATGCTGTGGTAGCACATAGGAGAGTTTCTAACCCAGAGTTTTTGTGGTGATGATGGGTGGTGGGGTCAGAGAAGGTTTCTTGGAGGACATAGCCTTTAGGCCAAGATTGAAAGAAAAATGGGAGTTGGCCAAGAGAAGACAGGGAGAGTTCCACACAGGGAGAATAGCAGGTACCAAAACAAAGAGATGCGTGCCTGACTGTCTTAGGCACCTGAAATGAAAGGTGATTGTGGCCAGAGGGTGCCTGGGTAAAGATGACTGTACAGAAATTAGGAGGACTAGATTGTGTAGGACCTTTCAAAAAAGATTAAAATGTTTGGACTTGATATGAGGATATTGGGGCCAGTGAAAAACACTGAGCAAGGACAATGCCATTATAGATTTGGGGTTTTAGAGTTTCAGAAATACCACTCTGGATGAGATGTGGTTAATTGTAGTGAATTTAGTTGCAGATGAAATATGCCATTCTAACTGGTACAAACAGAAGCAGTCTAAAAATGATTAGCATTGCTAGAGGAGCAAAATCTAGACTGAGCTTCCAGGAAAACCTTCCAGAATAACACTGCAGAATTTGACTGCCAAAGAGCTGTTGCCTCTGCTGTGCAGTGAGCTGGAATGTTAAGATGCTGTTTCCATATAACTGCTGGCTCCAGGACTACCCTTACTCTGCTGTCATCTGGAGATTGGGAAGCTGCTGCCAGCAGAGTGGATGCTCCTTTCACTCATATAGCTAGGGACTGGACACTGGACTTCCTCTACAACTGCTGTTAAAAGCCGAATGCCTTCATAATACTGCTGGCCAACAGAACTAGCAGAAGCAAGCCCCCACCCTTTCATAATATATCACTTCCATCTCCCAAATCTGGCATGGTGCACCTGGTTATTGGAATCTACATTGCAACCAGAAGCCAAAGAAATGTAGTTTTTAGTTTCCTGAAAGAGTAGTGTAAGGGTTTGGAATGAAGATCCATGTGTCCACTGCAGAGGTCAGGACTAGTGATCAAGAGACCAATTGTGTTGAAAATTTTACAGGAGAGGTGATGGTAGTGTGAATAGGGAATAAAGAGAGGGATATAGACTGGAGAGGTTTTAGGAGATAGGATTGATTGGTGTAGATTGCTTTGATGCAGCAGGGTGGATGGGCATAAAGTCAGGGATGATGCTGGGGGATGATTCCCTGAGAGAAGAAACCCAGGAAGAAGGCAGACTGGTGATGAACCTCAAATCAGTTATGTGTGGGGCCTCCAGGTGGACAGTTGGAATTGTGGATACAGTTCTAAAAGTTCCAGAATGAGATTGGAGCTAGAGCTAGAGATTTGTGAGTCATCAGCATAGAGCTGGTAAATAAAGCTGAGTAGGAGGGTGAGATCACTCCAGGAGAATTTATACCACAATAATATAATTTTAAAAAGTACTGTGGAAGGGACTAGGGATATAGCTCAGTTGGTAGAGTGTTTGCCTCACATGCACAAGGCCTTGGGTTCAATCCCCAGCAAGATAAAAAAAAAAAAATGTTCTGTGGAAGGAAGAATTATAAGCTGGTTCCCACGATGCTCCCTACCTGATGTTACTGCTGTCGTTATGTTAGGTTACATGGAAAAGGGAATTTGCAGATATAATTAAGGTAACTAATCTATTGACCATAAGACAGTTTATCCAAGTAGACCTAACCTAATCATACAGAGCTCTCTAAAGAAAAGAATTTTCTCTGGTTGGTAGAAGAAGTCAGAGAGATTTGAAGCACGAGTGGATTCAACACAAAAGGATATATATTTTTTTAATATTATTTTTTAGTTGTAGTTGGACACAATATCTTTTATTTTATTTATTTATTTTCATGTGGTGCTGAGGATCGAACCCAGGGCCTTGCACATACTAGGCAATTGCTCTACTGCTGAGCCACAACCCCAGCCCCAAAAGGATATTTTTATTGCTAAGATGGAAGGGCTATGTGGAAGGATTGGGTAGTTACCTGCAAGAAGTGAGAATGAACCCAGCTGGTAGCCAACAAAATGAAAACAGGTGCCTCAGTCCTATAACCACAAGGAAGTGAATTCTACCAACAATATGAATAAGCTTGGGAGGGGACTTTCATTTCCAGCGGAGAACGCAGCCCCAGCTAACACATTGATTGTAGCTTTATGAGACCTGAGCAGAGGACCCAGTTAGCCCATGCCCAGACTCCCAACCCACAGAAACTGAGAGATCAGTTGACGTTGTTTTAAATGACTGATGTGTTTCTGTTATTTTGTTATACATTCATAGATCACTCATACAGATACCCAGGATACAAATAAAGAATACTAAGTTAGGCAGAGAAGCACCTCAAAAGAAGAGGTCCAGAAGTATGTAGAGTCTTAAAGATAAAGGAAGAGATTTTTGGCTGGGGGTTGCAGGTGGGGGTGACTGTACTGGGGATTGAATCCAGAGGCAAGTGCCCAGTCCTCTTAATTTTTTTTTTTTTTTTTTTTTTAGGCAGGGCCTTGCTAAGTTGCTTAGACTGGCCTCCAACTTGTTAGCCTCAGCCTCCCAAGTAACTGAGATTATAGATGTGCACCACTGTACCTGACAAGGAAGAGATCTTGGTAAGCAGGAGAAAATTGTCAAATGTGCCAAATATTGCTAGGAATTCAAGTAGGAAAAGAAAAGGCTCACTAGATTTTTAAAAAGCCATTTGAAATGATGTATAGAAATACCCACTGCAGCATATGGAGGAAAAAGTGGAAATGGAGAAGTGGAGACAGCTCTTCTAGATTTAAAGACAAGGACACAAATGGGAACTGGATAGGGGAGTGTGCCATGAAGTTAGAGGTGCTGTCACGGCCTCAGGAGGGAGAGACATACTGGTGTCAGTAGAGAGGGCAGTTGAAGACATGGGGGAAAAGGAGCAACAACTCAGTACTACAGAAACACTGGGAAGTAAGGAGATGATGCAACCCAAAACACAGAGCAGCGTTAAATAGAGGAAGGGCATAAACACACAATGTTTTCAAAGTTCATATATGTTGCAGTATGTATCAGCATTTCATTGCAGAGCAGGATTTTAATGAATGACAGAGCCTCAAAGGAGATTGAGGCCAAACACTTCCCTTGGACACCAGCTCAGCTAAATTGTTATAAGTACCTCCTTCTCTTGGGGGTGTCTAAAATAAGTCCATATTAAATGCTTATGCTTGCTTCTTCCCTACCTACCCCCAGCAGTAAATATTACTGAAAGCCTTGCTTGATCATAAAAATCTAGTCCATCATTATTGCTTCATGTTAACTACTTGCCTAAGAAACACATTCATCTTCTAGAGGAGATAATGAGCAAAACTGGCAATGCCCTAATAAGCTCTAAATTAAGCATGCATAACGTTGAACAAAATATAAGAATCAGCAAAAAAAATTTTTTTCTACTTATTGATCATTAGTGATAATGAGAACAGCAGCAAGTAGCTTTGTTCCCATTCACTTAGAAAGTATAAAAACAAGGTAAGCAAGCAATTAGAAAGGTTAATGTGAGGATTCAGTTTTCATCCTGATAAATGGAATCATTTATTTCCTAGCCTACTGACCTTGGAAGCCCTCAATGGCTTCATATCTTCTCTGGTCTTTGGCTAATTTTCAACTACATTAGTAACTGAAGCCATAGAAGGGGATCAGAACCCACAGAAAGCGATGAAACTGAATGAATACATCTATGTCCAGGAAATGTCTATTATAAACAAGCATAAGGACTGTTGTCTGTATGAAGGGACTAGAGCACCTTTTCAATGATAGTGGAATATCTTGGTCAGTTTGGGCAGCTGTCACAGAATACCACAGATTATCTGGCTTAAACAAGAACTACTAGGCTGGGAGTGCGGTTCAGTGGTATATAGTATGTTCAACCCCCAGCACCAAAACAAACAAACAAAAAACAAAACAGTGAAAGTAACAAATATTTATTTCTTACAGTTCTGGAGTCCGGGAAGTTCAAGATCAAGGTGCTAGTAGATCCATTGTCTGGTGAGGGCTCTCTTCTTGGTTTGTGGACAGCCATTTTCTCATGTGTCCTCACAGAGTAGAGAGATACAGAAAGGGAGGGCAAGCTCTCTGGAGTCTCTTCTTATAAGGACATTAATCGCATCATGAGGGCTCCATCAGCAGAGCCTAATTACATCCCAGAAGCCCCATCTCCAAATATCACACTGGGAATTAAAGTTTCAACATATGAATTTTGAAGGGACACAAACATTAAGTCTGTAGCATTGAGAAAGTTACACAAGAGACCAAATTTGCTGGTGAGAGGAGCTGAGGCTCTCTGAGGAACTCAGATTATAAAAGACACATAAAAGCCTGGGAAGAGGAAGATAACAATCAGACATTCCAACCACAAGTACAGCACAGACCTGTGAGTGTAGTGCAAGAAAGACTAGCCAAAAAGAACTGACTTGATGAGGGGTATTTGAATTTGCAGGTTCACTGCTGGGATGGAATCTATTTTGTTTGCCCAGTATTCCTTACTCCTTTGGAAAACAGTACCCCCATTCTTTGGGGAAACTGCTCTCCTCCTACCATCATTACTGCCATTCCAACCATGAAAACTACAACAATGGACTGGGGGTGTAGCTCAGTGGTAGAGCGCTTGTCTAGCATACTCAGAGCCCTAGGTTCTATCCCCAGCACTGCAAAACAAAACAAAAACAAAACTAAAAGAATGTAAGTCTTAAGGTGTGGACAAATCATAGCTAATAATCTGAAAACAGTTTTCCAAAGAGATTCATAAAATATAATCTGCAGTCTATAGGAAAGTAAATGTTTTGATATTCAAAAATGGGGAGAAGATAGATGATGCAAATGTTAGCAAGTGATTTCAATTTTAATTCTCTATTAAGAAAATCAAGGGGGACTGGGGATGTGGCTCAAGCAGTAGCGCGCTCGCCTGGCATGCGCGGGGCACTGGGTTCAATCCTCAGCACCACATAAAAATAAAAGATGTTATGTCCACCAAAAACTAAAAAATAAATATTAAAAAATTCTCTCTCTCTCTCTCTCTCTCTCTCTCTCTCTCTCTCAAAAAAAAAAAAAAACAAAGAATATCAAGGGCTGGGTTGTAGCTCAGTGAGCACTTTCCTAGCATGTGTAAGACACTGGGTTAGATCCTCAGTACCACATAAAAATAAATAAATACAAAATAAAGGCATTTAAAAAAGGCTTACCATCTTAAAAAGAATGTCAAGGCTGAGCCTGGTGACACATTCTTGTAATCCCAGGGGCTTGGGAGGCCAAAGCAGGAGGATTGTGAGTTCGAAGCCAGCTTCAGCAACTTAGTGAGGTCCTAAGCAATTTAGTGAGACCCTGTCTCAAATAAAACATAAAAAATGGGCTGGGGATATGGCTTAGCATCCCTGGGTTCAATCCCCAGTATCAAAAGAAAAAAAAAAAGGGGTGGTTTATAGAGAAAGAAGAGGAGATCCTTTAAAAAGCAACATGAATTTACTAAGAAAAGAACATGATAAATTGGTCTTTTTTTCTATTGTGATATGTTGCTTATATTGGCACCCCAAAGGGATCCCACAGACATAGAGTTTCTGTATTCTCTTAAGGAATTTTTTAAAGTGTTTCATGTCATCCTTGTAGAAAAGGTAGAGAAACTGGATGGATGATAAAATCAAATGCTGATTAATGGGTCTTTCTTGTCAAAGCGGGCAAATGTTTGTCAACAATCTGGAACAGGGCTATTCTCCTAGCATGGTATTTTTCAATGCCTTTTTAAGTAACCTAGGTGTGGACTGTGTGAACCTGGTTAACAATATATGAAGAACAAGAGCCTAGGAGGGAGTGTGAATGAATTAGATCACTAGACAAGATCCAAACTGGCATTGGCCCAGGGATGATGTATCAGCCACCTCGTGTTGTTCGGAATAACATAGGATAAAAATGCATAAATTGCATGTCTATTAAAATAAAATTTAAATAGGACAAGTTTTAGTGCTCTATTCTTGGGACCAGAGTTAAGGATGCAGGGAGAACTTGCTAAATAGCATCATGTGGGGAAAAAAGACTTGAGGACATTAGTGGTCTGAATTCACTAACAACAAAGAACACAATGAGGCTGCAAAACCAAGGGGAGGGGGACCCAAACCAAAGGATTCCTAGGCTATTTAAATATAAATACAGTATTCTGACTGCTTCATGCTTTGATAATGAATATCACCATTTTGATTTATTATCTTCAATTCTGGGAAACATATTTCATGAGGACACAGACCAACTTCAAGTTCTTCCTAAGAGTCATATCATAGAGTATTATAAATCATGGCATCTGAGCAATAGCCAAGATCAGTGAGGATGGTTTGCTTAGTAAATATAATACTTAAGGGTAAAAGGCTGGGGTATTTTACAGCATTTAAAGAGACAGGATAGCCGGGCATGGTGGTACATGCCTGTAATCCCAGAGGCTCTGGAGGCTGAGGCAGGAGGATTGCGAGTTCAAAACCAGCCTCAGCAAAAGTAAGGTGCTAAGCAACTCAGTGAGACCCTGTCTCTAAATAAAATACAAGGGGGATCCAACATGGTGGCCGGCAAGGAAGCAGCGATTCCAACGTCTCTACTTTAACGGGATAAGAAAGACCCATCTGAACAGCTGCAGCCTACCTACGGAGGAACTTCTAGCATAATTCCCTTAAGAGGAGAGCAGCCGTGATCTGGTAGGTTTATTGGAAGTGACAGTTTGTCCCAGAAAAGTGGATCTTGGACGGCCACTCGGGCACAGAGGTCTAGTCTCACAGCCATCAGCTACCCGGCTACACAGGTGGCCCCGCAGCGGGTGCAGAAGTCAAGTCCCGGAACCAGCAACCGCCTTTGCAAGCGGCGGACACCCGGAACGGCTTGGGCCGCCCCGCCCGAACCGGCAGTCGGCCTCTGCCATCCGGGCTCCCCCGGGAGGTATAGCGCTCGCTCTGGGAACAGCCGCCTCTCCCGCCCGGTTCCTAACCACGTGGCCGCAGCTACCCGGCTCCACAGGTGGCCCCGCGGCGGGTGCAGAAATCAAGTCCCGGAGCCAGCAGCCGCTTTTGCAAGCGGCGGACACCCGGAGCGGCTTGGGCCGCCCCGCCCGAACCGGCAGTCGGCCTCCGCCATCCGGGCTCCCCTAGGAGGCCTAGCGCTCGCTCTGGGAGCAGCCGCCTCTCCCGCCCGGATCCTAACCACGCGGCCGCAGCTACCCAGCTACCCGGCTCCACAGGTGGCCCCACGGCGGGTGCAAAAGTCAAGTCCCGGAGCCAGCTGCCGCTTTTGTAAGCGGCGGACACCCTGAGCGGCTTGGGCTGCCCCGCCCGAACCGGCAGTCAGCCTCCGCCATCCGGGCTCCCCCAGGAGGCCTAGCGCTCGCTCTGGGAACAGCCGCCTCTCCCGCCCGGTTCCTAACCACGCGGCCACAGCTACCCGGCTCCACAGGTGGCACCGCGGCGGGTGCAGAAGTCAAGTCCTGAGGAGGGAAGATGGCAGCGAAGGGAGTGCATCACCCCAGTGCGCCGAGTCACTGAGCGGGAGAAAGATGATGTGAATCGCCTGAAGGCTATCTTGTAGGGAATTTCCAGTGAAATTGAGGTGCTCCAGAATCTAGTGGACAGATTTCCATCGTGCGAAGTTTGACTGCGGGAGCTCCATTTCTCCACACGGAGGGTCGCATAGCCTGATAGGCAATCGCCCCGCGGCTGGAGTCTGTGGCGCGCACTGGGGAGCGGCAAGGTGCCGGAGCGGGGGAGCAACGATACCTGGGGCCCACTGGAAAGACAGGTCAGGTAGCTTGCCAGCGTGGTGGACACGTAACACCGAGGCAGTTGCGTCACACTGGTTGGAGTGGGGGTGGAGCAGGGTCGCCGACCGGGTCCGGAGGGGGCTCAGCGACCCGTTGGAGAGGTAGTCAGGTACCCCCATTGGGAGTGGAGGCTGTGCAGAACTGCGACCCACCGGCCTAGAGGCCTGCCAGCGTGGTAGACGCGTCACACCAATTGGAGTGGGGACCCAGCAGAGCCGCCACCCACATCCAGATCAGGACCAATGACCCCAGGGCGTGGTAGTTACGTTACCACAATTGGAGTGGGGGCAGAGTAAAGCCGCCACCCGTGCCCGCAGGGGGGGCAGACCTGCGACCGATCAGCGTGGTAGACAGATCACCCTAATTAGAGGAGGAGCATAGCCACTACCCGCCCTGCAAGGGAGACTCCCCAACTATACAAGAGCAATATAAATAAATAGGGGGTAAATTTCAAAAACACAACAGTTGCACCAAGCAGAAAGAAACGCGAGCAGTATGAAAAGACAAGGAAAGAAAGGACCACAAGCAATGCAGGTCAACTCAACATTAGAAGAGGTAATAGCTGCAACAGATGGGATGTCAGATAAAGAGTTCAGGATATACATGCTTCAGATTATCTGGAGTCTCAAGGAAGACATGAGACAGCAAAATCAGACAATGAAAGATTACATTGACAAACAAATCCAGGAAGTAAAAGATCAATTTCACAGGGAGATAGAGGTAATAAAAAACAAACAAATAAAAATCCTAGAAATGCAGGAAACAATAAACCAACTTAAAAACTCAATTGAGAATACTACCAGCAGAGTAGATCACTTAGAAGAGAGAACATCAGACAATGAAGACAAAGTATTTCAACTGGAAAAGAACATAGACAGCTCAGCAAGTCTGCTAAGAAACCATGAGCAGAACATCCAAGAATTATGGGACAATATCAAAAGACCAAATTTAAGTCATTGGGATACAGGAAGGCACAGAGCTCCATACCAAAGGAATAAACAGTCTATTCAGTGAAATAATACGAGAAAACTTCCCAGACTTGAAGAATGAGACAGAATCCCAAATCCTAGAAGCCTACAGGACGCCGAACGTGCAAAATCATAAGAGATCCACACCTAGACACATTATAATGAAGATGTCCAACATACAGAATAAGGAGAGAATTTTAAAAGCTGCAAGAGAAAGAAAGCAGATTACATTTAGGGGTAAACCAATCAGGATAACAGCTGATCTCTCAACACAGACTCTGAAAGCTAGAAGATCCTGGAATAACATATTTCAAACACTGAAAGAAAATGGGTTCCAACCAAGAATCGTGTATCCGGCGAAATTAAGCTTCAGGATAGAAGATGAAATTAAAACCTTCCACGATAAACAAAAGTTAAAAGAATTCGCAGCTAGAAAACCATCTCTTCAAAAAATCCTTGGCAAAACATTACAGGAAGAGGAAATGGAAAATAACAATGAAAACCAACAATGGGAGGTAGGACAGTAAAGGGGGGAAAGTAGTCAAAGAGGATAACAAATCAGGTTTAGTAACATCAATAAATAAATATGGCTAGAAGAACAAACCATATCTCAATAATAACCCTAAATGTTAATGGCTTAAACTCACCACTCAAGAGACACAGGCTAGCAGAATGGATCACAAAACAAGACCCAACAATATGCTGCCTACAGGAGACACATCTGATAGGAAAAGATATTCATAGACTGAAGGTGAAAGGTTGGGAAAAATCATACCACTCATATGGACTGCGGAAACAAGCAGGAGTGGCCATACTCATATCTAATAAAATAGATTTCAAGCCAAAGTTAATCAAAAGGGATAAAGAAGGACACGTCATACTGCTCAAGGGAACCATACACCAACAAGACATAACAATCATAAATATATATGCCCCAAATAATGGTGCAGCTGTGTTCATCAAGCAAACTCTTCTCAAGTTCAAGAGTCTAATAGACCACCATACAATAATCATGGGAGACTTCAACACACCTCTCTCACCACTGGACAGATCTTCCAAACAAAAGTTAAATAAGGAAACTATAGAACTCAATAACACAATTAACAACCTAGACTTAATTGACATATATAGACTATACCACCCAACATCAAGTAGTTACACTTTTTTCTCAGCAGCACATGGAACCTTCTCAAAAATAGACCATATATTATGTCACAGGGCAACTCTTAGACAATATAAAGGGGCAGAGATAATACCATGCATCTTATCTGATCACAATGGAATGAAACTGAAAATAAATGATAAAAGTAGGAAGGAAAAATCAAGCATCACTTGGAGAATGAACAATAGGTTGCTGAATGATCAATGGGTTTTAGAAGACATCAAGGAGGAAATTAAAAACTTCCTAGAGTTAAATGAAAACACAGACACAACATATCGGAATCTATGGGACACATTGAAAGCAGTTCTAAGAGGAAAATTCATTGCTTGGAGTTCATTCCTCAAAAAAAGAAAAAGCCAACAAATAAATGATCTCATACTTCATCTCAAAATCCTAGAAAAAGAAGAGCAAAACAACAGCAAAAGAAGTAGAAGGCAAGAAATAATTAAAATCAGAGCTGAAATTAATGAAATTGAAACAAAAGAAACAATTGAAAAAATTGACAAAACTAAAAGTTGGTTCTTTGAAAAAATAAATAAAATTGACAGACCCTTAGCCATGCTAATGAAGAGAAGAAGAGAGAGAACCCAAATTACTAGCATACGGGATGAAAAAGGCAATATCACAACAGATTCTTCAGAAATACAGAAGATAATCAGAAATTATTTTGAATCCTTATACTCCAGTAAAATAGAAGATAGTGAAGGCATAGATAAATTCCTTAAGTCTTATGATCTGCCCAGATTGAGTCAGGAGGATATAGACAACCTAAACAGACCAATAACAATAGAGGAAATAGAAGAAACCATCAAAAGATTACCAACTAAGAAAAGCCCAGGACCGGATGGGTATACAGCAGAGTTTTACAAAACCTTTAAAGAGGAACTAACACCAATACTTTTCAAGCTATTTCAGGAAATAGAAAAAGAGGGAGAACTTCCAAATTCATTCTACGAGGCCAACATCACCCTGATTCCGAAACCAGACAAAGACACTTCAAAGAAAGAAAACTACAGACCAATATCTCTAATGAACCTTGATGCAAAAATCCTCAATAAAATTCTGGCGAATCGGATTCAAATACATATCAAAAAAATTATACACCATGATCAAGTAGGATTCATCCCTGGGATGCAAGGCTGGTTCAATATATGGAAATCAATAAATGTTATTCACCACATCAATAGACTTAAAAATAAGAACCATATGATCATCTCGATAGATGCAGAGAAAGCATTCGACAAAGTACAGCATCCCTTTATGTTCAAAACTCTAGAAAAATTAGGGATAACTGGATCATACCTCAACATTGTAAAAGCAATCTATGATAAGCCACAGGCCAGCATCATTCTGAATGGAGAAAAATTGAAGGCATTCCCTCTAAGATCTGGTACAAGACAGGGATGCCCTCTCTCACCACTTCTGTTCAACATAGTCCTCGAAACACTGGCCAGAGCAATTAGGCAGACGAAAGAAATTAAAGGCATAAAAATAGGAAAAGAAGAACTTAAATTATCACTATTTGCAGATGATATGATTCTATACCTAGCAGACCCAAAAGGGTCTACAAAGAAGCTATTAGAGCTAATAAATGAATTCAGCAAAGTGGCAGGATATAAGATCAACACGCATAAATCAAAGGCATTCCTGTATATCAGTGACAAATCCTCTGAAACGGAAATGAGGACAACTACTCCATTCATAATATCCCCCCAAAAAATAAAATACTTGGGAATCAACCTAACAAAAGAGGTGAAAGATTTATACAATGAAAATTACAGAACTCTAAAGAAAGACATAGAAGAAGACCTTAGAAGATGGAAAAATATACCCTGCTCATGGATAGGCAGAACTAACATCATCAAAATGGCTATATTACCAAAAGTTCTCTATAAGTTCAATGCAATGCCAATCAAAATCCCAACAGCATATCTTGTAGAAATAGATAAAAGAATCATGAAATTCATATGGAATAATAAAAGACCCAGAATAGCAAAAACAATGCTAAGCAGGAAGTGTGAATCAGGCGGTATAGCGATACCAGACTTCAAACTATACTACAGAGCAATAGTAACAAAAACAGCATGGTACTGGTACCAAAACAGGCGGGTGGACCAATGGTACAGAATAGAGGACACAGTAACCAATCCACAAAACTACAACTATCTTATATTTGATAAAGGGGCTAAAAGCATGCAATGGAGGAAGGATAGCATCTTCAACAAATGGTGCTGGGAAAACTGGAAATCCATTTGCATCAAAATGAATCTGAATCCCTATCTCTCGCCATGCACAAAAGTTAACTCAAAATGGATCAAGGAGCTTGATATTAAATCAGAGACACGGCATCTGATAGAAGAAAAAGTTGGTTATGATCTACACGCTGTGGGATCGGGCTCCAAATTCCTCAATAGGCCACCCATAGCGCTAGAGTTAACAACTAGAATCAACAAATGGGACTTACTCAAATTAAAAAGTTTTTTCTCAGCAAAAGAAACAATAAGAGAGATAAACAGGGATCCTACATCCTGGGAACAAATCTTTACTCCACACACTTCAGATAGAGCCCTAATAACCAGAATATACAAAGAACTCAAAAAATTAGACAATAAGATAACAAATAACCCAATCAATAAATGGGCCAAGGACCTGAACAGACACTTCTCAGAGGAGGACATACAATCAATCAACAAGTACATGAAAAAATGCTCACCATCGCTAGCAGTCAGAGAAATGCAAATCAAAACTACTCTAAGATACCATCTCACTCCAGTAAGATTGGCAGCCATTAGGAAGTCAAACAACAATAAGTGCTGGAGAGGATGCGGGGAAAAGGGCACTCTTGTTCATTGCTGGTGGGACTGCAAATTGGTGCAGCCAATTTGGAAAGCAGTTTGGAGATTTCTCGGAAAGCTGGGAATGGAACCACCATTTGACCCAGCTATTCCCCTTCTCGGTCTATTCCCTAAAGCCCTAACAAGAGCATGCTACAGGGACACTGCTACATCGATGTTCATAGCAGCTCAATTCACGATAGCAAGACTGTGGAACCAACCTAGATGCCCTTCAATAGATGAATGGATAAAAAAAATGTGGCATTTATACACTATGGAGTATTACTCTGCATTAAAAAATGACAAAATCATAGAATTTGGAGGGAAATGGATGGCATTAGAGCAGATTATGCTAAGTGAAGCTAGTCAATCTTTAAAAAACAAATACCAAATGACTCCTTTGATATAAGGGGAGTAAACAAGGACAGGGTAGGGACGAAGAGCTTGAGAAGAAGATTTACATTAAACAGGGATGAGAGGTGGGAGGGAAAGGGAGTGAGAAGGGAAATTGCATGGAAATGGAAGGCGATCCTCAGGGTTATACAAAATGACATATAAGAGGAAAGGAGGGGTAAGACAAGATAATACAAATGGAAGAAATGATTTACAGTGGAAGGGGTAGAGAGAGAGAAGGGGAGGGGAGGGGGGATAGTAGAGAATAGGACAGACAGCAGAATACATCAGACACTAGAAAGGCAATATGTCAATCAATGGAAGGGTAACTGATGTGATACAGCAATCTGTATACGGGGTAAAAGCGGGAGTTCATAACCCACTTGAACCAAACCATGTAATATGATGTATTAAGAACTATGTAATGTTATGAACAACCAATAAAAAATAAATAAATAAATAAATAAAATACAAAATAGGGCTGGGGATGTGACTCAGTGGTCGAGTGCCCCTGAGTTCAATTCCTGGTACCCCCCCCCCCATCAAAACAAAAAGATAGAATAAAAGATAGGATTCTGTTCAATTCCAAGAAGTATACAAGGATCAATGAATGAACATTACAGGGTGGTACATTTCAGATAAAATATAAATAAGCACTATGTAATCATTAGTAGTCTGGAAGAGGAGTAGATGAGTTCCCAGTTGTTGAAGATGTTCAAGGTAGGGCTGGCCAGTCAAAACCTTAAGAAGACTTTCAGTTCGGGGATCCCTAAATCCGCACTATTGTTTTGGGATATTGGGTGTGAGTGTATGTGTATGTGTGTGCACATGAGCGTGTGCACACATATGTGTTTCTCTAAACAGAAGTGAAGTGTTTCATGAATTATATGTCAAAACTTGAGAAATAGGCACAATGGGCTTAAAGGTCAATAGGACAATGTCAAGAATTTTCCTAAGAACGTTCTCAAAGAAGGGACTTTTTATTTTATTTTATTTTTTTAGGTCTCTCCATGTTTCTCAGGAAGATGCCTTCTTATTTTATATTTTATTTATATTCTGGTTTAACTTCAAATTGAAATGGTATTCTTCCTCTTAAAAGTCTTTCCTTCAGTGGCTTTCTTAGCACTGTGGATATCTCCTCTTTAAGAGCCAAGAATCATGCCTTTTCACAATCACTAAGGAAGCTTAACTCCTCATGGTGATTCCCATCATTGCAAATTTGAAGCAAGTACAAATACTTTCCTCATTTGTTTTTTCTTTGACAGGACTTTTGCAGTGCTGGGGATGGAGCCCAGGACCTGGTGCATGCTAGGCAAGAGCTCTACTCCTGAGCTATACCCTCAGCCCACAGTCTTTGCTCTGGAAGGTACTTGGTGTTTGCCACTAAACCTGAATGAGCTTTTTGGGACACCATACAAAACAGTGTACCCTCCAAGCCAGGCCGACTCAGGCTTTAAATGTTGACTTTTTCATATACCTTAGCATGCTTCAGGTCTCAGGACCTCCATTTCCTCATCTGTTAAATAAGGTTAATGATATATATTTCAGAAAGTTATTTTGAAGATGAAATAAAGGATATTGAGGACCTATCATATGCTTAATATGTGGTGAATACCATTATTAACTCTGTGCACAGTAACTTCCCAACAATTCTCAGCTCTCCTTGAAGTATTAGATCAAGTTTAATTTCTTAACACTGATGTTTATATTTTAAATGTTTGGTGCCAATCATCAATTTGTTTCTCTAACCTAAGTTCAGCTAAAATGCCTTAACTTCATAATTATTTATAGATTTGTTTTAAAAAATTGGCATATGGTAGCCAAGTCTAAGGCATGTATTTATCAGTAGCCTAGGCAGCTTTTACTACCTGTCCTCTATCTAGGTCTGAAGCTATAGTTTTCAAAAAAATACTGTTCCCAAAGAAAAGCAATTGCAGGGTTCCTCCTCTGTAGCCTGCCCAAACCAAGCCAAAGGCACTGACTGTTTCCTTCCTACACTTTGCAGAAATTGGTCTCCTCTGTTTGATTTGAAGTCATGAGTCTGGATCGCAGTGAGCGGTACACTCTGCTTAATGAATCATTAGTAGAACAGAGAAAAGAACAGACTCAATTACATGCTGGGTTGGTTAACCAGCCTTTCCCTGAACATTGCCCTGCTCCAACCTACGCTGAAACAGGGAGGCTTTTGTATAGCAACTACTCCCTCGCCAGTAGTTCTGTCTGTTGAACCTAAGACCCAGATTCTACATTCTTGATTGATTTTAATCTGAGTTGGCAGCCTTCTTAAGTACGGTAGCCATCTGCAACCAGGAATAATGAGGTCTTTGTTCAACTAGTATAGCTGCTGGGCTCCCTGCTTCGTTTTTTCCATTTTCCATCCCTTTGATCACATGTTCCACTGCCAGTAGGTGTCAAACTCCAAGTGGTGGCCCTTCAGGGTCGAGTTCTTTTTTTTTTTTTTTTTAATTTTTTTTTTAATATTTATTTCTTAGTTCTCGGCGGACACAACATCTTTGTTGGTATGTGGTGCTGGGGATCGAACCCAGGCCGCACGCATGCCAGACGAGCGCGCTACCGCCTGAGCCACATTCCCAGCCCCAGGGTCGAGTTCTTGGGGCTTGCTGGTTAGATGATAAGTCCAAGTGGTAAGGAAAAAAAGAGTGAGGGACAAACAGATAAGCAGATGGACAAGTAATCAGGAGATCAGTGCAACCTCCCCTCCTGTGAATACAGAAGCTCTCTGATTGAGCTATGTTCTCTCATGCCTCAGTGAATTTGAAGACCTGTGGTAACCTTTTGTTGCCTTCAGAACATCGTAGGACTTTCAACTCTTCAGTGAGACCTCCTTGATATTCCCTACATCATGGCCCCTCTAATGACAAAGAGTCATCTGTCTGTTCCTGCTAGTCCAGAGGATCTTTACAAGTAGGGACCATGTCTTTTCATTTCCTTCATCTCAGAGACCTAACACAGTGCCTAGAATATAAAGTTTGCTCAGTAAGTCTTAGTTGGTTGACTGGATGAAGCCCAAGCTTGATTTATGACAAAAATAACTACTGAGCACCTGTAACATGCCAGAGGAGCCAGGCAATCAAAAATAAACACATAAATATGTGAGAAGTGTCAAGGCGTGAGAGGAGGGGAATAATATTGGGAAACACATGATAAGCAAATCAATAGGTCAGAAGGTGATAAACAGAGCAATGGCAGAGAGGGACCACAGGGGTTTCTAGTTTGGATAGAGTGGCCAGGGAAAGCCTGTGATATTTGAGCAAAGTGACACTTGAGCACAGACATGAAAAAGTAAGGGCCAAAGTGTGGGCCATAAGCTTTCCACATAGAGGGAACAGAGGGTACTCAGTCCTGAGAGCTTAGTGGGAGGAAGCCTGGCAGTTTTGAAATAAGGAATTGGAAGGAAACTACTGGGGCTGGTGAAGAGCAAAGAGGAGAGTGGTGGGAGGTGAGATCAGAAAAAAAGAAGGCACAGATGAGAGATGCAGCACCTAGTGGCTGTGAGGATGGCTTTGGGCCCAGGAGACTATGATAAACAATCAGAGAAAAATTACAAAGGAGCCCCCGAATGCATATGGTTGGAAAATAGGAGAAATGTGGAGGAAGGGAGGAGGGAATTCTGATTCAGAAAAAGAAGGTGATACCAAAAATAACAGTCGAATATACTTGATGTTATTCCAGGTAAGGGATTGCAATATTCAAAGAATGATTTACAAGCGCCCACACAGGAAATTAGTGAGTTGTAGGAGCTAGGACAGTGGGATCACAAAGAACAGCACATGGTGCCATTAGACTTCCTTTTATCTGTACCTTCAGTAATGGTGTTAGGCTGATTGATCAAAGTAAGATGGTACAAATAGTGTTACAGAGGTTTCTGCAAAGCATTTGGCAAGGTCTTGGTATTCTTGTGGACAGGATGGACAAACACACTGTGCATAAAGATGACTTTGTTCTTTTTCTTCATTCTTTTTATTGTGGTAAAATACCCATAACACATAATATGAAATTTGTCATTGTAATGATTTTAAAGAGTACAATTCAAGGACTAGGGATGTAGGGGATGTAGTTTAGTAGTAAAGCACTTGCCTCACTTGCTTGAGGTCTTAGATTCAATCATCAATGCCATAGAAATAAATAAACAAATAAGAAAATGTACAATTCAGTGGTAGTTAAGTACATTCACAATGTTGTAAAACTGTCACCACCATCTAGTTCCAGAACCTTTTCATCACCCCATTAGCAGTCACTGTCCATTCTCCACTTCCCTCTGGTCCCTGCTAATCTGCTTTCTGTTTCTATGGGTTTGCCTATTCTAGACATTTTCATATAGATGGAATTATATTATACGTGACCTTTGTTTATCTGGCTTCTTTCACTTAGTGGAATGTTTTTAAAATTCATAGTGTATATCAGTACTTCTCTCTTCTTTGTGGCTGAATAATATTCCGTTGTATGGATACTCCACAATGTGTTCATTCATCCATTCATTTGTTGAGGGACATTTAGGTTGTTTTCACGTTTTGGCTGTTGTAAATAATACCACTATTAATATTTGTGTATAAGGTTTTGTTTGACTGTTTAATTTTTTATTTTTAAATTTTTTGGTACAATGGATTGAACCCAGGAGTGCTTTATCACTGAACCACATCCCCAGCCCTTTTTTTACTTTGAGAGAGGGCCTCATTAAGTTGCTGAAGGCCTCACTAAATTGTTGAGGCTGGCCTCCAATTTGTAATTCTCCTGTCTCAAATCTCCTGAGCCTCTGGGATTACAGGTGTGTACCACGGCACCTGGCTAATTGTCTGTTTTTAATTATTTGGGGTAGATACCTAGGAGTGGAATTGCTGGGTCATATGGTAATTCTATGTATATCCTTTTGAGGAACTAACAAACTCTTTTTCTACAGTAGCTATACCACTTTACATGGACTAGAAGAAGTGCCCTGTCTGTCCTATAACTATGGGAAATCAGGCTGGTCAGAGGAAGAGCCTCCTGTTGGAAGCCCACCAGGGGAGTTGACTTCCTAGGACTCATTCAGCCTGAAGACCTTGCAGATCTTCTTCCAGGAGCCCATTAACTATAAGTTTTCTTTTGGGGAAAGAAATTAGTTGGACTTTAATAGGGTTAAAATGAGAGATGGGAGAAGACACTGTGTTAACAGGCAGCCATCCAAACAGTAATACAGACCCAATCATGCAGCTCTGCAGAGCACTCTTCATACACACATAGGTGAGGAAGCCTGAGACAAAAATCCCAGGAGGTGACTAGGAACCACTCAGCTGTTTTTCCAGGTTTTGTAGGGACTGCTTGATTTGCCTGGGGTGATGACCAGGCTTGCACACACTCCTCCCTCAGCTATGTGGATTTCCAACACTCTCTTGGCACTTCTGCCTCATTCTTACATTTTCTTTTATCCTCCTCTTCCCCCCCCCCTCCTCCTCCTCCTCTTCAGTACTGGCTTGGAACCCAGGGGTGCTCTACCACTGAGCGGCATCTCCAACCCTTTTTATTTTATTTTTAAAAATTTTTATTTTGAGATAGGCTCTTGTTAAGTTGCTGAGGCTAACCTTGAATTTGCTGCCCTCCTGCCTCAGCCTCCTAAATCCCTGGAATTACAGGCATGTGCCACCATGCCTGGCTCCTTTTGCTATTTTGTTTGTTTGTTTGTTTGTTTGTTTATTACCAGGCATTGACCATAGGGGTGCTTAGCCACTGAGCCACATCCCCAGCCTTTTTATTTTTTGTTTTGAGACAGGGTCTCTCTAAGTTGCTGAGGGTGACTTTGAACTCTGATCCTCCTGCCTCAGCCTCCCAAGCTACTGGGATTACAGGCATGTGCCACTGTGCCTAGCACCTTTTTCTATTTTAAAGAACACTTGTGGCTATATCAGGCTCACCCAATAATCCAGGATAGTTTCTCTATTTTAAAATCAGTTGATTAGCATCTTTAACCCAAGTCCTTCTAATTTATTTGTTTATTTTCTTTTCTTGGTACTGGGGACTGTTCCCAGGGCTGCTTAACTATTGAGCCACATTCTTAACTCATTTTAGTTATTTACAGACAGGGTCTCCCTGAGTTGTTTAGGGCTTCGCTAGGTTGCTGAGACTGGCCTTGAACTTGTGATCCTCCTGCCTCAGCCTCCTGAGCTACTGGGATTACAGGGGTGCACCACCATGCCCAGCCAAGTTCTTCTAATTTCTTATGACACATTTCCAATTTGGGTGTCCCTTGCTCCCTCCTAACTTCTCTATAAGTCTGGGCAAGCAGATTCCTTCCTTCTTCTGGAGCCAACCTCCTTTGTACTTCTAATAGACATTATTAGACTCCCAAACACTTATCTATGGAAAGAAAAGAACTGAGGTGGGGACAAATACAATGCAAGTATGATATTATCTGCCATACGTTCCATTGACCCTCTACATCTAAGTTTACTCAACAAACATGATTTCAACCTGAATATGTATTGTTTATAGTATTTGTCCCTGTCCAAAGATTTAATAACTGTTTCTGAACATGGGGCAAATATAACAACCTAATGTTATTGTCTTTTGCAAAGACAGAGTTCACCTGGAGGGAGACTACATCTTCATTGTGATTGTTGGCAAGTCAACTGGCTGAGTTGGAATGACCAGTGAGTGGGTAGTCATAAGGCTTTTGCCCAAATACTGCAGAATTCCTGGAACAGGCTCTCTGCAATGAAAGAAAAACATGAGAAAATAAAGCTGCCCATAATTCCACCCCCTGGATCTTTCTCAGCAATTTAGAGATTCTTTCAAGCCTGAAAGATGATAAAGGTGGTGTGGGAGGCAGAATAATGTCCCTGTCCGAAGTTATCTATGTCCTAATGCCTAGAACATCTGAATATGTTACTTCATGTGGCATAGAAGAATTCATGGTCAGTGGAAGGCCTTGGTGAGGTGAGGATCATCCTAATCTTGGATGGGAACTGCCTGGTGTCTCCATACAGCATTCATCCTTCTTGGATATAAATCTTGAAGTCATTCCTATGAGACAGCCTGTTGCCTAGGCTCCCTGAGGGGAACACAGAGTGGTCCAGCAGACCATCTGTTTTTTTTTTTGTTTTTTTTTTTTTTTTGAGGTGGCAAACTGATCCAGTTTTCACATGACACCAGAGTGGGGTATGCCAGATTCAGAATCAGCATTTTTAAAGATTGCAGCAAGCCAGAAAGATGAGTAAAATCTAGCTGGATGACATTGTGATGTCTTTCTCTCTTCCTTTCTTTTCTTTTGTGAACATGTCTAAATACTCCAATAGCATAAATTTAGAGTGGATGAGATTGGTCACCTGTCAAAAAAAAATTCAAAGGTTTTCTAGTCCAATTGGTACATTAATGTAAGTATTAGGGATGAATTTTAAGGACTTCGTTTTTCCTTCCAAGAGTGATAAAAAGCTAGAAAGAATCAATTCCTATTTAGGAAAAATCAACATGAAAATAGCTACTGGTGCCTTTTTTTTTTTTTTCTTCAGTGCTGAAGATCAAAACTAGGGCCTTGTGCATGCTAGGCAAGTACCCTGCCACTGAGCTACAACTCCAGCCCTTGTTACTGGTGCTATTAACAAGAGCTCAGGGTCTACCCAAGTAGTAATAAACCTATGAATGCATTAAAGGGACTTGGATTTATTTCCAACCTCCCATAGCAGAAGAATGCTAAAATTTCAGCAATATATCTTCTTATATATCAGCAAATTTAAAAGCCACTGGTTATCAAACATTTAGCTTGATGTACTACTTGATCTCTTTTACTCTTTGGAGCAGACTTCACTAAGAACTCTCCCTTTTAAATGCCATATGTCATTCAATTAATGAATGGAGTATGCGAGTAGGGGTGGGAATAGAAAAAGTTCCAAAGCAGAAACCATATTAATCCAGGATTAACTTCCCCACCACAAATTTTTTAAAACTTCAAAATCCATCAACATGCTTATATAATATTTTTCATCTTCAATATCATGAGAGCACCAGAGAACAAGCCAATTACTTTCTAAAAAATTTATGAAAAAGTAAATCATGGAATTACATTCAATTTTTAACTATGTATGATATTTATGAGTCTACAAATTGCAAATGAAAAAGGTAATAAAAGTGATTTGTTTCCAACTTGGAATCTGCTTTTGCAAAGTCTTATTCACCGCATTTTTTTCCTTGGGCCCTGGATAGTTAGCATCATACTTATAGATTTTCAGATATAGAATGCCTCCTAAGGCTTAAGTTTTCACAACTGACTTTAATTTTGACAGTTTTAACTGATATCCAACCATCTAAACTGCTAGCCTGGCTCAGAAAAAAAATATCTGCTTAAAGTGACCTTTGAATATCTGTACCACCTTTCTAATTCTGACATCCACCATTTATGCCATTTGCATGATTTCAACTTAAATCTTTTGGCTTACAGTTTTCCTTCAACATGCAAATAGTAGTAGAAAAATGGAGCTGGTAAAACACCCAAGAATATTATAATTTCCAAGTCTTGAAAGAAAACTCATCTAAACATTATAGCAGGCAGGAATTTAAAATAATATTTGCTGCTTGAAAACATGAACAAGTATTCTGTGTAACATAGTAGTGTTTGAACTTAACTGGTTATTTAAAACTTTTTAAAAACACAAATTCTTATATCAACAACATATTTCTATCCCAACAAGAGGGAAAGCAGGAATCTTTCAGAAACTCAGGGAAAAGTTTAGATGATATATCTAAAGAAGATAACACATACAATGTTCAAGTCAGTATGGGGCTTTTGGGTGATTCTAAAAGAAATAGAGTCTCAAAGAGTCCTCAGTTAGGAAACACCAAAATTGCCCTCTGTTATGGTTTGGATATGAAGTCCCCCCCCCCCCAAGAAGCTCCTGTGTTAATGCAGGAATGTTCAGAGGTGAAATAACTGGATTGTGAGAGCTGTAACCCAATCAGTCTATTCTAGTTTGAATGGACTGACTGGGTGGTAACTGTAGATAAGTGGAGCCAGGCTGGTGGAGGTGGGTCATCTTCCCAGTGGCCCCTTCCCCTTGTCCTCTCTGCTTCCTGGCACCATGAATGGAGCAGCACTCTTCTTCTACCATGCTCTTCCATCATGATGTTCTGCCTCACTGGGGCCCAGAGCAATGGAGTTGTCTAACCATGGACTAAATCTCTGAAACTGTGAGCTCAAAATAAACTTTCCTCCTCTAAGTTGTTATTCTCAGGTACTTTGGTCACAGCAATGAAAAGCTGACAAACATATCCACTCTGTGAATCTCAGTAGCACACATTGCAAATCTGTTTTTTTTTTTTTCTCTTGAAGTTGCTTGCCAACCACAATGTTGGTATTTGTTAAATTATAAAAAGAAGAACAAATGAGGGCAATATTCCTAATAAACACTTTTGGAGTGCTGAATAACAATCACCATTTTTAGTTAAAAATCTGCCTTAAAGATGTGAGCACATTTTAACTTTTTCCCAAAAGACTGATTTCCATCCACAACCCAAAGACCAATGACAAAGATGAACAGTCTCAAAGAAAAATATTGAAAAGATCATTACATCTTCCCACTTCACCCAGAAAATGTCACATTAATTAGCACCAGGAAATAGATGAATATGTGTGTGTGTACCTATCCTTAGGCCTGCAGTAGTAATTAGAGTCATGATCTAGAACACTGCCACAGTTTTAATTACTATGTGAACATCTCCATATCATCATTATTATTATCATCAGGAATGAAAATGTTAGGCTACAGACCAAGCCCAACCCTCTGATCTCCCCATCTGTACACAGAATGTTCCAGTACAAGTGGACTAATGGCTAAATCAAAAATTGTTTATTTTAGAAACAATGGCTGCACTGAGGAGGTCTGTGATGCAGTCACTAGCAAATCCAGCGTCTCTCTGGGTGTGCCACTAATTCTTTTTTTCAGCACACCTGCTCCCTATTCTTCCAATTTCTGGGTTTTTTTTTTTTTTTTTTTTTTTTTTTTTTTGCACCAGGGATTGAACACAAGGGCACTTAACCACTGAGCCACATCCTCAGTCCTTTTTATTTTACTTATTTATTTTGAGACAGGTTCTCACTAGCTAGGTTGGTTACAACCTCACTAAGTTGCTGAAGCTGGCTTCCGACCTGCTGTCTCAGCCCCTGGCCCCCACTCCCCAACCCCCGTTGGGGTTACAGGTTTGCGCCACCATGACTGGCTCCAATTCTTTAATGTGCCTAAATGCCTACCAGTTTGGCTTGTATACCATTCTGTTAAATGAACCTGGAAGAAATGGCCACAAGGAGTGTTCCAGATGTGGCTTCTTTGTCTGGCCTGCCTTCTCCCTCAGTCAGAAATCAGGATGGGCACTTTTCTCTTTGTTGATTTTGTTTTCCCCTCAAGAGCAGTTTCCCCCTTTTCACTGCCATATTCTATCAGGAAACACCCAGCTTTGCATCCACTTTGTCATTACTGGTGTGAGCCAATCCTGACCCCAAGAAATGACTGAAATGTGGGTTTTAAAAAAAGTTAGAGACCAATGGAATAAGAGGGAAAAAAAATATCTGGAAGATCAAGACTTCCTTTGTGGATGCTATTGTTCAGACATTTTAAGGATTCATCCAAATTTTCTTTCAACAAATGTAACACTAAAAGTAAATATTAAACTAAAAGAACCTTAACTACATGGTTAATGTGGTACTCACTAATATAAACAATCTTGTTTTTAAGGAAATGCTTTAAAATTCCTTAAAACACAAATACTGGAAATCTAACTGATAGTCAAAGAACCCAAATTGTAGAGAAAAGATTGCAATTTACCAAGAAGGGCCCCTACTTTGTGTGCAGAAACATGTAAGGTGACCATCTCTGACTTGGTGCAGATGGGACAATAATAGCTTAAATCAAATTCTTCTACTGCAGGATTATCCATTTCATTAGGGATTTGAACTCAGAGAGAGTGCTGCACATTTGTGCTCATTCTTATTCTCAAAATAATAATATCCTTTCTTTGAGTCAATTTTATTTAAAGTTCTCTAAAGCTAAGACTGCTCTAAGCTATAATACCCAGCACAGTCTTTTGTATATTGCAAAGAAATGGCAAAGTATATTATTTTTTATGATGCAACCCCAATGATCTCTCCTTTCTATTTCATCTTTATTTAAATAGTAGTAGGACAGAAAAAAATTGAATTTCTCTGTCATCCCTAGTCTGTTTCTCATGTTGAATTGTTTTTTCCTCAGTGAAAGTGTTTGCACAACACACGCTTTTAGCATATAATTTTAAATAATGAAGCATGAATGGCTATTCATGACAAAACTTGAAAAAAACCCCACCTGACATTGTTGCATTAATTGCTCCAGCATTCTCGGTATAAACAACAGAATTATTTCTAATAGTTCCTTCAGTGAACTATTTTTCTTGTGAAGAATCCACTAACAGAGTCGACAGAGTACAAGTATACGGGAAAAATCAATCTATGCCTCTCTTTGTTATGATAACAGTATACATTTCTCTCGAGAAATTCAAGCTTACTGCATCCGTCCTAAAACCCTCTTGTGATGATGTTAGAAAAATATTACTCTCCTTTATTGATCAAAATGATAGTGTGTGAAATCTCCTTGTAAGCTATTAAGTACAATTCATATAAAAATTAGTGTCATTGTTAGCTTACTGCTTATTTCTGAGGCCAAAATGAAATACCTGGAGGTTGTTCTAGTTTGGTTCCTACAAAGTAGCCCCTGAGATGAGGATTTGGATACAGAGAGTTAACTGAGGAGGTGATCCCAAGAAACCTAAATGAGGAAGTGGGGAGCATTAGGTGAGGAAGGGAGTCACCAAAATCAGGAGTTATTGAGTAAACATAACCACAGGCAAATGAAGCGCAGAACCAAGAAGTTTCCAAATTGACCTGCTGAGGTCTAGAAAGCTGAAGCATTTAGCCGCTGACTTCTGTCTCGAATTGGGTAAGAGCTGCCCAGGTTCCCTGTGCACAGGCTGAGACACCTCTGAAAGTGCTGGAGAAAGTCCTTGGCAGAGATGCTCTGGTGGTTGCTTGAGGTGAGGGACCGTCTGCATGTTCAGGGCTGTCTTCTCCAGTAGCTGCAGATAAACCTTGGGGTGGGTAAAGGGCATAGGGGGCTGGGCATTTGTGGGATGTGCTAAGTCAATCATTACATACAGGCTCACTAGCAAAGCTAAAAGTAGGTTTCTGGGGTCGGATTTATACTGTCTTAGCCTAGGCCTATTATAAACACTGTACACGAGTGTAGCATCCAGGCGAAATTACCCTGATTTTCCTTTAATACTGTGTATTGGTGTCTCTATTAGCTATTTTTAGATTTCAGGATTGAAGTACTGCCCAGTCTCTGCAGTTGTTATGAAATTTATTCCTATGGTTTAAGAGGCAGCACATTCTAGTATTCTAACCTTGGATGTTCATTAGAAACATTCAAAAGCTTTGAAGGTAAATACTGATTCCCCAGACCCCAACCATTTAAAATAGGATATCTAGAATACCAGGTGGGCAGTGCACACCTGTAATCAGAGTGACTTGGGAGGCTGAGGTGCAAGATTGCATGTTCAAGGCCAGCCTCAGCAACTTAGCCAGACCCTCAAAATAAAATATAAAAATATGAATAAAATAAAATATAAAAAAGTCTGAGGGTGTAATTCAGTGGTAGAGTGTTTGCCTAGCATGCTCAAGGCCCTGGGTTCAACCCCCAGTATATGGTGGGATTGGGGAATCTCTGGGATCAAGGCCAAGGTAGTGTGTGTATATGTGTGTGTGTGTGTGTGTGTGTGTGTGTGTGTGTGTGTGTGTGCGTTTAATTCTCCAAATAACTCTTGTGTGCATCAAAAATTGAAATCATTAGCTAATGAGGAGAGTATAACTTGGGAAAAACTTTTGAGATCAGACAGCCTTGGATAGAGATTTTTGTGACTCTATTAAGCAGCTGCGTAACTGTCTGTAAGAGGCAGTTTTCTGAAGCTCAGTTTCCTCATTGATAAAATAGGGTTACAATATCTATATCACAGAAGTATCTGAAAAGTAAATGGAGGAAGAAAGAAAGAAGAAAAGAGAGAAAGAAAGGAAGAAGAAATAAAAATAGAAAGAAATTGTACTCTCATACTAAGCACATAGTTGGAGCCCAACACTGGCCAACTTGCTCTGAATATTGCTACTGTGTGTCCAATACACTGGGAGATGAAAATTAAATTTTCACATGTAGGTGGAGAGGACAAATGGAGGAGGACAGGATGGGATTGTTATACTGTCAGAACTTAATGAAAAAAAATATAACAAGAGAACCAACAAGAGGCTGAAATGGAAACAAAAAACCTGCTAACTGGCTAAAATACAATTGTGCAAAGGCTTCCTCCGAAATGGATTTATGATAGCATGAGAGTCAGGCCCTGCCAAGGGTAAGTAGAAACTGCAAGGTCAGGCCTTACCCTCATGGAGTATCTATGTGGAACTGAAATTCCAATTGGAAATACCTTCAAGCACAAGTAAGCGATTTGCCAGTGAGCCTTTACAACAGCAAGTTAGGCTAAGTACACTTCTCTGGGTTTCATGAGTCACCTTTCGATTAGCATTCAATATAGTCACCATCACTACTTATGTATTCACTATAGGACTGTGATTTTCCTTTGAGCAGGATGGTGTTCATTCATCATCAATATCTGGTACACAGTAAGTTCGGCAATTATCAAATTTTGAGGTTGTCTGCCAACAAGTGGCAGCCTTAATCCCTTCCTCTTTGTTTCATAAATGCTGACTTTGTCCAATGAGGAAAGAGTCTAACATCAGGGGAGAAAGAGCATTCTACACCCAGTTTGCTTCCATAAAAAATGCTAGTTCTAGCCAGGTGTTGGGGTGCATGCTTGTAATTCCAGCAACTCCAAAGGCGGAGGCAGGAAGCTCTCAAGTTCAAGGCCAGCCTCAGCAACTTATGAGCTCCTCAGCATCTTCTTAGTGAGATCCTGTCTCAAAATTAAAAATAAGAAAGACTGAGGACATAGCTCTGTGGTAAAGTGCCCCTGTGTTCCATCCCCAGTACCAAAAAAAGAAAAAGAAGTAGTAGTGTTGGTGAGGGTGTGGAGAAGAGGGAACTGTTATACATTGTAGGTAGGAATGTAGGTTGGTACAGCTACTGTGGAAAACAGTGTAGAAATTCCTGAGAAATTAAAAATAAAACTACCATATGATCTCACAGTAGGGAAACAAAGCATGCTGCTCATAGAGATATGTGCATTATGTATATATACATGATAGAATATTATTTGGTCTTAAAAAATCTTGCTATTTACAACAACATGAATGAAACTAGGGGACATTATGCTAAGTAAACCAAACATAGAATGAAAAATATCACACAATGTCACTGATATGTGAAATCCAAAAATCAAATTGAATACATAGAAATGCAGCAGAGAAGGGTAGTTTTGAGGGGTGAGGGAAATAGGAAGATGTAGATTAAAGGGTACAAAATTTATAATTATGTAGAGTTAATAAATCTAGAGAGCTAATGTATAATCTGAGGACTCTAGTTAATAATATTATAATATTGTATACTGGAAATTTGCCAAGAGAACATATTTTAGGATCAAACCTAGGGTCTCATGCATGCTATGCAAGTGCCCTGTCACTGAACTATATCTCCAATGCAGATTTTAGGTACTCTTGCAAAAACAAAAACACCCAAAGATAAATGTATGTGATGATAGATGTGATAATTTACTTGACTATAGTAATCACTTCATTATATATATATATATATATATATATATATATATATATATATATATATTCATTTTATACACACACACACATACACAATGTTCTGCACCTTAAATATATGAATAAAAATAAATTTTAGAAAGAACACTAGTAACTAGGTGTGGTGGTACATGCCTATAATCCCAGCAGCTTGGAAGGCTGAGGCAGGAGGATTGCAAGTTCAAGGCAAGTCTCATCAACTTAATGAGGCCCCTAAGCAACTTTTTAATGAGATCCTGTCTCAAAATTAAAAATAAGAAGTATTGGAAACATAGCTCAGTGGTAAAATGCCCCTGCTAGTGTTAAAGGGTGACCATATTATATAGGAAGGTAAAGTGTCACAAATAAAAGGAGGTAGGGTCCCCACTGCTGGACTTAATCAGTTATGTGAGCCTATTCTATTCGAGTTGGCTTTATTCCATATAGCTAGTAATCCAAAGTTTATGACTATATATAGTTGTGTTTTGCACAAAAGAATAATGAGTGAATTATCTTTAGATAAGCTGGATAATAATTAAGTCTCTGAGCATCAATCACTTTCTTAGTTGGAACTCTTCATAGCACATAGCAAAGGAAAGAAAAATTTTAAGTAAAAAATAAAAGGATATGTTGGAAAGATCTTGGGATAACTCAGTGCACATTATCTCAGCAGGACAGTAATGTGATTGGTAGATAGATGCCCATAGACACAATTAAAGGAACATGTTTTCTCTGATAGCAAAAAACAGAAACGTAGCTGCATCCAACAGTCTCACAAAGCTGGGCATGATACACCTGGAATCCTTGAGTCTTCAGAGAGCCTCAAGATGGTGAGCATAGAGTGAGAATTTTGCAGGATAAATGAAGTGCTCACTCTCAGAGTTTTTCTAGTTTCTTAGCTCCTTTCAACATACCAAAGAGCCTGGCTACCTGTTTGGCTACTCTCCAGATATAAAAAAAGGACCTACAATAACCCTATCATATTCCACGTGTTTGCCACGAGACTGGTGAGATTCAAGGTTAATTTATCGCAAGTTTCTGGGTTTGAGCCTTCAGACCTGCCTTATGTCCATTCCACACTCCTAGAAGAATCGATAAACCCAGACTTGGAGAGGCAAGAGATAGGGTTACCCTGGAAACCTCGGGGACAAGATGTGGATCCCTCTGTCCTCAAGACTCTGCTTACTTCCCATCTCTGCTTCTCTCTACAGGAGCCAGCCAGGATACTGAAACTTTGATTGACATGCAACTCAAGAGCTCCCTCCTCCTGGCATAGACACAAGAAAAGAGAGTTCCCTTCCCTTCCCACTGAGTTAAAAATGTCCAGGGCAGGCCTCTGACAGAACAGGCCTGGATCATGTAGGCTCACATGGGGGCGGGGGAATGAGGCTTGGGGAAGGTTATTGTGATTAGCTGTCATTAATTCCACATAGTAGGAGCGGTAAAGATGTGTCTTCTATGAGAAAGAGTGGGCCATTCTCAAAAGGCCGGGAGGCAGCCATGTAAAATCAGTAGATCTGTCTATAACACTAAGTGGTAAACCTTCAGAATCCAAATAACCTTCATCACTGAAACCAGTGACCCTGGTAAGGAAGAGATATCATCCCCGAGGAGCCTTGTTTCTTAAAGAATGGTGGCAGATGCAGTTGGTTCATAACAAATATGGCTCTGCTCCTGCACTTGAGAACACAGGGTGGTTGTATGGTTCCATTCTTGTGAAATGCCCAGAAGAGGGTCTTTCTTTATAGAGACAGAAAGTAGGTGAGTGGTTGCCAGGGGCTAGAGAGCTGGAGGACTGGTGGGCAAAGAGTGTGACAGCTAAAGGATATGAGTACAATTAATCCATTTTTTCATTGTCATTACAAAATACCTGAAGGTGGGCAGTATATAATAAAGATAAAAGTTTTTTCAGATCACTGTTTTGGAGGCTGAAAGCCCAAGATTGGTTGGTCCCATCTGTTCAGCCTCTGTTGAGGGCTTCATGGCAGATGGCATCAGGGTAGGAGTATATGTCAATGCCATCACTTGATGAGACAGGAAGTCACAGATATGGGGAGGGGTCAGGCTTGCTTTTTTGTAGCAAGTCACTCTCTTAAGAACTAACTGAGGTCCCAGGAGAATGACCTCAATCTCTTCTGAGGTTGTGACCTAATCACCTTCCACTAGACCTTACCACTTAAAGGTTCTGCCATATCAGCACCACTATACTGAAAACAAAGTCTCCATCACACAAATCCTTGAGGGACAAACCACATCCTAATCATAGCAATGGAATATCTTCTGGAGGTGACAAAAATATTCTCAAATTGTGGTAATGATTGCTCTCTCTGTCTGTTTGTGCCTCTAGAACAGAAAACCACACACTGGGCAATTTTTTTTTTTTTTTTTTTTTTTTTTTTTTTTTTGGTATTGGGGATTGAACTCATGGGCACTTGACCACTGAGCCACATCCCCAGCCTCATTTTTTATTTTATTTGGAGACAGGGTCTCACTGAGTTGCTTAGTACCTTGCTTTTGCTGAGACTGGCATTGAACTCATTCCTCCTGCCTCAGCCTCCCGGGCTGCTGGGAGTACAGGCGTGTGCCACCACGCCTGGCAACTGGGCAGTTTTATAAAGAACAGAATTTTATTTTCTCAGGGTTCTGGACACTGGCAAGTCCTGGATTAAGGTGCCAGCAAGTTTGATTGTCTGATGAGAACTGCATACTCCAGAGGGGAGGACAGCTGTGACTTCATGTGGCAGAGGGTGGGGGCAAGTATGTCCAAAATGCTGTATAAAACCCCTTTTATAAGGACTTTAATCCCATTCATGAGGGAGGAACCCTCATGGGCTCTAATCACTTCTTAAATGACCTTCCTCGTCCTCGTCCTCCTCCTCCTCCTCCTCCTCTTCCTCCTCTTCTTTGTGTTCTTCTTCTGTACTGGCAATTGAACCCAGGGTGTGTTACCTATGAGCCATATCTTCAGCCCTTTTTATTTTGAGATGGGGGTCTCACTAAATTGCTAAGGCTGGCCCCAACCTTGTGACCCTCCTGATTCAGCCTCCTGAGTTGCTGGGATTACAGGTGTGCATCACCACACCCAGCCCCACTTCTGAATCCTACCACATTGACCATAAAATTTTAACACCTAAATTTGGGAAGAGATACATTCAAACCGTTTCAGTTGCAAAAGTTGGTGGATATACTCAAAAACACTGAATTATACACTTTAAATGGATAAATTGTATGGTATGTAAATTATATCTCCATCAAGTTGTTAGTAAAGAAAGAAAGAAGAAGAAAAAAACATAACTGAGTCATTTCCTTGAAAAGAAGTTTAGAAAGGCAGGTGTGGTGGCACATGCCTGTAATCCCAGTGAATCAGGAGGCTGAGGCAGGAAGACTGCAATTTTCAGGCCAGCCTCAGTAATTTACCTAGACTCTGTCTCAAAATAAATGATTTTTTGAAAAGTTGGAAACTTGCAAAATAAGAAAACAGATGAACACTCATTCAGCAAACCAGACACAACAGAAGACAGTGGGTTGGGGACTAGGTCATTCTGTAACTCCGAGCTATTCCAAGTATGAGTCTGTATTTCCTGGGAGCCTGTTAGAAATGCAGATTCTTGGTTCTTACCCCAGACTATCAAATGAGGATCTCTGGGGATCACTAAAGTTTAGGAAGCACTAATTTGAATTGTTGTTGCCTTTAATAAACAATAATGCCTTCCCTAACAGTGTGTAAAGTGCTATTGAAAGTATGGGTCAAGCGAGATGTAAAAGCAGCAATAACTGAATTTTTTAAAAAAAAAATGTCACTTCAACAAAGAACCTTAATTCTGCACTTTGAAGATAATGATGCCAACATAGCTGGGCTTATTAACAAGCAATGGTTACTCACAGCTAAGGGAGTTTATTTTCTAGAAGCTGCTGAAGCAGTTAACCAAGCTGACATAACTTGAAGCTGCAAGAATTTCCTATATGACCTGCAGGAAAGATGCTTCTATCATTTTTCTCCAGTGAAGATGCTGAAATTGGTGTGAATGCAATGAAAGCTAAGATGCAGGTGGAAATTCAGAGATAGTTTTGTCATCTTGAAAGCCAATTACTTGCTCCAGTGCCACATTTCCAGATCCAAGGTTTAAGGACAAATTTTATCTCCTGTGATCATGTGAAGCATTGTGAGTGCAGTACACACATTAGAAATAAAACCAAAGAACAAATAAAAAAAAAATCCGAAGGCTGCTCTTGAAAATATTCAGAATTTTTTTTCTTTAAGCTACGCACAAAACTGAGTTGGTAAGGCTGCTCCAGTGAGATTATACTGTTACTTTTGGCTATGGGAGCAAATGTTGACCTTGGTAAGTTACTATTAGGCAGGAAATTTAGTAAATCCGTAGCAACATCACCAGCAGCAGAAGTCTCTACTCATAGAGTGTTGGCCCAAATGTATCATGTACCTTCTCTGATTTCAACTGAAAGTAAATGTCCATTTGGTACAAAGTTGCAAATGTTGTGCAGTGGTTAAAAGAATACAATGCATTGTTGTTAGGCACCGGCACCCTCACCATCACTCTCACTTATGGTGTACATTAGAACTTATTCTTCCTGAACTTATTCTTCCTGTCTAACTGAAACCTTGTAGCCTTTGACCAACATCCCCCTATTTCCCACCACCCCACCCCCAGCTCCTCGTAATCACCCTTCTAGTCCGCCTCTACCAGTACAACTGTTTTTGATTCTGCATATAGTGAGATCAGGTGGTATTTGACTTTCTGCTCTAGCTTAATTCATGTAATGTAATATTCTCAAGTCTCATCCATGTTGTCAGAAATGACAGGATTTCCTTTTCTTTTAAGGCTGAATAATATTTTGTAACACACACACACACACACAAACACACACACACATTTTCTTTATCCATTCATCAGTTGATAGACACATGAGTTGATGTCATGCCTTGGCTATTGTGGATGATAATGCTGAAATGAAGAAAATCATTTTAATGTATCCTTACCAGACCCAGAATGGAAAATGTGCAGTAAGGAAAACTGGTATTCTGCCAACAAAGATGGGAATTGGTCAACCCATTTGGAGAACAATTTGGTATCAGGGATAAAAGTGAAAATGCACATACCCCATGGCTTCACTTTCTATACTCTAAAGGAACTCTGCTCTCTGAACTAGGAGATATCAAAAATGGCCACTGCAATATTATTCAAAGTGGCAGTAAACTGGGATTAAGGATGTAACTCAGGGCCCTGGATTCAATCACCAGTACCACAAAAACAGGCAAAAACAAAACAAAAAATTAAAAAGCAGCAAACTAGAAACAACCCAATGACAGAATAAATGAATAAATAAATGGTGATATTAGTCACACAATAAAATACCTTGGAACAGCAATCATGATTGAGCTAGAATTTCACCTATCAACTAGATGAATCTTACAAGTATACTGTGAAATTAAAAGTCACAGAACATAGACTAAGTTCTATGCGCACGTGCGCGCATGTGTGTGTGTGTGTGTGTGTGTGTGTGTGTGTGTGACTTTCAAATGCAACTCTCAAAATATTCTTATATTCTTTTTTTTTTTTTTTTTTTTTGGCATCAGAGATTGAACCCATGGGCACTTAAACACTGAGCCACATCCCCAGCCCCTTTTATTTTCTATTTTGAGACAGGGTCTCACTAAGTTGCTTAGGGCCTGACTGAGTTGCTGAAGCTGGACTCAAACCTGTAATCCTCCTGCCTCAGCCTCCCAAGTTGCTGGGATTACAGGCATGTAACACTATTTCCAGCCTCTCAAAATATTCTTTAGGAATATATATATATATAGTAAAACCACTAAGAAAGTGAGTAATAAAAAAAGAGAAAAATTACCAAATTCAAGGTAGTGGTTGCTGCTGGGGATGAGTGGGATGCAATGGTGAACTTAAAAATATTGGTAACAAGTGGTAACAAGCTGGGCGCTATGGCGCACGCCTGTAATCCCAGCAACTGGGGAGGCTGAGGTGGGAGGATCACAAGTTCAAAGCCAGCCTCAGCAAAAGCAAGGTGCTAAGCAACTCAACTCAGTGAGACCTTGTCTCTAAATAAAATACAAAATGGGGCTGGGGATGTGGCTCAGTGGTTGAATGTCCCTGAGTTCAATTCTTGGTATCAAAAAAAATATATTGGTAACAGATCATTTCTTGGAGTTGTCACCCCAGATATTTGTTTTATGATTCTGTAAACCTTATATAGACAATATAATGTTTTAAATGAGTGAAGTAGTTCATGGTAGATTTTTTGTTTTGTTTTTATAAATATTATTTATAATTCAGTTTTGTTTCATCTTTGCTAACTGTTGATACACCATTTTAAATTTCACTGGATAATTTTCATAGAAAAGTGAGCTTCTCTATTTGGCAGCTCTCTAACATAAATTGTTTTCTTCTCATATTGTAGTTTTAGAAACTTTTTAGGGCTGTAGCTCAGTGGTAGAGTGCTTGCCTAGCACATGTGAAGCACTGGGTTCAGTCCTAAGCACCACATAAAAATCAATAAAACAAAGGTATTGTGTTCATCTACAACTAAAAGAATTTAAAAAAACAAAAAACAAACTTTTTAATTAGCCGAGCATGGTGGTGTACACCTGTAATCCCAGTAGCTCAGGAGGCTAAGGCAAGAGAATCATAAGTTCAAAGCCAGCCTCAGCAACTTAGTGAGGCCCTAAGCAACTCAGTGAGACTCTGTCTTTAGATAAAATACAGAATAGGGCTGGGGATGTGGCTCAGTGGTTAACCATTCCTGGGTTCAATCCCTAGTACCAAAAAAAAAAAAAAAAAAAAAAAAAAAACAACCAACCATCTAAACAACCAACCAAAAAAAAAAAAAAAAAAACCCACCAAACTTTTTAATTAACAAAGATTATATATGTTCAAGGCATGCATTATGTTGTTTTAATAGACAGTAGAGATAGTAAAAGCTCAGGGAGAGATGAGGCCAGCAGGATTTCCAGAGCAGAGCCCTTCAGAAAGAGATTGGACTTCAGTTGGGCCTTTGAAAGGAGGAACCATCTAATTTTTCAAAGCTGAAAAGAACATTAGTATTCATCTGCCCCACCCCATTCTTTTGCTGATGAAGATATAGACATGTAGGGAAGTACCTTTGTCAAAAAAAAGAGAAGTAGAATTTACTATATTTTCTACATTGTCAGACCAATTGCAAGGTGAAGAATGTGAGTGAAAAATATAAAAAGGAAAGAAAATTTTAAGAAGAGAGCCCCATGGCCCTACAAATAAGGGGTTATTTTTTTTCTCTTTGAGGGGGCTTTGCCTGCCTCTCTGCTGCTCGGTATATGCCTCTACCCGGATTCTAGGGGCCCTGAGTGAGTCATTCAGCTGTTTATTGTTTGTCAGACCTGACAGGCAGGGACAAGTGGCTAGGGATTCTTAGTCTTCTCTTCCCCTCTTGACCCTGACAGGTGCTGCCTGCTGTGTGGGGCAGCTAGTGCCAGCTGGAGTACTGTCTGTCACTGTGATTTTGAACTTCTGGGTCCATAGCCCAACATACTGAAGACTATAATCCACCTTTAAAGAGCTACCTCACTTCATCATATAACTCACCTAACAGTGACCTAGTAAGAGAATTACAATTCCCTCTCTCACCTGAACCCCATCTTTTTTTTTTTTTTTAATAAAAGGGGAAATGGAGACTCAGAACTTAACTTGCCCAAGGCCAGGTCTTCAAAAATGGCAGATTCCAATGCAGAATTGTCCACTCCAAAGTATGTGCTGTTTTTGCTCTACCTCACTGTTTGTGGACTGTTTTCTTTGTCATTCTGTTTAATTCTGTTCCCCATCATGAATTAGCAGTTCATTTACAGTAACTTATTCATGGTATTAGTGACTCACTGAAAATAAGGTGGCCAGATTAAACACTAAGTAATTATTTGGGGTCTGTTTATACTGAAAAATTGTCATTTATCTGAAATTTAAATTGAACTGGGCATTTTTTTTAAATGATTCTGTTTTTATATGTTGGCTTTCTATCCTGCAACTTTATTAAATTTGTCACTTCTAACAGCTTTTTTTTTTTTTTTTTTTTTTTTAGTGGTGGTGCTGAGGATCGAACCTAGAACTTGTACATACAAGGCAAGCACTCTACCAACTGACTTATATCCCCAGCCCCTGGGCATCTTTTTTTTTTTTTGAGTCTGGTGAGATTCCCCCTCATAAGGTAAAGAGAAACACATGGAATAAGTTGGCTACTAAGTAGAGGCCCTAATGAAGTCTTCTTAAGTCTCAAATGGGAGTGAGGAATTTTTCCCATCCCTGAACCCCCAAAATGTTGGGCAATGTGGATAAGTATCTTTGGTTCTCCTAACTGAAGGGGTGTTGTGCTACTAGTATCTAGTGTGTAGAGACAGGTCCCCAAACAAAAAATTATGGAGTAAAATGCTAACAGTATTATGGTTAAGAAACCCTGCCTTATAAAACCACACTTATGAACCAGTAAAGAAAATTCTAACTTCAAGTTGCCTTAAAAATCTCTTAGTATATAGTAGATACCTTTTTGTTTGTTTGTTTTTTAAAGACAGGGTCCAGTTAAATTCCCAGACTGGCCTCATATTCCTGATCCTCCTGTTTCAGCCTCCCCAGTAGCTGGGATTATAGGTGTGTGCCACTGTGCCTATCTGGAAGGATTTTATTTCTCTTTGTTTTTCTTTCTCTATCTCCCTCCTATCCTTCCTTCCCTCTTTCTTTCTTTCACTATTACCAATTCTTTCAATATAGAGCCTGGCCTTCTATTTCTCAGAAAAAACGATACCAAAGGTATTTATATATCAGGACTAGTTACTTCGCATCTGTGGATACTGGTGGCAGCACGAGTAGACTCAATTTTAAAACATACTTTAGAAGCACGTATGATAGTAGCCTATTGATATCAGATTTGCACCTTTAATTATGCTCATTGAATAACATTCCTCACTTGTACTAGGGGCAGTGGTCTTGGGAAGCAGCCTAGATATTCAGATATTCAGTTGAACTACATGGTGGCCAAAACTGGTTGACTGCTGGCACTTTCCCCTGTTTGATCTGACATGTGCTGTACAGTGACTTCATGCAATGGAGATGCGCTCTAATCCACTTCATGCTTTCAATCACAGGGCCTTTGGTGCTCCTCAAAGTTGCCGTAGCTTTTGTTCCTGGGGTAGAACTTTCACTGAGCAATTGGAAAGACTGTTTTAATTACTCATGAAATTTTTCTTTCAGCTCCTTGCTGTGCTAGCCCTTTTTTACTTAATCTGCATCCATGCATTTCCCTGACATTGCCCGTATACAACTTGAATCCCCAGGCATACAAAGTATGCCCAAGCTTTTAATAGCAAGTAAAGTAAATCAACCAATAAAGTGTTCTAACATCAATTTATAGTCTTTAACAATTAGTATCCAGATTTATGGTAGGGTTCTGAGGTAAAAAAAAAAAAAATGAACAGTAAATTTTAAGTTTCTTTTTTGTCAAGAACCCTAGAGATGGGGGACAAAGAGAAATGTTAACTGCTCTTTGTTTAACAGCCTTGAAAATAAATACCAGTTGCATTTTGGCATGATAGATTTACAAAAAGAAACTTTTTTGTTAAAAAAAATACTAAAGACACCATATACTAAAATGATTAGAATTTTATAGCTGATACCCTACTAATATTTTTAGTTGAACACCATCTGTTTATCTGAAATTAAATTTCTAGCAAATGGTCATGCCAGGAGATGCTGTTTTTATTTTTATGTGCAGCTGAAACACAGAATAATAAAAATCTGCTTGAGTTGAAGAAATATGTTTGTAAAAGGTTTCTTTTTTAATCTGAGTTGGCTGAGAAAATGGCTTTTTAATCTACTGGCAGCTGCTTTCATTTGGCTGGTTTTCAGTCTAAATAGTTTATGTTGGAGACAGATCATTTGTTTTATATTTGGATACAGTATAACAAATAGTACTTTTTGAGCTATGAGGAAGACTCAGATATCATGAATATTTTATTCTCCCTATAATCCTACCTTTGTAATCATTTCTTGTTTCTTTGACGGACACAAGTGGCAAACTGCATACCACCCAGTTGCTGTGTTATTTTTATTCCACTCTAAGAAAATCACATCCTACACATTAATTGGCATTTTTTTACAGGAGAGGGAAAACGACAGGGTTTTGGAGATATGTATGACTCAGTGGAAACACTTCTCCTCACACTGGCTTGCAAATAGAATCACTGTACTTCCTTTGGGTACTATGGGTGATTCCAGTGGGAACCTGGGACTCTTCCCAACTGAGTGTTAATTAAAGAGAGCCACCTCTTGGCTCCATTCTAACTCCAGCAACACTTCAAAATTCTCCAGCCGCCTCTTTAATCAACAACATGTGTTGGGTGTCTACTTTTAGCATGAGGCACTCCAGTTACCACCCTAATTTCAAAGGCAGTGGCAAGAACAGGGTTTTATTGCATGACTTCAAAGTCAAGTCATCTAAACCTACATTAGAGACACCATTAATATCTGCCATTGACGTGAAGTAATTGAAACTTTCCATGGAAAGCATGAATTTCATAGAAGAGAGAGATCTTACCTTTTCTTTGCATCCCAGTACTTAGTGCACATCATGCTTACTACTTTCTTATTGTTTACATTTTCTTATTGGACAATATTAAATTAACTTTGCATACCAGCTTCTCTGAATATTACTAAAAACCCAATGCATTGTTTTGAAATGTAGAGGCTGGTCTTCAGTGGTAAGCTTCACTCAAAAGTTCAGACTTGGGGTTGGAGTATAGCTCAGTGGTACAAAGCTTGCCTTGAAAAACCAGCCTCTACCTCAGAGCAAAGCCTGTCCAAGGAAGGGACATCACCTTTGTCCTTGCACTCCTAGGCACATTCCCACCCTGCTAAGTGGTTTATCTACAAATAACAGGAGAGATCTGCTGCATCAGGTGTCCCTGACTCAGTCAGGCTAGGTGGGGACCCATAGCAGCCCCCTAGCAGCCACCAATCAGCTTGAGACAGGGAAATACCTGGGATGCCAGATGACCCTCCCAGTAGTTTATGGTGGTTGATAACATGTTGGGAAACCATGTAGTTCAGCACGTACACCCCTTTGGGCTTAAACCAATCAGTTCAAACGAATTCCCCCTCTTGTAGTAACCAATCACCCCTACCCAGCTTGTTCCCGCCAGTGAATATGCTAATCTTGTTTTAGAGTTGTTATTTGATTTTCCCGTGGGGTGTGATGATTTGCTAAGAGATGCTATGATGTATGTGAAGTCCCTGCTTTCTCCAAAGAATGTAAAAAACTGCTACAAACCCTGGACTCGGGGCCTCTCAGCGTCACCAGTTGCGCTGTGTGTGCGCGGAGGACTGAGCTAGCTCGCAATAAACACCTCTTTGCTGTTTACATCGATCTTGGTCTCTGGTGGTCTTTTGGGGATCCCGAATTCAAGCATAACAGCCTAACATGTACTAGGCCCTGGGGTCCATCCCCAGCAACACTAAATAACATGACAAAAAAATTTTAGCTCAAGAAAGTGAAACTACAATTTTTAGTATTAGTCAACTTGGGCTGCTATAACAAAATGCTATAGGCTAGGTAGCTTAAACCACAGAAATTGTACTTCTCATTGTTCTAGAGCATGGGAAGTTCAAGACCAAGACTTCAGCAGATTTGGTTCCTGGTGAGGGCTCCCTCCATGGCTTACAGACTACCACCTTCTCCTTATGTCTCACATATAGGGATGGGGGAAGTATTATTCTCTTCTTGTAAGACCACAGTTCTATCCAATTAGAACCCAACACTTGTGACCTCATTTCACCTTAATTACCTTCTTAGAGTCCTAACTCCAAATATAGTCATGCCAGAAGTTGGTCCTTCAGTCTATGATTTTTAGAAAACTTTTTTAGAAAAAATCGGGTGGGGGCACAATTCAGTCCATACCAACTGGACTGGTTAAAGAAGGAACTTTAATTTTAGAACCCTCAAATTACTATGAAAAATAAAGAACAATTTGAGTTTCAATATTACCTTTTAATTTGGGGTCTCAAAAAAAAAGATCGGTTTTTGAATTTTATGTAAAAAATGAAAATACTCTTAACTGATCAGTAGAGTATTAAAAGTCAAGATAGTCATTCCTCCAGAACAGGAAAGTGACTCAAAAGAGGCACAAAGGGGGCTTTTGGGATGCTTCAGGGCTCCATTTCCTGTTTGGATGTTGAATCAAAGGATTTGATCAGTTTGTAAATATTTGCTGAGCTGTTCAAAAATTTGTGTACTTTTCTATATTGTGTTATAGATTAATCAAAAGTTAAAACAAAAAAGAAAGAAATCTGAGTGATGCATTTAATACCAGAGATAAACTACTTAATTGTCTTATATTCTCAGTCTAGACAAATAGACTCCTGCTTCTTGTCCTTTCTAGTTAAAAAAGTCACAAGGGGTTAAAATCTAATGAGTTGTAGTATACAAAAACGGACGAGAGAGCCTTCTTATAATGTTATCTTCCCAAAGGTACAGTCAGAACTGCAGATTAAAATTTCTGGCTGACATTGTTTTGCTGCTGTGTCCCTCAGCCTAGTAGCTTAGCAGTTGGAGGCTAAAAAGCCAGGTTTCCAGGGAGAGGAGAAAGGTTTTCTGGATAAGGAGCAATGTGGATTCCAGGTCAGGGCATCATCCTCAAGAGTGGTAGCCATTTTGAATGAATTGTAAACAGACACTGCCATGAGTTCCAGGAGATTCCAACTGCCCTGGGCAGAGGCTTTGCATCTGTGCAGGCCACAAAGTTGTTTTTCACAGGAGCTGAAGGGTCAGGTAATATGTTTGTGACCCTTGATATTGGTGTCCCTGGATGTTAGTAGAGAGCTTTCTCTTTTATGAATAGTTTCCTACTCAAATTCCATAATGCTAGACTGTGCCCTGTTGTTCCCAGCTCTCCCACTTATATTTTCCTGTTTCATATTGTACTTGAACTTCTAACAGTAAGTTAATAGCCATAGCCAGTTGAATATTTCCAAAACCTTTTAAATTTGGGGACTGATAGTGCCACACAGGCACTCATAGGGATATTGGTGTTGTTAACAATTACCTTAATGATAATGTAAAAGAAAAACACATGTACCTCTATTTACCTTTTGTGATTATTGAGATATACTTTAAAAATAGCTAGGCTTGGTGGCACATGCCCATAATCCCAGAGGCTTGGCTGAGGCAGGAGGATTGTGAGTTCAAAGCCAGCCTCAGCAAAAGCAAGACACTAAGCAACTCAGTGAGATCCTGTCTCTAAATAAAATACAGTGGTTAAGCACCCCTGGGTTCAATCCCTGCTACAAAAAACAAAACACAAAACAAAACAAAAACAAAAAACCTGCATGAAATACTTTAAAAATAAACTTTAGCCAAGCATGGTGGTGCATACCTGTAATCTCAGCTTCTCAATAGGAGGATCACAAGTTTGAGTCCAGCCTGGGCAATTTAATGACACCCTGTCTCAAAATTAAATCAAAAAGGTTGGGGATATAACTCGTTCGTAAAACACTTGCCTAGCACATGTAAGGCCCTGGGTTCTATCCCCAGTACTGTAACAGTGGTCCCTTCACCTTCTGAATGTAGCCCTCATTGCTCTAAAGGCTTATTTAAAAAAAAAAAAAAAATTTCTCTCTCTTCTCCCTTCTCCCCCTCCCTAACAAGACTGGGGAGACAAATCTTTTCTTTCCCTAGTTAACTGCCCTTGAACACACCCACTACAGCAAGGAGATGCCTGCTGAGGATCTGGGAAGTGAATAGCTCCCAAATTAACAAGTGAATCCTAATCCCTGAGACCCCCTACCAGAGCACACCTGGAATATAACCTTTGAAGGATTTCTTTAAAACCCCCCTGTCCCTCCAGATCAGGAGAGTCACAGATTTGGGACTGGAGTCCCTTGTGTTTCTCCTTTGCTAACAAAGCAATAAACCTTCCTTTTCCTTTTTCTGAAAACTGTGTCCTCATTATTAGATTGGCATTGATTGGCATTGGGGACAGGGACCGAGAGCTTTTGGTTACAGTACTTTGAATAAATAAACAAATGCATACTCAAATTTTGAAGCTTCTTGCCATGCAGAAAGAAATTATTTTTAAGTTGTTGAGATTGTTGAAATGTTCTGATTTGGTATTTGTGTGTACTGGGAACAAGCCCTCTTAGGGCTTTACTAAATTAATCAACTCTAGACATTTATGATTACTTTAGACACTAGATGTTGGTAAATTTTGATAATCTCTTCACCATTATGCATCCCTTGGCAAAATGTCCTTGAACCATCAGCATTGCACTACCCAGGAGCTTGTTAGAAATGCAGAATCTCATAGCTGCCCCCTATATTAGATACAGTATAGTTGTCCCTCTTATCTATAGGGAATAGGTTCCAGGACACCCCATGGATACCCAAATCTTTGCATACCAAAATCCGTAGCTCCTCAAGTTCCTTATATAAATGGCATAGTGTTTATATATAACCTAAGCTTTCCCTCCTATACTTTAAATCATCTCTAGATTACTTACAATACCAACTACAATGTAAATGCTATGCGTGCATTTGTTGTACTGTATTGTTTAGGAACTAATGACAAGAAAAAAAAGGCTGTGAGTGTTCAGTAGAGATTCAGCCTTTTCTTTCGAATATTTTTGATCTAAGGTTGATCTAGTCCACAGATGCAGAGCCCAAGGATCTGGGAGGAAGACCTGTATATAGTAGCAGAATCTGCATTTTAACAAAACAACAAGATCTCCCCCGGGTGATTCCTACACACATGCAAATGAATCAGCAAGTAGGCGGTGGTAATAATTGAGAGTTCCTCTTCTCAAAACATCCCCCACTGGGCCAGGACTGCCATCATTGAGGATGAATTTCTCTAGTTCTTACTCCTTCTTAGGAAACATCCCTAACCAGCCTTGAGAGGGGAACTCAGCAGGTCATTTTCAATTCCAAGCCTTTATATGAACCCACCCCCAGGGGCTTTCCAACTGGACAGATGGCAGGAAGCAGGTTGACTTGTGGGGTAAAGGTGGGAGTAGGGAGGTAGAGTACAAAGTGCAATATCTTTGGTGAAAGAAAGTAGGGCGACTCTATAACCATGGCACACTGAGGCCAGGGAGCTGTGCTGCAGGAGTGGACATGAAGTAACAAGATAACAATGAAAATAGTCACAATAACTGTTGGTGCAGAGGTTTCTAAGGTGGTTCTGCAATAAGAATAGGGAAGGGGGAGGGTGGATTTTCTTAAAACATATAAATTCTCCAGAGGCAGGGACCCACCTTGGGTTTATTATATCCTAAACTGTAGGGGAGAAACTTGAGATTCTGTATTTTTAACAAATGCCTCAGGATTTGCATCAACTGGCAAACTTTAACTGCAAGGTAAGCCTGGGTTCGAGCCTGATGCACTGTAAATATTATTATCTCCAATGCTCACAATAAGACTAAATGATATTATGGGATGCACTTTGCTAACTGCATTTTCTAATGGAGAAGTTGCACAGCTTGCCCAGTGTTGGGCAGATAGGAGGACTCCTTCTCAGATGTGTGACTCCAAAAACCTTTTACTCTAAAACCTTCTACTGTATTGCAGGAGTGAAGGGAACTTTCTCTCCAACCCCTGAAAGTTCAATAATGGCAGCCTATGAAAATGAACTGACAGGTCTGGGGATGTGGCTCAGTGGTAGATTGGTGCCCAGAATGCATGAGGTCTTGGGTTCCATCCCCGGCGAGAAGGGGGACTTCTTTTTTTTTTTTTTAAATATTTATTTATTTATTTTTATTTTTTGGCGGACACAACATCTTTGTTTGTATGTGGTGCTGAGGATCGAACCCGGGTTGCACGCATGCTAGGCGAGCGCGCTACCGCTTGAGCCACATCCCCAGCCCCAGGGGCTTCTAATAGAAAGATTAACAGATGAAAAAGCATACAAACTTGTTAACTGCATGGGGGCATCACAGGAAGGTGAGTACCCAATAACCCAATGAGATTTAGTCTCTTAGAAGAGAAGGAAGTGGGGATGCAGGCAGGCAATGTAGAAGAGTAAATGACTTTTAAGGGAGCCAAATGAGCCTGAATAACATACAATGGTCTGGGACAAACTTGTCTGGGTTCTGGGTACGTTTTCAACTTTAATCTTCCTTTCAGTGTCATGCACCAATCTCCTCTAGTCGTTAAACTGTCTGGGGAAGGAATTCACAACCATTGACTGTCTTCTAGAGACTCTGGCCTTTAGGTAAATAGAAGAACTTCCCAGAAAGCCCCTCCCTGCATTTGCTGCTCTCTAAACTTTCAGTTTGAAGTAATCAGCAAACCAAAGTGCTACTTTGAGGCATCATTTTCTGAACCCCAATATTGCCATATCACTTTCCATAAAGTATGGCCCCAAGGTTATTTTGCTTAGAGCACACTTTGATTGCCCCAACCCCCTTCTTGGGGCAGGGGTTGACAGTTTCTGCAGAAGTTCCTTAATCTGGTATCAAATTATGACATCATTGTCCAGGTTTGGGTGAAATTGTGCAAGGAAATCAGACTCCCTTCCTCCTATGCTTAATAATCAGTTTCCGGGAGTTGGAATACCAGTCCCCACAGGATTGAGAAGCAGACTCTCTAGGGTAATTGAAATATTTCTGCCTGCCTTGGTATTAAGGCAGTTTCCAAAACTGATGGAAGTAAGCACATATTGCTTCTGCCCTCTGAAACCTTATTTTGTTCCAAGAAATCCCTAGAAAGAAAATACAGTAATTTAGTACCGCAATACTAAATAGTGATAGTAGCAAGAACAGGGCACCATCTGGTACATTTGAATAATTGTCAAGGTTGGCTTTTCTTTAAATGCTGCTTATTAGTCCACCCATATTAAAATATTAGAGCTAGAAGTCATCTGGTGGTGATGTGTTAGTATTACAAGAGTGTACTTGCATATTAAATTCCTCAACTTGGGCTCAGTTTGGGAACCCAAATGTCACATTTGACCTTCATCTGTACTTTCGTCTTGTTGGTTACAGTTCCCTTTATAGGTTTGTTTCAAAAACTCCTGATTCTGATACTGTCATCTAGAACAGTGGTTTACCAAGCAGGTTGTGCAACTTCCTACCCCCCAAATATTATGTTTTCATTTTTTTTTAAAGAGAGTGAGAGAGAGAGAATTTTAATATTTATTTTTTAGTATTTGGCAGACACAACATCTTTGTTTGTATGTGGTGCTGAGGATCGAACCCGGGCCGCACGCATGCCAGGCGAGTGCCCTACCGCTAGAGCCACATCCCCAGCCCCGAAATATTGTTTTCAAAGTAATATTTGACTTTTTTTTTTTGTACTGGGGATTGAACCCAGGGCACTTAACCACTGAGCCACATCCCCAGTTTTTTTATGTTTTATCGTAAGACAGGATCTCACTAAGTTGCTATGGGCCTTGCTAAGTTGCTGAGGCTGGCTTTTAACTTGCAATCCTCCTACCTCAGCCTCCTGAGTTGCTGGGATTACAGGCATGTGCCACCACACCCAGCTAATATTTGACATTTTCACATTATATATGTTATAATGAATCTAACTTTGTACTGTAGTAGTAGAGCATGTGTAAAATTTATAAATAAATACAAGTAAACATATTGGGTGACATATTATTCATGTTTCTGCCCTTGAAGCATACATATTTATAACTTTCCCTCTATTATATTAGCCCTTCCTGCCAGTAGTGTGTGAAGGATATGGAAAATAACAACCCCCAGGGAGAAAAGGAGAACAATGGGCTCTGGACTTTCACAATTTCCTGAATCTACAACTGTTCCCCTGATTGCCCAACTGACACATTCTGCTATGACTTGGTCTCACTGAACCCTATCAAACTCAGACCCCATTGTAACCAGTTGCCATTTTCCTCTTGAAAATGTGCCCCTCTGCTGCTTAATAAAGCATTGTTTATTTGTTGAGGTCTGTCTCCATTTCTTTTTCTTGCTCCTTCATTTGGTGCTAAAACCTGAGCCGGGTCTCTTTCATTTGCTTTCATTATGTCATCTGCTTATTTGATAAGAGTGCCTTCATCTTTGCCAATTTCAGTTCATGTTTATTGAACTACGTAAGATCATGTACTAAATGTTCTAGCATAAAGAATATGATATATTTGCTGTTTTTAGGGAGTTTACTGTCTGGAACAGAAATGTTGATATTGGTGGGGATTTGGGGAGTATGTTACACTGATATGGTGGTGATATGCTGCTGCTGCTGATGTTGTTGTTGTGGCTGGTGATAGTGATGATGATGATGATGATGGCCAATGAGGAGAGAAGGAGAAGAAAGTCTTATTTTTGGTTGTGATTAAAACAAAACAAGAATGGAAGGCTTCCCCTTCTGCTATCTGGTATTGTGACATCTTTCCTTTGCACTGATGATCTTTCCTGTTGTTTATCTTGCTTCCAATATAGCTTAAAAATACTTTTTAGTCATCCTCAGCATGTACTCTAATTCTCAGCTTCCTAGGATTTGAGCCTTGGGAACAGCAGGTTTTCCCCAGGCCCTGCCTTTCTTCTGTATTTTTGTCCTCCTTGCTCCACAAGCTGTGAAAGATGTGAGTCATGATTCCCATATGGTGGGATTCCCTCCCCTCTCCTCCATCCACATGCCTGCCCTGCCATCTGCTGCCACTCTCAAGGTTATGGAGCAAGAGATGACACAGGGAATGGAAAGAAAAACAAACACTGTTTTATAAATAAAATAGAAAAAAAAAGGAGAGATGTGTTTTCTTATTACAAAGCAATTTGTATTTATTACAGAAAAAAATGAGAAGCTGAGCACACACCTACCAAAAAAAAAAAAAAAAAAAAACCCCAAAGCCAAAAACACAAAACCCCACACCCAAACAAAATAAAACAGTCTCACTCAAGGCATTATTAATCACTCTGTCTCCATATATGTCTTTCCAAACCTGCATCTTGTAGCATAGCAAGTTATCAAACAAAATGGGATCATTACCACATAATTCTGCAACCATTTTTTAAGAATCTGAGTCAAAAACATCTTTCTATGTCAATTACCATGCCCACACACCAGCATTTTTTAATGTTGAATGAGTATTTTCTCTGTAAGGGATTATTCCTATTGCTACAGTTTATATACAAAGATAGGTAAGGTATTCTCTGCCTTTATGTGCTTATCATGTAATTTTTACTCCCTAACTTTAGATCATTTTCACATATTTGCTTTTACAAACAGTACTGTGATGAATATCCTCATAGCTCAATCCTAATATATACTCATAATTTCCCAAAGAGGATGCTGGCTACTTTCTGTCTGACCCTCTGGGTCCACTCTCCATCATTCTCTTTTGCTCCATGGATCTCAGCAGTGGGCTCATTTGCCATCCAGCAACAGAAAGCTCACATAGGACATTGGAGGGGTGCAGTAGAAAAGACTGGATCGTACATTGGACTCCCACCTCGCCTCCTTAAGAATTGCCATTAGCTGCGTTCTCGCATTGATGACCATAGTGCCCGGGCAGCCCTCTCCCAGAACTCCATTTTCAGAGAGTTACTAAACCAAGGATACTGTACCATTTCTTTTTTGTTTCCCTTAACCTTGCCCTTGCCCTCATAGAGAGTTCTTCATGAAACCCTTTGAACTTCCCCCATGTGAGTGTGCCATCTGTTTCCTGGCAGGACCCTGGATAACAAAAATATACTCTTAATCCTGTCATATTCTGCATCCCCCTAACTGCTCACTTGCATTGGGAACCTTCAGACCTCCCCAGGGCTTTGTTCTTGATGCTAGAACCCTCCCTGGAGTCAGAATGAATTAGGATAAGTTCTATGGCCATTTCTCATCTTTTTCAATACTTGAGCTCATAGCAAAAATTTGTTTTTTTTTTTTAATTTTTGCTATATCTTAAATGGCATTATAGTATTCTTATTAAACAACCAGAAATATATTTTTAGAGCTTCTAGTTTGAATGATAATTTCCTGATACTATCTCCTCTGTGATTTTTTTTCTTTCTTTTTTGGCGGGGAGGGGTACCAGCAATTGAACTCAGGGACACTGGACCACTGAGCCACATCCCTAGCCCTATTTTGTATTTTATTAGAGACAGGGTCTCACTGAGTTGCTTAGTGCCTCACTAAATTGCTGAGGCTAGCTTTGAACTCGCAATCCTCTTGTCTCAGCCTCCCGAGTTGCTGGGATCACAGGTGTGTGCCACAGTGCCCAGCTTGTGATTTTTTTTTTTTTTTTAATCAATAGAAGGGGCTGGGGATGTGGCTCAAGCGGTAGCGTGCTCGCCTGGCATGCATTCAGCCCAGCTTCGGTCCTCAGCACTACATACAAACAAAGACGTTGTGTCTGCCAAAAACTAAAAAATAAATAAATAAATAAAATAAAATCAATAGAAATGTGCTTTTCTGCTGGGCTGGGTGGTGCACACCTGTAATCACTGCAGCTCAATCCTTAGTACCAAAAAAAAAAAAAAAAAAAAAAAGTTTTTCTAAAATCTACACCTTCCTTGACTTTTGGATTTTCAGATAAGGTTCTTCACATTTCTGTTTAGCCAATTGTCCTTGACAGTTCAGAATTATGTATCTGTCCCATTTCTTTTGTCAACCTTCTGTTTGATGAAATTGTCAGCAACATTGGGGGAAAATTATCACATCCTCTTTGTAATGAGAGGAGACTTTTCACTGTTCATACCTTGTTGATGTGCTCCTTTACTGCATTACTATGTTCTTGAATTCCAGTTCCCAGAGAGGGCACTTGAAGGAGCTTGGTTTCAGATATGGAGTTAAATCCAGTCACTTATTGGCCGTATGACTTCAAGGGTCTCTCCCTCCTTCCTTTCTCCCTTCCTCTCTTTTCTGTTGCACTGGGCATTGAACCTAGGGGTGCTCTACCACTGAGCTGCATCTCCAGTGCCTCCCTTCCTCTTTTCATTTTGAAATTTTGACACAGGGTCCTGCTAAGTTGCCCAGGCTGGCCTTGAACTTGTGGTCCTCTTGCCTCACCTTCCTGAGTAGCTAGGAGTACAGGCCTGCACCATCTCACTTGGCTTAAGGCTTCTTTCTTTACCGAGTCACAAATTTCCTGTCCCTACTTCCTCTTTCCACTGGACTGCCCTCCCCCTCCTATTTCTCTTTTCCCTCCCCTCCCTTCTGTACTATTTCCTTTCTCTCCCCACTTCCCCTTTCCCCTCCTCATTTCCTCTTCTCCTCTCTGCCTACTCCCCACTATCTGTTTTCTCTGTGGAACTAACATATGGATAGAAGGATGAAAAACTAAGTCAGAAACATATCGAATGGTTCTTTTCCTCTTGGAAAACAGATCATAACTGTGCAGGGAATTGTTCTCAGAAGGAAAACTCCCAGTCATAAATCCAGGCCCCAAAAGGCTTTTCTAATACCCTCCAGTTATTTTATGAACTCTCACCTTGGATCATCAAGGACACAAAGAATGGTCTGAAGTTGTTGATAATGTCTATTATTTTCCCAGTCTTTGAAAAATGCCTGTCCAATGTTCCAGACTGAAGATTGGTCCTGGGGAATCAAAAGATAAACTCCCTAACTGATTACATAATATGTCAAATGGTCTTATCTGGAGGAAGGGAGCTGGCTAGCTAACATGAGCCAGTTCAGAGTTGGAAGGGTGATTTTTTGGGTTTAGGAAACTGTTGTATCAGCTGATAGGGGCTGCTCTATAAATGTTAGCTGGAGAAATGCATTGTACGTCCTCTGCACCAAAATTCAGACTTTACTTGGCCTCTCTTCTCAATTTTTTTTTTTTTGGTGTTGGGGATAGAACTCAGGACCTCATACGTGCTAGGCCAGCACTTTATCACTGAGCTACATCCCCAGCCCTCATCTTACAAATCCTTAATTTATCAAGGAAAACAGATCTTATAATTTTGTTTGTTTGTTGTTTGCATTTGTTTTTGCAGTGCTGGGGTTGAAACCCAGAGTTTTGCACATGATAGTCAAGTGCTGTACAACTAGGCTATATACTTCCAGATCAGTCTTAAGAACTTTTAAGAATTTGCCCTACAGTATCATCGCAGAAAACATATTTTCCTCTTACAGTCTTATTACACAATATTTTCTATATAAAATGATAAAATTAATATATAATAAACATGTAAGTTGTGAAGAATATTAAAATATAAATACACAGGGGCTAGAACATTAATATCTGGACTCTTCTCCATGATTTCCACCTCTCCCACTGAAGTAACTGCTCTCCTGAATATTGCATTCCCCTTTAAAACTGAATACTGCTGGACACTGTGGCACATGCCTGTGATCCCAGCAACTAATGGGGCTGAAGCAGGAGGATTGCAAGTTTAAAGCCAGTCTTGGCAATTTAGTCAGAACCTGTCTGAAAAAACAAAAAGGACTGGGGATGTGGCTCAGTGGTAAAGTACCACTGGGTTCAACCCACAGTCCAAAAAAAGAAAGAAACACCAAAAATCCAAAAACAAAAAATGAAATATTGTTGGGTGTAGTGGTGCATACCTATCATCCCAGTGACTTAGATAGAAGACTGAGGCAAGAGGATTGCAGGATTGAAGCCATCCTCTGCAACTTAGTGATACCCTGTCTCAAAATAAAAATTTTAAAAAGGAGATGTTGCTTAGGTTGACCTTGAATTTGCAATCAATCCTCTTGCCTCTGCTTCCTGAGTTGCTGTGATTACACACATGGGTCACAGTGCCTGGCTCATTCAAATTTCTAACATTCATCAATTCATCCATAGTGTTGTGTACAGCTGAGTTAGCCTTCTGTTACTATAGCAAATACCTGAGATAATCAACTTATAAAGAGAAATGGTTTATTTTGCCTTCTGGTTTTTAGAGGTTTCAGTCAATGATTAGCTGGCCTCCTTGCTTTGGGACTGTGGCAGCACATCATGGTGGGAGCACATGATGGAGCAAAACTGCTCACCTCATGATCAGGAAGCAAAAAAAGAGAAAGAGGAAGGAGCTCGGGTCATATTATCTCCTTCAAGAGCACACCCCAATGACCTAAAGACCTTACATCCTAAAGGTTCCACCACCTCCCAATAGCACTATCCTGGGGACCAAGCCTTTACCACATGGATATTTGGGGGACACTTAGGATCCAAACTATAACAGCTGAAGTTCATTCCTTTTTACTTGGTGTATTCACTTGGTGAATATGCACAATTTATTTATCCACAGTTCTATGAGCCTTTTGGTTATTTATTGTTTCTCACTGTTTGTACAATAGTCTTGTTAATGTAGATGAGAAACATACTAATAAGAATTTCTAATATTCCTCTGTCAAATTTTCACAAATACTGGATTAATTTGTCTAGTGTCCCTTTGAGCTTTTCTTTTCTTTCTTTTTTTTAAAATCATTCCCATGTATTATCTAAAGAAACTTAGATGCAGGGAAAAAATAAATAAATGATTTGCCCATGTTCCTTTGTCACTGCTGCTATTTCTATTCCCATCAAGCCCTAGAACAAGTTAAACCCTCTCTCAGTTCTTGTCTGAACAACAGCTTCCATTCTGATACTAAATCAGAAAGATATTTATTTTCATCTCACACAATTTTTGATCAAGGAAGCAGTGTGTTACAGCAGAAATAATAAAAAGCTTAGGGAATGGGAAAGATTTGGGTTTTTCAATGCTGAAATCAGTACTTGTAAGAATGGTAGTCCTGTGCAAATCATGTTATTTTCTTACCTTCATTTCCTCATCAGCAAATGGAGATAACAATGCCTCCACATAAGATAGTGCACTGATTATTTCAGTAAGACATGTGAAAGGACCAGTCATCATATTATAAAATAAAGAACAGAGGAGGTTCACAGTCTGAGGAGTGGAACTCATGATCCAACCCTAAAACTGTACTCAGGTGGAATAGAAAGAGGTCAGTTCTGGTTTGTGGCAATTTCAAAATGGTTCTGGCTCAGAACAGAATATAGCAAGGTCCTTCATTAACTTTATGGTAATACAATGTCTTGGCTTTTCTTAGGATGTGAGTTTTTCCCCTCTTATGTTTTAGTAAGCTGTTTAACCACTGTGACTAAAAGACCTGACAAGAACAATTTTGAGGAAGAAAAGTTTATTTTGGCTCACAGTTTCTTTGAGGTTCAGTCCATGGTAGGCTGACTCCACTGTTATGCCCTGAGGTGAGGCATCACATCATGGTGGAAGGGTGTGGCAGAGGAAGGCTACTCAGGACATGACAACCAGGAAGCAGAGAGAACTCTGTTCACCAGGGGCAAAATATAAACCCCAAAGGTATACCTCCAGTGACATACTTCCTCCAACCACATTCCACATGCCTACAGTTACCACCAAGTTAATTTAATCTAATCCACTGATCAGGCTACAACTCTCATAATCTAATCATTTTACCTCTGAACATTCTTGCATTGTCTCACATATGAGCTTTCAGGTACACCCCATATCTAAATTATAACATCAAATCTGTTTTATGGGTTCTTTTAACAGTCTTTTCATGCTGGGCTAATAGCACAAAATTCATTTGTACTTCTGACAAAGAAACAAAAATAAATGATCATAGTATCTAATAATTATAGAAATCATGCTGGATTCTTTTGGAGAAAATTTAAGCTAATTAGTGTGAATTTATATTAGGTTATTACATAATACTTTTTCTTTTGGTTCTGGAGATTATACCTAGGTTCTTACACATTCTAAACTACATACAGACACTGAGTTACACCTCAGCCCTACATAATGCATTTAAACCCAGATATTGGACTGGAGCTCTGTCCATGAAGATCATGACCCTATCTTTCTTATTCTCCACTCTATCCCCAGTGCTTAGAACAGTGTTGCACCTAATAGTTGCTCAATGAATATTTGAAGAGTGAATGAATACGTGAAAGAACTACCTCTTTTTGTCTTATTGCTAAAACTCACACTTTTTTTGTGTGCTCTAAATCTTGAGTAACAGAAGCTTGGGATAACATGAGAGTTTGTTAACATGCAAGCATTGCCCTTTTGGAGTATATATCTTTGAAATGCAAATATTCCTGGGAGTATCATTTTTTTAATCATATAAGATATACAACTTCACGATTTGATATATGTGTACATTGTGGAATAATCACCACAATCAAGGCAGTTAATGTATCTAGCACCTTATATGGTTACTTTTCTTTTTTCACAGTGAGAACACTTTGTATCTATCTTCTTAGCAAATGTCAAGTATACAGTGCAGTATTGTTAGCTCTGGTTACCATACTGTACATCAGATATCCAAAACTTATTCGTCTGGCATAACTGAAACTTCACACCCCTTGGCTGACATTTCTGTATATTCTCTTCCTCTCAGCCTGTGATAATCACCATTCTATTTTTTGCTTCTTTGAGTTTGACCATTTAGATTTCACATATAAGTGAGATCACAAAGTATTTGTCTTTCTGCGTTTCATTTACTTCACTCATAATGTTCATCCATGTTGCTGAAAATGGTAGGATTTCCTTGTATTTCAAGGCTAATCAACATTTTATTATGTGTATATCACAGTTTCTTCATCCATCCATCCATCCATCCATCCATTCATCTATCCATCCACAGAAGAACACTTAGGTTGATTCCATACCTTGGCTGCAAGGAACATAGGAATGTAAATATATCTTCAAGATCCTGATTTCAATTCCTTTGGCTAAATACCTGGAAGTGAGACTGCTAACTCATAATAGTAGTTCCAGTTTTAATTTTCTGAGGAACCCCTATACTGTTTCTATTGACCTCCCACCAACAATGTACTGGGGTTCTCTTCTCTCTATATTTTCACCAGCACTCATCTTTGCTTTTTTTTTTTTTTTAATAATAGCCATCCTAATAGATGTGAGGGGATATCTGATTGTGGTTTTGAATTGTATTTTCCTGATGATTAATGATGTTGTGCACCTTTTCATATACACGGTGGTCATTTGTATTTCTTCTTTGAAAAATATATCTGTTTCAGTCCTCCTCTCTCTTTGCAGAACATGCAGGGCAAGTGCTCTACCACTGAGCAATATCCCTGACCACATTTGCTCATTTTTAAATTGGGTTATTTGGGTTGTTTTGGATTTTTGTTGTTGTTGTTATGGAGTAGAGTTTTTTTGTTTTGCTATTGAGTTATATAAATTCCTTGTATATTTTGAATATTAACCCCTAATCAGATAGATGGATTGCAAATATCATTTCTTGTTGCTGTTTTCTTTCCTTCCTTCCTTTTTTTTTTTTTTTTGTATTGGGGATTAAATTCAGGTACATTCTACTGTTGAGCCACATTCCTGGCCCTTTTTATTTTTTATTTAAGACTGTCTCTTTAAGTTGCCCAGTCTGACCTTGACCTTGCAATCCTCCAGCCTCAGCTTTCTGAGTAGCTGGGATTAAAGATGTGTTCCATCACATCTGGCTCCCTTTTCATTTTGATGATTGTTTCCTTCACTGTGTAGAAGATTTTTAGTTTGATGTAGTCCCACTTGCTTATTTTTTTTTTCTGTGCTTTTTGTGTCATAGTAAAAAAATCACTGCCAAGATCAATGTCAAGGAGCTTTTCCTGTCTTCTTCTGGAAGTTGTATGATTTCAGGGTTTATGTTTAAGTCTTAAAATTCATTTTGAGTTGATTTTTGTATATGGTATAGGAAAAGAGTCCAATTTAATTCGTTTGCATGGTAATCTTACATTTTCCAAACACCATTTATTGAAGACATTATCTTTTCTCCATGGTGCATGGACACCAATGTCCTTGTTAAAGATTAGTTGATCTTATATGTGTGGATTTATTTCTGGAATATCTGTATGGTTCTATTGGTTTATTGATTTGCTTGTTTTTAATGTCAGTACCATACTGGGCTTTTCTTTTTTGGGAAGTTTATGATTGCTAATTCAAACTCCTTACTTATTACTGGTCTGTTCATATTTTCTTTTTCTTTATGATTCAGTCTTGGTAGATTATTTCTTTCTAGGATTTATCTATTTCTTCCAGGTTATCTAATTTGTTGGCTTATAGTTGTTCATAGTAGTCTCATAATCCTTTATTCCTGTAGTCAGTCATAATGACTCCTATTTCATTTATAATTTTATTTTTAAGCCTTCTTTCTCTTTTTTCTTAGCTTAGCAAATTTTGTCTGTCTTTTCAAAACCCAACTCTTAGTTTTATTGACCTTCTCTATTGTTTCTCTCGTCTATTCCATTTATTTCTTTTCTAATTGTTATTATTTCCTTTCTTCTGCTGACTCTGGGCTATTTGTTCTTCTTTTTTAGTTTCTTTGAGGTGCCAAATTAGGTTGTTTATTTGAGAACTTTCTTTTTGTGTTTTATTGCTATAAACTTATAACTTCTTTCTATAGTTATAAGTTTATTGCAATAAACTTATAGTTTATAGCAATAAACTTATAACTACTGCCACATTCCATAGGTTTCAGTATGTTTTGTTTCCATTTTTGTTTGTGTTGAGATATCTCTTGATTTCCCCTCTGATTTCTTATTTGACCCATTGGTTGTTCAAGAGTACATTGTTTCATTTCCACCTTTTTGTGAATTTTCCAGTTTTCCTTCAGTTATTGATTTCTAGTTTCATACCATTATGGTTGGAAAAAATATTTAATATGATTTCTCACTTCTTAAATTTGTTGAGACTTGTTTTGTGGCTTAACATATGATCTATTTTGGAGAATATTTTATGTGCACTTGAGAAAAATGTGTACAGATGGTCTTGAATCAAGGTGGTTCAACTTAACAATTTTTCAATTTTAACGTGTTGCTAAAGCTTACCCACACAACCATTCTGGTTTTTTTTTTTTTTTTTTTTACTTTCAGTACAATATTTGATAAATTACACAAGTGTTCTGAGTACATTTAAGGTAGGCTAAGCTAACTTATGATGTTTGATAAGTTAAGTGTATTAAATGCACTTTTTATTTATGCAATATTCTCCACTTACAATGAATTTGTGGATATGTGCACCCATTGCAAACCAAGGAGCATTTGTATTGTGCTGCTGTTGAATGGAATGTTCTGCATGTGTCTTTTAGATCCATTTGGTCTGTGGTGTTATTCAAATCTTTTGGGTTTTAATTGATTTTCTGTCTGGATGATGCATCCAATGTGACAAGTGGGGCATTGAAGTCTCCTGGAAGTAATATTGTGCTAATGGATAAGGTGAATTTAGCTAAACCTATGGCTTGTCTCTCAGCCTTGGGGCTCAGGAGGGGACATAAGGAAGAGAATAGAATATCACATACACCTTTAACTGGAATTAGTTTACCTTGAAACTTTCCTGCCAACAGCTTGCTGATATTCATAGGCAGAAGGAAGGAGACTGACAGAATGGGGACAGGAGAGGAGAAAGATCTAATCCTGGAGCCCAAACTATTGCAAATGAGGGGAGGCCTGAGTGGGGGAGGGTCCCTGTGCCAGCTGAAGAGCAACAAGAGGATGATACATCCTGCATGAAGAAGTGGATGGCTCAGCAGACAACTTTGTCTACTTGACCTCTTTCTAGGGAGGAGATAGAGTTATAGGCCATATAACTTCCATATAGATCACAGAGGTTTGTTCAATCATTCATTCATTCAACAAACATGTAGCAAGTGCCTTCATTGTGCCAGGCATTCCCACAGACTCTTATAATATACATGAGTGAGGAAAATGGGCAGACATCTGTCTTTGTGGTGCTTATATTCTAGTGGGGAGAGACATGATAAACAAAAGACACAATAAATAAGCAAACCACATAACATGTTAAAATGGATACTAGCAATAGAAAAACAAGAATGTGGAACAAGATAAGGCACACTGAGTGTGGGAGGAAAAGAGAAGCCATTTGGGAATTCTAGGCAGAGAACGTGACATGATCATACTTTTGTTATAGAAGTGTCCACCCTTTGGTTGCAAGAGTGTTTTGGAGGGGCAGGAACAAGTTTAGGCAGGGAAGTATATTTGGGGGCTATTATACAGTAAAAGTCAAGATGTTTGGACCAAGGTAGTACCTGTGAAATTGTGAAAGATCAGATTCTGGATAAATTTGGAAGGTAAAGCTATCAGTGTTTCTTGATGAATAGGATTTAAGGTGGAAGAAAATGAGAGGACTTTAGACTGGTAAGGCTTTTTGCCTGAGTAATTGGATGGCAAGTGTTGTCATTCCCTGATGTGGAGAAAGCTGCAGGTAGAGAAGGTTTTAGGGAAAAGATTTGGAAATGTTCAGTTTGAGGTTATCTGTCACACAGAATTGTTGAGTATACATTGGGTCTAAGAGTCTGGAGTTTAGAGAGGAGTCTGGACTAGAGATATAAATTAGGGAGAGTTTAAGTCATATATGTAGAATTTGAAGGCTTAAGACAGGATGAGATCATGCAGGAAGAGACAGAGGAAAAAAAAAAGAGAGCCAAGACTGAAACTTGGAACACTCAAGGAAAAGAAAAATCCCCCAAAAGAGACTGAGAAGGGAAACCATACAGATGGTAGGATAGGGTCCCGAACATCAATTGAAGAACATGTGTCAAGGAGATGGGAGTATAGATTGTACAAAATGCTGCTGTTAAGTCATAGTAAGTTGTAGATTCAACAATGTAAAGTTCATTAATGAATGGTGGAGAGCAGGGGTGACAGTTTTCTGTCACTGTAACAAAATACCTGAGATAAATCAATATAAAGGAGGAAAGGCAGAACTTCACAGCAGGAGTGCATGGCAGAGGAAGCTGCTCATCTCTTGATAGCTAAGAAGCAAGAGAGACAGAAAAGGGCTGGGTCCTAATATCTCCTTCAGGGGCACATCCCCAATGACCTAACTTCTTCCCAATAGGCTCCACCTCTTAAAGCTTCCACCACTTCCCAATAGCACCACACGCTGGCAACCAAGTTTTTAACACATAGGCTTTTGGGGGACACTTCCAAATCATAGCAGCTGGTTCAGTGAAGTGGTGGGTCAAAGGCATAATTGAAGTGGGTACAAGGGAGAATGGGAGGAGAGGAAATGAAGATGGCAGGAACAGAGAACTGTTTTGAGAAAAGACCTATATTCCTGGAAATTTGGGAGTATATTTAAGATAAATAAATTATCTTTAAATAATTAAATTGTTAATGTTTAAAAATTAAATATTTATTTTTATGGAGCATTATAATTATACATAATAGTGGGATTCATTATGCCATAATCATATATGCACATAACATAATTTGCTCAATCTTCTCCACTATAAAAATTAAATATTATTAAGCAGTTTCTTTTTCAGTACAGGGGATAGAACACACGGCCTCATGCATGCTAGGCAAGCACTCTACCACTGAGCTACCTCCCCAGTTCTTTTTATTTTATTTTGAACCAAGGTCTCACTAAGTTTCCCAGGCTGGCAAAGGTCTATAATCTTTAAACACAAGGATGTGCATCATAGCATACATGTTCAATAGGAGAGAGGTTAAAATCAATGGTAGTACTTCTGCTTTATGAAACAAGCCATTAAAATCAATTTTTTTCTTAAGGCTATTGGTGAAATAGGTAATGATTACTGGGGATGTTAAGTGAAAAATAAAACAGGCTATAAAACTAAGTAACAGAGTTATTCTAATTACATAGACAAAGAAATAACATATATGTAATCCATGTTTCTCCAGGCCTTACCTCTGTTTGTGCAAATAGAAGTATAAGAACAAAATGAATGTAAATATCATAGGCTACTGTGCCCACTTATGTCTTGGAAATTAGCTCCCCATAAAGGGTCCCTTGGAAGATTCTGGGAGTTCCTCAGGACCCTTGGGAGGTTCTCTCTTGGTCTTGAGAAATGTCATGCTGCTGGGAGCATTCATGTTCACTGTGCATTCTCAACAACTGGACCTACAAGATCCTGGAGCATTAGGGTGGTCTGTGGTGGAGGTAGGAGGTCTTTGGTTTCCTCTTCCTTGTATTGCTTTGTGTTTGAGGGCACCAGGCAGAGCTCCTTATTTTCAGAGTTCTACAGAGTTTCAGGGTTTATAGCCCCTTTCTCTCAGGGGCTGAGTGAGGAGATTCACTTGAGTGGTATGAGCCTTTTCCCTTGAACCAAACTATTCTGACTCTACCACATACTGTCTTCCCAGGCTTAGACAGGTTAATTTCTATGCTTGCTGCCTCCATTTCCTCATCCAAACATGGGGATGAATTGTTCCAGTTACCTGTCACTGGATAACAGACCACCACTTAGTGGCTTAAAATAACAAAATTAATTTGGCGTATAAATCTGCATTTGGGACATGCGTTTGATCTACTTGGCATTAGCTGGGGTGGCTGGGAAGCTGGAGACTTGAATCATCCAAAGATTCACTCACTCATGTATCTGGTGATTGACTCAGGCTGTTGGCTGGAACCTTAGCTGAGGCTGCAGCTGGAACACTTACTCATGGCTTCTCAATGTGGCTTGGGCTTCCTAACAGCATGGAGGCTGAGTTCCCAGGACAAGAAAGTCAGGATCATCTGGGAGGCTTTGAAAAAGTGCCTGTCTTCAACTTCTAGAAATTGTGATTTCATTGTTCTTGGATTGATCTAGGGACAGTACTGGTAAGCTCCCTAGATGTTTTCATGTGGCCAGTGTTAAGATCCACTGCTCTCTCAGAAACAGGAGATTTGGCTTCCCAGTTGACCACTACCAGCAGTCAGTTTTATTCATTCTCTGTTGGGTTCCAGTGGTTCCAGTCATGTCCTTTGATGTTTAAAGGGCTGCCAAAGAAATAAGATCAGGAAAATGCCCAAAGCAGTAGAATAAATAAGTACAATTGCCATGGAGCTTCAAAGCTACCCTCTAGTTGCTTCAGATTGATAATGGATGGGCCCAGAGCCTGTGTGTTTTACTGAGAATATCCTGGCAAGGTGGAAAGGCTGAGTTGAAGAACTAGACTGGGACTCCCAGTTGCCCTGTCCTTGAAGTGGCAATTAGATGAGTCAAATAGCAAGTGAAGTTTACCCCATCATTCTTGCAAGTACTGATCCCCACATCTGAGAAAGTCTCTGTTTTATTCTGTGATCAGTAGCTAAAAGGAGCAGATAAAGATGAATTTCAGCCAGACCTCATGTGAGGTGCTCCCAGTAGACCCATAAGGAATTAAGATCCTGTTACTTTTTAACCTGACACAAGATGTCACCATTGCTCCTGTGCTTTTAGCAGTAACAGTATGAAGTTAAACAGCAAGGAGAGTTTGACTCCCTGATCATACAAGTCTTTCCCCCTCACAGAGAGAAGAGTGAATACATTCTGTCAATGAGGTTCATTAATCCTCAGTCCATTCCATCCATTCAAGTTAAAGTATTTACTGTATAAACACTTATTTAATTTTTCCCTCATACCAGCTATGGATCAAAATTGATATGTCTTTGTGAACACTTTGCAAAGAAACTTTGGTGGAGGCAACTATAAAACAAGACAAGCTGACATTTTTATAGAATAACTGGAAAATTGCATATCATGTTTCATTTGGTGTCTCCTTGCCTATAGTGTTGAAGTGATCTGTTACATGCTTAGTTGGATGCCAAACTGGAGAAAGGATGTAGACATTAGCTCAGGGTACCCATGGCCAAGAAGTAAGAGTGGGTCAAAAATCTCTGGAGTACTGAAACATCATGGACAATATTGCCAAGATCCAGAAAACAGTATCCATGGAATTTTTCTTGCATCTCTACTTTGCATGATTGCTTAGAGGTGGAGATGATGAACTCAAAGTACAACTGAGCGTATGTGGGAATTTGGGAGTGGAGTTGCATTAGTGAGGTCTTTGAAAGTCTAGAACTACTGCCAGTCATGTATACTACCTCTCCTGTCTATAAATATTGAACATCACTTAAAGAATATCCATTTGAAGGAGTGCCAAATTATTACTTTGCTGTAGGTTTTCAAACCAAAATATTACTATTATTATTACTTTTTTGGCAATGCTGGGGATTGAACCCATGGCCTCAGGCATGCCAGGAAAGTGCTCTACCACTGAGCCATGTTAACATATTAATGTCAATTGACTCAGGCTTGTGGAATCACTCAGTATATAATTTCTTTATTTTCCAGTTTTTAAAATAATGAGCATATAACTGGAAAAAGAAAAGACCTTAAAACAATGTGATTCCAAAGCTTTATAGTGAGAAAAGATGTACATGTATTAGTTAAAGAGATATCATTATCTTCTATTTTCCAGTCAATATAGATTAAGATGTAGCTGAAGCTCTGGATCAATCAGAGGCCTGGGAGGAGGTAAGTGACACATTCAATTTTGAAGAGAATTTTAACAAAAGGACTATTTCCAAGTATGTGGGCAGAGTGTAGGGAAAGTGAAAGGGATAATGCATAGGAGAGTTCTGTGGAACTTTTACTTCCATTAGGTAGGAGGGCAAGAGGAGAGAGCTTTCTGGATCTCCTCATAGGAGAACTTCACTGAAGAGATATAGATGGCACTAGAGGCCACCACATGGAGGGAGGTGGGACGAGAATGCCCTCATCTAAAGCTCTCTCACTTCAATCTCTACTGGTAGCCATTTCAACTGAGACTGTGTATTAGATTCCATATGGGTCAAATTCCCAGGACACTGAACAGAGAGGAGTTGGGTTAATGGTGTATCTGAAGGGGAAGTGGAGAATGTGTGACAATGCTTTTTTTTTTTTTTTTTTTAAAGCACTACATTTTATTCAACTCTTATTTGGTTCATAAAGAAAAATGGTGCCTCCATTACCATAATGAAGGAAGAATAAAGTTCAAGGAGGTTCACTACTACTCCAGAGGGAGGCCAGGAGGCATGGTTAGAATAGCTCAGATTCCCACTCTGCTACTCCTTAGGTGACCTAGGAAAGATACCTAACTTATTTGAGTCTTTGTTTCTTTATCTGTAACTGGAGATGACCATAGAAATTGGATGGGCTTGTTTTCAGGATTAGATGATATAATGCATAAAATGTGCTTAATACACACCTAGTGCTTAGCAAGGGCTCAGTCAATACATTTGTTGAATTTAGTGGAAACAACAGTGTGTATGGGTAAGGCTTGTCAATTGGTAGGTCCTCATTGTAAAGTGATTTCATTGGGGATACTTTGTGTTAATATCTGTAGGGGGTTTCTCAGGGATCCTTTTCTTATCTGGAAAGTAAATGAGTGGCTGGGGTGGCACATGCCTATAGTCCCAGTGTCTTGAGAGGCTAAGGCAGGAGGTCACAAGTTTGAGGCTAATCTCAGCAATTTAGTGAGACTCTAAAAGGGATGGGGATGTAGCTCAGTGGTAGAGTCCCCCTGGGTTCAATCTCTAGTACCTAAATAAATAAATAAAATTAAATAAGTGGCTGCTGGTGTTCTCAGAGCCCAGAGGAGGAGGAGTTGGGACAATATCACTATTTGGGAATGTAATAACTCTGATTCCTCTGTTTTTGGTGCAGCACCCCTGCCCTCAATTATGACTTTTTCTCAGCCTTCTGTTTCTCAACCTTCAGAGTAGCTGGTGCTTCCAGTTCCCTGAGCATCCCTGGGATTTTGCAGCTCCAATTGACTTTTTCTCGCCACTGTGACCTGACCCTGAATCTTTGTAAGAGTTTAAGCTTTAGCTTTATGCTAAGTCAGTTCCCCCAAGCCATCTGCTTTCTGGCTTTCAAATTTTTATGGCCATCATTTGCTACCGTCTACTATCTCATTCTTTTTGACCTTAAGGCCTTTTTTTAAAAAAATATTTTTTCTACCATATTTAATCCCAAATCATCCAACCCTTCTTTTGATTTATATTCAAAGCTGAATGGGTGCTCAGGAGAAGCAATAAGTAGCTCAAGGCTACTTGGTTTCTCCTGGTTACTGCTCGTCCTCAAGTAGTCAGTCACCTGCTAGGGATCTTAGGAAGCCTCATTTCCCACTTATCAACTTCCTTTCTTCCTTGCTGTGTTGACTTTTTCTCAAACATATGGCCTGTTATACCCATTACATATCCCTCCATTTCACTCTAGGGTCCAAATTCTTTATTACTGAGAAGATTGGAGATTTGCCCGAGTAGGGTTGAAATGAAAGAATCTCTATTTATAGGGGCTGGGGATGTGGCTCAAGCGGTAGCGCGGTCGCCTGGCATGCGTGGGGCCCGGGTTCGATCCTCAGCACCACAAACAAACAAAGATGTTGTGTCCGCCAAGAACTAAAAATAAATAAATATTTAAAAAAAAAAAAAAGAATCTCTATTTATAGAAATTCGATGACATGTCTCCCAAGGTATAAATAGAACAATGGGTGTTGACAAGACTTTCTGTAACCATGGATACCCTGCAATTATTCCTGAATCATACTCATTGTTTATCTGTATCTGAAATTTAACAAACAGGGCTCTTGCTGCTAACTCACCAATTTCCCAATGAAAACATATTTTCTATTATTATTCTCTTTTCATGAGTCAGGCTCCATCTTTCCAGTTCAAATGCAGCCATATACATTTGGGAGGATTAAATCAATCACTCTCCTAGGGTAATGGCTGAAAATTCAGGACAAGAATAATAACAATGGCAATAACCAATGATGACGGTATTGTAAGTGAAACCAAATATTCTGACTAGGTATTTTGGAAAACATATGATCCACTGGCTATCTAGGGTCCTTCTACTTCATCCACTTAGATACAAAATTTGGCAGAATATCTGCAGAAAGCATTGATCCATGTAGCTTTCTCACACATACTTCAGGATTGTTTTTAAAGTTTATATATTCCAGAATGGCTCTCTCCAGAGTAATTAACACTGTATTACCAGTTTGGCAAATATTCCATTTGATAAACTTAAACTGGTTGGCCACTTAGCAATTCACTTAATTTCACACTTCATTTCCTCATTTGTAATATAGCACACTATAGGCATTTCAAGTATGACTTTTTTAAAAATTTTAAGCCTTCTGAATTTGTAACAAACCACTTTAAAAAAAACTTTTCTCTGGGGTCCTGGCATCCCCTGAGTTAGCCATACTCCATTTATGATAATCCATTTGAATATAGCCACAATCTATCATAATCACTAAATCACAAATAACCAAAATGCATTTTTGAAAAATATTCTGGAATGTTTTCCTGGTGCCAGGAGGCAGATGTGAATTATTCATTTTGTTAAAATACATATTAAATCCACTGCTCTTTCTTTTTTTTTTTTTACTATTCTCACCATTCTTTATAATATATGCATAATACTTAGTGTGTTAATATTGTAATAGAAAATGAAGTCTCAAAAATTCTTGGGTTCACTTAAAAATTAGTATAAAATTACAAATTGTGTGTGTGTATGTGTGTGTGCACGCGTGCGCTGGGGGGTGGGGTATTAATTCCCTGAACTCTTTTTAATATAGAATTATTTTGGATTTGATTTCCATATGGTTGCATGGTTTCCCTGGATCAAGTGATAACAGTGCAAGATGTGATGAGAAAATTATGCTATTTCAAAAACTCGAATGGAGCAGTATTCACTGTGAATGGCTTCCATTAGAGATAGGGAGTGCCATACCAAGAATTTAAAGTACTGATGGGAAAAGGAAGCATGAAAATTAAATCTTGGAAACCCTCCTTTAGGTCATGATGGACCTGTGGGCATCTCTGACAGAGGTGAGCCTCTTGTCCTGTTCCACTTGAGAGTTTGTGTCTGGGTCTGGTTCTCAACCTGCCATGAGAAAGCACTGCTTAGGTGAATGACTTCTCCTATAGCTCCTTGTAGAGCTTTCACTGATAATTGCACCTCAAATCATTTGCCTTTTCCATCAAAGAATAAAGGATAATGTTCCTGATCTTGATTATCCTATGTTCTATATTAAAACCAGAAATTCACTCCAGAAGATGCCTCGCTTCAAATCACTGGCTAATGTAAAGTCATAAGAATTTTGTTACAATAGAAAAATGTTAAATTGGACAAAAGCATTTAAAATAGCATCTTTAGTCTCACTGGAATTCTCATGGCAGAGGATACACTTTTTTTTTCTTCCAAGGAAAATACGTAGTAACTTTACCCTAGAAGCCTACATTCTAATTGTATTAGGCAGACTATATCTCTAGTATTGTCATTCCATTAGGAAATTTGCAATAAATCTTAATGATACATGCAAATACAACAATCTAATGGTCCATTATAATGTTTATTTCCAGCAATTTATATGATTTCTCACCTCCTGCTGCTAAAAAGTTCCAGAAGGCAGGGAATTCAATGTTTGATTTTTTGTTTTTTGTTTTTGTTTTAATAGCAAAGTACATCGAAGTGGAAAAGGGAGGCCCAGAAAAAGTGTTGCTCTTTTCTTGTATCTGCATTAACATTTTTATAGACTTTTATCACCTGGCATAATTCTGAGTCTTTGATTTGCAAACCACCTAAAAGTAGTTATGTATAGATGTTTTTCACTGCTTGGAGCTACCTCTAAACACTGAACGCAATAAAGCAGAGGGGAGTAGATGAAAACCAGGCCAGAGAGGAAAAAACCTGTTGGAATGTGTTTTCTTCTCATAAGAAATCAATGGCACCCTTCAACCCGCTCTGTCTCTAGGCTATGGAGTCTTCTTCTGAGAAATCTTAATTCTTTCTTGCTAGGTATGGTTTGTTGTATATATATAATACCAGGGTGTGAGAGTCAACTTATGCTACCAAAGTATAAGTTCCTGGGCAGGATCCATGACTTATTCATCTGTGGTCTCTGGACCTAGCACCATGTAGAATTCCAATTGAACTCAATTTCTGAAATTGAATCTAATAGGCCAAACCAATTGCCCAAATTCTTACCATTACAGTTATCCTTTAATGCCTGTATAAATGTATGGCAGGCAGGATGGCTCTATTGGCAAGAAGTCACAGGTATCCACTCAAAGAAATAGCATTGGGTGGGGACTGGGGAACACATTCAGCAATCACCAAATCTTGTGTTGATTCTAGTGTACCACATGGAAGGACCATAGGTAGACATGTTTGGAATTGTATTGATAAGGTCATAATAATAAAGGTAGTTCGGAAAGCACCTAACATTAGTGACACCAGCTATTTTTGGCTCTTTGAGTTCACTAATTTGAATATAGCATTTGGGAAAATGTCTGTGGAAAGCAGTGATCCACTAAACTAAACAAGGGCTGAATGGTGTCTGTTTCCCTCTCCTCTACCCAGAAACTGGCTCTCTTATTTGTCCTATAAACATGGCAGGAGGTGGTTGTCCCCATCATTTCTGAATTTACATCTCTGGCCAAGTGACCAGTGGAGACTGATTTGCAATTTTGATTCCCAGCTCCACGTTGTCAAGAGAGAGAGATGGGTTTGCTCAGCTTGAAATATTTTCTTTCCCTGGCCCAATATTTGAGGCCTAGGGCATGAGGGTTAGGGGTTGGGTTAGGTAGTTATAAATATGACTGTCAGGGACTAACTACAGTTGGCTGGGACAGCAATTCTCAGAGTAGGGGGTTAGCATGCTGGGCAGATCTCCTAAAAGGCCTCTAACACAATTAAAAGGAAAAAAAATAAAAAATAAAAAAGGAAAATTTACTCTTGCCCAGAAAGGAAAGTACAAAACAAATAGGTATATGGACAAGCAACCAATAAACAATCTTTGCAAATTTATGGACAGCAGTTGAACTGGATCAATGGCTCTCATAAATATTCATTCATCTGGTAACACAGGGAAAAAAATCTCATCAGTCTTCTTTAATTAAAACCTTCTTTTCAGAACCAAATCCAAGAAATGGCTGTGACAAAGAAAACCTGCCCAGCATTTATTCTCCCCTTCTTCTGTGAAAACAGTTGGGGCAGTTTTATGCACAGCTAAATAAATACATTTCCCAGCCTCCTGTGTAGCAAGATGTCACTAAATTAATTGTAGGCTGAAATTGTCTGTAAACAGTGGGATTTCCCAGGAACAGTGTTTTTCAAAAAGGGGCATACAGCTACAAATGTCTTTTGTGGTTTTACTCCTTACCCATTATCCTGGCTGGAAAACAGACATGATGAATAGATTCCCAAATATCCATTCTGGAACATAAGGTGACCTTAAGGATGGCAGTCATACTATCACAATGCAAGAATATAAATACAGAAGGTGTCAAGGTCCAGAATGACATGTTGGAGCTTCATACTATAGCTGTACTACTTAACTACAGATATTCATGAGAGAAAAATAAATTCTGTCTTGGTTAAACCATTTTTATCTCCAGTCTGTATAGCTAGAAACTGAATGATTCAGCCGGGTGTGGTAGTGCATGCTTGTAATCCTAGTGGCTCAGGAGGCTGAAACAGGAGGATCACAAGTTCAAAGCCAGCCTCAGCAACTTAGCAGGGCCCTAAGCATGAGACTCTATCTCAAAAAATAAAAAAACCACCACCACCACCACCAACAAAAAATACACCAAAACAGGGCTGGGGACAAAACAAACAAAACAGGCTGGGGATGTAGCTCCCAGGCTGAATGCACCTGGGTTCAAAACCTGGTACCAAAAAAAAAAATTTAAAAAAAAAAAATAAATAAATAAAAAGAAAAGAAAAGCAAAGCAAAAGAAACTGAAAGATTAAAATTCCTAAGTAGGTTAAGGAGTCTCTATTTAATGGGGAGCATTTTGTGATTGACTTATGGTGACTGAAAAAAACCAAACCAACCAAATTCAGGGGCTGGTAATATAGCTCAGTGGTAGAGCACATGCTTAGCATGTGCAAAGCTTTGGGTTCCATTCCCAGCACCACCAGCTATCCTCACCCCCCAACATCAAGTTCACATTACAACTCATCACTGAGTCCTTTGTTCTGGGCCTATGTTTCCATAATGGCTGTTATGGTTTGGATGTGAGGTGTCCCCCAAAAACTCACATGTGAGACAATGCAAGAAGGTTCAGAGGAGAAATGATTGGGTTGTAAGAGTTTTAACCTGATCAGTGATTTAATCTCCTGATAGGGATTAACTGAGTGGTAACTGAAGTGGTAGGGTGTGGCTGGAGAAGGTGGGAATTGGGTGTGGCTTTGGGTATATATTTGTATCTGGTAGAGTTTCTCTCTCTGTTTTCTGATCATGGCGTGAGCTGCTTCCCTCTGCCACACTTTTCTACCATGATGTTGTGCCTAATCTTGAGCCCCTTGAGCCCCAAGGATTGGAACCAGCCTTCTATGGACTAAGACCTCTGAAACCCTGAGCCCTCTAATAAACTTTTCCTCCTTTAAAATTGTTCTGGTCAGATCTTTTAGTCACAGCAGCAAAAAAGCTGACTAAAACAGTAGCTAAAGTCTATTAAGACAAAAATGATATCCAGGTAGATGGATAAGCCAATGTTCCCCTTTTAAAAAAACCCTCCATAGAAATTATGACAATATGCCTTGAAGAACCGCAGGAAACAAAATTGATAGTTGGCCTCAGCTGCCAGATTCTTAATTCCATCTCTACATTTGAGCTGAGACCTTGCCTCCCAAGGGATGCTCCCAACTAATGACAAAAAAAGTGGCTGGGATCACAAGGCAGATTTATTCTAGAGGGATTTGGGACTTGCCAAACCTTCCCTACACTACATGAGAGCCTAGGACATTTCCACTGACCTTCTTTCCCTCTATGCTTCACTGGGGGCAGATCTGCATAGGGGTCTGATGACTGCAGCCTTCCCCGCTCCATCTTCTCTCTCACGCATTTCTCTTAGTAAAAACCTTGCATGTTTTATTCCATCTTTGACATCTGCTTCTCTGAGGACCTGAACTAACGTACTCATTCAAAAGAGGGTTTGCTTATAAATAAAAAGACTACAGCAGTTCGACATTTTCTCTACTCTGGCAGCAATCTATTTTCTGTGTCCCATTTTATGCAAGGACACATGATTCTTGGGCAAAAATTCATGAAATGTCAGGCTCTCACCTCTTCTTTTCTCTTCTCTTTAAAATGAAGAAAAATGGAGGAAAAGAAATAACTGCCTATTGCAAAGTTTTAGTGGAGGTGTTTTGCTCAAAAGTCTGAGCTACTAAGAAGAATGAGGGATGAGATAATGCAGCCTCTCTGATGCTTGGTCATAATATGGTTGAGGATATGAGAAAGTGGAGAGGGGCTCTGTCCTGCCTGGTGTTTGGGAAATGCAGTTAACTGAGCTTGGTCATCTTCAGTATTTGGGAAGAAAGAGGGTGGAGGATCACATGGAAGGTTTTTATGGGTCAGGCCCCAAAGTAGGGTACGGCACTTTTGGCTACATTCCTTTGACCAGGAATCTGTCACCTGGGAGGTTGGGAAATGTAGTCTACTTGGAAGCCAAGGAAAAATGGAAATGAGGTTGGGGAACAGTTAGCCAGTTCCTGCCCCAGTCATTTAGAAAGGAACAATGGGGCTCTGGTTTCCTCAACAATTTTATAGGTACAATTCCAAACTGTGCTTTTTTCTTTATCAGTACACTGGTGGTGTCGCTTCATTAGAAAATATCCATTTTGAAGGGGATATGGAATATAATAAAGTATTTTATGGTAGTTAAACTGTCTTAACATCAGTTAATTTACTTGGAGATTTGTTATGCCATCAAGTATTCCCAGACTACTTTGAACAGATTGCAAAGCTGCCTGATCAAAATTCTCATTTCTTATTTATAGGCAGATTATAGTTCAGATCCAGATGTTGAGTGGGGAGCAGGTAGAAAATTTTATCTTGTGTTTCATAGGGCATGTCAAATGCTAAGATGGGTTGCATTTTCTTTTTAAATGTACAAATAGATGACAAGTGTTGGTTATGAATTGACCCTGAATAAAAATATATTTAGGATTTAATCAAATTTTCAGGAATTTGAATACAACAAGGCCATCTTAGAAATTCAAAACGAACTATTTCAATATAACACTGTAATAAATATCACCCAAATATAAATTTTATTTTTTGCAGTGTATTAAATCAAATCAATTCTTTAATTTGAATGTTGTCATTTTGAGGGGAAGGGGCTAGAAAGATATTTCTAAAAATATTTAAAATATTTTCTTAGTAACATTTCATTTAACATCTCCCTAGACTGTCAGCATATATTTTTTTCTAACTTGAATTAGTGATTTGGTAATTCCACATGCTTGGTAACATTTGTAGTATCCCACTTTCTCCAAATTGCTAACTACTGCATGGGACCACACAAAGTTAGAATGTGATTAAAGATGACATTTGCAAAAAGATAGCCGAGTAACCCAAAACATCACTTTTTAGTTTAGTTCCATAGTACCTGCAGTGAAAGAAATTCACTTGCCAGTAATACTTTATGAATTCAGCATTTTAAATTCAGAAAGGATCTTAAAGGTCAACTAGTCCAACCTTTTCATTTCACAGTCGAAAGAACTGAATTTCAAAAAAGCTGATGGTAACAGAGCTAATTAACTACATGTGGAGGTTTAGAGGACAAGTTCACCCATCCATTCATGTATCCATCCAGTCAACCAACAAATATTTATTGAGTGCCCAGTGTCCAGACACTTGCTTGATGCTGACGATACAATGATGCACAAAATGAAATCTGGTTTCTGTTCTCTTGGAAGAAAGGAAATTTAACTGAATATTAACATATTGCCACGAAGGAGAGCTATACTATATTTTGAAAGCAGACAGCTGGGGCAGACCTTGTCTGGTAGGTGAGGATAGCAAGGGAGGCTTGCTTTAGGTCACAAAGCATAAGCTGGAGGATGAAGTTTGAGGCAAAGAGGAAGAAGAATGCACCATGGAAAGCCATGTGCTGTGAGAGTTATAAGACCAGCGCTTACGATGACCTTGAAATAGGCCAAAGGAGGTGAAGTCCAGAGAGCAAGTGAGAACATGGTGTACTATGGGGCCGAAAGATAGGGGTTGCCAACAAAGACCAACTCTTGTCCTAATGACTTGATATGAGAATGTGAAGTCTGGATCTGAGCTGCCATTTGCCACAGTGAAGGGCTAGTCAAGAGAATAGTGTAGGGGCTGGGGTTGTGGCTCAGTGGTAGAGTGCTTGCCTCGCGCGTGTGAGGCACTAGCTTCAATCCTCAGCACCACATAAAAGTAAATAAACAAAATAAAGGTATTATGGCCATCTACAATGAAAAAACAACACAACACAAAACAAAAAAGAAACCCAACAAAATAACATGAAAATCTGGGATGGTACCAACACCATGGGAGGCTTAGAAGAAATCAGTGAGAAAGCAAATCCTTGGTGGCACTGCATGAGTTGCAAAGTCAAGTCTCACTTGAATAAAGAAATAATATGGGGCCATTTAGTTGTGGTTTTATGGTTTAAGTGAATTTAAATTGGATTTTGTTTTTGTCACATATAGCCAAATAGAGGAAAAACAGTCAACTTAAAATGGCAATTACTGAAAGGAAAAAAATCTTTTTTTAAAATGTTTTAATTAGTGCATTATAGCTATACATAATATTGGGGTTCATTTTTACACACTCATACAAGCATGGAATATAATTTGCTCCATTTCAGTCCCAAGTGCTGCTTCTTTCCCTTGCCTTCTCCCTCCCCTTGTCCTCCTTCCTCTATAGGTCTTCCTTCTATTTATTTATTTATTTTTTTAAATTGGTGCTTTATAGATTTACATAAAGGTGGAATTCACTGTGGTATATTTATGTATGTACATAGCATATTTTTTTCAATTTCATTCTGCAGTTTCTCCCTTTTCCTGTCCCTCCTCCTTCCCCCTCAATCTCCTCCCTCACTGATCTCCTCTCTATTTTTATGGGACCCACCCCCACTTTTCCCCCCCTTATTTTGCTCTCTAGCTTGCACATATGAGAGAAAACCTTTGATCCTTGACTTTCTGAGTCTGGCTTCTTTCACTTAGCATAACAGTACCTAGTTCCATTCATTTACCAGCAAATGCCATAATTTCATTCTTCTTTATGGCCAAGGAAAACTCCACTGAATCAGTGTTTTTGATGGGATTTATGTCATTTGGTTAGTAATTAATGAATATTTGCTGAATCTAATGCTCATTTCCATCACTGTGTGGAATACCTTCTATATTTATTTCTATCCTACTCATTCTCAAAGCCTAGGGTAACCTCCCTAACTCCAAGGAGCATCATCCCTTTTTTTAAACGGACTTTTCCCTTCCTATTTGTACATTGATTGTGTGAATCAGTCTATTTGATCTGTTCTTCTTTTCTTTCCTTTTCTCTCTTTATTTTTCTTGGTAGTACTTGAGGTTGAACCCAGGGGCACTTCGCCATTGAGACACGTCCCTAGACCTTTTTATTTTATTTTGAGACAGGTTCTCAGTAAGTTGCTGAGGCTGGCCTCAGCCGTGTGATCCTCCTGCCTCAACCTCCCAAGTTGCTGAGATTAATCTTATATTTTTATGTTAGTGCTTTGTTGTGTCTTTTCTTCCTTTGTATCTTTTCATGGTTTTTTTTTTTTTTTTTTTTTTTTTTTAGAGAAAGAGAGAGAGAAAGAGAGAGAATTTTTTTTTAATATTTATTTTTTAGTTTTCGGCGGACACAACATCTTTGTTTGTATGTGGTGCTGAGGATCGAACCCAGGGGCCGCACGCATGCCAGGCGAGCGCGCTACTGCTTGAGCCCACATCCCCAGCCCCTTTTCATGTGTTATTTCTTGAACTTTGGGATGCATATGAATCAAGTGGACTTGTTAAAGTGGCATATTCTCTCAGGTGCACATGTGGAGAAACAGCTAGGGGATTGGTGCCATGACTTGGAAAATGGGATCTGGGCAGGGCACCAATTGCATCTAGTACATATATTTCACCTTGTTTAACTGCCTTAGCAAGCCTGCAAGGCAAATTTATTATTATTATCCTTATTTTTCAGATGAGGAAACTAAGGCATAGAAAAAACATGGCTAAAGTGGAGGAATTTTTCCAACCCAGGCATCCTGGTTCCCATTTTTAGAGAATTACAGGGGAAACATGCCTGATAATTCCAAAATCTCTGCTAACTCTTCATTTTATGATGTTAATCTAATTTAATTCATGAAATATGCGTTGATCACTGATATTGTATAGAGTTGTCTTACAGGAGTGTTTCACTGAAGGGCCCAAATTACATTATGTCTCTCTCCACTGGAGGCTTTGATTTTGAAAGCCCCTTGGGCCCATTTTGCCCAGCACTTCAAATTACATAATTGGCTTTGCATACCTTTCTGGATTCAGTTTCAAACTGTTTGATGAGTTTGTTCTTAAATCTTCTGTGTGAATTATCTGCTCATAAAATATGTCTTTTAATGAGCAAATGTGACAATGGATCTTCATTTAAATCAGTAATTAAGGGGTATTGTGAATAGAAACATCATCTCAGCTTTCAGCATTTTTTTCCCTTTTGAGCATTTTTATTCTCAAACAATAACTTGAAAGAAGATGATTAAAGATATTTCCTGATAAGTCTGGACAGTTAGTCTTCCCAAATTTTTAGTAAAAAGGGGAAATTATATAATGTTTTAAAAATGGGATATAGGGTGGACATTGCTGTAGTTTGAGTGTCCCCTTAGGGTCATGTGTTGAAATTTAATCGCCATTGTGAAGGCTGAAACCTTTTTTTTTTTTTTTTTTTGCTACTGGGGATTGAACCCAATGCCACTTAACCACTGAGCCACATTTCCAGCCCTTTTTATTTTTTTGAGACAAGGTCTTTCTAAGCTGCTTAGAGTCTCACTAGATTGCTGAAGCTGCCTTTGAACTGGCAATCCTCCTGCCTTAGCCTCCAGAGTAGCTGGGATTACAGCGTGCGCCACCGTGCCGGTTACAGGGGGGTTGAAACTTAATATGGTGTTTAAAGGTGAGGCCTATGGGAAGTAATTAGGATTAGATAAGGTTATTAGGGTGGAGTCCCCATGATTTAATCCTGGTGACTTTCTAAGAAGAGGATGATGTCAGACAAGGTATGCTCATACTTCCTGTTTCTTGGGACTGTCAGCAAGAAGGCCATCATTAGATGCAGCTTCTTGATCTTCAACTAGACCATGAGCCAGAACAAACCTCTTTTCTTCTAGTCTGTTTCAAGTATTTCATTATATTAATAACAAGCAGACTAATGCAAATATCCATTGGCAGTGATCTGAGGGGAGGGGGAAGATTGTTAGGTGAGTTGAGTTTGAGCCTAAGATTTTCAAAATTTTAATTTCATTTATTTTAAAAATAGATGACATATTACATGGTCCAAAATTCAAAAGGGTCTTTCCTACCTCATCCTGCAGGGACTCAGTTCCCTTTCCCAAAGGTGACTAGTGTTATTTGTTTCTTGATTATCTTTTCAGAGGTGTTTTGTGAATATTCAAGCAGATGCATATAAATATTTCCAAAGATTTTTGAAAATTTATTGGTAAGGGTAGAAGCAAGGGGAAAAAAACATGCTTTGTTTCCTAAGGCTATTGTAACAAATTACCACAAACTCTGTAGCTTATAAAAACAGAAATTTATACACTCCCTGTCCAAAATCAAGGTATCCACAGTGCCATATTTTCTCTGAAGGCTCTGGGGAAGAATCCTCCCCTGCCTTTCCTAATTTCTGGTGATTGCCAGCAATCCCAGCATTCCTTGCTGGTACACACATCACTCTGACATCTCCCTCTGTTATCATATGACATGCTTCTCAGGTGTCTCTGTGTCACAATTTCCTCTTCTTATAAGAATATCAAGCTGGGCATGGTGGTGCATGCCTGTAACCCAGTGGCTTGGGAGGCTGAGGCAGGAGGATCGAGAGTTCAAAGCCGGTCTCAGCAAAAGTGAGGAGATAAGCAACTCAGTGAGACCCTGTCTCTAAATAAAATAAAAAATAGGGCTGAGGATGTGGCTCCGTGGTCAAGGAACCCTGAGTTCAATCCCTGGTACAAAAAAAAAAAAAAAAAAAAGAAGACTTATAAGACAAGGATATTAGACACTGGATTAGGGTGACTTCATTTTTACTTGATTATATCTGCAAATACTCTATTTCCTAATAAGGTTATATTCAAAGGCAATGGAACTTAGAATTTGAGCATATCTTTTTTTTGTTTTTCTTTTATTGTGGTGCTGGGGATCAAACCCAGGGCCTTATGCATGCAAGCACTCTACCAACTGAGCTATATCCCCAGCCCCTTGAGCATATCTTTTTAACAGACACAATTATACCTACTTAAATCCATAACATTATAATTTCCAAACTTTAAGCAGGCTTCATAGAGAATTGCATCTCAGTTCACCTCTGCGATGGAATGCCATCAAGAGTTCCTTTGTTTCAGAGAAAACACTCAAATGTGCCTTTCCTCTTTCATAGGCATGAAGCAAAGACACCCAGTGACATCAAGAAACCAAGGTATTTTTGAAAAAAATGAGAAAAGTTAGCTGTGAGTGAAAAGTGTTTAAATCAGTGGAGCTTTTCTCCCAACATTTTTTTTTTTTTGTACCAGGCACTTCATCACTGAGCCACATAGCCACATTTCCAGCCCTTTTTATTTTATTTATTTTTACTTTTGAAATAGGATCTCTCTAAATTAATGAGACTGGCCTCGAACTTGGAATCCTCCTGCCTCAGGCTCCCACATCCCTGGGATTGATTACAGGTTTGCACCTGATTTTGATGAACATTTTTGACTCCTGCCCATGTAAGAAATACATCACAACCTAAAACACAAATATTTGAATATATATGAAAAGATCTAACTGAAACAAAGGCTTGCTCCATGAAATAATACACACATTTATCATTTGCAATGAATTCTGATGTTTTCTATTATATTATTTTTCATTTTTTTTCCCTCAAGACCACTGATGGGTTGCCATTTACAGTATGATAACACTTCTTGGTGATCTGCTTCTTCCCTGAGAAAGGGTTTATAGATTTTCACACCTTTACGCTCTTGCTTGTTCTCATGGAGGTGTTCGAAGATGGCAGGAATGAAGTGGGTGACTAATCTTCACCTCCCCAAGGAGGAATGAACAGCCATCAAAGGGAATTGAACCCTGTGATGAACTTGGTTCAACATAGGTTGGACTGCTAATGTTGGGTTGTTGTGTTCCAATATACTTCTCGAGTTTCAGGAGAATGGGGGCTGTCAATCATCTTCCTAAAACTGAAATGAAGATTGGGGGATGTGTTTAAGGGAGAAAGAAATGTCCCTGGGACCTCTGACTCCATGGAGAAGAGACAGCTCAAGGACATTTTTATTGATATAGTGAAAAAGACAGGAAAATGAAGAGCAAGGTTTACTCCTTCTGCGGTGGCAAGGCCAGGGAGCTGGGCAGAAGTGCTCTTCAGGGACCAGCTGTTGCTCTGTTGTAAGTCATGTAACAGATGCTGTCGGTGTCCACCTAGATCCTGTTTTCGTGTCTGTGTTCCCATCCCTCAGCTGCTCTGAGTGTTGCCTGTTTATAGCTCATAGCTGCCTCTTTCTTTGGAGAATGGCCTGTGGCAGAATGGGAGGTCACGTTGCCCCATTCTCTTGAGTGACTGGGGCCCATAACTAATAGAGTAGTAGAAGATGCTGACCCCCTTGCTTTCAATAAATGGAACAAACTCTTGCTTTGCCCTAGAGCAATTCATACTTCATATTTCTTCATGGAATCAGGCTGCAACTAAGCTCCCAGGGAGAGCCCCTGATCTCCTGGCTCTTTCCCCTGCCCCAGGCTGTTTCCTTCACCCCTCTTCTGAGGGTTTTCCCCAGTAAATCACATGTGCAAAATTGTCAAACCCAAAGTAAAACAGTCATAACTTCTTCAATTTGTAGTTTTAGCTTCACTTTTTATTATTTTCTTTTTTTTATTATCTTCTTCTTAGTACAGGTTGCAGCTGTACATTTTTTCACTTTGGAAATTAAAGATGGTAATCAGAACCATGCTTCGGGTAATCAGAACCATGCTTCGGGCAAAGCAGTATTAGGGAATCAAGCAGGAATGCAAGGGGAGTGGGTGGGACCAGCCAGCAGAGTCAGCTGTGGCCTCATGGGTGGGGGAAGGAATAGCCTGGAACAGGGAGGGGATCCAGTCAGCAGGGAACAAAACAAAGCAAAGGCATTTGTCAAGAGGAGACAAAACAGAGCTGGACTTCTACTGGCAAGTAAGTTGGGACTTAAGTCTGTAAATTGAAGACCAGGAGCAAATGGATGCCATCTTTTTGGCATCGTCTCTTGGCATATTGGTTTTCAATTGCTGCTGTAACAGATTGCTACAAACTTAGTGGCTAAAAGCAACACAGATTTACTAGAGTACTGGAGGTTAGAGTTGACAGTGGGTCTGTAGGCCTGCATTCCTTCTGGATGCTCCAGGGGGAGGATCCATATCCTTGGCTTTTCTCTCCTCTATAGAGGCTGCCTGTGTTTTTGGCTCATGATTCCTTCCTCTGTCTTCACTGCCAGCTATATAGCATCTTCCCATTTCTCTCTGTTCCTCTACTTCTATCATCACATCTCCTTCTGACTCTGACTCCTCTTGAATCTCTTTTGCAAGGATCCTTGTGAATACATTGGGCACACCCAGATAATCCATGATAATTTCCCCATCTCAATATCCTTACTTTAATAACATCTACAAAGTTCTTTTTGCTAAGTAAAGTTACATATTCACTGGTTCCTGATATTAGGTCATGGTATTTTTCTGGGGCATGGGGGTGAGGGTGGGGTGGGCATTGCTTAGCTCATCATAGTTGAGAAGGCCTGGATACAAAACTTACACTTGCCTTTCTGCATATGGCGTCATGTCTAACGCCTGAGAATCAGTTTTGCTGAATTAATAATGACTTGATATCTAAACACTTGCCTTGCAATGCCATCTGTGCCTGCTCCTCCCTCTTTTAACATGAATCAGTCCCTGCCAAGAATTGGAGCTGGACCAAGGTAGGCCCGGCCCACATTACTGAGACCATGGGTCTGTGTCACACAGACCCAGAGTACAGGGACTGTGTGACATGGCTGTGTTCAACTACGGACAAGGCTTTCTTCTGAAATGATTGGACAAAAGCAGAACCATGAGTACCATCTCCACTAGGTCTGTCCCATACTGACTCTTTTACTAGATCTTTTAGCACAAGTGATAGTGTAAGGGTCCGGCGAAGCATTGGAGGAAGAAACCATCAAGAGACTGACTCATGCAATTGCAGAAGGGAATTTATTGAGGATCCAATTCAGCACGCTGAGGCTCCAGGCTCACTCAAGAAGGGAGAGCAGCCCAGAGCCCCGAGCAGAGGTTAAGCAGTGCTTAAGTACACTTTTTGGGGAGGGCAGAGGCTTTGCATACATCAGGACAAATCATCATGAGGCGCGGGAAAATCAAACAACAATTCTTAAACTTGATTAGTACATTCATTGGCGGGAACAGGTCGGGCGGGGGTGATTGGTCACTCCTAAGCGGGGTACACATTCAAACTGATTGGTTTGGGCCCTGTATGCTTACGTGACAAGCTGCACAGGGCCGTAGGCTAAATGGCCAGTAGGGCAGTTGTCTTAACTGCCTCAGGAATTTCAGGTTCTGGGTATAGCAGAGGAACTTAACAATACCTGGTCCTTCACTTTTTAACTTAGGCCTTTCAGCTTAGAAACTTTACAATTCCCGGTCTTTTACATTTTAACTCAGGCTTTGCAGCTTAGAAACTTTACCCTTTCAATAGGACAAAATGACTCCTCTGGTCACACAGTGGCCACTCCTGGTTCTATCTTCTCTGGTTACTCAGTGTCTATCTATATGCAGCCAATAATTTATAGCCACTAATGAAGCAAGGGGGGTTAGAAAAAAATCACCATCAACCCAAATTCAACCTCATTCTCAACATCTCTCTCTTTTCTAATTCGTCCTGTATGATATCTCTTAACGATTTTTTCAACATCAAAATCAAGTTCAGGGCTCCAGAATACAGTCTGTAGTTCATGCAAATGAATACTGAAGCTGTTGTTTAGTATGACCCAAAGATAAGTTGGCATATGCTTTCTTTCTGTTAAATAAAAATTCCTTTAAGGGCAGCAACTTATGATTAATGGCAGCCAAGGGAGGAATTGATGTCAGAGGCTACTGTCATTTGATATCAGTAATTTTTCCTTTGCATTCCTCAAATTACTGTCAAAGGTCATTGAGAGTGAATTTAGCTAGGCATTATTTTGTCCAGTAAATTGTATCTGGCTGAAAAATTTCCTGTTTTCTGTCAGTATATTGCTGTTATGATATGAAAGAAATAATTTGACCTCTCGGCAAGGGCTGTGCGGTGTCTCCTGCCCCTCATACCCAAGTTTGTGCTTTGGAGTCCTTCCTCTCATTAATCTCCCTGGTCTTTCCTCTGTCTCTCTCCCTCTATCCTGTTTAGATTTTCACCCACTATATTAGTTATGTTCTCCATTCTAGTGCTTCTTACCTGAACAGGAGCCTGCCTAGTCATTACATGGATGGTTTAGGAAGAGCTAAAGCTGGAAATGAAGATGGCTTTACTTTTTAGATACATACAGTATCTGGAAAAAAAAAATCATCTGAAAGTTTCGAGTTGCTTGCCATCTAATTTCTAAAACCTATTAGCTATTTCTCAGAATAACATTGGTTTGAGCCACATACCGCTTATGACAATTCATTATTGCTAATAGAATGAAGAAAAATATATTGATTAAAGACCAAAATCATGCACATTGCGGAGTCTCTTTTTACAATCCAAGATGTGGAACCGTGAACTTGATAAATTCTGGGCATCAATGACATGCTTCAGGAAACCAAGTGGGTGCTTCAAAGATATTTCTCCCGTCTTCAATCTTTCTTGCTAGCTGGCTGTAACAATTCTGTATAGGGTGAGAATATCCTTTCTTAATATGTTTCCTTCAATCCCCAAGAATATAAATGAGTTGATGATTAAGGCTATGGAGCATACAAGAGTCCATATCACTCTAATAGGTTTCTGAGATTTGAGCTATTTATTTTGCCAGCTCAATGTTTTTCCAATGCCAAGAAGAAATTTAGCAAGATTGGAAATCCTATGATATTCTTCACTCAGGCATTGCTTTGGAGAGGACTGAATAGAAATCCAATCTGCAGCCAACTTGTCTAAGTAATAATAATTTTTAAAAAAATTTTAAAAAGGAAACACAAAGATACTTTACTTCAACAAGAAGCAATAATGTGCTGTTAGGGGAAATCTGCAAAATTACTTCAGAACTTGACTAAGTTATGTGACAGGCATTTTAAAAAGCATTAGACAAAGGATTTTACAGGTACATTTGAATTGATTAAACTTTTGCTTAGAACATTAATAGGTATGAGACAAGTAGAAAATCCTTTCTCCATTGAGAGCCATTGATGCAAGGGAAACATACTGGCTGACAACTCACAAATACAAATGCAAGGTTACTAGTTTCTTTAAAACAACAATAACAACAACAAAACTGAGATAATAAGGCTATTACCCAATAGCTTTTTCAAAATTTAAAATATCTTATTATGAAAAATTTAAGCATACACAAAATCAGTGAGGATAGTATAATAAACTTTCATACATTCATCACCAACATCAACAATAATCATTTGCCTGGGCTGGGGATGTGGCTCAAGCGGTAGCGCGCTTACCTGGCATGTGTGCGGCCCGGGTTCGATCCTCAGCACCACATACAGACAAAGATGTTGTGTCCGCCAAATACTAAAAAATAAATATTAAAATTCTCTCTCTCTCTCCCTCCCTCTTTCTCACTCTCTCTCACTCTTTAAAAAAAAAACCAACAATAATCATTTGCTAATCTTTCAACTTCTTTAAAAAACAAGAAATACTTGCCAGTTATGGTGGCACATGCCTAGAATCCCAGCAACTTGGGAGCCTAAGGCAGGACAATAGCAAGTTCAAGGCCAGCCTCAGTGATTTAGTGAGCTCCCCAGCAGCTTAGCAAGACCCTGTCTCAAAATTTGAAAAATAAAAAGAACTGGGGATGTAGTTCAGTGGTAAAGTCCCCCTGGATTCAATCCCCCGTACCTAAAACAGAACAAAATAAGAACAACAAAAACTTGAGTCATGCCGGGTGTGGTGGCGCACGCCTGTAATCCCAGTGGCTTGGGAGACTGAGGCAGGAGGATGGAGAGTTCAAAGCCAGCCTCAGTAATTTAGTGAGCCCCTAAGCAACTCAGTAAGACCCTGTCTGCAAATAAAATATAAAAAAGGGCTGGGGATGTGGCTTAGTGGTGAAGTGCCCCTGGGTTCAATCCCCAGTACAAAAAAAAAAAAACAAAACAAAAAACAAAACAAAAAACAAAAAAAAAAAACCCAAACCAAACAAACAAACAAAAACCTTGAGTCTTAGCTTATGCTCTTCCTAGTCAATTTCTGGTATAGGTATTTCTTTTCTTTTTTTTAATTTTTCTTTTTAATTGACATAATAATTATACATATTTATGGGGTACAGAGTGATAATTCAATACATGTATATACAATGTGTAATGATCAAATCAATAATTAGCATTTCTTTTCCCTCTCAAACATTAATCATTTCTATGAGTTGGGAACTTTCATATTTTTTTCTCAATTTTGTTTTTGTTTGTTTTGGTGCTAAAGATCAAACCTGGGGTCTTGCACATGGGAGGAAAGTGTTCTACCACTAAGCTACACCCCCAGTCCTTCTAATTATTTTAAAATGTATCATAGATTGTTGTGGACAGTAGTTACTGTGCTATAGAAGACCAGAATTAAGAGGCTAAGAGTATAGCTCAGTGATAGAGTACTTGCCTAGCATGAAACCCTGGGTCTGGTCCCCAACACCAAAACGAGTAAAAAAACCAAATAACTAATTCCTCCTATATAACTCTGTTTTAATGCCCCTTGTGCAATCTCTTTCCATCTTCCTTAATTCCTATGCTTTCCAGTCTCTAGTGATCACTGTTCTACTATATTCTTCTATGGAAGCACATTTTAGTCCCACAAATAAATGAGAACCAATGGCATTTATCTTTCTGTGCCTGGCTTATTTCATTTAACATAATGTCCTCCAGTTCTTCCATGTTGCTGCAAATTACAAGACTTCATTCTTTTTATGGCTGAATAGTATTCCATTATGTATATATCACATTTTCCATATCCATTCATATATTGATGGACCCTTTGGTTGAGTCCACATTTTGGTAATTGTGAATAGTGCTAAAATCTGTGGGAGTGCAGTTGGGTGTGGTGGCACACACCTATAATCCCAGGGGCTCTGGATGCTGAGGCAGGAGGATCGTGAATTCAAGGCCACCGTCACCAACTTAGCAAGACCCTGTTTCAAAATAAAAGGTTAAAAGGGGTGGGGATGTAGCTCAGTGGTTAAGCACCCTTGGGTTCAATTTTTGGTATCAATAAAAGGCTGAGGGGCTGGGGTTGTGACTCAGTGATAGAGTACTCGCCTAGCACCTGTGAGGCACTGAGTTCAAGTCTCAGTACCACATTAAATAAATAAACAAATAAATAAATAAATAAAAATAAATTAAAGGTATAGTGTCCATCTATATAACCAAAAAAAATTTTTTTTAAAGTGGAATTTAGGCTGGGGTTGTGGCTCAGCAGTAGAGTGCTCACCTAGCATGCATCAGGCACTGGATTCTATCCTCAGAACCACATAAATGTAAAATAAAGATATTATGTCCACCTAAAACTAAAAAATAAATATATTTTTTAAAAAGGGTGGAATTTACATAATATAAAATTAATCATTTTCTGAATGAATTAAAACTTTTAATTTCACCCTATTTTAAAAGCTTTATTCTGGTAAAATATAATATTTATTACTTCAGTATTTTTAAAGTATACAATTCAGTAGCATTAAGTACATTTGCATGTCATGCAACCCTCATCACTATTTTTTCCTTATTTTTGTTGTATTAATTTTAAATTTTTTATTTGTTCTTTTTGTTATACATGACAGTAGAATGTATTTTGACATATGACACATACATGGAGTATAACTTCCCATTGTTGTGGTTGTATATGATGTGGAGTTACACTGGTCATGTGTATATGAACACACAAAAGTAACGTCTGGTTCATTCTGTGTTTCCTATTCTCATTCCCTCTCCCTTCCCTTCATTCCCCTTTGTCTAATCCAAAGAACTTCTATTCCTTCCTCCTCCCCCCATTATTGTGTATTATCATTCACATATCAGAGAGAACATTTGGCCTTTGTTTTTTTGGGATTGGCTTATTTCACTTAGCATGATAATCTCCAGTTCCATCCATTTACTGGCAAATGCCATAATTCCATTCTTCTCTATGGCTGAGAGATATTCCATTGTGTATATGTACCATATTTTCTTTATTCATTCATCTGATGAAGGGTGGCATGGTCATTTCTATTCCTATGGACCTTAAGACACCTTAATTTCAGTAGACTTTTTTTTCCCTTCCAGTACTGGAGATTGAACCCAGCGCCTCACATATGCCAGGCAACTCTACTACCACTGAGCTGCATCCCTAGTCCCTTTTTGAATTTTATTTGAGACAGGGCCTTTGCTAAATTGCCCAGCCTGGCCTCAAACTTGCAATTCTCCTGCCTCAATTTCAGTAGATTTTCTTACCTCTTTCTTTCCTGATAGGCTATTTAGCCATCTTCCCTTCTTTCCATTCTGCCATTTCCCCTTCTCTCCACTTCAAAATGCTTTCTTTATCTCAGAATTCTGCTCTATTTCTCTCATCCTCTTCCATTATTTTCTTTTGTTGCAGAGAAAGAAAGTTTTTCCTTATGAAGTTAACCCTCCACCTGGGTATTTGGTTATGTCTGTCTTCTGTAGAATCTTGTGCTATTAATTTTCTGTCTTCCATTTTTTCTTTCTCAGAGGCCATTGCTCTTAATCATCTCAGGTATGAAAGAACAAAGTAGATCTTTTTGTCCCGGGCCAAGACTCATCTAGGGAAAATCACCTTTCGTGGGTGGGATATTTATTTCTAGGTCATAGTAGACAGTTACAACAAAGAAACCTCACAAGCAGGTGACAGAGATTTTGTGAGTAGCATCAATTTCTTTTCGTATAAAATCTTAAATAGAATAAAAAAGACTGTTAAAAAAAAAGCCACAAACCCTTGTAACCCATGTCTTTCAGAATTCTGTACCTTTCAGTTATGGCCTTATAACAAGAATACTCAAGAAGCATATTTACAGATTCGCATTAAAATGAAGAGATAACATTAATGAACTCAATACCTGGCCCATGAATCAACTCTTGACCATTCCACACACAACTGATTAGTGTTAGATTTAGAACTCAAACTCAGGCCTTTGACTCCCAGTTCAGTGTTATTATATCTCCAGTATCTATCGTATGGCCTAGCACACAGTAAGTATCCAGGGAATGGTTATTGAGATGATAAGTGAATCTATCACCAATATGTGGTTTGGATATAGATTGGGCAAAGGTGACCGTGAAATTGGTGTTCATTGAACTGGCTGCCCTTAACTGGCTGCCCACCATCTTAGCTTAGCCCTTTTACTCATGACTCTCAGTCTTCAAAGAGAAGCATTAGTGGAGTCCCCATTTCTTTTATAGCCTTGGATCTGTGTCTGAGGAAAACTGAAGTTCATTGTATTTATTCTCCAGCAATATATCTCAGCAATAATCAGTAATCAAAGAAAACCCTTTGAAGAGTCCCTAAAGTAGAGAGGTAAGTTTTCTGAACATAAAAATGTTATGACATTCATTTTTTAACATCAATTAAATTGGCACTCATGTACATAGTACTTGACATTCATAACAGCATCTAGATCCAATTGTATTTGTTCCTTCATGATCCTTAATAGGTATTTTTGTTTGTTTTTAAAGTTCTTTTAAAATTATAGTTGTTAACATATTAATTGTATACATTAATGGGTTTTGCTGTGACATTTACATGTATGCATTTGTTGTGTTTTAATCATGTCTACCTTCCCCTCTGCCCCACTACCCTCTCCTCTTCCCACTTTCCCTTGGTTCCCTTCCCATTTCACAGGTATGTTTTTCATGGAAATTGGTAATCAAATTTTAAATTGTCACTTCAGAACACATAAGATGCAGTAGTCATTCCTGTATTTAATGATACACCCCCAATGCTTTTAAAGGATAATAAGACTGAAAGGGAAGTGAATATTTTCTTCTTTTAACAATGCAGCTAATAATTAATTGATCACCATCTTCTATTAGATATCTTTGATCCTGCTAATTGAAAATGAGGCTATTTTCCTTAGCACAGAATAAAAGCAATATTAAATAGTGTAGTCTTTGTTCACATAAGGACCAAATATTGTTCTTATACAACAGATATAGGAAAGATTAATACAAAAAAAAGTTTAACCAATTGATTTTGTGTGTGTGTGTGTGTGTGTGTGTGTGTGTGTGTGTGTGTGGTACTGGGGATTGAACCCAGGGCCTTGTGACCAATTGATATTTTTAATGATTTGCTGGCAACACTGGTTATAGAAACCTCTTAATAGATTGATTTTCCCAGTAGCAGAAAAACTATTTTAGTGAGGTTGAAGAAGGGAAGGGGGTCAGAAGACAGAATGACCTGTATCATCACCATTATAATACAAGCTTGATGCTTTCACATAACTACTAGTACTTCACAAAAAGTCCCACAAGGTATAATTTTCATTCTCTTTTAACAGAGAAAGACATCAGGACTACATGATGTCAGGAAATTCATCCAATGTAAATGGTAAGATCAGGATTTTAATGCAGATGTTTGAATTCTAAATCCTATTCTAGCTCCAGCACTGTGCTGTATCTTTTTTTTTTTTTTTTTTTAGTTGTAGTTGGACACAATACCTTTATTATATTTATTTATTTTTATATGTTGCTGAGGATCGAACCCAGGGCCTTGCACGTGCTAGGCGAGCGTGAGTGCTCTACTGCTGTGAGCCACACAACCTCAGCCCTGACTGTGCTGTATCTTTTGGCTGCATAATCTGATTAATATCAAAAGATCTATTATTATGAGCAATGATAGAATATAAATATATGAGTAGACAAATGCTCAGAATAGGTATAACTTTTTTTTTTTTTTAGAGAAAGTGAGAGAGGAGAGAGAGAGAGAATTTTTAATATTTATTTTTTAGTTCTCAGCAGACACAACATCTTTGTTGGTATGTGGTGCTGAGGATCGAACCCGGGCCGCACGCATGCCAGGCGAGCGCGCTACCGCTTGAGCCACATCCCCAGCCCAAGTATAACTTGCCATCATGGCACTGGGGATGGTTTTTATACTTTTACTTACATTGGAGACACAAGTTGACTAGATATTGGGAAGTAGTATGTAATGAATGGTTTTGTTTTGGACAGTAGAAATTTCTTATAAGAGTGATTGCTACTGTGGAATGCAGTCACCCCTCAGTATCTGCAGGAGATTGACCCAGGACCCATGTGGATCCACAAATGTTCAAGTGCCTTATATAAAATGGTATAGTATTATCACATAACCTACATATACTCTCCCCTATTCTTTAAATCATCTCTAGATTACTTTTAATACTTAATACAATGCAAATGCTCTGTAAATAGTTCTTATACAATTTTTTTTAGGGAATAATGATTAGAAAAACTTCTGTATAGGTTTAGTATGGATATAATTTTTTGAAATATATTTCTGATCCACAGTTGGTTGAATCTGTGGGTATGCAACCCACAGGTTCAGAGAGCAAATTATGCTAAAGTAGATACTTTCAGAAACAAGGAATCTGCTGTTTTCCTCAATTTCTCTTTTCCTGCTGCATGTGTTTATCTGATTCGCAGCAGTAAAAAGTCTCACGCAAGAGCTCAAGTTGCTCTGATGTCACAGAGACAGGATCTAGTGTGTAGAGGATGCTGCTAGGCCTTCCCTCTTTTATAAATTAATGTGGACATCACCATAGAGCATCAGAATGAAAATGTCTAAATCTGGGGTCATCAAACTTTGCTGCAAAGGGCCAGATAAATATTTTAGGCTTTGTAGGTCACCTGGTCTCTCTTGCAACTTCTCAGCTTTGCTTTTGTAGTGTGTTCAAGTAGTCATGTGCTATACGAATGAGCAGGCTCTGTTCCAATAAAACTCTATTTAGAGACATCGAATTTTAAATTTCATATAATTTTCAAATCTCATGAAATAGTCTTTGTCTTTTAATGTTTCTCCAACCATTTAAAAAAATGTAAAAACAACAATGAACCCACCCACATTCATACAAACAAAACAACCTCATATCAAACAAACAAACAAACAAATAAACAAAAACCACTCTTGACTCAGGCAGCACAAATACACCCAGCAGGCAGGATTTGGCTTGGGGCCATAGTTGGCACGACCCTGGCCTGGTACAGAAGGGGCAGTAAGGGATTTGTGCTGGATGGAGAAGACTCAGGGAGAGGAGGAGGACACCAGCACAAGAATGCACCTGATTTCAGGTTTAGAGGGGGACAGAGGAGACAGCTGTTCTTCTGAGTGGGCTGGCATCTCTTCCCAGCCAAGGGAATGAGTGATGCTGTTGCCCTGAGGAATTGTTGTTCTGAGCAGATTCACTGGAAATGACTCACAGGCTTGAACAAAGCTGGGGGAGATTTCCTGCCTTTTATTCATAGGCAGTAATCGGCCCACCTGTGTCTCTTAAATTAAGATTTCTAGAGCTCAGGCCTTAAGCCTCTTAACATGGTTTACTCTTACACCTTTTATCAGCATAGAAGAATAGCTGCTTTTCTTGTAAAACCTTGCTCCAAATATACAAGGTACTTTGGCCACATGATGTTTTTAAGGCTATTTCAGGGCTTACGACACAAAAGAAATAATTGTCATTATAGATTAAAAATGTGATAGAAAAATTAAATGGTGTCCTTTTGAGTGTTGTGGGCAGCATTAGACAAGACATACCTGGACTGCAGTTTTAGAAATATGATTTGAATTTCTTGTCTGCCTTCCTCCTTACTCTTTAGTTTTAATTTTTTATTAGAGCTTTATCAGTCTATGAGATTTTTTGAAATATCAGTCTATGAGATTTAACAAATGTGTGTGACCCATGTTACATCTGAAAGTTACATAGCTACTATGACAAACAAGATCCGGAACATTTCTTCCAATCCAAAATGTTTCCTGATGCCCTTTACTAATTGTCTTCTCCCTTAACCTCAGCCTCTGGTGAACACTGATCTGGTTTCTGTTTCTTTAGCTTTGCCTTTTTTTGGAATGTCATGTAAACAGGATCAGGCAGGACATAGCCTTTTTGATTTAGTTTCTAGCGTAATATGTTTGAGATTCATCCATTTTGTTGTGTGTTTCAGTACTTCCATTTATTGCCAAGTAGTATTTTTTGTGTGGCTCTACCACGGTTTGTTTATCTATTCTGCAGTGGAGGATGTTTGGATTGTTTCCAGCTTTAGGTGTTTTGTGAATAAGGCTGATATGAACATTCACTACAGGTTTTTATTTGCACAGAAGTTTATATTGCCTTGGGTAAATCCCTAGAAGTGTAGAAGTGACATTACTGAGTTGCGTATTAAGTGTATGTTTAACTTTGTAAGAAACCCCCAGACCATTTCCCATGGAATTTTGCATCCCCAAACAAAGTATGAGAGTTCTAGTTCTGTCCTCTTGCTAGTGCTTGGTAGTGTTGAGTTTTGTTTTTGTTTTTTAATTTTGGCCATTCTAATAGGTGCAGAGCAGTATCTCATTGTGGTTTCAATTTGCATATTCAACCGGGGAACAACACTGAGTATCTTTTCATATGCTTATTTGTCACGAATTAATCTTCTTTGGTCAAGTGTGTTTTCAAATTTTTTCCCATTTTTTTATTGGGTTATTTGTTTTCTTACATTTGAGTTTTGAGAGTTTTTGAAATTTATATTCTTCCTATGACTCTTTTATCAGTTATATACTTTGCAAATATTTTCTCTCAGTATTAGGCTTATTTTTTCATTTCTTAACAATGTGTTTGCAGAGCAAAACAACTTAATTTTGGTGAATTGCAATGATACTTCAGTAGCAAGGAGCACCCAGAGTGCCCAAATCTTGGTTTCAAATTACCATTCTCCAGTAAAAGGAATCAGGACTCCTTGGAAGAATGACTGATTTCAGGACTGGGCCATGGAAAATACAAGAAGAGCCTGAAACATGCTGTGGTGTCAGAAAGTAAAAATGCTGAAAATTATGGAGACAAGTTGAAAGAATACAAAGAGCTAACTTGGAGGAGTTCTTGATGGTTGAACATGGCACAATATGAGAAACCAAACAAATAATCTTAGTAATGGTATAAGATCAATAGAATAAGATAAATAACTGAGTCCATACTGACATAAATAAATAATTGAATAAAATAATAAGCAGGGGAAAGAAGGAAAGCTTCTTTGCATATTAAATTAACTTTTTATTGGTATATAATAATTGTACAGTAGATTTCATTGTGGCATATTCGTACATGCATATACCATAATTTGATCAATTTCACTTCCCAATGCTTCTTCTTACCCTCCCGTCTCCTTCCCTGTTCCCCTTGTACAATACTCTCCCTTCTGCGTTTTGTGATGTCCTTTTCTATCTTTTCTTTTCCCCTCTAACTTCCACATAGGAAAGAAAACATTTGATCCTTGACTTTGAGAGTCTGGCTTATTTCGCTTAACATGATACTCTCTAGTTCCATCCATTTTCCTACAAATGACATAATTTTGTTCTTCTTTATGGCTGAATGAAACTCCATCATGTATATATACCACATTTCATTTATCCATTTATCCACTGATAGACATCTAGGATGATTCCATGGCTTGGCTATTGTGAGTTGTGCTGAAATAAACATGGTCATGCATGCATCTCTAAAGTATGCTGCCTTTGATTCTTTTGGATAAATAATGAGGAATGGTATGGCTGGGTCATATGGTAGTTCTGTTTTTAGTCCTTTGAGGAACCTCCATGCTGATTTCCATAGCAGCTGTACTAATTGATATTCCCATCAAGAGTGTGTAAGAGCTCTTTATCCTCACATCCTTGCCAGTATTTGATGTTATTTGTATTCTTGATGATTACCATTCTGATTGGGGTGAGATGGGATCTCAGTGTAATTTTGATTTGTATTTCCCTAATTGCTAAAGATGCTGAATATTTTTTCATATAATTATGGGCTATTTGTACTTTTTGTATTTTTCCCCTTTTCTTTTTTATTTAATTACTGTATTATAATTATACATAACAGTGGAATTCATTGTGTACTTCTTCTTTTGAGATGTGTCTGTTCAGTTCATTTGCCTATTTATTGAATGGGCGCTTTGTTTGTTGGACACTTATTTATTTTTGTGCTACTAGGGATTGAACCCAGGGCTACATCCTCAGCCCTTTTTCATTTTTTATTTTGAGACAGGGTCTCACTCAGTTGCTGAGGATGGCCTCAAACTTGTGATCTTCTTGCCTCAGTCACCCAAGTTGAGTTTTAAAAAATTATATTGTGGTTATTAGTCCTCTGGCAGAAGAGTAGCTGGCAAAGATTTTCTCCCATTTTGTGGGTTCTCACTTCACATTCTTAATCATTTCCTTTGATGTGCCAAGGCTTTTTAATTCAAAACCATCCCATTTATTGACTCTTGTTATTATTTCCTGAGCTAAAGGAGTCCTATTCAAGAAGTTGTTCCCTGTATCTATATGCTGAAGTATTTCCTCTATGTTTTCTTTTAGGAGTTGCATAGTGTCTGGTTTAATTCCTAGGTCTTTGATCCATTTTGAGTTGACTTTTGTGCAGGGTGAGAGATAGGAACCTAATCTTATTCTTCTACATATGGGTAACTAATTTTCCCAGCACCATTTGTTAAAGAGCCTCTCTTTTTTCCAACATATGTTTTGGCACTTTTGTCAAGGATCAGATGACTTTATCTGTATGGATGGGTTGCTGTGTCTTCTGTTCTATTCCATTGGTCTACATGTCTGTTTTTATGCCACTATCATGCTGTTTTGTTACTATGTCTGTAGTATAATTTGAAAACGGATATTGTCATGCTTTCAGCATTGTTCACTTTGCTTAGGATTTCTTTGGCTATTCTTGGTCTTTTGTTCTTCCACATGAATTTTAGAACTTTTTTTTTTCTTTTTCTAGTTATGTAAAGAATGTCATTGGGCCGGGTGTGGTGGTGCATGCCTGTAATTCCAGCAGCTCAGGAGGCTAAGGCAGGAGGATCACAGGTTCAAAGCCAGCCTCAGCAAGGGCAAGGTGCTAAGCAACTCAGTGAGATCCTGTCTCTAAGCAAAATACAAAAAAAGGGCTGGGGATGTGGCTCAGTGGTTGAGTGCCCCTGAGTTCAATCCCTGGTACCAAAAAAGAAAATGTCACTGGTATTTTGATGGAATTGCATTGAATCTGTAGATCACTTTTCATAATATGGCCATTTAAACTATTTTAATTCTGCCTATCCACAAACATAGGAGACCTTTCCTTCTTGTACTGTATTTTTCTTTTTTTTCTTTTTTTTTTTAGTGTTCTTGAAGGGATCTTTCATTCCTAGGTATTTCATCTTACTGGAGCTTTTGTGAATCAAATTATTTTCCTGATTTCTTTCTCAGTGAGTTCATTATTGGTGTACAGAAAAACAATTGATTTTTGTATGCTCATTTTGTTACCTGCCACTTTGCTGAATTTGTTTTTCAGTTCTAGAAGTTTCTGGTGGAGCCTTCAGAGTATTCTCAGATAGGATCATGTCATCTAAATCAGGGTAATGTGACTTATTCCTTTCCTATTTGTAACCCTTTAATTTCCTTCTCTTGCCTAATTGCTCTGGCTAGAGTTATAAGAACTATATTGAATAGGAGTGGTGAGAGTGGACATCCTTGTCTTGTTCCTTATTTTAGAGGAAATGCTTATAGTTTTCCCCCATTCATTGTGTTGCTGTCTTTGGCTTTCGCACATACATCCTTTATGATGTTGAGGCAAGTTTCTTCTACCCTAGTTTCTTCAGGATTTTTATCATGAAAGGGTGTTGGATTTTGTAGAAGGCATTTTCTCCATCTATTGAGATGATTATGTGATTTTTTAAATCCTTGATTGTATTTATGTGGTGTATCATGTTTATTAACTTGCATATGTTAAACCATCTTAGCATCTCTGGAATGAAACCAACTTAATATGGTGTATGATCTTTTTAATATCTTGTTGGATATGGTTCAAAAATATTTTATTAAGGATTTTCACATCTTTGTTCATCTATGATGTTGGTCTGTAATTTTTTTTCCTTGATGTGTACTTATTTGGTTTTGGTATCAAGGTGATACTGGCTTTGTACAATGAGCTTGGAAGTGTTTCTTCCCATTATATTTCAGGGAATAATTTGAGGAGCATCAGCGTTAATTATTCTTTTTTTTTTTTTTAATTTTTTTTTTAATATTTATTTTTCAGTTCTCGGCGGACACAACATCTTTGTTGGTATGTGGTGCTGGGGATCGAACCCGGGCCGCACGCATGCCAGGCGAGCGCGCTACCGCTGAGCCACATCTCCAGCCCAGCGTTAATTATTCTTTAAATATTTGGTAAAATTCAGTCCTGTGCTTTTCCTTACTGGGAGGATTTTTTATTACTGCTTCAATGTTATTGTTTGTTATTGGTCTGTTTAGGTCTTTTATATCCACTTGATTCAAATATGGTGAGTCATTTTTGTCTACAAATGTATCCATTTCTTGTAGATTTTTCTAATTTATTGGAATATAAGTTTTCAAAATAGTCCCTAATGGGTTGAGATGTAGCTCAGTGGCAAAGTGTCTGCTTTGCATTTGCAAAGCCCTGGGTTCCACCCCCAGTTCCAAAAAAAAAAAAAAAAAAAAAAAAAAGAACTTCACTAATAATAATAATAAGATTAAAAACAAACAAAATAGTCTCTAATGATCCTCTGGATTTCAGTGGTATCAGTTGTAATATACCCCTTTTCATCTCTAACTTTATTAATTTGGATCTTCTCTCTCTTCCTTTTAGTTTGGCTAAGGGGTTATCAATTTTGTTTATGTTTTCAAAGAAACAACTCTGTTTCATTTATCCTTTTGTATTTTTAAAAATTTTCATTTCATTAATTTCAGCCCTGATTTTATTATTTCTATCTTTCTATTGGTTTTGGGATTAGTTTGTTCTTATTTTTTTAAGACCTTGAGATGCATCATTAGGTTAATTTTTTGAGATCTTTCTGATTCTAGGGTCTTTTTTATAGGTAGGCATTCTTTTTTTTTTTTGTGCTATGGATTGAACCCAGGACACATGCTAGGCAAGCGCTCTACCACTGAGCCACAACCCCAGCTGCCGCCCTCCTCCTCCTCCTCCTCCTCCTCCTCCTTCTCCTTCTTCATTTTTGGTAGTGGGGATTGAACCCAGGAGCATTTTACCACTGATCTACAGCCTTAACCCTTTTTATACTTTATTTATTTATTTTTTTGGTGCTGGGGATTGAACCCAGGGCCTTGTGCATGCGAGGCAAGCACTCTACCAACTGAACTATATCCCCAGCCCTATATACTTTATTTTGAGATAGGGTCTTGCTAAGTTGCTCAGGGTCTCACTAATTTGCTGAGGCTGGTCTCTTACTTGCCATTCTCCTGCCTTAGCCTCCCAAATCACTGGAATTACAGGTGTGTACCTCTATGCCCAGCTTCTCCTGATTTTTTTCTTTTGCAGTACTGGAGATTGAACCCAGGGGGCTCTACCACTGAACCACATCACCAGCTTTTTATTTAATCTTTATTTTGAGACTGTCTTGTTAAGTTGCTGAGGCTTTGAGTACTGCTCTGAGAATAAAGAATAACCACTTTTTGTGAAGGCTTTTATAGGGCTCAGCCTTCTCCTGATGATGTGTTCTGGGATATCAGAATAAATCTGATCATGGTGAACTGTAGGCTGTATTTCCTAGTGGGTTTTGTAGTATAGTTTCCCTGATAATTCTTTGCTGATGTTAAGTGTACTTTAACAAAATGCATGCTGTGGAAGAGCCTGAGGATCCTAGTTTCTCTGTAGGTGTCACAAAAGTGGGGTCCTTCTAGTGGATCAGGCAACTGTGTTGCAGACAGCACAGTATAGCGGGTATGTTTTCTGTGATTACTCCTCTAGTCTTGTCAACACCATATGTTGTAAACAGGTATGAAAGGGACCTATGTTGAGGCCCCTCTAGATGTGGTGTCCAGAGGCTTTATGTTGTTCCTCTCTGCTGTAACTGTAGGAACACACATCCAGAAGCAGGTCTTTAGGTCCCCCTAGCAGTGCCTACTTGGGGTATAGTTATGTATTTCCTGTATTCTTTGTGTTCAGGTATTCACTGAAGTTAGACGGGTTCAGTTGTGTGTGGAGCAACACATGTTAGCAGGGTTGGGAGTGTAGCTCCATAGCAGAGCATCTACCCTGCCGCAGTCTGGCTGGGCACAAATCACCGAGCTGCCACAAAGCACTTGTGTGTTCAAACAAGAAACTTTATTGCCTGAACTCCAACAGTACTCCACGCCCACTCCCCGGGAACTCTCCCGAATGCCACCGCCACACACGCGGCCCTCAGGAACACCACACACCCACTGGAACTCCCTCCACCAGGCTGCGTGTGCACTCACTCTGGGAACCCCCCAGAACTTCCTGGGAACTCCAAAGTAGTGGGCGCCCGAGGCAGCAAGAGCCGCCCCATACCGGACTGTAAAGGTCTAACATACAATTGAATCAATCCAGCATTATCTTAATGGCTCGCCTCTCAACCATTACTTCTGGCAAAATGCCAGGGGCCATTCCAACTTGGCTGTGGCTCTCAACACTACCCCATAAAATCAAAGTGTTTTATTGGATCGCCAGCACCTTGCACAAAGAAGAAAATGAATACCAAATGCAACAATAAACAGCAGTGAACCAAATACATCATGAAAGTACCAACTGTATGGGGCTATGGCTAGGGCTCAGCAGTAGCGCACTTGCCTTGCATAGGTGAGGCACTGGGTTCGATTTTCAGCACCACGCATAAATAAAATAAAGATCTATCAACAACTAAGGGAAAAATATTTTAAAAAGAAAGAAAGAAAGAACCAACTGTGACATCCACAACAGTAACAACAACAACAATAGGAATAGTGGGTGCAGAAATTAACAAAAGCAACAAAAACAAATAGCAGTAGATCAGAGAGAGCATTAAAGTAAAACCCAGATATTAACTATAACATCTAACAACCATAACAATGAAAGGGGCAGAAATTATATAAACTGAAGTTATAAAAAATAGCAAAATGCAGTTAATTATGAGAGCAGAAAATGGGAAGAGGAAGGCAAAAGAACAGTTAGAATATTCAAAAAGTGAAAAGAGAAAAAGCAGAAGAAAGAAACAAAACCTTGGGCTGGGGATACAGCTGGACTAGTAGAGAGCTTGTCTCACATGCACAAGGCCTTGGGTTCAATCACCAGCACCACAAAAAAAAAAAAAAAAAAAAAAAAAAAAAAAAAAAAAGAGCCAGCACTGCAGGCCACACAATCTCTGGAACAACTTTTCAACTCTTTGATATTACAGGATGAAAACAGTCATACATAACATATTTGTCCCACTAGCTGTTATTTGCCAAACTTTTACCTGTGGGACAGGGATTAAGAAAGGAAATACTAAGAGGTTCTAATGACACTATGCAGAAAACCAAAATATGTCACCCCAAAATAGAAAGGATTGTTGATTTAAAGGCAATGAAGAAGAAGCAGGTTCTGGCAAAGATCTCTGCTCTGCCTGTTTTGGCCTTAAAGCAGGACAAAGATTTACAAACACAGAAGCTATCCTGTCACCCCTATCAGAGAGAACAAGTTAACCTCTGAAGACAACTCTAGACTTCTATTGGATTAGAGGTAGTGCCAGAGGAATCTACACTAATGAGCATCATTAACTAGCCTTTATCTACCAGTCATTTGCCTTCCCCCAAGTTTCTCACCCTAGGCTCAAAAGTTCTTTTCCTTTGTCTTGTCACTTCTGTAAAAATTTACCTTGCTTTGTTCAAGATGCCATATGGAAAATCACCAGTTTGGCAAACACTACAGTAATGATTATTTCAGCCAAGGATTATTAATGGATGTTAAAATTAGTGGGTGAACATTTAAGCAAAACTAAGATATTTGCACAGTTTAAGCATATCTTCCCCAATATATTTAATGATCACTGAAAAGGGCACAGTACCTATTCCATGGTTTCCCTGCCCCAAATGCATAACCTGAATTGAATCACAAAGAGTCATTATTCAGACTCAAATTGAAGGAATGTTGTATAACTGGCCAGTACTTTTCACAGGTGCTAAAGTCATGAAAGACAAAGATTGACAGCTGGTGTAGATTGTAAGAAATGAAGGAGTCTCTGCAAGTCAATGTCATTTGGGATCCTAGAATGGGATTCCAGCCCAGAAAAAGGACAATGATGATATGATAATGAAATCTGAACAAAGCTTAGTTAATAGTATTATACTAATGTTAATACATTACTTTTGAAAAATCAACCATGTTAAGTAAAATGTAAAATTAGAAGAAGCTGGGTGAAAGGTATATGGGAACTCTGCAGGATCTTTGTAACTTCCTGTACATCTAAGATTATTTAAAATATAACATTTCAAGAAAAGGGAAAATAAGTCCCCCCCCCCACCACTAAAATGCTACAGATTAGGGAAAGGAACTAGTCCTTCTGATATACCTTGTTTTATAGATTTGACTTCATAATCATGTACATTTTTTTCATACCTCTAAACAAAATTCAATTTACAAAATATTTCCTAGTAATCAAAACACCAAATAAAACAAAGTTAAGTGTATAGTTGGTTAGTGGCAAAAGCACAGAGAGAAGAAAAGACTTTAAATCACAGTAGCTTAACTGTATACTTCTAGTGAAATAGACCCTATGGACAAAAAAACTGAAAAATTCAGTTGTATCTTGTGGGTCAGAGCTGGGTCTATAGCAGGGAACCCTCAGTCACAAGGGAATATGGAAAAGCATTTGACTTTCCACTTTTCTGTAGTACAAGGGAACAGGAAAGGATGGGGCTGGAAATGGCTGTGGGGCAGTTCATCAGTAGTGCCAGCCATTGAAATCTACTTGAGCCACCTCCTCTCTGTTTCTGCTCACCTTGGATTAGAGTAGGTGAAATCTTTTCCAGTAGCTGATAAAGTAGTGATGGCAGCAATCCTTCAACATGAAGTATTCTGTCACCTTACTGAGGTTGTAGTAGCTGTCATGACAAAGTCAGGCGGCAAATCTGGAACCATCTCTTCTCTCTGTGACCAATGGAGGAGAACTTCTGAGTTTATTATGAACGGTTAGTAAGCTGTCATCTCCAGGCTAACAGTGCAATATTACTTCTATCACTTATTTTTATACTGAAGGAAATAGTAACCATGCTTAGAGACTTTTGCATTTCATAACAAGGCTTGTGACTTTAAAAGAGTAACGGAAGCCTAACGTCTGGAAAGATGCATGATGTGTAAATTCAGTCATCATTATGTAAATGCATATGCATGTAATAAATCCAAAGATGGCTGACTATATTTTAGAAATATTATAGACCAATTATTTTGACATCTTGCAGGAAGTGGATGAATTGTGAAATACATATTATAGCGTACAGAGTAGCTTGTTAACAAGATGTCTTTTGCCAGGAAATATTTCATCAGAGAATTCATCCATCAGCGTGTTTCCAGCTTTGTTGTCTTCCCTTGACTTCACAAGCACATTCAGTAGCAGGCCAAAACAAAGAGGAAGCATCCATCGTGTGTTTGGTTGAAGCTTGTGATAGTTTGATAAACATTGCTTCATTTGATATTTATAATAGTGTGGGAAATACTTGAACCATGGCTCATACTCCCATTTTATTGATTAGCAGACAGAGGCTCTGAGAGTTCCAATGATTTGTGCAAAGTCAGTTGGGAGGTAAAACTGGACTAGAACCCTATATCCATTTAGTGTCATTTGCACTTCTCTCACTCTCATCACTTTTCAGCTTTAGTGAAATGAATGACCAGGAGCACACGAGGACTCCAAGATTACTGATAACATGTCAAAAGACAGAGGGTAATGCTAAAGGTAAAACGTGCCTGGGTGAAGAAATTTTAAGTGGGTAAAAATAAAATCTGCCAGCCTGGGGATATAGCTCAGTTGGTAGAGTGCTTGCCTTGCATGCACAAGGCCCTGGGTTCGATCCCCAGCACCAAAAATAAGTAAATAAATAAATAAATCTGCCAAGTCCTCTGCTATCACTGCCAATGCTTCTCCAGGTGACTGGGGACAATGTTTCTATTCAGAAATGCATGTTGATGGCAAAGTGTCAGAGTGTCAATGTTGTGAGAACATAAGGAGATTATTGATTTGTTGGATGACATAGGACAAATCCCTTCACTTGTTTTGGTCTCAGAGTAGATTATTTCTCAGGCTCATACATAGTTCTTATAGTCCATAATTCCTTGCTTGGACTTGCAGTGTAGATGAGAAGATTCTAACCAAGGGATTGTTAAGAGGTCAGCTATTTCTACTGTAGATTTCTTCCTGGATGTAGGGACCTCCCCTATAGAGTTCAAGGACTGATAGAGAATTCTCAGTCCCTATTAGTAACTGGAGAGTGTAGAACTGCTGAATGAAGATAATAGCCTTGTGTTATGGTTTGTATATGAGGTGCCCCCCAAAACGAGAGGGTTCAGAGGGAAATGTTTAGGTTGTGAGAGCCTTTACCCAAACAGTGAATTAATCTCTGATGGAATTAACTGAGTGGTATATTGGAGGCTGGGGGTGGTGTGGCTGGAGGAGATGGGTATTGGGGGTATGGCTTTAGGGTATCTGGCAGGTGGAGTCTCACTTTCTACTTTTTTATCATCATGTGAGCTGCTTCCCTCTGCCACATACTCTGCCATAATATTCAGCCTCACCTTGAGCTGTGAGGAATGGAAGCGGCTGCCTATGGACTAAGACCTCTGAAACTGTGAGCCCTCAAATAAACTTTTCCTCCTGTACTGTTGTTCTGGCCAGGTCCTTTAGTCACAGTAGCAAAAAATCTGACTAAAACATCTTTCTAAGAATTTTAAATGATGCACTTAGTGCTTTCTTGGTGGCCTTTCGGAGGCATCATGGATGGTTTATAAGCATAAGAAATGACATGGCACAATCTGCTACTGAAGGGCAAAGTTGGGTGGACAGGAAAGCAATATGCTGCTAGATATAGATGCCTGGTGGCAAGTGGTTCTCAATTTTGGCCATATAGGAGAATCATTGCGGGGGTCAGTTTAAAGTTTATTTGTAATTGAGAATTTGTGTGTGTGTGTGTGGTACTGGGATCAAACCAAGGGCCTTGGGTGTGCTGGGCAAGTGCTCTATCACTGAGCAACAACCTCAGCTGTGTAATTGAGGTTTAAAACACACACACACACACACACACACACACACACACACAGCAAAATCTTAAGTGCGAACAATAAAGTTTTACATCTGCACCCACCTCAGTTATGTTACCCTGGTCAAGATATAGATCATTCTTAGCACCCCAGAAGAGTATCTTCCATGCAGTGCCCTCTCTATGGTTTACCACTGATCTGACCTCTGTCACCCTAGAAGAGTTCTGCCTGTTTTTGAACTTCATATAAGTTGAATCATAGAGTAGGTATTCTTTTATCTGGTTATTTTCATTCAAAACACCAGATTCATCCATGCTGCTACATATTCGTTGCTGTGTAGTATTCCATGGCATGAATTGACTACATTTATTTTCCCATTCTATTGCAGATGGGCATTTAATTTGTTTCTCATTTTTGTGTTACTGTGAATAAAACTGCTGGTTTCTGTGCATATCTTGGAACTGGGATTTAGACTCCTTGCATTCTGATTTCAGAGATGGAACTCTAACCACAAATCATGCCACCAGAAGTTTTGAGAGTCATATATGACCTAGAATACAAAAAACACATTACAGACCTTTCTAAGTTACAGGTTTCCTGGAAAGAAAAATTCCAGATACTGGTGTTGTCTTAAATAATATATCAACAAAGGATGGCTGCAGGACCAAACTTGCCCTTTATATCTCCTTGAAGTATGGCCAGTTAACCTGATGATATCTGAGAAAAGGAGAAGAAAGCAAAAAGAGCAGAAAAAGCAATTGGTAAGTTATGATTTTCTTTTTTCCATTCTACATAGATGATTTTGTCAACAACTAGAACTAAACCCCTAAATGGGAACAACTCCAGAATTTTTATGGAGAATAATTCTTCTGAGCATCTTCAACTACTTACTTGATCCCTCCCCTTGGATGGCTTACAGGAGCCTCAAATAATTGTAGGAGAAGAACCAACTCCATAGTTTCTTAGTTAGAAGGGTCTCCTTTAACAGAACAGAGATTACCCCAGGAATAAAACCAACAGAAGTTTATTATGATGTATTTCACATACACATGTGAGACTCTTCACCCAGAATGAGTAGTTCTCAAAGTGTCTTTATATTCCATTATCTTCCACAAAGCCCAGTCCATTTCTTAGAGAAGTAGCAAGAAAAAGGAAATTTTGTTCCTTAGAGGAAACTTGTTTGTGTCTGGGGATACTTATGGTTGTCACAACTGGAAAGAGAGTTCCTATAGGCAATCAGTGGAGAGAGGCCATTAATTCACACTGAATAATGGAGCTAGACTTATTTACTTAAAGAGAACTTTGAGGTGGCCTCCATGTGCTACAGCCTCTGAGGAGGCCCTGGAGATGGTAGGGTCAAGGCAGCATCAGGGAACGGAATGAAGGAAAGGCAGGGAATCAGCTTGTCTGATATTGCATGTGTTCTCCATTTCCCAGCCACCCTGAGTTTAGGTAGAGACTGAGTAGTATACAGAGACCCCTTGAAAACACGAATCAGAGAATTCTTCTTAAAGATGTGTTGTACACTGTGTTTTCTCAGCGAATAGAACTCTATGAACCCTGTAATGGAATCTTTTTACATGGCCCTTTACAGCTGTTTCTCAATATTGTGTCTGTAGGCCCATTGCAAGTAGTATACCGAGACCTTGAAAACATGGATTATGGCCCGTAGGATTTAAGCAGCTGTAAAGGATGCCACTTTCGAGCCTTAGGGTGCAAGGGCATCTGTGTCACTTCCATACTGTCTCTTCTGTTGCTGTAACCCTAGAAATCTTATGTTGAAACCATAGTATCACAAGATGGTGCCGCCTCTATCAACTTGAATCCATCCCTGAGTAGAGTACCATAAACCCATGCTAAACCTGAAATTTGAGAAGAAATATACCTTTGTTGAGTTAAGCCAATCGAGATTGGGAGTTAACGTATCATTTGCTCATCTTGGATTATTTAACTCAGGCTAGCTCTCTTGTCCTACTCACTGAGATACTGGATACCACGCTGGTTAGTGATTGGTGAAATAGGTGGGTCTATCTCCCCTTAGGAAGTTAATATAACACTACTTAAATCATGTAGCTACTAGGACAGAAGAATTATTTTGTCTAGTTCCTGGGAGGGGAGCCAAAACAGACCGAATATTAGACCTGGAAAATGGAATTTGCTTTTTCAAAAGGTTACTCTTTGATGGGCTTTTGAAGCATATCATTCTGGACAGGAGAAGGAACAGACTGTGGGCACAGGGCAACGTCTGGCCATGGCAGAAGCTTTCTTTCCCACCTTGTGTGTAAAATTCAACTGTGTGTTTTTCTAGCAGGGAGGAAAAGGCTTCTAAACTCTACACTTTCTAGCTCATTCCATTGAAATTTGGATTTTTGAGTGGATCACATGCTTTGAGACTCTAGGTGGTAGGAATGAACACGGGGAGGAGGAAGAGACAGGAAATTCCATTTCATTCACAGCATGCTAACTTGAGGATGCTTCTCAGGGCCAGCTTATCAGCCACCACTTTAAATTGACCGTGATTTTATCCTTGCCTCTCTTTGTAAAGGTTTCTTTTTCAGAATTTTAAGCCAACAGCTTCCAAACTGTCATTTACAATTTACAGAAGTACAGAAAGTAGAATAGTTGTCAGCAAGCAGCATAATTATGTGCCGGGAAATGACATGGCAAATAGTCTAGCCTGGCAAGTGCTAGACAGCTCCTTCCCTATCTTTTAGCTTCAGGCAGGAGCAGAACTATAATATCTGCTGATCTTTTTGCAACTTATTTTATACTTGAAGTGTAGATTACTAAGGAATATTTGGTCTGGAGATCTGAACTGGGGCAGAAATTTATTTTTAAAACAGCAAGCCAAAAGGGGAGTAGGAACTTGGAAAGTGCAATATTCCTGTTAGACTGTTGTTTGTGTTATGCCGTGCTATATTATGCAATGTTATATTTTATATTATGAAATATTATTGTGTGATTCAGTGGTTCTTAAAGTGAGACACCTGTCATAGTGGCAGCTGTATCACTTGGGTACTTGTTAGAAGTGAAAATTGGGGGCAGAGGGTGGAGTTTAGTGGTAGAGTACTTGCCTGTCATGTGTGAGGCCCTGTATTCAAACCCTAGCACTTGCCAAAAAATTAAAAAAAAAAAAAAAAAAAAAAAGGAAGAGTGAGCCATCCAGGACCTACTGAATCAGAAACTCTGGACATGATAAGTCTTCCAGGTGATTCTGATCCATGCTTTGGTTTGAGAACTACTGGTGTGTAATGGTAAATAAATCCTGTTTTGTTTTGCTTGTTTATCAATTGCAAATATAATCAGCTGCAAAAGAAGAATAAAAAAGAAGAAGAAGAAGAAAAAAAAATAAAACAGAAACCAAACCTTTAGAAAACCCAGCAAACAGTGGCTGTGTAAATAAGAAAGAATTTTTGTTATTCTTGCAAAAGAAATACCAAGGAAGGCCATCCACGCTATTGATTAGGGGTCAAACATGATATCTAGGGATCCCCATTCGTTCTAGCTTCTTAGTCTGCTCTTCATAGGAAGTAGCTTTTGTCCAGAATTGAAAGATGGCTGATAAACTTCCAGCATTATTTCTTCATACCAGGCAGGAAAGAAGCAAGGACAAATTGTTTTTCCAATTTTTTTATTCGAGGAAAATAACTCTGCTCAGAAATTTCTGCCTTTATGTCATGGCCGGAACTGGGTCATATGGTCAACTCTAACAATACTGGAAGTTAAATCAATTTTAGCTTTTTAATCTCTATGATAAAGAAAGTCGAGGGGTAAGGGGTGGAGCTAAGAAGAGTTTGCAGAAGGTAAATCTATACTGTCTCTTTCAATTTGTGACTTGTACCTAATTCTGTTGCCTTCTTGTTTGTGTTGAGAATCCTGGGGATGATCATTATGGCAAAAGCCATCATCTAATGTTTAATAAGGAAATAGGATTAACAAATTGTGTTTTCATTTCCACTTTAATTCTGAAAGCTAATTTACCAAGGTAAACTCAGGTTTTATGTCCAACTAGTTATTTTATATTCAGTTAAGGGTTTGTCTGAGTTTGCCTTCTTGATATTTAATGGAAGATTTGTGAAATAATAAACAAAGCAAAATAAATAATTTGCAATACTGCCTAGCTACACATATTTGGGCTAATTATAGTGGAGAGTCTGAACATTTGAAAATTTTCAGATATGCATCTATTATTTCTTTAAAATATAAATAATAATTAGAATTAGGCTACAAGGCAGTCACATACAATTTCCTTTTATTGTAATGCACAGATAATAATGATAATTGACTTATTTATAGTAAGAATTGTTTCCAAATTAGCACAGCAACGTTGAAGCTATTTATGTCTCTGCAATCTTATTTATTTCTCAACAAAGCCATTCCTCTTGTATTTTAAATGGTAAATCTGCCCAGACTCTGTTAAAAATATTACTAATTTTGATTTAATGCAGTGCAAGTATGCAAGCTATTGTTGGACTCATTGAGGTTGCCATGGTAATCATCTAGCTGGCAGAAAGATGCCCAGGGACCAGAGAAGATCAATGACATGACTGAGATACAAGAACTTATCTATGTCAAAACTAGGGTCAAAACAGAAAGGGCTGGACACTGCACCCTATGTTCTTTTCTCTTTCTCTTTCTCTAGATTCCAAAGCTCTACTTTTTAATCTTTAACAAATATCCTTGCAGGAGAAGAAAAATAATTTGTCTTCAACCTTCATAGGTTCTTAGTTGGAACAGACTGCTGTAACAAAAGATAGATCAACAAGAGAAAAACAAACAGAAGTTCATTAAATGTAATTTTCACTTATACATGGGAGACATTCAGGAAATGAGTAGTTCTCAAAGAGGTGGCTTTGCATTCCAACTTCTATGGCATCTTTAACAAAGAATGGTAAATTTTTATAGAAGTGACAAGACAAAGGAAAAGAATCTTGAGTCTAGGGTGAGAAACTTGTGTGTCATTAGAACCTCTTAGTATTTCCTTTCTTAATTCCTATCCTACAGGTAAAAGTTTGGCAAATAACAGCTAGTGGGACAAATATGTTATGTATGACTGTTTTTGTCCTGTAATATCAGAGTTGAATAGTTTTCGCAGAGACTGTGTGGCCTGCAGTGCTGGCCTTTTTTTTTTTTTTTTTTTTGGTGGTGCTGGGGATTGAACCCAGGGCCTTATACATGTGAGGCAACCACTCTACCAACTGAGCTATACCCCAGCCCCAGTGCTGGGTCTTTATAGAAAATATTTGCTGACTCTTGTGCTAGGTCAATCCTGGTCAACAGGACTTTTGGACATAAAGAGAAAGGGAAAACCTCTTGTCTGAAATGTTAACTTGAGCATGTCTGATCATTCTTTCCTGTATTTCTGATATCTTCCATAGTAAAATTTCTTTCTGCAGTCTTGCTTGGACATAAAAGGTGTTATAGTTTGTACCCATGTTGTTGATTATGCTTGACACTAGGCATGCAAGGTAGTTAAGCACTTTAAATGCAGCTATTGCAAGTTTAGGTGTGTTCCAAGTATAAAATATATACCAAATTTTGAAGAATTTGTATTTAAAAAGGATGTAAAAGTCTCATTAATTTTTTTATTGATTACATGTTGAAATGATATGATTTAGTATACATTGGATTAAATTGAATATATTATTAAAACTGATTTCACCTGTTTATTGTTACTTGTTAATGTGGCTACCAGAAAAATTAAATTCCAAAGATGGTTCACATTATGTTTCTCTTGGACAGTGCACGGGTTTGAATTGTTTTGCCTCTTGACCAATATTTCCCGTTTATAAAGCATTCTCAAGGAAAAAAAAAATCTGTAACAAGTGGTTTATCAGAGCTCATCATCGTTATGTTTCCCATAAGCCACTTCTTCCAGTATGAGCAGAAAATTGGCTTTTTAGTCAGGCAGGTACACTACAATTTAATGGTGGACAGATGTCTCCAAATTTGTTAAGTTACTAGTTTTGTTATTTAAGACTGCAACTTGAAAACATTCTTTTTCTAAAAGAAGAGGTTTTTTTAAAAAAAACCATTTTCTTAATTATAGAAATTAAAAATTTCAATCCATTTAATTGAATTAATTTATTTTTTGTGGTACTGGGGATGAAACCCATGGCCTTGTGCATGCTAAGCAGGCACTCCACCACGGAGCTCCATCCCCAACCCCCAGGCCATTTTATTAACATTAGTTGTCCCATTGACACTTCTGTACTTGGCAAAATTAATAAATTCCAGTATGGGTTATGGAATGTTGGTTAGGGGTTTCTTTTTATAAACTTCAACTTGTCAAAATAATGGTCAAAGATTCATACTTGGTAAACATTTTGAAATTGACTGCCAGTACCTAGAGAATGTCATTTTACTTTCTTATTATACGTTCAAATTATAATCTGGGTAATATGCTAATTTTTTTTCAGCTAGTATTTTCCAGCACCTAACAAATTCCCTGATTCAGTCACACTTCTTTTTTTATTTTTATTTTTAATTTTTATTGTTCGTTGTTCAGTCACACTTCTATTCTCAACTCTGTACTTCTATGTAGGTGATACATGCTTTCGCCATTGGTGGCGGTGTATGTCCTGGTCCTCTGCTAGTTGGGAATCTTGTTCAAGATTCACCTGAAGCTACCCCTGAAATCCTTTACTGACGTTGCCTGTGTTATAGTTATATGTGATTTTATATTGACCTCTAATTGTTTTGTGTACCTGTCTTGCTTATTCAACAAAGCTGGGCAATTTCACAGGTCAGGTTGGGGTCTGTTATGTCTCCTTTAAATCTTACTGGTAACATGTTAATTCTGGTATGATTTTTTTTTTTCTTGTACTGAGGATTGAATGCAGGGGTATTTTACCACTGAGCTACATTCCCAGCTGTCTTTATTTATTTTTTGTCTTTTCTTTTTTGGCTTTGGGGATTGAATCCAGAGCTTCACATATGCAAGGCAAATCCTTTACCCCTGAGCTACATCTCAGCCCTTATTTTTTAACTTTGAAACAGGATCTCACTGACTTGCTGAGTCTGGCCTCAAACTTGTGATCCTCCTGCTTCAGCCTCCTGAATCTCTGGGATTACAGGTCTGCACCACTGTATCTGGCTTCTTGCTTGATTTTTAACTCTGGACAATTCTCATCCATTCAACCACTTTTTCTCCCCCTAATTTAGTTTTTCTATTTTATCAATTTTCCTGTGCACAATTTAAAGTCAAATACTTTCTAAGATTTATTATGAACATTGGTTCCTAGTTCCCTCCTCAACCCTATTTCACCTCTCTTCCTTCTTTAGAGACATTTTCAGCTTCTTAATTTTTATTTTTACTTTTGATGTTTAATCTCTTTAAATAAAATGCTTATATTACTGCTTTAAACATCTTAAGCCAGGCATGATGGCACCTGCCTGTAACCTCAGCAACTAGGGAGGCTGATGTAGGAGGATCACAAGTTGGAGGCCAGCTTCAGCAACTTAGCAAGACCCTGTCTCGAAATTAAAGATAAAAAAGACTGGAAATGTAGCTCAGTGATAGAGCACCCCTAGGTTCAATCCTCAGTACCAATAATAATAATATAAAAATTATAGGTATTATCTGATTATTTTATATTACCCTTGATCAGGATTTACCTCTTTCAGATCTTTTCACCCCCACTGCACACATGAACATTTCCTATACATTCATGTTTCTCAGTATAGTTTCATTACAATTTTAACTCAATAATTTGACTATATAAATTCATTCATAACTGAGCCAAGTTGAGCCACTGATAAGACATGACTAAAGAAATCATCAGGGAAATGGAATATAGCTTTAAATATTTACCCAGAATTCTGTTTACATAGATAAACATGAGAAATTGTGAAACAGAGTTTAAAGGGACACAAAGGATACAAAAAGAATTTTCAACATATGCCAGGCTGACTTCAGCAAGAAGAAAATTAAAAGAATGAAGAAGAATTAAGTGTCGAGGAGATAATGTGGATTCAGGAAGAATGATCAAATGGCTTACAGGAATATATATATATTTTTAATGCTCATATATTTATGTAATGCTCATATATTATATTTTTAAGACTCAAGGTAAAATTTCTTTGGTAAGGTCTAAGACAGTTGGCAAAGAAACCTTTAACACCACAGGATGTACTTCCATAATAATGAAGACAAACCTGGATGAGACCACTCTCTCTAAGAAGCCATGTTGAGCAAAGAAATTGGTAAACAGGTTGGTAAATTTAAATAACCAGTGACTGTTAAAAACAACCCACGAGAAGAATAGCAACAATGATCTTGGAAAGGGGGAGAATATAATTTAAAATATTATAGGGCCTTTCATGAAACATTAGGGCTGGGTCTAACATGGAGTTAGAAGGTTCTAGATATCCTGAATTGTTCAGGAGGAGTCTAAACAGGTGATCATACTCAAAATAGTAAGGTCAAATTAAAATCTTTTATGAAAGGAACAGAAATAGGATATCTATTTTCCAAACAAATAGAAAATAGAAAGAAAAGCAAATATAGGAGATAGAACAATCAAGACAATGAAAAAAAGTCCACATTTATTAATAGCAATAATAAATATAAATTGGTGGAGCTGGGTTTGTGGCTCAGCAGTAGAGCGCTTGCCTAGCATGTGCGAGGCCCTGGTTTGGATCCTCAGCACCACATAAAATAAATAAATAAAATAAAGATACTGTGTTCAACTACAACTAAAAAATAAATATTTTTTAAATAAATAAATAAACATAAATTGTTCAACATTCCTCATTAAAGGAGTTTTTTAGGTTAGACGAGAAAACAAATGCCAACCATTTGCTGTTTATAAGATACACATATAAAGCATAAAGATACAGAAAGGTGGAAAATAAGCTGCATGCAGTGGCTTGGGAGGCTGAGAGGCAGGCAGACTCCAAGTTCAAAGCCAGCCTCAGCAATTTAGCAAGGCCCTAAGCAACTTAGTGAGATCCTGTCTCAGAATAACAAAAAACAATCCCTCATACAAAATGAAAAGAAAAGAGGAAAATAATTATTTTCCTTGATAATTAAGGTTTCTTGATGGCAGAGACCATTTTTCACCCCCTGACCAGTAGATTATTTTTACAGCATCTATTTAGGCTCACAGCAAAATTGAGTAAGAAGCAGAGTTCCCATGAAAACCCCCTCCCTTCCCACTGGATCTCCACCACCACACCCCTCACTAGTTAGGTACATTTGTTCCAGTGAACCAACATTGGCACATCCACATCATTATTACCCAAAGCCCATAGTCTACATTAGGTGTCACTCTTTGTGTTTTATGTTTTATAATCTTTTGACAAATGTGTAATGATAATTATCCACATTATAGTATAGATTGTAGCATATTTGTACAGAAAAATTTCTCTGCCCTAAAAGTTCCCGGTGCTTCACAAATTTGTTTTGTGAAGGATTGTAAAATAATTTTGATTTTTTTTATAAAACTAGTACCTGTTCTTAAAAGGGCTTTCCCAAGTGGGAGCCCTATGTGACAATCATCAAAGATCCCTGGGTAGAAAGTACATCATCCATCCAGTTAATAAGTCATAAGCTGATTTTAACAAAAGACTTCTAAGCCATTTATAGCTATAAACTATACCTGGATCCTCTGTATTCATTTTCTATTAAGAATAATTAATTACTCAAATTTTAGTGATTTTGAATATTGATTATCTCCTAATTTCTATGGGTCGAGAATTTGGAAACAGGTGTTTAGTTCTGGCTTAAGACTTCTCATAAGATTTCATTCAAGATCTTGGTTGGGGCTGCAGTCATCTGAGGAATTGATTGTTTCCAAAAGATTCACTTCCACCATGATTGGCTCATGTGGCTACTGGTTGGAGACCTCAAATCCTTCCCACATGGACCTCCCCAGTTGCTGTTTGAGTGTCACGATGACATGGCATTTGAGTTTCTCAAAGTGAGCAATGCAAGAGAGAACAAGAAAAGCAACGGAGTCTTTGTGACTCAGATTTTTAATGTCATATTCTATCATTTCTGCATTATCTTATTGGTTATACAGGTCAGTCCTATTTGGCATGAGCTAGGAGACTAGAATTACTGGGAAATCATTTTGGAGACTGACTACCACATTCTCAAATATGAACATCAAGCTAGTATTTAGAAAGCATAGAGGAAACCAGGTGCGGTGGCCCATACCTGTAATCCCAGTGGCTCCAGAGGCTGAGGCAGAAAAATCACAAGTTCAAAGCCAGTCTCAGAAACTGAGCAAGGCCCTAAGCAACTCAATGAGGCTCTGTCTCTAAATAAAATACAAAAAAGGGCTGGGGATGTGGCTCAGTGGTTAAGTGCCCCTGACCAATCAATCCCTGGAACCCCCCCCCCAAAAAAAAAGGAAAAAGAAAAAAGAAAGAAAAGAAAGCATAGAGGAAATATTTTTAGAAAATAAAAGAATTGAGAATCTTATATTTTCATTTTCCTTGTCTTATATAATGACAATTCTTATTTAAATCAACATTTTAACTTTCCCTCAATTTCTACCTTTTCTTGATTTATTAAGCCTGAAGCCATTGAAAGTTATGAAAGTGGGTGAAATTTAGAAGTTTGTGTACACTGATTGTCTAGAAATATTGTCGTTAATGACCACTCTGGTTTGAATATCTCAATATATCTGTAACTTGGTGTCTCATTTGAAATGCAAAATTCCCTTCATCCCTACAACAATTATCTTCATTTTATAGGTAGCTTTTCCTAAAGAAAAGGAAAAATTTTAGTAAAAATTTAGTAAATTAAAAAAATTTGTAAGTTAAAAAGTCTAGTAAAAACCAGGAAAATGTTTCATTTTTCTTATCATTTTCTAATCTGAAATTTTTCCTGTAGTTTCATGAAATTAATGCCTTTAACATTTCCCATCCATACTAGAACCTTACTGGAAAGTGCTTTTATGATATTTCAAAGGAATGATGTATGAAAACCTGCCTATAATTGGCTAAATGGAGACATTAGAGAATCAAATACCTCTTCCTTTTCAAAGGGCTGCTTCCATAGGGCAATAGAAGCTTTGAAAAGTGGATGCAATTTTATGAAATTGGTGGCTTAGGATATGTTAAAATCTAGAAAGTAAACATTTGGTTTCAAATTGAGGTCTTAAAAGTAATGCTGCTTACTCATAGTGGCATTGTTTTAAAAAAGTTCAAGGGTAATTATTTTAAAACCATCATCCTGTGTTTAAATAAAAATCACAGAAATTTGATGTAGAATGTTAGAACTTAAAGCATGAAAGTTGCCAGAATCTATTTAATATATATATATATTTAAATTTGAATTAAATTAGTGGATGCTGCCACCACCAAACCTCACTCGAGATAATCTGTGTGGGTCGTTTGTCTCTCTGAGTGCTCATATGGTGTAATCTGAGAGAATTGCAAGTGCCTGGGGAACTTCATAGGACCATTTTACTTTGATAAGTTCATGGCTACGCACTTCTCTGGATCAGAGAACAAAGGAAGGGGCATTTTTTTTTTTTCCAGAAGGTCACAGTTGTTTGCACCAAATGTCCCTTAGGTCTCATCAGTGTAAGGGTTCATTTCTAGATTCCTCAATTGTAGCCTGTCAATTGCTGGAGCAGCAGGATCTTCCTGTGCCTTCTCTGAAATAGGCTGGTGGAAGAAATCAGAGCCATTGTCTTTGGATTTTCTATCCTAGATGCAGTGGCCTCCCCATCCTTACCCAAAGCTTGGCCACTCTGTTGGGACTCAGTGAAGAATCCAGAGGATTGGGCTATTAAACATGGCATGCTCATTTCCATTACCTTCCTTTTATTTATTTATTTATTTTTAAAAGTTTTCGGTGGACACAACATCTTTATTTTTATGTGGTGCTGAGGATCGAACCCAGCGCCCCGCACATGCCAGGCGAGCACATTACCTCTTGAGCCACATCCCCAGCCTTCCTTGAGTCTTCTGCTGAACTATTAGAAACAAATATCTCTATTAGATGGAAGGGCTAAGCAGGTAGAATTTGATGCCAATGCTGTTTGTAGTCGGTCATCTTTGTTACCACTTGTGGGGAACTGTTAGAGAATAATCCAGTATAGAAGGAAAAAGTCCAAAAATTGGAAGAGACTCATTTCTGGGCTCCTGCCGGGTGACTCTTAGATTTTTATCAATGAAATAAAAATGAGTAAATATTTCTCCCTTCTTGTGTTTAAGTAAAAGAAAAAAAAAATTTGGTGGTGCTGGGGGCCTTGCGCATGCGAGGCAAGCACTCTATCAACTGAGCTCTATCCCCAGCCCTAAGTAAATTTGAATTAAGGTTTGGTCACTTGAAACCAAAAAAGAATTCTATTAAGGCACCATTATGAGATGAAAGTGTTGTTTGTAAAAACAAATGTTATCTCTTAAAATTTCCACCAACAGTGAGAAAAGAATTTGATCATGTTCTTCATTAGTCAGTGGCTGGAAAAAAACCCATAAATTTCCAAAGTCAGTTCCTAGTCTGGATTTTTTTGAGGTGCTATAAAAAGAATAGAAATAAGATTATACATGAAAATTGGAAAGAATCTAAGAATGGTTTGGGAGGAAAGACGGTGTAGAATCCAAGGACCACCAGTGAATAATATAAAGTGTTTTTCCTTGTTAAGGGAATTTCAAGAGTGCCATTTGGAGAAATGAGAGCTGTGGATAGAGTAAGGACCACTTTCCTGGGTCAGCTTTAGGAGGGGCATTGTAGGGTGGAGATGGTAGGGATGAAAGGCATTTGACTATAATAACTTTGTCCTACATCTTATTGTCCTATGAGTTCATTCACAAAGTCTCAAGATTTTGTTAACTCTTAGACCAGAGAGACTGTAAGAACCACATTAAAATAAAAGGAAAAATTTTAAGTTCTGAGCCTGATTTTTGCTTTTGTCTCATGGAGCAACATTTCCTCAAGTTTATGGTTTCCACTGAAATGCTAGAGCCAGTGATGTGGTGAGGGCCTTGGGGGAAACATAGTATTTTAGCCAGCTTTTTCATTACTGTGACCAAAAGACCAGAGAAAAACAATGTAGAGGAGAAAAAGTGTATTTTGGCTCAGTTTCAGAGATTCAGTCCATGATTGGCTGGCTCCATAGCTCTGGGCCCAAGGTGAGACAGAACATCATGGCGGAAGGGCATGGTGGAGGAAAGCAGCTCAGGACAGGGCAACAGGAAGCAGAGAGGGAGACAGAGGAGCTGGGGAGTTCTGCTCACCAAGGACAAAATATAAACCCCAAAGGCACACCCCAGTGACCTACCTCCTCCAGCCACTCCCCACCTGCCTACAGTTAGAACCCACTTAATCCATATCAGTAGATTAATCCACTGTTCAGGTTAAGGATCTTATAACCCAATCATTTCACCTGTGAAAGTTCTTGCATTGTCTCACACATGAGCTTTTGGGGGACACTTCATACCCAAACAATAACACATAGGGAAAGAAAGCATTTATATCTATGAGTGTGTGTGTGTGTGTGTGTGTGTGTGTGTGTGTGTGTGTTTGTATTGGAAGGTAGTCACGTCATAAGAACTATTTATATGGTACTTTTAATCAGTAGTCTCTTTGTTGGCAGGCACTTCAATGAACTGAGAGAGGGAGAGAAGCAGGTTTCTTGGCTCCTCAATTATAAACCAGTCAGTGTTTCACAGAAGCAATGGGGAAAAGGAGGTGGCTTCACCTGCCTATGAGGTGCAAATACTCAAAGTTCAAGTTTAGAACACCCACAAATATTAATCCTCCCATGCCTGCTTCACCTTGGAAGAAAATGCTGACAACTGTGTCTCCTCAGTTTCACTTCTATCTATAAAATAGCCCTTTTGTGACATTTTCCCCTGAAAAGCTACACATATTCCGGGAAAGAGAGGAGAGATTAAAGGAAAGATGAAGAAGATAAATTTCAAGAGACTATTCCCCCAGGCCCTTGAAAATAAAGGAGATGTTTTAGCAAGGCTTTCAAATAATACAAGCGTTGATAGCTAATTTGGGCAAAACAGGAAATAAGACAATCCCCAGGGGAAAAGGAGGGGGGAGTGGAGCGTCATGCAGGACGTCAAATTCTGCTGGGCAAATTCTCAGCCTCTGCCTCACTGTTCAACCCTGTTTCCTAACATCCTAAATTACTCAGAGCCACATTCAGTGGTGTTATGTGAATTTGAGCAGTATATAACTGGGATTATTTTTTATTCTCATTTTCAAACTTTGCTTTTGTGTCTGAGAGATGCAACAGATTCATAGGCCAGAATATATTTATATACAAAAATAGTCAGCATTTGTGCTCCACCTCAAGATGTCACTTGAATTACACTGGAAAAAGTCACGTGTTTAAAAATATGCATCTAATAAATCTGTTGTCATTCAGGGAAACAAGACCTGTTATTAGGCTAGTGCATTGGCTGGCTCTTGGTTTTCCTGCTCAAGACCTCCAGGCGTGGCAATTCAAAGTTTAGCTCTGAAACAAGCAGCCCTTTAGCTTTGGAAACCTTTTTTTTTTTTTTTTCTCTTCTGTTGCTAGGTCCTCCAGCCCTGTTCAAGCACTGTGCATAATAGCTTCTTGGGAGGAATGACATTTAGAGCTCTCTCGATCTGTCAGCATAATATCCACGTTTTAAAAATCACATGTTATGTTAGTGAGGCCCTCTCTTTCCTGAAGTCGGAATTTTTCTGCTTTCAAGCCTGAAAATATATTCAAGGAACAATTTCAAAGTGACACTAGCATTTATGCAATTATTTTTGACTTAACCTATTAATTTTCCATGTCAAAAATGGCTTCTTTAATGGGCAAAATATAATATAAAAATAAATATGGATAAAATGCTGTCTTATATGTCATTTCCCCAATGTGTCCCTTTCTAAGTAAGTTACTGTGGGTGCAAGTACATGATTGTTTACTGAGTAGACTGTTCTGCATTTTCTCTTTCTTTCAAGTATGTGGCAAGTAGTGGATGCTCATTAAATAACAGTTAGATGTTTGAATGAATTAATGAGTGTCTGATGAATCAGACCTGCCTAATTGTTTTATATTGAGCTCTACACCAACATACAAGTTTTGTATTTATTGGAAAGAAAATCTCTTTCAATTATCTTGAAGGGATAGCAAGATTGCTATGTATGGTTTTCATTTTAAAATTGCTTTATTATGAAAAATTTCAAACACAGCAACATTGAAAGAATTTGATGGTGAGTATTTGTATGGTATTGCCTAGATTCTACCATTTATATTTCACTATACTTGTTTTATCATCTATATCAATCCATCTTATTCTTTGATGCCTTTCAAAGTAAACTGAAGACGTGGATTTCAGCATGCATATTATCAATTAGAATCCAGATTTTCTCTTGATGTAAAATTTACATACAGTGAAATGCACAAATCTTAGGTATACATTCACTAAGTTTTTTTAAAAAAATTTTAATGTATTTGTTCTAATAAGTCTCTAAGTTTTGATAAATACAAACTCCTATCAAAATATAGAACATTGTCATCATTCCAGAAAGTTCCTTTGGGCTCTTTCCTGGACAAACCCTCCCCTATTTCATACCCTCCCCTATAGCAGGAAACCACGGTTCTGATTATTTTCCATTATAGATGAGCTTTCCCCATTCTAATCTTTATATAAGTGGAATCATACAATAGATACACTTTTATGTGAGGCTTCTTTTTCTTAGCATGCTGTCTTGGACATTCACATATTTTGTGGTGTGCCTTGGAAGCTCATTCCTCCTATCATTGAGTTGTGTTCCATCACGTGAATGCACTTTGCTTGTTCATTCTCTTATTGATGGACATCTGGGCTGTTTCTAGTTTCAACCATTAAAGATAATCTTTGTGTATTTGTCTTTTTGTGGACATACATTTTTATTTCTCTTGAGTAATGTCTAGGAGGAATTGTTAGATCACAGGAAATGGGTACATTTGGTTAATAAGAAACTTTCAGGCTTTTTGCTGAAGAGGTTGTACAATCTTATAGTAACAACATATAACAGTTCCCATTGCCCCAAATCCTAGCTAACATCTGGTGCTGTCAGTCTTTTTCATTTTTTCCATATTGGTGGGTGTGTATGTTGCATTGTTTTTAAAATTTGCATTTTCCTGATGATTGGTGATGTTGAGTGTTTTTCTTCTGCTGTTTGGTCATTAGTATATGTTCTTCTGTGAAGTGCCTATGCAAATATTTACACACACACTGTGCACACACACACATACATACATATGTGTGTATGTGTGTGTGTTCTTCTTTTATAAAAATATTTATTTTTTAGTTATAGGTGGGCGCAATATCTTTGTTTTATTATTTTATTCTTATGTAGTGCTGAGGATGGAACCCAGTGCCTCATGCATGCCAGGAGAGCGCTCTACCACTGAGCCCCAGCCCCAGCCCTGTTCTTCTTCTTCTTATTGTTTATTTTTGGTACCAGAGATTGAACCCAGTGGCGCTTAACCACTGAGCCATATCCCCAAACCACACACCCCCCTTTAAAATTTTTACTTTGAGGGCTAGGGTTGTGGCTCAGTGGTAGAGTGCTTGCCTAGCATACGTGAGGCCCTGGGTTCAATCTTCAGCACCATTATAAAAATGAAGTAAAGATATTGTGTTCACCTATAATTAAAAAAAATAAAATACATTTTTAAAAAAATTTTACTTTGAGACAGGGCCCCGTTAAGTTTTTTAGAGCCTTGCTAGGTTGCTGAGGCTAGCTTTAAACTTGTGATCCTTCCGTTTCAGCCTTCCAAGGCGCTGGGATTGTGGGTGTGTGCCACCATACCAGGTCATATTTTATTATTAAACATTAGGAGTTCTTTATATATCCTGGAGACCAGCCCTTTGTCAGGTATATGTTTCTGATGCTTTGGGGCTTTCACTTTTATATTTAGATTTTGAATCCATTTCAAACTAATTTTTGTGTATGGTCTGAAGTAGGAGCTGATGTTCTTCTTTTTTCTTTTTCTTTCCATATCAATATATAATTATTTCAGCTCCATTTATTAATTCTTTTCCTATTGGATTCATGGCATCATTATTTTAAAAAATCGGATGACCATATGTTGGGGATGGTTCAATTTCTAGACTGTATTGTGTTAATCAGTCTACTTGTCAATCATTATGCCAGTACCACACTGTCTTGAGAGCTTTAGCATTGTATTAAGTTATGAAGTCAGGTAGTATGCTTTAAACTTTATTCTTTTTTTTCTTTAATACTGGGGATTGAACCCAGGGGCACTCTACCACTGAGCCACATCCCCAGCCCTTTTTATTTTTTATTGTGAGACAGGGTCTCCCTGAGTTGCTTAGGGCCTCACTAAATTGCTGTGGTTGGCTTTGAACTCATGATCCTCCTGTCTCAGCCTCCCCAGTTGCTGGTATTACAGGCATGCGCCACTGCACCTGGCCACTCTGTTCCATTTTTAAAAAGTTGTTTTGTCTACTATCTGTCCCTTGATTTTTTGTGTAATTTTAGACTTAGCTTTTCAATTTCTACAAAATCAATGCAGAGTTTGATTGGAATTGTATTGCCTCTCTAAATCAATTTCAGGAGAATTGACATGTTAATGATAATTAAATCTTCCAATCTCTGAAATGGTATAACACTACATTTATTTAGATCTTCTTTAATTTCTCTTAACAATGCGTGCTTTTTTTTAAGTGTAGAGGCTTTGAGAGTCTACTATGTTTATTATGTTATAGATATAGACATTATGTTATATATACTACAGAACATGGCACACATACTATATAGACATATATTATAGGCTATGTGGTCTGTTACACTTTATGCATTTCATTATATGTTAGAATTATTCCATGTTTTTGGTGCTATAAATGGAATCAATTTTAAAATTCATTTTCCAATTATTTGTGACCCTAATTGATTTTTCATATTAATTTTGCATCTTGCAGCTTTACTAATTTCACTTATCAGTTCTAGCATTTGTTTTGTAGATTCTTCTGGCTTTTATACATCAATAATCATGTCACCAGCAAGTATAGAGAAATCTTTCCTCCTTTTATTCCTTTTTACTTTTTCATTTTACCTTATTGAACTGGTTAGGACCTCCTGGACAATATTGAATAGAACTAATGATGGTGAGCAACCTTGCCTTTTAATAGTCTTAATGAGAAAACATTTAGACTTTCACCATTAAATCTAATAATAGTGGCAGGTTTTTAAAAGATGTCCTTTATCAGGTTGAAGAGTTTCCCTTTTATTCCTAATTTGCTGAGAGTTTGCATGATAAATTGATATTGAATAATTTTCTGCATCTATTTAAATTATCACGTAGTTTTTCTCCTTTGTTCTGTTCATATGGTAAGTCACATTGATGGCTTTTAAAATGTTAAACCACTTGAGATAAATCCTGTTTGGTCATTGTATATTATACTTTTGATATTTTTGTTGAATTTAATTTGCAAATATTTTGTTAAGAGGCGTGTGTGTGTGTGTGTGTGTGTGTGTGTGTGTCTATGTTCATGAGGGATTGTGTGTATAGGTTTATTTTTTTGGACTTCCTTTATCAGCTTTGGTAATTAGGCTGATGAGGGCAACACAAAATGAATTGGGTAGCATTCTCTTGCCCTTTATTTTATATTCTCGGAAAAGTTATTGGTTTTAGTTTTGAACTATTTAAATCTATTTAGTTTCTCTAAGATGTAGGGCTGTTCACTCTCACAAATCCTACAGACTTGACCTTCAAGATATATATCCAGAATCTCATCTCTTCTTATCACCTCCTTGGCAACCTTCTTGGACCAAGCACAACAGCCACTTTCTTTACTGCAGTAACCACCTTACTGGACTTTTTTCTTCTGCCCTTGCTCCTTATAGTCTATTCTCAGTAGAGTGGACAGTGTGCCTCTTAATGAAGGTCAGATTGTGTCATTATACAAGACCCTTACTGGAGTAAAAATAAAAAAAAGAAATCTTTGCAGTGGTCTATAAATTTCTGCATGATCAAGCACTGCTCTGACCCTCTGACCCCACATTCATCCATTTTCCCTCTTACTTAATCCTCCCCACATTGTCCTCCTGGCTCTACTCTGACCAGGTCAAGCATACTTTGCCCCAGGGCCTTTTCACATGCTTTCCCTTCTCCTTTGCATACATTCCTTCAAATATCTACAAGTCTTGCTCTTTCATCTCTTTCAAGTTTTGTATAAATGTCATCTTCTCAGTGAAGCCATCCCTGAATACCTTATTTAAAATTACAAGTGTCCCCTGTATTCCCTGTCCTTTCCCCCTTTTCCCTTGTTCCCTATGCACTTGTGACTTGGTAATGTACTATATACTGTTTACTTACTTTATCTCTCATCTCAACAAGTGACACAAGAGCATGGATCTTGGGTCCTTTTATTTACCTTTGCTATTGCAAAGAAGGTGGTAGTTAATAACTTTACACATATGTCCCTCTACATTTGGGGTTGACCTATCCAACATCCACCCCAGCTTCTCTTTTCTCAATAGTACCCAGGTTTTCTCTGTGTCTTGGGAAAGATAGTACATCTTTATCTCTGGGGGAAGATCCTGATTGAGTTAAGCTCTGTGACAAAATTATTGGCTCAGACATACACCTATGCCTCAATCCAGTCCAATCAGGGTCTAATCATTTTTGCTTGGAACGTCGACACTAAATAATGATTTCTATATCCTACAATACAGGTAGCCCCAATTGAGACTAGGACTCTATAATGACCATTATGGAAACCTTTGTTTGGATAAAATGAGCCCTCGAACTCAGTGGAGAAGAGAGAATCTTGATGACATTGTTGAGTCACTGGATCACCCAACCCTAAAGTCCAGCTAAGGCAGATGTTGTTGCAGCTCACCCATATCCACTGTCTCTTCCATTCCAGTGCACACTGGCCTGACTTCTGTCAGTACTGAATCTGTTGTGGGGGTGTGGGGATGTGGGGGTGTGGAGGAATGGGTATGGGGTGGCAACACTACTGAAGTCTTCTTTTGCCACACAGCAGAATGGAATTAATGTTCCTCAAGGGCAAGTCTCAACTCTGTACCACTAAGATGGAGCACCTCTGTGACGTGTTTACACTGGTTTTAGGGTCTCCCTAGTGGATTTCAGGTCTAGTTGTGCACAGTGGAAATAATATGTCCTGTATCAACTGTCTTATCCTCATCTCACTTTTCTTCTCTCTCATGAGCATTTTCTTCATCTCCCCACATACAGCCCAAATTATGAACCATTTTATGCCTGAATTTTCAAGTCTGTAAACTAGCAAACCTCTATTGTTTAAGCCAGATTGCGTTGATTTTCTGTTATTTGCTAGAAAAAGGGTCCTAAATGATACAAATATATTATGCAAGCATATTCAAGCAGTGAGTATTTTGGGGCTAAAAGGTATGTACATTTTACATTGGGACAGACATTCTCCTCCAGAATGGGTATACCAATTTGCAATAGATTTATCTCTTTACAAAATAATTCTTGCTGTAGTTACCTAGATCTTTCTCTTTCCCTTAGAAAATTGCCCAATGGTAATGAGCACTAATGTGAATTTGAATAAACTAGAGTTTTTTAGGATCTTCTTAACCTATCCTAGGAAGTTACCCAATCAATTATGCTCTGCACATAGCTGAGGATTCTCTAAGGCAACCCAACATAAAAACAGTCTTTTCCTTTTTGTGGAGTTTCTTGTTTGCTTACTATCAATACAACTCTGTGGGAGTTATCTCCCCATTAATAGCTTTAGTTTTACAGCTGATCATTGATTCAACATTGTAGCTGTGTTGAATTGGACTATTGATTGATTTCACATGGGGTGAGCAAGGAATGTTAGCATCATCTTAAATTCTCTTGCAGGCTGAGTTGTCGTTCTCCCCGCCCCCACCGCCCCATGTAGTAATGTTACCATAAAGAATATTGACAGGAATACCTCCCCTCAAGAGATACTGGGTTTCTTGGCTTTAAAAACAAAACAAAACAAAAAACCTACCCTATACTATGACTAATGATCTAAATACCACAAACTTTAAAAGTATAAATAATGTCTTTGAGCCAAACATAACAACCTCAACCTTTCTGATAGAAATAGACAATCTGTTCTGAGCATCCCTTAGTTCAGGCCCATGGGTACCATTTTGAACGCGCCATGTTTAAAGCCTCTAACTCGACTGACTCTTAGATCTCTTGAGAAAGTGAACTAGTATCTTTCATCCCTCTCTCATCTCTTTTGCCTCTTTGAAATCATCTTTCCCAGAGCAAGCATTTGACACACTTTAGAGTAGAACTTTTCCCTGATCATATCTCTTCCCTGTGAAATCCCATTGACAATTTCAGGGAGATGAAAGGTAGAGATTGGGGGTTTAGTACCTTTAAGAAGAATACTACAGAGAAAAAGAGACAAAAGATTTGCTTAATGGGCCAGCACTGGCAATTTTGGTAAGTATTCTCTGCCCACTTGAAAAGGGATGTGTCTTTTGAAAATTTTTCAAGTGTCATGTAAAAGTAAATTAGGTCAATCTGGATGATAGAGCTGTTGAAGTTTTCTGTATCCTTATTGGTTTTCTTTTAATTCTTTATTGAGAAAAGAGTGGGCAAAAATTCAGAGTATTAATATGGATTTGTCTATTTCTCCTTATACTTCTATCAGTTTTTAATGTTATAATTTTGTTATTAGGTGCACACAACTTTATGATTATCATGTCCTCTTATTGAATTCAACTCTATGAAATGACTCTCTTTACTGCTATTAATATAATTTGCAGTGGAATCTACTTTGTCTTATCTTAAAAATATGCAAGTTCCTATTTCTTTTCTTTAAATTAGAATTAGTGTAATATTTCTTTTTTCATCTTTTTATTAATTTTTTTTGGTAGTGGAGATTGAACCCAGGGGGCTTTACCACTGCGCTACTATCCCTGGCCCCCCTTACTTTTTTTTTTTTTTACTTTTTATTTTGAGACGGGGCCTTGTTCAATTGCTTTGGGCCTTGCTAAATTGCTGAGGCTGGCCTTGAATTTGTCAATCCTCCTGCTTCAGCCTCCCAAGTAGTTGATATTATAGGCATGCACTACTGTACCTGGCTGTAGGTTTCTTAAAAGTAGCATATAGTTAGGCCTTGTTTTTCTCATCCAGTCATACGATTCCATATTAGTTGGGTGCAAACACTAAAAATCATTTAAATTTAACATTTTATTAGTTATCTATTGCAGCAGAATAATATCACCACAAACAATACGTAAAAACAGCACACATTTATTATCTCACTGTTTTGGGTGTGTGTCAGGAATTCAGGCATAGTTTAGATGGGTCCTCTGCTTCAGAATGTCACCAGGTTTCCACAAAAGTGTTAGGCAGGAGTGAAGCTCAATGGAGATAGAATTCATTTCCAAGCTAATGTGGTTGTTGGCAAGATTCCATTTTTTGCATGCATCAGAATGAGGGCCACTCTTAGTTCCTTGCCACATAGACTTCTTTATTGGATCTGGTAAGGGAGCCTGTCAATAGAGAAAGTTCACTTGCAAAATGGAAGTTTCGTTCTTATGTAACAATCCATCATCAAAACGGAAGTTACATTCTTATGTGACAATCTATCACCATTACGATAGCCTATTAGTTAGAAGCAAGTCAAAAGTCCCACCTACACTCAAAAGGAGAGAATTACATAAGGACATGAATACAGGAGGTAGAGATAATTGGAGGTCATCTTAGAATATCTCCCTTACTTGTTATAGATATGATTGAGATCATATCTACCATTTTACTAGTTATTTCCCATTTTCCCACCTGTTATATTTTCCCATTTCTTCTTTTGTTTCTATTGCTTGAATTAGTTCAATAATTTTTATGATTCCATTTTATCTCCTTTGTAGCTTTTTATCTATAAATTTTGTTGTGTAATTGTGGTGGTTACTTTACAATTTCTAGTATAGATCTTTAATTTATCACGATCTACTTCAAATGATATTGTCCTACTTGGTACAGAGTATAAGGACCTTACAACACTAATATTGTTTCTCCCCTTCTAGCCCTTGAACTATTGTAAATTTTATTGCCACATATATTATTAACCTCATGATACGTTATTCTTCTTATTTATTTATTTATTTTGGTACCAGGGATTGAACTCCAGGGCACTCAACCACTGAGCCACATCCTCAGCCCTATTTTGTATTTCATTTAGAGACAGGGTCTCACTGAGTTGCTTAGCACCTTGCTTTTGTTGAGGCTGGCTTTGAACTCGCGATTCTCCTGTCTCAGCCTCCCAAGCTGCTGGGATTACAGGTGTGTGCCACTATGCCTGGCTTCTTATTATTTTTTCTTTAAGTGGCTAATCATCTTCTAAAAAAGACTTAATTAGTGCAAAAATTTCTTTAAATTTATCCATATAGTTATCATTTCAGTGATGATCTTTTGTTTGGATCAAGATTTTTTGTTATAATTTTCTTTCTTTAATATTTGTTGTATACTGGTCTGCTTTTTTTCATCTTTTGTATGACTAAAAAAAGTATTTTTCCTCCATTTATTTCATTTTTCTGTGTATGAAATTCTAGGGTGACAGCTTTTTTTCCAGTGTGTTAGAGATGTTATTTCATAGCTTGCATTGTTTCTGATGTGAAACTTGCTATTATTGTTATTTTTATTCCCCTATATTTAATATGTAATTTTTTTCTTCTGGCTGCTTTTATTGTTTTCTATTTAGCACTGATTTTAAACATTTTGGTTATGACGTGTCTTGCTGGTTTTGTTTGTTTGTTTGTTTGTTTCTTGTACTTTGTTAAGCTTTGTGAATCTGTAGGCTTATAGTTTTCATCAATTTTGAAAAATGTTGCCCATAATTTCTTCAAATATCTTTTCTGTCCTCCCCCCTATTTGGAGATGACTGTTGCATATTATTCATACACTTGAAGTTGTTTTATAGAACGCTAATGCTTGCTGGGTGTGGTGATGCACCCCTGTCATCACAGCAGCTCAGGAGGCTGAGGCAGGAGGATAGCAAGTTGGAGGCCAACCTCAGCAACTTAGCAAGGCCCTAAGCAACTTTGCAAGGCCTATCTCAAAATAAAAAGGGCTGAGGATATGGCTCAGTGGTAAAGGACCCCTGGGTTTTATCCCCAGTACAAAAAAAACAAACAATAACAACAAAACCACACACTGATGCTCTATCTTTCCCTCTCTTTGTTTAATTTGTTTGTTTAATTTTTTATCGTTTCCTATTGCCAAATCTTCGGGCTTACTAAAATTTTATTTCACAGTATCTACCCTGCCATTAATTCAATTGAGTCTTTTTAAAATCTCAGACATTGTAATTTTAATCTCTAATTGTTTACACTGGATATTTTTCAAATCTTCTACTTAACATGTTTAATCATTCCTTTACATTTTAAACATATGGTGGGATACAGTTCTTTTTAATCCTCGTATTTGTGTCATTTCTGGATTAGTTTTAATTTATTGGCTTTCTTCTCATTTTGAGTCATTTTCCTGCTTGTTTAAATGCCTAGTGTTGTTTGTTTGTTTGTTTGTTTGTTTTTTGGACTGGGATAGAACCCAGGGATGTTTTACCACTGAGCTACATCCCCACTCCTTTTTATTTTTTATTTTGAGACAGGGTCACATACACTACTGAGGCTGGCCTTGAATTTGCAATCCTCCTTCCTCAGCCACCTGAATCTCTGGGATTACAGGCATATGCTACCATACCTGGCACCTGATAATTTTTTTTACTAGATGCCAGACATTGTGAAACTTACTTTGTAGGATGTTACGTACTTTGAATTCCTATAAGTATTCTTAAACGTGGTTCTGGGGTGCAATTAAGTTACTTAGAAGTAGTTTGATGCTTTTGGGTTTTGATTTTAAATGAGATAAGAACATTCTATGGTCTAGTGTTATTTTTCCCATTGCTGGGACGAAATTCTTTTTCGTATTCTGCCCAATGTCTTATGACTTATGTTTTCCATTTTAGGAATGTCATTTTAGGAATGGCACTATTCTCGGCCCTGTGTGATCTCCGGGAAGTTTTTCCTTTAAACTTCTCTGATTTGCATGTGCTAGTCCATAGTCAGTTGAATTGTAAGGGGACATTCAGATATCCAGAATTTTCTTTCTGTGCAGGTGTCTCCTCTTTGGTATTCTGTTCCACTTTTGCTACTGTGACCTCCCTGGCTTCCCAGCTCTATGTTTTCAGTTCAGGAGTCTATCAGGAATATCCTGGCTTTTTTTTTTTTTTTTTTTTTCTCTGCACAGGAAACTGAGAAAATCATAGGACTTATTTCATTTGAAATCATTGTCATTCTTTGCCTGGTATCCAATGTCATGAAACTGGTTTTTATACATTTTGTCTATTTTTAGGCATTTCTAGCAAGAAAGCAAATCTCGTGCTGTAGTGTCCCCCAAAAGCTCACGTGTGAGACAATGCAAGAAGGTTTGCAGGAGAAACGATTGGGCTATAGCCTTAACCTTATCAGTGCGTGGTAACTAGAGGCAGGTGGGGTGGGGCTGGAGGAAGTGGTTCATTGGAGGCATGGCTATGGGGTATATATTTGTATCTGGAGAGTGGAATCTCTGTGCTTTCTGATCATCATGTGAGCTGCTTCCCTCTGCCACACTTTTCTGCCATGATGTTCTGTCTCACCTTGAGCCCTGAGGAATGGAGCCTGCTGACTGTGGATTGAGACCTCTGAAACAGTGAGCCCCCAAATAAACTCTTCCTCCTCTACAGTTGTTCTAGTTCAGCCTTTTAGTTGCAGCAGTGAAAAAGCTGACTAAAACAGTGCCTCTTTTTTTTTTTGTAAAAAGCCTTTATTTTATTTATTTGTATGTATATGGTGCGGAGAATCAAACCCAGTGCCTCCTGCATGCTAGGCAAGAGCGCTACCAGTGAGCCACAACACCAGCCCCCAGGTGCCTCTTTTTCTATTTTAGATAAGTCTAAACTCCTTTTGCTTTAAAATCTCTGCATGCAATCAATTAATAGTTGAGTTGACTTTTATATATGGTTTATATTCTTGAGAAATGGGTCTATGTCTTAGATTGGCTACCTTTAGAAATACACCTTGAGATGTAGATTCTTTTGCAAATGCCTTATTGAGGAACTATTTTCAGGCAAAGGGGATTGAGGGAAGCAGGACAAGACAGGGAAGGAGGCAAACAGGATATGATTTCAGCCTGTTCTTGTGGTGGAGCTCCAGAGTACATTTGCAATACAAAGTTGGTTCTACCTTTAGGCAAGGGTAATGATGCAAGAGCTTTTGTACAAACTTGTTACTACATTAATGAATATAAGCTTCCTCTTATAGGGTATGACCTCTCTGGTGACAACCCCAAATTAGACAGTGACAATTTTCTAGAGAGGAGGACAGCTGTGAGTCATTAGCCGCCAGCACTCATAGCATCTGAAGGGACTGAGTAAAGGGATCGGGGCAGAACAACATCTCCTGTATTATTTTATGATTCTTTATCTCCCAAATGCCTTCAACTTGGTACATATTCTGCACGTGAGTGCCTTACAGCGTAGCACTTCCACAGTATCACATTTCCAAGGAACAAATTATCTCATATGGGTACCTTTTTTATGTATTGAAGATTGCACTTGTAAATGCTTTTTGATGGGACTGTTTCTAAAATGTGTCACGTATTATCCTTATACAGCACAGAGAAGATAAGATCAAAATGATTTTTCCATGATGACTCAGGGTGGCAATTTAGGAACCTTAAATACTTTGCTGGGGTGCAAATCAATAGGATTATGCTTTCTAAATCTTCAGGTGAATTTTGGGAGCCATTGAACAAGACAGCATGCTGGGCTGTCAGCTATCAGCTGTCACAGCTCTTAATAGTACACTGACTTCTTGCAAGTTTCTTCAACTTCAAATCTCTGTAGTCTGAGAAGTCTGATGATTAAAGGTGTCAGGTTGGTGAGAAAATAAGCTCCAAGTTATGTCCCAAAGATCTCTCCTAGAGTGGATTACAGGGCCTTACTGCCTTGGTAATCAACAGATGATGTATCAGGTGCTAAAACACTCTTGTGCTTGGTTCTCATTTGTGGCCTTGTTCCACACCCTGGGGTGCTCTAAACTTCAGCAACTGTGGGAACAATGTATTCAGAATCTGTTTTTTTTCAGAATCTGGCTGAGTTGCTCAGGGCCTTGCTAAATTGCTGAGGCTGGCTTTGAACTCCCCATCCTCCTGCCTTAGCCTCCGAAGTGCTGGGATTACAGGTATGTGCCACCACACCTGGCTAGAATTTATTCTTTATTAATTGATAATTGACAATCAAGATGAGAGAAATAGTTGACTGGACAAATTTCATCCTTAGAGGTGTTAAGAAATTGAAAAAGATTGCTTTTATTAATTTTCTGGCTTAAAATTTTAAAAGTGTTGTTTTTATAGTCTGAGATTTGGGAAGAATTTAAAGTAGTGAAGAAATAGAATGGAGTATAAGAAAAGGAGATGAAGTTTGCATTCGGTGTTTCATTTTCTCCGAGACGTTTTTCTTTTCTTTTTTCCAAAATGACAATGAATTCAGCAGTACATTCTGTGTGGTTAACAGCAGCTTATTTATGTCTCTGTATTAACTGGAAGCTGAAAATGGAGAGTATTCTAATACCCAGAGACAATTTTCTATATGATGTAAGAGATGATAAGGGAACTGAATATGAGTTGAGGGGTGAATGTTGGGATCTATTGAGTTTGGCATAGTGGTATTTTGGGGTCAGCTCCATGAGAACAAATTATGTGGATCTCTTTCTTTTCCTCTTTTTTTCTTTCTTTTTTTTCTTTTTTGCACTGGAGATTGAACCCAGGGCCACTTGACCACTAAGTCACATCCCCAGCCCCTTTTAAAAAAATATTTTATTTAGAGACAGGGTCTTGCTGAGTTGCTTGATGCTTCATTGAGGCTTTGAACTTGTAATCTTCCTGCCTCAGCTTCCAGAGCTGCTGGGATTACAGGCATGCGCCATTACCACCACACCCAGCTTCACATACATTTTGGAGTTGTGATATTTTCAGTTTACAATGGACTTCTTTGGATATGATCACATTGTAAGTCAAGGAGAATCTGTAATATTTAATATATATAATTAATGATTGAATACTTACTATGTTCTAGGCACAGAACTGGCAAGTTACAAAATTATCTAATTTTGTTGTTGTTTTTGTTATTTGTTGTACTGGGGATTGAACCCCGGGTGCTCTACCACTGAGCCACATCCCCAGCTGGTTTTACTTTTTATTTTGAGACAGGGTCCCACTAAATTGCCCAAGCTGGCTTCAAACTTGTAATCCTCCTGTCTCAGCCTTCTGAGAAGCTGGGAATACAAGTGTGCACCACTGTGTCTGGCCAGTAGGGTCTAATTTAACCTCTACCAACATCGTATAAATTGTGATCTCGGTTTTACCAAAAAAGAATCAACAATAAGGAGTTATGTGATTTGTGCCAGTTCACACAGCTAGTAGGTGGCAGACGCTGGAATTTGAACAAGGTTCTTCTGTCTTCAAAGCCTTCTCTTCTCCACATGCCAAACTGCCTCCATCAATATGGCATTAGTAGGCTCAGCTTGCACCCAATGGGGGAAACATTTGCTTAATTTAAAAATACTTTGGAAAAATCACTAAGCAGAAAAATGAGACCTTCCTCTTAAACCATAGTGCTTCTTTCTGTAGACACCTATACAGGAAAACAGCCTGCCGTTAACAGCAGTTAGCTTCATGCAGCTGCAATATTCCCTTGATCTTGCAAGATTCCTGCTGTGTCACATTGCATTGGTCCTGCTGGGAAAATTTACTGATCAAGGGTTGATCGCTCCACTGATAACCCTCCATCTATCAATTTGGTTCATGTGTGTCTTATTCATTTATGTGGTCTACAGGAAAGAAATTTGACATAGCTTCTGTTTGCCTTATAGGAAAGCAAGTTGTGTCAGCTTTTCATCCCTATGACCAAAATACCTGACAATAACAACTTGAAGCAAGATAGTTTTATTTTTGCTCAGGTTCAGTGGTTTCAGAACCACTAAAAAAACTGGTAGGTTGGCTTTCCTGGGGCCTGAGGTAAGGCAGACCACTATGGTAGAAGGGTGTGGTAGTTGGAAAGCTGCTCAGCTCATGGCAGTTGGGAAGGTAGGGGAGGTAGGGGAGGAGAGAAAGAGAGAGGGAGAGAGAGAGAGAAAGAGGGAGAGAAGGGAGCCTGGAACAAGATATAGTTTCTAGGGACACACCCCCCAGTGACCTATACTTCCTCTAACTAGGCCCCACCTACCTACAGTTCCATCCATAAATCCATTCAAATGATTAATTTACCAAATGGATTAATCCAGTGATGAAGCTAAAACCCTTATGATCTAGTCATTTCCAATCATTTCCTAAAAGACACACCCCTGGATAGTACTTCATTGGCGTTCAAACCTTTAAGTACCAGACTTTGGGGGACATTCCAGATTTAAACCATAACACAACTTTTTGGGTAAAGTTTTGTCTACAACTGTATTCATATGTGTGCCTGTGTGTGTGTGTGTGTGTGTGTGTGTGTGTGTGTGTGCACGCGCGCGCGAGCACATGTGCATGCTTATTAATCCCTAGTTTATAGTAGAAATTCTTTTTTAATTGTGTTTCTCCGCCCCCCCCCCTTTTTTTAGTCCTAGGGGCTGAACAGAGGTACTTTACCATTGAGCTATATCCCCAGCCCTTTTTGTGTTTCATTTTGAGGCAGGATCTCCTTAAGTTGTGCAGGGCCTCACTAAATTGCCAAGGTTGGCCTCAAACTTGTGATCCTCCTGCCCCAACCTCCCCAATCACTGGATTATAGTTGTGGGTCATTAGCTGGCTCAGAAACTCTTCTTTAAAGAAAAATGTTCATGGATACAGTGTAACCTTAAAGTCACATACCATAAATCAATTCTTTTTTGAAACTGAGAAATACACCCCCTGAAGTTAGCTGATTCGTTTCAATTTGGATTGTTTTCTTCTTTTAAAAAAATATTTATTTAATTGTAGATGAACACACAGCATCTTTATTTATTTTTATGTGGTGCTGAGGATTGAACCCAGTGCCTCACACATAGGAGACAAGCACTTTACTACTGAGCTACAGCTCCAGCCCCTGGATTGTTTTTCTTAAAGGATCAAATATTCTGCATTTTTTGATGAAGTAATAGTTTTAGAATTTGTTCTCAAATTGCTTTGCCAATTCAAATCTGGAAATAGTTAAAGAAGACTGCAATAAACAAATGAAAGGAAATGACAGGGTATGTTTCTGCTAAGAGCATGGGGCTGGGAGGGTTATAACTGGAAGGTATTTGAGATCAGATATATGTCTGGCAGCCAAATCTTAGAATCAGAGGTGAAGTAAAAGCTACACTCATGAGATGCCATGTTGGATGAACACAGATAACAATGCATTTGGGCAGGTGAATGCAGCTTCACTGATCTTTAACCTGAGAAGATCTCTTCTCCCTTGGCCAACAACGTCCTGGTGTGCTCAGTGTGCAGCCAAAGTAGGAATATACAGTGAGTGCTGGGGTGACACATGACTATGACTGCTAAATAATTCACATCTTTGGGATATCCAGGGGAATAATGTGTGTGGTGGGAGAAGAAGCAGTCAGATGACGATCATCTTCCTCTCCTTCTCCTCCCCTTCCCCTTCTTCCTTCTCCTTCTTTCTCCTCCTCCTTCTTTCTCTTTCTCCTCCTCCTTCTCCTCCCCCTCCTCTCCTCCTCCTCCTCCTCCTCTCCTCCTCCTTTAACCTTCTCCTCCTCTGTTTTCCTCCTCCTTCTTTCCCCTCCTTCTCCTTCTTACCTTTCTCCCAGGGATTGAACCCAGGGGAGCTTAACCACTGAACCACATCCCCAGCTCTTTTTATTTTTTTATTTGGACACAGGGTCTTGCTAATTTGCTTAGGGCCTCGCTTAAGTTGCTGAGGCTGGCTTTAAACTTGTGATTCTCCTGCCTCAGCCTCCCAAGCTTCTGGGATTACAGGTGTGCACCACTGCACCTAACCAGATGTTCTTCTTATTCAAAGACCATTCTGGTTATCTATACCTGGTCGTCAAACCACCCCGCAACAGGGGCTTACAAAATAACAATAGTTCATTTCATTCACTAATATGAGGCTTGACTGGGCTCACCCTGGCAATTTGTCTTGAGGTCTTTCAGATAGCTTCAGTTAGACAGTGGTAGAGGCTGGGGCCGTGTCAAAGTCTCCTTCACTCTTATGTCTGGTAGTTGGGCTGGGGACACCCAAATAGCCAGAAGCTGGAACAGATGGAACTCCCTGGGCAACTCTATCTTTGTGTGGCGTAACATGGCAACTGCAGGGCAGCTAGACTTATAACTAAAAAAAAAAAAAAAAAAAAAAGATGATATCCCAAGAGATGACATTTAAAAGGTCTGAGGCACATAGTAGAGTCCATTAATAGTAATGACTATGTTTATTCAAAGAGATTTTGAGTTTGGGATTTCATGGAAGCAGATTACAGGGAAGAAACATTATTGTCCCTATAGTTAAACATTATTGTCCCTATAGGCTGACCTGTGGGACTAGAGAGTGCATGTGTAGAAGTGTGCTGAGTGAATGTTTGGGTGTGTAAATAGTCTTATGATTCCCAGCATCCTCCAGAGGCTCCCCTTGCTCCTGGCTATAGAGAGAGAGAAAAAAATTCATGAGGTCCTGTCTCTCTCCACTTCTAGCTTCTTTGTAACTGAGGTTTTGGTGTGGCACTCTGTTTCTTTGATCCTTTCCAAGGGAGCACATCTAACTACCAAGTTGCGCAGCAGTAATGGAGCATATCTTAGAGAAGACCATGCATTTTCCTTGGTGGTTACTATGCATCTGTAGCCTTTCCTTCAAGGCCTATGAACTTAGCTTAACGTAAATGTAGGAGGGTATCTTGTTTCCTGTGAATTGGTTCAAAAATACAGTTATTGTAAATGTAAAAACACACAGGATCAAGTAAGAACTCTTCAGTCTAATTTTGGAAGATGAGGAAGGCTTTTTTCAAGAAGTTTAAAAAAACAGGCACTATGATAGGCTAGAGTTTAAATATATATATATATATATATATATATATATATATATATATATATATATATAATTTTTTAGTTGTTGATGGACCTTTATTTTTTATTGATTTAATATATGCTGAGAATCAAACCCAGCACCTCACACATGCTAGGCAAGTACTCTGCCACTGAACTACAACCCCAGCCTGAGTTTAAATATTTTATATACATATTTTATGAACTCCTATTATATACAACTAAAATTACTTTGTACATTCAGTACTAGAAGCTTGTTTTATTTACTCATATGCATTCAAAGCTTGTGTTTATCTAGTTTTAAAATACCTTGGATGCCTTTCTTAGAGCTGTTTTGTGTGGTAATTATTAAGTTATTTGAGAGAAGTCAGGTCAAAGTGTTCAAGAGATGAAATTATGTAGTCATTAAGTTGTAAGGTTTCTGATTATCTTCTTATTTGGGGGAGTTTTCATCTCAGAGTCATAAATAAAGGAGAGATGACATAGCCATTTGTATGAACTAAGGCACTGGCTTCAGCCACTTAAGCAAATTATTCTATGCCCAGTTTTTAATTGCCTGGATCCAGTCGTGTGGATTAGCTCCATTTATTTTTGCTTTTTGCACAAGAAAAATGGGACACACATCTCATTAACATTATTTAACTCATTAGGAGAATCTTTAGTGTTCTAAACATTCCATTCTATAAAGTTGATTTAGATAAATCCCTTAGTTGAACCTGTTCTCTCGAGCTGGAATCTTCTTCCTGAACCTCTACATCTCTGACTTTTGTGCATCCTTGAAGAGCCTACTTAGGCCCTGCTAGACATCTCCACTATTCAAGTTGGGTTAGTTGCCTGCTGTGAATACATTCCATTATGATTTCTTTTTTAATATTTTCAAATTTAGAATTTTTTTATTCTTCTTTTTATGATTCCTATCACTTGAAATGAAATCAAGTAATTATCTGTTGAGGTATCTGTCTCCCCATGAGATATGAGCTTTCTGAGGGTAGGAAATTTCTTATTCAACAGTGCACACACCATACTCAAAGAAAATGATGAATGCAAGGGAGAAATTACACCCCAAATTCAGGGCACCGGGATGCACCCAATAATGTTTTCAGAATAAATATGTACAAATGTCTTAGTTATTTTTTTAGCAGAGAAAAGAACCTATAAAATGCTTAACATATATGAGTATTAGACTCCAAAATTCACGATTTTTAACTGGTGACTTTCCAAAACCCAAATCCATGCAAAGTTGACCTGATAAAATGATTATGAGCCACTTTGATGAATTAAATACACAGATTTGAATTCTAAAGGATAACTTGCTATGCATATTGCAAACCAGTAATTATGCTATGGGCTAAACTAAATGAACAACCAAATTGAACCTTTTGCTACCTTCTCATAAACTTTTTCTATGATAGAGTGATAAATTATTTTTAGCCATCTATTGCTGTGTAACAAACTACCCAAAACTTAATGTCTTCAAACAACATTTTCAACACACTTAACGTTGCATGATTCAGGGATCTGGATATGGCTTAGCTGGGTCCTCTGCTTCAGGGTCTCTCAAAGATTGAGAAGAATCCACTTACCAGCACACTGGGAAATGAACTATTGACAGGATTAACTTCCTTGTGAGCTGTTGGATGGAGATCTTAGCACCTCATGAGCTGTTGGTTAGATGTCCCCAGTTCCTTGCCATGTGGGCCCCTCCATAGGACAGCTCAAAACATGGCATCTGGCTTGATGGGAAAGAGCAAACAAGAGGCAGAAGAGAGAACCAGCAAGAGAGAACATGCTAGCAAGACCTAAGTCCCACTGTTTTCTAACCTAATCTTGAAAATTAGATGCCATTACTTTTGCCATATTCTCTTGGTTACTAGGTCTAGTCTACACCTAAGGGGAAAGGATTACATAAGAGTTTGAATGCCAGGAGGTGAGGATCATTAAGAGCCATGTCAGAAGCTGCCCAAAACAAAACAAAAAAAGAAATCCAGAAAAAAAAATGGATAACATAATACTCGGAGGTACTAAAACAAAACATACTGGTGTGATTGAACGACAAACAGAATGGATATATGAGAGAGAGGGGAAAGTTGAAGCCCAAATTCTTTATTGCTTTATTCTTTATTCCTTCAATATCCACTGACTGTTTATTTGGTGCCAAGGAAGATGATATACTCAGTACCCTAGAGAGGAATCAAACTTTATTTCATGAATGAAGCAGTTTACAGATTAATGAAGGAAATCAGCATGAGGAAAACCCAGTGTGGAAAATGTCATAATACAAAGGATTTGATAGTGTTTTTGGAGTTGGATGAGTAGAGTGAGTGTCAGGAAATTTTACTTTGAATTTCTGAAAGTTGTACAGAGATCAATGGAAACAAAAGCCCGTGGAAAGGAATAAGATTTGCTTATTTGGGATTTATGAAATCAGGATTTTGCTAATCACTTCAATTTACAGAAAAATCATTAAGTGGCTGGAAAAGAAGCTATTATATTTATTTAAAAAAATTTTTAGTTATACATGGACACAATATCTTTATTTATTTTTATGCTGTGCTGAGGATCGAACCCAGGGCCTCACACGTGCTAAGCAAGTACTATACCACTGAGCTACAACCCCAGCCCTGAAAACAAGCTATTTTAACTGTCACCAAGTATCATCCTCAATGCCAAAAGGATGAGTAGGAAGTCAATTTCCAAAGTAAGTAGGGATGACAAGGGAAAGATAACTCGGGAAACTGCTTATGTCTCCTTAGATATTAGATGGCCTGGGTGGGGTGGGTTTATTTGAATTCTACGACTGTCCTTGATGAAATTTTGAAAGATGCACATATTGTCATTAGGAATGTAGTTGAAGCCTCTCTTCTCCTCTATTTCTCTAACCCCAGGAACTTGGTCAGTTCTGGGTGCCTTCTTTTTACCTGAGGCTCTATTGGGCCAACCTTAATTGGCAATGTCCCCACCAGACACCCCTGGAGATATCTCTTTCCTCTCATCCATCAGACAGAATGTGTAGGAGGTGACTTGGGGTCAGCATCTAGACTAGCAGAGAAACTGATACATATGCCACCCAATTTTAAGGCCAGAGTCTATAGTAGCCATAAAAATTATTGATAGTGAAGTGGCAGGGTACATGTGTGTGTGTGTGTTTGATTATGGGATATGAATGCATTATTTTACTTCTAAGTATTATATCTTTTGGCTTTGCTGTCACCTCAGTTATGTCTTCACAAATATATTTCCTCTTTTTGTGACAGAAGCATATAGTTATTTCTGAGTTTAATTGTTTTGGGCATCTTTCAATTTCTCTGCTCTGCCAAGTAATTGTGTCCTATTTAGGTACTTATTTTTCTAAGTGTTAGGGGTATATTAAAAATAAATCCAGGGCTGGGGTTGTGGCTCAGCGGCAGAGCACTCGCCTCACACATTTGAGACCCTGGGTTTGATACTCAGCACCACGTAAAAATAAATTAAAAAAATAAAGGTATTGTGTCCAACTACACCTAGAAAATAAATATTAAAAAAATAAATCCAGGTGCTAGAGGAGAATTATAGTTCAGAGATGGTGACAAAGCCCACATTTGAACCCAAAGCCTGCATTATGTTTTTTGTACCAAACCAAGCAAATGAGCCAGTAGATGAAATTGTGGTCTAGAATCTTTGAGGAATCTGCAGTGTCAGGAGAGCTTCTGGGTAATGAAAACTGAGTAAATGGGTTGATTAGCATGCTGTCATCCTTGGAATGAGTGGATAAGGAAGATGAGCAAGGAGAGCTGCTACAAGGAAACTATTGCCTTTGTGATCCCCTACACCTCAGCTCCTGGTTGTCTCTAGTGAGAGAGAAGGGAGCCCTTGAATAAGAAAGCATAAGCATCATAAGTTAAAGAGTTAAAAGTCTCAACAAAATGATAAATTCTTCATTTATGTGTGAAGAAATACAAAACAAAAATCACCACTATACCAATACTCCTTTCTGTAGCTTTCTGTATTTGTCTATTTTTGACATAAGATCTACTTTCCCTTCACCTATCCAGAGTCAAAAGACCCTCTTTAGATCACACAGCGGTTCTCAGATCTTACTTTCTTTTTAAATATAAAATAAGGTGTTAAATGTCAACATTTTCTGGAACTGGAATGAATTATTCTCAGTCTCCGTTAAAGCAAAAAATTTCCTTCTTTTTTCCTGCAAAGCAGTTTTTATAAGTGACATAGTCTGATTGTTAAATTCTGAACCACAACAGCAGCCTGTCTAAAATTACACTATAATTACGTGCTTATATATCTGTCTCTCTGACTAAATTGGGAACTCCCTGTAGGTTGGAGTCCTGCGCCATTCACTTATGTACTGAAATGCATATAGCAGTGCCTGCACTTAGCAAATTGCCCACAAATGCTTGGCCACATAAAGTTATTCATTCATTCATTCATTTGCACATGTTATTCAATCTCCATGAATTTTGTGTTCCTTATTTTTTATTAGGCTAGCAGTATAGAAAGCACCTGGTGAATTATCAGATACATTAAGTAGATACTCAATAAATGATATGACATTCCTTCCCCCTTCTCAGAGATGCAACTCATCAAACCAAAGAAGTAGATATTATCTAAGGAAGATGAGTGTTCTAGAATCACGTCCTCATCCGTTTTAAACTCATCTGTGTCAATTTCATGTTTACCTGCCTATACATCCCCATTCTTGGCTGGAGAACAGCGGGAAAAGGCTTTCTGCAGCCTTCTGCTTTCTGTGTCTTACATGAACGTGATTTGTGTACAGACGACAGGAAGCCTTGTTACTCTTGCTGGGTGAATGGAGCTGTAAATAACCTCTACCTTCCACACATGATTTGTTCTGGTCCAGGCCCCTTTTTTATTCATCCTTGGTTAAACATCCTCTCTTCTAATTGCTGTACGTGCCCTTTTTTGCATCTGAGTTCATCAAAGACCTTTATTACTCATTTTCCACTTTGATCAGGGAAGCTCAGAAATCTTTAATGCTTACAAAATGGAAACATGATAAAATATCACATGTCACTAATATAGTCAAATTAGTACATGCAATTTGAAATCTTATCAATGCATTAAAGAACTTCATTTTAGACCTCTTTTTAAAAGGTCAGACTCATTAATAAAAGGTCTGTGATTTTTTTTTTTTAGAATGGTTTTGCTTATCAGGATGTTGAGGGACTAAATCTTGAACTTGATTAAAGAATTTAGGCCCATTGTTCCTTGTCTGCAGTTTTGAAATGCTCCAAATTCTGACATTAACTAAAGTTGTTTTGTAACTTAATAACAAAATTCCAGCTGAACTAAAGAGGGGTTATTTATTCTCTCTCTCTCTCTCTCTCTCTCACCAGGGATTGAACTCAGGGGCACTCGACCACTGAGCCACATCCCCAGCCCTATTTTGTATTTTTATTTAGAGACAGGGTCTCACTGAGTTGCTGAGCACCTCGCTGAATTGCTGAGGCTGGCTTTGAACTGGTGATCTTCCTGCCTCCACTTCCTGAGCCGCTGGGATTACAGGTATGGGTCACTGTGCCTGGCCTTTATTGTCTCTCTTTATGGAAATTTTCATGGAAAATATATCAATGTTTGATTACTGCATGCCCCAGGCCCTATTGCAAATATTACTTAATATATAGTTTAAAAGGGAGGGAGAAGAGGAATAGCATGGATGGTGAAAGGAGACCCTCATCATTATACAAAATACATGTATGACATGTATGAAGATGTGAAAAAAAATTTATATATATATATATATATATATATATATATATATATATATAGTTTATGTTCTCTCTAACTTTCTTTTCTTTCTTTCTTTTTTTTTTTTTTTGTATTAGGGTTTGAACTTTTGAACTCAGGGGCACTCAACCACTGAGTCACATCCCCAGCCCTTCTAACCTTCTTAAAATCTGAAAAGTCTGGGTTTTGAAACATACTTAGTCCCAAGAGTTATCAAACTTGATCCCAGAGATGTTACTGTGTGGAATTAAGTTTCATTTTTAAATTGGTTTTAAGGAATATACAGTTGCTACATACAAAAATACTAATGCATGAAGTAATTAATGTAATGCCTGGGATTTGTTAAAATAATATAGGAGAGAGGAGGTAGGTGTCAAGAACTTTGAAGGGCATCAATATTTGCCCCTCCTTTCAAGCTCACAAGGTAGTCTGCTAGTTTCATGGATGTTGGCAAAAGACACAATACTCTTGGGTCAGCACAAAGGACTTTATTATTCACAGACCAGAAAACAGCATGAGTTTTATGTTCACTCAGGTCTTTCTTACTATCTAGGTCCTATGGGAGCAATGTGAAGTGGCCCAAGTGGGTGTTGTCCAAACAGTGGGTTTGCATCACAGCTGGGAAACCCTGAGCTTTGAGATCCTAAATCTTTATTCTAGACATTAAGCAAACCTGCCTGGCATTGCCTTGGAGGGAGATATTGTCTTTATTATAATATTGTCAGTAAACAAATCTGCCTTGTGCTCTGAAAACAGACTGTTTTTCATGCAAGATTGTTCACTATACACACATTTTTGAAAAGATAGTCCATAACAAAGGTAGTCAGCCCCTGTGCTCACAAGATAGGCAGGCATAAATGCAAGACACCCATGGAGAATTGTCTTCCAATGGTGGTGGGGGTAGAGTGAGGGAAATGAATATATTTATGTGTGAGTTGATAATGACTAAAAATGAGTGATGGATATACTGGAGACACACAGACACATATATGAGTGCATAATGATTAAAACTGAGTGATGGATACATTGAGGTACAGTCTGCTTTTTGTATATTTTAAATTTTCCATGAGTAATAAGTTTAAGAAAATAATAGCTACTATATGTGAAAGTACTAGGTGACACTTTCCATACAAACTGCAAAAGAGAAGATCCAAAGAAACAATGTTAACTCTCCACCCTATCACATCTTTACTTCACTGAGCAAATGGGTCACAGCAAATGTTCTTGGAGGCTGATTATATTATGACTTGCTAGAGTATTGGTAAGTTCCGTATGATTGATTCAAATCTCTACCAGTTTGATAACTACCAATTGTGAAAGTCAGGAATACTGGGGAATGGTAGAAATGACCTTTCAGTTTTTACTTTTGGGGCAGCATAATACACATATCACTTATACATAAATATATACACTACAATATATATATATATAATATAGATACATATCATGGATGCTACTGAGACTTTATTTATGTACAAGGCTTTTTGTTCACATGAATAGTAACCAAACTGTCAAGAAAGGAAATTTTGGAAATAATGCTAATGTAGGTGTTTTCAGAAAATATGTCTTGAAAATAAATATGGTTTAGTAAAACAAATATATTCCTACTCCATTCCTAAAAATGGAGGTGTCTAAACTGAAAAATGAATGTCTTATTCCCCAATACCAAGCGCCAGCCTCTTTCCAATTTCCTATTTTCCTCCAAAGAGGTCATTGCTGTTAAGTGTTTGCTATGAATTCTTCCAGGCTGGTTTCTATAAATTTACATACATTAATATGTAAAAGTACAAATATAGTTTTTTAAAGCATAAATGGGATTATACTGTGCATATTTTTCTATACCTTGCTTTTTTCATTTTAAAGTTTCTTGAAGACATTTTTATTTCAGTATATATGAAACTTTCCATTTTTAAATATGTTGCACAAAATTCATAGAATGGATATATCATATTTGAAACATCCAACTTAAGCCCCTCTTTCACTGCTGCTAATAATTTTTCATAGTTATTATGGACACATATCACAACTGCATTCCACGCCAGATAAGCTTCATGGATGAATTCCTGCCCAGTGGGGTCTCTAATCTAAGATAACCTTGACACAAACATGTACCAAGAATGCATGGTCTTCATGGATCAAGAGTTTTGAGTGCTTTAAAAAATTATTTCCCCCAATCATAGAGGAAAGGAGATTAATAAGGAACAGGATATTTACATAGTCTTGAAGTACCTCCTCATCAATTATTTATTAGTCATAAAAGGAAAACTTATGCAGTAAAGAAGCCAGACTTTAACCAAATGACCAACAGTAACATCACCAATAAAGCCAAATGGCATTATATACTTCTACTATGAGACCCAGAGAAAGTACAATATCATATATGTAGTATTCTGGCCAGATATGTATTAGTTGAATTAATTAATGAGAAAACATCATGAAGTAACATTCTATAAAATATGTGGTCCATATGCTCAAAAAATAATGAATGAAATAAAAATATTAAAGAAAAAGAAGGCTCTGGAACTATTCCTGATTAGAGTGGATTAAATATATATGATGCCTAAATGCAGTGCATAATCCTGGACAGGATCCCGTACTATAAAAAATTTCTGTAAAAGAAATAACTATTCCAATCAACAAATGGGTCAAGGAGCTGAACAGATACTTTGCAGAAGAGGATATACATGTGATCAAAAAATATATGATGAAGATAATAGGAATTTTATTGTTTGACTTATTTAAAATGAAAGCATTTTGGTTGACAATTCTACTTCAAAATTTTCTTATTTTTAACTGATGTCATAATTTTAAAGTAATCAATTTCTAATCATGATTTTGTCATAGTTTGCTAAGGAGTTGATCTCAAGGCACAAAATATGAATTATACAAGTAGGCTATTTTTTATCGTAGTTTGGATGAGTTAGGAAAAGCCTCAATTTTTCACTTTTTAAAGTCTTTCAGTGCATTTTTCTTTCATCTTATTTATGCAAGTTAAAGTTTTTGGTAACAATTCTTACAACTGTAAAATAAAACTACATAGATGTAAGAAGTTATGTAAACAGTTAATGAGCTTACCAAGGTTAGCAAAACTTTTCATTGTAAATGGGTCTGTACTCGGCAAATAAAAATCATTAATTGTATGAACACAAATTCCATTTTGATTTCCAGGATGTCACACTACTTCTGTTACCTAGCATTTTTAGTCCTTATATTTGCAATGTTACACAAACTGTACTATTTTCTTTTATGTACAGTTTGCATGAATAAACCGTCAAGAGAATAAATTCTATCTTTAAATAAAAAAATGTATAAAAAATGTTCAACATCTAGCAATTAGAAAAATGAAAATCCAAACTATTCTAATATTTTATCTCACTGCTGTCAGAATGCCAGCTATTAAGAATACAAACAACAATAAATGTTGGCAAGGATTGGGGGGAAAGGCACACTCATACATTGCTGGTGAGACTGCAAATTGGTGCAACCAATACAGAAAGCAGTATGGAGAATCCTTGGAAAACTGGGAATGGAAGCACCATTTGACCCACTCCTCAGTCTATACTCAAAGGACTTAAAAGCAGCATACTATGGTGACAGAGCCACCTCAATGTTCATAGCAGCTCAATTCACAATAGCTAAATTGTGGAACCAACCTAAATGCTCTTCTGTAGATGAATGGATAAAGAAACTGTGGTATATATACACAATGGAATACTACTCAGCATTAAAAGAGAATAAAATCATGTCATTTGCAGGTAAATGGATGAAGTTGGAGAATATAATGCTAAGTGAAGTAAGCCAATCCCAAAAAAACAAATACCAAATGTTTTCAGTGATATAAGGATGCTGATCCATAATGTGAGTGGGGGGGGGCAAGGGAGGATTAGATGAATTCTAGATAGGGCAGAGGGGAGGGATGGGAAGGGAGGAGAAGGGAGGAGACATGGGGGTAGGACAGACAGTGGAATGAGATGGATATCATTACCCTAAGTACATGTATGAAGACACAAATGGTGTAACTCTACTTTGTGTACAATCAGAGACATGAAAAATTGTGCTCTATATGTGCAATATGAATTGAATTGCATTCTGCTGCATCACTGTAAATGTGGCTGTGTCACTGTAGTATGCTGTTTATAAGTCCTTTGTGTATAGACCGAGGAGTGGGATTGTTGGGTCAAATGGTGGTTCCATTCTCAGTTTTCTAAATTAGAATTAAAAAATTGTTAGAGCAATCAATAATGGAATATCGATTAGAGATTAGAGCAAAATCATGCATCAATGGTAAATTTTCCAACTTCAGTAACTGCACCAGAGTTATGTAAGATTATGTGTTGGAAATATATTAAATTATATTAGAAAACATAGGAAATGCACATTAAAGGATTAGGGGATAAATGTATATGCTCCTGAAAATGGCTCAGAAAAAAGTCTGTGTTTGTATGTGCACATTTGCACATACGTTAGTGTGTGTACTGAGAGAGACTATGATAAAGCAAATGTGGCAGATTATCAAAAATTAGTGAAAATAAACATGAATAACAAGTATATGGGAATTCTTTTTTACTATTTTTGCAAATTTTTCTAAAAGTGAAATTATTTCAACTTACAGTTGAAGACCATGTCTTGGTTTCAAGAGCATGGAGAGGCCTGGAGTACTTTTGTCTTACATTCATGTGTTGGACATGGAGGCGAGTTCAACCTGTTGACTGCTTGAGGTGAGTTCTGGTTATAGAATTTTAGGGAATGGTTCTTTTTAAAGGGGTTTTCCAGGAGCCCCACGTAGTGACACACCTGTAATCTCAGTTAGTTGGGAGGCTCAAGCGGAGGATCACAAGTTTGAGGCCGGCTTTGGCAACTAAGTGAGTCCCTAAGCAACTTAGTGAGACCCTATCTCAAAATAAAAGATAAATAAATGAATAAAAATGGTTGGGGGGTGTAGGTCAGTGGTAGAGCACTTGCCTACCATGTGCAAGACCCTGGGTTTGAGCCCCAACACTACCAAAAAAGAAAGTTTTCTAGAGATAGGCTATATATCTTACAATTAGGAGCTGCCAAAACACGTTGGTTTCAGAAATGCACATAGTTGAACAGCTGTTAATTTACAGAGGCAGGAGAGAACTTATATTTTAAATGGTAAGTTGTTGTTTTCTGGGGCATTTCACTCAGCTGTGCTTTAGCAGATAAACTCATTCTCACTTTTAATTCTTTACCTTTTGTAATGCTGATAGAATTGGTGAACAATGGAGCATGGCTTAGATTTAGAGATATATAAAAGCATGGAAATTATTATTATGATTTTATTTATTTTTAAAAAATATTTTTTAGTTGTAAATGGACACAATAGCTTTATTTATTTTTTATGTGGTGCTGAGGATCGAACCCAGTTCCTCACACTTGCTACCTAAGTGCTCTGCCACTGAGCTACAGCCCCAGGTAAGCGCTCTGCCACATTATTATTATTTTAAATACTTTTTAGTTTGTAGTTGAACACAATATTTTTATTTTATTTATTTATTTATTTCTATGTGGTGCTGTGGATCGAACCCAGGGCCTCGCACAAGCTAGGCAAGCGCTCTACCGCTGAGCCACAACCCCAGCCCCCAAAAAACCTGGAAATTATTTTGAAAGATCAATAATCCCTCATATCTATCTCTAAATTGCTTCAAGGAACTGGCAATAGCAATTATTTTATCAGCTTTATTGAGATACAATTCACATACATACATTTAATTTGTTTAAAGTATACAACTTGACAGTTTTTAATACATTCCAAGAGGTTCAACAAACACCACAATCTATTTTTAGAACATTTTCATCATCCCCTAAAGATACCCTGAACCTTTTAACAATCACTCTCCATTCCCTCTGCCCCATTGCTGCAGGCAACCACTAATCTATTTTCTGAATCTCTGGGTTTGCTTATTCTGGACATTTCACATAAATGGAACATGTGGTCCTTTGTGTCTGGATTCTTTCATTTAGCATGTTGCTTTCAAGGCTCATTCAATTGTAACTTCATTTCTTTTTATTGCAGAATTACAGTCTGTTGCATGAATATACTGCATTGTGTTTATCTACGCATCAAATAATGAACATTAGTGCTGTTTCCACTTTTTGTCAATTATGAGTAGTGTTGCTAGGAATACTTGTGTAGATGTATGTTTTAATTTCTCTTGCATGTATCTAGGAGTGGAATTTCTAGATCATATGATAACTCTGCATTCGGCATCTTATTATTCTTATTCTTTATATATATATTTTACTGGGGAATGAATCCAGAGACGCTTAACCACTGAGTCACATCCCCATCCCTTTATATTTTATTTACAGACAGGATCTTGCTAAAGTAGCTTAGGGCCTCACTAAGTTGCTAAAACTGGCTTCCCCCCCCCCACATTTTTTATTGGTACATTATAGTTGTACATAATGATGGAATATGTTACATATTCATACTTGAACATAATACAACTACATAATTTGGCCAATATCACTCCCCAGCATTTCCCCCTCCCTCCCTGCTGCTGAGGCTGGCTTTGAACTCTTGATCCTCCTGCCTCAGCCTCCTCAGCCACTGGAATTACAGGTATATGTCACCACCCCTGGCTTATACTTTGGATTTGCATTTCCCTAATGACTAATGATATTGACTACGTTTTCATGTGCTCCTCAGCCGTTTTTATATCTCCTCTGGAGAAACTTCTATTTAAATCTTTTGCCAATTTAAAAAAAATTGTGTTATTTGTCTTTTTGTAAATGACTTGTAAGATTTTATATATTCCACATACAAGTTTTTTTGGATATATAATTAGTATTTGGCAATAGCAATTTACACAGGTTGGCTATCACCAGGCTGCTTTTTTTCCACTTAAATTTTTCTTGCATGTATTTCAATTTCAGTATATTATGTATCATTCTCAATTTTAAACAAAACAAAGCAAAACAAAAAAAAACTCTTTTAGGGTAGGGGATGTAGCTCAGTAGTAGGGCACTTGCCTCGCATAAGACCCTGGGTTTGATCCCCAGCACTGCAAAACAAACAAACAAACAAAACCAAACTCCCCCAACTGTTTCAAAGTATAGTTTTTTCTCAATATCCTTGAGGGATTTGTTCCAGTACTCACTACACATATCAAAATTTGCAGATGCTCAATTCTCTTACATAATATTGCATTGCATTTGCATATAACCTACACACATCCTCCTGCATATTTTAAATTATCTCCAGATTACTATACCTAATATAATGTAAATGCTATGTAAATAGTTGTTATATTATATTGTTTAGGGAACAACATCAAGAAAGAAAATCCATACATATTCAGTACAGATTCAAATTTTTTCCCAAATATTTTTGATCTGAGATTGGTTGAATCTACAAATGCAGAACCCATGGACATGGAAGACTGGCTGTATTTTATGGAATGCATGTACCACATTGGAAAGATTATCATGTGAATGAGGTCATCTGTTTATATATTATTGTAGAATGTATTCTGAACCAAACTCTTAGTTAGTTTGCATAAAGCTAAGCTGCTATAAGAAATAGAACTCAAATACAGTGACTTAAAGACTATAGAAGTTTATTTCTATTTCACCCAATAGTTTTGAAGTGGATAGTTGTAGTAATGTAGGCTGATTCCTGCAACAGACAATTCCAAAATGGAAGACACCAAAAACAATAAAATACTTATTTCTTGTTCATATCATAGTCCAATCAAATGATTCATGGTCCAATCAAATTAGATCAGTGGCCTTCCTCATGGTAATTTCAGAGCCCAAGTTTTCTGACTCTTTTGGGATGACATATGCTCATGAAATGAGGAAGAATTGATGCATTTTTCGGTGGACAGGGATTGCTGCCACAGGGATCTATTAATGGTATAATATTGGTGGAGACCACAACATGGGGGAAAGGGATGGCAAAAGACAATGCTGGAAAGACAAGAAGAAGTCATGTCATAAAAGATCTTGAAGGCTAAATTAAGGAGTGCTATAGTTTAGATCTAGAATATCCCCCAAAGGACTATGTGTTAAAGGTTTGATCCGTAGCATCATGCTATTGGGAGGTGCTATAAATTTTAAGAGGTCAGGTCTAGTGGGAGGTCTTCATGTCACTGGGGACATGCCCTTGAAGGGGATTGTAGGACCCCAGTCTCTTTCTCTTTACTCTCTGATTTGCCATGAGATGAGCAGTTTTCTGCACCTTGCGCTCCCAACTATGATGTACCACCATAGGCCCAAAGCAACAGGGATAATTCATTACAAACTGAAATCTCTAAACCTGTAAGTCAAAATAAGCTGTTCTTTTTGTAAGTTGATTATCTCAGGTATTTGTTATAGTGTCAGAAAGCTGATATACCGGAAGGTGGACATATTATAAATGGTAGAGGAATAGAGAATAAGAACACAATCTGGTTTTTAAAAGTTTTCAAAGAACACTCTGACTGTAGTAACTACAGAAACTTGTGGAGAGAATTAAGAGAGTACCATTTGGACTCAAATCTATTATGTTAATCCAGGCAGAAGTTGATGGCTTAAATCAAGTTAGAATCAATAGAAATGGAGACAATTCAATGGATCTAGCAGTGGTAACTTCAGGACTTGCAGACTGATGGAGTAAGGAGAACTGGTGAAGATAATGATGGGTACACAGATGACAACCTGCCAACCATTCTCTGACATGAGAAATCTGAAGGAGAAAAATTGGGGGTAGTGGGCCATGGTGGGGGATTGTAATTAAGATTTGGCCTCAGTGAGTTTCATGTTTCTCTGACGTTTTCCAATGAAGCCCTCTGGTTGGTCTTTGGACAAAGAGGCGCAGAATTGAAAAGAGAGAGATTGACACTACAAGTGAGATCCCACAGTGATTTAACAGCAGTTAGAGCAATGAGAGTCACTAAAATCACCCCATGTAGAAAAGATATCAAGTAGAATGTGACTAGCTAGACTCAGGACAGAGTCTGGTGGAGCAGTAACAATATGAATCATAGATAGTAAAGATCTCAACAGACTTAGAGGAGACAGAGGGGTGTCAAGACAATGCAATGTCAGAGAGGCCAAGGAAAGAGATGATTGCAAAAAGTACAGTGTGCTCAAGGGTGTCATGTGAGAGAAACTTAAAAGATCATCACCTGTACTTAACCACAGGGATTTAACGAAGATCACTTGGGTGTCTTGATGGGAGCAGAAACCAGACTGGTTTGAAGACAGGTGAATGAAGACCATGGCGCACAGGTCACCAGTGGTATGCTGCTCTCTCAGAAAGTCATTCTTCAAAGAGGATGGGAGAAAGAGGCAGAAGCTTGGTGGAATGTGAGGCGGAGGGATTTTGCTTTATGTATGTGGTAGAACAAACCTATCCATGATTACCAATGGAAAATGAGGTTAGGTTAAATAATAAAGGTGAGAAATGGCATGATTATTAGAGGTAGAAAAGGCGTCAAGAACATCCATGAATTGGAATGGCTTTGAATATGAATTCCCTTACCCCTAAGTCATTTCTTTTGTGGAAGACTCTAAATATTAGAACTAAATTTCTTAGACTGAAAGGAAATACGTTTCCTTGTATTTCTCATCTTATTTCTGCCTGCTCAACTCTTACATGGCTGCAATCCTGTTTCCTCTTCAGTTTCTTTTATAAACATCCATAGTTCCTTAAAACATTTTTCATATGATTTGATTTCAAAATTTCATCTGAGCAATGTTCAACTTCAAATGTCAAGCCCAGAACTGCCAAAAAAATTTCCAGACATGGCTTGGCATATGCAATACCAAGTCCAGTGTTTTATGTTTTCTTTCTTGATCCGGACACTATATAATTATTATTACTTTATAAATTGCTTTATGAGCCTTTAAAAAATCAAACTATACAAACATTACTTATTGTGCTTATAAACAATTGAAACCCCCAAGTATTTTTCCCCAGAGCTACTTTTAAGCCATTCTCATGTTAAAAGTATGGATCTTGTGTTTTTCTTCGCTAGTTTCAGCTTATTATTTCAAGCTGTCATCTTATTGGATGGGAAATGGATTCTGACATCCAACATATTTATTCTCCTTTTCTGTCAGTGCTATCAATGTCAACATACAAGATGCTGTAGTGGGAAGCAGAATTCTAAGATGATTCCCACCTCCTGGTATTCTTACTTTGCTGTGATCCTCTCCCCTTGAGTGGAAAGTGGAACTGGGATTTACTTCTCAATAACAGAGTATGACAAAAGTGAAGGAATCTTGAAGATGTAGTAAAGGTCCCTAAGTAGTTGTCTTTGAGTTAATCAAAGAGAAATTCTCCTGGGTGGGCCTTGCAGAACCGGGGGAGACTTTTAAAATTATGTCCAGACCTTCCCTGAAGGAAGAGACTTGAAGTGGGAAGTGTCCCCTAAAGGCCCTGAAGAATCAAGCAACCATACTGTAAACAGCCCTCTGGACTGAGAGCCTCTAGATTGGAGCCTCCTCCAACTTCAAGGAACTAAATTCTGCCAACCACCCAAATGAGTTTGGAAAAAGTCCCTGAATCTCAGATCAGGCCATTGCTTCTTCCCTGATTATAGAGGACCCATCAATAGACCCACAAAAATTGTGACATAATAAATATATATTATTTTAAGCTGCTGTTTGTGGTAATATGTTATACGTATAGAAAATGGAAGCATTATCTTCTGCATTACCCTCTATGTTTTGAGTAAGATAGTAAGATATTTTTAAGTAAGAGAGACTGCACAGGAAGAGAGCACCATTTATTTGAGACTCCCTTTTCCACTTCCTCTTGCCCATCAGGTTAGTGAACTTGGCTTGGTGAGGAGCAGAAAACATACTGCACCGCATAACAGCTGCTCCTGACTAGAAGAAAACTATCTCCGTGAAAACAAAAGGACACAGTGAAAACCAGTATCATCCATGTTGTATACTGTTGTGATACTTATTAATGGCCCTGCTGATTCATTCTGTGACAAAGCATCTGGATCAGGCATTAATAGACTGTCTCTGACATTGTAAGAGAGTTATTTGCCTCTAGATGAAAAATATCAATATTCTGGGCACGCTAGAGATTCTTGACTAAGAGACCAACCCTGCCCTCTCATTAGTACTTTGTGGGTGTCAGGACTTCATTAAGATTCCACTTCCTTTAATGTGGTCACCTTGGCATGTGTTTTGAATGATTTTAGTGGCTTAGGGAGGATTGGTTTTTCCAAATAATAGCCAAGAATGCAGAAAGTAATTGGATTTGGCATATTTTGGAGCATCTCATCGAATTGCTTTTAGAAGAGCTCTTAAAGAAAGGCTTTATTTAAATCAGAACAAAAAGGGAGATTTGGCTGGAGGAACTGATGAGCTTCTATGAAATTCTATGACTAATGCTGCATGTCAACACCAGTCTTCCATGCAGATGGATATAATGACATCAATGTGTATATACTCCAGAATGCTGAAGGAGGAAAGGAAGTCACCCCACCTCATTCCAGAAAGTTAGTAGGAATATAATGAGAAAGCAGGAGACAGAGTGGGTTCCATATTGGTTGATGGACAAGTGGGCAGAAAACTTTAGTTCCTGAGGTGATTTTGTATCTCAGAGATGTCTTCAGGAAATACCTCTGGATCTGTACCTAGCATAAACAGCCAAAATGGATTAAGCACTGGCCACGAGCAAGTGCTCAGAACTATACCACCTACTAGGAAGAGGGTCTGTCCTCACTTCCTTCTCATCTAAAACTAACTACAGGCCACAGATATTTAAGTTTCTCTCTTCTGCCAGAATGTTTAATTGGATAGTCAAAGTGGAGATATAAATGCTGACCTACAGAGGTCAGGGACCAAAATGTATAAATTAATGATCCTATTGTGACCTGTTTTGGTCCTGTTATTAAAATGAAATTACACTTAATAACTACTATATCTGATAAGGACATTTATATTTAAAGGAAAAGAGCACTCGGTATATGCTTAATTCCCGTCTTTCCAAGGTCTTGATGGAATTGATCAGAAAGCCCCAGACTCTCTTTCTTGCATAGGAGTGTGGCCACCGTTTCAAAATCTGAGGACAGTGTCCTGCAAGAAATTACCAAGTCACAGAATAACTTGATATTTTTCTTTTTCTATTGTTTGTTTGTTAGTTTTTGCAGTGTTGGGGGTTGAATCCAGGGCAACCACTGAGCTATATCTCCAGCCTGAATAACTTGCTTTTAATCTGAATCAGCTTTCTTTCAAAGAAAAACCTTTTTCTTCTTGGTTACAAACATAATAGACATGTTCACTAAAGACAATGTGAAAAATATAGAAAAGTGCAAAAAAAGAAAATAAAACATGTTTGTGGCTCACATTGCTCTGTGTACCATTCAGTGCTTCTCTTCTTCTAAGAACCTGATTTTTGCCCTCCATCCCTTGGAGTTAGACATGGTCATGTGGTTTGTGGTGGCTAATCAAATATGAGTAAAAGTTCAGGCTTCAATGATAGGTAAAAGCATTTAATTGCCAGTACCTGAATCCCCACCTCTCTCTACCCCTGTCCGGTGATCCTCTGCTGCTAGACCGATTAACACTGAACCTTCAGATGGAGCATAGCTGGCCAAGAGAGTCACTTAGAACTGCCACCAGAACCTGCATGACAAAAATAAGACTTTGGGGCTGGGGTTGTGGCTTAGGGGTAGAGTGCTTGCCTAGCATGTGCAAAGCCCTGGGTTTGATCCTCAGCACCACATAAAATAAATAAATAAAATAAAGATATTGCGTTCAACTAAAAAATAAATATTAAAAAAAATAAGACTTTGTTGTTTAGAGACCCTGAATAATGAAGCTATGTGTTACTATAGCAGGGCCTAACCTATTCTATCTGAAACAATATCCATAATCCCACAACCGAAAAACAATTATTGCTTGTATTTAAAACTTTCTTCAAAGACTTCTTTTAATCTGTAATTTTGTAGTTTGGATATGAATGTTTTCTAACTTTTACCACTAATTATGCTATGGAAAGATGTTTCTTTGCTTTCAAATCTCTCCAACACATCAAATTTTTTTCCCTCTGAGCACTTATAGGTGTGAAATTATTTTTATTCATTTACCTATTTGCTTGGCTTTTGATACTTTTCTCCTTTCAAATGTAAGTTTCATGAAGGCAGGGATCTTATTTGTCTTGTTCAGTCACCCCTGCCTCCCTGTATTTGAAAAGTGTTTAGCACATATATTTGTTGAATGAATAGTGAGTGAATACTAGATATAGATTTATTATAAGTGAACCTTTTTGTTTATTTCTGATTACTCTGCTCAATATAAATTCCTATTAGTGGATTAATTACTAGATGAAGAGAGCTGAGTAATTTTAAGGCTTCTGATTCATATTATTGAAATACCCCTCAAAACAGTTGTGTGAATATTACTGACTATAGCGTATGAGAGTGAATACACTGCTCCATATTCACATGGTTAATACCCACTGATACTGCATATTTTTTATGAAGTCTGGAATATAGTCTGTAAGTTATCACAATTATAATGTTTTCCATTTTTTCTTTGTTTCATATTTGAATGCAAGTTTTCTAATGACCTGGGAATTCATATTGACTATTTATAATAATAATAAAGGCACAATGAAACCCCAGAAGGAAGAGGTCTTTCTGATTTTGCTATCACTTTCCCAATTGCTGTTCTCCTACAGAGTCTATCCCTGCGATTTCCAAGCTAATTCCAATCTTCTTGAAGAGAGATGTGATCAAGAGCATGTTTGTTCAAGAGTTCTTATCACACTCAAAAACCGTAAGATTGAATTGTCATTGAGCTGATGAGATTCTGCCAATAATTGGGAAGAGCTTCAGATATCAACAAATCAAATACTTTAATGGAGAGCAGGCTGTTCAAACACTGGATGCAAGATCTGAAATATCATCACTTTGCCCATGGATGATCAGTTAACTACTTAACATGAGAGGTAATTTAAAATTCTTCCAACCACTGTCTACATTCAAACTGATCCTGTTCTGGAGGAAGGGAAAGTACCAGGTGCTAACCCAGGAACCAGCCTGGCTAAGCTAGCAACTGGAGGAAAGAGGTTGAATCCGTTTACAGAACTCAGTTTCCTGCTGTTCATTCCACGTAGTCCAAGCTTCTCGATAGTAATTAAATTATCTTCAAGTGAAAGTCCAAGATTTAGGAAAGAAATTGAGCACGGAAAATCAATACCAAGTTTCATTAAGCTCCTTTTTATAGCAGAGAGAGTGACTCACTCCTGTCCCTGGTTGGTGAGCAGCATACAAACAATGTTAGATTTTGGTTTCTCTAAAAACTATAAAAATCATTCAAATCTGAGAAGTTAGCTTGTTTTTTCAATGGTATCATTATGGGCTCGAGATTTTTATCTTTAATTGGGTTGCCATTTAATTGGGTATTAACTTTCTCCATGACAATGAACCTGAACGTATTCATTTGGGCTGAAGCTTTTTGAAAGGAGAACACTTCTCAATAACATCAGAGGATGTTGACAGTGAGGAAGGTCAGAAGTGATCCTCTGATCTTTTCTCACAGGACGTGCTTTGAATTTGATGTTGTTAAATATAAAAGAGAAAAGAATGTCGTATGTTTTGGAAAAGATTTTCTTTCGAATATGATCTAGATCTTTTGTTCTTCAAAATTGCTGTAGAGCAGTTTTATAATTTTTATGTATCTATATATTATTTGCATGCACATATTGATATGTATTTATAGTACTCTAGAGCAGAGGTTGGCAAATTAGGATCAGAGGACTAAATGCAGCCTGCCACATGTTTTAGTAAATAAAGTTTTATTGGAACACAGCCATGCCCATTTGTATATGGATTGTCTGTGACTGCTTTTGTACTACAATGACAGAGATGAGCAATTTTGGCAGAGACCATATGCCCTTTACAGAAAAGTATTTATAGATCCTGTCCCTATAGATCTTTGAATTTTAGCACAGTTTGAATCATAAGAGAATAAATGTTCTTATAAAAGTCTATTTATGGATCATATGCCAGGCAAGGAAGGCCTTTATTGACATGGAGGTATGTATAAAAGCTTGAAAAGAGGAACTCAGAGTGATATTAGAGGTCTCTAAAGAGATGGAGAGAAAAGTAATAACTATAGTTGATTTGGAATTAATGACAACTTTACCAAAAATGTATAATTCAATGAAAGAAAATAAACAAATTTTGTGTGGTAAGGCATTATCCCAAGCCATGGTACAAGATGGATGACTCATGAGCCTACCACATAAAGAACTAAGAAATATTTTTGTTGGGTTTCATTCTCTAGAGCTGTAACTGGCTGCACCACTGACCAGGTCTATTAAACGAAGGCAGGAAAAATGATCAAAATTAAATGCTTCATCTTTCCCTTCAAACCTGCTTTTCTTCATTTACTCTCAGTTTGGGGAGCGAGTTCACCAGCCAGTGACTGACTTGGTTCAGTTGATCTGCTTCCCACTTTGCTTCACTTGACTGACTCTGGTACCATCTCAGAAGATCTCAAAAATTTCTGGGATCCCCTTCTCTTCTTTTCATATTGTATACAACCAGTCTGAGTTATGTATCTGCCATGTATTGTTCCTATACATGCTGGGGCATCCATCTCATGTCAGGATCCTTGTGCTTTAATAGTTGTTTACTTGAGGCCATTTTCCCATCTCATAAACTAGTAAGTGGTAATATTTACATGAAACATTGTTAAATGGACATAGCCAGAGGTAGTGAGCCCAGTTTTTTCAGCTGCCCCAAGCTTGGTACACATGAGAATATATGCATATTTGTTTACTAATTAATTCCACCAATACTTATTAAACATTCTCATTGCGTTGGACATTTCTGAGTGCTGTGGATACAGCAGTAGGCAAAGCAGTCAAAGACCATGGCCTCCATGAATTTGCATTCTGCTAGGGACAGACAATGAAGTTTTTCAAACCAACCTCACCACTACCACTGCTGTTATCCAGATGAAAGAAATTGAGACCAATTATGTATTTTAAACTCTTATGGGGAGGGGGGTTGTGGCTCGGCGGTAGAGCACTTGCCTGGTATGTGCAAGGCCCTGGGTTTGATCCTTAGCACCATAAATAAATAAATAAATAAAGTTAGGGGGAAAAAAAAACCCTCTTATCGGAATCATGAAACTTTTAATTCATTAGCAAGCATCAAAAAGAGGTAGACTTTTCTAAAAATGTTAAAATGAATAAACTTTGCAATAGAAAATATAGTGATTTTAGAAATCCCAAGAAGAAAAACAACCATCATTATATAAGGTGAGGTAATGACAAGTGACAAAAGGGTGGGGGAAAGTAGGGAGAAATGGCCATTGAACGTGTAACTAGTTTGGTAAGGTGGTCAGGGCACATCTCTGAAGGCATAAGTCTTGGCACTTGCAGAGACCAGGATGAAGAGAGGAGTTAGTGTGGATGGCCACAGCAGCAAAAGAGTGTTACAGATAAAGGAATAAAAGTGTCTAAAGGAAAAGTTGACCTCCTATCACAGATGAAGTAATGGAGACCCAGAGAGAGACTCAAAGGCAGACACTCGGTCACAACAGGTACAGGCTGAAACAGGCAGGAAAACTTCCTTCTTTGTTTCCTTTAGAAACTTGGGTATAAATCACCTTGACTTTTATAAAAACACTATTTTCTTTTTGTATCTTTTAAAAATAAAGTTTGAAGCTTGGCATGAGAAATTGACTATAGGGAATTGTTTTAAATAGTGACTTTTTAAATAGTTTTTTTAAAAAAAGTTCCTGAACACATTTACACACACTTTTTAAGATGTCCATAATTCAATTTCATTTACCCTCCTTCCAAAACATGTAAAATCTAATCAGTTCTATTTTGTTAAATTCCACTTCCCCTTCTACTTTTACTTATTCTATATGGAAATAATCCACCAAATTACTTTCACCTTAAGCTTAAGGAAATTTAAACTATGAGAGGGTGTGTGTGTGTGTATGTGTGTGTGTGTATGTGTGTGTGTGTGTGTGTGTGTGTTTTGTTGAAGTGAATATACTGCAATCTTATTAATAATTCACTCCCATGTCATTCAGCACATCTTGTGATACTGAACATCTTCTGTGGTATTTTTTTCTCATGAATATCTAATACGACTATACTCTTTAATGTAAAGTTTATTAATTGTGTAACAGCTTGTGAAAAGTCTACCTCATTATAATGTTTTATAACAAGAATAAAAGTTTAGTGGTTCAAAAATGAATGTGTTACAAAGTGGCAGTACTGGTGAGGTTGATATGAGAAATCTTCAAGATTTCCTTCTCCTTTGAAGAAACTGTGTATCTCATCTCTATGACATTTGGGTTATCCTTCTAGACTAGACTAAAATTTAAATGTCATGGCACTAAAATTTAAATGTCATGTCCTTACATAAGCCCTCATTTCTTTAATTCTTTTAATTGTAGCTTTTAGGGAGATGCCATCCCCCACCCAAATTAATACATTCCTACTGCAATGCATTCATAGTACAATGAATGAAACTATAATATTAAATTCACATTTCCCTAGAATTAAGAGGAGTGAATGAAGAGACTTTCGGTGGAAAGAAAGAAGTTGACAAAGAAATTCACTACCTTTTTCGTGTGTGGGTGGGTGGGGGTGCTAGGGATGGAAACCAAGGCCTCTTGCATACTACCAAAGAGCTCTACCATTGCACTACACACCCAGCCCTAAAGTTCATTACCTTTTACTGCTTACTTTTCTTTTCTTTTTTCTTTTTCTTTTTTTGGTACTGGATATTGAACTCAGGGGTACTCGACCACTGAGCCACATCCCCAGCCTATTTTGTATTTTATTTAGAGATAGGGTCTCACTGAGTTGCTTAGGGCCTCAAAGTTGCTGAGGCTGGCTTTGAACTCACAATTCTCCTGTCTCAGCTACCCAAGCCGTTGGGATTACAGGTGTGTGCCACTGCGCCTGGTTTAATACTTACTTTTCATACAGCACCAAAATGATATTCTGTTTGGGGATGAGTTGGGTCACTAACAACAAATGAAAAACAGTTCTCCATAGTTGTAATACATTGACCAGAACCTGGAATTTGCTAATGGGAAGCATGGGATTCTAATCTTAAGTCTGCAGGAATCAACTGGTCCTGGGAATTGAGAGAAATCAGGAACACAGGAGATTCCCACAAAGAGGGGGATGAAGTCCATAAACCTAGAGAGTCAGAACTACTAAATAAAGAAGCATGACTTAGATACATCTTCCAGAAGACAAGACTCTAGTTAATCTATACCTCAAACTGGCCATTCTAATAAACAGCTCAACCGTCTACAGAACTTCCACCATCATATAAAAATTTGTCTAAGTTCTTTTCATTTCTAAAAGAGGGAGATGAATACACCATGCTAACCACTGTGATGTCATCTCTTATTAATTAACATGTAGTCACTGTCCAAAACTGAGCCTTCACTGTTCTTAAATGAAAATCATCCCTCTTGTTGCCCATATCAACAAGTGTATTTCTTAGACAAAACCATTTAACAATAAGAAGCCTCTGTTTTTCATTATTTTGAATTTTTTCAGACTGCTTATTACATGAGCCCTGACAATCATTTAATATATTTTACTTGCGCCTATTGTAATCGTCTTATTTGTTGGTTTTAATTATGAACTTCTTGGCTTACAAGTTCATCTGGAACAGCCCTTCCCCATGCACACAGCTCCATAAAGATTTAGTCAATATTCCCCCTTACTCAGGCAAGGCTGTCATCTAGACTCAAGACTCTGGGTACAGGAATAAAGGGTCAGCATTTGAGCATATTTTGGGGATAGGCTCAAGAAAACAATTTACCATGGTCCTGTCTTTATATTAAGATCAGTTATCATAATCTTTGTTTGCTTATACACAAACTGGAATATTTTTTGCACCTTTTCTCTCTGCTCCTTCTCTTCAGAGACTCAATTGGATCATCTGTTTGAAGCTCACGTAATAATCTAAGATTGGTGAGAATACTGCATTTTCAATTTCTATCTGATTTGTAAGAAACATGGGAAACCTTGTCATTTGTTTTTTTTTTTTTTAAACCCCTTTGTAACTAATTCACTGAATTTATTTTGATCCTAACGACTAATGCAAATTTCTTTTGGTGTTGATTAATCTTAGGGGTATTTTAATGGTACTTTAAATCAACTCTAAATAAGTATACTTAAGGTGATTGACCTAATGGTCACTATGAGGTTTCTCTATTTATCTACATAAATTTATGAATGCCCAAGAGGCTGTTTGGCTTCTTCAAGGCACTTCTAGAAAATTGGCAAAGGAAACACAGGAATCCAGAGACCAGAGGGGAGGTAATGGCTGGTTTTCAATCTTGGGAACAAATAAAAGCCACAAATGGGAGAAAGTCAATGAACTTGTTCTAAACTCTGGGTAAGATAACGGAACACTACCTTGTTTAATATGCACTTTTACTTGAAACAGAGGACCTTGATTTTTTTTTTTGTCATAACCAACATACTTTGATCTGTGTTAGATCAGAGTTCTTTGAAGTTTCCCTATGTCACAAATCAAGGCTCATGGATTTGGGAGCTGAAGGGAACTTTGAGAGTATGTGTCAGGCAAAGCCATGCCTTTGTGCTGTTAACCATTAGAAGTAAGAAGAGGCCTTTAGAAACATGTAAGATCAACATTATATTTAAAGGCATTCAGAATTTTTCACTTGATTTTTATATTACTATCCCCAGAATCTTGATTTTTAGATATATGAATCATATTGGCCATATCTTCTTACATTTGCTTCATGGAGGGTGTGAAATTTGAGCTAGTTTGAGAAAGAAAAGACAGTAGCATGGCAGAGATATTCACTCAATATTTAGTCTTCCCTTTCAAATGGGGAGAATTTACCCTTGCCATTTAAGTAGTCACGTGGCCTCCAAGAATGAAGAGTCTCCCAGCCTACGTTCATACTAAGTAAATGTGGTCATGTCATTAATTTCAAGACAGTTGGTGCATTCCTAGCCTTCTTCCAAGCACCACTGTTTGTTTGTCTTTCATTTGGTGTCTGTTTAGCCATCTTTTGTCTTTTATATCAGAATAGCTTCATTGCCAATTCTTTCATCCAGCCTATCATATGTCAACCATTAGTTAGCTTTTTGTCACTGTGACCAAAACATCTGACAAGAACTTAGAGGAGGAAAGGTTTAATTTGGACTCACAATTTCAGAGGTTCAGTCCATGGCAGTCATCTCCACCACTCTGGGCCTGAAGTGAGACAGAACTTCATGGTAGAAGGACATGTCAGAGGAAAACTCCTCATCTTGTGGCTGCCAGGAAGTAGAGAGACAAAAAGAGGAGGACCCAGGGATAAGATATTCTCTTCAAGGGTACACCCTAGTGACCTCCTTCCTCTAGCCATGCCCCACCTGCCTACAGTTAACATCCAGTATAGTAATCTTTTCAAATCATTAATCCACTGATGAGGTTACAGCTCTCATAATCTAATCATGCCATCTCTGAACATTGCTACATTAGTTCACACATGAGTTTTTGGGGGACACCTCATTCCAAATCATAGCATTTATTATATGCCAGCCACCATCCTAGAGCCTGGGGACATAGTGGTATTGTTCTGCCATCATAGAACTCTTGGTTTAGAGGTATAAGATGAGCATTACATAATCACTTAATTATCATTTGTCATAGGTGCTCCAAAGAAGAAGGATGAGAACATAATTCTCATTTTTATTTTTTCATTCTCAAGTGGCCAGTTCTATGGTGTTCTCTTACACTTCCTTGGAAACTTCTAAACCCATTTAGAAACTCTGGTTATTATAATAAGGGCCTTCTGGCTCATCTGCTTTTCTCTCTTAACCCTTATCTCCTATTCCACACATAGGACTTGGTACTACCTCACTTCAAAGAAGCCCTGCATTGCTTTTGGAAGGCAAGATGTAAAGGCCCTAATCCATGGGATGCAGCACTTTAAAAAATCATTGGCTTCACAGGAGTTCTCCAATGATAAAGAACAGACCACTGTTCTACTCATCTTTAAAATTGACTAGTGACAAGAGGAACTTTTTCATAAATCTGAGTATATTTATAATTTTTTAACTTGACTTTATTTTTTATTTTTTAAAAGAGAGAGTGAGAGAGGAGAGAGAAAGAATTTTTAATATTTATTTTTTAGTTCTCGGCAGACACAACATCTTTGTTGGTATGTGGTGCTGAGGATCGAACCCGGGTCGCACGCATACCAGGCGAGCGCGCTACCGCTTGAGCCACATCCCCAGCCCTTAACTTGACTTTAATCTCATTGGTAGATAGAAAATATATATGCCATATCTTACCTAGCACTCTCCAAAGCTTCAGCAAACTAAAATGGCCAATCAGGGATAACCAGGAAACACAATATTCTCCAAGTAATAAAATAAAATCAAAGCAAATATAAAAATCAACCAGTGAAAATATACCAGACATTACATTTAGGCAGCTCTCACACAAACAGTTTTGGATGGACAATTTTTATAGGACCATCTTCATAATAGTCATATTTCATGGATCACTAACAGTTAGATCTTAAAATTCTGTTAAAGCCCAAACCAAAAGCTTGTTCTTTCTAGAATGAAAATTTGTAATGCATTTGCAATCTGGATACTAGTACAGTCCACTGGACACAGTAGACTCCAATTTCACCTTCAGGTGATATTCCAGAAATCATCTCATACCTTTGCAGGGTTTAAGACATGCTGCCTCAAAATCTGGAAACTTGGCATTTGAGAAAACAGCAGAAGCAGGAAGGACAATCTCATCTTGCCCTTGTCCTTCTTCCTTGAAGCAGGCCATAAACCTAGGAAGGTCACTCTCTGACCTCCCTCCCTCTGCTTCCCTGTAGACACTCATGTGATGTTTACGGTGCCCTATACCAACAAGGAAGGAATGTCACTCAGAAGAATCTGATCCTTTTATCTTTTTTCAGTTCTGGGGATCAAACCCAGGATCTCATGCATGCTGGGCAAGTGCTCTACCACTGAATAATGTTCCCATTTCTTTAAGTCTTCATTTTTGAAAGTTTTCATGTCACATAAACCTTATTAAATCAATTCATATGCTGTTCTCTTGTTCATCTGTCTTTTGTTATAGGGGTTTCGCTATGAACCTTGCTAGGGAGAAGGAAAGATATTACTTTTCTCCCCTACACCATCACAAAGAATTCCTAGCTGTGTTTGGTTATATGAATAATTCCCATGCATTCCTAGAAAACATCTAGAATGTTTTCAAAGCCAAACAAAGCTGGAAAATTATTGAATGCCAGCATGCTAACACATATACTCATTTCCTGCTTTATGTCCAGGTGCAAGGTATACAAATCATCTGCATGGCATAAATGTCTCATGTCAATGTCCTGCGTCTTCATCCCTAAATGATATTTATATTGATGGACACCCACCTCAGGGAGAAATTAGGTTTGTTTCCCATTCAGGAGATGACAGTCTCATTTTTCTCTAGTACCTCTGTCCTTTTTTCCCCCTGTCCTCACGGTCAGGTGATGACATCTCATACTTTTGATTGAGAAAGCTCAAGTCATTAGATAGGAAGCTTCTTTTCCACATGTGCCATCTTTTGCCTTCCTTCAGTGGAAGTCTTTTTTTTTTTTTTTTTAATCTAAGGTGTTCCCAATCTTCTGTCATTGTCCTTTCTCTTTCCCACATCACTTTTTTCTTCTCTACTAGATTACTATTCTCAGAATAGTAATCTATTAATTACAAACTCACTCTAGTATTCTGATTTCCCTCAAATTAATACCTTCTTAACTCTGTATCTCTCTATTCCTTATTCCTGGCAATTTTGTTGTAAGAGCTGACTTTATGTATCAACCTCACCGTTAGTCATAATTTTAAAAATACAATCGTCATCCTGGTTGGTTTTTTGTTGTTGTTGTTGTTGTTGTTGTTGTTTTCTGCACTGGGGATTGAACCAGAGGTGCCTTACCTCTGAGCTACAACCCCAGCCCTTTTTATTTTTAATTTTTAAAAAATATTTATTTTTTTAGTTTTAGTGGACACAATACCTTTATTTTATTTATTTATTTTTATGTAGTGCTGAGGATCAAACCCAGGGCCTTGCACATGCTAGGCTAAGCCACAACTCCAGCCCCCTTTTTTATTTCATTTTTATTTATTCTAATTTGTTATGTATGACAGCAGAATGCATTACAATTCATATTACACAAATAGAGCACACTTTTTCATATCTCTGGTTGTACACAAAGTAGAGTTATACCATTCATGTTTTCATACCCTTTTTATTTATTTATTTATTTTAAATATTTATTCTTTTTAGTTGTAGATATCCACAATACCTTTGTTTAATTTTTATGTGGTGCTGAGGATCGAACTCAGTGTCTCAAGCATGCTAAGCGAGTGCTTTTCCTCTGAGCCACAATCCCAGCCCCCCCTTTTTATTTTTGAGATACTAAATTGCCCAGGCTGGCCTCTAACCTCAGCCTCCTGAGTTGCTGGGATTACAGGCATGCGCCATTGCACTTCTCATTCTTTGGTCTTAATTTACTAGATTTCCCAAAGCATTATAAAGTGTTGAATACCATTCTATTTTAAAAGATACTTTTAGCCTCTATGAATTTATACTCAACTGCAATCATTCTTAACATGTGATCTCAGGACCAGCAACAATAGCATCATTTGGAAATTTACTAGAACTGAAAATTTGGGGGAGCTGGATTGAAACTCAGTGATAGAGCACTTGTTTAGCATGTGTAAGGCTCTAGGTTTAACCCCCAGCACTTCAAGAAAAAAGTAAAGAGAAAAAATTCCTGAACCTTAACTCTGATCAACTAAATCAGAAACTCTGGGAGTAAGGCCCAACAATCTGTGTTTGGGCAAGCCCTCCAGCTGATCCTGATCCAAGACAAACTTTGAGCATCACTGTTCTACTGATTTTTATCTTGCCTCAATTATAGTTTATTCCCAATTCTTTTTAATTTTTGTCTCAGGTAGATTTTTACTACATAAAAATCCCCTCCAAAACTTAATGGCTTTAAAACACCAGCATTTTTTAGCTTATGAATAGGTACCCCAATTGCTTTGGTTATTGTCTTAGGTTGGACCCTCCAAAAGAAAGCTATGAGGCAAGGATTTGAGTACAAGTGATTTATTTGGGGAGAAACTCAGGAAGCGTTGGTGAAGCAAAAGGAATTGAGACAGGAAAGGGACGAAACTAACATGAAATGCATGAATGAGCAGATTGTTCCTGTGGATAGCTGGCTTGATTCCTCAAGGAGCTTCAAAGGCATCCCTCCAGCCAAGGGTGAAGAGGCTGGAATATGTATCTGTTAGGTAATAGTAATAAGCAGTGGAGTGCATAGCAAGTTCACATGTTTTCTTGAAGTTACTCTTAAATTTTTTCTTTAAATTACTGCCAAGGCAGATGAGTATATAACTGCCAACTAGGAGATAACTTGCGGAAAAACATCAGATGCACAGACTTAAGAATAAGCAAATAGAAATTAGCTAATTGGAGAAATGCGTCAAGAAAGAACGAATTCTTGATGGAGTCCACTGAGGCCAAAGTAGAAGTTATGGCCATAGGTGCCTCCATGTATCTTAGAAGGGAGGTTTCTTCAGTAGGGCAGGCACACTAAAGTAACTTCTGAATGGCCACTGACCCCCGTACCCACATTAGCATAGGATTGACTTGTAGATGAAGCCCCCCCCCATAGGATGGCTGCCATGACGGTTTTGGACCCAACTAGGGTCAAAAACTCCACCACCCAACATGAAGGAGGAGTTGAACACCAGACCGGCAAAGAATGCAGAAGGTGGACCCCAGTTCTCAAAGCAACCATAAAACAGCAATAAATTTGGAAGGACCCTTGCTTCCTATGTCATTCTCTGCTCAGAGGTGACCCACTCTCTCTTTAAAGTGATTTCTGCTTGAGATTTATTTTGCTTTTACTTTACATTTATTCTACTTTCACTTTATAATAAAGATCTCTTGCATGACTTCTGGTGTTGAGAAACTGATGTGACTCCATTTTTGAGAAACCAGCTTCTACCTCAAGGCCTGTTCTAAGGAAGGGGGCATGACCCTTGTCCTGGGGAAAACCCCACAGAGCACTCCTAGGCACATACCCACCCTGCTGAGTTGTTTGTCTGCAAATAACAGGAGAGATCTGTGGCGCCAGGTGTCCCTGACTCATTTGGGCTAGGTGAAGACCCATAGCAACCCCCTAGCAACCACCAATCAGCAAGAGACAGGGAAAATACCTGGGATGCCAGATGACCCCCCAGTAGCTTATGGTGGTTGATAACATGTTGGGAAACCATGTAGTTTAGCACGTACACTCCTCACTCCTCGTGGCTTAAACCAATCAGTTTAAAGGAATCCCCCTCTTGTACTAACCAATCACCTCTACCCAACTTGTTCCCGCCAGTGAATGTGCTAATCAATGTTAAGAGTTGTTGTTTGATTTTCTTGCGGTATGGAATGATTTGCTGTGTGATGTTGTGACGCATAGAGTATCCCCCCCAAAACCTATAAAATCTCACTGAACAAAAGACCGGGACTCACTCCCTGGGACCGCTGTGTCAGGAACAGTTGTGAGTCCAGGCTTGAGCTTGCAATAAAGACTCTTGTGTGATTGCATCGGATTCGTCTCCTGGAGGTCTATTGGGGTCCCACGAATCTGGCATTACAGTGTCTGACTAAATTTTCTTTCATTGGAACACAAGAACCCAGGTTCTTCAGTTCTCCATTCTTCTGAGACCTACCCACCAGCTTCCACTGTCCACCTGTTGTAACTTCTCTACTTCTCACAGCTCTAATTTCCCTGTACTCATCCAGTATGAGGATCAGGCTTGCTTCTGTGGATAGGGAAGACCTTGATACAGAAATTCTAGGTACTTGCAACAAAAAGACCATCTGCACAGGAAGACCGCCAAGGACTATTTGCACCAGGAATCCCTGTTGAGTACTTAGCTTTGGTTTCCAACCTTGGGAAGCTTCCCAGACACACTGAGGCAGTATTAAGATCTTTCTTCTCTGCTTTCCTATGCTCTAAAGTATATTTCACTGGTTCTGTTCCCTTGTTTGCCCCTGAGAAGATCTATGTTCTGACCTTGCCCTTTTCCAAACAAGCCTTGTCTGAACATAGAACTTTCTAGACTTGAGGATCATTTCCTTGAAGGTAGAATATTATTTTTATTTTTTTACTCCCTGTTCCTGTGATCAACACAGAGCTGAAAGTTAGTACGCAGCAATGGTTGTTGGCATGAGGTTGTCCCATCTTTTTATCCTTAAAATGCCCCACAACTAAAGGAAATTTTTAAAAAAGAAAGAAGAAAACAATATTTTTATTGAATTGAACTAAAGAGTCCTTGTGATTGGCATCGATAGAAATTGGACCATTATTAACTTTAAAGTAATTCCAGTATGCCAGAAATCATGCTGAAGATATTAAAAGTTTTCTTTAAAAAAAGAAAGCAGAGAAGCCTAATCTAAAAACTTGCATTAAATGAAATGGACCTAAGATGAATCTTACTCAAGTTTTCAGGAAAACAAATATTTTACTTTCCATATTCTGTTTCCATTTATTCTTCCTTGTCATAGAAGAGCAATATTTTTTTTAGATTTTTCCTTCCTCAGTGCATAGACTTGGTCCTATGATTTAAATCTGTTATGTATTTCTCTAGCAAAAAAAAAAAAAAGTGACAGTAAAGTTTAAGTATAAATAAAGCATTGTTTTTTTTTTGTAAATGCTATGATTCAAGCTAAGTTAAAATCATGTAATTTCTATCTATCACATCATTGTCCTTCCTTCAAAACATTTTTTTGCAGTCTTCTGACAATAATAGTTTTAGTCCCATTCTTATCTTTAATAAAGCATATTTTGATGATTGAAATTAACTCCAATAGTGTATTTAGCTTAACTTTGAAGGAATATGCAATCAGTGTCATGTGGCAGGAGTATTGTATAGAAAATAAAATTTGCTGTGGCTAAGAAGATACTCTTCACAGAGAAGGATAACATTCCTCCATTTTAAAAGTGGAGAATGTGTCCAGTTATTTGTATTTAGATGCCCTTCTTTAATGGAGAGAATGCCAGGATGGGTGACATAAGATCTATGTCTGATCTTGCCCTTTTTCCTTACAAGCCTTGGGAATTGTCTGAGCATAAAACTTTCTAGAGCTCCAGCTTCTTTACCTTTAATATGAGAGATTGGAAGAGAAGGCTCAATCAGCTTCGAATTTCTTAGTACTACAACTGTAGTTCTGACAACTGTAAAGATATTAAGCTTTATTGTTCTTATTAATATTTTCAACTTTTGTCTTTAAAAAAATTAGAGTCCGGGGCTGGGGATAGAGCTCAGTTGGTAGAGTGCTTACCTCACGTGCACAAGGCCCTGGGTTCAATCCCCAGCACCACAAAAAATAAATAAATAAATAAATAAATTATATTCTGATTGTGTTTGTAAATAAATAATGGATAAGTGATTTAATACAGTTGTTAACAGTAGCTGAATGTGGCTTTTCCTTAAGGAACAATGCATTCTTTGATAATAGGGAGGATGGAAGACATAAAAACTCAGGTAGTTGGGCTGGAGATGTGGCTCAGCGGTAGCGCGCTCGCCTGGCATGCGTGCGGCCCGGGTTCGATCCTCAGCACCACATACCAACAAAGATGTTGTGTCTGCCGAGAACTAAAAAATAAATATTAAAAATTCTCTCTCTCTCTCTCTCTCTCTCTCTCCTCTCTCACTCTCTCTTTAAAAAAAAAAAACCTCAGGTAGTTATTATCTTGTCTACTGCTGATCCTTTCATATCTTTCTTCTGATTCAACATTCTCTTTCTTTTGAGCAATGTCTTCCCTGCCTCATAAGTCCTGGTAGGATTTTCAATCAAAGTACCTTGTCTTACCCTGCCATAGAAATGAACATCTGTCATAGTGGCCACAGGAACTGGGCCAAGGAGTAGACACGTGACCCAAGCTATGCCCATTTGAGTTTTCTGTAAAATTTCTGAGATTCAAAGTATGTATGTGGAGTATGACCTTTCCTCTTGGATTTTGTGTTAGGTTGTATGCTGGGAACTGTTGAAAGGTGTTTAATTTATCATGTATAGCAAGATACCTCTATAGGAGAGAATAGGCCAACACACATGAAGAAGCAGGGATGAGGCATAGGTAGAAAACCAGAGGGCTTCAATTCCTGGTTTTGGCCCCTTATTCTGGACTTCTTCCAGATTCTTCTCTTTTGCCTTTTGGGACCAGTTCTCTCTATTTCATCTTAGTTCTTTGACTGCAAAACTCCCAACATCTGCTTTTCTATGACACCAAAAATATGCCACCTCAAAATATGAATATAGGAAAGCAGAATATGCTACCCTAAAATAGGCCTATTTGGTACAAGGATTATTTTGAGAAACTGCAGACACAGGAGAAGCTAAAACAGTGGAAGTTACCCTTTTGTGAGAGAAATTTACACCTATAAAGGAATTCTCCATTTGTAAGCATTTTCCCTCTCTATACCAGAAAGAGAAGGATAATGGTAATTCACCAGCAGAGGCCTGCAGTGGAGAAGGCAGTGACTTAAATCTGCATAATAGACCTTGCTCTTGTTGATGCTTTTCCTGATCACCCCATCATCACGGGCTTTTCTCCATAGCCTTCAAGATTGGCATTTAAGCCTCAATTTAAACCCACTTCTTGGCAATTTACTCATTTTTCAGAGTACCTCATGTATATTCATACGGTGGTTGTGTTAATAAAATTTGTTTTTCTCTTATGGTCTTTTGTTACAGAGGTCAGTTTCAACTAAGAATTACAAAGAGTAGAATGAAAATTATTTTTCCTCTTATAGTTCCTGTGTCCCTGGCTCTGATAACCATCTTGGTGTTGACATTTGTGCCTCCTCATTAAGTTCTGTGAATTATCCTAAGAATCTTTTTATTTAGGTGAATTAATTTTCTTGTGTCTTGTTTTTTGTTTGTTTGTTTGTTTTGTTTTGTTTATGATAGTTTGATTTGGATTTGAGTTTTTCGCAACCAAAAGAATCTTGACTAATACCCAATGTGACTCCATCAATAGTCTTGAGACAACTGAGATGACAAATGCACATTTTTTTGAGATTTAGCTGTCAATTAATCTTTTATTTTATTTTATTTACATGTGGTGCTGAGGATCAAACCCAATGCCTCACACATGCCAGGCAAGGGCTCTTCCACTGAGCCATAACCCCAACATGCACATTTTTATGGCTCACCAATCAGGAGCCTACTTTCTTTAGTCACCACTGTATAGTTACTCAGGTGTTCATGAAATTACTCCATCATTATATCTAGGAAATAAAGTATGTGTGTGTGTGTGTGTGTGTGTGGTGTGTGTGTGTACTTATTCTTAGAATGATTCATGGATAAGAATCTGTTGATGTTGCTGACACCCTCAGTGGCTTAAGTTCCATGGTCTTCTTATCTTATTGGTACTTGGGATTGAACCCAGGGGTGCTTAACCACTGAACTACATCCCCAGGCCTTTTAATTTTGAGACAGGGTCTTGCTAAGTTGCCAATGCTGGCTTTGAACTTGTGATCCTCCTGCCTCAGCCCCCTGAGTTGCTGGGATTACAGGTGTACACCACCATGCGGGCTCCTGCATGGTCTTTTTAATGTCATCTTGTGAACCCAACTAGAATAAGCAAGTATCTACCTCGACTTCTAAAGTCTCCTTATGGTTTCCTATTCATCCACCAAATAGAACCTTATCACCCATTGAAACAGAAGGACAGAAGGACCTGATTGGTATCATTTCATTACACTCCTCTTTCTGGACTTCTAGACTCTTATTATTTTTCTATTGGGACCTATTCCTCGTATTTTCATCATCGCTGGTTCCTTAGTTCTTGTTTGGGGTTCCTGGCTTTGATAACCTAATATAGTTAAATATTTCTCCAGCTTGATGCTGAAACTTATTAGTCTCAAAAGAGGTAAGGCATGTCTCCTTTCCATTAGCCATTACAGGGCTCCTGATCACCTCTCAGTACCAATTTATTGAGTAATTACCCCCACGTCACCCCACACTGTGGAAGCTTATTTAAGGGGGTCCTAACAACTCAATGAAAGATCTCAATCACATTTCATTTTTCTTTGACATAAACAAAACAAAAAAAGATACAGAACTATGTGGAAGATGTAGGCATAGAAGTTCCTTTGTTTTCCCATCATAGTGCAGATTTTAACCCATTAGTGAAAAAAAAAACTTTTCATTTTCAAAAAGGAGTGTTAGTAATTTGATGCTATCATTTTATTTAATTATTTATTTTTTGCTCTTTATTACCCCCCCCCAATGCTCTTTCCTACTTTTTCCTAAACTGGACAGAATAATGCCCACCTGGTAGCTATGGCTATTATGTCTTTGGAAATCTACTGAGACATTCACTTTCTTAAAATTTCTCTGGAATTTAAGAATATTGCTTATTAGAAAAAAAATTACAATAAAAGTTAAAATGTTCTTTTAAAATTGGCTAGATTCTCAGCAAGTAGTAAAGTAAAATATAGAATCCAAAAAGGAGATACTCAGGAGAATCATTAAGTCTATTAAGATATTTCAAAATGAGGGCTGGAGTTGTGACTTAGTGGTAGAGCACTTGCCTAGCATGTGTGAGGCACTAGCTTAGATCCTTAGCACCACATATTAATAAATAAATAAAGATAAAGGTATTGTGTCCATCTACAACTAAAAAAAAGAAAAGAAAGAATATTTCAAAATGAAATTTAAAATAAATCTGTGTTAGAAAATAATGTGAATATTTGTATGGAGAAATCTCATGCAAATTGTAGTAATTTAAGGAACTGGCCTTGTGGGTATTCAGAAACATGCAGAACACATAATTTGGAAAGTTGTTTTATATACCTCTGTACAATGATTTGAGAAAGAAGTTGTGAAATTTCCAAGTGGGATTTCCATGGCTCTGGAAGTTGTTCCTATGAACAACATTTGATTTTCCATCTTCATGATGCTAATGGTACAATGATTAAAAAAAAAAAAAGAAGAAAAAGAAAAAGAAACCTTTTTTTCTCTCCCTCACACTTGAGAAAATGTTTTTGCCCTTGTAATACAATATTTTTTAATTTTCTTTTTACAATCTATTTCCCAGAAAAAGAACTCTTGAGGCTTTTTTTATTGAAAAATAATATGATATTAAGGGAACTATTATTAAAAGTAAAAAGTACTCTCTATAAATCACCATAGTAACATAAATAATCTGTTCACCTTTTGTGAATTGTTTCTGTCTTTGTTCGTATTTATACATGCTCATTTTGTATAGTGCTGCAGAATGCACATAAAATTGCTTAGCTGCCCTTTTCATTTAACCTTCTATTATAAATTTTAGATAATATCCAGATCTATAATTAACATTTCTTTCTTTCCTTTTTTTTTTTTTTTTGTTTTTCAAATGGGGTCTTGCTATGATGCTGAGGCTGGCTTCAAACTTGTGATCCTCCTGCATCAGCCTTCCAAGTAGCTGGGATCACAGGGTGGGACACTCCACCTGATTTTTCATTAACATTTTAAAATCCTTGTGGTTAGACATTCTGAATATTTGTAAAGTTTGTCATTCTACATATCCTTAGTAGAAACTCTTAAAAATCTGGAGCCAGCCCAGCTGGAAAGTGAGTTGGGCTTCAGCCCTAGTTCTCATCCATATCTGATTTTTTTTTCTTTTTTTTTTGGTACCGGAGATTGAACCCAGGGGTGCTTAACCACTTAGCCACATCCCCAGCCCTTTTTATAAAAATGTATTTTATTTTAAGACAGGGTCTTTCTAAGTTGCTTAGGGCTTTGCTAAATTGCTGAGGCTGGCTTTGAACTTGCGATCCTCCTGCCTCAGCCTCCTGAGTTGCTGAGATTATAGGTGTGCTCCACTGTGCTCATAAACGGTGGGGCTGTGTTAAACACAAATTTGAATACCAATGGGGTGCACACTAGTGAGTATCAGTGAAGATTTTGAGAAGTTAAAGACCTCCCTGGTGAATTAAGGTGTTTCAAAGCAAAGCAAACTCCAATGGCTATGGTGGGTATGGTCCTTCTTGAGGACTCAATATTATATCCAGAGTTTATGTCTCAGAGATGTGAAGCTTCATTACATGCTTTCTGGGCAGGGGTTGGGGGAGTGGGGGTAGGGGACAGCACTGGGAGTTGAACCCAAGGATGCTTCACCACTGAATCACATCCCCAGCCCTCTGTATTTTTTATTTTGAGCCAGGGTCTCACTAAATTACCCAGGCTGACCTTGAACTTGTGATCCTCCTGCCTCAGCCTCTCAAGTAGCTGCGTTCACAAGGCATGCACCTCACATGCTCTTTTTTTAAAAAATATTTTTTTAGTTATACATGGACACAATATCTTTATTCTGTTTTATTTGCTTTTATGTGGTGCTGAGGATTGAACCCAGTGCCTCACATGTTCGAGACAAGTGCTATACCACTGAACCACAACCCCAGCCCTCACATGCTCTTGAGTTAAAAGGAAATCACTAGTCTCCCATTTTAGCTTTTCCTCTAGGCCATTATTCAAAGTGTAGCTCTGCAGTTTTACTCAAGATCTTAAAGTGCAAAGCTAATCAAGTAATTTCCCTGTTCAAAATTCAAGCTTCTTTTAATGGGCTATGCACTACCTAGGAGAATCTGGTTCCTATTCTCCATCTGCCCCCATCTTTATTTCAACTCACTTGTTATCATTTTGCTTCACTGAATTCTACTCCAAACACTGTTCTACAGAAACAGAGCATCAGCTGTATGTATCATTTTAGTTTTTCTAGTAGCTTCAGTGAGAAAAAGTAAACAGGAACTCAGTAGATTAATTTTAATTATATATTTTATATAACTGTTTATATGCAAAATATTTTCACTACAACTTAAAATCAATATATTAAAATTATTAATAAGATGCTTTAAATTACTTTTTATGTTAAGTTATAACAAACAGGGCTTATTTTAAATTTACAGCAAGCACATCTTAACTAGGATGCTAAATTTTCATTATTTTTAATTTACTTGCATTGTTGAGAGGAAACACTTTTTCCCCTTCCCACTAGGGTCCAGGGAAAGATTAACAGAAGAAAAGACAACATTTATTTACAATGAATATGCTCAGTAATGAGTAGCTCTAAGAATAGTCAGAGATAAAGTTTTACATATCAAGTTTACAAAAGAGTAGTTGGTGGTGGTTTACAACTTCAGGGAGAAAGTATGGAAGGTTATTCAGGGCTTTTAAAATGCAAATTGGAAGCTGAATTCCTACTTCCTGGCTAAAAGTCAGTGTATTCTCAATCAGGAAACTTCCTAGAAGTTGGGCTCCCTGGTGTTTATAGTTTCAGGAGGCCCGTCTTAAGTCTTTCTGTGGCTACTGACGGCCCAGACATTTTCAGTTTAAAGTAATCATCATGCCACTTTGGTGGGCTACTGATTCCTTGTGTATTTAGAATTCATAAATATCACAGCAGTTGAAAAAGGAGATTCATATACATAGATATGCATATATCTGAATCCTTTTCTAGCTATAATTTTGAAAGTTTCCAACAAAGAAATTAACAAAAAAGTATCTTTCAATATTGACATCCACTTGAACAAAATTGATTCATTAGAAGAATTGATATGAATGTAAAGTATAGATTAGGAAAAATATCATTTCCTCATTCATTCTAGATTCACAGCTGAGAACCCTATAATGAAAGACATATTAAAAAGAGAAAAGCACATGAATTTACTTAATGTAAGTTTTACATGACATGGAAGCTTTCATAAGGAAGAGAAGACCCAAAGAAACAGTTAAACTTGTGTATATCTATGCCAATTTTAATGAGGAGTAGACGGTTGTGGAGACATATATGACAAAGGGTATGAATTTGTGACAATAAAGTAGGGGAAACATAGCAAGGACTATTTGTTCTTCTGGGTGTAAGGATGGTCCTTTTCTCTGGACATAGGGTTATGACCTATTTCAGAGGACAATCAGAGAACTTTCTTCCTTCTGGAAATTTCTCTCCTCAACTTTTTGCTGGGTTAACACCAACTCTTTCTGTTATGAGGTGGCATAAGATCTTCCCCTAGGGAGGAAGAGGCCAGACCATAATGCTTGCTGATCCAGAAATATTTGGAGTCAAATTGGTAGAAAAACAGGTTTTATTCAAAGTGGCTTTGAAAGAAGATAGAAGAAACTTAGGTGTTTCATAAGTCCCATTTCCAAAATCCCTAAAAATGAGCAAAACTTTTCAAGAAGAGGCACAGGAGTGACAAAATGTGCCTATGTAGATTTAGTGCCCTCCAGCTTCCTTTTCTTAGCAAGATAAATGTGTTCCCAGGGCTGGGGTTGTGACTCAGTGGTAGAGCTCTTGCTTGGCACGTGTGAGGCACTGGGTGTGATCCTCAGCACCACATAGAAAATAAACAAATAAAGGCATTGCGTCTGTCCATCTACAACTAAAAAAAAAATATTAAAAAAAAAAAAAAAAGATAAAAGGGCTCACATGTTGGAAGCCTGGTCCCTAGGTCCCTAGTGTGGTGATATTGGCAGGTGATGTGGACTTATAAGATGCGGGTGCTAAGGGAGGTTCTGAGATCTCCATGAAATTGACCTCAGGAGAGATTAAGGTAGTTTTTTGTGTGATTCTCATGAGAGAGAGTTGTTATAAAAGCCTGAACCTGACCCCTCATTTGCTCTCTGGCTTGTGTCATCCAGTGTGATCTTTGCATCCATACCTGCTCTCTGCATCATGATGCCATCTGTCATGAGGCCTTTGCCAGAGACACCAGGCCTCAGACATCCCGAACTGTGACCTAAATCAAAATTCTTCTCTTTATAAAGTTAGAAATAATGCTTCTAATGTGCAATTTGTCACATAATATCACCACACTGGAAGTTGCACGAGGACAGGGTTATGTGTGTTTTGCTTACCACAGAATATATTGTGCCTTGTATAGTACTCGACACAGATGGATACTAAGTAGGTCACTGTTTCACAAATGAATGCTGGGGAGAGATAAGACTGGAAAATATTTTTTTTAAAAACTGCAGAGAATATAAAGTCTCTGAAGAAGTTGCTTTCTCTACAATAGGAAGCTGCAGATGATCTCTTTTGTGGGATTTGGTCACTGAGGTATGTTGACAATGCAGTAAGTGTGGAATAGGTTTGGTAATATATTAGGGTGATATGGGATAAATCAAAGAAGGTTGAAATGTAGGATATGGTGATTATACATTTACTTAACTATTCAATTATTTCTTGTCTCAAAAATGAAAGATGCAGATTAGCTGATCTACAAGACTCTTCCCTGATCTTTTCTTGATCTCTTTGACATGAGTAAAAGGAACCAGAGTAGAAATGAATTATAATCTTAAACTGATAAAAATGGAATTTAAAATATCCTCATTTCCCCTTATAAATTCCCCTAAAATAAAAAATGGATTTACTATTCCATTATAACCAATAGAGAAAATGGTGCAGTTTTACAAATTGTCATAAGGTAAAAACATCCATGTGGCACATCCAGGTAAAGAAGTAGAACATTAGCCACTATCATCAAGAAAGTTGAAAAATAACTCACAGAATGGTAAAAAATACTTGCAAATCATGTATCTAATAAGGAACTTGTATTCAGAATATATAAAAAATTCTTACAACTAAATAAGAAAAAGACAGCTCAGTTAGTTGTAGGCAAAGAAATCAATCCTTTTCCAAAGAAGATATGCAAATGACCAATAAATGTGTAAAAGATGCTCCAGAGCCCAGAGCATTGACACATGCCTGTAATCCCAGCAGCTCAGGAGGTTGAGGCAGGAGGATTGTGAGTTCAAAGTCAGCCTCAGCAACCTAGCCAGTGGCTGGCTCAAAATAAAAAAATAAAAAGGGCTGGAGTTGTGGCTCATTGGTTAAGTCTCCTGGGTTCAATTACTGGTACCAAAAACAAAATCCCATGTTATAGCATTCCGTTTTATATGAAATGTCCAGAACAGGAAACTCCATAGAGATCAAAACTAGACTGGTAGTTGCCTAGAGATGACTAGAGAGGCTTGGTGGAAAATGGGGAGTGATAGCTTATGGATACTAAGTTTCTTTAAGGGTGAAGACAGTGTTCTGAAGTGAGATGAAGTGCAAGTGATTTGCTGAAGAAGTGTTCTCAGAAGGTGAGTGAGAAAAGCAGGAAACAGCTAAGAGGATTGGCTTCAGCCTGATCCAGTGGTGATCTCTGAGATGGGCCTGAACGGTTCTATGGCGCTATGGCGCGGTCTCTTATGAAAGTAGAGGGGCTGACTTTTTTTTTTTTTTGGTACTGGGAATTGAACCCAGGGTGCTTTACCCCTGAGCTACACCCAGCCCTTTACATTTTTTTTTTTTTTTAACTTTGAGACAAGGTCTCACTAATTGGCCCAGTTTGGGCTTGAATTTGCAATCTTCCTGCTCCAATTTACCAAGTGGCTGAAATTACATACATGCACCACTGTGTCTGGCTGGGGTTGATGTTTTTAATAACCATATTAGTCAGTAGACAACCATTGACTATGAGCTGTTCCCCCAGTGTGTGTGTGTGTGTGTGTGTGTGTGTGTGTGTGTGTAAAATCTCCTGTGTAAGTCAGTTCCATTTTGACCAAAAGCAGTTCTGTAAGTGTATAGATGTGATCTATTAGCAGGTGACAATCATGATAGCTGGAGGACTGATGCCCCAGCTGCTTCAGGAGGTGTGGGAAAGCCACCATCAGTGTCCACTACATCCCCTCAGGTTGTATCCTGTTATTACAGTGTTGATCCTCCATAATTCCTCCCTCTGGCTGGGTTGTCACTTCAGCACATGATTTATGGGCAACCTGACTTATCCCAGTGTTTTACCTCTTAGAAAACTCTGTGCTTCATACCAGGGCAATTATGTTCCTGTTCTGTGTCAAACAATGTATTAGAAAAACACCAGTCTTCAATGCAACTGAATAGCACAGGCCTATTTACTTAGCATCAGCATAGGTTATTTCAGACATTATTTGCCTCCAAGAAACCCAAGAGAGCCATAAAAACAGAGAACATGAAAGTAGGAAATAAAAAAATTCCATTCTGATAGAAGTATGCCGAAAACTAGATCCTAAATCTCTCACTTTCCTCATCCATGTCCCTGATGAAAACATTTCTGTGGTAGTAGCAATGTTTCCCAGGAAACTTGGGGTTATGAGAAGCCAAGAATGTTTTTGAACCTGAAGTGATCAGTGTTCCTGAGCTTAAGAACACACCCCATGAGAGAATTAGCTCTGCGAAAGTTTAGAAAAAAGGATTTTATTTAAGCTTAAGGAGAAAAACAGGATTAGATTTTGTTAGTTTTCTTGCTGCATAACAAAATACTACAAGCATAGTGTCTTAAAACCCATATTTATTAGTTCACAGTTTCCTGGATTAGTGGTCCAGGTACTACCTGGCTGGATGGTTGGTTCAGAGTTTCATTCCGCCACAGTCACTGAGTAAGCTAGGGCTACAACTTTCTCTGGAGCTCAGGGTTTTGTTGGTGGAATTCAGGTCTTTGTGGTTGTAGGACTGAGACCCTGCACTTCTCACAGGCTGTCAGCTGGAGACGCCCTTCTATTCCTTGCCACAGGGCTTTCTCCACGTGCAGCATCTCTGTTTGCTTCTTCAAGGCCAGCAGGCGATTCACCTAAGTCCAGGTGGCTAAGAAGAAATGTTATGTAAAGTTAGGTAATCTTACATAAGAAACCTTATGTAAAGTAGTCCTGAGAGTGACATCCCAGCCTATTTCCATATTTAGCTGGTTAGAAGCAAGTCATAGTTCACTCTTCTAAATTTGTCTGACTCATTTAAAACTTGGTTTAAATATCTATTATCTTTGGAAATAGCCTCAAGTTTTTGTTTTGCTTTTAAAGTACTTTTTCTTGATAAAAGTATAATCGAATATGATTGCTCTTCTAACACTGCATACTCATGGTCCTGTAAGTGACCTAGGAAGGAGGTCTTACATGTTCTGACTTCCCTCTCACTTTTTGCTCCATTCTTCAAATATCAGCACAACATAGTTCCAGGTACAATGTAGGTATGCAATAAATGTAGGTTGACTAAATGAACAAATGCATGAAAGCGGTTTTCTATGCTTTTAGCAGACACTGGACCTTTTTTACACTAGAGAGCATATCTTAAGTGTGTGGTCACAACCCATCTCCCCTGCTGATGGAGGATCCAGGAGGAAACCAATAGCACCTTGAATACAAAAATGATAGTAGCATGAAAATTTTTAACTTAGCTATAGTTTGTGGCATGCACAATGAGATTCAAGGTCAGCTACCCACTCTTCTAAAAAAAAAAGCAAACAAACAAACAAAAAAAACTAAGTTACATTTGGTTTATAAAAGCATGGGCAACCTAAGTGCCCAGAGTGTTACCTCTGTGAGTCACCACTTCTTGGATTAAGAACCCTGTGTGGTTTGTATCAGGTTGATTGTTGATGGAACATTATTTGCACGTATGAGAGTTCAGTCCTACTGGGACTAACCCAAAGCATAGATGAGCTTCTTAGTCCAGTGAGCACATTTCCAAGTTATTACTCAAAGCAAAATATATTTGAAGTCAATTAACTTTCAGCTCTTGGTGGAAAGAATGATCAGCATGAGTGAAAGAAAAAAAATTTATCTTAAAATCTCACCTGACTTTTCCAATGACAATACTCAAGAGTTTTATTATTCATAGTATCTCAATATAAGTGACACAAAGTAAGGTGATATTCAACTATTTTTTCCTTTTTTTTTTTTTTTTTTTTTGGTGAGGCTGGGGACCAAACCCAGGGCCTCACACATGCCAGGCAAGTGCTCTATCACTGAGCTAAGTATCCAACCCTCAGATACTTTTTCTGATGAGCTGTTCCTTGGTATAGAAACAAAAAATAAAGTTGGCCATGGTGGTGCACACCTATAATTCCAGCAACTTGGGAGGCTGAGGCAGAAGGATTGTAAGATTAAGACCAGCCTTGGCAACTTAGCAAAATCCTGTCTCAAAATAAAAAGGGCTGGTAAAGCACCTGGGTCCAATCCACATTACTATATAAAAACAAAAACCCAAACCAACCTTATTAGTCTATCATTGAAATGGTTACTTTTATGTTCCAACTTGACTTGGATATGTGGTGCCCAGATATTTGGCCAAATTGTAGGTGCGTTTGTGAGGATGCTTTTGGATAATATTAACATTTAAATTGGCACACTGAGTAAAACAGATTGTCCTCCCTAATGTGAGTGGCCATCATCCAGATAGCCATTAAATTAAAAAAAAAAAGGCTAATCCTTTGAGAGGAAACTCCTCTTATTGCTTTGATCTAATATGACTATTCTAGCATTTGGATTCAAAAGAAACATCTGCTCCTCTTGGGTTTCAAGTCTGCCAGCTTTTGATTGATCAGATCTTCAGATTTAGACTAGAACTACATGTGACTCTCCTGAGTCTCCAGCTTGCCAGCTCCAGTCTTGGGACTTCTCAACTTTCCCAAACATGTGAGCCAATATCACTGCTTCCTAAGTTCCATTTCAATATTCACTCCAAGCTTTACAACTTCTTTCAGGTTCTTAAATTAATTTTGCTCAATTTCAGGCAATGAGCCAGGGCCCAGTTTCAATGAACTTGATGTCTTGGCCCATTCCTTGTCTGAAGTTCACAGTACTTGTCAGATAGCTCTTTCTATATAGCTTGTGTCCTTCTCTGGCTCCCAGTTCTAATAACAGTTCTTTCTTTCCATTATTTTAGGCTAGGAGTCAGGGACTGGGCCCCATTGTTGTGTTGTGCACTATCATATCATTCTTTGCATAATTTTTTTCCTCCCTACTCACATCTTCATATATGGTTTCTCTATTTTTTACTTTTTATTTTGAAATAATAAAAAACTCAGAAGAAGCTTCAAAAATAATACAAAGAGGTTCTTCATACCCTTCATCCAGTTTCCTTTCAGTGATAACACCATACATACCCAAGAGTATGTTGTCAAAATAAGGAAATTATTATTGGCACGATACTATGACTAGACTATATACCTTACTTGGATTTCATCATATTCACTTTTTTTTGTCAAATCAAATTTTATCACATAGATACATGTAGTCACAACCACAAATAAGACACTAAAGGTTGTCTATGTATACAACTTCTTCATTAAACTCTTTTCAAATTACCCAATTTGAGCATACCTTCTGTTTCTTGCCACTATGCCTTACCAATACACTCTCTTTAAGGATTTGTGACAGGGCTGAGGATGTGGCTCAAGCGGTAGCGCGCTCGCCTGGCATGCGTGTGGCCCGGGTTCGATCCTCAGCACCACATACCAACAAAGATGTTGTGTCCGCCACTAAAAAATAAATATTAAAATTCTCTCTCTCTCTCACTCTCTCTTTAAAATAAATAAATAAATAAATAAATCAATAAATAAATAAAGATTTGTGACATTCTGAAGTATGGAGGATCTGTCCTTTCATTTTTGGGTGAGGACCAAGAAGGCAGCAAGCAAGCATGCAGCCTGCCTGCCACAAAGTAAAAATGGCAGTTGGGCCCCTCTTGGCAAAGAGTATCTAGACAGTTTCTGAAATGATATGGGAGATAACCCAAAAGTTTTATTTTATTGTTCTCAAGCCAAACCATGCATCAAACCTAGGGAAATTTTTTTTAAAAAATTCAATCAAACAAAAAAAATGAACCAAAACAATCAGAGACTTAGGCCCCATCTCCAGAGGTTCTGATTGGTTAGGTCCAGAGTAGAATCTGGGAGTGGAAACTTCTTGCAAGTTCTTCAGGTGAGTCTCTTGTGCAGCCAAGGTTGACAGTCACTGTTTTATGGCATCTAACTTTAAATCTTAAACTATGAAAGTCATTCCTACTCAAGATTATACTTTTTTTAAAAAAGACGACTTCTAGCTTTCCACCATATTTACTTCAATTTTTATCACATTTAAACCTTTAATACATCTTGAATTTACTTTTTGTTGCAGGGAATGAAAAGAAATTAATTTTATTCTTCCCCAGACAGGTAGTTTGTTGTTCTAATATCATTTATTGAATAATCCATATTCTCTCTACTGAAACAAAATGCTACCCCTATGATTACTAAATCCCTAAATTGTTTTGCTCTATTTCTATATTCTATTTTGTTGTATTGATCTCTTTCTATTAAGTGCTAGAATCAAATGGTTTTCATTACAGTCACTTGATAATGCTTTAATTTTTTATAGTAAGGAGAATAGACCATTTTAAGGTATTCACTCTTTCTATTGGATAAGCAGATATATCTTTAAGTTGATTCCAAATTGGATTTGTGTGTGTGTGCTCAAAATGTTTCAAAGTTTTCTTCATATAGATTCTGTACTACAAATCGGTCCTTAAATATTTAAAAACATTTTTAAAATAAATGAACCATGGGGTTTAGGACATGCTTCCCCTAAATGTAGCACCTTGGCATATATAATATTTTAAGCTGAAGGATTTTGTCAGAGAAAATGGCAAAAGCAAGAAGTTTTCTCTGACTTTCTTGCATCCTTCTCCCCTGAAGCAGATTATCAAATCTAGGGAGAATATTCTGAGCTGTCCCTGAAGCAGATCATAAGACCCTCAGGCAAGACATGCCCTCTCTATACCTTGATGCAAAGGAGTGGCCTTCTCTTTAAAGTCATAGGGACAAAGAAGAATCTGAATAACTAGGCTTGCTAAGTTCCCCACAGTTTATTACATTTAGCTCCTCCTCATATCTCTCCACAGTGCTCTATATAAAATCTACTATAAAACACTCAAGTTTAACTGTTTATTCAGGTCTTCATTTTTTTTCAATGAAGGCTGGCATGTTGAATAAGATAGGATAGATGGTAAACCAGCAGGAGGTTAGCATAATTGCTTTTCTAAATTTAAAGGCCTCTCAGTGAAATTAACCTGTAAAAATATTCCAAACATTCCATCCAACCATTTGTCCCAGAGAGGCAAGAAATTTCAAACTCAAGGGCAAAATGGACACAGCCAAGCAGATGGTCATGGGCTGAACCAATAGCTTTAACATTTTTCCAATATCTGCTTAGTTTAGATTTTGACCTTTAGCCTTAACCTGGTAGCTACATTAACCCCTATACTAGTGCATCTAAATGACAACATGCTAATAGGTCCCCTCTTGTCCGGGAGAAGCTCTGCTTCCTTTCTTTACAAATCCTACTGCTTTCAATACTCCTTTGATTTCTTTGAATTTGTAAGACAAGAACCTGGAAAGAAATTGGTGGTGAGTTTCTGGGGTCTGCTGTAATATTAGTGGCACAGCCCATCACTGACAGCTGCAACACACCACTGCAGAGAAGATTCTGGCTTTGCCAGATGCAACTTGTGGTGCTGATACTGCAGGCATTTGCTACTATGATTAGCTGCTAACACTAAAATAGGCTTTCTCCTGCCAGCAAAAGTGGAGAACCTGGTTTTATCTAGAATTACAGTTTCAATATCACATAACATACAAATATGCATGCACAAGGCACTGGGTTCAACCCCCAGCACCAAAAAAAAATTAATTATTAGTTAATTAATTAAGCAAATAAATAAATTTATCTTCTCTCATTAATCTGTCTTATGATATAGGGACCCTGGCCATGAACCTAAGATGGGTAGAAGAAAAGCTATTTTTCTTCTCTATATAGATCAGCTCCTTATCCACTAAAATTAATTGTGAGCCCGAGGCAAAAACAAACAAAAAATTAGCCTGTGTAGCTTACCCTTCATCATAAATGATGACAAAACTTTTGTCTTGGGTAATTTCTTATGGAAATAAAATGCTTCTTTATTATCTGGCATGATTAGCAAATGGGTTCTACTTTATTAAGAATTCTGCTGTATCACACATGGAATAATGGTTTTCAAAACCTATAACCTAATTAAATACTGAACATTAAAGCAACACAAAATTTGTTTGTTTTAGAGTCATAAGGTTTATGTCAATATAATGTGCATGGCAAGCTATAGATGTTTATAGAAAATTTAGATGAGAGAAGACCTGATAAAAATGGACTTTTCAGAAAACAGAGACTTCCCATAGTGTAGTGGGACACAAGGGTCAAAACTCTGAGATCTGGAAACAGCACTTTGTTAGTGGCGCCACTGCCCAGAGGGATAATTCCCAAAGTCTGAGCTCTGAGCATAGCAGGGTTACATCATGCCCCGAGCATAAGCATGTTTGGGTTACATCAAGGCAAGAGAGTTGGTGCACTTCTAGTGGAAGGTGCATTCTACATTCCTTATATGGGTACAAGCTTGTCAATAGCCTAGCTACTCTTAGCTCATACAGCTTAGTGACTCTTAACTGCATTAAGCCTAAAGGGGGATTGTTCTGTCCCCACTACATTGTTTCCTGCTTCTGCTATGACAGTTATCTGTTACAGGTATCTGTTAGCCACTGCCAGCCCTATGGTTAAATGTCATTATGCAGAGCTGCTGTGTGTCAGTGTTCAAAAACACAGCCTAATAGCTCTTAAACTGCTAACATTTCCATTCTTTTCTACTATAGCAGTGACTCGGGATAAAAAGTGCTCATTTTTTTTACAAAAGCTTTTATTTCTGAAAGTTAAAAGCCCTACAGTCAGAATAGTCAGCCATGAGATGCAGAGCAACTCAAGTTTCTAAAATAAATGATGGAGTCAGGCATGGTGATGCACACCTGTAATCTCAGCAACTGGGGAGGTTGAGGCAGGAGGATTGCAAGTTTGAGGCCAGCCTGGGCAACTTAACAAGACCCTGCCTCAAAATAAAAATAAAAAGGGCTGAAAATATAGCTCAGTGATAACAGCACTCTGGAGTTTCATCCCCCATACAAAACAAAGCAAACAAACAAAAACCCACACATACAAAAACTTATATGCTCCAATATTTTCTAACCTTGTGACTATTCACTGACTGATTTCAATCTATTTGATGGAAATCCTTCCCTCATTCTCTGAGTCTTTTAATCAGTTAAATGTACATTTTCAGCCCCATGTGAGTGGTGCATGCCTGTAATCCCAGTGGTTTGGGAGGCTAACAGGAGGATCATGAGTTCAAAGCCAGCCTCAGCAAAAGCGAGATGCTAAGCAATTCAGCGAGACCCTGTATCTCTAAATTTGGAAAAAAAAATAAGGGTGGGGGGGAGCTGAAGATGTGGCTCAGTGGTTAAGCACCCCTGGATTCAATCCTCAGTACCAAAAAAAAAAAAAAAAAATTACATTATTTATGGTTTCCTGAAAAGTTAACATTCCTTGGATATACATGTGGCAAACAGTAACACATTATGAAGTAAACAACTGGGTGTTGTGGCTCATGCCTGTAATCCCAGTGACTCAGGAGGCTGAGGCAAGAGGATTGTAAATTAGAAACCAGCTTCATTAATTAGTTAGAGCCTCATCAATTTAGCTTGACCCTATCTCAAAATAAAAAATTAGAAAGCGCTAAAGTTGTAGCTCAGTAGTAGAGAGCCCCTGGGTTCAATCCCAAATACCACAAAACTAACTAAAAAAAAAAAAAAAAAGATAAAAATCAGCCATAACTGAACAATGCTTTGTATGTAATAGAGTCAGGAAAAACAAAACTATTCATGGCTAATATGTGTGTGAGCAAATTTATCTATACTTTATGTAGTATGTGTACATATATGCTATATACATGCATTTATGCATGCACACACACATATACGTATATATGTACAATGCCTATAATTAGGTTTAGAACATTGTTTGGGACATGAATAAGCAGGGATGAATCTTTGGGGCTACCTCACTAGTGAATACTAGTGTATCTGACTGTAGCAATTTGACTTTAAACAACTTTTGTTTTTAAGTAAAACATAACTGAAGTCTTATTGTTTTGGCTTTCCTGGGCTGGTAAATTACTTACAAAAAGTGAGTTAGTACATTGAATATAAATATAGTTTCTTCAGTTGAGTATTTTATCCCTATGGTAAGTAAGAAAGGCAGCACCCCTTCCTTGATCTTAGGGATGCCTGTAACCCATCAACAGCTCCTCCTTTTCTCTAAGATAGAGCAAATCCTTGTTCCCACTTACTTTCTGGGCAAACAATCAACTGATTCTTCTTTGTTCCAGACAGTATTAGTAGAGTCCTGAAACATTCAAACCAGCACACTCTTGCCCTCTATATGAATAGCAGGAGGAATTCCTAGGAAGTATTTCATTCAGTACTTTGAGAGTATGCATTTTCATTTCAACCACAAAGTAACCAAGGTATTTATGACTATGGAAACAATATGTTAAGTTTATGGACCTTCTAAATTGGCAGAATAAAGTGCTCTCCTAAGCTTTTTCATTTTAAGACTTGTATACTTGAAGAACATGAATATATCTAATACAGAACTTAGCAAGACCCTGTCTCAAAATTATAAAAATAAAAAGGGTTGGGATGCACCTCAGTGGTAAAGCACCCCTGGTTTCAATGCCCAGTACCAATAATAAACAAATACACAAATAGAAATTGGAAGTTCTTATTCGGGTCTGTCTAATCTTCCCTTGTTTTTCTTCCTCCCCCAATCCCAAGGAGAAGCTGCCCCCCCTTCCCCCGTCCAGTTCTTTGAAAAGAAATGCAATTTTCTTGGATTCCTTTTCCAAAATCTCATTAATGAGGAAGAAGAGTGTGAGTCACCACACCCAGACAGGCCTCACCTCTCCTAAGGTCAGCTCAGAGCCACTACCTGGATACTTTACTTGCATAATATGACAACTCTGGTTCCAAGCGCTGTTTCTCCCTCACCTCCCAGGGCCCAGAGCAACTATGTCCTAGGCTGTTATCTGTTCTTCTGCTCTACCTATTTATTCCCCCTAAAAATCATTCAGTACCCCTCTAAATGGCCTAAGTCCCCATTTCCCTGTCCCCTATGAAGAGCCATGTTTTGAACCTCATTGGGACATTAGACATTTCCTGTGATTCCTCCATGCACATAATGAATTTGGATACCTTTTGTCCTGATAATCTATTGTCAGTTTATTTCAGCAAACTTGAACCTTGGGGTGGGAGGGGATTGAATACCTTTGTCCCTCCTAATGTTACAAGACTGTGAACAAAGAACAGCACTGGATTGAATGATTTCTCAGTGTTGAACAGCCTTCTCTGACAGATAAAAGAGAATCAAATACCCACCTTCAGAGGCAGGTCAGACGATTGGAGAAAAATGCATGTAACAACAGTAGAACCTCTTAGAAATGGAAAAGGAAGCCTGTATTTTTATATCATTTAATAGTTGATTTGTATTCCTGTAGGTTAATTCTCATAGCAATGAGATGAAATAAGAGAAAAGAAATGTTGCCCAAAAGCAACATTTGGCTGATTGCAGAAGCAAAGCTTTATAAATGGAACAGTGGTTGCCCCTTTAAGAGTTGTCCTTTGACTTCCTCTCCCTTTCCTGGGATTCTAAAGTTTAAAGAAATACTACAGCTAAATGGTTAAGATGTCAACTGCTCGGGGCTGGAGATGTGGCTCAGCGGTAGCGCGCTCGCCTGGCATGCGTGCGGCCCGGGTTCGATCCTCAGCACCACATACCAACAAAGATGTTGTGTCCGCCGAGAACTAAAAAATAAATATTAAAGTTTCTCTCTCTCTGTCTCCCCTCTCTCACTCTCTCTAAAAAAAAAAAAAAAAAAGATGTCAACTGCTAAATAATCTTTCTTTAGAGTCACAGACCCCAGAATATCTAGCAACCTTCAGATAACATCAGACTGCATGATGCCCTTTTTATTTTTAATTTTAAGACAGGATCTTGGTGAGTTGCTGAAGCTGGCCTCAAACTTGCAATCCTCCTGCCTCAGCCTTCCAAGTTGCTGAGATTAGAGGGGTGCACCACCGCCACTACCCTGGGCCCCCTCCTTATTCTTTGGTCCTGTGCATCCAACCAATACAAAACATGCAAATTGCTGTGATGTTTAACTTGCATAAAAGTAATGTTTGTCTGAGGATTACAGGAACTAGCCACAGGAGGCCCAGGTCAATTGCAATGTTCTGGACAGAACAAAATAATTAAATAAATAAGAAAAAGACACACATTTTGGCTAACGAAGACCCTGCCCCACACACAATGTTCTGCCCACTGTTCTCTGTGTAAACCCTTTCACATGGTTGAGTTATCTAAGATGGTCTTTTGAGAGGGTTATTTTCCTCATCTTCTCAGTGTGCCTGCCTTTACCTCAAATAGCAACTATGGTATATGATTTGCATTTAAACCAGACTGAATCCCCATGGGCAATATCTTGGTTCTGTTTTCCTCTTTATGGCTTTTTCATTTTCTCTCCCTTTTCCAGTTTCTGTTTTTACTTCCAGCCTCTATCCTTGTCATGGATTGAATAATGTCCTTCAAAATTCATGTTCGCCTGGAACCTCACAATTATGACCTTGTTCAAAAATGTTCTGTTTTTTCTTTCTTTCTTTCTTTCTTTCTTTTTTTTTTTTTTTTTTTTTTTTTTTTTGCAGATATAAATAGCTAAGGATCTTAGGATGCTATCATAATGTATTCAGGGTGGGCTTTAAGTCCAGTGATTGTTCTCCTTATAAGAGGACACGGAAACACAGAGGAAGAGGTGATGTAAAGATAGAAACTGAGACAAGTGTGATGTGTTTACAAGACAATGAAATGCTGGAAGCCACCAGAAGCTGGCAGAGCCAAGAAGGATTTCCTTTTGGATCCTTCACAGTGAGTGTGGTGGTATTTTGGTATTTTGGTTTTGGACTTGTAGCCTCCAGAAGTGAGAGAATAAATTTGTCTTGTGACCCACCAAGTTTGTGGTTATTTGTTATTGTTACAGAGCTGGAGCCTTCCTGGAGACTAAGGCAGCATGGAGATCCCCCCTTTCAGGCCCCAATTCTTGCGACTAAGTCAGAAGGATTTCAGACATGTCACCCAGAGTAAAGGAATGAGTTGGGCTGGGGATGTGACTCAAGCGGTAGCGTGCTTGCCTGGCATGCGTGCGGCCCGGGTTCGATCCTCAGCACCACGTACAAACAAAGATGTTGTGTCCGCCGAGAACTAAAAAATAAATATTAAAAAAAAATTCTCTCTCTCCCTCTCTCTCACTCTATCTTTAAAAAAAAAAAAAAAAAAGGAATGAGTTGATTGAAGGGATAGGAAAGGGAAAGGGGACACTCTTGAGGGAGACAGTGGGTCCTCTCAGGAGAGAGACAGTGTGTGTCTTCTGCTCCCCAGTTTTATTGGGGATCCCAGAGAAGTTTCCAGAAAGTCCCACCCAGGTCCACCTCTTGACTTTTGACTGACAGCAGGGTGACATCAGACTTTCAAGTCCCCATTTCCATGACCACTCTAGGTTACCTTGACCCATGCTGCCCATTTCCAATTGTCTTCTTAACCATAAATTCTTACAAATGTTATGGTTAGGAGGAAGTATCCTTATCTCCCTGAGTTTTAGAATCTGGTCACCAAAGTCTCCTGGGTTCTTCCCATCAACATTATCTTGGGCCTGCATTTCTCCTGCAGTTAACAGGTAGTTTGCTGAGAAATGTGACATATCCTGTCCACTTAGGCCAGCCAGGGCTGCAGGTAGATTGCTTCTTGGAAAAGAAAGCATGTGGAGGTCAGCATCGTGGGCCCACTTTATCAAATGATTCTTTTAACCTTGTGTTCCCACCATTGCGCAACTGTGTCTCTATCCCCAGTCATTATGGCAGCTTTAGGCAATTAATACAACTCCCAACACCTGCAAAATCAAGCCACAAAGCAGCAAGAATATTCTTTCCTTGCTTCTCTCCTACCTCCCTTTGATATTTCCTTTTTTTTTTTTTTTTGTATTTTTTATTATGGTAAATTTAAAACCTATGGAAGATGGAGCGTATAATGACCCCTGTGTGACCATGGCCTCCCCTTCAACAATGATCAGCTTATTATTCATCTTGTTTCATCTCTTCTACTCCAACTTCCCCTACCTCTGTCTTATTCTGAAGCTGATGACAGACCTTGTACCATTTCATCCAAAAATTATTGCAGAATATATCTCTAAAAGGCAAAGACTCTTTTTCATTTTAAGGAAGCCCTAATAAAATGTGGTCTTTCTAAGATGAAAGATTTCCAGTATTGTTCCTCCGCTTAAAAGATTTACTGTTCTTTTCCAGTATAAAAATCAATGTCATTAGTTTGGCATTCAAGGAGACTTGGTTTTTGGTTTTGGTTCAGAATCTAAAGTGACCCTGTTTCTCTCCGAATAATCTCTTCATTCAAAATTCTCCCTGTTCACCCTATACCCTGGACATTCCAAAATATTAGTTCAAACCATAAGAAGTGACCATATCTGCAGACCAAAATCTATCACTAAACCTAATAAAATTGACACCATCACCTTGCTTTACTGGCCTTACACTGGGTTTTGGATTTTTTAAAAATTTTTCTTTTTCTTTTTTTAGTTGTAGATGGACACAATAGCTTTATGTATTTATTTTTATGTGGGGGTGAGGCTCGAACCCAGTGCCTCACACATGCGAGGCAACCGCTCTACCCCTGAGCTACAGCCCCAGCCCATTACTTTTGGATTTATAAGTAGTATTATAATTGTTTACTTGTTCACCTAGTGGATAAACCCCTTTGTGTGTCCCCAGATTTCTGTCACATGGCTAATGCTCAATAAATATTTTTTTAAAAAATCAATGTCTCTATCTACATTAGTCTTCCACTGCCTCCTCCCCCATAAGCAGCTCTGAAAGTTACATAATTCTGAAAATATTTGTAGGCCCTCTTCTTCCTATCCTTATTGAAAGTGTTCCAGTGTGTGATGTATTATATTGCCTTTTATTCTTATTTTTTTTCAAAATGTAACCTCCTCATAAGAGGTCTCTCAGGGATACTGTTTTACTCTTCAGTGCTGCTCTCCACTAGCCCTGTACCAGAATATCAATGATATGTTCTGTGCTGGGGCTAAAATCTAGTATATTCATTGACTAGATTAGACTAGATAAAGAAAAGTAAAGTCGAGTTTAATTCACAGGACAATACTTCTCCTGATATTCATTTACTAGTTTACAGGGGAAAAATCCAATTTGTGTTTCATTTTTTCCTTATTTTAGAAGTCATTTCAAAGCTAAGCTTTCAATCATGCAAAAATGTGTCATCTCTTAGTTTATTCATTTTTTTTCTGCAAACCACCCTAAAGCTTAGAGATTTAAAACAACTATTGTATTGTGGTCATGATTTTATGGATCAGGAATTCAAAATGGGCTTAGCTGAACAGCTCCTTTCTGCTCTACATGTTCTTAACTAGGTCAGAAAGAGTGGGATCTGTCCAGAGCCGTGGTGCAGTCCTATAATCCCAGCAATTTGGGAGGCTGAGGCTGGAGGATGGCAAGCCTCTGCAATTTAGCAAGACCCTGTCTCAAACAAAAAGATAAAATGAGCTGGGAATGTACCTCAGTGATAAAGTGCCTCTGGGTTGAATCCATAGTGCCACATGCACACACACAGAAGAAAGTGTAAGGGTCCTTCGGAGCGTCGGAGAAAGAGACCACAAGAGACCAGCCTCATGCAATAAGCAGGGGGAAGTTTTATTGAACCAGCATGCTGGGGCTCAAGGCTCACTCAGGAAGGGAGAGTAGCCCAGAGCCCAGAGCAGAGGTCAAGCAGAGCTTAAGTACACTTTTTGGAGAGGGTGGGGGGCTTTGCATACATCAGAACAAATCATACATGATTCTGGGCAGGGGTGATTGGTTTTGGAGCCTAGATGCTTACGTACTGAGCTATTTGGAGCCCTTAGCTAATAAACAACCAGGGAATCAATGGAAATATTTACTGGGCAGTTCAGGTATTGTCCTAACAGCTACAGAGATTACAGGTTCTGGGGGTAGCAGAGGAATTTTAACAATACCTGGCCTATTATTTATTTAATTTTTTTTAGCCCAAGCCTTTCAATTTAGGAACTTTACAATGCCCAATCTTTTACACTTTAACTCAGACTCTTGCAGCTTAGAATCAGCTTAGAAATTTTACCTTTACAAAAGAAAAGAAAGGGTGTGGGGGCTGAAGGGCAAAGAGTCTACTTCCAAGATGGCGTCTTTACTCACACATCTGTTGTCTCAGTTCTTGCTAACTCTTTCTCCACCTGGTGTCTTATCTTTTGGGCCCTTTCTTTCTGATTTGGGATTGTCAGAGCATGTTGGATTCAAGATGATTACACTTCTTACATGGCAGCTAGCTTCCAAGAGAGAAAGCAGAAGCTTCTAGGCCTCTCAAAAGCTTAAATCTGTAGTGGATGCAGCATCATCTCTGCTGTATTCTGTTGTTAAAGCAATTCCAGCCTGGATCTCAGGGAGTGGGAAATAGTCTATGCTTCCGGATGGGAGTGGTGCACAGCATGTGGGTCTATTTTGAATTTAATTCATCATCTTGTAACAGTGGTCCACTTCATCTTTTGAATATAGCCCTTGACGCTTATTTTATTTTATTATTTTTTTGCGGGGGGGGGGGGGATACTAAGGATTGAACTCAGGGTCACTCAACCACTGAGTCACATTCCCAGCCCTATTTTATATTTTATTTAGAGACAGGGTCTCACTGACTTGCTTAGCACCTCACTTGTGCTGAGGGAGATTCTCCTGTCTTAGCCTCCTGAGCTGCTGGGATTACAGGCGTGCGCCAGCCACTGTGCCTTGCTGCTTATTTTAAAAGGGACATGTTTTTCTTTTCCTCTTCTCCCTCTCTCCCTCCCTAACCTGGGCGTGGGGGGAACAAGATTTCCTTGAGTTATCTGTTCGCCACAGGAAGGAGAAGTCATAGGAAGATCTAGGAAATGACTATCTCCCAAATAAACAAGTGAATTTCAATTCACCATCAGGGTGCCCTGAGACTCCCCATCAGGGCACACCTGGAATGCAGCCTTTGAAGCTCTTCTTTAAAAGCCCCCTGTTTTCCCTGATGGGCAGACTCAACAGCCTCTAGGACTAGAGGCCCCCTATGCTTCTCCTTTGCTAGTAAAGCAATAAATCTTCTTTTTCCTTTTTCTCAAAACTGTGTCCTGGTTATTGGATTGGCACGGGGGACAAGGACTGAGTTTTTGGTTAACAATCTTGCAATTATTGTTTGGATACATATGAGGCCTGAATCACATTTCTGGGGTTACTCATGAGTCTGTGATAAGGCCCTGCTGAGCTTGGATCTGTTGGCTGTGTGATTATCTCCCTCTGACTTTAGATCCTTGCTGAGTTCCCACAAATATTAAGCATTTTGAAAATAATAACTAATGAAAATTGTATGACCTTTTATTTGGTGGTTGAAAATGCCAATACTCATATGTCACAAAACTATTTTTTGCCCTCTCCAGTGCACCAAAATATTTACTGGAACAAGACTGGGAAATAGCTATTTAAGTAGAAATGCTAATTGATTAAGAATTGATGTGACAAAATCTTGCAAGAAGAAAATTCAGTGGAAGCCAGTTTCTTCTCAGCTCACTGGGCTCTTTCTCCACATGGTGGCTTAACCCTTAGGCCCTTTCCGAGTGGCTTGGGATTATTAGAGCATGTTGGGCTCAAGGTGATTGGACTTCTTACATGATAGCTGGCTTCCAAGAGAGAAATTTTAAAAAAGAAAGAATATATATGTTTGTGCTGAGGGGTACTGATACTGCTGGTTACTGCTGGTTATCAGTGAGTCCTGCTTCCCCACATGCTGAAGTTTGAACATTAGAGAATAGAGACAAGCATATAAACCAGGGTTTATTTAAAAGGGGTAACATAGACTTCTGCAAGGGAGAAGGGGGCCATAGCTGGTATCCTGGTATCCCAAGAGGCGAGGTGTTCTGCCCTTTTTATATGTCCTAGGCTTCCTGTGTTCTCCTGCCCTCTTCCCCTTATCTTTCTCCTTCCTGTGCAGGTGACTAGGCCAGGAATGCTCAGTGGGGTGGCCAAAAGGTGGGAAACAGGTGGGCTGAAGGGGGAAGGGCAGGATGCAGCAGCTCAGGACACATTAATTTACAACCTTAGAGCTCCCTGTGGGGAGGGACAATTCCTGGGACAGGTTGGAGCTAAGGCAGTGGAGGAAGGGCTCTGAAGGAATTAACATTTCAATCCCTCAGGGGACAGTCTCCAACTTGCCAGACTCATTCAAAATTGGTCTCCTAGATCTCAACTGACTCAATTTACCTATCTATACTGACTGCCAGTCTAATTCTGGTTTCAGTACCGTAAGGGATGTTATGATAAGTCTGTTTCATGTATGAATTTTTTCAATATATACCTTAGGCCTGTAGGTAAGCCTTAGGAGTGTTTGATATTGCATAGGATCAAGATAAAAGAGACTGTTTAACTTTGGCCCAATGCAAAGACCACTTCAAACTAAGGCCAGTCCCTGTTCACATCATAACCTAATTTACTGAGGGAGCTTCATCGTGTCTGCCTATTGCTTGGACATATAATATTCGGACTATATTTTATATTTAAAATATTTACTTATTCCTATTTTTTGACAACTGCCTTTGAATTGTAGGTTCATTCCCTCCATTTGTCAATGTGATTATAACAGTTTAAAGAGTTACAGTCCATTGAAGATAGAAGAGTATTAGAACTTTCAACATGTAATTTTTTTTTTGTGTGTGTGTGTGTAGAGAGAGAGAGATTGTTGTTTTTTGCTTTTGTTTTATTTTTAGTACACTAATTTAACAAATTAGTATCTATTTCAGAGAGGAAAGTAGGATTTTTTTCTATCACTTAATTTTTCCATTATATTTTTATGTATTTAATGGATATTGCTACCTTCAAATTGAACATATCGCACCAAGCTTTGTTATGCTCGAATTCAGGATCCCCAAAGACTACCAGAGACCCAAGATCAATGTAAGCAGCAAAGAGGTGTTCATTGCGAGCTAGCTCGGTCCTCCGTGCACACACACAGCAACTGGTGACGCTGAGAGGCCCTGAGCCCAGGGTTTGCAGCATTTTTATACATTTTTTGGAGAGGGCAGGGACTTCACATACATCATAGCAAATCATCACACACCGCGGGGAAATCAAATAACAACTCTAAAACATGATTAGCACATTCACTGGCAGGAACAAGTTGGGTAGGGGTGATTGGTCAGTACAAAAGGGGTATTGGTTTGAACTGATTGGTTTGAGCCAAGAGGGGTGTACGTGCTGAACTACATGGTTTCCCAACATGTGATCAACCACCATAAACCACTGGCATCCCAGGTATTTCCCTGTCTCATGCTGATTGGTGGCTGCTAGGGGGCTGCTATGGGTCCTCACCTAGCCTGAGTCAGGGACACCTGGCACAGCAGATCTCTCCTGTTATTTGTAGATAAACAACTTAGCAGGGTGGGAATGTGCCTAGGAGTGAGTGCTCTGTGGGTCTTTCCAAGGACTAAGGTCATGTCCCTTCCTTGGACAGGCTTTGCTCTGAGGTAGAGGCTGGTTTTTCAGCTTAGGTTGAACCAAAGCTGATTTTATTTGCTAATTTCCTTAAAAGCTTTCATGATATGACTTGAAGCAGTTGGAGAAATCTGGAAGTATGCTCAAATCCAGGAGCAAAAAATCATTAGGTTGCCTATTGATTAGATAAAACAGAGATTAGATGTTAGAAAATGTTGTAGACGATTTGGCTTTTCTTAAAAACAGCAGATGGGCACAGCCCGCTCCTCTGCCATCAGTCAGCAAATGTACACCTGTATGTCTTTATCACAAATGAGACCCAGCAACTGTTTGGCAGGACAATACCAACGCAGTGTTGATGGTGAATCAGCAGCATGGTATTCAAAAACAAAGAACTGCATCTTTTGTAGGGGCTGTAATTAGCTGCCTTGGATATTTGTGACATAATACAAAAAAGGGACTTAGCAACAAAGCAACCTCACATAGGGTAATTCTGGCAAAATATACACCACAAATAATCCCTTCAAAAAAGCCAAGCAACACCTGGTATTTATCAGTAGTAACATATGAAATCATACATAATTTCCTGCTGGGATTCTTTGATTAGAGTCAGATTAAATGTTCTGTTTTTAGAATCTTTGTGTTTTATAATGTGTTGAGAGGAGTGAGGGTCCTTGACAAGAGAGAAATTATTCTATAGAAAAGACCCCAGATGGAAAGCGAAATGGGAAAGAAAGCTACGGACTGCTAAAGAGCTTAGTGAAGATGTAGCTGTATTTCTAATAGATGACCAGTCCAAACAATGAATCTGTCTTCATGCATCTATTGATACAACAACCTAAAATTGAGGTATCTAAATAAGATTTAGGCCCTACGATATCAATACCGTATTGAATGATGTAGAAAACATTTCAACGGCAAAATCTTTGTTTTAGGATAAAATAATAACTTGATAAAAGATTGCTAATATGTCTATAAACGTCAAACTCTGAGTATTTTGTTTGTTTGACACAATAATTAAAGTTGAAATTGGAAACCAGAAAAACTTCGTGGAACTAAAAATTCATTTGGTTTTGCAGGGAAGTTCAAACGTTCCTTCTGAAGATTTGGTAATTTTGTTTGCTGGAACAAACTGACAGTAGATAGATTAATAGGAGAAAAGGCACTCGACTGTATTAATGTGTGTAAGCATGAGAGTCACACAAAATATTAAACTCAAAGAAGAGCCAGATGACAGAGGCTTAAATACCTGCTTCATAGGAAATGGGGAATATAAGCAATTCCTATAGAAAGTAGCTTTTAGGGGACATGGTTGGATCAGAAGAATAGACAATGGCTTGGGACAAAGGTATGGCATTTGATTTTTAGTCTCTTCCTCTGTGATGTGAGTTTAATCCTCCTTCAATAAGAAAAGCAGTAAGCCAGGCGGTGGCACACCCCTGTCATCCTAGCAGCTTGGGAGGCTGAGACAGGAGGATAGCCAGCCTCAGCAACTGGCGAGGCACTAAGCAAGTCAGGGAGACCCTGTCTCTAAATAAAATACAAAATAGGGCTGGGGATGTGGCTCAGTGGTTGAGAGCCCCTGAGTTCAATCCCTGGTACCCCCCCCCCCACACACACACACACAAGCAGTAGAAACAATGTGGCTGAATAAGAAACACAAGATAGTGGGCTAGGGATGTACCTTGGTGGTAATGTGCTTGCCTAGCATGCTCAAGACTCTGGGTTCAATCCCCAGAACCACTAAAACAAAGCAAAACAAAGCCATAGAAAAGAAGTGCATGATAAATAACGGCAGCAAAGCCACAGAACCACTCTGCAGGGTATCTGACGACAAGCACTTTAATAACACACAGTTAAGGGACTCACATGAGCATCCAGCTTTGAAAGTCATTACATTTCATTAAATCTGTTTCCTGAATAAAATGATGTCACGGTGACCTTCATGAAGCAAAATCCCTAAAAGAAAAAGTGAAAATCTAGTTGGTGAAGGAGGCAGAAATCTGGCTCACATGCAAACCTTAGCCCACCAGTATTGTCTTTGCAATTTCTTTAATGAGGCATTTGTAATCCTGCAATTTTATGACTCCCAACACAATTTTTTTTGGAGGGGGGAGGTGGAATGAGTATTATTCAGATAGGGATAATTCCCACTCTTGAGAACTATTATGTGGCTGGCCAGTTGCAGTCAGAACTGTGATCACTAGGAAAATTGTGTTATTTTAAGGAAATATTTCAACCCTCTTTATTGGATACTGAATTCAGACGTTTCTGTTATTGAACTTTAAGATTGCCATGGGGATCAAAGGAGACAACACATGTGAAATGCTTAGAATATGCCTGGCACATAATAATTGCTCAGTAAACATTAACTAGAATCATGATTGATATATCAATTGATTTGTCATGTAAGACCCAAACAATTAGAGAATAGGTTTTTTGGTTTTTGTTTGTTTTTTTGGTACTGGGGATTGAACCCAGGGTTACTTTATCACTCACTGAGCTACACCCTTGCTCTTTTTAATTTCTTTCTTTCTTTCTTTTTCTTTTTCTTTTTTTTTTTTTTTTTTTTGGTGATGGTGCTGGGGATTGAACCCAGGGCCTTGTGTGTGAAAGGCAAGCACTGTACTGACTGAACTATATCCCCAGCCACTTTAATTTCTTTTTGAGACAGGATCTCACTAAGTTGCTGAGGCTGGCTTTCAATTTGAAATTCTCCTGCTTCAACCTCCTGAATTGCTGGAATTGTAGGCATGTGCCATCATTCCCAGCTTAGGGTTTTGTTTACTTTTCCACTAGGGCCACACTCAGGCCAAATTTTCTAGGAAAAGTTGGCATTTGGTGTTGGTTTATTGATAAGGGATATGCTCTGCCTGCCTCTATGTTTTGTTTCATTCTTCTTTTTTTTTTTTTTTTTAGTTGTCAATGGGCCTTTACTCTTTATTTTATTTTTATGTGGTGCTGAGAAGCGAACCCACTGCCTCACACCTCCTAGGCAAGTGTTCTACCACTGAGCCACAACCTCAGCCCCTGCCTCGATGTTTTAATTGTGAAGTGTTCATTCTCCAACATATTCCTTTGGGAAATAAAGAAGAATATTTGAAGTTGGTTTGCCAAAATGAGTCTCAAAATCATCCAACATATAGTAGGTACTTGGCAAAAGTCACCTACTCTTTATCTTGTCTTAACCACACCTCCTGCTTGTCACTCTTATTTCTCATATCCCTCAACCTTGATTCCAGTCCAGCTACAGTCAGTGCATGATTGCTCTACATGCCTTTGAATGCTTTTTTATTCGTCTGTTGAATAGGAATAACATTTTTCTTTCCATGCTTCCAAGGGCTAAGTCAATCATGGCGTCTTCCATGAAGCATCCTGAACAACACGAGCCTGCTTAGGGGTGAGGAAGCAAGAGCAGGCACCATATGCACAAGAACTGAATGTACAACCCTCGTGGGCCCCCAACATCAACTGTCCTTCCAGAAAGAACAAATGAAAAGACATTAGTGAACCTAGAGGAATTTAAGGCAAGGTGACAGGAAGATACTGGACTTGTTTTGTCACAGTATCCTTTGGGCTTTGCACTCAATGCCACCAAAGATAGGGTGCAGCTTGAAAGTAAGCTAGAATTGGATTAACAACAGCAAATTTGATGGTGGGGATACCAGCTTGGGGAGTACTTACCTGACACCATGCAGAATAAGATGACTGCAAGGGGTCAGGCTGAAGGACCAGAATCATAAATCAAAGTCCATTCTGGAAAGAATATTTTTGCTCATGAGAATTTTGAAGATTGTGAAACTGAAATTCTGTGCCCTATTGCCAATAAGATCCTCTTTAGAAACAAAATTTATGAAGAAAAATTATCTAAAACTTGGAAATAAGGCAAAATAATGACTGCATGTTCTTTCAGTGACATAAGGGAGCTTTTCCAAACAGGCTCACCCAAGGATTATTTACCCTAGAGGGAAACATACTTTCACTTGACTTATTATTAATTCTTAACTAGGGCCCAGACTCTGAGGTTATATAACTTGAACCTTTCACCTTTCTTCATATTATTGACAAGTAAATAATTTCTGTCCAATAAAATTATAGATAACCCCAAAGATTATGTTTTTGTTGTCCTGTAAGATAATAGCTACTCATAGTTAATTTAATAAAGCTTATTCCTTTGTTCTGTCAATGCCTGCATATGCTCAGACTTTCAATTCTCCTTTTTATTTTTATTTTTATCTTTTGTAGTTGTAGATGGACACAATATTTTTATTTTATTTGTTTATTTTTATGTGGTGCCTGGGATCGAACTCAGTGCCTCATGCATGTTAGGCAAGCGCTCTGCCACTGAGCCACAACCCCAGCCCTCAATTCTCCTTTTAATCAACATTATTATTCTGCTATTTGTGCTAGACTTCCTTCACTGTGACAAAAGTACCTGAGACATCAACTTATAAAAAGGAAAGTTTTGCTGGGTGCAGCGGCAAGCGCCTGTAATCCCGGCACCAGGGGAGGCTGAGGCAGGAGGATCACGAGTTCCTCAGCAATTTATTGAGGCCCTAAGCAACTCAGTGAGACCCTGTCTCTAAATAAAATACAAAATAGGGTTGGGGATGGGGCTCAGTGATTGAGTGCCCCTGAGTTCAATCCCTGATACCCAAGCCAAAAAGAAGGGAATGTTTATTGTGGCTCACAGTTGCACATTTTCAGCTGCTCACTCATGGCGGCTGAGAAGCCAAAGAAAAAGGGGAGGAGCCAGCATCCTAATATCCCTTTCAAGGACATGCCCTCCTATGACCAAAAGAGTTCCAATAAGGTCCCACCTCTTAAAGGTATCACCACCTCCTAATAGCTCCTCAGTCTGGGAACCAAGCCTTTATTTAACACATGAGCCTTTGGGAGATACTTATCCAAACCATAACACTTTAATGAGTTAATAAATCAGTGATAAGTCATTTTATATTTGTATAAGTCATGTTTCTAACATTTAAGATAACATTTGATAAACCCTGCTCTTAAAGTCATAATCTTTAGGGAAAAAGTATTAGTTTGTTTAAGAAGAGATTTTCAAAATAAAAGTGTTCAAGGTTTTCCTCCTTCCAGCAAATTTGGAACAGTCAAATTAGACATAAACAACCAGAATACTTAATTGCCGACGACAGACGTTGAGTCCAGATAGTGCCATTTTGAATGTTGCAAATATGTTCATCAGAAAGATGTATTAGGAATGAGATAATGCATAACAAAGAGCTACCCTGAGTGATTCATCAGTTGAGTACTTTTTTTTAAAATTTGGGTTCATTTAACTCTAAAGTCTGTGTCAGTTTTGAATATAAGAAGAACTATTACTTGACAGTTTTTCTAACCCAACAGAAACCCATAAAAAAGGATTGGGAGGAAAGAGTTATAAGTCTTTTATTCTGCTTTCAGTAGAACTTGTAATTTTCAACAATCCTCCTGATTCCTTCCTTTGTTTGCCATATCCAGGGGCATGTGTGGAATATATGGAAAATATTATCCATCCCCCAAGAAAAGAGGAATGACAGCCCCTAGGGAGGACGGGGGACAATGGATCCCAGGAGAGAAAAGGTAAACATTAGGCCCTGGGCCCTGGTCTTTCATCCTTTCCCAGGAACACTGAGTCCTGGAGGGAAAGTCAAACAAATGGGCTCTGGACTCTGGATTTTTATCCCCCATAACAATGAGTTTCAAGCTTTTACAACTGTTTCCCTGAGTGAAAATGAGTTTTGAGCTTTTACAGCTGTTTTCTTGAGTTAGATTTTAACCTGTACAACCAGTTTCCTGAGCACCCAGTGATATGCTAGAGTTCGGGACCCCCAAAAGACCACCAGAGACTGAGATCCATGTAAGCAGCAAAGAGGTGTTTATTGCAAGCTAGCTCAGTCCTCCGCGCACACACAGCAACTGGTGATGCTGAGAGGCCCTGAGCCCAGGGTTTGCAGCAGTTTTATACACTCTTTGGGGAAGGCAGGGACCCCCACATACATCGTAGCATCTCTTAGCAAATCATCACACACCGCGGGAAATCAAATAACAACTCTAAAACATGATTAGCACATTCACTGGCGGGAACAAGTTGGGTAGGGGTGATTGGTTACTACAAGAGGGGGATTCCTCTGAACTGATTGGTTTAAGCCACGAGGAGTGTATGTGCTAAACTACATGGTTTCCCAACATGTTATCAACCACCATAAACTACTGGGAGGGTCATCTGGCATCCCAGGTATTTTCCCTGTCTCATGCTGATTGGTGGTCACTAGGAGGTTGCTGTGGGTCCCCACCTAGCCTGACTGAGTCAGGGACACCTGGTGCTGCAGATCTCTCCTGTTATTTGTAGATAAACAACTCAGCAGGGTGGGTATATGCCTAGGAGCGCTCTGTGGGTTTTTCCAAGGACACGGGTCATGCCTCCTTCTTTGGACAGGCTTTGCTCTGAGGAACAGGCTGGTTTCTCAAAAATGGTGTCACATCAGTTTCTCACCAGCTGGCACATCCCAAGTTTCTAATGATTAAGTCACACTAAACATTCTGCTATGATTAACTCTCATTAAGACCTGTAAAAAGCAGACCCCTCTTATAACCAGTTGCCATTTTCTCCCCTGAAAATGTGCCACCACTGCTTAAGGGAGACAGCTTGTTGATCCAAGGTCTCCCGGCGTCCTTGATCATTTTTGCTTACAGTGTGTAAAGTCTAAAAACTTAATATGAATCTGTTCTCATGCTCTGAGAGATTTGAGAGATTCTGTTTGTAGTTTTCCTCACAAACTCCTAGAAGAATCATTGGTGTTCCCATAATGGAGATGTGTTGGAATTTGGAGATTAGATGCATTGTAAAACAGTGGTTAGAAATTCCAGATTCCTTGGGCTGGAGATGTGGCTCAAGTGGTAGCGCGCTCACCTGGCATGCGTGCGGCCCGGGTTCAATCCTCAGCACCACATACAAACAAAGATGTTGTGTCCGCCGAAAACTAGAAAATAAATATTAAAAAAGTTCTCCTCTCCCTCTCTCTCTCTCTCTCTCTCTCTCTCTCTCTCTCTCTCTCTCTCCCTCTCTCTCTTTAAAAAAAATCATAATAAAAAAAAAAAGTTCCCTGGCTAAACTGTCTGGTTCAAATCCCAGTCCTACTTCCTACATATATTCCAAATATTTAACCTCTGTAAGTTTCAGTTTCTTCACTGTAGAATGGAGATAATAATAAAACATATCAAAGAGTCCTTCTAAGATGTATGGCATAGTGACTAGCAAATGGTATGTGTTCATGGAGTGGGTGATATTATTATTTCCTGGGTAGGGAACATGTGACCAGGTAAATCATTCCTATTTTGTACATGGCTTGCCTTTTGAGTGTCTCTTTAATCATTTCCCCTTTCTCCACTTTATTCATTAAGGCCATAATAAGAAATTAATAGGATTTTGGTATTCATTTGTGTTACCTTTTTTTTTGGAAATGAAACAAAAAATTAAAAATAAAAAAGTTGAATATCTCTTATTTCACACAGAAAGAATTTATTGCGTTGCATTTTTTCTCATGAATATATTCCTAGTTTTTTCCTTTGTGGGCAACAATGCTCCCAATCCCCTCCAAGAGATTTTTTTTTCACTTTTCCTAAACCTTCAAGCCCAATTATAGAGAGGGGGTCATTGATCTTTCTTCATTCCTAGAATAGCAGTCTGGGGGCAACCTGATGTTGTGCTGTTGCATGAGAATGAAAAGAAACATCCATTTCAGTCATTATTTGAGCTGTGTTCCAAGCCCTGGTTTTATCAAGTAGGACAGCCTAATTATAAGCCTTCCTACACAATTGTTTTAGGTGACCAGTATCTCCTTGTCCTGATGTGAGTCTCCTGTGTCATAATACAGTTCTTTCCTGGTGTATTCATAGAGCATGTTTATATGAGATGAATCTTTGAAGGGATTCTGAACAGATTCACCCCCAAATTTCCTAAAGTTGTCTGAGATAATCTACTTACATGACAACTCCAGGGGCCATAAATAGCATAAGGAGGAGGAACTCCAAGACACTTGGAGGTATTATTGACCTTGAGTATAGATATTAACTATGAGTACAACTGGTACACAACTGGATGGGGGCACTCAGGGTCCACAGAGATTACATGAAAAATCCTAGCTGCTGGAGGCAAGAAGTTTAACAAAACGAAAGCCCAAATGAGCCAGCAGTGTGATTAGCTGGGGATGACTGAAGATGGAAAAGACTGGGCTGTAATTTTATGTTTTTCCTACTGTAAGGTTCAAGTTAAAGTTTAGTGCTCACCTAGTTAAGCTGCTGTATGTAATTTCCTGGCCTCAGAATGGAGGACATGAAGGTGAAATAATCTTTGAGGTCCCTTGCAACTGTAAGCGTGGATGCTGTTATTTTATTGTTGTTGTTTGTTTTCATTTCCTTCAATATTAAAAAAGCATAATTTGCCTTTAACAAAATGTACAGATATTAAGCATAGTGTACAGATATTAAGCATAGATATACACTTTGTGACCTCCTCCTCAATCAAGTCATAGAATATTTCCATCACCCCATAAAGTTCTTTGTGACCTTTCACAATTAATACTCCTTCCCCATGTGTAATCACTGTTCTGATTTCTATTGACACACATTCTAGAGCTTCATATAAGTTGAACTATATGGTATGTTCTTATTTATATCTGGCTTCTTTCACATAATGTAATGCTTTTGAGATGCAGCCATGTTTTATCATGGTTCTTCCTGTTTTATTGCTGATTTGTATTCCACTGTATGTATATAGCAACATTGGTGTATCCATTCTCCTTTTGATGGACATTTGAGTTTTGGGTTATTATGAATAAGGCTGAATAAATAGTCTTATACAAATTTTTAGGTAGACGTATAGTTTTATTCTTCTTGGGTAAATACTTAGGAGTGGAATTGGTGGATCATAGGGCAGATGGATTTTAACTTCATAAAAAGCTGCCAAAAAGTTTTCCAGACTAATTGTACTATTTTCCATTCCTAAAAGCCTTATATGAGAATGCCAGATGCTTCACATTTTGGACATTCTGTTCTTTTTTCATCCTGTATGTATCTCCCCTGGGTGTGTTCCTAAGGAAACCAAAGACAGGATCACTGTTATTAGCAAAGGTTTACTTGAAAAGAAACCCTAAACAAATAAGATTAAAAGAAAACAGCATGCATTGATCACATTGAAGGTGAATTTTTAGTAAGGATTAACTACAAAGAGTCTTAAAGTAATTTAAAGCTACAGTGTGATTTATGAATAACTGTGGAGATATATAATTGTACACTGGTTTATCAGTTCCTTGTAGCTCCTTAGAATGTCCAGAAACCTACTTTCTAGTATTTTTGCATGCAGATATTTGGCAATTTGCCCTAGCAATAAACAGATAGGAGTAAAATGGTAATTTGCTCATCTATCAAATTTGAGGTAATTTTGGAAAAGAATCCCTAGCAAACTGGTAGTGTATATTAGGGGCTCTAGGAAAAAAAAGGCAGGTTGGATAAAATATCATGAATCTAGTAGATATGGAAGAAAATGTCATGCTTTCTTGTTGTGAGGGAAGAAGTCTTTTGCATAGTGACTTACTAATTTGCCATCATATATCATATGCCTATTATATGCTAGGCACTGGACTAAACATTTTCATTTATCAATTTATTTAATTTCTACAACACTTGTACAAAATATGCAATATTGATTTCCCAATAATATGGAGGAGGAAAATGAAGTTCATAGAGTTTATATAATTTACCCAAAGATACAACTATTACACAGTAGAGCTCAGATTTGAACCCAACAGTGCCACTGTTAAGTTACACTTAGATGAAGAGAGTTGAGCTGAATTGCCACATGGAAAAAAAAAGTGTTTTGTAGTTTGACATGGTGGTACATGCCTATAATCCCAGAGTCCCAGGAAGCTGAGGCAGAAAGATTGCAAATTCGAGGACAGTCTCAGCAATTTAGTGAGGCTCTGTCTCTAAATAAAAAATTAAAAAACGCTGGAGATGTGGCTCAGTGGTTAAGTGTCCCTCGGTTCAAGTCCCAGTACCAAAACAAAACAAAGTTCATAGCCTCTCTCTCTCTCTCTCTTTCTCTCTCTCTCTCTCTCTCTCTCTCTCTCTCTCTCTCTCTGTGTGTAATAGTGGGACCATCAAGTCTTTCAAGCATAAAGATAAATTCCAGTAGTATAAAATTCTGTGGAGGAAGTGGAATGGAAATATGAGATTGCTTGCAGAGAAAAAGTTTGTAAAATTTCTTCCTATTGAAAGGATAAAAGAAATTGAAATTGAAATGTAAAGGACCAGGTTTTGCAAAGTTTCTAAGTTGCACTCAGAACCTGAAATTCCTGTGGCAGTTAAGACAATTCCCGGAACTGCCCATTAGATGTGTGTCGAAATCTTCCCTGACCACCTAGTTACTTAACAACCCCTTCCCAGAAACCGTGCAGCTCAGCATGTATACATCTCAGGGCTTCAACCAATCAGTATAAACGTATACCCCTTCTTAGGACTGACCAATCACCCCCGCCCGACCTGTTCCTGCCAGTGAATGTGCTAATCATGTTTTAGAGTTGTTATTTGATTTTCCTGTGGTATGTGATGATTTGCTAAGGGATGCTATGATGTATGTAAAGTCCCTGCCCTCTCCAAAGAATGTATATAAACTCTGCTCAAGTTGTTCTCGGGGCTCTTTGTTCTCTGCTCTTCTGAAGTGAGCTCTGAGCCCCAGCATGCTGGACCCCCAATAAACCCTTTGCTATTGCATGGGACGGTGTCTTGGTGGTCTTTTCCTCCGACGTTCGCCCGACCTTTTCATTATATATATATTTATTTTATTTACTTATTTTTTGGTGGTGCTGGGGATCTAACCCAGGGCCTTGTGCATGTGAGGCAAGTGTGTATATATATATATATATATATATATATACACATTTTTTTTTTTTAAAGATTCATTTTTTTTTAAGAGAGAGTGAGAGAGGAGAGAGAGAGATAGAATTTTTTTTTTTTAATATTTATTTTTTTTAGTTCTCGGCGGACACAACATCTTTGTTGGTATGTGGTGCTGAGGATCGAACCCGGGTTGCACGCATGCCAGGCGAGCGCACTACCGCTTGAGCCACATCCCCAGCCCCCACATATTTTTTTTTAATGAAGGCTGGTAAGTATCAAAATAGCATTTAGATTCTATTGGATACATTGAAATGAGTGATGTATCTGTTTCTTTTCTTTTTTTTTTTTGGAGGGAAGTACTAGGGATTGAACTCAGGGGCAGTCAACCACTGAGCCCATCCCCAGCCCTATTTTGCATTTTATTTAGAGACAGGGTCTCACTGAGTTGCTTAGGACTTCGCTTTTGCTGAGGCTGGCTTTGAACTTGCAATCCTCCTGCCTCAGCCTCCTGAGCCTCTGGGATTACAGCTGTGTGCCACTGTTACTGCTGTTGACCGGTGAGGAGTCCTTGCTTCCCCAGTGTTGAAGAATAACACCAGAGAAGCATGCCGAGGCAAAGTCAGAGTAGAAATTAGAAGTTTATTAAAGGACAGCGGAAAAGACTTCTCCCGGAGGAAGAAGGGGACCCAAGAGGTGGAATCCGTTGAAGGGCGAATGTGTTCCCCTTTTTATAGTTTTGGTGATGGAATGTAAGGGGGAAGGGTTGAGACACAGGTGGGCCAAACAAGTAATCTGGGCAGGAAGGACTTCATTATCACTTCTTTGGGATGGGCTATCTCCAAACCTGGTGGGGGCTGTTTCCTGGGTTCCATTAACATTTCTTTGGGGTGGACTTTGGCCTAGGGCCTTTCTGGGACTTCATTAACATTCCATGAGTTGTCCTGCATTTCCTGGAATCATTATCAGCATGGCCTCCATTTTGGAATCATTATCAGCATGGCCTCCATTTTAGATTTCACTCCATATGATATTAGACCCGATTTACCTAACTACACTGACTATCTTACTTTAAATCTGGCTTCACCACCATACCTGTCTCTCCTTTTCGTTTTTAAATGTCCATATTTATAATACATCGGCAATTCTACCCTTTATAATTATTTAAATTAATGATGAAAAACTTGAGATGTCAACTCAAAAATAGGTGAGAAGGTTACATGTGTTTTCAAACTTTTCAAAAGTGACTTGGCAGCTAAATTTTGAAGACTATGACTTGTGAAGGGCAAGAATCCTGACTTAGTCACTTTTTAATCCTTATACTTGGTGATGTTATGCTCGAATTCAGGATCCCCAAAGACCACCAGAGACCCAAGATCGATGTAAGCAGCAAAGAGGTGTTTATTGCGAGCTAGCTCGGTCCTCCGCGCACACACACAGCAACTGGTGATGCTGAGAGGCCCTGAGCCCAGGGTTTGCAGCAGTTTTTTACATTTTTTGGAGAGGGCAGGGACTTCACATACATCATAGCCTCTTTTAGCAAATCATCACACACCGCAGGAAAATCAAATAACAACTCTATAACATGATTAGCACATTCACTGGCAGGAACAAGTTGGGTAAGGGTGATTGGTTACTAAAAGAGGGGGATTCATTTGAACTGATTGGTTTAAGCCCCAAGGGGAGTACGTGCTGAACTACATGGTTTCCCAACATGTTATCAACCACCATAAACTACTGGGAGGGTCATCTGGCATCCCAGGTATTTCCCTGTCTCATGCTGATTGGTGGCTGCTAGGGGGCTGCTATGGTTCCCCACCTAGCCTGACTGAGTCAGGGACACCTGGCGCAGCAGATCTCTCCTGTTATTTGTAGATAAACAACTTAGCAGGGTGGGAATGTGCCTAGGAGTGAGTGCTCTGTGGGTTTTTCCAAGGACATAGGTCATGTCCCTTTCTTGGACAGGCTTTGCTCTGAGATAGAGGCTGGTTTTTCAGTGCAGTGTCCAGAATATACAAAGTTGTCAATCCACCTTGGGAGAATAAAGAAGTGAGGAAAATGACACATTGTCAGAGGCTGTGCATAGAAGGCTCAGAGCCACAGGAAAGACCTAATGCATCATCAGGACAAGGGTACAGAACCTTCTGACTTTCTGGCCTCATTTCCCCTGCTCAGGAAATAGCAATCTAAACTAGTTACCTGGCATCATACCTTTAATGATGATAATTGTTGTAATCATTGTATTTTTGAAGCTTAGAAGCCCCTCTTTAGACATGAGTTCATTTGAATGGTGAGCTGGGAGTGCTGAATTTGCTCTTTTGGTTCCTACTGGCTATGAACTTTCATCAGGTTGATTTCTCAGCCTTAGACAAGCAGCAAAGTGCTAGAATGTTACATGGCTTGTGCGAGTGAGGCAGCCACCTTCAGAGATAAAATCATTAAGATACCTTCAGAGTTATCCTCTTTGTTTCAGCTAAGACTTATTATTGTTGTTGTTATTATTATTTGTTGTACTGAGGATTCAACCCAGGGGTGCTTACTTGCACTCCTCCTGCCTCAGCCTCCCAAGTTGCTGGGATGACAGACATGGGGCTGGCCTTCAGGAAAGACTCTTTGGAAAAACTTGTAAAGAACCAGCAAAGGTCAGTGAGCTACTCTGACTCATTCTTTTAAGTTACCAAGAGTAAACTTGGCTCATTATAATATTGAATTGAGTGCACCTCAAAGTGTTCAGGTCTTCCATCTCCCTTTTTAAACGTGTGCTCTGTGATTGAACTGCAGAGGCCCAGAAATGTGTCCACCATCTTTCCTTCTTGAAGGAATTCCCTAAACTGAGTATGCTCAGAAATGTGCATTTCCTTTAACAACATGCTCAAGAATGTACTCACTCCTATGTGGTTTCCTATATAAATATGTATATGTTCCCTGAATAAAATCTCTGTGCTTCCTTTCTTCAGGGAGAACATTGCTTTGGAAATAACACCAGCACTCTCTTTATCTGCTACTGGTAATACTCTTTCTCCACTCATTTGTCTTTTGTTGTGCTTTCTGACTTTGCAGTCACCCAGATGTGAATCTAATGCATTCAGTTACAGGAGGACTTACAATTTGGTCAAGGTCATAAGAGTAAGAGAAGAGAAGACAGAAAAGGATGGTCCAGTATTCTTTAGTTCTGAACTTGTTATGGGGTGTGTATAGCATGGGGGTTGTGAGGGCAAGAAAAACAATCACTTTCCTCCACCCTGCTAAGTTGTTTGGCTGAATAAATTAAATTGACATAGACTATCACAAGAAAAGCCATTTAAATTAGGTGCATACACTCAAGTCCTACAAAATATGAGAACTGAAGAAGAAGGGCCATGTGCAAGCACTCTGAGCTAAAGAAAGGACTAGGGACTTGGAGCTTCTGGGGGTTGGGTAGGAGTGTTGCCGGGAGACACAAATTATGGGAGGGAAAGGAAAGGAAGGGAAATGTTTGGTAAAAAAGATTGGCTTCTTATGCAGATGAAAAGTCTCTTAGGTAGTAAAAGCTGTTTGGAACAGCCCACTTCCTGATGTAGATATTTTACTAAAGCAGATATCGTTCATAGATGCAACTTTCTTTTACAAAAGTATAACTTCTCAGAGCTACTTCTGTGCCTGGGGTTTCTTAGAATTACCAGCTCAAAATATGCCAAAGTCTATTTTGGGGTGTGAAGGGAAAGCGAGAAATGAGAGAGGGGTAAGAGAGAAATGAAATATGGAGACCAGGTAGAGATACACACGAGAGTTTATTTGTCAGAGCTGACAAATAAAGGCCATCTCTCTATAGAAGAGAGAGGCAAAACAGGCTTGAGTTCTGGGACCTTTATGGGGGAGACTCAGGAATCAGAGCTGGGTGGGTCCTAATTCTGGTGGGTAAGGGTTGGGTTGGTATGAAGGAGGGGTGAGCCTTTCTCAGAAAGGCCCTTGGGCAGGAAAGCAAAACTTTTTCCTTGAAATGGTGGCTGTCACTTAAGATGGCCATCCAGATGCTAAGCAAGGATCTTATAGGGAGGCATATTTTGATCTCCCACAATCATATTTTAGATTGGTGTATCCTGAATCCCAACAGGGCTATCAGTTTCTAGGGACAAGTGACAGTTTCCTGTGGTGTACCCATTCATTCAATAAAAATGTATTAAACACCCACTTGATGAAAGATCTTGAGATATGGAGTTAAATAATGCTCCCAAAACACTTTGGAAGAAGAAAACAGGTCAATAAAGGAAATGTATGTATGTGGGAGTAATTTGTTTTTACCTCAGAACCTTCCAGCCTGAGAGAAATGCTTTGCTCTTTTCATCAGAAGTGTTGCCAAAGAAAGCTCTGTCTTTTTCCCCAATGCCAATCCAATAACAAGGACATGGTTTTTTTTTTTTTTTTCTTTCTTAAAAGAAAAAGGAAAAAGAAGGTTTATTGCTTTGCTAGCAAAGGAGAAACACAGATGACTCCTGTCGCAGAGGCTGTGATTCTGCCCATCAGGGAGAACAAGGGGCTTTTTAATTTTTTAAAAAAATTTTTTAGTTATAGATGGACACAATAACTTTGAAAAACCAGCCTCTATCTCAGAGCAAAGCCTGTCCAAGAAAGGGACATGACCTTTGTCCTTGGAAAAACCCACAGAGCACTCCTTTGTTTATCTACAAATAACAGGAGAGATCTGCTGTGCCAGGTGTCCCTGACTCAGTCAGGCTAGGTGGGGATCCATAGCAGCCCCCTAGCAGCCACCAATCAGCATGAGACAGGGAAATACCTGGGATGCCAGATGACCCTCCCAGTAGTTTATGGTGGTTGATAACATGTTGGGAAACCATGTAGTTCAGCACGTACTCCCCTTGTGGCTTAAACCAATCAGTTCAAATGAATCCCCCTCTTTTAGTAACCAATCACCCTTACCCAACTTGTTCCTGCCAGTGAATGTGCTAATCATGTTATAGAGTTGTTATTTGATTTTCCTGCGGTGTGTGATGATTTGCTAAGAGATGCTATGATGTATGTGAAGTCCCTGCCTTCCCCAAAGAGTGTATAAAACTGCTGCAAACCCTGGGCTCGGGGCCTCTCAGCGTCACCAGTTGCTGTGTGCGTGCGGAAGACTGAGCTAGCTCGCAATAAACACCTCTTTGCTGCTTACATCAATCTTGGTCTCTGGTGGTCTTTTGGGGGTCCCGAATTCGAGCATAACAATTGTACCTCGTTTCTGTCTCCAGACTTTCCTACTTTATGGTAAATAATCTGATTCCCCACTACAGGAAGCAGGGCCTGCAGACTGGTGAGTATTTCTCTGCTATGGTATTATTGACATTTGATGCTGAATAAATCTTCCCATGAGAGCTGTCCTATGCATTATAGAATGTTTAGCAATATTGCAGGCCTCTACCATTAAGATGCCAGTGGCAGTCCCCTCCTAACTGGGACAGCCCAAACTATCTCCAGACATTGCCAATGTTTCAGGGGAAGTGGGGTGCACAGTTGCCCTGGTTGAGAACCTTTGCCCTAGATGATGACCTTGACAGTGGTCTACCAGACTTATTTTGAGTGCGTGTGTGTGGTGCTGAGGATTGAACCCAGGGCCTTGTGCATGCAAAGCAAGCACTCTACCCATTGAGCTACATCCCCAGCCCTGGTCTACCAGACTTTTAACAGGCTACTAAAGCTCTGAAATATGACTAACAAAGAATACTTTTATTTCCTTCTTTTTTCTTTTGGAACTGTTAACAAGACAATCTCAAGCAAACCATTTAAAGCAAGTATTTTAATGGGAAAATATTTATTTCAAGAAATTGTCAGGCAGAACCATTATTTCCCATATAAATTAATATTTTCTATCAACACAATATTCCTTCCACACAAAAGGGCATAGAATCTGAAATGTTGGTCCATAAGTGCTACAAATTGTATGGATTGCTATTTTAGTCTGCTGTCCAAATGTAAAAAGAATATTAAAGTTATTTTTGTAAAACTTGGAACCTATCTTTAAGGTGATATTCCTGAATATGTTTTTTTCTAAACAGGAAAGGACAGTGCTGGGCCAAACTGTGACACTGGTTTTCTTGTCACATGCTCTACTTCCTTCTCCCTTATTCTCTCCAAGAAGATATTACCATATTAAAAGTTGCTGTCAGGAAAAGGACTTAACTGTTCTCAAACAGGACATTTTTTTTTTTTGTTTTATTAGGATATGGGGTCTCACTATGTTGACTAGGCTGGTCTCAAGTGATCCTCCTGCCCCAGTCTCCCAAGTAGCTGGTATGTGCCACCACATCAACCATAATTTATTGATCCTAGCAATATATTCCAAGTGTCTCCATGCCAGCCTGCTATTAGGGGATGGCTATGCATTGGTGATCCCTGGTCACTCCTCTTGAAATATCCATGGCCAATGAGAACTCATTCACATTCAGGTAGTCATCACCAAATAATGTTTAGCATAGTGGTGGTTCTTAAACAATGGGGTTCAAAATATGACTGTTGGAGATCAGAATAAATGAGCATAAGTACTATTTTGAGCTGGTTATTTTGGGAAACAATACAGGACAAGGGTTAAAATAGAAGTCACCCTTTTGTAAAATAACTTTTTATCTATAAAGGAAATCTTCAATTTTTTCTTCTTTTTTGCTTTCCACATTTTTTGTTGGTGCGTTATAGTTGTGCATTATGATGGGATTTGTTGTTATATATTCATACATGCACATAATAGAACAACAGAATTTCACCAATATCACTCCCCAGGAAATCTCCATTTTAAAGATGTTTGTTTTCTGCATCTGCATCTGCATTCAGATGACTGTTTTGGAAAAGGATGGTATTTAAGTTAGAAGTCTAAAAATAACTCTTTGAGATCTATTCTAGAGATTTACTCATTTCTCTTTTCTTTCTTTCTTTTAGTACTGGGGATTGAAATCAGGGGCACTTATCCACTAAGCCACAACCCTAGCCCTATTTTGTAATTTATTTAGAGACAGAATCTCTTTGAGTTGCTTAGGGCCTCATTGTTGCTTCAGCTGGCTTTGAACTTGCAATCCTCCTGTCTCAGCCTTACCAGCCACTGGGATTACAAGTGTGGGCCACCGTGCCCAGCAGATTTACTCATTTCTGTGGGTTATCTCTCACCTACACAGAGGTTTAGATGTTATTAAATTTGTGTTTGTTTTTCTCTTATTGGCCTGTTTTTTATTACAGAGAGTCCCAGCTAAGAACTTGGGAAGGGTGGGGAGGGAAAATCATTTTTCTTCCCTTACACAAGTTCAAGCATACAACAGCATCCCTGTAGGGATTGTTCTGATTCAGTGGTCTCAGGTGGGTCCCAGATGAGTGATGCTGGTTCTACTGGTTTGGAATTCACACTCTGAGAACCACTGATTTATTCCCAAGGATATTTTGCTTCATCAGGATTCAAGAGCATCCAGTTGGAGTAGAAACAGGTCATTTTTGGCCAAATCTTCCCCCGTCTTTGGTCCTTTTCTTCCTCTTTACTCTTCATCTCACTTCATGTACCGGATACCCTCCTTAACCCTTCTCTATCAGACATCATTCTCAGGAATTTGTTTTTTTCCTATTTTACCTGGCCAGGGATCCAGCCCAACGCCTTGAACATACTAGGCAAGCACTTTACCAGTGAGCTAACCCCCAGTCCCAGGAAAGAAATTTCTATTAAACATTTACATGATATTAAGACAATGTCTTTTTACATCTTACAGGGGAATTGACACTGTCTATGGAATGGAACACAATGTCCATGTTCACTTTTTAGGTCTGATTTGTGGAAATCTCCATCCTCTATACCAAGCAATGAAGGTGCACATGTATCAAAGGATCTCTGCCATCTGGTGTAGATACACACAAACACCAAACAAACAGACAAACAGCTGTCTGCATAATGACGGGATGATCATTAATGCAAGTTCTAGCCCTGGTGTTCTATGAGATTGGAACAAATCATTTAGGACTGGGTAAACCTTGCCAGAGTTACAAGAATTACCTTCTTGTAACAGTGGCTTCTCTATTGCAAGTTGTCACTTGCAAGGTTACATCCCTTCCTTTTGCCCAGCATTCTAAATTCTAAAGAGAAGCCACACTTAAATGATTATGCTGTTAATTGCTAAATATTTCTTCTTTAGATTTATAGAACCCAGAAAATCTGGAGACCTTTAGATTACATGAGAATATGCACCTCCTTATTCTTTAGTTCTGTGCATCAGCTAACACAAAGCATGTAAATGGCTCTGAAGTTTAACTTGCAAAGGAGTCTGTCTAAAGAACTATAGGAACTAACTCCAGGAGGTCAAGGTCCATTGTGATATTCTGGCCAGACTAAAAAATAAGAGGAGACACATACCCTGGATGATAAAGATCCCACCCAGCTTGTAGTCTTCCTGCTCACTGCCCCCTGTACCTCCCTATAAAAGCCTTTTGTGTACCCTCCTTCCTGAAGATAGAGCTTTGAGGACAATAGTCCCTCTCCATCTTCCAGGGTTCAGGCCTTTGAATAAAACTCATTTTCTTTTCATCAATTCTCATCTCCTAAGTATTTTCTGAGTATTTGAGTACTTGTGGTGTATAGCTGGACCTAATAGCACTTTCTTCTATTTAGGTGTTAATGACACCTAGAAGACCCCACTACCACATAACCACCACCATTTTCTTCATATGTATACCTGTCAGTTAACTAGAAAACAAAACAGGTGTTCATACTCCCACTTATTAGGATTATGAAGACTCTACATGGAAGTATGTGCAGAATGAAAAATTTTAAATCACACCTTTGACTTAAGAAATATTATTAAAGTTAACTCTCTAAGACTCAAAGTAATCACTAAGTATTAACAATACGAAGAAATACTTCCTTGTTATAATTCTAATGGCTTCTTTCTCTTCACTCTTGCTCCACAATTACTAGGATTAATCTTCAGTAAAAGGAGAGAACATATGATTACTTATTGTCTTAGACAGCTTTCTGTTGCTATGACTAAATACCAGAGAGAAACAGTTTAAAAAGAAGGAAAGTTTGTTTTGGCTCACAGTTTCAGAGGTTCCAGTCCATGGTCACTTAGCTCCACTCTTTCTGGGCCTATGGTGAGGTAGAACATCATGGCAGGGAGTGTGTGTAGAGCAAAGTTGCTCACCTTATGGTGGCCAGGAAGCAGAGAGAGAGAGAGAGAGAGAGAGAGAGAGAGAGAGAGAGGAAGGGGCCAGGGACAAGATATACACTGCAAGGGCAAGTTTTCCAGTGACCTTCCTGTCTTCTTCCAACTAGGGTTCACCTCCTAAAGGTTCCACCAATAGCACCATGGGCTGAGGAACAAGCTTTCAATGCATGGGCTTTTGGGGAACATTCCAGATCTAAAGTATAACACTTCTAGTGTTTAAAATAAAGAGAAATTCAATATTAGCATTCAATTTACCAATAAGCTTGTAACAGGTCATGTGTCTATTCATCTTGGTTAATGTCAAGTGCAATTAATGACTAAAGAGTCTAATTGTTTCTCGATCTAGCTAACTTTTCGGTTGAATGGTTGGGCCTGAATCTCAATTAGAATAGTGAGTGGGAAACAATAAATTATAAGTGTTATATCCAGTGAATTTGAAGAAAGAAAATGAAAGGAAAAAGGAAATAAATGGTTTTATCTCTAGAAGAAGATAGCATAGGCAGAAACTCTGCTTTTTCCCAATGTTCTCTCTCTGCCCCAGGGAGAAACAGAGAGGAACTTTGGTAATGAGGGGACAGGAGAGAACAAAGAAGATGATTTCTGCCTGGCCTACAGGTTGTGTTTCAGGCAAGATATTTTTATATTGCTTTGTTTCCCCTTCACATGTAAATAAGTCTCCTCCAGACTCCTCCCTTCTGTCTGACCATTCCAGAAGGCTGATACTTGAGGGTGATGCAGATTTAATAGCCAGATGAAAGCAATGCTGGGTGCAGCTTCTTGCCACATTGCTGATAGCCTGGAAAATGTATGCAAGACATAGGAGGATGAAATGTCTAATCAGAAGGAGTTGAAGTACCCCAGAACAATAATGATGATGATGTCAGCTACTGATTGTAAGGTTTCACTGTACATTCCTTTTTTGGACAAGCTTTAGTTCATCAAACTATTACAACAAAACATCATGTGAGACAGTGAACCTTGATGCAGAGTGAGTAGGCCAATTAGGAATGCATTCAGCTGCAGGGAACAATTTAAAAGAAATATCGAACATTTCACGCATGTACGTGTCATCTTTGCTCAGGGGCCATGCTAATCTCTGTATGGTTCCAATTTTAGCATATGTGCTGCCGAAGCAAGCACTGCAGGTAACAATTTACCTACTAAATTGCAGACAAAGCGTGAAGCTCTTTTCAAACATGATTTCCTATCTTCACAGCAACCTTGCAAGATATATTTTTTTAAAGTTCATTTATTAGGCAATGAAACTAAAGCCCAGAGGAGTTAAGTAACTTGCCCAAGGACACAACCTTCAAATAATAACCTTTCCTCATATTATTCAACTCATCAAACATTATAGCATTGCTTGAGAATATCTAAATTAATCCAGAAAACTCAAGATCAGTTTCTGAGTGGCCTGATGTGAAACACAGATGCAACAGAGGCACAGGAATAAGGTTATCATTTTGTATTTGTAACAATTGTATACCCCAGGTAAGGATTGCTTAGAAGGAGTGATTAGGTCTAAGGGGTGTGTGTGTTCTCTTGAGGCAGACACTATAGTATTTCTCAGCAGGTGCTTTTCCCCATAGCTTTTATCTTTGTCTTTTGTTATAAAGACTATCAAGCTCAAAATATTATCTTTTATGGATTTATAAATGGTCAATTTTCAGGGCAACTTTTATTTTCTGAACACAAGGAAAGCCTATCTCAGCTACGTGGTCCTCTGCTATTTCTCCCTACTTTGAATATAGGCTTGATGTATGGAGCTGTACTAGCCATTTTACTCCCATGAAGACAAAAACCAATGTACTAACCATCAAGGATCAGAGAGAGGAAAAGAACCAGTCTTTGATAATACTGCCAGCCCAAGGTTGCCTGCCTTTGAATTTCTTGTCACGTGAGCAAAATAAATTCCTATTTGCCTTAGCAACTGTAAGTAGGGTTGAGTGCTATTTTACTTTTGAATGAATTATCAATTGGCACACTCTATGGTAGAAGTCTCATCCCCCCTGCTCCCCCATAATGTTTTAACATAATAGCCTAATAACCAAAGGGAAAAATATTGTACCTGTCAGAAAAAATGATAGAAAGTGAAGTCTTATAATCCATGAAGTCAATTTTGTAAATTGTAAAACATAAGTTATACTTGCAAATTGTGGAACACAAGTTTTATTGGTCTACAAAACTATAATAATGATAAATGTACAGGAACAGAAGAAAAAAGAAAAAAGCTTTAGATTAGATGATTGTTCAGCATATATTCATTCCTTCCACCCTACCTCCCCAAAACTCCATGGAAAGGGTATTTTCCCCTTCCCCATTTATGTTAGGCTTGGCCATGTGAATTTCTGTAGCCATTGGGATGTGGAAAGAAGTGAGACCATACCAGTTCTAAGTCCTAAGAGCTATAATGTGCTTCTGTTCTATGCTCTTGTGCTTCTGCCATCACCATGATAAAGGCATGTGGCTGATCTAAGGAAATTGAAAGATATGTGGTGCAGAGCTGAGCTGAACTGAGTTAAGTTCAGACAAGATCAGCCACAATCTAGTGAGAAATAAATGCTTTATAAACTACTGTATCTTGAGATGGTATGTTATGCAGCATTAATGTGTCAGTAGTTAACTGGTATGCAATTTGGACAAAAGAATCTCATGGAGAGCAGTATTGCAATAGAAGAAGACAGTCCTATTCAAGTATACAATTCATATAAAATTCTAACCCAAATTGACAAAAATATTCCCTTCCTGTTGGTTCTTTAGTCTTACAGGCCATAAACAGTATCCTTGATCTAGGAAAATGTGAACATATTTTTTCATTCTGAGAGAGCTGGGAAAAGACATTCTGAAGAGGGATAGAAGGAAGTTTGGTGTCCTGTCTCTAACAATAAAACAGAGAAAGTTCTAAGGGGATTTTAGCTATTATCTCAGAAGGAAACTGGGAAAAAAAATCAGCTATTGGGAATTGAAATCAAATTCCATGCATGTATGATTTTTTTTTTTTTTTTTTTTAGAGAGAGAATTTTTAATATTTATTTTTTAGTTCTCGGCGGACACAACATCTTTGTTGGTATGTGGTGCTGAGGATCGAACCCGGGCCGCACGTATGCCAGGCGAGGGCGCTACCGCTTGAGCCACATCCCCAGCCCGCATGTATGATTTTTGTCAAAACAAACTCCACTACTATGTATAACTGTAATACTATAACAAAGAAAATGAAAGAAAGAAAGAAACAAATATAGCCATGACTATAAGCACTTAATATGACCCTAAAACTTCCTAATTTCCTTTTATTTGTTTTTCTTGGCCTGTTTCTCCATATGGGTAGTAGTAAAATCTTTGAGCCCAGAAGAAAGGTTTTTGTCCTTGTTTTGAGAGAACAGTGAAAGTGCAAGGGAAACCATTCCTACTCCATAGGGTATTCCTAAGAGATCTAGTAGGAAATGCTAGCTGAGGCCCTGGGGCTTAGATGTGGTCTCCATCTTGTCTTTGGGGACTTAACAGTAGTTAGGCCTATTTGTTCCCCAATATCTTTGAATAGAAGCACCTAACTTTAGAACAGCAAAGGTAAGCTCATATAAGTCCTACATTTTTGTTGTTCTTGTTCAGGTGACTAAATAGGAATTCTAAGAATTCAAGTGTCAGAATAAGTACTTTTGCCTATATTCCATTTTTTTTTTTTTTGCTTTTTCTACATGATCATGATACCAGTTATTTTTTTAATCATATGACACATTATTCATCATTTTTGAAACAGCTTTTCAGGTTAACATGGACATGTAATAAGCTGTACATGTTTAAAGTATACCAGTTGATATGTTTTGACATGTATAAGCCTATGAAATCATCACCATAATTGAAATAGTAACATACCTATCACCTCTAAAAATTTTCTCATGTCCCTTTATAATGCCTCCCTTTCACCCCTTCTTACTCCCATTCCTGGCAACCATTGATTTGCTTTATGATAGATACCACAGATGGGTTTGCATTTTGTAGAATTTCATAGAAATGGAATCATAAAGTACATACTCTTTCTGTCTGTCCTCTTTCACTCAACACAATTATTTTGTTGTGTGTCTCAATAGTTCACTTCTTTTTATTACCAAGTAGTATTCCATTGTATGAATAAAACACAATTTGCTTATCTATTAATTGCTGATTGTTTTTTAATAGTTTCAGAAAATTGCTTAGTAGTCAGAGAAATTTTAATAGCCATGAAATTTTATCGTTCAGATTTCTATGAGAGACGACCAGTTTAAGCCCCTTTTTAAAAAATAGCAGTGGACAAATGCTCTGGCAATCATGATTAAATGAATTACATATATAAATGTCTCAAAGTAAAATGCCCTTTAAAAAAAATTTAAACAAGGACTAACACTGAAATAGCCCTAAGGACTTCTAAATAGAGCTCAGTTTATTAATAAAAGCCAAAATTTACTAAAATAAATTTTTTTTTTCAACAGTAAGTATTTATTTGCTTAATCTCATTATTTCTGGAGTTAGGGATCTCCCTAAACTTAGCCAGTCAAAGGACGGTCTTTGTTTCTTCCTAACAAAAACTCTAATTTTATTCTTTTGATCTGCTCTGTCCCTGTTAGCCATGCAAGAATCAATAGAACTCTACTCTAAAATTTTATTTAACCAGAAAAGTAACAAAATCTCTATGACTTGAATAAAACAATATTAAACAGAGAAATGTTTTGTTTGAAATTGATATGTTCTAAATTTTATTAGTTATCTATTGCTGTGTAACAAATGATCCCAAAACTTAGAGGCTTAAAACAATAACAAAGAATGAGCAGTTTCAGTACTCAGGAATTCAAGAGCAGCTTGCTAGGTGATTCTGACTGTGGGCCCTTCATGAGTTTGTAGTCAAGATGTTGTTCTGGGCTGTAGTCATCATGGCCTGATGGAGGTTGCAAGTTCCACATATGTATTAACTAGCTTTTCATCACCATAATAAAATGCTTGAGGCAGGCTACTTATGAAGAGCAGAGATTTATTTAGCTCAGTTTTGGAGATTCAAAGTCAAGGCACTGGCAATTGCTTAGTTCTGGTGAGGGCCGTCTGGGCTCTATCACATCATGGCAGATGGCAATGGTGGGAGCATGTACAGGAACAAGAGATTATAATCAATACAGGAAATCGGAGCTCGGGAGATAGGCAGCTCAGGCTTTGATAACCACACTCTTGTAAGAACTACCAGGGGTTGCAGGAAAACTACCTTAATCCCTTCCAAGGGCAGGGCCCCCAATGACCAAAAGACCTCATATTAGGCCCCATTTCAAAAGTTTTAACACCTCAATACCACCACCCTGAGGACCAAGACTTTAACACAAGGATCCTTGGGGGACAAACCAAATCTAAATCGTAGTAACTTTCAAGATGGATCTCAAGAAACTCTCGCCTTATGGACCTCTCCATAGGGTTGTGGAACACTCATGGTATGATAGCTAATTTCTCTTCCCAGTGCAGATAATCTAAAATAGGAATATCTATTATGACCTAGCTCAAAAACTTACACGTTATCAGTTCCACAATATCCTATTGGTTAATTGGTTAGCCCTACTCAGTGTGGGAGAGGACTACTAAGGGCATGGATACCAGAGAGCACAATCATTGAAAACTATCTTGAAGACTGGCTATCAAATTTTCTTTCTTTCCTTCTGTTTTTTTTTTTTTGTCTTTTTGTTTTTTGGTGGTGGTGCTGGGGATTTACCTTGCACATGCTAAACAAGCACTCTACCAACTGAGCTATATCCCCAGCTCCCCCAAACTTTCTAATACACTTTTTTTTTCACAGTCTTTCTTTGACTGCTCCAAGCATCTTCTAAAAACAGATTTATAGTTTAAACTAATGGTTCTTAACTGCTTTCCCTCAATCAGGGATATTTGGCAATGTTTGGTGACATTTTGGGGAGAGGGTAAGAGTACTGGAATACCTGTGCATCTAGTGGCTAGGGGCCAAGGATAACATTAAACATCCTATGATACACATTATAGGTATGACATTCTTCCTCAAACAATGAGTTATTCAACCCCAAATATCAACAGTGACAAAGCTAAGAAACCCTGCATTCAATTGTTAAAATCTGCTAAAAGGTTAAATAGTTTTCCCTTACAAACTCTTCAATATATCACATAAACATTGCTTTTCATTTTCACTCAAGTATAATCAGATTAAGCAAAATTGAATTATTACAGTGCAAGATCAAATTGCAGGTGCACAGAAAAAAGGAAATGGGCAGGAGAAATGTGTGTGGCTAAGAAATACACGTATACCCCTCTCTAGAAGAAGAGTGGGGTGAATGGGTCTCCCTTTCTTGTGATATACTTGCTGACTTCACAAAAGCAGTGCCACATTATTGCTATGTCATTAAGAACACCCTGCCAACAACTAGAAACAGCATTACCTGAATGACACTGTGAATTCTGTAAAAATCAATCTGGGATTTTAAAGACAAGCAGAGAAATGAGAAGGTGAATTCAATAGAATTTTATTGACAGCTTGTAGCTTATAGAGCTTTTCCTATAAACCTTGACAAGTCTTTGCATCTGAGGTCTATTTGAGCACCCTGAAGAGGCTAAGATACCAAATTTATAACATGGGAGCTGGTTCTGCCAGGGACTGATCTCCTTCAAAAGTGCTTAGAAGCTGAGGAGGCGTGATTATTAAGCATACCATCCCATTTGGGGACAGCCTCAGGACTCCTTGTTCTCTCCAATAATTAGAGAGATAAAGAAGATCAGTCTGAACTTTAATAGTCCTTGAACAAGCCATGCAGAACTATACAGTTTCTGTGAAATGTTCAGAGCCTGGGACAACCAGCAAAAGCCAGATTAGATCAGACCTCCTGAGTGTCTCTAGGCTGGGATGTGGGTAAAAATTCTTCAAAAACAGGAAAAATGTCAATATATCTTTGCACTGAAAGTTCCATTTCTTGAATATATATGCCTATATTTGTGATCTTGTTAGAAAATGTTAGTCATATTAGTTAATTAATCAGAAGTAACTATGAAATGATTTTCTCTCTTCCACATGGGAAGCCATGTGAAGTGCTGGGAGGGGAGAAATAAAAGAATTTCTAGAAATTGGAGAACCCACAAGTAGAGGGAGTCACTATCTCATTCCCTAGTTTGGCATCTGCTTGGGCAGCAGAGAAGAGAGAAAAATGGGGAAGGGAGGAGGAGAAAAAGGAGGAAAAAGAAAGAAGAGAGGAGAGAGAGATTGCAAAGAGGGAGGGGGTGGCCTTTTCACTCCAATCTCTGCCTCTGTGGTTACATCGCTTTCTTCTCTTCTGCCTATCAACTCTCCCTCTACCTCTCTCTCATAAGGATACATGGAATAGCAGTTAGTGCCCACCCTGCTAATTCTGGATAATCTCCCCATCTCAAGATGATGATGATGATGATTATCTTATCTGCAAAGGTCCTATTTCCATATAAGGTAACATGTATGGGTTCTAGGGATTAAAACCTGATATATTAGAGGGGCAATTCTTCAGCTTTTCATACCCATATCTTGTTCTGCCTTTCCATAGTCCTTCTGGGATTCAAATCTACATTATTTTCACACACACACACACACACACACACACACACACACCTCTCCGCCTCCCCCCTCCCTCCCCACCCTCTCTTTTTTTTCTCTTTTTCCATAAAAGTTGCTGACCCAAATCCTTACTAATTTAAAACCTCAGCCTGGAGGGTTCTTCTACAGCAGGAGAGGGCTATGTTGGCATTCTACCTGTTGCAATGATACCGGTGTTACTTAATGTAGGTTTTTATAGATCATTGTAATACAGCAAAGAAAGGAAGAAGAACAAGGGAGAAAGTTAACTTTCTATATTGAATGAAGTTGAGTACTCTTATTTTACTATGTGCAGAAATTATATGGTATAGACAAGAAGCTGTTATAATAATAATAATAACAACAACAACTACAGAAGTACCTTACCAGAGAGGAAGCTAATGATTGCTAATACCCAAAGATAAACCTTGGTTGGTTATTTTGGGCTTGAATTCTATAAGCCAAAAATACAAATGCTTCCTAAAAGTTCAGGAGATATTGACTTTTCTTTCCTTCACACCCAGGAGACCTAAAGGCTCAGTCAATAAACAAAGGGCTCATTCTGAAACTTACTTTTCAAAGGCTGGAAATTAAATGAGTACTGTTTATCTGAGGCTTAATATCTGCACATTTCCTATGGGCTCTTCAGCTTTGGTTGGAAGTCTTTTGACTGTCTAATGAGTGTCATGAGATACAGAACTGGCATATCCAGCCAGAGGAGCAACACTTCCTGAAGTTAGTGTGCTTTAGAGGTATAAGAAAGGCTTTTGAAAAAAATCAGCTACATACAAAGAAGGAGAAATTTATTTCAGGAAAAAAGTGATTAAAGCTAGAAGAGATTTGAGATATATAGTAAATTCATTCAATTTACAGATGAGAAAAACTGAAACCCATAAAGATAATGAGGCATATCAGTCAGCTATTGCTGCATAACAAATAACCACAGATTCTTAGCAGCTTTTAACAGTAAGCATATGTATTTAGCTAATGTATCTCTGGGCTAGCTGGGGTTTGGCTGCTCTAGGTTTTTGTGCTAGGGAAGTTTCATATTTCAGGTCTTTTAAGTTTGTTCCACCTGACTCCTTGCATCAGTGGGTCAACTGGAGTAGGTTTTTCTTATCAAGATGGTAGAGGTGCAAGAAAAAAAAAGTGGCTCTTCACAAGACCTTTTAAAGCCTATATTTGAGTTGAAGCACTGTTACTTAGGCCCACATGTCATTGGCCAGGGTAAGTCACATGACTATGTCCCAAATCAAGGGGCAGGGAAATACTCTCTGCCCATAGCGAGGCCCTGTCAAGAATATGGATTGGAGGTGGGTTGAAGAATTAGGGGCAATAATTTAATCATCCCCACGAAATTCGCCTAAGGTCAAAAGCTGTAAATGGTCCATTTGGGACACTAACATTAAGGGCTCTTAATGCCCTCACCTGAGGTTTTTCTTGGTAACCAGGTAGGCACTTAGTAGAAACAACAATATATATTTAAAATATCTCTTGGGAAAATGTAATTAATCACTATGACACAGCACTGAACAACTAGCTGCACTTATATTATCTGGACTTACTGTTTTTTTATCTTTCTACTTATTAAAAAATCACTTATGGCTTATTATAATTGTTATCTGCAAAAGTATATGACACATTGAGGCATTTTAAACTTGATACTGTTTTCATTTGTTGTCAACCCAAGTTTCTCTATCCTATGGGTACTTAAGTAGTCACATGGAAAAGAAAAGTCCAGATTTTACTGATTTTGCAAAATCTCTTTCTGCTGGCTCTTGAGAAACTTCCCATCTTCTTCTCCCTGAATCTGCTACTTGGTCCTGCTCATCACCACAGCCAACACTTTTGGAGAGTTCTGGATATCCCAGGTGCCTCAGAACTATGACCTGTCAAGTCACCAAAGTGACATTATATTCCCTGAAGCCTTCATTCACTGTCCTCAACAGAACCATAGTACAATAATGTTTTTGACCTATATATTTAGAATTTCTCAAGAAATTGAGTTCCTTGGTTTTTCTTGATTGCACATCTCTCCAGAGAGCTCAGACGTCAACCCAGAGACCTGTATTCAAAAGACTATTTTTGACTTTCCTCCAGGTGCTAGAGCAAATTTCCTCTTCCTTCAGCCAAGTACATTTAGGGGACTCAGTTTATAGACATAAATTCATTAGACATATTTGAATCAAAATTTTAGGCCTAAATTAAGACTGTATTGATATATTTTGTTTGGAGGATGAACTCTTAGATCAACTTTAAAACATGTAGCCCCAAGTAAAATTCAACAAAGGAGTGAATCATTCATTTCCATTAGGAAACAGAAATTAATGATGAGTAGCTGATTTTAGTGAGATGCTTGGTGGTTCTCGTATTTTTTCCCCTTAGAAAAGATTACTTGAGAATTTTTAAATGATTTCTAAAATGTAATTTATAGGAAACTTCTCAGTTTCATGAGGCATAACTAAGTTGAATTGGAACATGGCAAACCCATTTAATTTTGTTGAGAATGTATTTAGAAATCAAGTCTTCTGCTAAATACTTCCCAATTTCAACCTTCCTTTTCAGTTGAGAAATCAGTACTTCTTTCCCTTTGGCTAGAAAAACAAATGTTTTTCCTCCTTTGCTACTACTTTGCCAGGAAGGATCTGGCTTAGCCCTTCTCAAACATTTTAAATCAGGAGCAAATATCAGTATTTCAAGTCACTCTTCTGAGACTAATGTGTCCCAATGTTGAACTCTTTTGAATATTACTATCTTCTTTCTATATTTACCAAAGAAATAAAAACAAAAAGTGTTTTTATTTTGTAAACATAAAGTTATATTCTATTATATATGTTTTTTCAAACTATCCATGCCTTCTAGGTATTCTGATTCATCCTTATGGAAGAGCACTGCCCTCAGATCATTGTTACAATTGCTGTCTTCCTAGGCTTTACTAGTGACACATTTACTGTCTCCACCTCACCCATATTTCCTTGGGCCTTACCATTTGGATGGAGTTCATTTCAATTACTCAAATACCATCTATTTTTCTGAAGATTTTCTCTGTCCATTGAAGCTCTCTCTATCCATGTACATGGCAAGCCAAAAGTTCCAAGATATTAACGTTCCCCTAGGAGCAGTCTTCAATATCAGTAAGAGTTGCCTGTCCAGTAAAAATTCTCAGGTTCATGTTCTACTCTGACTCCCGAAGTTTCCCAGTGGGAATGAACTGCAGTTGCCTTCAGTGGAAACTTGCTTAATAATATACTTATTGACTCTTGACCTTCCTGCTTCAGTACCCCTCATATCTGCCAGAACTTCCTGAATTATCTCACACATAAATTATTTATAATCAAATCCATGTCTCCAGGTTACTTAAGAATGACATTTTTACAAATTTTAAAAATTTATATAAATTATTTTGTAAATGGCTACTAGGTTGTTAGGATATAAATTCACTTGAAGTGATCCTGACCGGTTTACTTGTGAATTTGGGGACTAAATAAAGACACAGACACAAAAAGTACCTTTTCTTTGGGTTCAGTGACCATTCCTGAGCCACAGCTTCCACAAGAGTGACAAGGCAGGCAAGAAAGAGAGCACTTGCTGAACCTTTTATTGGGGAGAAGCCATTCAAATGAGGCAAGGGGTCAGGTTTCAGGGGGTTGAGTCTAGCTTTGTGATATCTTGCTGTCAGCACGTTGACTGACATCTAGGAAGGCCACGCCCATCTCATGATCTGTGTAGGGATCATGGGCAAAGTGAGCAAAAAGACCTGAGCCAGGCCCACCCAAACAGAGGGGCAATCCACCCTATGCACTCAATGCTCATAGTTCACACACACACAGCCCATGGCTGGCTTGCCACATCTCCACATTCTCTTCGCTCAAGGCTAAGGGGCACTCGGTTCCCATGTGGCAGTTCCCAACAAATAAATATTTAATAAGTTATTTGAACCTTATTTAATAAAATGAATTGTTAGATATTCTTTTGGCCAAGAGGTGCCATGAAAAAATTAGAGATACAGGGTTCTGTGAACTGAGAAAAATCCCAGAACCTCTGATTAGCTATTAACTTGCTAAATTATCTAGCTAATTAAACTAGTTAATTAAAATGGAAATTTATTAAAATATTTGTCATATTAACAAATATTTAGCTATTAGCTAAGTAATTAAAATTGAAATTTATTAAAAATATTTGTTACATGCTATTTTGTATTAGTCTACTACTTAGAAAATTTCATGGTCTTTGTGTGCTTTCCAAGAAAATACCAAAGTTCCCATCTCATGATTACAGACCTTCCATGATCTCCCTCAACATACTTTTCAAGCTTATTTTTCTATCATCATGTGATTAAACCAAAACATTCACCACCCCGCGGTACAACTTGTCTTCTCTTGGAGATTTGTTGCTCAAATGTACTCCCTCTTTCATCCATAATGTCTTCCTGATTCTTCTAGAATCTTCAGAGTCCAAAGCAAATTCTGTTTCTTACATCCAAGATGTTTGCCCTTCTTCTCTGTCAGCTGTGATTTCTCATGCCTAGGAACTCTGTAGGTTCTCATACGACTCTCCAGGGCTTTTGCCTCATATTTCTTCTTTTTTTTCTCCCCTCTTCAATGGAAAGTTCCCGTATGATAAGGATCATTACTTACGCATGTTCATACGCAATTAATGACTACCATGAGTCAGTGGAATGCATGGGTGAATGGAAAGATGGGTGCAATAGATAAATGAGTAGCTGGATAGGATAATGGATAGGTGGAAAGATGGATGCATGGATAGAGGATGGATGAATAATAAATGGATGGAGAAACGAAGAAGTACATGGATGAGTAAGTGGATGTGTGAAGAAATGTAATAGCTGTTTAAAACCTCATTTCCCCTAATATTTTAGTTCCCCATAGGCATAAATTACCCAAAGGTCACATTCAATTAATAATCGTCTTACCATTTCATGCCTTATTAGAACTATAACATCCCTTTTCATCATATCACAAATTAGGACAGAATTTCTCCTACTCACCAGTAAGATTTATTTCTCCCAGTCAAATTCACACATCAGTCTACTTATCAAATAATTTGATTTGTGTGTCCAAAAAAGTATACTGATGATGACATATTAAATATAATTTATATTATTAGTTACAAAAATGCAATGTGGTTATAGAGAAAAACACACCTTTCCATAAAAGAAGTGGATTTCATACAAATATGGTTGACAAAACTATGATGGAGCTGTCTGAATATAAGGGCCAAATTTAGCAATGATCTTAGGAAAGGGAACCACTGTTTATTGAGTATTGCTATGTGTCATTTAATTCTCATAACTATGTTGTGAGTTAGAAATTATCATTCCTATTTTATAAATGATTAAAGAGAAATACAGGAGGTCATACATCTTGCCCAAGGTCACATGACCACACATCTCCTCCCATCTCTCTCTCCATATATATATGAACCAGGATTGCCAATTGCACTATTGTCACCAATTTAACATAGTTCAGACTCAAGCTCTTTCTGCCTCACCACGTGAGGATGCATATATAGACAACAACCAGCAATGAAAAATAGGAAGCACTGGGGGCTCAGATAATAATATGCCAAAGTATGGTGCTTTGGCATTCTGGGTCCTTCGAACTGAAGGCTGTTAGAAAGCCTCAGAAGCAAACTCTCTTTCTGCCCTTCTCCTGCCCTTTTTTCCCTTGGTCTTTTTCTCCCCCGTGACAGGCCATAGAAACTACAATTTCTCTTCCCCAAGACAAATCATAGAAATGGGAACATCTTTCTCCCAAAAGACAGTCATAAAAGCTAGAAATATTACTTTAATCTTCCTCTTCATGTAGGAGCTGACCATGAAGAAATTCTCTGACTTACCTTGTCTGATAGTAGGTCATAAGAGGGAGTCCTGCCTTATATCTAAGAGGAAGGAATTACCACAAAGAGAAGCCAAGAAGAATCAAACCAGCCAGGTTTCCCCTGTTATTAAGTCACATCCTTTTGTCCCAGCACATTTCTACATGTCTGTCTTTTCTTAATAGAACCTAAACACCAAAATAGTCTTTCCTGGGTCTTTGGGTCTTTGTTTCTGAGGCCTCCTGTGTCCTGTAAAATGTCGATTGAATTAATTTGTTGTGCTTTTCTCTTATTAATCTGTCTTTCATTATAAGAGTGACAGCTGCGACTCTTATGATGGCACATTGTTCCTATGTGAAAGCTTTCAACAGAGAAAAAATGCAGTAGGTTGCCTCACTCCCCAATCCACTATCCCAGTTTCCCACTTTACATTTCATGGAACCAGGGAGTAGAAAGAGAGGAGAGTGAGGAGAGAGGGAAAATAAAGGGAGTGGAAGACAAGAGTCTTGGAAAATCTGAAGGATTAACTTTATCAACAGGTCTGTTGACTATTGATCAGAGTTGACAGCAAGCCATTCCCTTCTTAAGAAGAGGTGTCTAGGAAAAGAAAAGAGAACCTGCTGTTTTCATATATCATCACATAGCTCTTAAAAGATGGGCTCTAGAGTTTCCTTTCTAATCTCTCTGTGTCTGACTCCTCACCTTTAACAATGGATGCAATGATACTACCTGCCTCATTACAGTTTACTTAATTCTTAGCCGAGACCTGGAACTGAATAATATTCAATAGAATTCAGTAGGGGTGATGATGATGATGATGTTGGTGGTGATGATGTTGATGATGATTGTTTTAGTTAGTCTTTTTGATGCTGTGACCAAAAGACCTGACAAGAACAATTTTAGAGGAAGAAAAGTTTATTTGGGCTCACAGTTACAGTGGTGTTAGTCCGTAGATGGCCAACTCCATTGCTCTGGGCCTGAGATGACGCAGCATATCATGGCGGAAGGGTGTGGTGGAGGAAAGCAGGTCCAGACGTGGCACCAGGAAGCAGAGAGAGACTTCTCCCCTCACCAGAGACAATATATATACCCCAAAGGCATGCCCCAATGCCCCACTTCTTGAGCCACACCCTACCTGCCTATAGTTACCACCCAGTTAATCTCTTTGAAGGAATTCACTGATTAGGTTTAAACTCTCCTAACCCAATTATTTCACCTCTAAACCTTCTTGCATTGTCTCTCACATTCTCTTAATATCTAAACTATGATGATGATGATAATGATGATGATATAATAGTAATGGGGGGTTTCTATAGGATTGTTCTGCCCAGAGGACTCCAGCAAGGCCTTGCAGAAGAGTGATAATTGAACTTGGTGTGAAACAATGAGAAATTTGCTGGCTGAAGGGAGAGTAGAAAATATTTAGGACATTTGAAGCAGCATGTGAGAAGAATTATAGGGCAGTGCAACAGTCTACATACATATATGTTTAAAAAAAAAGAATTCTGTGTGGCTAAATTCACTGTATTTTAATTGTTTTAGGAATTTCTTAAGGGAGGATGTTAACTTGAGAGTCAAGAAAGATGTTGAAGACCTAAAGTTCTATCTTAGTACTAAGAGACTTCACACGGAAGAAGACAAGAGAGAAGCAAAGATATTGTTCAAGTGATTGGCCTTTAAATTCAATGATTTTCTTCCATCTTCAATGTTAGAAGTATCAAAGTATATTTTGTTCCTATGCCAGTTGAATCCTCTCTGGAAAGCAGAGACTGAAATAATTAGTTGAGAAAGAGATATGCTGCAGATAAGTAATGTCTGAAATACAAAGAGGCTGGGAATGGTGGTGCACATCTGTAATCCCAGAGACCTGGGAGGCTGAGGCAGGAGGATTTGAAATTTGAAGCCAGCTTCAACAACTTAGGGAGTCCCTGTCTCAAAACAAAGAATGAAAAAGGCTGGAGATATAGCTCAGTGGTGAAGTGGCCCTGGATTCAGTCCCTTCATGAAGCAGCTCAGACAACAAAATAGGAGTTTTGGTGCAAAGATTATCCACTAGGAGAGTCCATTTTTGGGCAGAAATGACCAGGTCCTAGTGTTTCTGCCAAGCTGAGTCTTTGGCTGAGGGCTGCCTAAGGAGAGGGTAGCCCCAGGTAGAAAGTCAAAGTTTATCTGTTAAGTGTTAATGTACCCAACAGGTAGAGGTTCTCAGCTGAACAGCACATTTTGTCTTGAAGGGCAATCTGAGTGGCACATATCTGTGGATGCCATGGTTCCTCTGATGAAATCTCTTCAGAGAAAACATCATGTGTGGGAGGTAGAAGAAGAGATATAGATAAGCTCCCAGCAGACCCAGGTTCTGACTTATGTGCAACATTTGTTTACTGAGATGGTCTCAACCTGTCTAGGTCTTAGTTTTTTTTTTGGCTATGAAGGAGTGGAGGGTCCATCTGAGATCTAAAAATATCTGATTCTAACTAGTAAGAATTCTCATTCCAAGTTGTGCTCCATTTGTGTACAATATGTCAAAATGCATTCTACTGTAAAATAAATTAATAAAAATAAAAAAGGTCTAGGAATGTTGCTCAGTGGTTAAATCACCTATGGGTTCAACCTCCAGCACCAAAAATAAGTAAATAAATAAATAAATAAGTAAACGAATAAATAAAAATAATTAAAAAAAGAATTCTCATTCAGAAATCCCATGGAACTAGAATAGATATTAAGAGCATGGAATCTAGTCCAGATTACCTGAGTTAGAAACTGGACTTTGGTATTAACTGATCATATAATCTTGAGTGACTTATAAAACTTCTTCGGACCTCTGTTTCCTAATCTTTAAAATGGGACTAATAATAGTACCTACTTAGTAGGATTCAAAATCCAAAGAAATAGACAGCATTTAGAAGTGTCTGGCACATAGTAAACACTCAACTAATGCAAGATTCTAACTCTCCTACACACACGTGTCCCCACGTACAAACACACTCTTGAGTAGACCTAGAGCTTGGAGTGAGAATTTAGGGTGAATGTGCTCAGCAGTTCTATCTAAGGAAACACTCAAATGCTGCTTTTCGTGAATCCTAGTTCCTGGGAAGGAGTAAAAGATTTTTCTTGCAGAGTACAGTTTGTGTTGCTTCTTGATTGCCTAGTAACAGAAGCCTCTCCTCATTCCTTTTCTGATCTGATTGTTTTCATCTCAATGACTCTTTAAATTGAAAGTTAGAAAAAATATATTAATTGTGTTTTACTTCCCTGAACATTTGAAGCTACTGAATCTCAAGCAAAATGCTTCAGAAGTCCACAAACATCATTGTCTGCTATTATAACCTGCTCAGAGTTATTAACTTTTGATTCTGTTATTTTTGTATACTTGGCAAGCAGGCATTCTTTGCTATAGACATAATGATATAGCCTTGGGGTTGGGGGGCTGGTGTCTGACCAATCTCTTTTCTAAGGCAAAGTTTCCACATTTGCAGGCCTTTATTAAAGAAAGAAAATATGCTTTGGTGATCAATTCCCATGGTACAACACCCAGAGGAAGACTATTGTCAATCATGGGAAAAGGAGGGTTTATAAATGAAGGAAGTGGAGCAGATGATTTCTTTGTTTTTCTACCACCTGCTCCCAGTACTGGGGATGCAAACCAGAGCCTGACATGTGCCAGACAAGTGTTCTACTGCTGAGCTACAAACCCAACCCAGAAGGGACTTTTTGTTTTGTGGGGGCAGGGGTAGTATTAGGGATTGAACCCAGGGGTGCTCTACTACTGAGCTACATCCTCAAGTTGTTTTTTTTTTTTTTTTTTTTTGAGACTGTCTTGTTATGTTTCCCAGGCTGGCCTCAGACTTGTGATCCTCCTGCCTCAGCCTCCCAAGTCACTGGAATTACAGGTGTGTGCCACCATGCCCAGGCATTTTTGAATGGCTATAGAGAGGTCTCTAATCCCAACACAGCAGATTAGATGTTCATTTTGAAAGGTGGCATCTCACTGTTGGCAAGGGGACGCAGAAGTGGGGTTAGGACCAGGACTGGGGTATGCGACAGGGAAATGGGAAATTGCATTATCAAGCTTTGCTAGAATCCTTTGAGAAGCATCTTTGTCATGAGATTAGAAATGGGGGCATGATCACTGTTGCTAATAGTCACCCTGAAACCTAGCAGCATTTTCAGCAAACTGTTGCATAATTTCTCTCATGTTTCCATGGAATGTTTCATCTTGTTTATTGAAAGAGAAAGCACAAGTCAGGTCTTGTCACCTTTGGGAATGAATGAGCTTTTGCTTCTTTCTTTTCTATATCTTAAATTGCTTTGATATTTAAAGAAATGTGAATCATAGACATGAGACAGGAATTGGGCATCCAAACACATACAAAACAAAAACAAAAACAAAAAACAACAACAAAATAAAACAGAAAACAGAACCATAAGACACCATTACCGAAGAAATAGAAATTATAGCTGTTGGACATGTTGGTTTTTTCCCACTAGTCTTTCAACTTCCTTATTCTTTATTCATAGTTTCTACTTACTTATGTTTGAGCACACTTTTTTTTTCCCTTTCTCCTGTTTGTCCATTTCACCTCCAAGGAGAACTTGGAGGCATGTCCACCCGTTTCTCCTTCTTGTTCTCTGAGAGGTGGTATGGTCTAATGTTTAAGTGTCTAATTACAAGGCTCTGAGCTGCATTTGATTGGCATAGCTCTATGTAAAATGTACACTGATCTGTTCTCACCTCTTTCCACAGGTCCTGTACAACTCATTATCTATCTGATTTATCTTGGCTTCCATGGGACACGAGTGTAGTTTAAAATATACTAATGTGTCCATGGGGAGGAACAAGGAAAGATGGTGGGGACAGTAAAAAGAACAAATCGGTCCATTTCCCTACTATAATAAGAGGCATTCTTTTGGCTGAAAATCCACCAGCCACTCTGAAACCACTTCCATCTGCAATTGTGTGCATGACACTTCAATCTTTATTTACTTATTGGTACAGGGGATTGAACCCAGGGCACTCTACCACCGAGCTACATCCCCAGACCTTTTTGTTTTTTATTTTTATTTTTTTAATTTTGACACAGGGCCTTGTTAAGTTGCCTAGACTGGCCTCCAACTTGATATCCTTCTGCCTCAGCCTCCCAAGTCCCTGACACTGCAAGTGGGCACCACTACATCCAGGTCCAGGGGACTTCATTCTTATACCTTGAGATTGACTGATGTGAAGCGAGGCGATGCATATCTGAATGACTGAAATGCTGCCACCACTCTTCTTTGGAAGTTCTACTTAATACTATCCAGCCAAGGTTTCAAAGATATATGAGTAGTTAGTTATTTGGTTGACATTATTAATCATGTTAGGGATAAATTACATTTTTGACATATAATAGCATTCTAAACAGAGAACTGAAAACACAAAAATTAACAGATGTACAACATGAATGACCACAGACCCTTCACCAGTCTTTGACAGCTGTCAAGTCAGTTTTGATGTTTTCATCTTGGCCCCTTCCCACTTCTCCACTTTCCATATGATTTTGAAATAAATCCTCATTATCAGAACATTTCATTCAAAGATATTTCAATGAGTCTCTCTGGTACAGTGTCAGTAAAGTCTGGCCTGTGGGCCAACCTCTTGTTTATAAATGAAGATTATTGGAGGAAAGTCACACAGATTTATTTTCCTCTTGTCAATTGCCTGCTTTCCCAGACAGGGAACCTGGAGTCCACACAGCCCAAACTATTTACCGTTTTGCCCCTTAAGAAAACGTGCTGACCTATGCTTTAAAATATAAGGACTTTCTAGCTGGGCATGATGGAGCACGCCTGTAATCCCAGCAGCTCAGGAGGCTGAGGCAGGAGGATGGTGAGTTCAAAGCCAGCCTTGGCAACTTAGAGAGGCAACTCAGTGAGACTCTATCTCTAAATAAAATACAAAATAGGGCTGGGGATGGGGCTCAGTGGTTGAGTGCCCTTTACTTCAATCCCCAGAGGACTTTGCAAAACAATTAAAATACTCTTATCACACTTAAAATGAATAATAATTGACTACACAGACACTTAAAATTATTTAGGACTTGATATTTTTTCAAATACCTTCATATTTGTATCTTGTTTGAATCTTACAACAAGAGGTAGAGAGGGACAGCCTTACTGTCACTTTTGGGGTCATTTTATTTTATTTTATTTTTTGGTACCAGGGATTGAATATAGGGATGCTGAACCAACTGAGCCACATCCCAGCTCTTTTTTACACTCTGTTTTTAGTTAAGTCCTGCTAAGTTGCTTAGGACCTTGCTAGGTTGCTGAGGCTGGCTTTGAACTCTTGATCCTCCTGTTTCAGCCTCCTGAGCTGCTGGGATCACACAGCATGCACCACCATGTCTGGCCCTCAATGTTATTTAAATCCCTTGTATATATGACTTCATCGAAGGCAGGTAGCTAATAAGCAATATGACTAGGATTCATCTCTGATATATTGTGATGAAGCAAAGGGAAGCTTGAATTTTGCAGTATGTGAATGATAAATTCCCTGTGTATTTCTAAGCTATTTCACTTCAAGAGTATTTGACTTGAGAACCTGATATGGGATATATATTTCAGACATGACTTGGAGTTAATTTAAGGTGAGCCTCTTTCAAGCAGTAAAAATAACAGAGTTTTCATACTGAATGAGAGTTCCCATGGAGCCACTCTGAGTTTGAAGTGCCATAGTGGCATTTGGAGAAAAATCTATGGGTAAGCCTGTATTCTACCATATTCCTTAGGAGAAGATAGTGTGTTATTTTGCAGTCCAAAGAAAAAGGGTAAAATTCAAGGTTTGGATTCACTTTAGTTTCACAAGCGCCTAGAGTTTAGAGGTGCATCCTGGCTATTTTGTCCCATAAAACTGCCTGGACACAAAATAAAATCAATCTGGAGTTTCTCATGGGAATCCTGATGGCATTTTTATTGGTTTGTTCATGAGATAATACTTTACCTTTGAGAAGAGAATCCAAGAGAGCATATAAAAGTAGAAAATAGTCACAAAAATGTCCAATCACACTTCAGAAATTATAAGAACATTAATTTCCATTTTTATATAACCTGAAACCAGTGTACATTCAAAGGTCAATCCTGAAGTAGTTTCCAGATGGTTTCAAAAGAATGCTCATTTATGCTTATAAAATAGCTTTCTTTAAAGAAATTATAAAAATTTTCCTAGTTAGGCAATTAGCTCCTTGTAAGCAGGGACCATTGCTTGCTACTCTTTGTATTTCCAGGCCCTAGAACTGAGACTGGCAGGGAGTGACATTTCATGTAAGTGGTGTTGAATGGCTACATATGTCAACATCATTACTTATTTAGATGTGAGTAAAATTGCATTTCTAGCAATTGAAAGGAATCTATCAACCCAAATACAACTTTACAGTGAAAATCCTAGCAGGCTCCAGGTAAACCAAGTGATCAAGGTTAACATCACCACTGAAAAATTATATGGAATCAGATAGTCTGTGGCAGGCTGAATAATGGCTCCCAAAGGTATCCAAGTCTTAAACCCCAGATTCTATGAGTATGTTCTCTTACATAACTAAAGGGACTGGATTATCTAGATAGGGCCAGTGTATTACAAGGATCCTTATAAGTGGGAAGCAGAGAAGGATTTGCCCACAGAGCAAAAGGCAATGTAACAACAGAAGCAGAGAATGGAGTGATGTGACCACCAGCCAAGGAATGCTAGGGACCACCAGAAGCTGGAAGAAGCAAGAAACAATGCTTCTTAGAGACTTCAGAAGGAACTTTCCCTGCCAACTTGAATTTAGCCCTGTAAGGTTCAGTTTAGACTTTTGGGATCCAGCATTATAAGAACATTAATTCCTAGTGTTCTAATTCACTAACTTCATGGTGATTGGTTACAGTAGCAACTAATTCATGCTCTTGATAGGATGTGATAAGAAGGACACTTCACCTGTATGGTTTTCTTTCCCCAAGTCCATATCCTCAGTCTAATCATGAAATTGTATCAGACAAACCCAAATTGAGGAACACTCTACAAACTATCCAACCAGTACTCTGCAAAAAAATAGGAAAATCAGACACTGTCACAGATAGGAGGAGACTAAGGCATCATAATGGTTAAACACCATGTGGTATCTTGGATTGGACCCCAAAACAGAAACTGACAGTAGTAGAAAGACTAGAAGGCTAAAGAAAGTCTATAATTTGAATAAGTGTATTGTACCAATCCTAATTTCTTAGCTTTGTAAGATGTTAACCACAAAGGAAGGTGAGTGAAGGGTACATGGGAAATTTTTGTACTGTCATTACAACTTTTCTATGAATCTACAATTATTTCAAAATAAAATGTTTAAAAAGGGATCCATCCTAACAATGTGTTGTCTGGTTGGTTATCTGATACTGGAGATAGAAATAAGACAGGGCTGGGGATATGGCTCAGGAGTTAAGCACAGCTGGATTCAATTCCCAGTACTAAAAAAAAAGAAAAAGAAATAAGACAGGGATGTATGTATGTGTTGCTGGGACTCTCCAGGAGAGAGGAAGAAAGAGCTGAAAAGGGATGATTGAACATAGAGGGATGGTGCCACTCTTGACTGCCTTTGGTGTTACTGGATAGTACTGATGATTCAAGTTGTCCTGGGGTATGGGCAAGGGGAAAATGGCCCTGTATTTCATAGATGGAAAATACACAGCACGGTAACAAATAATGTTCATTAAATTGATTTGACTTGCCCAAACTTATTGAGCAGATGTGGAAATGGAATATAAATTGTCTGATATCTAGATATATAGTGTCTGAGCAAGAAGTTTCATTTCCTGTCTAATATTTTAAACATACACATAGATAAGAATCGGTGTTACTGGATGACAAATGGCTTTCAGTCTCATAACTTTTCTAGGTTTGACCATATTTTCCTTCCCCTCACACTCTATTATCTGAATACTCAAGTTTCAAGTTGGCTTTATTGCTTGCCTTTTTCTGATTTTTTTTGGTTTCTTTTGTCTTTTTGATGGTTAATCTTTCTTCCCCTTCTTCACCCATTCTACTGACCAAGTGTGATCTATTGCTGCATAACAAATTACCATAAAACAGTGGTTTAAAAATGACAGACATTTATGAATTTACAATCTCTGTCAGGTAGGAATTTGGGAGTGACTTGGCTGGGTGGTTCTGATTCTGGGTCCCTCACAAAAGGTGTCAACTGAGGTTGCTATCATCTGAAGGCTTGACTGGGGCTGGAGGATCTGCTCCCAAAATGATGCACTCACATAGGAGTGGACAGATCTCAGTTCATGTGGACCTATCAATAGGGTCACTTGAGTGTCCTCAAGACATGGCAGCTGACTTCCTCCAGAGCAAGTGATCCCAAAGAGGAAGCTTCAGTGTCCTTTCCCATCTAGTCTTGGAAATTACACTGTCCCTGTAGTCTCATTCCACTTGCTAGAAGCCAGTCAGTAAGTATGGCTCACATCCAAGGGGAAGTAGATTAGTCTCTGTCTCTTAAAGAAAAGCATACCAAGAATTGAAGGGTATATTTTAAAACCACCACACCAGGTGTTCTCTTGGCCTCCCCACTGATTGAGAATGTGGTCTTCCCTCCAGGACTCCTCTGGGCATCCACATTTACTCCTGCAACTTGACTTTTTCTCCTGGAATTCTCCCTTCAGCTTTCTCCTAAATTTTCCAGTCCATTGAAAAGTCACAGAAAGTTGAGAACAGAAAAGGGAACTTGAAATGATCCCAGGATCTCAGGATCTGGATAGACTCATCTGCCTCGTTTGTTTCTGCTGCAGGACTAAAATTTGACATCTCTGATTCTTCTCAAGTGGGGGTTGCTGCAATCTTTTTAGCAGCTTCTCCACGATACTGTCACAAATCTAATAATGAAATCATGCTCAGTACCCACTGAATTTAACCACATGACCTTCTCAAAGCCTAACTTCACTCAATTCTCCACGAATCTTTTTACTATACATTTAAATTGTGTGTCATTCAACTTTCGAGTTCTGTGGGTCCTCTTCATTATTTACCCTCTGCCTTCTGATTTCACCTCTCAATTCCACTGGTGGACTTACATCCCCTTGTTCATAGAGCAAACTCAATATAAACCAGCTTCGGCATTTCCTTCTAGAGTGACTTCCCTCTTGTCCTTCTTTATTCTCTGAGTGACAAACCCTGAGAAAATTACCATCCTGGGCTTCTCCATTGCCTGTATTTCCTGTGATGGGATTGTTGCCTCTGTGTTGTAGCAAAAACAACTTACCTGCCATATAGCTTGGGACAATTCTCAGCCACTATCAGGGATATTAAAAAACTCCAATTCAAAGGTTCTTAATTTAGCTTTGAGATTCTTCAGTTGTTGGTTCCATTCTGAACTTGAGATTCTAATTTCCCATCTGTTCCTAGTACCTGTCTAGACATTTTTTTTTTTTGAAGGGGGTGTGTGGTCCTGGGGATTGACCACTGAGCTGTATCTCCAGCCCTTTTCATTTTGAGACAGGGTCTTGCTTAGTTGCCCAGTCTGGCCTTGAACTTGTGATCCTCTTGCCTCAGCCTCCTGAGTAGCTAGGATTATATAGGTGTGTACCACCACATTCAGCCAAAATTCTGTACTTGTAACACGCTCTCAGGTCATGTCCATACTGATGACTCACAGACCACATTTTGGGTAGCAAGAGCCCATAGCATCAAACTCTTAAATATGTTTTCTTATTTACCATCTTTCTCAGCAGGAAGACCAGAACAGGTGCTGTCATGTTGTCAGAATCATTGAATCACACACTGCCTACATCACTGGTCCCCAGTATAACATAGTGCTGGAATTCCCTGGAGACCTAATGAAAAATACTGATTTGGAGGTTCTATCCCTGGAGATTCCAACTCAGTAGATCTGGGCTAGGATCCCAGAGTTTATATATTTATAAAGCACCTCAATAAATCTTAATGAATATTTTTTTAAAAGAACTGTATCTTATAAGATAAACTTTAACCTAAAACCTTAAATGCAGTCTTACCCAACAGATCCAAGATCTTTTATTTCTCATTTTCACTCCCTTCCAAACCTTTGTTACAGGGAGACTGTCTCTCAAGCAGATTCAGAGCATACCCTTTTCTTTCTTGTGGCTCTACTTTCAAATTCTACCCACTCTATAATTAATCATACCCAATTAATGCACATTTTTTGCTTCACCAAGTTAGTGGGAAGAGACTTCGTTTCTCCTCTCTTCCGTCCCATTAAATCTACCCATCCTCCTTAACTTTATCAAGTCACCACCCCATCCCCATATTAAGTCTCACAGAAAATCTGCTTTTCTGGGAAAATGGAAAATGTGATTCTATTGGCTGAAATAAAAGTGTATCCGGTCCCCAACACGTAAGAAAAGATGCTGAGTCACCCTCCAATTCAATTCAGAAACCGGAATCCCTGAGGACAGGGACTCTTATTCTATTTGTTTCATGTCATTTTCACAAGTCACAGGCTTTCTCATAACTTGTCACTAAATACAAAGCTAAGCAAAGGTCAGAGTATGTTTGGTGTTCTGCAGGAAGGTGACACATAATGGTAGGGATGGAAAGAATCAGTATAGCTAATTAGTGGAAATGACATTGAAATTTTCTAATTAGCCTTTTAAAACATCTTTGATCTCAGAAAATATGAGGTGTCAAACTTCAATATACCCTTCACTCCTAAAATGCCATTAGAACATTCTATAGTGCTGTGGAACACAGAATCCTAACACCAGCTGTGAGGAATCAACATCGATCAGCATCTGCTTAACTTACATGGGAAGAAACAATAATTGCCCAATTGGATTTAAGAACCGAGGCTGACTCAACACACAAAGGTAGCTAAAGAAATAAAGAGAAACAGTTTCCAGAAAAAGTCTTTGTGAACCAAAACTCTATACCAAACTTCTTAATAAGAATGCAGGATCTGGACTGGGGTTGTGGCTCTGTGGTAGAGCGCTCGCCTGGCACGTGTGAGGCCCTGGGTTCGATCCTCGGCACCACATAAAAATAAATAAAATAAAGGTATTGTGTCCAACTACAACTAAAAAATAAGCATTTAAAAAAATGCAGGATCCATCACCATCTCAATTTCCAAACATTGACTCAACCTTTGAGATCAATTATCACCTTTCCTGAAGAAAACATAGGTACTGCATTCTAGAAAGGGCATGGGGTTCATGAGCTGCTGGTGTACATATCATCACATTATTTTTCTCAGCCTCCAATGCAGTGTCTGGCAACTGTAGATGATGAAAAAATTTTTTTCAAATGAATAGAGGAGTTGTTGATTCACTAGTATAAATAGAACCCCTTGCTTGTTGATCTGAGAGCAATTACTCTTCTGACCTTTTCCAAAATAAACTGTTTCCCCTCAATCCCAAAGTAATAATTGCAGTAATAATAATAAGCAGCTAATATTAATTGCCAGCTGTATGACTTAATACAGCTCAATTATTATTACTATGGACCAAATGCTATTCTTTTTTTTTTTTAATATACTGGAGCTTGAACTGAGAGGTGTTTTACCACTGACGTACACCCCCAGTCCTTTAGTACTTTTAATTTTTTATTATTATTTTTGAGACAGAGTCTTGCTAAGTTGCTGAGGCTGGCCTTGAACTTGTGATCCTCCTTCCTCAGCTTCTGAGTTGCTGGGATTAGAGGCGTGCACCACTACACCCTGTACTATTCTATCTTAACAGGAATCATTTCATTTAGCTTCACAAATTATCCCCACCCTACAAATGAGAAACCTGAACCTTAAGATACTAACTTACCAAAGGTAGTAAATGAGAGACCCAGGATTGAAGCAGGAGTCCACGTACTGTATCGTTAAGTCATACAGCTGGCAACTGATTGACACCAATAGGCTCATGGTTATTGACTCATTGCTAATGATGGAGCTCCACTGAGAATCTTCTACCTCCAGCCAGGTAGCATCAGTCTTCCTACTGTTGGCTAAAAGGAATATTTCATATTTACAGAAGAAGCATGGCAGCCATCTTGCTGTTGTAACCTGCCACCAGAAATATTCATGACAATACTCTTGGAAGCTTTCTGGTGGGCCCTGGCAGGGTAACAAGTACAAGTTTCTTTATTTCTAATGGGTCCTGGAAAATGAGACCTCCGTAGCTTTCTATCATGTACCTGGAAGAACTGGCTTCACATAAGTCTTGAAGATATACTCTTACGATATATTTATAAGTTGTTGGCTAAGGGCCTAAGTCTGATTCTGATAGTATTTCCTTAATGAAATCTTTCCTACCATTCTTTTAACTCTTACTTATTTCTTTCCACTACCCTATCCTCCCCCCCCCCCCAATTCCTTGGGAGAATCTGTAAATCTTTTATAGTTCTTTATTTCCCACTCAGGGCTTAAGAGGAAGTTTGCTATAAAACGTAGCAAGCATGCAATAAAAAAAATGCAAATAGCTACATCAAAATGCCAATTCATATAATTTTTAGATCACATGAGGGGGGAAAAAAACCCCACAATTTTCTGGAAAAGACTATTGATCTTTGAGAGTTAAGGATACAGCTGGCGCCCCGGTAGAGGGAACAGGAAGGACTTGGCAAATCGCCAGGAAAGAGCATGTGTGCATTGTGCTTTTGGTCTTCCCAGATGTCTGTCTTTGGAGGTTCAAGGTATGAGTCCTGTGTGCGTTTCTCAGTAGCAGTCCCCTTTGCAAGAAGGCTGAGCTGGACAGCTCACGCCAGACGCCCCGTGCATCTCTGGGATTTGAATTCACAGACCTCCTTTTAGAGCAACCCTAACATGCCATTCTAATGTATCAGAAAAGTGGGGGGAAATGGGCTACGAATCCCATCTGAGTTCATGGAGATAGTGTGGGAAATATTTCCAACGTTTTTGCAAAGTGCCAGCAACGTTCATTAAGCACCTACCACAGGTTCTGCGTGCTTAAAAGAGAAGCCAAAGGTATCTGTTAAGCCACGTAGGAACTGCGGTTTGCTGGTTGGTTCTCATTTGGAGAGAGCGGGCGGCTGGGCAGTGATCGCAGTGTCCAGTAGGGGGCTGGCATTCTCTGTCTATACGTGGTCGGGTTCCTCTTCAGAGCCTCCGCTCAGGAGAGCTGCTGTTTGCTGGTGAAGCCGGTGACGTGCAAAGCATCCTGCCTATAGGATTTGAGACTTTCCCAGTGCAGTTTTTTTCTACCCACTTTAAACCTTCAGGTTCTAAATATCAGGAAAGACAGGAAATGCAGTGTGAAAACAGCAGGCCAAAAGTTCTTGATTAACTGTAGCCGGGGAGTCTCAGACTAGGATGGAGATAGATAGAGCTGAGACAGAGTGGGCTTCATGCTAAGCCTTTCTTTGGACTGAGTTTTTGTTGTTAACTTGTTTGATTGAGGTGTACTGCACTGGTTACGAAAAGGCCAGAGCAGTTCCAGCATCAAAATAGTGACAGCTTTGAATACCATAGTAATCTACACACTTAGGGAATTTTTATTAAAGAAGATAAAGAGGCCAGACTAGATCTCATCCTCATCTTCACCTTACTGCAACATCAAAAGTTAAGAAACAGAATCTTCAGGGCACTTTTAGGTGAGAAGAAGTCTAGAGATGGATCCAAACAATTGTTTACTTCTGAACTTGAAAGTGGACAATTTCACAAACTGCAATGCCTCCAGTAACAGCATGGATCTCCCTGTGAATGACGACTGGTTCCACCCGGGGATCCTGTATGTCATCCCCGCAATTTATGGGGTTATCATCCTGATAGGCCTCATTGGCAACATCACTCTGATCAAGATCTTCTGTACAGTCAAGTCCATGAGAAATGTGCCGAACCTGTTCATCTCCAGTCTGGCTTTGGGAGACCTGCTCCTCCTGGTAACGTGTGCTCCTGTTGATGCCAGCAGGTACCTGGCTGACAGATGGCTATTTGGCAGGATTGGCTGCAAGCTGATCCCCTTTATACAGCTAACCTCAGTCGGGGTGTCTGTCTTCACACTCACGGCACTGTCGGCAGACAGGTAAGCAGACTGGCTGAAAGTTGCATGCTGTCCTGGGGTGGTAGATGTTTCAGGAAACAACTCCCATGTCATGATAGACAGAGCTGTGTGCACAACAGGAAGTTTTATTCAAACTCAGATTCCCTGCCAGGTATGTTTTTGCTCTGGGAATTACTTCTTGAGTTTGACATGTTGGTTTAAGAAAGAAAAGTGAGTGAATAGAGAGACAGGACACAAACGAGGGTGGAGGGAAATTTGTGAACATTAAGATTGAGGTGCATTTTCTGGAGACCAGTCATTACCTTTTCCTAATTTCTCCCTTCCTGCAGAATTAATTGGCCAGTGAGAAAGATGATCACGCCCCATAGTTTCAACCTCAGGTGAATGTTTTCTTAGTAGCAATTGAAAAACTTCAGAGAACAGAAAAATCTCAGGGTACTTCGTCAAAATATTCTTTCAGAAATAACGAAGAAATAACGAAGAGGAGAAAATAAGGCTCATTTCTTTGAAATTTATTTTCCTCAGACAGTTTAACTTTTCTCACAGCTGATTTTGTATTTGGCTTTCTGTGACTGAAGAGTTGTGTGCTGCTTTTTCTAAGTCTCTTTTCAATGGAATTGAACAGTATTGGTTTTCTTGTTTTTTTTCTTCTGGATAAAGATCTATTCAAGGCTGACTCCTAATTTTAAAATCTTTATTGATATGCACTCTCCTTGGGGTTTTTCAGGGGTGAGGGATGAAGAGGGAGTCCAGCATAGGGTTTTATTCTAGGAAATAGATATATTCATGGATGGTATTGCTTGTGTGATCATACTGCATAAAAAATTTACATTTCTTCCCTCTTGAAAAAATTCATTTTCATTCTTGAACATTTATCAAACATCTATCTTGCTAAAACAAAAAATACTTGCTTGAATTCACAACTCAGGAAATACCTGCAGGTTGTTCACACAAATTGCTGAACATGTCTTATGTATTCCTGGCTTCTGAAAATCAGACATGGCATAAACTAAATGGTCAAACTCAGAAAAACTGATACAGTGAATCAGACTATATAGTTTTATCTTAAAATCAACTTTATGTTATATGTTAAAGAAACCCTAGGACTTGAGAGTATACCAGAAAAGGTGTGGAAACTGCCTTTAAAAGTTTATACTCTGAAAAAAAAATGTCCCACATTTTAATACATGTGGCACTGGATTCTCATTTTGTAGAGGAACAAACAGTCCTCAGGTGAGCTAGCTTTGTTGAATAATGGGCAAATAAAGATAGTGTTATCAGTGTTTGTAGACATGTGTTTATACTTAGCTGCCTGAAGTATGCTGCTCAGCACATTTTCAAAGACTGAAAAACTAATGGCCCAGTAATGAGGGCCTTGCGCCTACTCTCTCACTTACCTTCACCTTATTCTTACCCTGCACAATTGCACATCAGGTACTAATGGCCACAGACAGTTTCAGGGTAAATTCAGAGCCGGCAAACTTTGTAGCTGGCAGAAACTGTGTGGCTGGTTACCCATGGCCAGGAGCACTTCAGGATGAGGGTAATTTTCTTGATGGGAAAAAGAGATTTTGGTTTCCAGGTTGCTGAATGCAGTGGTACAGATGGTGTTTGCTGTCTTCCGGGGGAGGGAAACTGAGAGGAAAGTGGGGGCACAGAATGCAAAGATGCAGCTGCAGGGACCTCTTCCCCCGAGTTTCAAAGCAGACTGGGCTCACCATCAGCAGAATGAGAAAGCTCTTTCGGAAGCACATGCCGGCAGCTGCAGTGTGTCCTCAGTCAGTTTACAGTTACTATGTGTCCTTTCCAAGCTCAGAAGTGACTGTGAGCTCCCATGCAACCAACTTTGTATGTTTTGCTGAACTTAAGAAAGCTGTTGGGTCACCTGGATCACAGGTAGTACATGTAACTGACTTCAAGGAGAAGAATAATTATTGAACTTTTTAAAGAATAGCAGACTCTACTTGTCTATTTCAAAAAGCTATGGGATTCTTTTAGTACCAAGGATTGAACCTAGGCTGCTTAACCACTTAGCCATATTCTTAGCCCTTTTAATTTTTGATTTTGAGTCAGGGTCTTACTAAGTTGCCGGAACTGGCCTTGAACTTGTGATCCTTCTGCCTCAGCCTTCTGAGTCTTGGGATACATGCATGCACCACTGCGCCCAACAAGCTGTGGGGTTCTTATTACAACCTTGTGAGGTTGACAGTGCAAATTCTGTATCTTTTCTTTTCCACAAGGTGTGATCTATATACACAGTAAACTCAACAAGTTGAAAGCTTGATACATTTTTACATGTCTATATATCTGCATAACCACTATCCGATTGAGATATAGAAGAGTTCAGGACCCCTAGAGTGTCTCTTAGGCCCTTCCTGGTTAATCATTAGATTATTTGTGCCAATTCTTTAATCTCATATAAATGGAATTGTGTAGTGACTATTCCTTTGTGTCTGGCTTCTTATGCTTATCATTATTTCTGTATTTATTCTTATTGGTGCATGTAACAGTGGCTTGTTCTCTTTAATTGTGTGTAGGTTTCCATGGGATGAATATACATCAATTTTTTTTCCATTCTAATACTGATGGATACAGGGTTGTTTCTGGTTTGGGATTATAATAATCTGGATATTCTTATGTATGCCTTTTGGGGGACACAAGAGTATATGTCTGGGTGTGTAATGCTGGATCCTAGAGACATGCATTTAGTAAACATTGTCAGTTTTCCAAAGTGGTAGTCTATATTTGATAGATTGGTAAAGGGGTAAATCAGAATATCCTTCACACTAGATGATCACGAGAATCATAGGGGCACTTTAAAACCCTATAAATTCCTAAATCTACCGAATCAGGGTTTCTGAGGACCTGTAGTGATCACATCCAACCCTGCCCTCTATAGATTGCAGTCAATGCCAGTTCTCCCCTTCCCCAGGTCAACTTGAGTCTTTGTCAGGATGAGAACAGCATTTTTCTAGAAAAGTTTATGTCATTGTCCCTGTGTCAAAGGGAGACTTCAGAAATTGCAATTCTGGGATTTGCATAACTGATTAATTGCAGGTTTGCAAGCCCCTTTAATATTTTCCCCTCCCCTGTTTTCTGTTCTTACACACAGAAAACATCCTCAGAGACATGGCTTCACTGATTCATTTCAGAACACTTTCTCCTTTCCTAACTATAAGACTCTACTCCCCATCCCATGTGGTATATGGGCTTAGATGAGCATCAACAGATCTGCATTTTAGACATTTTTCTGCCACTACTATCCAGATGAGGAAATGGGAACAAGTCACTTAACTCTCTGGCCTTAGTTGAATCAGCCATAAAATGATGGATTTGAATTAGATTATTTCTATGATCCCTTCTAATTCCAAAATCTTATGATTTATATCTGTCATTTTGCTTCCTTCAGAATTTGGCTTAAGCTTTCTCCTTAAAGCCCTATGTTGGCTCATTCTATCCCAAATTTCCTCACCCTTCCCTAAATATGACACTTATTATCTGAGACACAAATCATCTTGTGACATGTTTTATCTTGCTGTTTTGAAGCATTTCACTTTATCTTTTAAAAAATTCTCTCATATATTCATTGCTTTAAAATTTTAGGTAGATTATTAAAAATGTTGAGGGCAGAGATTTCTTATATAGTTCATTATACAATTCAGTGTCATGGTCATGCAAGCCATGTGTGAAATGGTTGGCAGCCACACGGGCTAGTGGCCACTCTATTGGACAGCACAAATTCAGAACATCCCCATCAGAAAGTTCTACCGGACAGGGCAGAAGAGAGTTTACTCTGTGCCTTGAGTTCCAAATCTCTTTCCCAGGATCTATGTTTGCTGCTCTGTCTCATAGAGCACAGGAGGAATTCCTCAACTATCAATGCCTCCCAGTAGCTCAGGCTCCTCTTGTCTGTTAAAGACCTTCTATTGAAGACTCCCACACAGGAAGAGGGAAGAAATCAAGGAGCCCAATACCATCTCCAACCACAGACTTGGGGAATTTGGGCATCCCATTGATGAGGTTTTGAGACTTACTGAAGAATACATGAGAAAGGGTCCACTTTCCAGGTCTTCTTTCTGATATTTCCATTCTCTTTTGCTGACCCTCTTCCATCTATTATCCCCTTGTCCCAGAACTTGCCAGAATAGACACTGAGCTATCCAAACTCCTCTTACTGTCTCCCATACGCACTTCCAGACTTCTCCGGTCTCTGACCTCTTTTTCCCCTCCCTGGTTAGGCCCTACTCTTTCCATCTCCCCAAATCTTATCAATCTGTCAAGGCATGGTTCTTCTATTTTTTTCTTTCATTGATTTTTTCCTTTTCCCAAGATACTATTACCTATATTGTTCATTAGTTATCAAATCTATCCTGCTTGGTACCACTATGTCCCTTTTACAGGTGTGTTTTCTACTTCCTTAATCATAAGGGAAGCTCCATGGAGTCTGTCTTCAGGGATACCCTGACTCACCCTACTTAAAATACAAGTGCCATTAGCTATGGCTTGATTGATGTTTGAGCAGTGACAAAATGGTAAAAAATCCACCAGCTAGAAGTAGAAGTCATCTTAAAGTTCAAACCTTTGTTTGACACAGACATCAAAAGAGGTGGCAGGAATTTAACCCTCACCGCAAAATCAGAGGCAAGACAAACTAGAACATTCCTCTTCTCATTCCTTCAGAGGAACCCCAAACTTTTCTTCAGAAGCTATCAAAACAAAGTCTGCTTCAATTTCTCTGCTCTGGACAATGGGAGCTACAGACTCCAAAGCAGGCTGTTCTGAAACCCTAAGGGACTTCCGGGTGATTCTCCTCAGAAGGAGTCACCCCATGATTTAAAAGGTTCCTTTACTGTAATTCCAGCTTCATTGATTCCAAAGAGATTGGCCCTTTTCTTCCAAGAGAAGATGTATTCTCATTTCTTATAGAGCATCCTTCCAAAATGTTCCTCAGCTGGAACAGTTTACATGAGCTGCCAGGTTATAACTTCTCTAAAGTTTGATTTTTCTGAGGCTTCGGTTGACTCTCTGGAAGGAAATTCAACTCAAGTCTCCCCTTAGTAATGGAGCTACCACAGCTGTTAGCAGATTCTGAGAGCCATCAGAGGGCAGGTGCTGTGGAAGTGGGTTTTCCCAGCAAGGCTCTGTCAACTGGAGTGCTACAGAAGAGAAGGGCAGTGAAGAACTTTGATCTCGTCTCTCACACATTATCTTTTCAAGTGTCAGGCTTTTATGTGATTAATTAAGTATCATTTCTGGAAACTTATTATGCATGGAGGCCAAACTTGATCATGAAACATACAGTGTAGCCTGAAAAGGGCTCCCTGGTGAGGTTTTTTGAACTGTGCCTGTCAATAACATCCTTTAAAAATAGACCAAATTTGCATTCTTGTACTTATAAATCCTCCTGGTGTGTGAGGTTGCATAAATTCTGCCTTAATTAAAACACATGTTTTTCAGAACAAAAAATTTAAAAGAAATCCTTCACTCCACTTTTTTTTTTAACCTCCCAGTCATTCAAAGGGACTTTGAAGAGGTTCACTTAAATATCAGTCACCTCCTGTAAGAAGTCTTCCTTGGCCACTCAGTCTAACAGAATGACCAACATTAGTCCATCCTCCAGTTTCTTTTCTTTCTTTCTTTTTTCATATTTTTTGGAGTGTAATTTATACACAGTGAATTCTAAAATGTCCATTTCTATGAATTTTGACAAACTTATTCAATTGCATCACCACCACAACCAAATCAAGACAGAGAATCTTTCCCTCACCCCCCCCCCCAATTCTCATATGTCTTTCTATAATTTATCCCTTTTTTTCTACCCCCTACTCCTGGCCACTGATCTTTTTTTAGAATTTCACAGGAATGATATCATGCAGTATCATCCAACTCATGTTGCATATATAATTAATCCACATTGTTTTTTGCTTAGTAGTATTCCTTTGCATGGATATAGCAGTTTGTCTGTTCCCCAGTTGATGGGCACTAGGGTTATTTTAAGTTTCTTGTGATTATTAATAAATCCAGCATAAGCATTAATGTACAGTTTTCATATGGGTGTATATCTTCATTTCTCTTAAGTAAGTATCCAGAATTATACTTTACTTTATATGTTCTACCACTGGAATATAAGCTCCCAAAAGTAGGAGACTATCTCATTCAAGAACATATTCTATGACACTAGAATAGTTCCTAACCTATAGTGGGTGCTCAATAGATCTTTGTTGAATAGATAAATGGATGGATGCAGGGAAAAAGGAATAAAGAAATGAATGAATTCTGGTAGATCTACTAGGTGAACCTGGTGTACTGTAACTCATATTGTTCATTTTCTTTGATGGTTAACAGAGTACAGCCTTAGAATAATGCTTCTGACCACAGATGACAAGAGCTAATCTAGGTTTTATGAAAACTGGGGGTGCTTTTTAAGAAAACACAAGTAAAAGTTTGAATGAAATGTCAAAAAAAGAAATGAAAGTTTAACCTGGTATGGTGGCGCATGGCCATAGTCCCAGCAACTCCAGAGGCTGAAGCAGGAGGATCGCAAGTTTGAGGTCAGACTGGGCAACTTAGTGAGATCCTGTCTCAAAATAAAAATAAAATAAAATAAGAAGGGCTGGGATGTAGCTCAGTGGTAGTGTGCCGCTGGGTTCAATCCCCATTACTATTTAGAAATATATAAGAATGTTTTAAATCATTTAGAAAGCATACATCAGATTTAGGAATCATAATACATTATTAATTTAAATAAACTCATAAATTCCAGAAACATCACAAAATCCAGAACAACATAATACCTATTAAGTAACTGTCTTACTTGTTTTCTTAAATATTTTGGGTCAGTCATCATTTGTCTCTCTTTAAATGTATCGTGATTTTGTAATATCCTTTCTTCCCTTTCATTCTCCCTCTCCCAGCCTCCCAACTCTCGCTCCCTACCCGCCTCTTGCTCTCCTACTATGCTAGGTATGAAACCCGAGACCTTGCTAGGCAAGCACTCTACTACTGAGCCACATCCATAGTCTTTCTTCTTTCCTTCCTTCTTTTCTTCCTTCCTCTTCCTTTTGTGTATTTTTGTGTTGAGGATTGCTCCCCAGGCCCCATGCATGCTAACTAGGCACGCACTCTACAACTGAGCTACACTCCTAGCCCCAGTAATATTCACTTCTATAGAGAAATTAGAAGAGTATGTCGTTGTCTTGCATTTTTTAAAACTAAAATAGTCTTTTTATTAATGAAAGGTTGGAAAATGTGCTTTCAACTTCATGCCTTATTATTGGTAATGTTATATAAATGTTTAGGATTATTATCAAATTTTAGAAAACCATTGTTTTAGTCTTTTTTTCTGCTGCTATAACAGAATACACAGACTGGGTAAATTATAAACAATACAAGTTTATTTAGTTCATGGTTCTGGAGCCTGGGAAGACCAAGAGCATGGTGCTAGCATCCTGCGAGGGCCTTCATGCTGTGTCATAATATGGCAGAAGGGCAAGTGAACTTGAGCAAGACACAGAGGAAATGGGGACTGAACTTGGCATTATAACAATGCGCTCTCATATAACTAAACTGCTCCTGGCATTAATCTGCTCATAAGCACAGAGCCCTCATAACCTAATTACCTGTTAAAGGTCCCACCTCTTAACACTGTACGGTGACAGTGAAAATAAAATTTCAACATGAGTTTTCAACACTCAAGCCATAGCAATTACTATCCTGTTTCTTTCTTACATGGGCCGTAAAAATTTAGAGCATTTCAAGTTTTCTTGTGCCTTGAGTAATCTTAAGTACTCATTTAATTGATGACACTTATTAACCTACTTGGTGTGGCTGTCTTCACATTATGAGCTTTTTGTTATCTTTATCAATGTTGGTATTTTGTGGTTATGCATAACACGAGTGAATTTATACAAATATATTTGCTATTTGTAAATTGGCTCCAGGTTTCTGCCCTATAAATACGGACATTGATAAATTCAATTCTACCTGTATATTTAAATTTAAATCTACCATCTTATTATTTGATTTTATTGGTGTCACCCTTTTAATAATCTTTTTCCTCCCTTTCTACCTATGCCTTTGTTAATTATCAAGCTTTTCTTAATATTCTTTTAGTTACTACCCTAGACTTTACAATATGTATACTTAATTTACTAGAATCTTCTACACAGTACAAAGAATCTTGTAGACAGTACAAAGTTAATAAGACACTTAAAATTCTCTCCTACTTTTTGTTTTATTTGTTCTATATTTTAATTCTTTTTGTGTTTTGAGACCCACACGACGTTATTTTGACTCTTTGTATCTACTTTACATTTACTCACATGTTTACCTTTAGATTTAAATTTAGATTTAGGTGCATTCACTTATTTACCTTTACCATTTTTCTCTGCTCCTTCCTGCATCTCTGTGGCTTCATCTGAGATCATGTTAAAGCTACTCAAAGAATCCGTTCTGTATTTCATTTAGTGTTAAGTTTCAAAGTGATACATTTTCTCAGTTATTGTTTTCCTGAAAACCTTTTTCCTTCATATGCCTTTGGAGGATATTTACACTGGGCATAGAATTCTAAGAGGGCATTCTTATCTTTCAGCATTTTGAAGTTGTCATTCATTGGCTTTTGACTTCCTCTGTGAAGTCAGATGTCAGTTTTATTGTTGCTCCTTTAATAGTATTAATCCCCCTCCCACCTTGGAACTGATTTAAATTTTTTTCTCTTTCATTTTTGGTTTCCAGTAGTATTACTACGATGCACATAGGGTTGGTTTTCTTTGTATTATTCCTGCTTGGAGTTCATAGTATTTCTTTAATCTGTGCCCTGAAGATTTTTAGTCAGTTTTGGAAAGTTCTTGATTATTATTACTTCAAATATTAACTCCTATTTCATTGTCTCCGCTATCCACATATAAATAGAATAACTACAGGTTAACTTAAATCTTTTTACCCCTTTTGATTCTTTTTTATTTTATTGAGGCAGGTAATTTCATATTAGTGTAAGACCTCTGTTGTTGAAAATAATTTAAAACACAATTTAATCACATCATATTGCTATGTCATATGCATCTCCTACTTCCTTTTTTTTGTATTTTTAATCCTTTTTTCTCACTGTACTTCAGTCTTACCATTTTCAGTTCACTAATTCTATCTTTAACTATGTCTAGTCTGCTTCTGAAGTTTCTATTTAATTCTTATTTTCAGTTATTGTGATTGTAATTCTAGAATTTACATATGGTTCCGTCTTGCAGTCTAATTTCTCCAATTCATCTCAATATGTTTTAAAATCCCTCTCTGGTAAACTCTAACATGTAGGATCTCTATAAATCTGTTTCTATTATATCTTTTTCCCTTTGTTTTTTGGCCACTTTGTTTTGTTGCCTGGTATGCCAGGCAGTTTTTGTTTGACAGTTTAATTTTTCATATGAAGAATTGTAGATGATTTGATGCTCTAGATGATATTATCTTTGGGAAAGATGAGTTTTTGCTCTTGCAGCTAGAAGGTGGCAGGATATTTGACACAAATACTGAGTAGGGGACTAGGATTGTGGCTTAGTGGTGGAGCACTTGCCTAGCATGTGTGAGGCACTGGGTTCAATCCTCAGCACCACATATAAATAAAGGAATATATAAAGGTCTATCAACACTAAAAAAAAAATATTTAAAAAAAGACTGAGTAGATTGGCAGCTGGGCTTTGGTCTTTGTGAGGATTGGTTGGTTCTCCTCTACTAATAAGGTTTACATCCTTCAGCATCTTAATTAAAACCTGGAGTGTTAACCTAGGATCCTCTACTTGGTGGTCCCTGGACTCTACTTCTTGTCCTTCTCTAAAGTTTCTAGAAATTCTGTTCATCTCTTAGTTTCTCTACTGTTGCTTGAAATCTGTAAATGCCTTCAAGGGAAAATGATGCTGAATAATAGTTTCATCTCCAAGCTTCCTTTCTCTCCAGAATTTTGGCTTCTTGTGTAGTCATAGCCTTGTGTTTGCCTTGGTGTTTCACTGATATTTTCAAAGAGATTTTTTTCTAACTTTTCGATACAGAAGACTTGGTCAGCAACGAGCTAGGTCACCATTATCAGGAGGGGATAATCCCATACCACCTGTCTTAAGACCTGGTCTGCTGCCATTGAAAACTCCACACATCTTAGTTCTTTTGAAGAGGAGTTTGGAAGTACCTACTCAGGCCTGTGGGATCAGCATTCAGAGCCTCAGATGATCTTAGCAATTTAGAGTCAGAGAAGTGAGCTCTGGCTAACTTCAAAATGAGTAAGTGAGAAATTTCAGCTGATGCCTGTAGCAGCGGACACTGCCAAGCATGTAGGTACATCAAAGCCTCTGCGATCTTCAAACTAGTCCAGGACTCTTAGCCCCAGTAAGCAGGAGCTAGAACTGACATTCAGTTATACAATGAGGGATAACAGTGAACATTCAATGGAAAGGAAAGAGACAGAATGTTCTAAGGTACGTTTCTTTAAACTTCTTTTCTTCATTCCCTTCCTTCCTCCCTTATTTCCTTCCTTCCTTCCTTCTTTTTTTCTTGTATTGTACTCAGGCCAGTTGGCCAATGGCAATAACTAAAAGTTATACAGGAAAGAAGTAGAGGAAAAATGCAAATTTGTGCACATAAAGAAATTTATTAAGAAGGACTTACTGTGACAATAATGTGTCTCAGTGACTCATTTATTTCCTTATGCTGTCTACAAGTAAATGGAAGAACTGCTGATCAATTTTAAGCTTTTCAATGTTTCTTTTTTTTTAAATTGAGTTAAGCAGTGTCATACCAGGGTCAGACCTCTGTTATGAGAAGTTCTTTAACACAACTTTAAGACAGTAGAAAATTATTAAACAAAGATATCACAGTAGTCTCCCCTAGAGAACATGTGGGAAAATAAATTAATGGGGGCTGGGGATATAGCTCAGCGGTAAAGTACCTACTATCTTGCATGAGATCTTGGATTTAATCCCCAACGTTCCAAACATAAAGTGATCAGAACAGAATTTTATTTTATTTTATTTTATTTGGTACTGGGAATTGATGCTAGGGGTGTTTTGCCTAGGGGATACATCCCCACTCCACTTTACTTTTTATTTTGAGACAGAGTCTCTCTAAATTACTGAGTGTCTTGCTTAGTTGCTGAGGGTGGCCTCAAACTTGGGATCCTGCCTGCCTCAGTCTCCTGAGTTGCCAGAATTACAGGCAGGAGCTACTGCACCCAGCTCAGAATAGATTTTTAAGAATCTCATTATTATCTTTTGTCTCCTCTTACTTTAAATGGTTGAAAACATTGCAGAAGGGTAGAAAAATCAGAATTTGGCATTATTTCTTTTTTAGATTTTCAACAGAGGTGAAATTAAAGGTTAAAATGATGGTTAGGGAATATGGGAACTAATTATATGATGAAGACAAGTATTATCAATATCTATTTCTAACTATTCTTACTTATGCTTTAAAAAGACTCAAGCCTCACGTGGTGGCACTCTGTAATCCCAGCAGCTCAGGAGGCTGAGGCAGGAGGATTGAAAGTTCAAGTCCAGCCAGCCTCAGCGACTTAGCAGAACCCTGTCTCAAAATAAAAAATAAAAAGGACTGGGGATGTGGTTGAGTGGTTAAGTGCCCCTGAGTTCAATCCCCAGTAACAAAAATAAATAAAATAAAATACAAAAATAAAAAGACTTAAAAATCTAAAGTGTGATGGTCAAATACGAAAATTGCCACTGGCTCAAAGATCCAGAGATCTATGCTCTAGGTCTTGTTCTCAGCTAACTAGCTGTGGGACTTCCCTGGGCTCCAATTTCTTTTTCTTTAAGTTAAAGAAATGGTACTTGATGACTAACACATTTTATCTTCTGTAGTTACATGGAAAACGGGTTTGTAATTAAACATGTGCTCATTTGTCTATAATACTGTGATAATAGCACTTTATATATGCTGATCTAGCATCATCTCTTCTAAGAGACTTCACAAGGAATATGCAAATGTCATTGTATCCTTCATTAAGTGCTTTTCTTGAGTGTACCTTCCTTTCCCAATTGGATTTAAATCCTCAGAGGCTAAGGACTTTCATATTCATAGTGCCAAGCAGAGCCTGAAATGCCAAATTAGTACTTAAATGTGCTGATAAATTGAGTAAGCATGCTGAGCAATGAGTGCTTAGTACTGGAAGACCAACGTCAGGGGTCAGTGGCCTATTGTCTTCATTATCACAAATTAATAAGTTTAACAGGCAGCACTGGGTGAGATGGGCGGGTTTACCTCCATTTAAAAAAGGAATAAACAGCTTTGACATAGACAGGGGACAAAATTATGCATATTCAGACATTCAGAGCACATAGGCCTGAGCTAGGCAGACTTTTCTGAAAAGGGCCAGATGCTAAATGTTTTAAGCTTTGTGGGCCATTCAGTGGGTCTCTATTGTGACCACTTAATTCTGCCTTTGTGGCATGAAAGCAGCCATAGAAATGCATAAATAAATGAATATGTCAGTGTGCCATTAAAGCTTTGCTTATGGACATTGAGATTTGAATTTCATATATCACAAAATTTTATTCTTTGGATTTTTCCCAACCTTTTAAAATGTAAAGACTATTTCTAGCTCATGGTCACACAAAAGCAGACAAAAGACTAGATTTAATTGGTGAGTCCTAGTTTGCTGTCCCTGATACAGTGTCATATGCACATACTCTGGTCATTTAACAGTGAGATTTTCCTATTTAAGTGGAGTGGACCTAGAAGAATCCATGGCCCCTGTCCAGTTATATAGGACAAACTTACTAGGGGATATTATAAATAAACATCCTATATCTGCAATGCTTTGTGGTTAGAAGGCACTGTCTTGTCATGCATCTTAGCTTTTTGGATCATCTGTAATCCTTATCACTATTTTTAGATGGTGAGATGAAGTTTCTATAGCACATGATTAGGAAATGGTAAAAGAGTCAAGCAATGATTTTTTTTTTTTTTTTTTTTTTTTTTTTTTTTTTTTTTTTTGGTACGGGGGATTGAACTCAGGGGCACTTACCCACTGAGCCACATCCCCAGTCCTTTTTTGTATTTTATTTAGATGGGGTCTCACTGAGTTGCTCAGAGCCTTGCTAAATTGCTGAGGCTGGCTTTGAACTCATGAGCGTCCTGTCTCAGCCTCCCAAACTGCTTTTGATTACAGGTGTGCACCACCATGCCCAGCTCAAACAATGATCTTTAAGAATGCTTTCTAGCATGCCTTACGTCCTGTGTGCTGTCTACAGTTGTTTAAATGAAAAAATTGAAAGGGTTCCCTAGAAGGACATGGCACCCAGAGGTGCTAGCTGTCATCTGCAGAGCACTGCCTTCTGGCTAGAGGGGTCATGGGCATGTGTGTGAGGCAAGGAAATGCTTACATTATAGGTCATTTGAAAAATCTGAAAAATTGTGTACCCCCAATTCTGTACAAAAGGCAGAGGAAAAATTGGAAGGCAATATATCAGAACATTGCAAGTAAGAATTATGCTTGTATTTTTTGTTGTTGTTTTTTAGTTTTTAGAATTCTCTACTGTCTGAATTTTTATAGTGAGCTCATTGTACTTTATGACAATTTTTTAACCGAAAAAAGTCCTTCAAATTAACTCATCCACTCTCCTTGTTGATATCTTTGCTGACTTATAGCAACTTTTTCAGTTGGTTCTTAGGATAGTCTAAGCTTGCATGGTTACAAACTCTTTGCTTTCTTTAATTTTATTGTGATAAAATATACAACACAATGAAAATTTTACTATTTTAGCCATTTTTAAGGGCACAATTCAGTAGCATTAAGTACATTTACACCAATGTGTAACTGTCACCACCATCCATTTCCAGAACTTTGTCAGCTTCCTAAACTGAAGCTCTGTACCCTTTAAATAATACCTCCTTTCTTTCTTTTTATTTTTGGCCTGCTCTCTTGTTTTGTTTTGTTTACTGCTTTGGGGATGGGTCACATTTAGTAAAGCTGTTTTAGTCAGCTTTTTCGATGCTATGACCAAAATACCTGACAAGAACAATTTTAAGGAGGAAAAGTTTATTTGGGGCTCATGGTTTCAGAGGTCTCAGTCCATAGATGGACGACTCCATTGCTCTGGGCCCAAGATGAGGCAGAACATCATGGCGGAAGAGTTTGGTGGAGGAAAACAGCTCAGGACATGATACCAGGAAGGAGAGAGAGAGAGAGAGAGAGAGAGAGAGAGAGAGAGAGAGAGAGAGAGAGACACTCCTCTCCCCTTGCCATTGACAAAATAAACCCCAAAGGCACACTCTCAGGGACCTACCTCTCAGTCATGCCCTCCCGGCCTATAGTTACTGCCCAGTTAATACCTATCAGGGGATTAATGAGCTGATTAGGTTAAGGCCCTTATAACCCAATCATTTCACCTCTGAACCCTCTTGCATTATCTCACACATGAGCTATTGGGGGACACTCACATCTAAACCCTAATAAGAGCACTATTCATAGTGGAAATGGATTCAAAAGTGTTGAATTTAAAGAGATGTCTCAATTTGAGCTGTTTCTTCTCATTGTCAGCTAAGTGACTTTCAGTAAATCACTCTTATAAGCCTCAGTTTTCTAATATTTAAAATACAAGTATTTACTTCTGATATATCACAGGACTGTTCAAATGATGAAATGAAATAATATGCATTGACTTCTTTATACAATGTTTGAATTCCTAGTCAAAAGAGTGTTAATACCATCACCATGATTACTATTTATTTTTAGAAGGGAGCTAAGAGGTAGTTATCAAAATCTTGACCAGTTGACATTCTAGTGGACATTCATCCTTCCCAGGAAATGCAATCATAACATTTTATTTATTTTTTAATATGTATATTTTTTAAATATTTATTTTTTTTTTAGTTGTAGTTGGATACAATACCTTTATTCCATTCATTTATTTTTATGTGGTGCTGAGGATCAAACCCAGGGCCCCGTGCATGCTAGGCAAGCACTCTACCGCTGAGCCACAATCCCAGCCCCCATAACCTTTTATTTAAATAGTGCTCCCTGTTTCCCAAAGTGTTTTGAAACATCTCAGTTAGCTTTCCATCACAATAAGTAAGATTGGTACCATTACTCCATTTTGCAGATGAAGCAAATGGAAGTATTCAAATCTCATGGTTTAAAGCCTGGACTCAGAAGCCAGCAGCCTTTATTCAAGCCCCAGCCCTGCCACTCTTGGCTATGTGGCCCTGGGCAAGTTATTTACTTCTCCATGCCTCAGTTTCTTCATCTGTAAAATTAAATAAGATGACAATAGTAATACCCATCTTCTGGTAGTATTATGTGGATTTAAAAAATTGACTTTATGGGGGTGGGGACTGAGGATTGAACTCACTATTTTACCCCTGAGCTACATCCCCAGATCATTTTAATTTCTATTTTGAGACAGGGCCTTGCTAAGTTGCTGAGGCTAGCCTCAAACTTCTGATCCTCCTGCCTCAACCTCCAGAGTCACTGGAATTACAGGCATGTGCCACTGTGCCCAGCAAAAAAGTTGATTCTTGTAAGTGTTGAGAGTTGTGCCAGACCCCAAATAAATGCTAGGTAAGTTTTTGCTAAATAAAAAAATAAAAATAAAAACAAATGGAGACAGCATATTTCCACCAAAAAAAAAATGTTAATTATGAAAGTAGAAGTAGAATGCAGGGCTCCCAGTCTTTATCCAGTCTCACCCTCCCTCTCCCCGTTTTGGGATCCTTCACTACACAGTGATGCCTCCCCAACATTGCCCAGATCAACCTTGAGGACCCAGTTAGCTACAAAGTTGGATCGTCCCACTTATAAAACCTCTCACAGAAGTTTACTTAAATATAGTGCCGTCAAGTTTTTATAATTAAATTCAATGAGTCATATGCCATGATGGTATTTTTGAGCTTTAATGATTCTTGTTTGTGGAAAAAAAAATGATAATGTATTTTATTAAGATAATTTTGAAATTCTGTTTTTATTCCCAAGAACTTGAAATATATTTGAAAAAAAATTTGAAATATATTTGAAATATATTTGGAAAAAAAGAAATACATTTGAAAATCACTTCAGATATTTTACTTTCTCTCTATAATTCATAAACTGAGTGGACCAGCAGAATTTACATAGCAAGTGGAGTTCCTATCCCGCAGGGCACCTGAGGGTCACTTACAGTCCCAGACTTCCTGTGTTTCTCTGCAAGGTCCATCCCTGGGCCAATGTAAGGTTTAGGGCATGCTGGAGTATCCTAGAAATAACAACCCAGGATAATTCTCAAAGAGGGGTGGGGGAGAGTTGAATAAATACTATGACCTCATTCCTTGATGACACAGCTCTGAAATGTACTCAGTGTGGGTCTCTGCGGGGATCCCCAGTTGGGATGTAGTTCAGTGGTAGGAAGTAGGCCTAATATGTAGGAGGCTTGAGTTTAAGTTCCAATACTGGGTGGTGGGAAATTTGCTATTTAGCTAAAATTCACACTTAACTCGAGTGGTTTATCTGACAGCCTTGTCTCTCCAGAAGATTCTGATTAATGTCAAGGGAGACTCAGCAAGAGTGTGCCCTAGTTGCCTACAGTGGTACCTTTTTATTGGCTTCCAATTCTTCCCTGTCTCACTTCCTTACTCCCTCCCTGTGCTTCCTAGGATCCCCTCCCTTGCTTGACCTAAATCCTTGCCTCAGACTCTGTGTGGAGGTGAATAACAATTTATGAAAACAATTTATGACCCAGAATCTATTCTCCCCACTCTAGAGCATGAGCGATTCTTCTCCATCTTTGTAATTTTCCCTATTCTCTGTGTATCTTCCATGCTACACGGTCGAGTAATTGCAGACAGTGCCTAACTATAATTTGCAAATGGGATCTATAAAAGTTCTTTAAACTTTTTGGCTCATAAACTGCTGAAAAAGTCTAACACGATATAAATATATATTCTTCCTTCCATAATATTTTTGAGGAATGGCCTTCCAATGACAACGTGTGCCAAGATCTTTGCACACCTACTGAAATTTAACTTGGGTTAACTGCTTTTCCTTTGTCATTTTAAACATACCCACTGGCAAGTGTAATGTTTCATCCTGCTTATACTCCTTCTGACAGCCTCCCTCACAGGATTAGCATTGAACTTTGAAATCAGATCATCCTGCTAAAACTCATTTTTGGCCCAAGGGTCAATAGCTGTCCAATACTTTGTGTGAAAGTGCCATAAGATGGCCCACAATTGATTGCACCTCCTTTTCCATTTTATCCCTAAGCTTCTATATCCCTCATATCCCAGAGTCAGTATCCTCACTCCTGAAACCTTCCCAGTGTCAGTGGCTCTTTCTCTAGCCTCTTTCCAGCCGCTGGCTTCTAGTCCTTCTCTGATGCCATTGTTTATCTCCCCTCCAATGTCCCACTCAGATGGCTCCTTGGCTCCTTTTGGTTCTGAGGCCTCTGAACATATGAAAGAGCCAAGATACCTCACTCTTGGCTTCACTCTAGGCCTCAGACCACAGGGAACAGCAATATATATATATATATATATTATATATTACTGTTGTTATTATATCATTATATATAATAATATATAATATATTAATGATATAATTATATATAATATATTATACAATTATATAATATATTAATTAATATATGTTAATTATATATAATATTATCATATGATAATATATTATTTTATTACATATATATATATAAATAAACATTCAGTATAAGACTCAAGGAAGAACAGGAATTTTATATCTGCTTAGGAATACACTGCTTTCACCATGGATCTAGCAGGTGGAGGATAGATCTTCTGATAATTTCCTTATTTTTTCCTCCTTATTTCCAATATCAGAAATCATGGATTGCATAGTCAATCACAAGACCATGGTGGTAGAAAGCTGTATGACCTGGTGATAGGCCTAGAGGTCATCCTGCATGGGCTCAAACTCTGTTTCCAATACTTAGCACTGATGGCCTTGTATAAGTTACTTAGCCTCAGTTTCCATATCTGTAAAAAAGCAATAACATTAGTACAAGCCACATAGGATTGTTGTGAAGATAAAAGTGGTAATTTAAACAAAGCTCACAGCCCAGTACCTGATTCATGTTAAGTCTCCCATATGTTTTAGCTATGACAGCAGTGGTGGTCACTATTGTTAGTAGAATCAATCTAATTGAAACCCAGGTACTAAATAGTTTTATTCCTGTGTAACCTGTGTAAGAAATTTGCACACAGTATTTACTAAGTGAGACTTGGAAGAAAGTAAATATGTAGAAATCTGGTTGCCTGCAGCCCTTGCCCCTACAAATGTCCCTTCTACTTGTGGGGGGAAGAAAGAAAGAGACAGGTGGGAAGAGAGAGAGAGAGAGAGAGAGAGAGAGAGAGAGAGAGAGAGAAAAGAAGAAGAAGAAGAAGAAGAAGAAGAAGAAGAAGAAGAAGAAGAAGAAGAAGAAGAAGAAGAAGGAGGAGAAGGAAGGGAGGTAGGTAAAGAAAGAAAGGGAAAGAGAAAGAGATATCTTTTATTTTCTATTTTTTTTTTGGTACCAGAAATTGAATTCAGGGGCACTTGACCACTAAGCCACATCCCCAGTCCTATTTTGAATTTTATTTAGAGACAGGGTCTCACTGAGTTGCTTAGCACCTCCCTAATGCTGAGGCTGGCTTTGAACTCATGATCCTTCTGTCACAGCCTCCCAAGCTGCTGGATTACAGAAGAAAGAGAAATCTATTATTGGGAAACAGAGCTTTCCTACCACACTTGGAGGTAGGACTTTATATACATACATGAAGGTGATGGCATTGACCTCAAACCATACTATAGAATGAATAACTGATATCTTCTCTCCTCCCCAAAGCAGGGCCTCCTCTCAGGGAGTTAGTGGGCATCTACAGGTACAGGACATAATATCCTCCCTGATAGATAACTGGAGAATTTTAGTCAGAGATGGTCCTGCCTGGATACAGCATCTGTCTTTTGATCTCTTGAAAGAAAAAGTATGATTCCATGTAATCATGGAACATGGATCATGATGTACTTCCTTGGCCTGAGTTTAAAACTTACTTCCTCTTGAGACAGAAGGGTCTCTGCTACAGAACTCTAGAAAAACTCCTGAAACTTTGGCTACATTTTCCAGAAAGAGTCCTCTGGGACAACAGACAAGTGGGACTCACATGCTTCTAGAGAGGTGTGACCTGTAAATCAGAGAAGGGAAGAAAGTGTCAAGATTTCTATTTATATTGCTTTTTATTTAAATGTAAGGATGAATTAACCATTAGCAATACATACGGTCCAACTTGACTCTATGTCAGAGGATCACTGACTCTATATCAGAGGATGTCTTATCACCTGGTGCACAGGCAGCACAATGGGTGTCTCACCTCATAGGAGGCTCAACAATGATGACATTCTTAACTCCTTCCTGCTCTTTCAGCTCATAGCAAGGCCTTGCCAACTGATATATGTTGGTGCATAATCTAGTTTTAATTAAACTAGCATCCCCAAATAGATAAATGGCTACAAAATATTCCTGCTGAAACAAAACAAATCCAAACAAAATCCCACAAATTTTAGCTGATATTAAAATTGAAAGTCCAAGAGAACATTATGAATATAACAGAGAAGACACATCCTCTGTTCCTGGCATGGGCACCAATCAGGTATGACACATTCAATCACATCATTTTAATAAAATGCACATCATTTTAATAAAATGCACACTACTTTAATAAAATGCACACTATTATTTCAAAGTTTGCATTTTACACAGTTCATTTTTTAAAAATTCTGCATTTTACAATATCCACTCACATTCAACAATTGTCATTTCTTAGATTTTGTTCTAAATGTATGTTCTGTGTGTGTGTGATGTGTGTGTGTGTGGGTGTGTGTATATGTATTTATATATTCGTTGTGTTTTGTTTTGCTGAGCTTTGGAAAGTAAGGGGCAAACATCTAAAGTTTCACCCTTAAATATAATAGTATATATTACCTGAGGGGGAAAAAAAACTCAATGTCATTATCACACTGAATGAAATTAACAATAATTCTTTAAATACCACCTAATATGTAACCATAATCAAATTTTCTCTGTTGTGCCAAAACATCTTTTATTGGTTCTTTTTAAAAATCAAAAGTCGGGCTGGGGATGTGGCTCAAGCGGTAGCGTGCTCGCATGGCATGTGTGCGGCCCGGGTTCTATCCTCAGCACCACATACCAACAAAGATGTTGTGTCCGCTTAAAGCTAAAAAATAAATATTAAAATTCTCTCTCTCTCTCTCTCTCTCTCTCTCTCTCTCTCCCCCTCTCTCTCTCTTTAAAAAAAGATATTGTGTCCACCTAAAATTAAAAAATAAATATTAAAAATAAATAAATAAAAATAAAAAGTCAAATCAAGGCTTGTGCATTTCATTTGTTTTATCTCTTTAATCTCCTTCAAGGTAGAATAGTAACTCCTCTATATTTTCTTTAAAAAATGACGTTGAGTGCTGGGGTTGTGGCTCAGTGGTAGAGCACTTGCCTAGCATGTGCGAGGCACTGGGTTCGAGTCTCCACACCACATATAAAGAAATAAAGGCCCATCAATAAGTAATAAAAATATTTTTAAAAAAATAACATTGAGACCATGCCTGTAATACCAGCAGTTTGAGGGGCTGAAACAGGAGGATTGTGAGTTCAAAGCCAGCCTCAGCAACTTAGCAAGGCCCTAAGCTTCACCCTTGCTAAGTTGCTGAGAGTCTTGATGAGTTTTTGAGGCTGGCCTTGAACTTGCCATTCTCCTACCTCAGCCTCCTGAGTAGCTGGGAATATAGGCATGTGTCACTGCTCCTGGATTGATTTGTGTGTTATTTTAAATACATTGAGTTATCCATTGCCACTGTTGTTAGTTTACTGCTAAACTTGTCCTAAATTTTTCAAGGAAGATCTTTCAATATGCCTTCTAAGTTCTTTGCCATGAATCCATTATATTCAGCACTTCCTTTGTGACTGGCACAATAAAGTGTTTGAGGTTCATCTTGTACATTTCCTACTCCAGATATAGGATCAACCATTTTTTCAAAGACTTCTGTTTTCTTTTAGTAAGTAAAAAATGTAGGGTGCCTGTTTTACTGTGCATGATATATTAGTACAGTAATACATGTATACAATTTATACATCAACACATTCAGAATGTAGGTGCATTCCCACTTTCTTTTTACTGAGTGGTATGTCCAATTAGTGCAATTAGAACTATAGGAATGCAGCAAGGGGTGCCTTTGCCCTGGATCTGAGACTAGGTAGCTGCTTGGATCATTTTGCTCATCATCTTTTTTTTTTATGGCAAAGAATATTTTATTCTGGCCTAATGCAAGTGGCATTGAGACTTTTGCAATAGGAGAGAGAGATTGAACTCAACTCCCTGCTCACAAGTTTTTCAAGTTTAACATGGATACATGCTTGTCCTTGTTCATGATATCATTTCCAGGGAAACAAGGGGCTAGAATCAAGTCAACTCTACTGGCTTTCAGGGTCTGTATCCTTGTGCTGCTGATGTCTACTCTGCCCTGCCTCCCAAGCTTGGGAAGCACATTTTTTGCATGGCAAGTTCATCCTTCACCAAAATGGTTATTACTTTCTTAGCTAGATCCTGCTAAGGATCTTAAAGAGTTCTTAGTGAAAAGGAGTTGTGTACTTTCTCAAGTGCCCCACTCCTCTGCAACCACCCGCTACCCTTCCTCTAGCTTGCTCTTGGGTAGCAAAGTACATTGACAAGGTCCAGACAAATATGTCAGCTGAGAAACCGTGCTTCTAAACTAGAGGAGCATTGCCAGATGGTTCTTTCTTCTCCACCCCACCGCTTCTGTCCTCTCCCTTTGTCTCCCATCTTCTCCTTTCCTCTGCCTCTTTCTCCAATTTCATTGTTTTTACTTTTCTTTTTTTTTCCTCCTCTGTTCTTTCCATCCTGCCATCTTCCCAGGATTCTGCTCTGAATCCTAAGTCCATATTAGAGCCCAGAGAAAAGTAGGCTATATTAAGAAGAGGTAGAAAAGAGCATTAGAGCGATTTAGTTTAGAGGAAATGGGACAGGATGACTGTAATCGGTTACATACTTAAAGATAACTGTTGGATGTGCACTAAGAGTCAGGAAGTTCTCCATTTGCAGAGCCATAGCTCAAAGGGAGATAAGATTCCACTGCTGTGTGTTGTAGTCTTTTTACAAGCCAGTTAATAATTCTTCAGAGAAATACTTCATGTTATTCTCAGGAGAAAATAAGGCCAGTGTTTAATAGTTTTGTCAAATCTTTTTAGGTAGGATTCTAATTTGAATGCAGACAGTGTGTCAGTTACCCTAGAGACCATTCTGTTCATTTTGTTTTTTTCTTCACCTCTGTCTTCCCCACGTAGTGTACATTTGAATGGTAATGGAAGTTTTAAAATATTTTTGTTTAACAATTCCGACACACTTCAGTAGATAATTATAGACAAATAAGGGCTGAAATGCTGGATCCTTAAAAAATAAACAGACTGCCCATATTGAAATAAAAGACATACTTTTCTGTGGGCAAAGGTTTCCAACCCTGAGTGTAGCAGCCAGCTACTTCTTCTTGCCAGGAATCTCTTTGACACATTAATCTTGTTATGTAGAACCTTGTTTGACCTTTCGAATGTTTGCATAAGAAAAATGATGCACAGATGTTTTCAGAAGTGGGAAAAAATTGTCTTGCGTCCCGTATTATCAGAGGAGTGAATGTGTCAGTCTATGGAAGAATGATTCTTACTAAATATGTAAAAGTAAATCTTATCTCTCTCTCTCTCATTTGTGACAAGTTGGAAACAAGAGAAAACATCTGCAAGTCATGTGTTCATGATCAATTAATTAGCAACTATTTGCTGAGACCCTACTTTAAAATAAATGGTATGCAGAACAAGGAGCTTCGGGCATTTTTAACACTACATAAAGAAAGGAAGAGAAGCAGATAGAAGCTTCAGACAAAAGTTAGGAGGAAAGTAGAAAATATATGCCCAGAGAAAGCTAACAGTTGAATTCAAGATAGTTTAGAGTTTATTGTAAGTATAAAATTCGAAGAGTTGAAAATCCTCTCATAAAACTCAGACAGATTGGGAGAAAGAATGGGGATGTTTGAGGCCTAGATTGGTCAACGAAAGCTTCATCAAGATGTTACTTAAGCTGAAATTTGGGAGGATTTGACTCAGATGAATGGAGTCTCTGGAATTGAGCATGAGGAAAACAGGGAGGTAGGCAAGTGATGGACATTTAAGAACTTACGTATCTTTTTAGTGCAGCAGAAAGTTGACAAATCATTCTTTCAGGGGACAAGACGTTGGGGATGATAAATATGGAAAGATCCTGGAAATAAATCTGGTAATTTGTGCATTATAGTTACATATAACAGTGGGGTTCATTTTGACATAATAAGCCTCCCTCTTATGTCTGCCTCATTGCTTATCTTTCTTCCAATCCATCTACTCTGTTATTCATCTTCCATGTGGTTCAAACATGGCTGCCATGTAAACTTCCTTGACATCAAAATCTTTTCAGCATCAAACATTGACTAACTACATTCTACCTCTTTTTTGGGGGGAGGGGAGGGAGTTAAATGCTTATAAGAAAGAGGAACTCTTTAGTAGATGGCCAGGCAATTCATTAGCTGGTTGGGTATCCACTTCCTCCAGTTCAAACAGACATTACTCTTAAACAGAAACAACCCAGCAGAGACTCCTGACTCCCTGTATTGGGAGCTCTGGGCAGAACAGTCTAAGGCAGAAGAGGAAATAGATGTGTTCCATGCTCTATAGGACCATTAGAGATTCAGGGAACATTTAGTATGTTCTGCATATGTTTGAGATGTGTCTGGTCTGTTTCTCTGTGTCTAGAAAAGATTTACCCAAACTTTCTTCTGAAAGAGCTGTGGTAATCTGAAAAGCATTGATCTCAAATTAAATGTCGACTCTACCACCTCCTCAACTCTGAGCTTCAATTTCCCATCACAGGATGAGGCTAATAATGCATACCTGTTGGGGTTGTCCGGAATATAAATGAAATAATGTAGATGTCATTATCTGCTTGGCACAAAACAAGGACTTGTTAAAAAAGATTTCTTTTGATTCTTTAATATGTTATGAATATTCTATAACATAAAAGTCCTTGCAATGTATTTCTACATTCTATTTTTAATTTTTAATAAAATTTATTTTTGATTGCACATTTTTACATGTCTTTAATAAACAAGGCCTCTTATATAACACAGTTACAATATCATTATCTCACTCAATACACTAAAATAATTCCTTGATAGCACCAATACTACATCTATGTTTGATTTTTTTCAATAGTCTCAAAAATATCTTTCAATAGTTATTTGGTTTGAATGAAAACTCCAATGGGGTTCACATGTTGAACTGGGTTGATAAGTCTAACATATCTCAGTCTGTAACTGTTCTCCCAGTTTTTCTATGACATGCATTTATTGAAAATAGTGGGATCATCATTTTTACAGAATTTTCCAATTTAGAATTTGCTGATTTTATCCTCAAAGCATCAGTTAACAGGTTCCTCTATTCCCACATTTCCTGAAAACTGGTTCAAACATGGCTGTCATGATCACTAGAGGCTTACTTAGATTTAGATTCAAATTGTTTTCTGGCAAAACTATAAAGGAAATGTTTTTGTATTATCTTTTATGTTTTAAAAGTCATGAATTTGAAATGGTAGCTCAATAGTTCCCAAGGCATTTTGAATTTAGGAACATGGGATTACCAGTTGATTCTGGTTTACTCATGCATAAGTGAGTCACCTTTACCAGACACTTACTGGTACTTATGACTGACATCTTCCAGAAGATGCAGATAGAAGTCATAGTTATCATTTTATCTTTAACAAACATATTACTGATGCCTTTTTATACATATCTTTGGCTAAAGATGGTCACCTATTCTACGTGGCTGGGGCTGAGGCTGGGGCTGGGGCTCAGCAGTACAGCATATGCCTAACACTTGAGAGGCACTGGGTTCGATCCTCAGCAACACATAAAAAACAAACAAACAAATAAATAAATAAAACAAAGGTATTGTGTCCAACTACAACTAAAAAAAATATTAAAAAATAAATAAATAAGTAAAGATGGTCATTTATTCTAATTAAAAAAAAAATCAATTCCCTGCCTGGCCTACACTATAAGTTAGGAATAAAAATGTTTGAAATGATTAATGAATAGAAAAGAAACTAGATCAAAATAGAACTTATCTTTGAAAATTGTATGTGATTTTACTAATTATTTTAAATGAAAGTAAAGCCAGGGGTCTGGAGTTGTAGCGCAGTGGTAGAGCACTTGCCTCGCATGTGTGAGGTACTAAGCTCCATCCTCAGCACGGCATACAAATAAATAAACAAGGCCTGGGGTTATAGCTCAGGGTAGAGCACTTGCGTCCCACCTGTGAGGCACTGGATTCGGTCCTCTGCACCACATAAATATAAATAAAATAAATCAAGTAAAGATATTATGTCCATCTTTTAAAAAATCTTTAAAAATAATAAACAAAATATACATACATTTATAAAGATATATAAAATAAAGATATAAAACAAAGATAAATATAATAAAGACATATAATAAATATATATAATAAAGATTATATATTATTATTATTATTATTATTATTATTATTATTAAGAAAGTACAGCCAAGCACATTGAAGCAAGACTGGGGTATTATTCTGAAATGTTGGGTTGTAAGATCATGTAGTAAATCATAGCCCTGCCTTCCCTACCTGAGTTGAAAATAGAGAACTAGATAAAGGAATCAGAATAATTGCTTCCACATTTGATAAAGGTATTATCCAGAGTATGTTTTAGGTCCACAGCAATACAGAACTTGTTGACACTCTGGTATCTTGTATCAGACATACCATTCCCCTAGCCAGGGACAGTAGATGACCTCCCTGAGCCCAATACACAAACCAGATTCTTGTTTTTCAAACTTGCCACTTAAGAGCTCTCTCCTTTCCCCAGCAGGTGGAAAGTGAGTGAGGATTCGGGGCGCATCCAAGACTGGTAGCTCAATGGAGTCTGATCAACATGGAAATGAATAGAAATAAGTAAACTCACTGAAGTACATGATATAAAATAATATTATAAGTAGAACCCAGTTCAAACACAGTATTTTCGGCATGAACAGCGTCACATTTAGTTGGTCCCAACTCATGTCAACTTCCACCTTATGGCAGCTCATGTTTCACCGAAGAATCATTTGTGGAGTATGTGCATATCACAGTGCCAGTGCATGTCAAGGTGGAGAAAGATATATTCTTCACCAACCAGAGGCTCAGCCTCCTGTGGGTTCTCAGACAAGTGCACACAAGATACACGGTGGTCCAGTTTGCTGGGCATCAGATGTGGAGTTGTGTTCAACATGGAGTCATGCTGCTTAGCCCTCTGGAAGAAGAGATGTGCCCAGCTGCAGGGGGTTGGAGGCTATCAGCTCTTTCAGGGTCCACTTAAGGTTTCAAACTGTGGTCATGCTCTCTTGGGTGGCTTCTGCTCAAGTGACTGACTCTGGTAGGAAAGAAGTCACACTATTCTTGGATGGCTCCAGCCAGTCTCTAAGCAAAGTGATAAGACAAGTGACTGGCCATTTCCACCCAAGGCAGGACTCCTCCACTGGGCAATCTATGCTCCCAAACTTCCTATTAGGTGGGTGTAAGACCACCAGCCATCTTGGTTTGCTAGGCCTGAGAATCTTCCTAGGATGTAAGCCTTTCAGTGCTCACTCTGGAAAATTCCCAGGCAAACTGGATGGTTGGTCATCCTTGCAGGTGTGTAGACCTTGTGACATCTGCATTATGTCTGACAGCGACCTCTGCCCAATTCTGCTTCCTTCCCCCTTTTCTTTTTCTTTTTTGTTTTATTATTTTTGAATTTCTTATTTGTTCTTTTTAGTTATACATTACAGTAGAGTGCATTTTGACATATCATACATACATGGAGTATAACTTCCCAATCTTAGTTCTACATGATGTGGAGTTATGCTGGTCATGTATTCATATATGGACATAGAAAAGTTATATCTGATTCATTCTACTGTCTTTCCCATTCCCATCCCCCCTTCCCTTCATTCCCCTTTGTCCTTCTCCCTTTTCCTTTCACATGTATTACTGCCCAATAAACCTTTGGTACTCTTAACTGCATGCCTGTGTCTGCTTCCCAGAGCACTTGATCTGTGATAAATGGCTCACAAACCAGTAAAGACCTAAATGCTTCAAGAGAAGATAACACTGAAAGAGTATGGGGGCAAGGAAAAGATTAATTTGACAATTACAGGGCTCCTCCTGGGTAAAACAATTTCAGTGGAAATTCCACATCCTTTGAAAGATAAAAAGGGGCATATTTAAAATACTCGATGATCTAAGATTCCTTGAATTCTATTTGAATCCTCAAAACGAAGTTTTTGCCAAAGATACACCAACCTCCTTGTCTCTTTAAACAGTAATGTGCTTCATTATTAATTTCTGTGATTTAATGAGAAAAATGAAAGGAACATCGGCTTTTCTGTGAAGTATTCTCAAAAGCAAGAGAGACTGTGAATTTTACAACATGGTAACTCTGGTTAATAACAATGTATCGTATTCTTAAAAATCACTAAGAGTCCATATGTAGGGCTAAGGATGTGGCTCAGTGGTACAGTGCTTGCCTAGCATGTGCAAGGTCCCAGATTCAATCCCCAGCGCTGAAAAAAAAAAAAAAAAGTCCATATGCAGAACCTAAAGCAAAGTAAGGGGGAAAAAATGGGGGAGTGTTGAATGTCATAGAGGGAAGATCAGTGGAGTAGAAGATGGAGATGGAAGTGTTAGGTGGAGGGAGGGGAAAGAGAAGGAAATGCAGAATGAATTTGATAATATTACCCTATGTGCATGCATATACACCAGTGAATTCTGCCTTTATGAACATCTATAAAGCACCAATTAAAAATAAATAAATAAATGAGTGGAAGGTCGACCAGTAGAATAGAGGAAGGAGGCTGGGGAAGGGAGGAGGGAAGAGAAAGAGGGGGCACCAGGGATTGAAATGGAGTGAATTAAATTCCATGCATGTATGATTATATCAGAATGAACCCAACTATTATGTATAACTATAATGCACTAATAAAACCAAAAGATATGTGATGTGATGCGTATGCTAATTAGCTTGATGGAGCCATCCCACAGTGTATACATATTTTGAAATATCATGTTATGCATAATAAACGTGCAATTTTATGTACCAATTAAAGAAAGATTTTGAAAAGGAAAACTTCTGAACTAAAAGAGGAAGAATGTGGGCCAAATGTTACTGCTGGAAAAAGGGAAGGCATCCTTCACAGCCCAGCTAAGATGAGGCAAGCCACGTGTGCTTGGGGTGTCAAACTGAAGAAGCCACTCATGGTCAGGGCCATGTGAATTCAGTCGGGAGTTTCATGAACCTGAAAGTGAGCACCTCCTTCAATATTATACTTCAGTGTCTGACTTGCCGCACCCCAGTCCCGGCCCTGGCATCTGTAATGACAGTAGGCAACTTCTGCAGAACTTTCCCTCTTTCTTGCTCCAGGTACAAAGCCATTGTCCGGCCAATGGATATTCAGACGTCTCATGCCCTGTTGAAGATCTGCATCAAAGCCGCCTTGATCTGGATCATCTCCATGCTGCTGGCCATCCCAGAGGCTGTGTTCTCTGACCTCCATCCTTTCCATGAGGAAAGCACCAACCAGACCTTCATTAGCTGTGCCCCATACCCGCACTCTAATGATCTGCACCCCAAAATCCACTCCATGGCTTCCTTTCTGGTTTTCTACATCATCCCACTGTCGATCATCTCCGTCTACTATTATTTCATTGCCAGAAACCTGATCCAGAGTGCTTATAATTTGCCTGTGGAAGGAAATATACATGTCAAGAAGCAGGTGAGTACTTAGGAGAGACCTACTTCTTCCTTGAGGATTTGGTCCCTTGCTTTTTTTTTTTTTTGGTTGTTGTTTGTTTTTGGACCCCACTGACAAGTACAATGTTTAGGCTGCCATGTTACTTGGTTTTGCAATAAAATGACATGAGTGATCTGCAGTCAGGTGCTTCTTTAAACTTCATTCACATTTGCTTGGCTAGGAAGTGGGTTCCCGCGTAGAGGCAAAGCAGAGGGGGCAGGAAAATGAGGTCAGTTCAAAAAAAGATGGGGGCGCACACCTGTAATCACAGCAGTTCAGGAAGCTGTGGCAGGAGGATTGCAAGTTCAAAGCCACCCTCAGCAACTCTGTCTCAAAATAAAGAATAGAAAGGGCAGGGGATATAGCTCAGTGGTTAAGCATCCCTGGGTTCAATCCTGGTACCAAAAAAAAGAAAGAAAGAAAGATGTAATTTGATTGAGAAAGGCTCACTGGTTTGGCTCAAAGCCAGATTTCATGGCTCACTCACACCCTCTGAGCCTCAGTTTTCTTATCTGTTATAGGGTAATAATCCCTATTATTGTAAAGTTAAGGAGCATCTAAGACCTAGAGTTCCTAGCTTGTAGGCTGTCCTCCTTATCTGTTAGATTCCCCCCTAATCCTTCATGACCACCAAATTTCATCTTTGAGGTACATATGGTAGACACTAGGGGCTCTGACTTTCTTGTCTCTGTCAGTTCTTCTTGCATTCTAACCCAGATGCAGATCATGTGATATTTATGATGGAAAAGTAGAAAGATTCCCTACTTAATTTAAATGAATAGCTGACCAGAATTGGTGGTGCATGCCTGTCATTCCAGGGACTTGGGAGTCTGAGGCAGGAGGATTGCAAGTTTGAGGCCAGCCTTAGCAATTTGGCAAGGCCCTAAGCAACTTAGGGGGACCCCATCTCAAAACAAAAAATAAGAAGGGCTGGGGAAGTTGTTCAGTGGTAAAGCACCCTGGGTTCAATCTCTTGTACCTCCCCCCAATATCTGACTCTCACTTGGAGACCTCACCTTTCAAATCCCTTCAAAATTCTCTTTCTCCCTTTTTCCTTTCTCTCTCTCTCTCTCTCTCTCTCTCTCTCTCTCTCTCTCTCTCTCTCTCTCTCTTTTTCCTTTCTCTCTCTTGCCTCAGTTACCAGGGAAGAGTGACAGCCATCAATGAAACTATCTCCCTACTTGAAAAATTTCTCAGTGATATCTAGTGTACCTCAAATTCTTAAATGAGAAACAAATTTCTCCCTGAAGTAGGACAGGGAGCTGGGAGCAAAAGGGGGTGTTCATCCCACTTCGCCTAATTACCTTCCTATATAGAAAAGCCTAGAAATAACTTGAGATTAAAAATAATAATAGGCAGTTATCTTGACTTAGCCAGTGAGGAAGAACAAAACTGGCTGCTTTTTTGAGCATTGGAGGGAATAAGAAATTATTAACTGTAGAGCCAAGAAAGGCATAAAGTCGTATGGCTGATAAACTGCGCCCCTGCTCTCCCGAGGAAAAAGAGAGCATTTACTAGAATTTCATTGTGCAATCCATTCAAGCATGTAATCAACTTTGTTTAAAGATCTGTTCTCAGCAGCATGTTCTAACTCTATTCTACCTCGTGGCTTTCTCCTTCCTGTTGTCCATCTCTGTTGCTGAATCTCTCTCTCTCTCTCTCTCTCTCCCTCCCTCCCTCCCTCCTTCTCTTTTGTTTCTGTTGTTCTTGTCTCAATTTTTGGATTCTCTTGTCCTCTCCTACTGAACCCTTTTTCTGTGGCTTTGTGAGCTAATTGCTTTTCCCTGCCTGTGTCTGTCTGAATCTTCATCTCCTTTCCTCTGACACTGGCCCCTGATCATCCCTCTGTCACTCTCCATGTGACTCTCTCCTTAGATGGAATCCCGGAAGCGGCTTGCCAAGACGGTGCTGGTGTTTGTGGGCCTCTTCGCTTTCTGCTGGCTCCCCAATCATGTCATCTACCTGTACCGTTCCTACCACTACTCTGAAGTGGATACCTCCATGCTCCACTTTATCACCAGTATTTGTGCCCGCCTCTTGGCCTTCACCAACTCCTGCGTGAACCCCTTTGCCCTCTACCTTCTAAGCAAGACTTTCAGGAAACAGTTCAACACCCAGCTCCTCTGTTGCCGGCCTGGCCTGATGAGCCGGTCCCATAGCACTGGCAGAAGTACCACCTGCATGACCTCCTTCAAGAGTACCAACCCCTCCGTGGCCACTTTCAGCCTGATCAATGGAAACATCTGTCATGAGGGGTATGTTTAGAGTAACCCTTGACCTTGACCCCCTAGGGACTCCTGGCTTTACTTTATGGCCAGCCAGAAGCCCCAGCCCTTGAATCTGTAGTTGTCTCTGTACCCTCCAGAGGGCTCTTGACTGGTGTAGGTGGGTGGGGAGGGGCCCAAATGGATCACTGTTGTGTTTCTAAGTAAGTTACCAAGGCTTAGCTTTCCCATTTCATCTTGTAAGTGAATCTTTGCATGGAAAGCAAACTTCTCCCCTTTTTAGAAAAGGAAACAAACAAGAAATTATTATTTGAAGCATCAAGACCTGATATATATATAGGCATGGCCAATTAAGTCACAGAAACAATCTGGCCCCCTAGATGGATAAAACAGGGAAATCAGGCCTTGACTGTCTATTTTGGGAAACTTCACCTTGTCATTTCTTTAAGCAGAAGCTAATGCTTTTAAAATATGACTCAATTCCTTTTCCAGGAATATCTGTAATACATAAACTGGAGAACTTTTATTTACATCCCTAACATGAAAAGTAGACCCTATGAAAAGCCTCATATATGAACAATGCTCTCCAGATTTATAGCACTGCAAGCCAGTTTAAGATAAGACAAACCTCAATTTGAATAACTACCCACGCATGGAAATAGGAAAAAAAAAAACCTCTCTAAATATTGATTTAAAAAAAAAAATGTTACCGAGGAATAGGAGGAATACTTAACACATAATTTTAAAGCAAAAATACAATCAAACACATTCACATATGTAAAGATCAATGTGTGGCTGTAGAGTGATATCTCACATTGTGACTATCACCCAACTTTAATTCTCATAGTGCCATTCTACCATAGAAGATAAATCCTCTTGTGGAAAAAGTTGACCATGCTGTCAATTCCTCAAATATTTAAAATATTTATAAATGCATAAAGGATGATATTTATTCTTGGTGTACAGGTTTTGTTTGTTTGTTTTGTTGTTGTTTTGGCACTGCTTGGGATGGAACCCAGGGCTTTGGGCATGCCAGACAAATGCTCTACCACTGAGCCACACTTCCAGCCCAGTACATAGATTTTGAGCCACATGTATTCACTTAGATTTAGCTGTTACATTGAAGCACTGCTTCCAATATCAGAAAGAAGGGATTATATTTGAGTAGAAATAGAAACATGTTTATATTTAATATATGCTTCCCCTACAAGTTTGTGGGGGCAAATTAATACAATTTCAATAACATATTTCTGTCTGAAAATGTACAAGAAAGTTGTAGGGGGCTTACCTTTAAGAACAGATTTTAAAAACAGGTACAGATTTGTTTCCACTTCAGAGGAGTATGTATGAAATAGCCCATGTGCAGAAAAAAAGACTAAGTGCATAAAATTGGCTGTAAAAATGATTGGACTATCTTACTTTTGAAACCCTGATTCCAGTTTTTCTTGACTCAAAGACAGGCCAATTCTGACAGATTGCAACCATGTAACTCAATTTCAGATGAATCCAAATTCTGCAAATGTGCCCTAATGTGTATCCCTTGCACCCTAAGGCAATTGGCAATTTTAGTTAAGGTTTCCTCTCCCTAGGTGAGATAGAAACAGTCAGCAATCTTTTCCACCTGGCACATTTGAAAAGATTTTTTCTCTTGCTACTGGAAAGCACTCATTTTCTGTGGAGCTTTAAGAGTTAAGACTAAGACCGTTGTAAAGACCTGTGTTTACAATTGTATTAGCTGGAGCGAAGCCTCTTCACTGCTGCTTTCTACCTGGCCTGATGTACTGTACACACCACGCCTTTTTTGGTAACCCATAATTACACTGCACAGTTTGAAAAGCAAGACAGACAATGTAGCACAAAAAAGCAAGATGTCTTGCTGTCCCAACTCTGCCTCTAGCTATATGACTTTGGCTATCAATTTCCCTTCTTTGCAGGTGCAGTGGCACACATCTGTAATCCCAACAACTAGGGAGGCTGAGGCAGGAGGATGGCAAGTTCAAAGCCAGCCTTAGCAACTTAATGAGGTCCTAAGCAACTCAGCCAGACCTTGTCTCTAAATAAAAAATAAAAAAGTGCTGGGGATGTGGCTCAGTGGTTAAGCACCCTTGGGTTCAGTCCCCGGTAACGAACAACAACAAAAAACTCTCTTCCCTAAATTCATTTTCTTTTCATATCCAAAATGAGAAGACAGTGCTAAATCCCTCCATTGCTAAAATTATCTGAGTTTCTTCATCATTTCTAGTTCTATGTTGAAAGCATTTATATCAGTTCTTTTTTTTTTTTTTGGTACTGGAAATTGAACCCAGGGGCACGTTACCGCTGAGCTATAGCCCTGCTCCCCCACCCTTTTAATTTTTAATTTTGAGACAGGGACTTTTTAATTGCTTAGGGCCACATTAAATTGATGAGGCTGTCCTCAAACTTGCAATACTCCTGCCCCAGTCTCCTGAGTCACTGGGATTACAGGTGAGCACCACCATGCCCAACTGTAACTCACTTGTTACAGCTGCCCTATTTCTGCATCTCTTGCAACAATAACTCTTTGGAATTCTTTCAACCACCATTTCATACTCATGTGCACACTGGTGGTATCAAAGGAGACAGGCCATTCTACTGTGTAAGGGACTCCTTGGAATCATTTGCATGAATGCCCAATGTTTTGGAATTAGAGCTGAAAGAAATGTAAAACATATTGCTCAATCTTCTCATTATTCAAAGGATACTCTTCCTAGTCACCCTTTGACTCCCATACATCTGTTATACTGAACTACTGTTCCAAAATTTTGTCCTTGGCTTCCTTCAAAACCTTTGCATATGAATGAGCTCAGGCCTAGTTAGTTGCTAACATATATAGTATTCTGGGTGCATAGAATTCCAGTATTTGGAATTCTGGGTGCTAGTTTGAGAATTTCTGATCTGCCTGCTTCCAGAGACATTTTGGGAGCAGGACTCTTCTCCTTGTTTCCTTCAGTTAACACCATGACATCTCTTCCCAAGCTTCTGGAAAAAGAATGAGAAGATTGAGGTCTATGTGTCTTTAGGCAAATCTTGTTACTTCCTTGAGACTCTTAAATAAATAAAAACATTGGAGGAGATCTTTGCCAACCAGTGACCAAGAAATGGTAAAGCCATTTTGTGAATTAGCTCAAGGGTTAACTCAGACCTTCTTGGTAGGAATGACTTAATTGGGCCTCTCTAGGGAAATCAAGGTTGTATTTCCCCCTGAAAACCTAAAATCACATGAGAGAGTTCTAAGACCTATGTATATGACCTCTCTGCCAGGGCAAAGTGTGGCAGGGGCTGGAGCTGAGACATTTCATGCCTGGCTTCCAAAGATAATCACGTTTAGCACTTATGTCTTTGGTGAGGAAAAAAAATCAATTTTTGCTGTGGAAAACCATCTGTGTTTATTCAATTGACAGATACTACCTTTCAATCTATCTTTAATCGAGCCTCCCTGAGGCAAGCAGTTCAACAGTGATAGATTAAGCAATAAACAAAGCCATCTTCCCACTGTTGGCTGCTGTGGATAGGGAAGGCACAGTTGCTATCGGGAGCGATATTCCCCGGCAAGATGAGTGTCCCTGCTTAGCATGGACAAAGCCCCTCCCTAGCGATGCTTTTATGATTCCCTGTTCTTCTGGCTGCTCTTGCTTCCCCACTGAATCTGGCCTTCTGAATTAGCAAGTCCTGGATCTCCCTTGTTGCCCTACAAAATAATGTGGTTTCATCTTGGAAGATGGTGACACCTTAGGTAAATAAATTAGAGGCTGCAGCAGATGATCCACACTCATCTTGTTATGAAAATATACATTGAAAAGAAATAAACAAACTTGACTCTAGGACATGGGCCTACTCGGGTTATAAAGTGTTCATTTATGCCAAGTGTAGCAGTTGGTTATTGATTTCAGAGTCTCTTCACATATCACATAGCTTCTAGTAATAAAGATTAGCTTTGGGAATAACATGTTAATGGCATCCTCATCTGTGAAGTAAAAGGTGGCTAAGTCACTGTTCCCAGGCACTAGATAGAAACAATCATCCTGGGACCTGACTCTATGAGAATCGAATGAATAATATCCACTTGTATCATGGTAAAATGGGAAGGACACAAGCTTTCTGCCCATTTGTGTCCTTCACATCCCCACCAGGAGAAAGCTGTTGTTAGAGAGTAGGCTGGAATTAGCCCGGGGTTTCTGGAAGGAATGGACCACATCTTGCACATTTGTCTAACTTTATATATATATATATATATATATATATATATATATATATATATATATATATATATATTTCTTTTTCAGTTTTCGATGGACACAACATCTTTATTTAATTTTTATGTGGTGCTGAGGATCGAACCCAGTGCCCTGCGCATGCCAGGTGAGCACGTCACCGCTTGAGCCACATCCCCAGCCCCACACATTTGTCTAACTTTTGACCACATTTTCATAATAGATTAATAGCTAAAAACGAAAGGAATCCTTCAGTCTTGCAGGACCAGGTCCTGTGTGTGTTATTTAATAGACCAAAGCCTTGACATGCTCTTCCGTATTCTGTATCTGGATGGTCGCTCCACCTCTTCCCCCAACACAAATACATAGCAACTTTAATATAGTGCAATCCCTTATTATAAATTTTGGTCTTCAAAGATACCCCTTGCCAGGTGAGAGAGGAGCACATTAACTCCATCTGAATATACCCAGAGGAATCAACATGAATAGCGCACTAAGAGCAAACTTTTTCTTGTGAAACCTCATATTAGAAACACGTTCAGTGGCTCAGGGGTAGAGCACTCGCCTAGCATGTGCGAGGCCCTGGGTTCGATCCTCAGCACCACATAAAAATAAATAAATAAAATAAAGGTATTGTTTCCATCTACAACTAAAAAGTAAATTTAAAAAAAGAAAGAAAGAAACACATTCAGTGAGGGCTGGGGATGTAGCTCAGTGATAGAGCACTCACCTAGCCTGTGTGAGGCCCTGGGTTCCACCCAGTATGGGTGGGGAGGGGTGCAGAAAAGGAATGCATTCTGTGGAATATATATAATTTTTTTAAAAAAGTTTCAGTGTTGTGCATATAGTGAATATATAAGGTAAGAATCTTAGGGTTAGAATACTACATGTTTAGGACTAATTCAAAAGAATACTTGGCATTTACCTAGTGTTTAATACGTAGTCTATAAAGCACTTTGGCACTCATTACCTCATCTAATCCAAGGCTTCCCTGCTGGCCAAAGAGCTGCTTTACATCATTTACTTTGGAATTTATAAATATTAAATTCACTTACTAGTGACCATTAGATTAAAAGGCCTGTGGAACTATGAGGTTAATACCTGAAATTGTCAACATTAGATCATATTTGGCCTACGAAAACACAATTTCATCAGGTTCGATTTAATCTGATTTCATTTTGTTTTGATGTGAACTAAACATGTTTCCTTGTCATGACCTGTTCTGTAATATGGAAGAACAGTGCTAATCATTGATTCACTGATTTATAGGGTGTTCTGTTGCCCCCAAAGTGAGTCTCTTTAACTTGGCACAAGGGAATAAACAGGGTCATTGTTGACTGTCTCAGGAGAAGCATACTAGTGGGAACAACATTTCATGTTACAAAAAAATAGTGACATGGAATGACCAGAGGTTGAAGATATAGCATGCATGAGGCCCTGGGTTCCATCCCAGTACTGAAAAAGCAAAAAACAGAGACACAGAAGGGTGGAATCCTTGGGAGCAAAAACACAGGCTATGAATACGTACATTCGTCCAAAAGCAGAATTGAAGTCCTGTGGTTCTGGAAGTGCTGGGAAAGAAGGGACTTAACTTGAGCAAGCACTGACAATGGGCCAAGTTCAGTGCTGTGGCTCAAGGATATTACCTAACCATCCTAACGTCACATGGAATAGTTGAATGACAGAATACAGACGTGGACCTAAATCTCTCAAATCCTCATCTATACCACTGCTCAGCATTAATTCCCCAATCCAGCCTGTGTGACATATTCAGTTCACAGTACCAAATAGAAAGCTCTGGTCCCTTTTCTAGATCTTGTCCAGAGGCCTGCGCTAGGGATAGAGTCAAAGAATACACACAAAGTACATTGAAACACACAGGTTAGTTTAGATGTTTGCACCCTCATCTCCACCCAGAGACACAATTCAGTTGCAAGCAGAAGTCCTGGGAAGAATTTCCCACTTGGTTCTGTGACTGATGGAAAAGAAAATAACCTTGGGTGAAGGTCCTAGTGAGAATAGCCAACCCAGATATCATCCATCTTTGAATCAGAGTTAATTGGAGAAAAAGTATCAGGAAAAGGTAGAACCACCCTCTGCACCTCTTCCTTCCTACAAGACTAAAATATGCCAGCGGATGTGTTCTTGGAGTCTGGGGACCCAAGCTACACGAATAGCCTCTACTAGAAAGATACTTCCTGGACTACTGGGTCAGGTAAGGAACTTGGGTATGGAATTAGGAAATCTGAGTGGTCACAAACCCAGATATCACCATGTTTCTGCCCTCTCTGAGGGTTTGCACCTTTCCAGAAGATAAGATTTTTCCTCAAATTTAAAATTCACTCCCAGAGTCATATAATGACATTAAAGGACTCTAATAATTTTATGGTCTTTTAAAAGAATCATTTTAATGGACAATAAAACCTCATGCATTCAAAACCTCATTAACTCCCAGACAAGCTTGAAAATGTTGCATAACTCAGGATTTCAGTATTTAAAATACATTATATAACTTGGGCCTGTTGTGAATCCAAATTTTTCATCACTTTGCTTGAATTTTACCTATTGTCAATGATAATACAGCATTAGGAAGATAAAACTGATTTTCTTTAAAGAAATTATTATTATTATTTTTCTAATCTGGTCTCTATTGATTTGAACATGACCTTTCTTGCATTAAAGTTGGCTGGGTTTTGGGTGATACAATATGTTGAAGCAGTCAATTCAGCAAGTTGTAAAAATATATGGCACAAACTTCTTTAGTGTCATTTTGTGTTTTGTTTTAAATATTAGACACATTTTGTAAATTATAATTGTACTTGTTACTATTAACTATAAATATTTATTGCCTTGAAAAATGTGCTCTGTTAAATAACTCAGAACAAGTTCCAGGTGTGGTACTTAGTTTAAATAATGTCATGGTTTGGCTTTGCCTAGACTCCTTGGACAAATGAATTATTTATAAGAAATTCACAATAGTTCTATGAATGATTCAGATCCTTGTAAATGTGCAAACTTAACTGTGTGGCCATGTACAACTCTCTGTATAAAGTGTGCTCTTTGATTGAATTTTTATTTTTCAAGAAGTGTTTCCAAAGCATCTATCACATCGTGTATGAACTGTATGACACTGAATCAAATCCAGTGTAGTAAGCTGAATGTTCAAGTCATAGATGATAATAAATTGAACTATTCCTTAATGTAATAAAGTCTAATTTGTGAAATGGACAGATGCATGTATCCAATGTGCAATAAAAAGTAGCCCGTTGCATGAATGCAGTCTGTGGCTGTGTGTCCTTCAGTTCCTTGGTCCCCTGACCATCTACATTAGAATCAAACAGGCTACTTGTTAAATGCAGTTCTCCAATCTCCTATTGACTTGGAACAAGAGGGGTTGTGGCCTAACTCTTCATTTAAAAATAAGCAACCCAGGTGATTCCCCAGAATCAGGAGTTTTTTGTTTTGTTACATTTTTAACATATGCATTTACCTTTTGAATAAGTAAGCTAGTCTCATGGTTCAAAACTAAAAGCATGGGGAAGTTAATGAACATCACTGTTCCTTGCCTTCACAGTTCTCAGCACCCTGCCCCCCGGCCCAAACTGGTGACCACTGTTATACTGTTATGAGTTCCTTCATTTGTATACTAGGATACTTTTTAACATATAAGCAAGTAAATACAAATATGTGTTTTCCTGCTTTCTACCACCATTTTACAGAATTGGCACATATTCATTGTTTTGAATCTGGTTAATGTCACTACACAACATATCTTAAAGATATTCCCATATGGGCACATAAAGCTTCCTTGTTCTTTCTTACACTTACATAGAGTACTCTAATTTACTTACCCAGATCCCTTTAATGAATGTTTAGGTTGTTTCCAATATTTTGCTATCACCAACCATGTCACAAACAAAACATACATAATTTCATGCACAATCAAGTATTGCCGTAGAAAAAAAATCCCTAAAAATAGAATAGCAGAAACAAAGAGAATACGACTTTATGATTTGACAGTTATTCCAGATTGTTCTCCCTAGGACTTGAATACTAAATCTTGAGATCTTGCTTTATGAGATTATCCTAGGTATTAGAGAGCAGGGAAGCTCTTAAAAATTGTGACTTAAAGTGAGGAAGTCTAGCTGAATGTTCCAAATGGTTAGCCTACTGCCTACCTGGAGTCTACTTTTATTTCTTTCCATCTAGCCAACTAATTATTATAAAGAAAGAGGAACCGATACATAGAGAACTAAAAAAAAAAAAAAAACCTCAATCAATAAATGATAAAATAAACCAAAGCGACATTTTTCAAGAGAAGAAATGCACATGGACCACAAATATATCAAAAAAATGTTCAGGGAGCTAGGGATATAGCTCAGTTGGTAGAGTGCTTGCCTTGCATGCACAGGGCCATGGGTTCAATTTCCAGCATGCCCCCCGGCCCCCCCCCCCCCCCCCCCCCGCTCCTCCAAGAAAAGTTTCAACATCTTTAGTACTCAGGGAGATGCAGATCAAAACAACACTGAGAGTTCAAATCATTTGGTTAGAATGGCAGTCATGAAAAATACAAGTAACACTAAATGCTGATGAGGATGTGGGGAAAATGGTACACTCATACATTGCTGGTGGGGCTGCAAATTGAGTAAAGCTGTTAGAGGACAGGCACGTGCGAATGGTGGGAACATGTTAAGGGAATAATTCTATAAAATGGGCCCACTGTGCTGACCCCCACGTGCTTTCTTTTCCAAAACACAATTTACCTGCAAGCATACTTGGCATAAGTGGACAGGATTTGTTACATTCTTCAGCAAACTACCTGTTAACTGCAAAAGAAATGCAGGCAGGAAATATTGGAATAAGAGGAACCCAAGTTACCCTGAAGGGGAGATTTTTGTGACCCCTTTCATAGACCAGATCCCAAAACTTAGGGATATTAGGATAATTCCTCCTAACCATTAAATTTGTAAGAATTTATGGTTAAGAAGCCAATTGGAACTGGTCAGCATAGGCCAGTTTCTAGTGTTGTCATAGCAGTGGGAACTTGAAAGCATGATATCACCCCACCGTCAGTCAGAAGTTAAGAGGTAGACCTGGGTGGGGCTCTTTGGAAACTTCTCTGGGATTCCCAATAAAACTTGAGTACAGCAGAGGCACATTGTCCCTCTCCTCTCTCCCTGAGAGTGTCCCTTTTCTCTTTTTCCTATCCCTTCAATCAACTCATTTCTGTCACTTTAAGTTACATGTGTAAAATCTGTCTGACTTGATTTCAAGAATTGGAGTTGGGAGGGGGGTGTCTTCATACTGCTTCAGATTCCTGGAAGGTCCCAGCTTTGTAACCTACCCACTATGGGAATTAGTTTGGAGGGTCCTCAGAAAAACCTAGGAATGGAACCACCACATGATCCAGCTATGCCACTCCTTTGTATTTATCCAAAAGAAGTAAAATCAGCATATTATAGTGATACATGCATACCAATGTTTATAGCAGCACAATTCGCAATAGCCAAGTTATAACACCAGACTAGGTGCCTGTCAACATAAAGAAAATGGATATGGATAAAGAAAATGTTTCATGTAAACACACTGGAATTTTACTGAGCCATAAAGAATGAAAGTATGTCATTTTCTGTAAATGGATGAAACTAGAGAACATCATGCTAAGTGAAATAAACCAGACCCAGAAAGTCAAGGGTTGAATGTTTCTCTCATAAGCTAAAGAGAAAATAAAAAGGAATAAAAACGGGATCTCATGAAAATAGAAGGGAAATAAATGGAGTAAAGGAAAAGGATCAAGAGGGAGGGAGAAGGGAGGACGGGAGGGCATGGGGAATGAAGCCAACCAAATTACACTATGTCCAGGTACAAATACACCATAATGAATCCGAGTTTTATTTATCATTATAATGTACTAATTTTAAAAATACAATAATAATAGAAGGGAGAACAGTAGAGTAGAATAAGGGGATCTGAGGGGAAAAGGAGGAGAGGGAAAGAGAAGGTACTGGGGAAAGAGATGATCAAATTATGTCATGTACATATACGAATATGGCATCATGAATACCACTATTGTATATAATTATAAAGCATCACTAATAAAAAGGACTAGATTGTGAGGTTGGATTTCCAAAGTCAGTGGCATTTTGTTTCATCCATTCCCACTGAATCCATGGTCAAGAAGCCAATGTTTTCTCTCTTTGTCACCAGCTCCACTTATATGTGAAGTCTGCACAATGGCTTAGCCAGTCTTTGGGAATATTTAAAACACTCAACAGCAAATAAGGCAACATGAGAAGTACCACAATCACAAAGTTCTGAATACAAGAGTGTTATAGTTTGGATATGGTTTGAATGCCCCCCCACACCAGGCTTCATGTGTTAAAAGTTGATCCTTATCATGAAGTATTAAAAGAAAGGAAATTGAATCCAACCCTGATGTTTAGAGGTGAGACCTCTAAGGATTGGATAAGGTTATCAAGGTGGAGCTCCCATAATGGATTCCTGTGGCTTTATAAGAGGGAAAGAGACTAGAGGGAATATAGACACACACACACACACACACACACACACACACACACACTGCCTCTTGCCATGTGATGCTATTGAACTCTACCATCAAGAAGGCTATCACCAGATGCATCCTGTTGACCTTGGATCTCCAGAAGTATGAGCTGAAATAAACCTCTTTTCTTTATAAGCCACCCAATCTGTGGTATCGTGTTACTGGCAACAGAAAACAGGCTAATACAGAGCAGGTAATTGCAAAGAAATGATACAGCTACATCACATGTGATCAGCAGCTGTCCAAGCTCCCCAGGTATCTTACCACTTGTCTTACCGTGTACTCCACCCTCTTGATGTGTGGTAGAACACCCCCTGTTAAGTTATAAATGCTTTCTGAAAGTGTTGACACTTTAAATAGCTAAAGACAGTCATAATAGTGCCAGACTTTCTATATCTAGTTTTTGCGGATTAGACAGACAGAAGGACAGAAGAATATCTTTAAGATATCCAGAAAATAAAAAGCCAAACTGCATTTAAGGTGGGTCCCTGTTAATGGCTGTGAGCTCCATCCAAAGCCCAGGTAATTTTTCCTATCAGAAAGTCTGAACTCTCTTTGTAAACATTCTGCCTATCCTGTCAGAGAAGAAAGCTTTAATAAAGCTTTCTTTATTAAAGAAAAAACATAGAGATTTTAATATAGAGAATTTAATATTCTCTTAGAAGCATGGATTATTGGAGTTGGAAGACACCCCCAGAGAATTGCAGACACACCCTCATTTCACAAATGAGGAAGTTAAAGGAAAGTGTCATGATTTGTGTCTGCGCTCAGCCATCACAGTTTGCAAAAATGAGAATTAATTGGCTTGGAGACGATGTAGATGAAGTGGGCAGAGCTTCCTCAGTCCCTTCTGCTAGACGGAGGCAAAATCTATGCAGGAATATATTGCAATACACATCAATGTTGTCAACATCCATAAACTGTAGTTTTTAATACCAAAGAGATAAGATAACATCTTGTCAGGGAAACAACACAAAAGCAAAACTCCTGCACCTTGAATATGAACTGAATTGTGTTCAATATTATAAAAATGAATTTTTGAAAGCACACCCTGCCCTTTCCAAAGCTGAACAGTCCTCTGTTAGGCTGGTCAGGACACTGCTACCATCTGTGAACCAGCAGAGTTGGCATCACCTAGGAGCTGGTTAAAAATGCAGACTCATGCCCTGCTTTGCATCTACTGCAGCAGGACTGACTTTTTAATAGATCTCTGAGAAATTCCTATGTGTATAAAATTTGTGACCACAGACCAAGAACATCATTTATTGGGAAGAAATCCATGTTGAGCCTGGCACTTTCTCTCTGCCATCTAGTATTTACACATTTACCAACACATTCTGGGTGGAGAGCCTTAGAATCCCTTTCCTGGTGTGGTCCTGTCACACCCCTTTATCATTTGAACCCAAACTGTGTCCCTACAGAATGGCAAGGTCACCCAGGGTTCCTACTCTACAAGAAACTAGAGCACATAAGTTTGGGACATCAGCCCTGCAGGATTGCTTTCTTTTATTGGCCTAGAGTCATTTAAGACTTAGCACACAATTGATTGCTTTTCCTTTCTTATGGGATATAAATGAGGCCAATTGACAATGGCTATTGCCCACTCTTCTCAAGTCACACACACCTTGCCCAGAAAGGCTAATTTTACCTGAGAGCAACTAATGGGACATATACTGCTTCCTTAGTTGCCATAAAAAATCTTTGTCAAAACAACAAAAACCTGTGACTGCTTGTTGCTTTAATATAATTTTTTTTTTCAAAGAACTGAGAGCCACCTGCCCATTAAACCGGACTCAAAGGAAGTACTGGAGTTCTGATTAGATGTTGTTGCCCCAGTTTTGTTCATGTCAGAAAAGGTTGTTAAAAGGTCTAGTGCATCTGCTCTCAGAAACAAATTCCTAACTGCAGGCAAACCCTTTTTCATTCTCATTTTAAAGCAGGGGGTCTTGCTTTGACAAATGAAAAAGTAAAATATGTGATAAGTCAAGAGCTGAAACCAGTTGGCTACTATTGGAATGCTATGAAGAGAACAAAGAGGTTTCAGGTCCCTTACTGGCCTCCCTGTCTCACAGTGCCTTGAGATGTCTGCCCTATTGCATGCTTAAGAAAACAGAAAAGGAATCACTCCAAATTGTGCAAGTGCCTACTGATAAAATGTAGTCCCACTTTGATGCCAAGTGGTTATGTTCACAATCCTTCCCCTTGTGAGAAATACACTCACCTGTCCAAATCCAAAGAATCGACTAAAAGACACAGGTATAGCAAAAAGCAAGGCAGTCTTACAAGATTGGGTGTCTCACGGTCAGGGGCAGATTGAGTACAACCAAGCATTCTATCCTCTAGAGTGCAAAGCCCCCCCCCCCCCATTCCTCATTGGCTGAGTACTTTAGCGTGTACAGTCTTGGCTCTTCTGTGGAGCCCCATGATGGAGGACTGGGGAGATCAACATTGCAGAACATAGCAGAGTCCCACAGACACCAGCCCCGTGGCTGCTGTTAGACCTTCCCCAGGAATATGAGAGACTTGATCCACGCAGGACAAATCGTCAGGAAGGACAGTGAGCCTCTGATAGAAATCAAGGTGATGACTCTAGAAGAGGAATGAGGGAAAGACCCAGCCAGAACAGCAGGGTCCCCTGGGGGTCCTATCAGCTCTTGAAGGTCTGGTACAGTTTTGGCTGGATTTTGCTCACCCTGACTGCAATTGCATGGTTCCGGGAATATTATGATCTTGATCTGAGGGGAGCAGCATCAGGTCTACTGAGGGCCAGGCTATCAGACTAGCGAGGTATCAAGGTAAGAAATTTTAGGAAGGAATAAAAACCACGCACTGGAAAACATAGCAGGCACCACAAATTCCCACATTCCCACCCCCTCTTCCACCCCCTCTTCCACCCCCTCTTCCACCCCCTCTTCCACCCCCTCTTCCACCCCCTCTTCCACCCCCTCTTCCACCCCCTCTTCCACCCCCTCTTCCACCCCCTCTTCCACCCCCTTCTTCCCTTACGGGAAGCTAGGAGGTCCAGGCAGAGTTATCAGGTTGAGAGGATGCTCATTTCTGCCTGGAAAGACTCAAGGAGAGGCAGGCTTTAGTCTAGAGGGAGGAGCCCCTAGTTTTGAAGTCTAGATCCAGGAGCTAATAGGAGTCAAGGTACAGATTTTGAGTGACAGGAAGGAATCACAGCACAGAGGATCACACATTCCCACGCCCCATGAGCAGTCTGCGCAATTTGGGATTTCCTCATTTCTGCCTGAAGGGTCTAATGAAGGTGGAGAGTCTGTCTGAGGCCCAATTGGCGCAGGGAGGAGACCTGGACCCCTAGTGTGGTGGAGAGGGTCTTTTCCCCCAAAGAGGTGACTGATCAGAACATCCTACCCCACCCACACCACTATCAGGACTGGAAGTCCCACACAGGGGTAGCCAGATGTAGTGTGCCCTGAATTTCCCATTTGGGGAATCTCCGAGGGCTGATATTGGGGGTCCCGATTCAGAGGAAGAGTCTCAGGCTTAGAATGGTATCGGTGGAGTCACATACAGTGTCACAGAGAGTGACACAGAGAGTGTCACAGCACGGCTGGGAAGCCTTGGGCTGTGTGGTAGCCCCAGTTACCCTGAGGGGGAAAACTGGTCCTAAATGGAGTCCTGGGTGGAACCTGAATGCTAATGAAGTCTTTAAAAGAGGAGGCTGGTCAGAATTCCTCCCCTACAGAGCCCTGGGAACCCTGGGCAAGGGGGCAAATGTGATGTATCCAACGCCCCTTGTAGCCTGAGTGTGCAGCTGGTTGTGCTACTTCAGTTGAGAGTGAAGTTTCAGGCTCAGATTGAAACCTGTAGGGTCCCGTAGATTCCTGCCCTTGTTGTCAGCCTTGGGAGGCCCCACAAACCTTGGCCGGATGAGCCTCGCTCTGACTTCCGGCTTGGAACTTTCTGGAAGGTGCCAACCTCCATCTGAGCGGTACGCCTAAGCGGAAAATAGGATTTTAGGAGTGGTCGAGTATTGAGGTAAGGACTGTGAATGTAGACTAAAGGGACACGGGCACATAGCCAGGGATATTGGCTTGTTGTTACCGTGCGCCACCCCTACCCTGACCCCTGCCACAGCCCTACATGGCCCTGGCTTTGTCTGAGGCCTGGCAGAGCTATAGCGACTCTCTTCTGCCTGAAGGGTTCCCGTAAATGGACAACCGGAAGTGAATAATTTGGTATGCAGGGATGGCCCTAATCTTGTGGAGGGAAATCGATTGACATCTTTTAACAGTGGATCTAGGCCCTGAGTCCTGAAAGCCAATGAGAATACTTTACCTTAAAGAGAGGCCTGACTGGCCAGGCAGGAGTCGTGGCATACACCTGTAATCCCAGCAGCTCTGGAGGCTGAAGCAGGAGGATCACAAGTGCGAGGCCAGCCTCAGCAACTTAGAGAGGCCCTCTGCAACTTAGTGAGACCCTGTTCCAAAAACAAAACCAAAGAAAAAGAAAATGGGAGGCACTGGGGTTCAGTCTCTCTTTTTTTTTAGTTATTATTTTACTTATGCATTTCTATGTGGTGCTGAGGATCGAACCCAGGGTCTCGCAAGTGAGAAGCGAGCGCTCAACCGCGGAGCCACCACCTCAGCCCCTGGGATTCGGTCTCTAGTGCCCTCTGCCCCCCATTTTTAAAAGAGGGGTCTGACAAGTCCGGCTGCCAGAACCAGCAGGGGTAGCCAGATGTGTCATGCCTGGACTTTCCCCCATAGCAACTCCCCAAAGTGAGGGCTTTGATCTGGGTTGGCTTACTCAGGTCCATGGACTGAGCATTTGGAAGTCTCACCTTGAGTCAAGCTCAGAACCCCTGGTGGAGAACAACGGGGTTCCATAGAGTCCTGACCCTTCTGTCAGCCCTGGGAGGCCCCTCCGCACAGCCTTGCCCTGTCGGGTCTCACTCTAACTTCCTCTTCGGAAGTTTCAGGAAGATGAGGACCTCCATCTGAGGTGTGCAGCCTCACACCAGTGAAGGGGAGAATTTCAGGACAGATCGGGTATCTAGGTAAAGGCTTAATAGCCTGGTCAGGATGTGGTTTACCCTAAACCTCCAATATGGGGGGGGGTTGTTTGTTTGTTTTTAGTACCAGGGATTGAACTCAGGGGCGCTCGACCACTCAGCCCCATCCCCAGCCCTATTTTGTATTTTATTTAGAGACAGGGTGTCACTGAGTTGGTTAGCGCTTCCCTGTTGCTGAGGCTGGCTTTGAACTCTTGATCCTCCTGTCTCAGCCTCCCCAGCCGCTGGGATTACAGGTGTGCATCACTACGCCTGGCTCTAAACCTCCATTTCTTTTTTTTTTAAATTAATTAATTCGTTAATTAATTACTTTACTTATTCTAATTAGGCATATATGACAGCAGAATGCATCTTGATTCATTGTACACAAATGGTGCACAACTTTTTATTTCTCTGGTTGTAGACAATATAGAGTTGCATCATACATGTACTTAGGTTAATGATGTCCACTTTATTCCACCATCTTTCCTACCCCCATCCTCCCTTCCCCTCCCCACCCTCCCGTTTGCCCAAAGTTCCTCCATTCTTCCTATGCCACTCACCCCCATTATGGGTCAGCTTCCACTTAGAGACAACATTCGGCCTTTGTTTTGGGGGGATTGGCTTACTTCCTTTAGCATGATATTTTCCAACTCCATCCATTTACCTGCATATGCCATGATTTTATTCTTTGGTAATGCTGAGTAATATTCCATTGTGTATATATGCCACAGTTTCTTTATTATTCATCTATTGAAGGGTGTCTAGGTTGGCTCCACAGTTTAGCTATTGTGAATTGAGCTGTTATAAACATTGATGTGGCTGTGTCACTAGAGTAAGTCCTTTAGTATAGACCAAGGAGTGGGATAAATGGGTCAAATGGTGCTAAACCTCCAATTCTTGAGGTCCCATTTAAGCAGGGACATTGGTGGGTGTGAGGAATACAGTTTCAAGTCATCTAAGGACCAAGTCCCAGGACTGGTCAGGTATCAAGGTGAAGAGCCTGTTAGAAAAAGGCGACCATTCAGCCCCCAATGTAGAAGGCTTCACTAAGCCCCACTCCTAGGGTGAGCCCTGGGAGACTCAGTCAGAGCTCACAGGCTCAGGTGACCCTCCCTTTAGCCTGCAGGTCTTGGTTTAAGGACTGGCTGCCCCAGTATAGCAGGGCAAGGAGTCCTGTGCTCTGTTGGAAGTGAAAATAGAAATCCTGTAAGAGATAGGAAGAAAACAACTATTCTAGAACACAAGAGGCCTCAGCCCTGGGCAGCCATGAGCAGAGCGATTAGGTTGAGGTGAGTCCTCATTTCCCGCAGGCTTTCCTCTCAGAGAGGTGGATTATTGCACTAACGGGTGAGGTCCCATTCATCACTGGAAGGAGAGGAGAGTTCTTAGGAAACAGAGGACCTTGACCTGAAGGGAGTTGCCTCAGGTGAGCAGTGGGTATTGGGGGTGTTGTTTTGTTTTGTTTGGGGTACTGGGATTGAATTCAGCAGCGCTTTCCTCTGAGCCACTTCCCCAGCCCTTTTTTTTTATTTTAAGACAGGGTCTTGCTAACTTGCTGAGGCTGGCCTGGAGCTTGGAATCTTTCAGCCTCGGTCTTCCAAACTGCTGGGATTACAGGTGCACATCATCACATCTGGTGAGCAGAGGGCATCTTACAGGAGACATTGTGAAGAGCCTGAAAAGTGTAGGAACCCCCCACCCCATTATGAGTAGGGGCATCTTAGAATCACTTCCTGTTTTAACCCTGGGTGATTCCAGGCATAGATGTCAGGCCGAGGTTCCCCCCAGTTCCTCCTCAAGGGAACAGAAGTGAAGGTCTTGGCTTGACAAAAGTGATCCTGGGCAGAGTTGGTAGATGGCAGCGTAAGGCACACTCTAATTTCCCCCACAGGGTCTTCAGGGAACAGGCTGATCACAACAGGAGACTTGTGGGGACCTAGAACAGTGCCCTCAAGGACACCTGCACAGGGCCCTTCTTAAAACCAAGGTGCTTTCTCCCTAGTGAATAAACTCCTATCTTCATGTCTTCCACATTCAGGTGCCCTCCTGCCACAGTCCTACCTGCTGTCCTTGAGCACAGTCATCATGCCTCGTGGCCAGAAGAGCAAGCTCCGTGCCCGAGAGAAACGCCGCCAGGCCCGAGGTGAGGACCAAGGTCCTCAGGGTGCTCAAGCCACTAAAGCAGAAGAAGGAGAGTCCCCATGTCCCTCTCCTGTTGCTGAGAGTGCTTACCAAGGGGCGGCTGCTACAAGCACCCTCTGGCAGTGTCACAGAGCCCAGGCCAGCAGCTCTCAGGCTGCGGCCAGTTCCTGCGTGAGTTCTGATGAAAGTTCCAAGAGTGAGGAGGAGGAGAATCCAAGCTCCCCATCCTCATCCAGGATCCCAGGAAAAGATCCTCTGACCAGGAAGGCAGGCATGTTGGTGCAATTCCTGCTGCACAAGTATAACATGAAAGAGCCCATTGTCAAGGCAGATATGATGAAGATCATCAGCAGAAAGTACAGGAAGGACTTCCCTGAAATCCTCCGGAGAACCAAGGAGCACATGGAGCTGGTCTTTGGCCTTGACCTGAAGGAAAGCGACCCCAGCGGCAGCTCCTACACCCTGGTTAGCAAGATGGATCTTCTGGGTGAAGGTAGTCAGAGTGATGGCAAAGGCTTTCCCAAGAATGGTCTCCTGATGCCTCTCCTGGGTCTGATCTTCATGAATGACAACTGCGTCTCTGAGGAGGAGATGTGGGAATTCCTGAATATGTTAGGGCTCTATGATGGTAGGAAGCACTTCATCTTTGGGGAGCCCAGGAAGCTCATTACCAAAGATTTGGTGCAGGAAAAGTATTTGGAGTACCGCCAGGTGCCTCACAGTGATCCTCCCCGCTATGAATTCCTGTGGGGTTCCAAAGCTCATGCTGAAACCAGCAAGATGCAAGTCCTAGAATTTTTGGCCAAGGTCAACGACACGGTGCCCAGTATCTTCCAAGCTCGGTATGAGGAGGCTTTGAGAGATGAGGAAGAGCGATTCCATGCCAGAGTTGCAGCCAGAGTTGGCACTCCTGCCCTTCCCCGGGCCACTTCCCCCAGATCCTCCCAGCATTAGTGAAGTCACGGGGAGATGATCCTCAGTTTGAGGTTGAAAGTTGCTATCGACCTAAGTAGTTGGAGAGCAAGGGAGGGCTGGAGAGATCGCGATGGTGTCTTCTTTGTGTTTCTGTTATTCATAAATAACTTACAGATTTATCTTCTTTTTCTGTTTTTCCATTGTATTTCTTGTAAAGACTTTGTTTAGATTGAGCCGTCTGAGTTTAGGAGTCCAGAGTTATTCCTGTTTACCGAGTTTACTATTTTATAAAACAAATTGAAAATCCTCACATCTTTTATTGTGATCCAGTACAAGAAAACAGCCTCAGAATAGGGATTTGCTTTTAAAATGCAAAAGAAGCTTCTGGTGAAATAGTTGGGGTCATGAGATGATTAAAAAAAAAAGTAAAAAAGGGCCCATTCCTATTTTTTCTTATTTCTTTTCTTATTTCAGAAAAAAAATATAAAGTATGTACCTGGATTTGCTTAGTTTGTTCAAGAATGTGGGAGACATTAAATCATTATAAATGAGAACTCGTGTTCACTGGCGCTTTTGTTCGCGGAAACATCTGCTCTTTGAAAAGAATGTGTAGACAAAAAAGACACAGTCCCTGCCAATGTTGCTTTAGATTCCAAGAGCAGCTATCATATATGGAACATGGTAAGCTATACTGTAAACCTAAAGGACAATAAAAGGAAGGCGTGAGGAGGGAGGAGATTGCAGATAGAAGCAGCCAGGTTTGAATTCTCTGGGTCAAGGGAGGGGAGTTTTAACTTAGTTTGCATCAGGGGTGAGATGAAGCTGGTGAGTAGGGGCCAGCCCCTCAGATGATGGGTCTCAGGGTGGAGAGACTACATCCACAACAGAATTGTTCCTAGTATTCCTCAAGGATGTGGGAAAACAGAAATCTCCAGCTGGGATAGAACTGGAAGGATTCTTGTGTTCTGTCTCCACACAGGGATCCACTAAGGTAGGTATTTTTGTGCACTTTTAAGTTGGGGGGTTTCTGAGAATAAAGGTAAAAACTTTCTTGAGGAAGCATGCTCAGTGACCATTGAGCTGTCCTGTCCCTCTTTGCTCTGGCCTGGAGATCTAAACGGCTCCATTAAAAGGGAACCCAAGTAAATATTCTTTTGCATAATACAGCAAACTCTAAACGAGCTCTAGATTTTTTTATGATATAGATGGACACAATATCTTTATTTTATTTTTATGTGATGCTGAGGATCGAACCCAGTGCCTCACACATGGTAGGCAAGCGCTCTACCCCTGAGCCACAACCCCAGCCCGAGCTCTAGATTTTTGATGGCGGTGAAATGAATGAAAATAGAGAAGGGTTATATGCAAGAGTATCTAGGAAGCTAGACACGGTGGCACACACTTTTAATCCCAGTGCCTCGGGATACCAAGACAGCAGGATTGCAAGTTTGAGGCCAGCCTCAGCAACTTAGCAAGACCCTGTCTCAAATAATAGAAAGGGCTGGGGATGGGGATGAGATTGTGGCTCAGTGGTAGAGTGCTTGCCTAGTATGCATGAGGCACTAGGTTCGATCCTCAGCACCACATAAACATAAAAATACTGTGTCCACCTAAAACTAAAAAATTTTTTTTTAATTAAAAAAAAAAAGGGCTGGGGATGTGTCTCAGTGGTAATGTGCCCTTGGGCTCAATCCCCTGTACCAGAAAAAAAAAAAAAAGGTTAAGAGGGAGGAAATTTGATGGTATTTTGCACACCTTGTAAGACTTTTTTCATGGTTTATCTAACTGGGAAATGTACTTCACGCTCATATCTCATGACTGTTCATCTAATGGGGAATTATTTGTTTTATGTATTAAGCAGCATTTTGACAGCATTTTGACATATTCTCCTACTTCTCCTGCATTAAAAAAATTATGATGCATGGTATAGTACAGGATCAAAATAATTATAATAATAACTACCGCTTAAAAAAAATGTCAGTGCTTGCCAGATACCCTGTTGAGTTCACAGCATAGCCAGAAATAAGAGTATCAAAATAAAGGGGTGGGTGTTGAATAAAGAAAAATCAGTAGAAATAGGTTCATCTGCATATGTATTGTCAGATCACCTCAAAAGATCAAGGACATGAAAAATGATCCTGCCTGGGCCCTTTCCTGTACTAATCTACTAGAAGTTACAGCTGAGGCTGTTTGCCTGGCTCATCTCTGACAGCCCACTACATACAGCTCCCCTGCCATATAGTCCTGACTCTGCTCAGAGCACTTGGAGGCTCATGAAGACTTGGTCCCCAAAGCCCCAATGTTCAGAGGTAGCATTTTTGAGGAAGTGATTGGATCACAAGGGCTTTGACCTCATCAGTGGATTAATCCATTGAAGGATTCATAGCTGAATGGGTTATTGGAGGTGGCAGAAGCTGGAGGAAGTGGGACCTAGTTGGAAGAACTGGGTCCTTGGGGGTGTGTCTTTAGGGCTATATCTTGTCCCCAGCTTCCTGGCTTCCATGAGCTAAGCAGTTTTCCTCTACCATGCCCTTCTGCCATGAGGTTCTGCCTCACCTCAGGCTCAGATTGATGGAGCCAGATGATCATGGACTAAAATCTCTGAAACTATGAACCAGGGTAAATCTTTCTGCCTGTAAGCTGTTTTATTCAGGTTTTTGTCATAATGATGAAAAGTTGATTAACACTATGTCAATGGGTAGTCCCTCCCATTCTGACTTTTTTTTAAAGGTTTGGGGAGATTTTTTTTTTTTTTTTGGTACTGGTTATTGAACCCAGGGATGCTCAACCACTGAGCCACATCCCCAGCCCTTTTTATGCTCAGGGCCTTGCTGTGTTGCTGAGGCTAGTCTAGAACTTGCTATCCTCATGCCTCATCTCAGCTTTCTGAACCACTGGGATTACAAGCGTGTGCCACCACACCCACTGGAGTTAATTTCTAAAATCATGAACGATGCTGATTTTTTGGAAGATTCTTTTCTCCGTCTACTAACATATAGGGTTTTAATGGTTTCTTGTTAATGTAGTAGATTAAAGTGATTTCTAAATACTAAGACAATTTTGTGTTTCTGGATTAGAACTAACATTTCTTGTTTAAGATTTTATATCTGTGTCCTAGAATGAGGTCATCCTCTGATGTTATTTTCTTATACTGTATGTTCAAATATTACCTGTGTCCATTTGTTCTTTGTCATTTATAATTCTGATTAGATGTGTATTAGTCTTCTCACATACTATTCTCCATATCTCTTATTCTCTTTAATCTCTTGATTTGTTTTTGTTTTTGTTTGGAGGAAATTTGCCTTCTCTGATGCATTCAGATAAATTTCATCATATAAACCATTTCATTAATTTTATCGTCAAATGAGTCTAAATTTCAGTTAAAATCTTGTGAATTATTTACTATTATTAAATTTTAGAAGCTCTATTTCAAATCTGCTTGGCAATTTTTGTTTCTCCTCTGTATTTTTAAAACATTTTTATTTGTTATTTTTAGATACACATGACTAGAGTATATTTTGACATATCATACATACATAGAGTATAACTTTCCATTCTTGTGGTTGTACATATGTGGAGTTTCACTGGTCTTATATTCATATATAAACATAGGAAAGTTATGTACAGTTCATTCTCCTGTCTTTCCTATTCTCATCCCCACTCCCTTCCTTTCATTTCCCTTTGTCTAATCCAATGAACTTCTATCCTCCTCCCCTCTCATTGTGTGTGTTAGCATCTGAATATCAGAGAAAACATTCTGCCTTTGGTTTTTTGGGATTGGTTTATTTCACTTAGCATGACAGTCTCCAGTTCCATCCATTTACCAGCAAAGGCCACCTCTGTATGTAGTTTTAACATTATCCGCTATTTCTTTAAATAGAGTAACCATTAGCAATTTTATATTTTGTGAGCCTGTTTCTCCTTGAATTTATTTTTTTCCCCTGCAAATATTTGCTCGTGGACTCATATCTTCATGCATTTTTTTAATTATTTATTTTTCTGTTGTTTATATTTCTTTTTTAAAAAAATATCTTTATTGAATTTATGTATTTATATGTGGTTCTGAGGATTGAACCCAGGGCCTTGCACATGCTAGGCGATCCCTCTACCACTGAGCCACAACCCCAGCCTGTTGTTTGTATTTCTTAAAAGTTTTATTTACGAGAATCCTCAGAAGTTTTGAATATAGTCTCTAGTGTAGAGAGAAATTTTTTTTGAGGGGGAGGTACTGGGAATTGAGCCCAGGGAACATTTAACCACTGAGCCACATCCTCAGCCCTTTTTAGTTTCTTATTTAGAGACAGGGACTCATTTGAGTTGTTTAGGTCTCTCTAAGTTGCAGAGGCTGGCTTTGAACTTGTGATCCTCCTGCCTCAGACTCTCTAGCCCTGAGATTATAGGTATGTGCCATTGCCCCTATCAAGAACTGGCTTTTGCTTCCACCTGTTTGCTCTGGACACTTGTCAAACTATCTAAAACCACTAGATTATTGGTTTCAGGTTTTGTTGAACAGTTAAGAACTCTGAATTTGGGCTGCCAGTTCTCTAAAGAGACAGCTTGTGGCCATAACTTCCTGAGGGTATCTCTTCCCTCTTCTCCTTTGCTCTAGTAATGTTATGACAAAAGCTTTTTCTTAGATTCTTTCCCTAGTACTTTTTCTCCTGAATCCAGGTCACCATAGTGACACTGAAGTTCAAGTTCACCTCAGCTTGGCTATAATTCTCCATTCCAAAGCCTGCTCTGGTGATCTGCTTACCTTTCTGGGCTTCCATATTTACTCAATATATTACCTACATGTTCCTTTCTTTCTTGACAGATGTCAGCTTTTTCAATAATTTTTAATCCAGTATTTTAAATAGTTTTCTGAAGGAGGGTCAACCTGGAAACCTTTTATGTCTTACTACTATGAAGTCCAAAGACAATTTTTGTGGGTTGTTTGTTTGTTTTGGTCCTGGGGTTGAACCCGGGGCTTTGAGCAGGCTAGGCAAGCTCTCTACCATGGAGCCATATTCCTAGTCCTAAAGGCAATGTTTTTGGTATAATTATTTTGTAACCGATTACTTTTCAATTTTAATAATTACCACATAGTGAATATAATTACCAGGTTCAATATTCAGGTTCAAACTTTTTGTTTTCCTGAAGAAACTGGGGCAGAAACAGAGAATCATAGTGTTCCTAGTAGTTAAGAAAAGATGGCATACTATTCCAGTCTGTCTCACCTCATAGGATATTAATGAGGATCTCAGGATTGACTTGGTCCTTATGTAGCCTCTGCTACTTCCTTATTCATATCCTCAAACAATATAAAGCTGTATTCAGATTGTGCCCACCATGACTTAAGCCCTTTACTTTGGCCTCCCTATAGCTAATGGCCAAGTGTAACTAAATCCTTCATTTTTTTTTTCTCTAGCAGAAAGGAAATGCTAAGCATTTCTCAACTGGAGGTAATTTCGTCCCATCTCCCCCAGGGCACATTTGGCCATGTCAGGAGACATATTTATTTATTTTTGTGCTTCGGGATATTGAACCTAGGGCCTTGCACATACTAGGGAAGCACTCTATCATTGAGCTACACCCCTAGTCCAGAAAACATTTTTGATTGTCATACCAGTGGCAAGGGACTTCTGGGATCTAGTGGGTAGATGCCTGGGATGCTGCTAGCCAGTGCCCTTCAACAAAGAGCAACCTGGTCCCAAATGTCTATATGCTGGGAAATGGCAAACTCAAAGGGGTTTGCTCATGAGAAGATGACTTCCTCAAATAGTGTGGGTGGTAGAAAATATGAGCGACATTGTGAGCCAGATGCAATTTAATTAACTCATGGGAAGAAGAACTAATTGTTAAGTCCCTCTTTGATGTAAAAACAAGATGACTTCATCAAACTAAACCATCTCTGGGCTGAAAGAAACCTTTCATAGGAATATTTAAGCAGTAGATGTTTCACTCACTGAAATACATATAAACTATCTTTTGGGACATGTACACAATATGAATTAGTTAAGTACAAGAGGAAAAAAAAAAGTCCTGCTTTTCAGTCTCATTTGTTTCCCACAAGAGTGGAAAAAAATCACTAATTATATATTGAGTGTTAAGACAAATCAGGGCAATTCAGGACAATTTAAACTCCCCCAAGAGAGAATTTGACCAAGGGTTGTCCTGGACAGCCATGTAGTAATTTAACTGAAATCTGATTGTTCGAGCTACTGAATCAATATACATCACCAACAATTTCAGGAGACCACTTTTCTTCAGAAAAAAATAATTCATTAGCACTTGAGAAACAGAAAGGTTCTCCTCAAGATGATTCAGTCTCATCTTAATGCTGTTTAACTTTGGCAGAAAATATATAAACTTTCAATAATTCTGTTAAAAAAAAAAACTATACCAGCAGACTTCCTGAAGTCATTAATGAGAATTAGTGAAATAATCTTTAGGAGAAAATCTAAATCAGGCAAGGTTCAGTGAAAAAAGCAGAAATACATGCATGATGTAAAGTGTGGGGCTTCTTACAGGGATTAGACCTTATGCAATGGCGGGGGTAGTGGAGCAGTCCATGAAAAGCGGCTGTTTCTGCATCTAGTGTTGACCCAGAAGTAACCATAGGTCACCTAGCTGAAATTAAGGTGAACAAGAGTGTAAGCAAGCATTAACTGGAGGCTGTATCTCTCACTACCTCCAGCTTCACTGTCATGGGTAACTTTCAGGAGAAGCTATCTTTGCCATGACATTCACATGTATTTGCTCCATAGAACTCTAAGGAGGGAGCCTGTCAAGAGCAGAATAAGCTGCATGTCCAGGCACTGCCCTATGTTGACAAGATGAACCAGAAGAGCAGTGACAACCTGTCTAACCCTCTACAGCAGAGGAAAAACTATACAGCTGCTCCTTTACTTCTGACTTCTAATCTCATGCAACTTTCTCTTGTGGCCAATCCTAACCTGGAACCACACAGGGAAGTATGTTGGGATGTATGATACAAAGCTACCACAAATATCCTACTTGCAAATGGAAGAGCAAATAAATACACATGGATAAGCATTTCCCACCATGAAACAAAGTGGGTGATAGTATGAAAGACTGGCAGCAGCCTTGGGATTATAAATGTCAGAGAATAGAATTCTAGAGGATGATAAAGATAAAATAACAAGGAAGTCCTCTTCAGGGAACTCTCTATGGAAAAGAATGTAAATTATGGAATAGGCCATGGACATCATGTTAAAATTGGCAGCTAAGTCTATGATTAGAATTGGGCAACTGTGGGGGCTGGTGGCTAATTCCTTAGAGACCATGTTTCTTCTACCTTATAAATGTGGGAATGAAAAACTTGTTTGGAAGACCAACCAAGCTAGAGATTGAAAGATTAACAAGTTAAAAGGACATAAAATAATTTCTATAGAATTTGAGAAGGCATTTCATAAAATTCAGCATCCATTCATGATTTAAAATGAACTATTAATAAAATAAGAACTGATTAATTTATTTACTTATTATGGTATTATATAACTAAAAAGTTAGTATTGTGATTTATGGGAAAATGTGAGAAGTATCTCCTTAAAATTAAGATAGGAGAAGGGTAGTTTTTTTATTACTATTATTATTTAATTTAAAAAAAATTTAGCCAAAACAATTAGAGAAATAAATCAAAGGCCAAAATTGGAAAGGAGTCAAATTGCCATTATTCATGAATAATTTGTTTTTACTAGAAAAAACACATTGTTCATTTTAACAAGACTTTTTTTTTTTTTTTGTGGTGGTGCTGGGAATTGAACCCAGGTCCTTGTGCATGCTAAGCAAGCACTCTACCAACTGAGCTATATCCACAGCCTCAAATTGTTCATTTTAGAAAACCCTAAAACCTGTTACAAACAATTGGAAATTTCAGTATATTTCCATGTATAATATCAATATACAGAAAAAAAGCTTTCATGAAAATAAACATCAAGATATACTGAAGAAGAGCCTAATTATAATATCCACAATGACAACAAAATGAAATGCTTAGAAATAAGCTTAATAAGGAATATCCAAAATTCATGTAAAGAAAAAATTTAAAGGATCTTGAGGGCCAAAAGAAATATATACCATATCTGTGGATAGAATAGCTCAATATCATAAAAATGCTGGTTCTTCCTCAATTGATCTATGTATTTAATAGAATCTTAGTAAAAATTCCATGTATTTTGGGGAAATATATATAAGCTGAATTTAAAGTTCATATGTAAAAATTAATAAGTAAGAAAATCCAATAAAGTTCTGAAATATAAGAATTATGAAGGAGACCATCCTTATTAAACATTAAAATATTGTACAAGTATGATTATTAAAAGTATTACAGGTAATAGGGATCAATCCAACCCATGAGACTTTTCAGAAGTAGATCTAACTAAGTACCCATGAGAATTTAGGATACAATAAAGATAGCATTTCAAATCAGTGTGGAAAACATGGATCAACAAATAAAAGGTACTGGAAGTACTGGGTATTATCCTTAAAAATGTGGTTTCGTTCTTTACCTCATATTCACAAATATAAATAAATACGAATGTACACTGTTGAAATACATCACATACATATATAAATCAACAGCATGCAACATATAAATATAAACTTAAGTGTTAGTCAGCTTTGCATCACTGTGATCAAAATACCTGACAAGAACAACATAGAGGAGAAAAAGTTTATTTTGGTTCATAATTTCAGAGGTATCAGTCCATATTGGGATGGCTCCATTGCTCTGGCCTGAGATGAGGCAGAACATCATGGTGGAAGGGTGTATCAGAGACAAGTTGCTCAGCTCATGGCATTTGGAAAACAGAGATAGAGAAAGAGAGCAAGGAAGGGGCCAGGGGGAAGATAAACCCTTACAGGGCACACCCTCAGTGACCTACTTCCTCCAACTAGTCCCACCTCCCAGCAGTCCATTCCATTAATCAAATGGATTAATTCACAAACAAGGTCAGAGCCTTCATGATCCAATCATTGCTTAAAAACCCCACCTCTGAACCTTACTGCATTGGGGACCATGTTTTCAACAGGTGAACTTTTGGGGAAGAACATTCCAGTTCAAACCATAAAAATAAGCATGTACTAAAAACTTTTAAATCCAAACCTTGATATCATAAAAGTACTGGAAAAATATAGAAGCCTTTAAAAATAATTTTATAGTGCATAAAGCCATTCTAAGCAATACACTACTTTTAAAAGATTGGTAAATGCAAAAACATTTTCATGGTAAGAAAATACCCTAAGCAAAATCAAGAGACAAAAGATAACATTAAAAGACCAATGTCTCTAACATAAAATATGACAAAAATAGAAAGATAAAATCACTTGAAAAATGAGCAAAGAATACCGAATCAGTCAGTTCTTTCCACAGTAATGCTGGATAACAAACAATTCGTAAAGTCAGTAGCATCAAAAAATAAGTATTTATTTCACATTCTTTACTCTGTAGTTTCCCTGGGATAGATGTACTTTAAGCTGTAGGTCTAGGTGTTGACTGGGATAGCTCAGCTCTCTGCATTTAGCAGTCCTCTGGGAAGAGTGGGTTCCTTGAGATATACTATTCTCATGATAGCAAGAGGGGAAATCCAACTACACAGGGACGTCGTCAAGCTTTTTCTTATGTCACATTGGATAAGATAACATTTTATTAACCAAAGCAAGTTACGCAGCCAAATCAACATCAAAGGAACAGGGAAAACTGGGCTCCGTGGCACACACCTGTAATCTCAGTGGCTCGGGAGGCTGATACAGGAGGATTGCAAAGTTCAAAGCCAGCCTCAGCAAAAGTGAGGTCCTAAGCAACTCAGTGAGACCCTGTCTCTAAATCATAAAATGCAAAATAGGGCTGGGGATGTGGCTCAGTGGTTGAGTGCCCCTGAGTTCAATCCTTGTTACCCACCCCCCAAAAAAAGAAAAAAGAAAAAAGGAGCAGGGGAATATTCATCTCTTCTACTGGGAAGAGGAAGGAAGTGAGTATTGGCAGAACAATAAACTATTATAGACACACAGTTCATAGAAAGCAAAAGCAAATGTCCTTTAAATATGTTTTTAAAAAGATGCTTCACTTTTATTCATAATACAGGAAACACAAAATACTGGAGATAACATTTTTCACATATTATCTTGGTAAAGATAAACATGGGGGGCACTGGGGTTGTGGCTCAATGATAGAGTGCTTGCCAACATATGTAAGGCCCTGGGTTTGATCCTCAGCACCCCATAAAAATAAATAATTAATTAATTAATTAAATAGAACAAAGGTATAACAAAAAATAAAATGTTCATGAAGCAATTCTCCCTTAAAAAAAGATAAAGATAAAAATGGTTTGATAATACACTATGTTAGTGATGATATGGGAAAATAGGAATATCTTTCTTTTTCTTTTTTTTTTTTTAGTATGGGGTGCTTAACCACTGAGCAACATTCCCAGACCTTTTTATGTTTCATTTTAAGACAGGGTCTCACTAAGTTGCTTAGGGTCTTGCTAAGTTGCTGAGGTTGGCTTTGAACTTGCAATCTTCCTGCCTCAGCCTCCTGAGCCACTGGGATTATAAGCATGCACCATCATGCCTATCTGTAAGCTAATAATACCTCTAAGGAAAATGATTTAGCAATTATTCTCAAAATTCATACATTATTTGACCTAGGAATTTCAGTTTTAGAAATTTACCTACTGGTATGTGTTTAAAATAACGTTCAGCATTCTTTTTTTTTTTTTCAAGTATCCAATGTTTATTGATAGATACAAGTATATAAAATCAGGGCATGAACATGACTTGATAAATAAGTAGACTTAATTTCAATACTATAATAAGAGAGACCAATTCAAATTCTCACCATTTGTTTCACACCCACAAAAACCACTTCAAGGGCATTAACGATCTCTCAAAACTGATCAGTTTTGTGCAAGTAAACCATGTTTCTTTTAAAAAGTCTTGTGCACTTGCCGAGGTTCAAGGATATTAAAATCTAGCACATAAAGCCCATTACTAGAGGTAGAAATACAGGCAATATACTATTACGGCAACAACCATCAATTATAGTTAACAATTTTTCTGTAACAACCAAATGGATAATCAAATATTGCAACAACTCAGGTATCCTGAGCAAAGTGCATTTCTACAGTATTCAGTGTTGCTATTCAGTTTTCTAACTTAAAACAGCCTATGATAACTGGCAGCAAAGAAGGTCCTTGTAATAGACTGCCTCTGCTTGAGAACTTATGATGTGATTATTGCATGCTGCTAATATACTATCTAAACATTAAAGATACTCCTAAAATATTTGATGGTAAACTATGATTAAGATATTACACTACAAAAAAAACCTTATGCAGAAGGAAATCCTAACTGACATGCTTCTGCTTTAAACATCGTGAAAACATTACAGCGGAATGAATTTTCGAAGTGGTTAGGTCAAATGCAGTTACATCATAGCAACAGTATGTTTTGCACAATTGAAGGCTTTGGCTGGTTCTTTAGTCAGCTTCTTCCTCTGATTCTTCTTCTTCAGCAGTTTCTAGCCAGGTTAGCCACTGATTCACCTGGAACAAAGCCTTGCCTTTTCCTGGAAACTCTTGGGTTATATCTTCTTTGAATTCATTATTGAAGTAGCAAAAGATTGGGCACATTCAGTCAGGAAAATTCAAGCCCAGTTACCTTCCATGGAGTCTATGCAGGTCCCAGGAAAATGTAGACAGTCTTTCTCCCCTAATGAAAGGGTAGGCAATTCCCAGTGCTTCCTTCTCTGGCAATTGCAGACTGGTCTAGTCTTCTCCTACCTTCAACTTTCCTTAGATCATGTTTGCTCTGCAGGCACTAATTTGGATGCCTCTTGACTCCAAGATACATATGTTGAGTCAAGCTTCCCTTACAAATCTCAGTTTCTCTTGTGGCTTTAGGGCCTGTCACAGCTCTGCCTTTTGAAACTATACAACCAGTGAATTATGATGCCTGTCTCCCAACCCACTCCCCAGGAAGTACTGCATGCTCTTGTAGCCTCCTCACTTGGAATTTGGTTGAGAAAGGACACTCATTCCCCTCTATGGGCATGAGAGGAAATGACACAAAAACCTTCATTACTTTGAATTTCCTAATGGATCTCTCTAATATTCTCTAGCTCCTATAGAACTAGTTTTACCTCCTCTTTGAAAGTATTTCTAAAATATTCAGGGCCTTTGTCATGTACCATGCTCAGTCTTGGGCATAACCAAAGCTCTCAACAGAAGTCCTATGTCCTATCCTGTTAGAAAGGTATACAAGTGTATGATATTGAACAGCTGTTACCAAATGGCCAGGTCCTGCTATCTGGGAGCATTTTCTTTTCATCCAAATTGTTTGGAATTTGGGGCAGTTGCTAATCCAAATTGAGGGATATTCATGTCCATTAACCTGTAAGATTTTCAAAGTCCACCTAGACTCAAATTCTATTTTACATAGAAACACAAAGTATTTTGTTTTGTTTTTTGCACATGAACACAGATGAAATTACTGCTTAAAAATGAGGAAATATTGTACTGGATCTTATTTTATTTTATTTTAGTTGTTGAATATCTCAGAAAAATCCCATTACCAATGACATCACTGTTCCTGGCACTTGGATAGCCAGCAAACACATCTCACTTGTAAGGGTCTCATTCACAGTAATTTTAGGTATATATACAACTATTTATTGAACATTTATTGAAAAATGTCAAATATGAAGAAAAATATCACGAGTATCCTGTTGGACATTGTCTTATTTTTCTTAAATTTTTCAAAAGTGAGTATAAGGGCTGGGGATGTAGCTCAGTGGTAGAGCACTTGCCTAGTATGCACAAGGCCCTGGGTTGAATCACCAATACAAAAAAAAAAAATTAAAGTAAATGCAAGAATCTACTTTGTTGTGTCTTCTAGAACATTCATGACCACTATTTACATATTTAAAAGCCATTATTTTATTATTTGTTACTTTAAATTTTCTCTTGGGCTGGGGATGTGGCTGAAGCGGTAGCGCGCTCACCTGGCATGTGTGCGGCCTCGGTTCGATCCTCAGCACCACATACAAATAAAGATGTGTCCGCCGAAAACTAAAAAATAAATATTAAAAAATTCTCTCTCTCTCTCTCTCTCTCTCTCTTTAAAAAAATTTCTCTTATATCATAGGACAGTATATTATATTTATATTTTTATTTATCTGAACACAGAAGTTATATTTTCTGTGAATTTTATTTCAGGATAGTCAAGAAGAGATTAGAAATCATTCATCATATCAAATAGCATTTGGGTCACATAGCATTGGAATAGACTAACATAAAAGACTGTCCAGAAGAACACGTCAAGGCAATGATGATGTCTTTTGTGAGAGGACCGTGTTTGGGAGGCTATGATAAGGTAGTCTTACTTCTTATATTTTATCTTCCAAAATAGTGTGTGTGTGTGTATACATACATATAAGTATACATATATATGCATATATTACCTGTTCACACAGATAAAAAGAATTATAAAGAAAAGGATTACCTACTACCAAAAAGGAGGTATACATGGCAAATTTTGTTGCTTCTATTTGCTGGAGATTACGAATATGCAACTGATCACTTTTCTTTTGTCCTCTTTATAAATGGTACAGTACGCAAAAAAAAAAAAAAAAAAGGTTCAGTGCACTGACTGAAGCAGATGCACCCGACAGAAGTGCTTGCTAAAGATGACAAAAGGCTACAAAGGTCGTCATGCATGGTTGTGCACACTTGTAGTTCCAGCTACTTTGGAAGCTTAGGCATTTGTATCACTTGAGCCCAGGAGTCTGAGGCCAGTCTAAGCAACATAGTGAGATTATACCTCAAAAAATACCAAAAAGTCTAAAAAGTTGATCCTTGAATTTTCCAATATGCAAATTTTGGGGGCCTAGAAAGATCTCTGACAGTATAATTCTTCACAGTGAGCAATCAGTTAACTCTGAGTCCCTGCTCAGACTTGAACTTTGCCTGTAATAGTTGAAAATATTTACTATATGGATTTTTATAGAAGAGTTTTGCTGACTCTTGTTCTAGATATTGTGGAAACATTAGAAAACAAAACTCTCAAACCAAGCAAAATAAGCAAAAAATCCTCATCCTTCATGGAACATATATACTAATGGATTCTAGCAATGGATTCTAGCAATTCAAATCATACCAATAGGATGGGAGCCAGATGTTAAACAAAGAAAAAGGCTAAATGAAAAAACCTACATATTCTTACAAAGTCTGAGAAACTAATATAAAACTTGTTTAATATTCTAAGTATTTACCACTTTGCAGCGAAAAAGTATCTGATCAATTTTCTAATTGCTGTCAGTCCTTAAGGCAACACCGCCTTTCCATGATTAATCTCTGTGAAATAATTAATTACCTCCTATGAAAGGCCTACTTACATTGATGTCATTTGTCTTATCCTAATCTCTTATGTTGATTTCAGTAATACATCCTAAATTTCAAGTTTGTCATCTATTAACTTTAAAAAGGTTCTCCTGAGTTTCTTTCCTCAATGGGAAAAAAAAAAAAATCAAGGCACTTATATATGCATGATGTTTAAAGCAATAAAATTTAAATATTTTTTCCATTTTGATCTCACAGATTAGATTTAATCTATGAGCAAGTTTTCTCAATCATAGCACTATTGACATTTTGAATTACATCATTCTTTGCTGCAGGGGACTGTTCTGTGCATTTTTAGTAGCATCTACTAACTAGATGCCAGTAGCACCTTCCAGTTACAACAAATAAGTAAGTCTCTAGACATTGCCAAATGTCCTCTGGGTGACAAAATTACAAATTCAGCCTTTCGTATCTTCCTATCACTTTTTTTATCTTCATAGTTTTCTTAAAGATTCAATCATAGCCTTTGGCATTAGATATTTCCAAGAAAGTAATTTGACTTCTTCAACTAATGAGTGTAGTTTGAAAGGCTGTCCAAGAAAAACCTTTTCACGAGTAACATAAAACTACATCACTTCACAGAAGCGACCAAAGACAAGGTTACGTCTGCACCAGGCACTTACTGAACCGACAAGTGCAAACTAAGTAAGTTATTTTATTATTACCTATGTTGTCAACCTCAAGAAAAAAAACCTTTGTGTATTTAAGGGCATTATACTAAAGTTATTTTCTGTTAACTGTAGTGGAAAACATTTCCAGAATGGTGTCATAAGGACCTCTGAAAATTCACTTCTACATAAAAGGCTTGAGCAAAACTACAAGCTAACTAGGTCTATCTAACTAACACACAGCTATAAAACACCTCAGCCAATAAGAGCAGAAAATATTTATGTCAAGTGAACATGGAACACTGCCTAGGACACACCACATGTTGAAACACAAAATAGTACCTTAATAAATTTGAAAGAATAGAAATCATCCAGAGTATATTCTCTAATCACAATGTAAAGAAATTGGAAATCAACAAAAGGAAATTTAGGAAATTCACAAATATGTGGAAATTAAACAACATACTCCTATATAGCCAATAGGTCAAAGAAAACAAATCCCAATGAAAATTACAAAATACTTTGAGATGAATGAGAATGAAAATATAGCATTCCCCAAAACTTAAGAAATGTGGCTAAAACAGTACTCAGAGGAAATTTGAGTTGTAAATTATTATATTAGGAAAAAAGTGAGATCTCAATTTAATAATTGAATTTTCCAACTTAAGAAACTAGCAAAAGCAGAGCAATTAACTCAAAGCAAGCAGAAGGAAGGAAATAATAAAGATTAGAGCAGAAATATATGAAATCAAAAATAGAAAAACAACAAATCAATGGAACTGAAGATGGGTTGTTTGAAAAGATCAATAAAGCTTAAAAGCCTTTAGCTAAAGTAATCAAAAGAAGAGAGAACACTCAAATAACTAATATCAGGAATGAAACAGGAGACATCATCACCAACCTTTCAGAAATAAGAATTACAGATGCTCCTTGACTTATGATAGGGTTACACCCTAATAAACCCATCATAAGTTGAAATATCATAAGTGAAAAATACCTTTAATGCATTTGGCCTACCAAGCATCCTAGTTTAGCAGCCCAGTGTACTGCAGAGTATAGGTTGTTCACCCTCATGATCATGTAGCAGACTGGGATCTATAGCTTAGTGATGCTGCCTAGCATCATGAAAGAGTATAAAATCATATATGGACAGCCCAGGAAAAGATCAAAATTCAAAGTATACCAACATAAATCAAGCCTGCACCAGCAAAGTGTGGAGAGCTGGTCTCCAAGGCTGGGGGAGTTGTTCTGGGGGCTGCAGTGTTCGGCTGGGCAAGATGAGTGGGTTCTTGAGGTATGCTGGACAATGTCGGGCCCACGGATAGCAGTACTGATTGTCCATGCAGAAATCTGTAGCAGCCCACTACGCACATCTCATGCTAAGTGTTCTCACCACAATTCAAAATAAAAGAACCAGTTGAGCACACACCCAGAGAAGGGCCTGCCCCACAGGAATCTGAAGGTCTATTGTGTGTTGGCTGAGACCTGGAGACCTGGGAGCTCCTAAGCAGTGTCTTCACTACAGGGGTCCTTGCCCCCCAGGATCAGTGCGAGGGGTCTGAAGTTGGAGCTGTGAGTGTGCTTGGCCTGCTATGGACATGGTGTGTGGTTGACACAGTCCTCCTGGCCAGCCACATCTTCCCCAGCCTCCCTGTGGCACTTGTGGCTAGCTTCCCTTAGGAAGCTGTTCCCCTGGACCCCTGGGCACTGCCTCCCATGGGAGGGAAACACATGATCACTTTAGAAAATGCCCAGATCTCTATGGACAGGAGTACAGAGGTCAAAGGTGCGTCTGGTGAGGAAGGTGTGCTGGAGCCCGGACGGGCTTGTTATAGAGCGGCAGAGCGCTTGGTGGGATCATGTCCTGGGGTTGGGGGAAAGCGGACTATAAGGGATACAGTTGGATATTTAGCTGAGGTCGTTTGCAAGCCAAGTTTGGAAGGTGCAGGCTGTTTACTTCTTGCTGCTTATAGCAAAATGCAAGTGGAATGAGATTGATTGAGGAAATAAGTTAAAAAAAATGAAACCAGAACTTGATAATTTTGAAAATTCTCAGCCCATCCAGATTCCAAAAATGCTAAAATTTAGAGAGTCTGTGTCAGAAAAGCAGGACCCAGAGAGAAAGCCAACCACGTGGCCGTACATCCCTTTCCTAATACCTCTGACAAAATTGCAAGTTCCGAGTATTCAGCCACTCCGAATCTCCTTGAAGAGTCTGAGGGAGGGACTCACAACTCCCTAGATGGATACCAGAGAATTTCTGAGCATCTCACCCATGGGCATCTCAGCAGAAGCCAAAAATAGAGATGGGGTATCTAGGAAAGGCCCAGGGGGAGGGGGCAGTGGCCGCTCTTGTTGGGTGGGATAAATCCCTGTGATGTGCACGGGAGACCCAGGCCATTCCTAGTATGAAATTCTGGATTTCTTAATACTGCTGTAACATACTACCTCAAATTGTGCCTTAAGGAAACAATTCCAGGTCTAAAGGCTGGAAGTCTGAGGAGTTCCCTGGACTAAGAGCAAGGGGTCAGCCAGGCTGGATTCCTTCCAGAGAAGCCCCTGGAAGGTGTTGAGAGCCACAGCCAAGTCGGGATGGTGCCTGGCATTTTGCCAGAAGGAGTGGTTGGGAGGTGATGCCAGCGAGCCATTAAGATGATGATAATTAAGTTAAGCTGTGTATAATTATTAAGATAATGACTGATTGCTGTAACTGGATGATGCTGGATTGGGGCAAGCTGTGTCTTCAGTTGTGTATGTGGACCTCTGCTGTCCGGCAGTGGGGTGGCTCCTGCTACCTCAGGTGCCCGCTACTTTTGTGTTCCCTTTGGTTCTCATGGAGTTTCCGGGGAGTTCTAGAGAGTTCCCGTTGGGTTCGGGCAATAAAGTAGTTCCTGTTTGAACCAAAAAAAAAAAAAAAATGACCATAGACCCCAAATTGATCTACAGATTCAATGCAATCTCTGCCAAAATTTTAATTGCTTCCTTTGAAGAAATCAACAGGATGATTCTGAAATTCATTCAGAAGTACAAGGGACTCAGAATAGACAAAAACAATCTTGAAAAAGAACAAAGGTAAGTCTTTCTGTGACTTACCTTTTCATATAAATAACCCATTTTTCTATTTCCCTCTTCCTTTTCTTATTGATTTGAATAATTTTCTTGTATACTGTGGGTATTAATTATAATTTTTGATGTCACAAAATCTTCCATTAAGCCAATCAGATTAATTTTACATGTGGTGACTTTCATGCCAAAAGTCCTTAGTGTTCAGCTAAACAAATAATAGCTTGCCTTTCAACTAGATAATAATTAATATTATAAATGATTGAAAAAAATCCACTTACCAGTAGAAAATCATGTGGAAAGAGTGTGACATTCAGATTTTCCAAGTGAAAAAGTCAAATCCACATTTCCTGAAACTAATTGTAAGCTACCTTTGGTTTTTGTGAATTCAACACCTTATCTTCTCGAAGTATGTCTCAAACAGCCCCTATCATTTTATTGGTTCCTTGAGATTTGGTTTTACTCTTGTTTATACAAAATGATTATTTCTTTCAATCATTAATTAAACTTTACTGACATTTTAATAATTTATTGGCTCATCATTATTTCACAAATCTTAAGTATTCCCTCTGTGCTCATTTCTCAATAGTGTACATGGTTGAATATTTCTTTCAACAAGGGTCTGTATGAACATTTCAGCCTTTGTAAATTGGAAAATATTTGTATTCTTCCTCACTCTTGAATAAGAATTTATGTGCACATAAATTTCTAGTTTGAATATGCTACTCCATTGTCTCTTTTCCTAATTGTTCCTTTATATCTGTCCTTTCTATTGGGTAGTTTTTCAGATATTTTCTCTTTACCCTTACTGCTCTTCATTTCCACTATAATCTGTCTAAAACTGGACATAATTTTATTTATCCTGCTCAGTCTCAAAGTGTGCTTTGGTCTGAAGACTCATGTCTTCCATCAATTATGGAAAACTTTTATCAATATTTGCTTAAATATTGCTTCTTTAATTCCATGCTCTTTTTTTCCCCGTGGAATTCACTAATGCATATGTATTTTTAACCTATCTTCATTACTCCTATCCTTTTATATTTTGTAGTAGTATCTTTGTGCTATATTCTGGATGGATTCTTCAACACTGTTTTTCCATTCACAAATTCTTTATTAAAATGTTTTCAGTTTATTCTACCTGCTGTCTTTAACTCCAGCAACTACATTTTTCATTGTTTTGTTTTCTTATCTACCCTCCCTTATTATTTTATACTTTCTTGCTCTTTTATGAAAATCTCTCTTTTCAAGCTACCATCTGAGGCATATTTATGATCAAGCCCTTTTAAGCTTTTTAAAATTACTTTAATTTCATCTTGAGTAAATTTCATGGTTTGCTGATTTCATCAGTTGCCTTTCTTAGCACATAATATCTTCACTTTCTTTGGAATTTTAGTTTGCAAGATGTTTTGAGTCTTCAATGGAGTTTTCTCTTCTCCTTCAGATTTTTTGTTTGTTTGTTTTATTTGCAAGTTTGTTTTATTTTAGAGCTGGAGTCTCACTATATTGCCCAGCATGGCCTTCAACTTCTGGGCTCAAGCATCCTCCTGCCTCAGCCTCTAGAGTAGCTAGAACCACAGTCATGAGCCACTGTGCCTATTTGTCAACAGGTTTTTAATAATTCACCTCTGGGCTGATGATACAGTATCAGGAATTATTTGGAGGTTCCAGGTGTAGCTTTGTGGTGATATCAGGGATACCATAGATCTTGTCACCAAGCTTGTGGATACCTTGGCCCCATTCTCGTATCAAGACTGCCTATGTCCCATGTCCACCTATGAGCCACAACCCCAGGTGGCAGTAAGCAGCAGATCTTTAACCTGCCTTTCACCCTTTACTTTTTCCTCCTGCCTTTCTAGGTAAGCAAGCAGGAGATCACATTTGGGTCCCATTTAAAAAAAAAATGGCTAAACTTTATGCAAACCCACTGCCTAGGTAATGTCCACTTTATTGAAGTGCGGCTTCAATAAAGACAGAAAAGCAGACAGTCTATCCAGTTGGAGGAACTTTAGGTTAAGCTTTTAAAGCCCAAGAAGGAATTTTTACTTGAAAGTGAATCTAACTGATTTTATGTTGGGTTATTTGGCCACAAATGACCCAGAAAGATTTTAACTACAAGTGCTTTTCTTTGGGGGATACATCAAGGATTCAATAAATGAACCTACTTTACAAGAAGATCAGAGCATTCCCAGGACCAGAGGAATGAAGGAGGGATAGAGACGGGGGTAGAGAAACTAAGAGAGGAAAAGACACAGGAAAAATAAGGTTGGGAGATTGGGGCAGAAAGAAGAAAAGAGGGCTGGGGTTGTGGCTAGTGCTAGAGCACTTGCCTAGCATGTGCAAGGACCTAGGTTCAATCCTCAGCACCACATAAAAATAAATAAATAAAATAAAAATATTGACAACTACAACTAAAAAATAAATATTTTTTTTTAAAAGAAAGAAAGAGGGGAAGGGAGGAAGGGCAAAAGCAGACAGAGGTGGAGATTAGCCAGGGTGGGGAAGAAAAAGCCAATAGGAAAAAATAGACCCTGTAAGAGACAGAGGCAGAGGTACAAGAGAAAAGCTCGGAAAATATACTGTCATTCTATAGAAAGGATTCAATTTTCATGCTTTTAAGAAAGAAAACATGGCCACAATCATATGAGTACCCTATTTGCTAAGTCTGTACAGGGGATGACCCAGAGGGAGGAAGTAGTAAAGATGACTGATCTTGCTCTCAGTGAAATGACCCCTTCCAAGCCTGAACCGGAAGCCTGCTCACCAGCAGCTGTTGCTCAGCACAGACAAGGAGCGCTCCCACTGCCTCTGGTCACTTCTAACAGCCAGGCTGATTTGATAGTCTCTTCAATAACCCATTCATCCACAGCCTTCTATTTCTTTTCATCCTGAGTAGCACTAATTGCCCTTCGGCTGAGAGCATGCGTAAGCCATTGATTGATGACACTGCGGAGTTTTCCAAGTCAGCAGCAGCAGCATGTCTTGGGTGTCTTGGCCTCCCTCCCTACTTGGCTGGTAAGGTGACTCAGGACCAGTGACGGCAGGAAAGTGAGCCCTCATCAGCCAAACTAGTCGCTGGGTTAATAGAATGAACCACACAAGATTAACCCCATCTTAATGACAGATTCTTCCCTTTGAAACAGCCTGCTAAGCTATCAGTGGGAGGCCAAATATTTGCTTCTCCAAGTCTGCCTTCATTTATCCAAACTTATCTTTGCTTGGGTTTCCCCAGAAGCCGAATCTGAAAAAAAAAAAAAAAAAAGGATATGAAGTCAAGTAGTTTATTTGGGAATTGGGAAATGTGAAAAGGCAGCCAATAGAGGATGAATTATCCAGCCAGCTTCCACTATGGACAACTAGATCCTAATCCTATGGGGAAACTCAGAAATGGTGTAAAACCTATACCTTGAGGATTTTTAACCCAGAGCCTGTGGGATATGTGAGGCTCCGACATTGTTTGCCCCAAAGCCTGAGAGTAGATGTGAAGGTTTGTATCATTTACTGAGATCAGCTTTCCACTTTTGAAGTTTCATAACATGAGCAATTTACAAATAGTTCAGCAACATGCATTGTTGGTATACCTGAATTAGTCACAGAACTTAGATTCAATGTCAATTCTTTACGTGATATACAATTAGCCAGGAAGAGATGTTTAACCTCCACTGAGTTTTAGATTTTTTTTTGATCTGTCAAGTGGGGATAATAAGGCTCAACCAGCGCCCTGCCACACACACACACACACACACACACACACACACAGAAATGAGGTGAGGCTCAGAATCACATTATAATAATATGTATCAGGCATCAATAAACCTTTCCTATCAAGGGCCAGAGAGAAAACATGTCAGGTTTTGCAGGTTGTGTGGTCCCCGTCGCAGTTACTCGCTTGTGCTGTTGCAACAGAAGTACAGTCTAGACAATAGGTAAACACACTGGCGTGGGGCTGTGTTCCAGCAAAATCTGATTTATAAAATGAGGTGGCAGGCTAGATTTGACCTAACAATCCATGAGCTATGGTTCGCCAACTTGTCATATACACAAAAGATTTTTGTAAATTCTAGTGCTACACACATTCCCAGTATCATCTATCCCTCACTCAATAAGCCATTGGATTCACTATCCCTGTTGTTTGGAGGTAAGTATTCAGAGTTTTCTCCTTCATATAGCACATGTTCACTGAGCAAAACTGACTTCCTTGACTTATTACAATGAGAGGGGATTAACATGATAGAGAGATCATAGGGCACCCCAAAAGACTTTTAGTAGGTTATTTGTGGGAAGGCTCTAGATAGAGCAAAGGGGAAAAGGGGAGGGAAGCATAGGGGTAGGAAAGATAGTGGAATGCAATGGTCATCCTTGCCCTAAGTACCCGTATGAAGACACAAAGGATGTGACTCTATTTTATGTACAACCAGAGATATGAAAAATCACATATGTGTAATATGAATTGTAGTGCATTATGTTGTCATATATAACAAATTAAAATTAAAAATTTTTAAAAAACACCAATACCATATTTTCCCTGCTGGTTTTCTATTTCCTTATAACATAGAAATGATTTCATCCGTAAGATGGTGCCTCACTGCCTGTGCTCTAATTAGGAGACTAAGGAATGAGAAGTAGGCATCAGTGTAAGCCGAAATCTGAAAGGCAACAGTCCAAAGGTCACACAATAGCACACACAGCAGTAATCAATAAAGAAAGCGCACATTAATCTTTGTCATAGCAGTGATTATAGCCAAATGGTAAAGGAGAATTCAGAAAATTACTTGGAACAGTTCTCAGAATTTGTATCTTGGCTTTGGAAACCTTTCTAACTAGCATTTCCCTTGGGTAGTAGAGGGCACCTTCCTTTTTCCTTTTATCTGGGCTCTGCCTTTTCTCCTGCCCTTTTATTTTGACTGACAGTTACCTCCCCAGTAGCCACACTGACTGGTTTCCTATGATCCAAAAGCTTCCAAATGCCTTTCTGTGATAGATGATAAAGCTTTTGACGCAGACACATGTGGTTGATTCTTCCTGGGTTGCTAAGAGCAAGAGTTGCCATCTTGATACCCTCAAAGAGAAATTAAAGCTATCTGCCAGTAGAATTTGGATTTGTTCTTCAGACAGTATGATTTTTTCTTCCTGCATGGTTTATCAACTCTGTAGTGTGTTTTTTCTGCAAGGAAAATATTTATTAGAACTGAAATTTTGTCTGCCTGTTATGATTTCTCTTACCATATATTAATTTACAAGCTCTACAATTTCATATAAATGAAATAATGCAATATGTACTCTCTCTGGTATCTTTTCCTTAACGTAATATTTGTGAGACTCATTCATACTATTTCTTATATCAATAGTTCCTTATTTTTTATCGATGAGTATTATTCTAGTGTATGATTATATCACAATTTGCTTATCTAATCTGTTGATGGATATTTGGGTTATTTCTAACTTAGAGCTATTATAAATAAAATTATTATAAATATTCTTATGCAAGGCTTTTTGTAGACATATCTTTTTTAATTCCCTTAAGGGAATATGTAGAAGTAGAAATTTGGGGTCATAGTATAGGCAAATGTTTATAAGAAATGAACAAATTAATTTTCAAAGCAATTCCATTTTACACTCCCACCAGCTATAAGACCTCTGGTTGCTCCATATTTCATTCTGAAAGTTTTTTAAATTCTAGCCATTCTAGTGGGTTTTATAGCATTCAAAATTTTTCTGATTGCCCATATCAATAATAGTGCTGGAGTCAGTTCTTATATTTTTATTGACCAGTGTGTGAAACTAAAAAAGGTGCACATTAAAAAAATACAAAAACAATAATTAGAAAAGACTGATAAATTTGACTTGATTAAAAGTAACTTCTGTTCATTAAAAGACACATTTAAGATAGTAAAAAGGCAAGCCACATAAGAGAAACATTTCTATACATACAAAAAACATGACTCCTATCCAGAATATATAAAGAACTCCCATAAATAAATATAAAAAGACAAGTGATTAAATTTAGAAATGGGCAAAAGACTTAAACAAGAGCTTTACTAAGAGAATATCCACATGGCCTCTTAGCACATGAACTAGTACACAGTTTCCTTAATGGTAAGAAAGAACAAGCTTAGGGCTGGGGTTGTAGCTCAGCGGTAGAGTGTTTGCCTACATAAAAATAAAGATATTGTGTCCAACTACAACTAAAAAATAAATATTAAAAAAAGAAAGAAAGAATAAACTTAAAACACAATGAGATATTACTATACAGTGAGCAGAATGGCCAAAATTAAAAAGATTGATAATACTAAGTGATAGAAAGAATGTACACTACTTGGAATCTTCATATATGTTATTGGTTGGAGTGTAAATTGGTAAAGCCACTTTGAAACACTGATAGTAACTACTTAAGCTAAATGAGCTTCTTTTTAAAGTAAACATGGCCTAGCAATTCAACTAGCAGGTGTATAATGGAGAAAAACGACTGCTTGTATATTCCAAAGACATGTATAAGCTTGTTCTTGGAAGCCTTATTTAGAATAGGTCAAACTGGAAACAATATAAATGCTTATCAGGAGGAGAAAGATATATAAATTGTGATATATTCACATAATAAAGTACAATAATAATGAACTACAACAGCATGCAGTGATATGGATGGCTGTCACAGACTTAGTGATGTGTGAAAAAAGCCATATCCAAAATAACACTTGCTATATAATTTTCTTTATATGAAGTTCATATACAAGCAAAGATAATTAATATTGATAACTGTCAGATTCTGATTATCCTTGGGGAGGAGGTATTGACCAAAAAGGGGCATGGGACAACCTTCCAGGGTACTGAAAATATATTAATCTGGCTCATAAAAACCTATCAAGTTATACATATATGATTAGTGCACATTATTGAATATGGGAGGCCATCTTCCCACGTGATTTGAGTTACCTCCCTGGTTGGGGGAGAGGCGCTTATGCACAGCTGTGTCAGAGCCTTCCCCACCCTTCTCCAGGTCCGAGGGCTTGTTCGTGCAGTGGCGTGCCTGGCCACTCCCTGAAGACCCAGTTGTCGCCCCTGACCTTGGGATGCTGCCCCCCTTAACCTTCACTGGATGGGAATTTCCCTTGAATTTTTTGTTCCCCAATAAAAGCCCACTCCCTGGCATATTCTCTCTCTCTCTCTCTCTCTCTCACTAGTCTCTTCTGTAAACCCCCCCACCACATTAGGTGGCTGGAGGCAGGAGCTAGGAGAAGCTGTCCCGGAGCTGGTATTAAAGGTAATGAGAGTCTGTCTCTTTAATTTAAAACTCCCTAGCAATTACTTATGAACCGAACCTTCTTTCATGAAGCCAGCACTGGTGGCGTGGCAGAATTGAATACTTCAATATTTTAAAAAACAGTAAATATTAAAACAGACATCTTTGAGAATTTAAAAGCTAGTAGTAAGGAATGAGTCTCTTAAAACATATAATCTTCTCAATTCTTAAGTGTTATAATTTTCCCCCTCAAAATAACAATTATTCATTTGCTTTCTAAATTGAAATAGAAAACACCCTGAAAAGATGTTGTCTAGTTTGTAAACCACTGCCCGGAGACCTGGTTCTTGGGATCTTTTCAACATGGCTTATTAGCTCTGATACATCATGACCTCATTTGGGAGGATTAGAAGCTCTTCAATGCCATTAACATTCCAATATTGGATTACAGCCCCCAAATTAACTAATATTTTTCTGGTCACTTGGTTTCACCAATATAAATTTAGAGAAAATTTCATTAGAAACCATGCTGATGAGCTGTATCCACAATATCAAGATGCCAAGTCTGAGGGAAAATGGCAACCTACTCAAGCATCCTGGCCAGAACATATGGTTCACAGCATCATGACATGGTGGTCATCGAGGCTCATGTGTGTGTGGAGGGGGGCGGAATATTTTCTGTAATCTCACCTAAGGCAGTATGCTTTCCTTTTACAATCAAAATAATTTTGTTTCTGTTGTCTTAAGTTCAAATGGGAACAAAAACAATCTTCAGAATGTGACTCAATTTTGTAGATGTCATTGCCCACACTTTCCTTTCTAGTATATTAATACTAATGAAGAAGAAACACACTGGTCAGAGGATGGAACAGGAAGGAAAAGAAACAGGAACAAAATCTTATTGGAGTGGCAAGAAACCCTTTTAAGGAACTAAAGTGCCAACAAGGGGATTATGATTTATAAATAAATTACAATAACAGTCATATTCAGCAACACAACCATAGTATTCACATGAGGCTAAATAAGTTTTATTTTTCCATAGAGGAAAGACTGAGGGCAAATAAATTTCACATGCATAATGAGGTTTCGAAATGACATTTTAGAAATGTAAATTTTCCTTCTCTTGTCACTGTAGCAGCCAATTCTGCTCATATTATTCATTCAAGTTTACAGTAAATCCTTCCTTTGGAGTAAAGGTGATAGTAAACAAAACAGTTTCCATACATACTCAATAAGCTCAGTATTTATACAGAAGAATATACAATCTAGTAGTGAAGTACTCATTAGCTAGGAACAAATCTTTTTCCATTGGAGAAACACATTCTTGACTTCTGACAGCTGACACATAGCACTTTCTTCCTTTGGATGCCAGATTAGAGAACACAGTTTTGGTGTGTCTGTGTTGCAAAAATTAAAAGGTGAGTTATTTTCCATAGAAATGGCATCCATGTTCCAAAGTTTCCAAATGGAATATCCAGCCATGTGAAGGCGGTCTCAGCTGTGGTTACTCTGCCATGGGCCTGCTACTTGAGCCCTCTCATATCTGGTGCAATACATACAAGTAAGGCTGCCACTCAGCTAGAGAAATGATGAAATTGGCCAACTGTTGATTTTAAACAACTGGGTTAAAAATTTATTTACAAGGCTGGGGTTGTAGCTCAGTGGTAGAGCACTTGCCCTGCACGCATGAGGCACTGGATTCGATCCTCAGCACCACATAAAAATAAATAAAACAAAGATATTGTGTCCAACTACAACTAAAAATAATATCTAAAAAAAATTTATTTGCAAATGTCCAAATTTCACAGGATTCAGGGGATTTCACAGGAGAAGAAACCCTATACTCTCCCAAACATCCCTCAAAGCTACAAAAAGTCAATGTGAACTCAGTAAGAGAAGGTTCCTCCTTGAGGCTGTTCATCAACACTCATTGTGTCTGATTTTAGAATATATTTGCTTTCAACAGACTTTTCCCTACAAATTAATTTTGTTTTGTTTTTTAAATTTTTAGTTGTAGGTGTACAGAATACCTTTATTTTATTTTTATGTGATGCTGAGGATCAAACCCAGTGCCTCACGTGTGCCAGGCAGGTACTCTCCCACTGAGCCACAACTCTAGCACTCCAGCCCCTAAATTTGTTTTTCTTTTCTTTTCTTTTTTTTTTTTTTTTGCGGGGGTGGGGTACCAGGGATGGAACTCAAGGACACTCCACCACTGAGGCATATCCCCAGCCTTTTTTTTTTTGGGGGGGGGGGGGTCAAACACAATGATTTATTAAAAATAAAACGTAAAAATTATTTTTTTACATATACTTCCAAATTTCAGGCATGGGATCCAAGTAGGTTTCATAGAAAACGCTTTTAGCCAGGTATCAAGTCCTTAAGACATAGTAAACTACTTCACCGCCCCATCCCCCCACCCCCTGCCGCCCCAACCCCTCCCAGATTTTGCTACAGAATCAGCAAGTTCACTCCCCCCACCAAAAACACAAATTAAAACAAAGCATTTTGCTAGTATAAAAACGACAAGGTCCAAGTGATAATTAAAAAAAAAAAAATAGAGTCCATTAATGACTTAACACAAAAATGTAAATGTGGGGACAAGCCCATTCTCGCAGAGAGAAACAAGAGAGGTGGCAGGCAAACAGGGAACACCCCCAAGAATTAGCAGCCTTAGAAGCGGCTCCCGAAAGGGCAAAAAGGGGGAAAGCGGGATTTGGGAGTTGATTCCACCTGGGTTATTGAAAAGATCTACCTCTATAGTCACTCCCAGACATTTTCGATATTTTAGAAGGAGATGCCTCCATAGTCACCCCTACTGTTAGTTAGACAGCCGCCTCTGTAAGGTCCACTGCCCCAGCTGCTGCCTCCGCCACCGCAGCTCTGCCTATAGAAAGACTGGTCCCAGCCCTTTTTTGTATTGTATTTAGAGACAGAGTCTCACTGAGTTGCTTAGTGCCACACTTTTGCTGAGGCTGGCTTTGACTCATGATCCTCCTGCCTCAGCCTCCCAAGCCACTGGGATTGCAGGTGTGAGCCACTGCACCTAGCCTAAATTTGTTTTTAACTGATGCATAAATAGTTAAAAATTACCACATGATGTTTTGATATACATATACATTGCATAATGTTTAAATCTGGTTACATATATCTTTCTCAAACATTTATCATTTCTTTATGATAAAAACAATCAAAATCTTTTCTTCTCGATTTCTGAGATATAATATTGTTATCTATAGTCAGCCTACCATGCAATGGCATGCCAGAAATTCTTACTCATATCTGACTGTATCTTAGTACCCATTGATCAACCTTTCCCCATCTCTCCTTCCCCACTACCCTTCCCACCTGTTGGTAATCACCATTCCACTCTCAACTTGTGTGAGATCATCTTTCACATTCCACATGAGTGAGATCATGAAGTGCTTATTTTTTAAAAAAATATTTTTTGTTGTTGTCAATGGACCTTTATTTTACTTCTTTATATGCCGTGCTGAGAATAGAACCCAGTGCCTCATACATGCTAGGCAAGTCTCTACCACTGAGCCACAACCCCAGCCCCCATGTAAAGTGCTTATTTTTCTGTGCCTAGCTTATTTCATTTAATGTAATGATCTCTAGTTCCATCCATGTTGTTGCAAATGACAGGATTTCATCCTTTATATGGCCAAATAATACTCCATTTTGTATATATATCCCACATTTTCTTTATACATCATTACTTGATGGATCCTTAGGCTGATTCCACATCTTGGCTATTGTGAATAGTTTTAAAACTATTTTAAACTTGTTTTCATTCTTAGTTTTGGTGACAGGTTCTGAAGTGATATTTGGAAGAGTGTTCATGCAGGACATTGGAGTATAGTGGACATGTTACATATTGTCATAAAATCAGTGGCTTTTAAAGTTTTTAATAATATTTATTTATGCTACATATTGTCCAACTCACTAGTGGAAGAATTTGTTATTAACTATCTGGGCTGCCCAAAGAGAACATTTTGCCAGATAGGAATGTAACACTGAAGTAAAGGCAGACATATGCTTTCATCTACTCTCAAGGGTACACAAACCATCACTTTAATTATTATTATTATTATTATTATTTACTTCAACTTAATTTCTGACTTCAAGTCCCCATTCTAACAGTAACTGATTGCTAAACCTTGTACTTCTTTTAGTGTTCTACTTTATCAGGCTTCTTATATCTTGGAACAAAATATTGACTGGGGGAAGTGGATGAGGGAGGCTTAGAATGACCATCTGGTATTCAGTCATGGTTCATGAAGTCTTCTGCTGAATCATCCCTTATCTCTGACAACATTACCATTGGGACAGGGACATAGTTTGCTATGTTCATCTGTTAGCCAATCAGCTTTGGAGTCATGCCAACAGAAAAGCCAAGATGCAGACTGTAGATCTGAGCTCTTTCAAGATCCTCAGGGTTTCTCTCTTGTTCCATTTCCGAAATCCAGGGATATTAATTTCTAGTCTGAGAGACAAGAGTCCCTCTGCTTTTCCAAAACAGTGAACATAACTGAAAACCCATCAATTCTTCTTTACTTTCTCTGATTACACACTAATATTCTGATATCATGAATATCATGGAGACCCTAAGGAGTTAGGCCTTTGGAGAATTAAAGTCACAAAAGTGTGTAGACTATTCCTTTTATTTTTCAACCCTTTCCATATGCATCACCCAAAGAAATGAACACACAGCTGCCTGCCTGGTTGAATGAGCAGGGGAAAAATGGAAATTTTAAAAGAAAAATTTTATAAGTGAATATGCAGAAATATTATCCATCTGAAATTATATGGTTGTATTTTTTCCTGTTTCAATTATAACCATCAATAGGGTAGATATCATGTCTTCAAGTCTTTGATACTCTTTATCCATAGAATTAAATCAGTAACCGGAATATAACAGGGGGTCAAGGAAGAAGTGAAATAATGAATCCATGAAGACATGAGAACAAATTACTAAAGTCTCATAAACTTAGTTTCCTACGTATCCTGTCCTGTACCATAGGGAAAATTTCCCTCCATCATCTCCATGGTTCCGTCACCTCAATCTAAACCTTATAGAAGACTTCTAATTATTATAAAATTCAGCTTTTTGTACCAAGAATCATGAGGGTCACAACTAAAGCTAGTTCCATCGTTGCTGCCCTCAAGGAGCTTCTTGGGGAGTTCAAAACAGGGCTCATATCACAGTTATATAATTCTATATTATTAGAGAGCAAGTACAAGGCAAAGATGAAAGGAACATTCTGCCTGTTATGGGAGCTCCAACCAAAAGGAGATGACTGCAGACTACAGTAGATGGATGATGTTGCAAGAAAACAAAGTCCTGAGATGGACCTCAAGCATCTTTGGCAAGTGGAGAGCAGAGGTGAGTGAAGGTGCAGACAGCATAGGACACAAAGTCTTGGAAGGCAAGGAGTCGGCTATTTCAGAAGGTGGACGCAAGTAATAGGATATGGTGTGAACTGGTTGAAGTAGCAAGAGGGTGCATTTGGATATGGTTGAAGAACCATAGCAGAACTTTGGAAGTCAATCAGTGGATACCCATGACTACCACAATGGGAAATCTTGCTGTGAAGACAAGCCCACACATTTGAGGATTAAAAGTAAAACTTTCGGTTTAAAAAAAAAAAAGTTATTTCTAGCCAAGCGTGGATGTCTGTAATCCCAGCAGCTCGGGAGGCTGATGTAGGAGGATTGCAAATTTAAAGCCAGCCTCAGCAACTTAGTGAGGCTCTAAGCAACTCAGTGAGATCCTGTCTCAAAATAAAAAATAAACAGGGCTGGGGATGTAGTGATTAAGCACCCCTGAGTTCAATCCCTGGAACCAAAAACAGGAAAAAAAAAGTTATTTTTAATTTTCATTACTATATCTAAGTTACATAACATCTCCTAACCCAAAACTGGAAAAAAAAAAAGGAGATAAAATCTTGCTAATTGATTGATTAAAGTATAAGATCTTTAAATTTGGAATAAGGAAACATGGACTCCAATCATGGATCTGCCACTAACTAGCAGTGTGATGGCAGGCCATGTGGTTTCTCTTGGCCTTAGATTTCTCAACTTTTAAATGAGGAGACTGAATTAAAAATATTCAATTCTCCTTGTGCTCCCAAAGCACATAGTTGATTATCAGTCCAACTTGGAATCAAGTTGCAAAAGATTTTCTGGAAGAAATGAAGCCTGAGGTGTTTTAACAAGAAAATAAATATCAACAAGCAAGGGAAACAAAGATCAATGAATCTTCATTTAATTACAAGGGTGACACATCAATGAAATTACATTGTAGGCTACAACTTCTATTTTCAACAAAAGTAGGGAAATATAAAAACAGATGCATTCCTAATTAACGAGGGGATGTGGGAAGGGGACTAGAGGCGTTCTCCATCTTACTCCAGGATAATTATAATCTCCTTGACCTGGATTTTCTGCTGTGAGTTCTACTCTAAACTACTTTAAGCTGAGAACTCAACAGGGACTTAGCAAAAGTTTTAATTCAGCTGAACATTTGAAATTGGTTGAAACTTTCTCACTGAATACAATTCAAATAATTCTCTGATCACTATACTTTGGGGTTGGGAGTAAGCGAGGGGAAGAGGAAAAAAATTACAAAGTGACAGTTTCCAAAATTCATTAATAGAACTTTCCATTCAAGACATTTGACTTGCCAGGCACAGTAGCACATGCCCTTTAATCCCAGCAGCTCAGGAGGCTAAGACAAGAGAAACTCAAGTTCAAAGTCAGCCTCAGCAAAAGCAAGGTGCTAAGCAACTCAGTGAGACCCTGTCTCTAAATAAAATACAAAATAGTACTGGGAATGTGGCTCAGTGGTCCAGTGCCCCTGAGTTCAATCCCTGGTACTCTCTCAAAATACATTTAACTTAAGTTTTCTTATAGTTCAGAATCCTATATTTACTGTAGAGTTAAAAACACAGATCATTACCCCACCCTAGATTTTCATCCCAGTGTGTACTATTTTTTATCAATAAAAAAAGAAGGAAAAAGGCAAAGATGGAAGCAGATGCATTTGGATGTACTAGAGATAGTCCTTGGATTTGTTCTTCCATATAAAAGATGCTCAAAACATGACAGTATGGTTATACCTTTGTTTACAGCAAACCTGTCTTTCACATCTCCCAGAAAGTCCAACATGAAAAATTGACCTGGAACAATAATATCATCTTTATTGGGAATTTACACTGGGATACAGGGCATGTGTCTGTCATTGACATTTAGGCAATTGCAGAAGGTAGGGTCCAGGTTCTGAAGACAACACAGAAAATTAAAATAGTGAGAAAACAGTAACCAAACAAGTAAAAGAGATGTATTAATGGGAAGCCAGACTTAAGGCAGGGGAGAATGGAACAGACTCCCAGAATAATGTGAAAATGACATGACAAAGGCCCCTCAAAGAGGCTGAAAGGTGTGAATTCCAAGTCACTTTTCAACTTCCATTTCAGTTCAGACTACTTGGGACCTAACTATAGATGCCCATTTTCCTTGTGGCAAGACCCTCAAGGAAGATTCTACTCCTTGAAGTTAAAAGGTTTAACCAACCAATAAGGAATATTTGATACCCTATACTTAGGTACAAGAAAATCAATCCCAGGTGTAGGACATGTTTATTAACATCCTGTGAATACCAATGTCAATTCACAATCCAGTCTAAACCCTTCATTTTGTAAATAAGAAGACTAAGGGCTAAACAGCAAAATAACATAGCCAATATCATGCCATTAATTACTGTCACTTGACTAAAATCTAAGTTTCTTCTCCTATGGTGGCAGTTTCCAAAATGGCTTCTTATAATCTCCATCTCCTGCTATTCATGCCCTTATATAATCACCTCTCCTTGAGTGTGGGCTGGACCTAATGACTAATGAGTAGAATATAGGGGGGAAATGATGCAATATCACTTCTATGATTAGGTCACAAATCTGTGACTTTCTTGTTTCTTGTATTCTTTCTCTGGCTCTTCTTGTTTGCTCACTTTGATAAAGCCAGCTGCCATTTGTGAACTGTCCTGTAGAGTTGTCAACACGGCAAGAAATTGAGAGCTATCTCTGGCCAACAATCAGGAGAAAACTGAGGCCCTCAGTCCAACAGCCCATGAAAAACTAAATTCTGTTAACAAACAGGTGAGTGAACTTAGAATTCATCAAGCTTTAAAATGACTATAGTCCCAGTCATATGATCTGTGGAAAACCTGAGCCAGAAGAACCAACTAAGCCTTGCCTACATTCCTAACTCCCAGAAATTGTGGGGTAATAAATATTGTATTAAACTGCTAAGTTTTGGGATACTTTGTTAGACAGTAATAAATAAATAATACACTCCCAGTGACTAGGCCAATGCTTTCTGCTCTGTAGCAGATGCCTACATAGTTATGTTATAACCATGCTTGGGGAATATGGCGGATTTGAAGAAGGGTGTTCTCTTCAACTGCTCCTCAATGAGGTGGGTGACTGAGGGAATTCACTGAAATTCAACATTGGACAGTAAAATAATCATAAAGACACAGAAACTCATAAATTTTGAATATAAAATAAGAAATGTTAGGGTGTTCGTTGGCTGGTGGCAGCCCTGGTATCAGTGCCACCAGCCCACTGCCGAGGGGAGCAGGAACACTGGCAGAGAGAAGGGAAAGCATGGTGAATAAGATTGGTTTGGGGGAAACTGTGGAATAGAGAGGAAGGCTGGTCTTTTTTCTTTTTTTAGTTGTAGTTGGACCTGATACCTTTATTTTATTTATTTATTTTTATGTGGTGCTGAGGATCAAACCCAGAGCCTTGCACATTCTAGGCGAGTGCCCCACCATTAGATGATAAACAAAGTAGTTGCATGAAAAGGGATCAAAACCTCTGAGCACAAGGGTGGGGAGTTGTTCTAGGAACCATCTGCAAGTGGCTGTGTGGCAGCCAATAGAGGCGGGAGATCCAGAGCTCATAAAGGAAGTAGCTAGCTGGACTGTAGTAGAGTCCAGAATGTTCCTGGACCAGCATGATTGAAACAGACACAGAGAGAATTGTGCCTAGGGTGATCCAGGCTGGAGATACTGAAGGGAGAGAGCCCCCTTGGTTGCTGGTTTCCCATACAAGGAATATGGTGATCAGGTGTTATGATGCCTCCATCAATTACCCTTCTTGTTTAGTATTGCTTTAGCTAGTTTGGGTCTTTTATTCTTCCATGTGAATTTTAGAAAGTTCTAAAATATATATATTTCTTTCCTTGTGATTACTTTTTTCTTAATCTGTTTTTTATTTAGCTTTTTTTTTTTACTTTACATGAAGTGATAAACTAATTCATCAAAGTAGCAGGATACAAGATCAACATAAAAAAATCAATAACTTCCCTATATTCTAATAATGAATCTGCTGAGAAGGAAATCATGAAACCTATTCTGTTCACAATAACCTCAAGAAAAAATACTTGGGAATTAATCAAATGAAGGAGGTGAAAGACCTGTATAATAAAAACTATAGAACACTGAAAAAAAGAAATTGAAGAAGAACTTAGAAGATGGAAAGATCTCCCTTGTGCTTGTATAGGCAAAATTAACATGGTCAAAATGGCCATATTCACACAGAGATTCAATGCAGTCCCATCAAAATATCACTAATATTCTTCACAGAACTAGGTAAAGAAAGTTCTAAAATTCACATGGAAGAATAAAAGACCCAAACTAGCTAAAGCAATACTAAACAAGAAGGGTAATTGATCATCATAACACCTGATCACAAATTATACTACTGAGCTATATAACGGAACAGCATGGTATAGGCAGAAAAAATAAACATGAAGGCCAATGGAATATAACAGAAGACACAGAGACAGACCATATCCACACAGATACAGTCACCTGATCATTGACAAAAGGTACCAGAAAGATGCAATGGAAAAAAGATAGCCTTTTTAACAAATTAGGAGTTGTCTCAGAAAACACTGTAAGTCCAAATTGAAGCAAAAGAGAGCTTTATTTACCTGGCCAGGACTGTCACCCACACGTAGAGACTGATGCTCTGTGGGAGAACAGCAATTTCCTGGCCTGTGTCTTGGGAATTTAAGGATGAAAACCACAACTCAGGGCCTTTTCTCACCATCATGCAAGCAAGCAAGTTATAGAAGCTAAAAAAAGCAGTTAGCTTACAACTTAGTTAATCACACCTCGGGTCCAAGCAATTGTTAGATAACTTATCCTGAGTTTCAGCTGAGCGGAGGCAATAATCTATTTCAAAATCATGTAGACCCATAAATGTACTCAAACCCAGGATGTAGCTCATCACAACCATCATCATATCCTGAGTTGGGTACATTCTGTGGGGTACAAAGTACAGAAAAACAATTTTTTAAAAAAGAAGACAGCTTTCATTTCTGTTTCTCAGAAATGGGTCATGCAGTTCCCTCTTCACAGGAACAGTAACAGAAAAACTAAGACAAAGTCTAGAACGGCTAAGATGGAGTCCCTACGGCCAGACTTTTTGTTCATATAGTCACAGTGACTCCATTTCCACTATCCCGGTACTAGTAACTTATTTGATGCTTGCAGTTGTCTCATTTACTCATCATTTTACTACTGATATCGATAAGCCTTATATCTACATGATCAAGCTAATACAATCGTTCACAACTATATTGATTTAATCTTGTCTATATCTCTATGTACCTATCAGCCTATATTTATCTATAAAACTATACTGTCATAATGACTTATCACCTTTCACTGTTCCATATCTTTTTCCTGTGGCTTAAATCCTATGTCTCACAGTTACATGCTTTTATTACTATTAGGCTTACTCCTGATGAACTTATCTATTAACTTATGTTTTACTGTTGCTTATCTATGTTAGTTTACCTTTTTCCTATAATCTATAACCTATGTCTATGGCTTATTGATTATACTGATCAGTTCACACTACAACAGTGCTGGGGAAACTAGATATCCATAAGTACAAGAATGAAACTAGATCCCTATCTTCCACACTGTACAAAATCAAATCCAAGTGGATCAAAGATTTAGGAATTAAACCAGAAACGTTGAAACTACTAGAAGAAAACATAGGGTCAACACCCCAACATATTAATATAGGCACCAACTTTCTTAACAAGATCCCTAAAACTCAAGAAATAAAACCAAAAAAATCAATAAGAATCAATAAGTGGGATTCCATCAAATTAAAAACCTTCTACAGGAGAAAATCTTTTCCAGCCACTACTCTAAGCAGGGATTAATATCCAGAATATAGAAAAAACTCAAAAACAAAAAAACAAAAAAAACTAACCCAATCGATAAATGGACAAAAGAACTAAACAAACATTTCTCAAGAGAAAAAATAAAATTGGCCAACAAATATTTGAAAAACTGTCCAACATCCCTGGCAATCAGGAAAATGCAAATCAAAATTATGTTGAGATTCCATCTCACTCCAGTTAGAATGACAATCATCAAGAAACAAATAATAATAAATGCTGGTAAGGTTGTAGGGGAAAGGTTCATTGATATATTGTTGGTGAGCTGCAAATTAGTGCAACTGCTCTGGAAAGCAGCATGGAGATTTTTCAAAAGAAGAGAAATAGAACCACCATATGACCCAGCTATCCCACTCCTCAGTATTTATTCAAAAGAACCCAAATCGGCATACTATAGTGATACAGGCACATCAGCATTTATAGCAGCACAATTCACAATAGCCAAGTTATGGAACCTGTCCAGGTACCTGTCAACAGATGAATGGATAAAGAAAATGTGGTACATATACATAATGGAGTCTTTACTCAGCCATAAAGAGGAATGAAATTATGGCATTTGCTGGTAAATGGATGGAACTGGAGAATGTAATGCTAAGTGAAATTAGCCAGACTCAGAAAGTCAAGGGTTGAATGATTTCTTTCATATGTGGAAGTAAGGGAATGAAAGGGGGTAGGGTTGAATCTCAGGATAGAGGGAAGACAGTGAAGTATAAGAAGGAGATTGAGGGGGAAGAAGGAGGGATGGGAAACTGGAGGAAATGCCGAATGAATCTGGCAAAATCATGCTATATATCTGTATAAGTATACCACAGTGAAATCTGCCTTTATGTATACCTATAAAACACCAATTAAAAGAAATAATAAATAAAAAAAGGAAAACCAGGGGAAAGATAGACAGGAAGGGAAATGGAGGGAGGAGGGGAGGAAAAGGGGTAGCATTGGGGACTGAAATGGAGCAAATTAAATTTCACACGTGCAATTATGTCAAAACGAACCCCACTATTATGTATAACTATAATGCACTAATAAAGCCATTAAAAAATACTAGCCATGTTCACCTCCACTCAAATGAAAGCTGTACCTATTATTAGTCTTTGATTCTAGCACCAGGTGGTTTTACTGCTGACCTTGGCAAGGAACCAATATTAAAATGACTTTGGAACAACTATACCTCAGGTGTGAGACTAAAACAAACAGAAACAAACACTTGCTGTCTCTAAAGTGACTGTAGATTTGTGTGATCTGAAAGCACAGATTCCAATTATCTACAGCTGCCCCTTAAACATTTCATCAGTAAATGCACAGCAACAATCTTGTTCCTGGTAATGTTTGCAGGGAAAACAAACACTCTTGATTGATTTTTTCCCCTCCAATAGAATGAGCTATCCATGTTCCTTGTCAGTGTGAGCAGTTGTGTGTGTCTGTGCATGCGCACTTGCGTGCACATGGGCACAAATGGAGAAAGTGCTTATCTTTCTCACTTGTGCAATATAGAGAGTTATGTAAAACTAAGATTCACACTCAGTTTGCAAAGACATTGAGGGCTAGTCATACCACAGTATAAACTAAGGGAATTAAAATCTCTCAGGGGGAATCATTATACCATTGTTTATGTATCCATTTACTCATTCATTCACTTGCTTATTCAGCAAACACTTATTATGCTAGACAGTGCTCTACCACTGAGCCACAACCCCAACCCCCTGGATATTTCTAATACTGTAGCTATGAATAATCCTGTGTATATCTTTCAATGGGTGTATTAGTGGGTGTATTATGCAATTCTGTGGGTGATATATCAAGGATTGAAAATTTAGGATAGGCAAATAACAAACTTGTGTAAAAATCTTCTGTCAAATACCTCACATTATGTCCATCTCAGAATACACTCAGTGACTACAAGAGACGTGAGGAAGAAAGAAGACGAGGAACAAGGATGATAATGAAATCTGCCTGGGATGAACTCTCAGGTAATAGCAACATCTACCAGGGAAGGAAGCCATTCCTTGAGTAGAGTTTTACCAATTTGTGGTTTTATCAATTTGTATTTTTCCCTGCAGTCCATGAGAGTTCTAGCGCTCTAAATCCTTGCCAACACTTGGTATACTCTGTTTATTTATGTGTTGTTATTGTTTTAATTTTAGCCAATGCGATATTTATACAGTATTCTAGTTATTTTAATGTAAAAGGAATGACTTCCCCCAAAATTTTGCATGAAATTGAACCAACCAATTAATGTGCTACATGTATACTTTTCATTTCTATATTTCCTGACATAATATCCATATGTATCTTTCTCCCTGTTTGAAAAGAAGTCATCTTGAGTGGCAAGCAGGGGTTTTGAAGTTCAGCAGAGTTTTCAAATACCAACTCAGCTCTGCCATTCATGCTGTCATACCAAAATGGAATAAAAATGCATTGTTTGCAAGATTGTAATAGGAGTTCAAGTGAGATGATATAGATCAACCACTCAATCTCTAATAGTTGCACAATCAATGTCATTCTTTTCCATTTGGAAACGGTAGAATATTCAATAACCATCTCACTGGACTTAGGACAAATGACCAATTGTCTCTGGAGCACCCTGCATCAAAGGACATATTTTCTTGTTTCCACCATAAGTGAGTTCCTGGCTTCTGCCTCTCCAACTAGTGTTATCCCAAACACTCCAATATTTAAATTTCACAAAATTAATGATGATGCTGAGTGCATTTGTATGTGGCCCAAAGTAAAGCCCAAATTGGAGAAAAGCTAGCAGATTGTTCCTCCAAGTCTCTGATGATTCCCAGCCTCTGAGTGGCTTCTTGTTCTCTAAGACTTCACCCTCCACATTTTATCTGATTCACTGCCACTTGAAAACAACCAAACTCATTAAAAGGTTAACTCCACAACTATATTTGGCCTCCTGTAGAGTCTTCACAGGTATGATTAAAAATCATCATAGGTAATTATCCCATCCTCTAAAGAGCAAATCAAGATTGTTCAAGCTCACACCTCTGATAATTTCTCAGCAGAAATTTAGATACCAGGTTAAAAAAATGATCAATTTTGAGTTGCAAATGTCAAGGCAACCTGAAATTCTACTCAAGGAATGGCTTCCTTTCCTGGTAGATGTTGTTATTACCTGAGAGCTCATCCCGGGCAGATTTCGTTAACATCATTGCTCCTTGTCTTCTTTCTTCCTCAGCTCTTTTCTGGTCACTAGGTGTATTTTGAGATGAACACAATGTGAGGTATTTGACAGAAGATTTGGGGTTTTTTCAGGCTTTGCCATTAATTAATAGTAAATCTAATTTATCATCCATTATAAGATGCACCTTTGTTTATTTTTTCTTTTCTGAATCAGTGCATTATAATTGTACATAACATTGTTACCTATTTGTACATGCACACAATTTAACAATATAGTTTGGTCAATTTTATTCTTCAGTACTTCCCCCTTCCCTCTCCTCCTTCCTTCCTCTGATTCCTTTCCTCTGTTCTACTGATCTCCCTTTGATTTGCTATGGGATTCCCTACCAGTATCTTTTTTCCCTTTTTTCTCTCTAGCTTCCATATAGCACCATTATTTATGTAACACTGAGAAAGAAAACGAACTTCCAATTAAATTGTGACATAATGCATCCTAGTTACTTAGAAATTCTACTGTATAATTTAAAAGAATTTCTAGACTCATTTAAATGTAGATTTAATCACATTTCACTATTACATATATGTCAAAAGAGAAATATGAATGGAATCAATTATTTTTAACTCTTAGAGATTTTTCAAATGTATTATTCAGCTCTTTAGATTCATTTTTCAACATAGAATTCCCATGCCCATGTTTTGTTTTTACATCTGTGTCATACCACAAGGTATATATGATCTTGTCTTTTGTGTGCTTTAGAACTTTGGTGATATAGCATTTCTGAAACTGATGTTCCACTATCTTTTGTGAGATTTTCTTCCAAGCTACTGACACCCATTCAGCAAGTGCTGATATTGGCACTTTCTTGTTTGGCGAGGTGTAGGCAAAGCTTTAGCATAAATATGAATGACAAAATGTAGCCAAGTTTCATCTACCTGTGGAAATCTTTTCCTAGAGCCCATAAAGCCCTAGGTCATGCATTGAAAGAAATGTGAAATTGTCATCATCTCTTCAATGACTGATATCATTAACATCAAATTTATATCCTGCTGATGTTTCTCTGGTGTTTATATTCATGATATCTTAATATTTTAATACAAAATCATGAAATAATCCATGGAAGATGCTCTAAACTCCAGTTAAATATAACATGTGTAGTAATAACAGTGTATGGAAGTCGATTGAAATGACAACATGAATGCTAGGGAACAAGCTGCTGCCCATTCAGGCAATAACTACGTGACAATGACCGCCTGGTGGCCAATGGTGGTAACACACCATTAACTATTAGAAACATCTAGATTTTAAAATAAGGAAGGGGAGAACATCCATAATTGGTAAAATGTACAGATTACAAATAAGGTAAAGAATGTGTTTAGATTAGCTCAGTTAAGCCTCAGTTTGAATGTTTCTCCTTCTCCCAATAGCAGTTGCAAAGTGAAATGGAGGGAGAAATCTAGGGATTCTAGCCACACTTCACATAATTTAAATAACGCTATTCTGTGTGATTATGTTCCCTTCTGATGGTGTTAAGTGCCACCTCTGTAAAGCAGCAAAGTTTTAAGTCCAACTCAGTTTCTAACATAGTATAAGAAGGTTAATTTGAAGATATCTCATTTCAGAATTCCTTTCTTTGGTTCCCTTCCTTTATTACAAAAACACACCCAGAAAGCCCTTCTCTGGGGGTGGGGGTGGGTACCTCAATATTCACTAATTACATTCAAAATGACAAAACGATTCTCTTGCTAGGGTTATGAGCATTTTAATAGGGAATTCTGAAAGATACAATGAAGCCTTCAGGACCCTGAAGATTAATCTTTCAGAAAAGATTATGTGTGGAGTGATATTTTGGTTGGGAGAGATTTCCCAGTACACCTCTTTCTGTCCCCTTTGGAGGCTGGCTCTGCTTCTGAACACATAGAGATTCCCTTAGTGAGATATCACACCAGGATTAGTCCCTGGGACTAGGGAAATGCTGAAGCACTTTTTATTTATGATTAAAAAGAACAAGAAATGCTTATTGGAAGGCCAAGAATATCACTGTCATGCCATATGTTCAAATTTCCCTGGCATTGGTTTCTTACCCTTAAAATAATATATTTAGAGTGACCTCCTGCTTTCCCATGATACAGTGAAAGAGAACTGGGAAAGAAAAGAGGGTGACTGAGTCCTGTCCCAAATCTGCTACCACTAACTTGTGTCATCTAGTAAAAACCCACTTAACTTCTCTGAACCTCAACTGCCAAAGGAGAAAGTTGATGGAAATTAGGTTGAAATTCCATCCAGGTCTATATTCTGTTCGCAGTTTCCATTTGTAAGTGAACATATTATTTCTACTCTGGAAAACTTTTTTTCAGAGATGTGTATTGAAAATTATTTCCCCTCGGAAAAAGAACTGAAAAGACAGGAAACAAATACATGGAAATCTATTTTAGATTCTTTCGATGAATATTAAAGAAAAGGGAAACTTTAAAAGTATACTATACAGATAGATTTCAGAGCTAAAATAATACCAAGATATTATGCAATTTTATTTTGAAAGCACTTTAATGAATTTCCTTGGAAGGAAAAGAAATGACCATGTGGTTAATAGAGGAAGTTTATAGTGTGTTTAATCAGGAAAGTCCACTATGAAAAACTAAATCAAAATACCTGGGTGACAACATATACAGAGCAGTTCGTCTGGAATATGGGATTTCAGGGCAGACAGAGAAGTGATAACAAGCACTATGAACACAGCCACAGTCATAAATTAGGTGACAACTGTACAACATGCACATGAGAAGCAGTGCCAAGCTATTCAGTCCCCTGATAGCAACGGCTAGCAGTTGTGACCAAATCAACAATCATATTTCAAATACTGTGCCAAATTTTCTACCCGGTATCCTTGAAAGGTATTGATAGTTTTTTAAAGAAAATATTTTCAGTTGACTGAAGAATGTGTTAATGCTGGCTGATGGTGGTATAATGAAAGTAATATCAGCATAACGATTAGGTCAAGGAAGGGCAGAGTTCTTCACTGTTAGTCAGTTATATATGAGGGCATGATGTTGTGCTGTGACCCCCAAGCAGGAGAAAAAGATTGGAACATAAAATTAACTTATGATGGTTGCAGCCCTACAAGTAGAGGCCATGTTTTGATTATCTGTTTTCTCTCTTCACCCATAAATTCACCCTTTGAGCAATGGCCAACTCACATACAAGGCAATCTTCTTCTGATTAGTTTTCACCTTGTTCCCCCAAAGTCACATCAAAGAGGTAGCAATTTAGATGATCAAGCCAGACCTAATGACCTAGCTGTGTCCTGTAAGACTCCACTCTGAATGAGCTACGTGCATTCAAAGAGCTATAAAAGCAATTCTTCAGTTTCGGTTTTAAAGTGGGGTTTTTTCCTCTCTTTTAAATAGCAGATTTGAAATCCACTAAAATTCTTTATAATGTAATTCCTGTTTTGCTGTGTCCCCAAAACGGTGACTCAGTCTGTAGCCCATTAGATACCAAGTGGGCTAAACCTTCAGACAAATCAGAAAATGGCCCCAAAGTTTGAATAGCAATTCAATTAAAAAGACATATTGAGCTTCTTTTATAATCTAGGCACTGACACAAGAGATGAAGAGGAAAACAGGATGTATTAGTCATTTTTTTCCCTGTATGATAAACATCTTCAGGAATCTCAATAACTTGCTACAATAAACATTTATTTCATACTCATGGGTTTGTAAGTTGGCTGTCACTTCAATGATCTCAGCTGGGATGCATAAAGATTGTGTCAGCTCCACAATGTAGGACTCAGTCTGAAAAAGTGATGCTTATCTGGGCCACGCTCTTTTCATGGAGGGTAGCAGCTCCAAAGAGCTGGAGGAAACTTGTAGTACAGCATACTTATCAATTTATTGCCTCTCAGCTCCAAGTTCACCTTCCAGTATCTGCTCTGCAATAATAGACTGAACTCTTTAATCATCTATCCTCAACAATTAACATGTTCTTTTTAGTACATTTTGGCAGGAGAGGGGTACAGCAGAAAGAAGGGGACTTCTTTTATTGACTCCACTGTACCTTTTGCTTTTTCTTGCTTCTGCTGCATGGTGCATGCGTGTAGAGACATCTAGTGGTGCTCTGGGCCTTCTGTGTCCTGAGACCGTGCCGTCACTCAGTGATCCCACAGTCTGGCCCAGGCTCAGTGACCTTCATGACATGGCTCTCCTAACATGGGCTCTGGTGAACTGTAGGCCTCAAACTGGAAGTTGCTCCAGTTCTCTCTGTACATCCATTCCAGAGCCTTGGCTTACTTGTGCCCTAGTGGTTGCTTCCAACAGCCTTCTCAGCACAGATACCATTCTGTTGACTGTAGCCATACCATCCCCAGTGAGGTCTAAAGTCATTTGGGGGGGCCTCTGTCACCACTCACCGGCCTCAAGCAGTCAGCTCAGGGAGTGAGCCGCGCTGGGCCATGACCCTGTACCACACAGAGGAATGTGGCCAGCCCCACTAGCAGGATTACTATGTCTTTTTCAAGAATGTAGCTGGTCACTACATCTCTCCCTTTCATGATATTCCTCTGAAGATAGACTCTAAAGACTCTAAGATAGTGCTGATAGTCACTCTTACAAAGCAAGCACAAAATGATGAATGTGAGAATTTGTTTAATATGGTTGTAGAAGTACTTCAGTGGATAAATGCTAAAATGAAGATAGCCACCGAGGAGCCATTGAATCCCATTAAACAAAACGTAAAGGATGGCAAGCTACACTACATGGCGAATATCTTCCCTCACAAGGGTTATGAATGAAATTATGGGCCCTCCCTTGGACTTGGGAAAATCCCCATCAAAAAGATACGAACATAAACTGCTGTGGAGATAATGATCCTATTGATGTTTGTGAAACAGGCAAGATTATTAGTTGAATCCATCTTAACATCTTCACCAAATAAAGAAAGTAATGTAGATGGGCAAGTATAGCACTTCCTTGGCAAGTGATTAGAATGTTTGAAGTTCTGCCATCAAGATTTCAACTTCTAAAAAAAAAAAAAAGATTTCAACTTCTATGGGACTCCAAGGCAGGTCTATGAACATTTGCTGACTTTCTGTTGAATCTTCATCATTTACCAAATTTTTGAGATATACAATATGAAAATAAACACTGCAGTTTTTGAATTTGAAAAGAAAGAATTACAGCCATTTTGGGAAGCCCACTCTGTTCCTTCCACATTTGTCCTCTCTTAGTTTTTCTCTCTCCCCCCCCCCCCTTAAGATTTTTCTTGAGTTCCTTTTACAAGTTTATATTAAACTTCTATAGAACAAACCTTACCTTTTTTCCTGGCCACCTCTCCAATACTGGCCTCCCCAATACCCTTCTTTCTTTGCAGTTGGAAGATGGTATTTCAGCTGGAACTCAAAGTTGCTGAGGGCCATTGCCAAGTAGGAATGACACATCGAAATTTACCCCATGTTGCTTAGAGGAAGGACTCGTGGAAATGGACTTGTCTTGGACATTCGCTGTGACATTGCATGTGTCTTTGAGAAAGGTGACCCTGCTCAAGGACCAGGGTGGATCCAGGTTTAGGGTGTATCCTGCAGGTTTTAGGAAGTATCCCTCTCCTTGGGTTTAGGGCAGTTCCAGGTTTAAGGTTATTCCTGCTGGGAATAGGGCGTATCCTGCTTCCTGAGTTCCCGTTGAGTTCTCGTGGAATTCAGAAAGTATTTGGGACATGAATTGCACGGCGGCAGAACTTGCATTTCCCAAGAACGTGTGTAGAGGCCGGTGTGAGTTCGGGAATAAAGAATTGCTGTTTGAATCTACAAGGTGTGAGTGGCTCGTGATCTTGTGCCCAGCCAGACTGCGGCACAAAGTCACCTTTTATAGAGAATCACTGACTTTATCTGAATCTCTCCTATGTATACAGTAGGCATATATGATATTAAACTTGTTTGATTTTTCTCTTGTTAATCTGTCTTTTGTTGCAGAGGTCCCAACTAAGAACTCAAAAGGGTAGAGGAGAAAATTATTTTTTCCTCCCCTTCACTAGCATATGGGATGTGAATCTTCAGCAGTAGATAATCAAATATGAATAAGAAATTTCCACTTGCCTCAAAGAGCTCCAGGTCTAACAGAAAAATAACCTATAACATGACATTAAAATGTGCAACATTGGGGCTGGGGTTGTGGCTCAGTGGTAGAGTGCTGGCCTAGCGCATGTGAGGCCCTGGGTTCAATCCTCAGCACCACATATAAATAAATAAAATAAAGGTATTGTGTCCAACTACAGCTAAAAAAAATAATTTTTTAAAAAATGTGCAACATTAAGCCAGGTGTGGTGGTGCATGCCTCTAATCCCAGCAGCTAGGGAGAATGAGGCAGAAGGATCATGAGTTCAAAGCCAGCCTTAGCAGAAGCAAGGTGCTAAGCAACTCAGTGAGACCCTGTCTCTAAATTAAATACAAAATAGGGCTGGGGATGTGGCTCAGAGGTCAAGTGCCCCTGAGTTCAATCCCTGGTACTTCCCCAAAAAAGTGAAACATTAAACAAGCTTTGAAACATTAAACAATCTGATCCAGAGTCAAGAGACCAAGGTGAAAAGCAAGGCTGACTAAAGGAGGAAGGGATGGGACAGGCAGAAGGAAATTGAAACCACAGAGAAGACAGAGGAATCTGTACCATAACCTGTAATTTGTATAATATTTTTGTATTTCAAATTATAATCACACCCGTTACCCTATTTGATTTTTAATGAACTCGTTGAAATTTAATTATATTGCTGATGCACAAAAATGTTCTCCAAGAGTTGAAAACTGTTTTTATGTGGGAAAAGACTGTATATATTAGCCTCAGTGGGAACTGAGAAGAAAAATGTTCTATCCATTTAAATTGTTTCTAAACATAAATCAAATGTGACACTGGTCCCCAAGATATTATGAGCAGCATCATATTCTCCTTGTTTCTAACAGAGAAATGTTATTGTTTTAAAATCCTGTCAAAACTCCCCAAGGAACAATATTTCCTTCATTTTTGTGTTTTTGTTTCTCACTCTCTGGGAGGAAGTTACAATAACATCATCTCACAGTCTTGTTTCCACACACACACATTCAAACACTGTCCTCATTCTCCAAAACTTGAGTCCAGATTTCAAGGTGCAGTTCAAGGTCCCTTCCTCTGCTGCATTTTTTCCCTGTCTCAGAACTCCCACTTCTCAAACCCTGCTCCCAAACCTGGCTATGAACCATAATTACTGAGGGAGCATCTTTAAACTTTTTTTTTTTTAAACGACTTCACTTGAAATTCAGAGTCTCTGGGGCTGGGTCTGCATTTTGAAGTTCTTATGTAATTTTAATGTGGCTGGCCCAGCATCCATCAGCTGAGAACCACTCACTAGTAAGTATCACACGGTTAATATTTTGTTGTCTGACTGATTTATGTATTTTGGCCTATGTTCTACATCAGTGCTTGTCGGCCTTTATAGTGCACATGAGTCACCTAAAGGTCTTGTTAAAATGCAGATTCTGGGTCCGAAGACCTTAAGTGTGGCCTTCAAATTCTGCATTTCTAATAAACTTCCAGATGATGCTGATTCTGTCAGTCATTGTACCACACTTTGAATAACCCAGTTGTAGATGTTGAACACCTTGGGATCTCTGCTTTCAGGATTCTTTCCTATTTCAAATGATATGAGGAATAAATATTAGTTGATTTGAAGCTATCATTTAAAGATATGTGCTTTTATTCCAATGCTGTGTTCCATTCTTCCCCTTGACTTAATTTTCAAAGTGATCCACTCATTTCCCTTTCCTAAGATTTCCTGCACTTTTCTCAGGATCTCAATAATGAGGATTCTATTACCACATGAGGAGATAGAACATTTTATTTGCTATTCCTGCTAAGAGAAATCGAGGTGGAAAGAGAATACAGACATTCACATTTGAAGATAATTTTTAAATCATCTAATAGAATCTACCTCAGTATAATCTGCACATCAGTTGCATCAGAACCAAGTGGGAGTAACTGTTAAAAGACAGATATCTGTACTTCATCCACTCCTCCTAAATGAGAATCCTTGGGGTTAAGGTTTAGGAATGTACATTTAGCAAGCTTCCCAAGCTCAAGCACATGGGGTCTGAGTAACATTGATCTAGTCAGTAATCTTTGACAGTTGAAGGAACCAAAGTGCAGAGGAAGAGGAGAAAAAGAAGGATCCCTAGCAATGGTTAATATATATTTAGTACATACTCATGAGACTCCAAAATATGGCATCTTGGTATGCCGAGTACTTTGAACTGAAGCACATTGGGAGAGCCTCAGAAGCCAGCCCCATCCTGCAGTGACTCTGTAACAGATATGGCATAGAGGTAATTTTGATTTGTTAAGGGAGGTTAAAGGATAATGTCCAAAAAGATAAAATCGCTAGGTGCAGTGGTGCCCATTTATAATTCCAGCAGCTTGGGAGGCTGAGGCAGGATCACTAGTTCAAAGCCAGCCTCAACAAAAATGAGGCCCTAAGCAACTCAGTGAGACTCTGTCTCTAAATAAAATACAAAATAGGGCTGGGGATGGGGTTCAGTGATACAAAAAAAAAAAAAAGAAAAAGAAAAAGAAAAAGAAAAAATCCACAAAAACAAAGGTAAATCATAATTCTCATGCAGATATAAAATTAACATTAACGTATGTCACATATTTTCTTTGACTCTCCAATTAGCAGGAACTGGAAAAGATGTTACAACCAGTTCATAGAAGGCAGAGAACCATAAATTTATATATAATAATGTTGAAATGGATTTACAAAAATCAGTCTAATCATTGGGCAATAACGAATAATATTCCACCAGAAATAACTGCATTTCTATGGAGAAGAATGATTTACATTGTCATTATTTTTCTACCAGTTAACCTTTGTTTCTTCAGAATCACAGAATAGCCTAATCAAAGGCAAAGGCACACTCCCCACCCCCATAGAGTGATAATCCAGAGACTCCAACTTTCCACTGACAAGATATTCAGTAATTTTTTGTGCATTTCAAAGTCTTATATTTCTACTGACACAATTTCTGCCATCTCTTAGAGATCAAAGTAATTTCTAAGAATGATTATTTGTGATCACAAAATAAAGCTGGTCTCATTAGATTTGGCCTGATTATTTACATAGCTGTAGCAAGTGTTTATTAACCACATAAGCCACCTTAAATTAACTTTGCTGAAAATTTACATAAAGAAATTCAGATCTAAAAGCCTCTATTATTTACTATTCTGAGGTTAGAAAACCAAGCTCAAGAAACACTCTGTACCAATTTTCACTTGCACTATCTGTAAATTCTTCTCAAAGTCCCCAAAATGTACCAAGGTTCCTGGCCTGCTAAGAAGTGTGTTCCTGACCCCTCTAAGCACTGTGTAAGTTTTCCCAGAAGGACTTTGTGGGCATTACCTCCACAAATAAAGCCAACTTGAGTTCCATAAAAGTGTCTGGCCACACCTGATTCATTTGAGCATAATTCGGAAATATAACAATCCAGGCAAGGTCTTGGTCATGAAACTCTTTCTTCCAATTATATTCTAGTAAAAAAGACAGAGTCTTAATGAAAGCATGGTTATGACTATGGCTGTGAAAACAAAGGAAATAAGCTTTTAGAATTTAGGGGGAAGGGAAGAATGGTATCAATGAGAATCAGATATAAATTTAGAATTTGGTTATTCTCTGTTTATTGGGTCTGCTATTGCAGAAACCCCAAAACACAGTCCAAGAGACACAAAAGCCGATAGAGCCCTTGCTGCCAGAGGACAGGCCCACCTCAACCCCCAAGCCCTTTGTGGCTGTCCTGACCATGGGAAAGCCGATCATCCAGCAGGGCTACCTGACACCTCTCTGGGTCTTATCCTCCTACTCAACTCTTCAAGAGGCCAGAGCCCAAGGTTGCATGCACCCAAGCAGCCATAAAGGAGATCTGGGGCAGAGTTGGGAGGCCCACGAGGGGGGATCATCTATCATTATTATACGTACAAAAATGTCCACAATCCGATGAAAAGGTAAAATGTAGCAAATCCATATGAAATATTACTCAACAATTAAAAGAAATTAAATACTGATACATCTGTGCTATACACAAACCTTGAAAACTTAATGCTAAGTGAAAGAAGCCAGTCACCAAAGGTCACATCTTTCATGATTCCACTTACATGAAATGTCCAGAATAAGCAAATCTATAAGGGCAGAAAGTTGGTTCGTGATTGTTGTGAGGGGGCAAAATTGCGACGTATGCAATTGAGGGGAGAAATTAAGAATGTTCACGCGCTTCTGTCCCTTTTAATGTTTATTCACTCAAATTACTCAATACAATTTTACTCTATAGGTTCTTAATCAAGAAAACGACTATCCTTAATGCTAGGCACTGAAATAGACATAATCAATTTCCAGCAAACAATTCTAGATTAATTCTAAGCACTGCAAAATACACTTAATCATGATAGGCTAATGACAGACATTCCCTCTGCATGCTAATTTAAAAAATCAGATGAAAAGTCTTAAGTCTTAGGCTTTACGTCCTGCAGAAGCACACTCACTTAGACCCCGGTGACCAGGTCCGGAACTAAGGTAGGCTTTTCCTGGTGTGGAGTGGACAACCGGTTGAGGAGAGGGTCATAGGGAGAAGTTGCGGCTCTCACTAAGGTCCAGATGAGGCGGTAGAGTTTGAGAGCGGTGAGGATCACTCAGAGGCTCAGGAACAATGACAAGTGATGGGATGTCAGGTCCACATCAGGCTTTCCAGCACGAGTGCATCCTTGTTTGGCTGGCAGAATCCCTGTTCTTTTGTTCTATTATTTATACTAAATTTTAGGGCTTTTGACTCCCCTTTCAATCCTTATCAGCTACCACTGGATTTTTTCAGTGACATCATTTACCCTGGGGTCAGAAACATCTAGTCTGGTGGTCTCCAGCCTGATCTTGTCTTTTCCTCTTATCAGGCGAGGAAAGCCTGCCAGGGGCTTCACTCTGTGCTGAGAGCCACAGCCAAGTTGGAATGGCCCCTGGCATTTTACCAGAAGTATGGTTGAGAGGCGAGCCATTAAGATGATGTTGGGTTGAAACAGGTTGTGTATTCAATTGTATATTAGACCTTTACTGTCTGGTATAGGGCGGCTCTTGCTGCCTCGGGCGCCTCTTGAGTTCTTTCAGTTCCGGTTTGAGAGTGAGTGCGCATGCGCCTGGGGGAGGGAGTTCCGGTTGGTGTGTGGTGTGTTGCTGGAGGAGCCCGGTTGGCTTTCGGGAGAGTTCCTGGGGAGTGTGCGTGGAATGCTGTGGGAGTTCGGAAATAAAGTTTGTTCCTGCTTGAGTGGCAAGTGATTTGTGCCCAGCCAGAATGCGGCAACTCTTGTTTTTCAGGATGAGGGGAACTGACTTGTCTGAGGCCATACTGGAGGGCTCCGTGGATGTGCCTGGTGAGACTGCAGGTTTCAAACTACAGTTTTTAAAATGGAGTTGCTTAGGCTCAGGCCTAAGGCCATCCTCACAGTGATCTCCATGGGTCAGGTGTGATGGGCAAAATAAAGGCTGCTAATAAAGGCTCTTTGTAGGGTGATGAAAATGTTCTAAAATTTATTGCAGTTATGGTTTGGTGATGATATTTACCCTGTGAATATACTAAGAAACATTGAATTGTATACTTTAAGTGAGTAGCAAATCCATATAAAAAAAAACTATATGGAATGTAATTATATCTCTGTACAGCTGTTTTAAAATGTGAGTTGCAGATAACTTAAGTAGAAAGTCTTTCTTATATATTTCAGGGAAAAAAAAATAAAACAACTTTATTCCAAACAAATTCAACTTTATTCCAAACAAATTCAACTTTATTTCTCTCACAAATTCATTCAGTCCTATATAATTGGCTTTTATTCTGGTGAATCTTGGGTCAGTAGTTTCACAAAACCATTTACATCTTGACTAAAAAGAATTCGAGAGCCGGGCGGGCTCGGTGGCACATGCCTGTAATCCCAGTGGCTTTGAAGCCAGATTTAAAGATTGGTAGTTGGTGTAGTTAGGTAAATCGGGTCTAATATCAAGTCTAATAAAAAAAAAATGGAGTCCAGAAAGAAAATGGAGTTCGATCTGAGCCCGGGTAATTGAAATGCTAATGTCCCCAAAGTCAGTGGCCTGTCCTAAAGAACTGTTAATGAAGCAGCTCCCAGCAAAACAAGGAGATGCTAATCAAACCACCCTAGGCAATCCAGCCCAGATCACTTTTCCCCCTGCCCCATTCCATCTGTTTTCCACCTTTTGGCCTTCCCACTTGCATCCCCCATCCAGTGCAGGACAGAGAAATAAAGGACAGGAATATGGGAGGACAAAAGAAGACCTTAGATATAAAAGGGAGAAGACCTCCCCTTTCCACAGATTCTGCTTTTCGGGTCTCCTTCTTCCTAGGGGGTGGGGTGGGGGGAGTTATTTCTGCTGTCCTTTAATAAAGCCTTCCACTTTCCACTCTACACGCGCCTCAGCGTGCTTCTCTGATATTATACTTCAGCATTGGGGAAGCTTGCAAGGCTGAGGCAGGAGGATCACAAGTTCAAAGCCAGCCCCAGCAAAAGCAAGATGCTAAGCAACTCAGTGAGACCTTGTCTCTAAATAAAATAGGTCTGGGGTTGTGGCTCAGTGGTCTAGTGCCCCTGAATTCACTCCCTGTTCCTACCCCTCTCAAAAAAGTAAAGTAATGGCACTTTGACTGAAAATTAACTTTTACTGAAATTTTTCACATGTGAAAGATCTGATAAGTTCATAATAAGAATAATGCAACTGACAAGAAAAATAGATTGTTTCTGGAGCATGGAAAGCAAAGATAATAAAGTCATTCTAAAAATTTATGCAAAAGATCTTTGAAAGTGATGATTATGCCTATTTTCAATAGTTAGTGAATGTTACACTTGATTTATAAAAATGGATGAACACAGAAATAGATTAACATAATGTTTTAAAAGGGAAAAAATCTTGAGGTCATAAAATTATATTTATAATCTTGATTCATAATAGGTGTAATGTACCAAGAATATTCCAAACCTATACTAAGAATATACTGAGAATATCAAGTAAAAAAGAGTAAATCTGGAATGGTTTGTTGATATCTATATTTTTTTTACAAAACTCCACAGTTAAATCTGATGTGCATCTCTAATTGAAACCCACTGGCCTAGAAAATGCTACATTCAAATTAAAGAAGTAAGGCTGTGACCTGGTTAATGTTTTAAATACTGAAATTATAATTGATAACTATATAAGGTTGTGGCCTAATATCAGGCAAAGTATCATCAGGGCTCTGATAAACAGAAACCTCTCATGGATAGAGAGGGCATCAAATCTCTAGGAACCTTTTATAAAGCATACAATTCTAAAATATTCAGATGAATGATATTTACCCATACAAATGTAACATAGGGGAGGTTGAATATCTCTTCTTATTTGACTACACTTTCCATGCAACTCATTAATAGTAACTAATAAAGAAACCTAATTATTTCTAGTTGCTCTCTTTTTATAAGGTAAAAGAACAAACCATTTTCCAAGAGCCCTCTAAAAAATTGCAAAGATGGTTTTAAGTGTAAAAGATTTTCTGAAAGGTTTACTTATTTTTTCCTATATGTAGGATCTGATTTTGAAAGGATAAAAGAAATTGAAATTAAAATATGAAGTACCAGGTTTTGTAAAGTTCCAAAAGCTGCACTCAGAACCTGAAATTCCTGTGGCAGTTAAGACAATTCCCGGAACTGCCCATTAAATGTGTGTTGAAATCCCCCCTGACCATCTAGTTGCTTAACAACCGGGACACCGTGCAGCTCAGCACGTATGCACCTCAGGGCTTAAACCAATCAGTTTGAATGTGTGCCCCTCCTTAGGATTGACCTATCACCCCGCCAGACCTGTTCCCGCCAATGAATGTGCTAATCATGTTTGAGAGTTGTTGTTTGATTTTCCCTGCGATGTATGATGATTTGTTAAAGGGGATTATGACGTATGTAAGGTTCCAGCCCTCTCTAAAAAATGTATATAAACTCTGCTCAAGTTGGTCTCGGGGGCTCTGGGCCACTCTCCCTTCTTGAGTGAGCACGGAGCCCCAGCACGCTGGATCTTCAATAAACCCCCTTTTGCTGTTGCATGAGTCGGTCTCTTGGTGGTCTCTTCCTCCCTCCTTCGCCGGTCCCTTACAATTTGGGAAAGGCAAAAGACAAAGAAGTGGTCAGAGAAGACTTAGACACTTGATTAAGACAGGCTCAGAGGCCAGCTGCAGTGTGCATGCCCGTAATCCCCGTGACTCTAGAGGCTGAGGCAAGAGGATGGCAAGTTCAAAGCCAGCCTCAGCAGCTTAGTGAGGCCCTAAGCAACTTTGTGAGACCTGTATCTAAACAAAATACATTTAAAAAGGGCTAAAATGTGGCTCAGTGGTGAAGCGTCCTGGGTTCAAGCCTCAGTACCAAAAAAATAGGATCATAGGTGCCTAAGAAACATTAGCTTATACATTTAATCAAAGTGTCAATAAGACATTTTAAAATAAAAAAGAGCTTAACAGGATTATAAAGAATCTTAGTTCTTTCACAAAATGAGAAATGAGTAACCTTTGTTCCTTTTTTTACATATTCAAGAATATACTAGAGTCAACATAAATCATAGGAAATTATTCTGATTAGGCACAGAATCTCTGCTATCTCATACATTTTAAAAAATAACCCTTTCTATTGGAGGCAAAGGTAATAATCAGTAAGTTATGAAATGTGTTGAAATCTTAATAAAATTGAGCACACTTTACTAAGATTTCAACACATTTCATAACTTTTTTTCAAATTTATGTATTATAAACCAGAGCAAATAAAATTCACTTTCCCAGTTTTGTCCTTCATTGGCTATGTTACATTTTGGAACAAACTGACACTAATTTCACTATAATATTAAGATATTATTAACATACAACATGCCACCTTTAAATGATTCAATAAATAAGTATGTTTGCATTATTTCCATTTTCATTTCTAATGTAATAAATATTGTTAGTCAAGCCACATGTACAAAAGTTCTTTAGAGTTGTCAATAAACCCCAAGAGTATAAAGGGGTTCAGACACCAGAAAAAGAGGAAGAAAAGTTGAATATTACTGCATTCATTAAAGCCTTTAACAAAAGTAACTAATTTCTATTTCATGAAGAAAATGGGGTTGGGGTGGAAAATAAGCTTCAGGTCCTGCCCAAGCTTTTTAAGAAGACAGTCAAATCCCATGGTACAACTTTCTGTAGCCATGCACCTCCCCTTTATACCTTTTCAAAGTGGCAAAAGTG